>NC_092806.1:60977640-62280140 GCF_040954645.1 Diabrotica undecimpunctata | reverse complement strand
CTTTTTTATTCCCTTATCCCTGAATTGGATGTGTGACAAGTTAGTAACCCTAGTTTTTAAGGCCAAAACTAAATTTGTTTTCATCTTAGATGGATGTTGAGAATGAAAATTTAGAAAAGGGTTACTAAAACAAGGCTTACGATACCACTCCGTCTTTAGCATGCCATCACAGCCACGATGGATAAGCATGTCCAAAAAAGAAATCATACTATCAGCCTCTCTGTCAACCGTAAACTTTAGGAGTTCACATTGGGCGTTAAAGGTGTTTAAAACATCAGTTTCTTTGTTTTCAGGGACCGATAAAATCAAATCATCTACATATCGCTTAATAAAAGGTATGTGAAATGGTATCTTTTCTTTACAAGTTGTTATAAGTTCATCCAAAACAAAGTTACATAGTATGGGGGATATTTTGCTGCCCACTGGAGGGCCAAAGATTTGTTTAAAATAATTACCATTGAACAAAAAGATGTTAGAGTCAAATATAAATGTTAAAATTCTTATGAAAGCATCGCATACCAAGTTCAGTTTAGATCCAGTTGAAGAAAAAAGCTAAATGAACAACAAAATCAGACGGTTTTATGACGGGTCAATCTATCTATATAAAAAGCTATGATGACAAGACACACCGTTTATACAGTAAGGTAACGACGCCACCTAGGAAAGAAATCTGAACTACCAACATTTGACATTTCAATCATATTTTGTTCTTGAAACGATACGGTTAATTTATTGCTAATTCATTCTACAAATTGATGATTCAAATATTTTCACTCGGAAATCATAAAATGTTAATCAGAAATTATACTATTTCATAGTAATTAATTTTTTCGAAAATTGCTAAAAAAAAATAGGTTACTGTAATTGTAAGGTAAAATAAATGACGTATAAGATATATTTATTATATGTCATTGGGTAAAATAAACATACACATACTATAAAAATAAAATGAAGTTTTACGTTGACAATCGTCAACGCTTTACCAAAAAAAAAATAAAATTAAAACTAAATAAGATTAAATAAAATTAAATAAAGGTAAATAGAATTAAATAAAATTAAATCAAATTAAACATAATAACGTAGAATTAAATAACAATTAAACAAAATTAAGTAAAATTAAATTAAGTAAAAGCTATACCTGTAAAACGCTGCTGTACCGTTTTTGCTTTATTCCCCCTGTAAGATCCCATAAGAAAATGCTAAGGTTCTTTCTGCTCCTTTTTAGGCGATTTGTGGTGGATTGTGACGTATGATACATAATTGGAAAGGAAAGGGAGTAGCGAATACGTTGAGAAAAAACAAACATTGCGGCTACCAAACAAAGAGGCTACCAAAAGGGCACTACACAGTATCTTCATTATTAATGAACGTACAGCGACATACGCGATATCATAGGGCACTTTAGATAAAAAAGATTTACTATAAAACAAATTTTGATTTATTGACTTAAAGAAGGCCTCTGACTAAATACAAAATAAACAACTAATCAAATACTAACATGCGACACAACAAATAAAAGAGGAGGATATAGCGAATGTATTCAGATAGAAAAAACAAACAAGGCAACTACCAAAAGGGCACTACACAAAATCTTCATTATTAATGAACGTATAGCGATATACGAGATATCATAGGGCACTATAGATAAAAATAGATTTACTATAAGACAAATTTTGAGTTATTGACTTAAAGAAGGCCTATAGCTGTATACAAAATAAACAATTGATCGAATCCTAACATCCGACATATCAAATAAAAGTGGTAGATATAACGAATATATTTAAATAAAAAAAAAACAAAAAAGGCCATTACTAAAAGGGCACTATAAGTATTTTCATTATTAATTGACAAACTACCAAAAGGGCACTACACATCGTCTTCGTTATTAATAAACGCCTAGCGACATACCACATATCACATGACACTATGGCTGATAATATGGAGATAATATTTTGCCTATGCCCATTTTTCACTAATTTATTACCACCCTAATAATTTTGCTTTATATATATTATAAAGCTTAAGGTAAATGTATGGTAAATTTGCTTTATTGCCCTGAAAAAGGCCTCTGACTGATTACAAAATAAACAACTAGCCTAATACAAGCATATGACACATCAAATCAAACGATGTGAGACGTGTAGTACATGTAATGTATATAGCATGCCATCAATATATATATATATATATATATATATATATATATATATATATATATATATATATATATTAATATATATATATTATATATATATATATATATATATATTTATATATATATATATATATATATATATATATATATATATATATATATATATATATATATAGGATATAGTAAAAAACATGATGTCCAATCAGAAGTGCACCAGATCATACCTTATATTTACTTAGATTATATGCAAAAAGTTTATTATTTTAAAAATTTAATGACTGACTGTAAATGACAATTGATTGGATTCCCGTCGCATGTGACGGGCAATGTTACTAGTTGTATATAAGGGAAGAGCTCCGAGGATTCTTTCCATGTTATCGAGCAACAAATTGGAGTATCCCACGCTAATTGTACGGTCTTATAAAAAGTCTCTATTGTCTTATTGTATTTCAAGATATCTGTACTTGTTATTGTTAAGTATCGCCATATCAACATCAACAGGTGTGTGTTTGTCAATTTAATTTAGTAATTGTATAATATCCGGTCTAGTAGGTATGTCTATATCTAGTAATGTCTTATGTGTCACGAGTTGGTGTCATCACAGTACAGTTCCAATAAAGCATTATAAATTATGACGGACATTTTGATAATAAGAGATATGGTTAGTTTGAAAAAATTTTTTTAGTTATCTTCTTGATGAAGATGATTTTTTAGTATCTTTCCGACTAAGTCATGTCCTTTTTTTATACAGTTTATCAAATGCATGAAATTGCCTGGCAATCTCCACTAAGCTCTTGGATGGTTTACTTAAATTAACTTGTCCTAAATAGCGAGTAGAAGAACAACTGTTTCGGAAAACATATTGATTTATGTCAATCAGTATTTCCACTCCACACTGTTGACGCAGTCTTAGTTGACTTCGCTAATGCACATTTTTTATTGCTTTAGAAAATTGTATGCGCATTTCTCGTCACCTCATTTTAAGCGGCGTTTTTGAATTACAACTTTTTATCCTACAAGAGATAACAATACTTTACCCTAAAAATTCAAATGTCAATTTAATCCGTTTGATACCCTGGTTGATATATTTTTTATACTGAATTCAATAAAACAATCAAATCAACAAATAAATAATGAAGAGATTTTTTATCGTAAATTCAAATAAACCTATACACACTTACTATACTACAATAATAACATAATAGCACTTTCGCACCTACACACAGTAGTTAAAGAAACGCAGCGGTAAATCAATCAGCTTAGATATATTTTTCAAATATACAATAAATCGAAGAGATAGATAATAAAAAAATTTTCGTTATCATTTTTATAGATAAACCTTACCTTGGTTGCAATATGAGGAGTGATAGCCTACTGTTTTTTTTATTGATTTTTCAGAGATTGGAGTAAATATAAGATATCGGGTATATACCTTATAGTAAAGTAACATTCCAAACACGATTTATCATTTCAAACAACACTTGAACACCACTTCAAAATGTATTATTAGCCCAGTCTGGTTATGCAAGAATCATCGACTTCACGGCAAAATTTTTCGCAGATATCTGAAGCTTTTAAGACATAGGTGTGGGTTACTAGATGACGAATAGATCAAAAAGTACTCGTATTTTTACCTTGCGTTTTTTTTAAACAATAATTTATGGTCACAATTCGATTTTTTGTCTATAAGTTTTTTCTCTTTTTATATTTTACATAAACAATACTTATATCATTTTTTTATATCAAGAATATCTTTATTTTCCCGTTTTTTAAATTAAAATTAATAAATGATTTACGGAGACAGTTTTTTTGCATTAATTTATAAATTTTATTATTTTTTTTTAGCAAAATAAAATGTTATTAATACATTTGAACATCGAGGAATTAGCGTATTTTAAATTTGTGCAAAATTTCTATTTGATCGGTCAAATAGTTTAAAAGTTATTTAATTTATTTATTCCTGAGGCTAAATATTTAAACTATTGAACTTGCTCTATTAATGATGCTAGACACATTTCGCAAATTTCATAGGATTCTTTAAGACTTAAAGTATCTCGGAAGTTAAATGCGTATTGCGTTTTTATTGAAATTATTTACAAAATAAATGTTTAAAAAAGGGGCATGTTTTTTACTATAAACAATTGTAATAACTTCTATATTTTTTAAGCTACAGACTTGTACGTACAACCATTGGATAGCTGGTAAAAAAACTCAAAACTCAAAAAACATTAAAAAAAACCGTAAACTAATTTTCGAAACCAAATTCAGATTTTTGCTTTAATCTGTGCCTTCTAAGAATTGCAAGGCAAAACAGACGTTGATAAAAATTTTATTTGAATTTATTAAATATGAAAATGTGATAAAAACACCTTAAGGGACAATTTAAAGTAAACAACATATTAAGCCTAATTCTGCAAAATTAATGCATGATAAATTTGGCTAAAGTTACTAATGTCGGTCCTCTTATAATAATTAATAAATTCAAATAAAACTAAAAATAAAATAAATTATTCTTTCCTTATTAACTTAGATTCACCAACTTACATTTTATTAACTATTTGGTCAATATCACTTTTACATACTTAAAGTAATTGTTCCTTTTGATTAACTTATTTGGTAAAATTTTAAATTGAAATTGATTCATAGAATCTTTTTCATTCACAGTTCCAAATGCTATGAACCTTGGACTGTGGAAGTTGAATTAATCTTCACCTGTTGGCTGGCTAACCAGTGACATCATAAATATTATAATATATGATATTTTGGATTGACCTCGCATGCTTTGTTCTTTGTTAACAAGTCAATCACTGGGGGGAAAATGGTGATCTTAACCACCTTTTCCTTTCATTTTTTGGCTTTTTAACGACAAGTTGTCAACCAAATTTATCACATTCTATGAATGTACCGCTCTATTGTATTAGAGGTTGGTATTTTGCCTTGCTGTTCTGTCATTTTGACCTCAAGGCCATATCTATTCACGTTGTTTGCGTGGGTGTTTAACCTGTAAATTCATTTACCTGCGAGATTCAGTAAGCTTAAGACTGGTAACTTCATTTTTTATCTTTATTACTATATTAATCTTAAATAATTCAATAATGTTACCTAAAGTCAAAATTAAAATTTAATTGATTATAAATAAATTGTTGGAAGTGCATTCTCATGATCTTTCTAGTTCTTTACATACCAAAAAAAAACCTTAATGTTTTTTACTTAAGTTCTTATAATAATTTTTTTATATACATGTATGATTATCACATGTTTTTTTGCTGTGCTAATTCTGTTAATTTGTAAACTATACCTAGTTTCAATTAATTGTTTTATACAACTTTAACTCTAAATGTCCAGTTTCGTAAGCTTTTTCATATTTTTAACATCATTGACTGCTACATGTCTTTGTAAGGTAACACACATTTTTTAACTTCTCTATGGATGTTTGGTTTCATATATACGTGTCTTCACTTTGGTTTCATATAACGTCTTCAATAAATAGATGAAGTAGCCACCTTCTTTGTCTTTTATTTCTCCACTTTGACCGAAAAACCCACCACTCTTCGAGTGTACCTTAGTTTATTTTGGATTGACGGTCGTACTCCTTTTCTCTCTCTCTCTCTCTCTCTCTCTCTCTATATATATATATATATATATATATATATATATATATATATATATATATATATGTATATATTAAGGGTACAGGGGAAAAAGAAAGAATGTCACTTTTGTTTAATTTTTCAGGAGAGCATTTTCAAAGTTAGACTAATATTAATGATATATTTTGTTATGTATGGTAATTTTTTTTAATGTGTAAACATACGTTTGGTATGATTACACTGTGGTTTACAAGTTTTTATGTAATATTAATAGCAGCGGTGGAACACCACATTGAAAGAAATACCTAAGAAATACACTTTCACTGATTAACAAGTGGGAATGTCTCTTGTTTTAATACATAGTAAATTTAATTTAAGAAAAGCAACAAAAATAAATAGATAATACAATTTTGCTTAGTCCCTATAATAATAATATAATAATTGCGTATAATCCAACTTGTTCTCATTCAACATGCTTTGAAATACTCTTCTGCATTCTTTGTACAAAATCTGGGCAGGTGCACAACGTCATCAAACTTTGCCTTCGAAATATAAATCAAACCTACAAACAGAATATATAGTTCTCAATACTACTACTCTAATTTATTAATATTTTATACCTCCATAAAGATAGTCTGGTAGTTCAAACTCTCTCGCAAGTTAGAATGCTTTGATATTGGACGGCGGTTTGCTAATACTGCAGACTTAAAAAGCCATTATATGAATTTCGGTAATAAATAAAACGAAGATGCGATTTTACAACCTTGGCTTCTCGGAGAGGTCTAGTTTTACGAACTTCTTGGCGTAAGTTTTGTTCAGATGGTTTGACCATTTCCTAAATAGCAACCTCTATTACATTAAAAGGAGAAAGTTTCACTCTGGCTTGACAAAAATTCTATATCCATTCATTTGGCTGCTCTACTTTAGCTTTTTGGTTAATTTGGCCCATATTAATATCTGTTTTAAGGTAGGAATGGCCTCTTATAGGGAAACATATTTATATTTCATCAAATCTTTTTTCGTTGTGCACTAAGTTGTGGAAAAATCTTAAAACAGTATAATTCTCGTTTTGTCCTCCGCATATATCACACAACATGTGAAAAATATGTCGGATATTATATCAAGATGATTGTATACGAGATCGTGCAACATTGAGCACATATCATCACTACCTTTTTTTCCTACCGTTTCAGGATAAGTATAAAATGTACTAGCTCCGATTGATAAAGTGTGGACATTAATACTATACAAAGAAAGTTGGCGCCTGTAGTAGACGTCATTTGTAGAAATGTTACGTGTTGGTAGGTTTTTCTGGAAATCAAAACAAATTGCTTCTTCATTGCTACTTTTCTGGCTTATTTTATTTTATTCTCCAGCCTAAGAGCACCATCATTACCTCCTGAAATAATGTTACCCTTTTCTACTTCTAGGTTCTTTATTTTCACTTGGAACTCACCACATATACTGCATGTGTCTTTCTAGGGATAACCAAATGACAAATTAAATTTGGTTGAGAAAATTGTTCTGTAAGTTTCGTAAGAGGCGCTTTATAAGAGGTTAAAGAACGGAGGTAAAGGAAATAATAGAACCAAAACACATAGAAAAGGAAACGTGGAACAAACGACGCTAGAACCATAAACACCAGAAATTACCATAAATAAAGTGAAATACATGAAAATACATGAAGTTCGGAAAATACTTGAAAACCTGAAGATCAGAATAGCAGCAGATAAAGAAGGGATACCAAACGAGTTACTGAAATATTGTGGAGCAGCAATGACAGAATAATTAACAACATTAATAATTAATAAAATTATAAGACACAATAAATTACCGGATGAATGGAGAACGAGCGAACTAATTCTACTATTCAAAAAAGGAGATAAAAAACAGCCAGAAAACTACAGAGGTATAAACTTGTTAAATACTACGCTAAAACTTACAACTAAAATTTTACAAGTGCTAATAAATCAGAGAATAAGTTTAGAAGATGAACAACAGGATTTTCGAAGTAGAAGATCGTGTACAGATGCAATATTCGTCATAAAGAAAATTACTAAGAAATCACTAGAGTATAATAGACCAGCATTTCTGGGTCTGATTGATCTAAAGAAAGCATTTGACAGAGTAAGACTCAAAGATGTAATCCATCTTCTGTATAATAGATAAGCTCCCCTAAATATTATAAAAACTATCGAAAACATCTATCAAAACAACAAAATGGAGGGTCAGAATAGATATACAACTTGCAGAACCTATAGAAATAGGTAGCGGAATAAGACAAGGGTATTTATTGAACCTCATGCTCTTCAATTTGATCATGGATGAAATCATCAAAATCGTTAACAAAGGAAGTGGATACAGAATGGGAAACAAAAAAATCAAAATGCTCTGTTACGCAGACGACGCAATATTAATAGCCCAAGATAAAGATAGTCTGCAAAGACTGGTCCACAGATTTAGCATAAGAACAAAAGAATTTAGTATGACAATCTCATTTCAGAAAACGAAAACAATAGTAGTCAGCAAATAACCAACCAGATGTAAAATAGAAATTGATAGCATCAGTATTGAACAAGTAATGGAAATAAAATACCTGGGAATTACACTGTCTAGCTATGGAGACCTGGACAAAGAAGTGAAAGATTAAGTACAAACAGCAAATAGACTGGCATAATGCATTAATAACACTGTATAGCGAAACAGACATATTAACATTGAGATGAAATCAAGAATTTATAAAGCCAGTGTAAGACCAATATTGCCATATGCCTCAGACACAAGACCCGACATAGCCACAACGTAAAGGCTACTGAAAACGACAGAGACAAGAGTACTGAGAAGAATTACAGGAAATACGCTAAGAGATCGAAAGAGAAGTGAAGACATTAGAAGAAAATGTAACGTACAGTGTATAAATGAATGGACATAAAATAGAAAAAAGAATGGAATAACAATTTAGCAGATGGGAGGAGACCCGTGTCATCAAAATAGCAAGAGATAGGTCACTAGGTAACTGATCGGCAGAAGTATCGGACGATCGCGCAAAAGATGGAGTGACAACCTTCTATAGAGATATTAATCCTCCAATGAACAAGCAGAATTGCTTATAAAGAGGAAGAAGAAGAAGAAGTTTTAGAAATAAGACTGTTAAATTTGGATATTTTTCAATATACATTTTGTGCATTTTATTAGTAGTTAGCGCCTTTAAACGAACTAATGTGGTTCGTCTCTTTGTTCTTTAAAGAGTTTTTTAGTTCTTAAAGAAAGCTTTCCTGTTTGATCTCTTGAAAACATCCGAAACATGCCAAATTCTTTTAAAGATTTTTAAAGGACCTTCATCTTTTTCTTGGTTATACCATGGATGGCCAAATCAGCTTAAAAGCAAACCTGAACTTCTTTTATTGTATTCTCAATATTTATAAACCTTACTCTATAACTATATACAGCATCGTTAAATTTACCTTTCTCTTCCATTTGACGTGAACGTCGGTTTTGAATTTGTTGTGTGGTAATTAGACCACATAAATAAGAGTTTTGTTCATCAATAGAATACATTAAATTAAATTGCAATAAAATACTCTTCCCACAGCCTTCAGAAAAATTTTAAAAATATTGCAATCTTTTACAGAGGCAGTTTGCTTTGTAATCTTTGTAAAGTTTTTTACTTACATCAGTCATGCGGCCAAATGATTTTTTTTTCTTATTTAACTTTACATTTGCTATAATATATATATATATATATATATATATATATATATATATATATATATATATATATATATATATATATATATGTACAGATTTGGAATTTATTTTACGGAGCATAGGCTTTTTAATACTCGCGATGTTTTATAATTAATTCATTTGTTCGGCTGGACTCCATCTCCAATTCACAAAAAACGTACAATTTTACGTAGATATGAAATTAAAAATACTATTTAACTAAAAAAAATTGTTTAATTTTATTGCCAAAATGGCTTGAAAAAAAGTAAATTTCTAAAAATAAAAATAACAAGGATTTCGGGCTGTTTTAAAACTACGTCGATAAACACTTGCTTTCAAATATCCCCAAAGAAAAAAATCATTTGGGGATAAGTCTGGTGATCTGGGAGGCCACTTGATCGTACCACGAGAAGAAATCAATTTATTTCCAAAAATGGTTTCTAAATAATTTTAAACTGCTCGTTTATTGTGGGCAAGACAGCCGTCTTGCTGAAACCAAATATCATAAAAGTTGACAGGAAGTAAGTAATTGAACTGCTGGAATAATTTGATTTTGCAACAATTTTAAATATTTATTGCCCGTTAAATTTCCATCAATAAAAAATGGACCGACGATATAGTCCCCCAAAATACCTGTTCAAACATTTAGTTTTTGGGGATATTGTATTCGTACTGGAATACTCAAGTAGCTCTTGAGTAGTTGAAACTTTAAAACAACGTCAACCGTTTGGTTTTAAAATATTCCTGACGGGCCTATTATTCATGTCAACTTCTTCAGCAATAGTTTTGCTTGAACAAGGATCACTAGTTTCAGAAACACTACAAATATCAATTTCCCTATTTTGCCGAAATTCATTGATTATTTTCTTTCGTGGTGGATCCGTACATTTTCGACAGTTTTGTACACAACCAAACGATTCAAATTTTTTAATAATACGACTAATAGGTTGATTGTGTCGGTATTGGCCTATCTTCATAGGCAGAAGTAAATAAATTTATAACGTCACGGTACGAGTTGCCCCCAACATACCATTTTAAAATTTGTACTTTTGTTTGTATACATGGTTAGAAACACTACTTTAATTTCAGCTTATGGCATAATAAGAAGGCAAGGAGTAAGAGGCAAAGATATTTGATTTCATCGGTCAGTAATGTTCCTTGGGACTTTTGCCAAATCGGTAGATACCTTCGGTAAAAATCGGTAGATTTCAATGAAATAAGAATAAGACTTACTCACAATCAATTTATTCTACCACCAACGACCGGTTTTGCATACTATAATTTGCTATGCATCTTCAAGTCTTAAGATACATGGTAAACTAAATGATGCCGATACAAGGATTATTATTTAGTGTTTTAGAAAACATAGTACAAACAGTTGTGGTAAACTGGACAAGAAATGTCAAATAAAACGAAATGTTACATAACACGAAATTTCAAATGAAATAAACTGTCAAATGAAAAGTCAAATGACATGAAATGTTGAAGTAAAAAAAATGTCAAATGGAATAAAAAGTCAAATGTAACGAATTACTATTTAAATGGGAATAAGCCACAATTAAAGGTTAAAGTACGTTTATTGACGTTTCAATTTCCACTTCGGAAATCGGTCTCAAAATACAAACATTAGTAAATTAAGCAAATTTTGTTTTTTAAACACGCATGGGATAATGAACATAGGGTTCAATGGAATTATTCAAATATAGTCTTAAAAGAAACGGATGATAAAAATAAAAAAATCAAAGAAGCGGCTCTAATTATGCTAAATGAGACCAATTGTGTCGCGAATTCCTCGGCAGAATGTAGTAGGATCTGGTAACCCATATTGAAAGAGGAAGTTATTAAAAGGAAAATACCAGTATTGGTAAGTCAGTAACATATAGAGGATACATCATTAATGTTTTTTAAATAACAAACATATAAAATCAGAATTTGGTGTTTATTAGGTAAATTTATTAGGTTATTATTAGGTTTATTATTTAGGTAAACTAAATGCACGACCAAATACTTACCATGTCGGGATAGTATTATGAGGTTTTTTTCTGGTTTTTCCCTCATAATTTACTATGGAGTCACTAACAGGAGAATTTTAGTGTCATCATGGCATGTATTTGTCTTTTTAAAGACGAATTACATGCTATGATATTTTCTGATGTATATTCTCAAGTTAAAGTTGATTTCATGTAATCGAATGAACTATCTTATAAAGTCGTCCCAGGAACGGAACTCAACAATATTGGCAATATCATTTTAAAGTCATCTATTTTAAAATGTATAATGTATGTCTGAATTGTCAATATAGATGAGTCAGATAAAATTAAATTATTAGAAGAATTTTTCACTAAGTAACAAAAAAACAAAATTTGTTTAATTTACTAATGTTTGTATTTTGAGAACGATTTTCGAAGTGAAAATTGAAACGTCAATAAACGTACTTTAACCTTTAATTGTAGCTTATTCCCATTTAAATAGTAATTAGTTTTAAATGCCACAAGAAAATAGCTTCAGAACAATATAAATGTAACGAAATATCAATTGAAACGAAGTGTTAAATGAACTGAAATGTCAAATTAAATGAAATGCCAAAGGAAATAATGTCAACTAAAATAAAATGTCAAGCAGAATGAAATGTCAAATGAAATGAAATGTTAAATGAATGAAAAGAGTAACGAAAAATAAAATGTAATGTCAAATGAAATGAAATGTCAAATAAAATGAAATGTAAAATGAAACGAAAGGCCAAACAAAACAAAATGTCAAATGAAGTAATATCTTAAATGATTTAAAATCTGAATAGAAATGTCAAACGAAACGAAATGTCAAATAGAAAAAAATTGTAAAAAGATGCGAAATGTCAAATAAAATAAAATGTTAAATGAAATGTCAAATGAAATGAATTGTCAAATGAAATAAAATGTCACATAAAATAAAATGTCAAATAATATGAAATGTTAAACGAAACGAAATGTCAAATGAAACAAAATATCAAATAACACAAAATATAAGGTTAACCGAAATATGAAATGAAACGAAATCAAATCAAAAAATGTCAAATGGAATGAAATTTCAAATGAAATGAAATGCCAAAGAAAATGTCAACTGAAATTAAATTTCATATATAATGAAATGTCAAATAAAAAGAAGTGCCAAATGAAATGAACGACTAATGAAATTAATTTTAAAATTAAATGAAATGTTCATTGAAATTAAACGTCAAATGAAATGTTAAATAAAATATCAAATGAAATGCCAAATAAAACCAAATGTTAAATATAACAAAACGTAAAAATGTTAAAATGTCAAAGAAAATGAAATGTGAAATAAATTTAAATGTTGAATGAACTGAAATGTAAAATACAATAAAATGTCAAATAAAACGAAATGTTAAATCAACCGAAATGTCAAATGAAATTAAATGTCAAATGAAATTAAATGTCAAATGAAATTAAATGTCAAATGAAATGAAATACCAAAGTAAATAATGTACTGAAATGAAATGTAATATGAAATTCAATGTCAAATGAAATGAAATTTAAAATGACATGACATGTTAACTGAAATAAAATGTCAAATGCAATAAAATGTAAAGTGAAATGAAATATCAAATGAAAGAAAATGTCAACTGAAATGAAATGTGAGCTGACATGAAATGTCAAATGGTAAAAATCTCAAATTAAATAAAATGTAAAATGAAGTGAAATGTCAAATAAAATGAAATGTCAAATGAACCACATAAAACAAAATGGCAGATAAAATGAAAGGTCAAATAAAGAAAATGTCAAATGAAAGAAGTATCAAATGGAATGAAATGTCAAATGGAACGAAATATCAAATAAAATGAAATGTCACCTGAAATGAAATGTCAAATGAACTGAAATATCGAATGAAATAAAATGTGAAAATAAAATGATGTGTCAAACGAACGAAATGTCAAATAAAACGAAATATCAAATTAAATGAAATGTCAAATAAAATTAAATATCAAATGAAATAAAATGCAAATTGAAATGTTATGTCAAATGAAATGAAATGCCAAATTAAAGAAATGTTAAATGACTCTAAATGTCAAATGAAACGAAATGTCAAATAAAATGAAATGCCAAATGAAAATAGATGTCAAATCGAAAAAAAGGTCAAATGAAAAGTAATGTCAAATGAAAAAAATTGTCAAATGAAACGATATATCATACGAAATGATGTGTCAAATGAATCGAAATGTCAAATAAGATTTTAAAGTTATTACTATTTAAATGGGAATAAGCCACAATTCACACAAAACAACATAAAAAATATTGAAAGTTTCGAAATGTGGTGCTACCGTCGAATGCTGGAGATAAGTTGGGTTGAAAGAGTCACAAACTTTGAAGCAATGCGAAGAATAGGAAAATACCCAGAAATTTTGTCAACGATCAAACAAAGAAAACTCGAGTATTTGGGTCACCTGATGAGAGGACATAAATATGCATTACTTCAAAATATAATGCAAGGAAAAATATAAGGAAAAGGGAATCCAGGCCGTAGAAGAATGTCATGGTTGCGTAATTTGATAGAGTGGTTTGACTGTACCACTAATGAAATCTTTAGGTCAGCTGTAAGCAAGGTCAGGATAGCCTTGATGATTTCCAATATCCGATAGGAGTGGCACAAGAAGAAGAATAAGAAGAAGCCACAATTAAAGGTTAAAGTACGTTTATTGACGTTTCAATTCCCACTTCGAAAATCGTTCTCAAAATACAAACAGTAAATTAATTAATTAATTTACTGAAATTTTGAATCAGATTTATGACAAGAACTAGTGAAAATCTTGAGTATTAAAAAAACTTGCACTACGCCTCTCTATCCGCCATTTCTCCCAAGATGAAATGGTCGAAAAACATAATAGAACTGTTTGTCAATACCTTTCAATGTTTGTAGCTGATAATCAGAAATCTCTATTCCTGGTAGCCTATAGAAGTTCCAAATATGAAGCAACCGGTTATACTCCATCGATGATGATCACCAAAATAAAAAAAGAAGCTTCTTCAAGATTTTATTTTCGGAAGATTTGCTTCCTGTATAAAAGAACGTTTATTTCTGACGTACATCTAAAATTTGAAAGAAAAATTGGAAAAAGTCTTCAAAAAGTCTTTCGGAAAAAAGCTCGTAAAAGTTTGAAGCTTAATAGTGATAAAGCCAAAGCCATGCTCGACATGCGTGCTACAGGTGCGACTTAGGACCCAGTATGGTTTTAAATATTTCACACGCGAGAAAGGACTTTTTTGTCCAAAATTCAAAGAAACTGGGAAGGCCCAAACACAAGTTTTCAATTAGAAGTAAATCCAAGGTAGTTCATATCGAGAGATTAGCTCAATATCATGGAACTAATCCACCCAACCTAACTTTGTTTGTTTATGTTTGAATAATATTTTTGTCCAATTTACTTCCAATATATATTTTTTTGTTTTTCTAATTACAATAAAAAAATGTTGGATTGTTATGAAGAAGTTATTCAAATAGTTGAATTCGCAACACCTAAATTTAGCACATTACTGTAGTAAGTCTTGATTTTAACAATAGCTATTCTGTAAAACTAACCAGTTGCCTCTTTTATTTTTGCTACTATGGATGTTATTTTTATTCCAGGATTATCAATGTTTATTTGTTTGTACATGTTTATAATGCATTATTCATTTGATGATAAATGACAAAAATCTACTCGGCGTTTTTTAGGTGGAGAAGGATAACTACCACTAGTACTTGGCATTGAATCCATATTGTTATCTTAATAACACTAATACGTCAGTAAACAGTTCTGAAAAGAACTGTTTTTTGTATAAATCCAAACGAAAAAACTAAAAATTAAAGGAATAACGCAGAAAATACAAAAAATCGTCGATATAAATTTTGAGTTTTAAAATTTCATAAATGTCATTAGTGTCAAAATGTCATAATTTAGTGGAGTAAACTTACCTGCGGTTAGACCAATTACAAATAAGCATTATGTCGCAATAAATTTGAATTACTCCTTCTGGTTAAAAAACAAAACCATAGTACCTGCTAAGGGTCCTTTGTCCAGGAAACTGACAGCAGCATCCTTAGCGGAGAAGGAAGTCTTCACAACGGTTTAGAAGGCGAAAGTGACAGCCCTCTGGTTTTAGGGCTTGTATAAAATCAAACCTTATAATCAGCAGCTGGTTTTCAGTATTTTTCAGTATTGAGCGGAAGTTAAGCAGCTGGTTAAATGTAAATTGTGACTCTGATGAAGAGATAATAACCAGAATCGAAATATCACGTAAGGCTTTTATGACCTGGAAACCAGTTTTATGCAAGTTACAATACAATGACCGCTACCATCCAGTAAGTTCCACCACGTGGATTCCAACACGGGGCTACCGCTTGAACATTCTGGACTAAATTGCGACGTATTGAACAGCAAGATCAGCAATTAATAAATTATAAAAACACCATGTTAAAATCAATATTTTTCAGTCTGATTAATTAAAAGTCTGATTTAAAATTATAGTCTGATTTAAAATATAGTCTGATTTAAATTATTATTGTTGTTACTAAAATCTTTGTAAGTCGAAATAAAAGTTTTAATTGTGAAGTTCAGTTTTTATATATATATATATATATAATATATAATAACGGATTTATTACGGCTGTCGCCGCTTCTCCGCCCCCAATTTCCATCTTTTTCTGTCATATGCAGTTGCCTCTTCTAAGTCTCTTGCCGCCATTGCTTCATCAATATCGTTGCGCCAACTTCTCCGTGGTCGTCCTCTCTTTCTTCTTTCAGGAGGGATCCATTCCAGTACTCTCCTAGGCCATCTGTACTCTGGCATTCTTTTAACATGTCCGAACCAGATTAATTGCTTTCTTTCTATGTCATCATTGATATTTCTCTCCATTTTCATTTCGTTTCTTATTTGTTCGTTTCTAACTCTATCCAGTTTCGATCTACCGCAGCTTCGTCTCAGATAATCCATTTCTGTCGTCATAAGTTTGTTTCTATTAGCTTTGGTGATGTCCCATACTTCCGAACCGTAAAGTGTAATACTTTGAACTATACTACCGTAAATATGTTTTTTGGTTTCTCGTCGAATTGTTTTTTGCCAGAGAAGAGAGTTTAAGGCACGGGTCGCTGCTCTGCCCTTGTTTATTCTTTCCCTGATTTCATCTGCGCTATTTCCCTTCTTGTTGAAAATGACCCCCAAATATTTGCAGGATTGCACGCCTTTGATTTTGTCGTCTTCCAAGACTAGGTCACATATTTCATCTGTTCCCACTGAGAGATATTCACATTTTGTCATATTCATAGTTCAGTTTTTAAAAAAGTGTTTTTTCCAAGAACATTCATAATTGGCGCAGAGTCAGTACGGAAGTGGAAGAGTCTTTATAGATCCTCGTTACTTTTAAGTGTTTGTCCACTGTTCCAAGAACCAGCCCCAGGGAAACCGTCTGCAGAGTTCACCCGAGGGAATTAGAAGTTAGAAGAAGCCTTCAGGAGCAAAGGAATGCACATCGGCATCGTCTTTATCCTGTAAGCGATTTTATTATTACTTAGAATTAAGAAGATTAGATTTTGAAAGAATTCTTAATAAATCAGACTCCTCTGAGTCCTTAGATTGAATCAGAGCTAAATTAGAAGATAAATAAAACAAAGATTTGAATAGATTAACAAAGATTAAAGTAATTTAAAAATATCTCCTCTAAGTCCTTAGATTGACTTTAGAGTCAGATTTAGACAAAATTGAATAGCTTAATAAATACTATATATTAATAAACATAGAGATTAATAGATAGAAAATAAAGTAGATTAAGATTTATATATTTATATATTGATTATTGAAGATTACTATACCAATTTGACTATTGTCTATATATTATATTGAAAATTTTTAAAATATGGCAGTTCCACAATTTGACGTTAAAAATTTATGCATTCTTCCAAATTTTGACGGAAATCCAAATGAATTACATGAATTTATTAAAGTTTCTACAATACTTCTAAACCATTATTATGACAGACTTAATGCAGCTAATATACAAAACAAATTTTTGCTTCATGGTATTATCAGTAAATTAACAGGTAGAGCCAAGGAAGTTATATCTGTATATGGATGCGAAAGTTGGGACGAAATAAAAAACGCATTAATTCAAAATTTTGGAGACCAGAGAGACGAAAATTCGCTTACAAGGGATCTAGTAAATTTAAGACAAGGCTCAACAGAATCTATTATGCATTTTTACGAAAAAACCATGGGACTTTTAAGCTGTATTAATAATTACCTAGAATTACATACCATAAATGCCGATATTAAAAGGAGCAAACAAGAATTTTTCCGTCAACAAGCTCTTACAACATTCTTAGCAGGCCTACGAGAACCAATGGGCTCTGTTATCAGAGCAATGAGACCAGGAAGTTTAGCCACGGCAATACAATACGTACAGGAAGAAAATAATGTTCGATATCTTCAAAAAAATCAAATAAGTCAACCTTCAACATCAGGAAAAAGCGAAAATTATCAAGAACGCCGACCTCAGAGACAGCAGATGCCTGTACAAATCCAGAAACCATTATACCAGCAGACAAATTTTGCACCTCCACGATGGCAGCAACCAATGAGACAATTCTATCCGCAGAATCAGTTTCAGCAACCACATCGGCAACAAAACTTCGATCAATTTAGACAAAATTCAAACCCTCCAGCATTCAGGACCCAGAACCAGTCAAATGTATGGGCACCCAAACCCGGACAGTCAAAGCAGTCTAGACCAACACCTATGAGTGGAATATCAGAAACCACAACCAGAGGCCGTCAAAATTTTACTCCAAATTACCGGGCACAGCCAAAATTCACCGTAGAAGAACTTTACAATATACAATGCCACGGAGATGAGCAAGAAGAGAATGCCAACTACAATGATTACTACTAACCTGAATACGACAATTTTCTACAAGATACATACGAAAATCAACCAACCGAATACGAAGAAAACGTAAATTTTCGAGAGGACCCACCAGAAGCAATCGGAACGTAATTGAACTTCATTCATTTCCCGACAAGAAGGAGCTACCCTACATCGAAATTTCTAAGCCTTCTTTACGACTTTTAATCGATACGGGATCTACAAAGTCATTTCTTAATCCAGAAATAGCTTCTTCATATTTTCCAAGTTACATAAAACATGAACCCTTTGTCGTCACATCAATTTTTCAAAACTATTCCCAAAAATATTGTGCCGAAATTCCTTCATTTTTAGAATTTAATTCTGACAGCAAAATGAAATTTTACCTCTTTAAGTTTCACAAAACTTTCGATGGTCTTATTGGCCTCGACAATCTAAAACTCTTCGTAGCCCAATTAAACTTCCCTAAATCGCTTCTAGTTACAAAAGATTCTACAATCCCCATTAAATATTACGAAACAAATAAAACACAATTTTATTCCATTCATTTGGAAGCAAATTCTATTAGCCAAGTAAAAATTCCTGTCAAAGAAGAAAAAGGAACCATCATTATTCCTACCCAAAAAGTACAAGGCGTCGTAGTACGAGAAGCCCTTACTAACGCCGAGAACCACCTCGCCTGGACCGAAATTGCCAACTTCACGTCAGACCCCATTCATCTTTCTCTTATGGAACCACTCGAAAGTAAGAAAATAGACATTCAAGATTTCCATATATAGGTATTCCATGGAAACAACCTCCGGACCAGACTATAGACAAGATATCGACGACTTAATTAAAACCGAACATCTTAACGAAGAAGAAGAGAAACAAGTTCGCCACCTATGCCGAAAATTCTCCGATATATTTCACCAACCAGACACTCCTCTCAGCTTTACTAACGAAGTTAAACACCACATCAGAACCAAGGATGAAGAGCCTGTATATACGAAATCATACCGGTATCCGTATGTGCACAAGGAAGAAGTAAAGAAACAAATCTCTTCAATGTTAGAGCAAGGGATCATTCGACCAAGTCAATCGCCATGGTCCTCGCCTATTTGGGTCGTGGCAAAGAAACCAGATTCATCCGGTAAAATAAAGTGGAGGATAGTGGTAGATTATAGAAAGGTCAACGAGAAGACAATTGACGACCGATACAGAATTCCTCACATTAGCGATATTTTGGACAAATTGGGAAGATGTCAATATTTTACGACCCTCGACTTAGCAAGCGGATTTCACCAAATCGAGATGGCTGAAGAAGACATTCCCAAAACAGCATTTAATGTGGAAAATGGACACTATGAATATTTAGGAATGCCTTTTGGACTTAAGAACGCTCCGTCCACGTTCCAACGTATGATGGACAACGTATTGAAGGGACTTCAAGGAGAAATATGCCTCGTCTATATGGACGACGTAATAGTATATTCAACATCACTACAGGAACACATAGTAAATCTCACAAAAGTATTTCAACGATTAAGAGAAGCCCGACTAAAAATCCAAGTTGACAAATGCGAATTCTTAAAGAAGCAAGTTAATTTTCTAGGACACGTAGTCACACAAGAAGGCATAAAACCGAATCCAGCGAAAATTGAAGCAATAGAAAAATATCCAATACCGAAAACAGCAAAAGAAATAAGAGGATTTCTTGGACTACTGGGATATTACAGAAAGTTTATTCGAGACTTCGCAAAAATCACGAAACCTCTAACAAGATGCCTGAAAAAAGATGCAAAGATCGAACATACACCCGAATTCGTAGAATGCTTTGAAACGTGCAGGAAATTATTAATGAATGAGCCGTTATTGCAATATCCAGATTTTTCCAAACCGTTTAACCTCACAACAGATGCCAGCAACTTCGCTATCGGTGCAGTACTTTCCCAAGGACCAGTTGGCAGTGATAAACCAATTGCCTTTGCTTCCAGGACACTAAATGAAACCGAAACCAAGTACTCCACAATAGAAAAGGAAATGTTAGCAATGGTGTGGGCAACTAAGTATTTTCGACCTTACCTATTTGGAAGAAAATTTAAAATACTTTCAGACCACCGTCCTTTGCAATATCTATTCTCCCTAAAGGAACCCAAACTAGTACGTTGGAGATTAAAATTAGAAGAATTTGACTACGAAGTAATTTACAAAAAAGGCAAAGCTAATACAAATGCGGACGCACTGTCTCGAATCGAAATACACACAAAGGAAACTAAGGACATCGATTCACAAATTAAGGAAGTCTTTGATGATTTAGTAGACATGGAAGACGATGGATGGTCAACGACTAATAATCCAGATGCAGATCGAATAATCGACGAGATTGTAGAAGAAAAAGCAACAGAATTAATTCCAGAAAACATCCCAGAAGATACTGTTGAAAACGAAGATCAAAACATGGACGAAGACGGAAATGAAACAATACATACAGCAGTAGAAAACCCAATTCTTGGTATACCTATTTCGGAAAAACCACTTAACTTCTACAATAACCAAATTATAGTCAAAATCGTCAACTACAATCCACGACCTCCAGCAATTATACAAACCTTTCCGAATAAAAGACGTTATCATATCCAGCTGTCGAAAGATCAGTTAAAAGCTGATACCCTTAAAATTTTTAAGGAACACCTCAACCCGAAGAAGCAGTATGCAATTTTATTTGAAGCAGAAGAAGAAATTTTTGCAGAAATTTGCGAAATTATCAGGAAAACTTTTAAACACAACGCATATGACTTAGTAAAGTGCAATCTTTTATTGGAAGATGTTAACCTAGAAGAACAACAGAAAGAGATTATAAAAAACTATCATGAAGGAAAAACGAACCATAGAGGAATAGCTGAAACAGAAAGTCAAATAAGGAAACGATATTACTGGCCTAATATGAAGAAGGACATAGAAGATATCATAAATTTTTGCGATATATGTCAAGAAAATAAATACGACAGACTTCCTCCCAAACCAAAATTTATGGTTACACCAACTCCCACTAAACCACTGGAAATAGTTCACATTGATTTATTCCAGGCTGATGGACAGAAGTTTCTAACCATAATAGACGCATTTTCGAAGTATGGGCAAGCCTACCCAATAAATGGAGGAAATGCAATCAATGTACTCAACGCCCTATTGATTTTAATAACACATCATGGACTCCCAACAATGATAGTAGCCGATAATGGTACGGAATTTAAAAATGGAGTAATACAAGAATTTGTAGACTCTCATAAAATCTCAATCCACTATACAACACCAGAGAATCCGCAATCCAACGGGATGATTGAGAGATTTCATTCTACGTTAATCGAACATCTTCGAATCCTAAGGAACACCAAAGCAAAGCTCTCGATTAAAGAACAAATGCTATACGCTATAATTGGGTACAATAATTCCATACATTCAGCAACGAAGTTAAGACCCATCGACATATTAAACGGACATATCGACGCAAAAGATCCCTTTGACGTTGACATACAGAAAGTAATACTGAACAATTATATCCAAAATCATAGAGAGATAACAAAGGAATTATACAAGGAAGTAAACCAGCAAATACAAGAGAATAAAAATAAAGTCATTGAAAATAGAAATAAATCGAGACAAGACCCTATTACGTATAAACCAAGTACAAAAATCTACACACGGAAAACAGTTACCAGAAATAAATTACTTCCGCGATATTCCGCAAAACATATAAAAAGAAATAACGAAGTGACTGTAAAAACATCAAAAACTACAGTTCACAAGAAAAACATAAAACACCAACCTAAATCAAAAACTAATTCTGAACCTTCCCCACAGGATCACCCTGACGACGGGAGAAGAAGTGAAGATCAAGGACCTGAAAGACAACCCAGGAATAATTCCCCTCAACCTGGGACAAGCAAAGATTCATACTAGTACACACGATTTTATACACCTTTTCAAACTACTACCAATAAAGGAAGAATTAGACAGAATTGAAACCCAGTACGTTGCAGTGACCACAGCAATTCAAAATGGACTTAGCCATCCGAATTTTAGCAGTTTACAAAATTTCGACCAAGCTCTCAGATATCAATTAAAATCAGCTCAAGAAAAATTCTCAACAATTTACCCCTATAGCAGAACAGAAAGAGGGTTAATTAATGGAATAGGAAGCATTATCAAAGCAATTTCTGGAAATCTAGATCAAGATGACGCAGAAAAATACAACAATGCTATAGAAACCTTACAGACGAATCAGGAAAATCTTATAAATCATCTTAATCGTCACATTAGCTTGAACAAGAAGATTATAAAAGAGTTCAACGAAACTATCACATTACTAACACATAACCAAGAAATAATAGCAGAAGAAGTAAATAATATCAGCACGAATCTCAATACATTCATTTTTGACTTCAATCATTATTTGCAAGCAAGGAATGTTCTGGACCAATTAAATTTGACCCTTCAAATTATACTTCAGTTACTTAATGACCTAGAAGAAGCCCTTACCTTTTCTCGTGTAAACACTCTCCATAACAGTGTGATCAAGAAAGACGAAATAAAATGGATCATCAATAAAATGCTAGAACACCACAAGGCAGACCAACTTGTGTACATCGAAGACGAGGACATCCTAAAGTACTACGACATCATCAAAGTAGATGCCTATTATTCAAACCGTACTATTATATTTATCCTTCATTTTCCTGTCCTACACCCTGATTCCTTTACTTATTATCATTTATTTCCTATACTTACCGCAAATTCTACTACAATCATTCCTCCGGAACCATATCTCCTCATAAACGAAAAATCCTTTCAATATTTGGAAGAACCATGTGCCCGAATCGACACAAGATATCTTTGCCAAGAGGAAACAATACTAGAAGCAACGAAAACTGATGACTGTATCAAACAAATCCTGCAGTTAAGCACCCAAGAAGCTTCTTGCCAATACACTCCCGTCCAAACTCGAGATGTCATCATTCAAAGATTATCAGATGCCCACTATATAGGAATATTCCCCGAATCAACCAAAATTACAACTCGATGTTCTACAACAAAAATTTTGGGCCTAAAAGGAACTTATCTCATCAATCTTCCGCCCAGATGCGAATTCAAAACCCCAATCCAGAGTTACATAAATTCAAGGACAACCATCCCAGAGCAACCGCTAATGCTTTCCAAAATAAGGACCATAGATATTCAAACAGCAATTAAATTCAAACCATTAAGGATAGATCACATCCCCTTAGACAAACTGCATGTACTCTCTAAGGAAGAGGAACATCTAGAGACAATTAACCCGAAATTATGGAACCATAGCCATAACCATTTTTGGATGACTCCTTTATATATCTTTATTACAATAATCTGCCTCTATATATGTTACAGGTATAAAACAAACAACAAAAAACCCAACTCTAGCGACGAAACTCCAGAAGAGGCCAACTCAACAGTTCTGTTCGTCCCTCACAAAACTTCTTCAGGGGATGGAGTAGTTACAGTACAATGACCGCTACCATCCAGTAAGTTCCACCACGTGGATTCCAACACGGGGCTACCGCTTGAACATTCTGGACTAAATTGCGACGTATTGAACAGCAAGATCAGCAATTAATAAATTATAAAAACACCATGTTAAAATCAATATTTTTCAGTCTGATTAATTAAAAGTCTGATTTAAAATTATAGTCTGATTTAAAATATAGTCTGATTTAAATTATTATTGTTGTTACTAAAATCTTTGTAAGTCGAAATAAAAGTTTTAATTGTGAAGTTCAGTTTTTAAAAAAGTGTTTTTTCCAAGAACATTCATAATTTGCAACAGAAACCTGTCGATGAATATTCGTAAGAAGGTCCTGAAATGTTATGTGTGGTCCATCCTATTGTATGGTTGTGAGACATGGACGTTAAAAACCACAATGCTAAACAAGTTAGAAGCATTCTAATTGTGGTGCTATAGACGAATCCTAAAGATATCGTGGGTTTCGCACACTTCCAATGAAGATGTTCTTCAAATGATCAATTCAGAACGTCTGCTCATAAACACCATAAAGAGGAGAAAAGCAGAATACTTCGGCCATATAATTAGAGGACCTAAATACCATCTACTTCGCCTTATAATACAAGGAAAAGTGGAAGATAGAAGACAGCAATTATAATCGTAATGGTTTAGGATTCACAGTCTCTAGGGAGGTTAAAAAATGTGTTAGCGCTATAAGCCAGGTATCTGAACGAGTTATAATGATTCAGTTAAACGTTAGACCCAGAAACACAAATTTAATGCAAGTATACGCAAGTATATGCAACCGAAAGCGGAAAGTCAACTAGATCTCACCATTCTGATGGATGACCTTAATTTTAAGATGGGAAAAGGCAAATAAAGTATCATTATTGGAGATTTTGGACTGGACCATAGAAATGAAAGGGGAGATTATTTCGCAGTTTTTGTAAAGAATATAATCTATGTATAATGAATACTTTTTTCAAACTACCTAAACGGAGATTATATATGTATAAATCTCGAGCAGATACCCGTCATAATAACGTAAGAAATCAAATTGACTACATAACTATAAGTGAGCGCTACAGAAATGCAGTAAACTCTGTAAAAACTTTTCCTGGTGCCGATGTTCCATCTGATCACAATCCGTTGTTGGCCAAATTAAAATTAAAGCTTAAACGGATAAATTAAAAGCGAACTTTTGACAGACTAGATATGGATTTTATTAGAAAAAATAGTCTTCTTCTTTTTGTAGTGCCTATCCGTTTCGGATGTTGGCGACCATCATGGCAATCTGTATTTTGCAAACTGCAGCTCTGAAAAGATTTGTGGTTGTTGTGTTGAACCATGTACGTAGATTTCTCAGTTAGGAAATTCTTCGCCTTCCTGGTCCTCGCTTTTCTTCTACTTTTACTTGAAGAATCAATTGCAGCAACCCATATCTTTCGCTGTTCCTCATGATGTCACCGAGGTATTCAATTTTGGCTTTTACGAGCTACCAAAGAAATATACTTCGAAAATAAACGTTCGGAAATTGAAGAGTTACAGGGAAAACATCATGCATTTAACATGTACAAAAAATAAAAGAAGTAACTGATCAGTATAAAAACAAACAAATAACATCGTTCATAGAGACAGCAAAATAGACGTATGGAAAGAATACATTCACGATGAAAAGCCCGATCTTCAAATTAAAGAAGTAGTGACAGGGCCTGACATAACTATGGACGAAATTGAACGAGCAATAAGATTAGCAAAGACTAGAAAAGCAACGGGGCCGGATGAAATACCGAGTGAAATAATAAAGCTCTTCGAAAGTTCAGTTAAAAGATCTCTCCTTCATCTTTTTAACACAATTTATGAAACTGGCTATATCACAACGGATTGGCTGCTGTCGACTTTTGTGACGATACATAAAAAATCAAATGTAAAAAGAGGTAGTGACTACCGAACCATCAGTTTGCTGAGACATGTTTTAAAAATATTTCTTCGGATTTTGCACTCAAGCTTGTACCAACAAATAGAAGAATACATCCAGTTTATATGTGTTTTATTGACTTTGAGAAGGCCTTTGACCGAGTAAAACATTCTGAAATTGGCACTTGGCAAAAAATCTATATCGCTAAATACACTTGCATCATATCGATAGATTCCACACTTCTTAAATGAGTTTATTATATAATGGTGTAAAGGCCTTTTGATGAGATATGCCAACGCATTCTGCCACTTCATATATGAATAGTGGATTACCTAAGTGTCGCAGCATCCAGCTATGCACCGAAGCATTATATGCTGTATAAAATACCTTATAAACCTCTACACCAAGGTGTTGTAATTTATTCGAAGAATGTGGTAAAATCGTTAAAATTGTTACCCCATTTTTGCTATATTAAAAACAGCAATGCTAAGGTGCCTTTCGTGGTTATCGTAAATTAAAAGAGACGGATTTTCTTTGAAGCTGTTCGAATATTTAATGAAATGCGCCATTACTTCACAGAATAAATCTGCATTCATCCATCCACTGGGTGGAGCAAGGCCCAAGGTACCATGTAGTATATGTACCTTAAAATGGATTCTGGGAAACACCATTGATGAAGGGAAATACTGGCCTGTAGCATTAACTATGCAATATTTTGTTACTAGGATTCCACTCTCACCACATGATAGCCTATTTACCTGGTTAACCTTCGTAACAGCAACAACTTTTTGTGGGTTCTGGATCGTCATAGTGGACGTTTCGTCTGGATTAAATATTCTTCTATCTTCTCTTTTCTCTCTCTCTCTCTTCTCTTCTTTCTTCTACCGGCGGGAAATGCAGAAGTTCTTGAATAAATGGACTTTAAGATTCCCACATTTTTTATATTAAAAGACGTAGCCAGAGACAAGCTACAGTTTTTTTTACAGAATTTTTTATGTCGGTCGCGAAATCCCCGAAACCGCTTTAACGTTGCCCTCTCTTGGTTGTGCCATTTTTCGGGTATATTCTTTTAATTGTAAACAGCCATTTCGTAAGCTAGTTTAAGACAATCGGTAACAGACAATCCATAAAACATTCGGGAGTAATCATCTGTCTATATAAAAGGTAGGACGACAAGTCACACTGTTTGTCCGGTGGGGTAACTGTGCCACCTAGGAAAGAAATCTAAATTATCAACATCTGACATTTTAATCATATTTTGTTTTTAAAATAATACGGTTAATTTATTACTAATTCATTGTACAAATTGATGATTCAAATATGTTTACTCGGAAATTTTACTACTTTATCAGAAATTAATTTTTTCTCAAAATTGCTAAAAATATAGGTTACTGTAATTGTAAGGTAAGATTTACATACGAGCAGGTAACATGCAAACATCCTAAAGTCACACAAAAATCAAAGTTGAGTTAGATGTGCCAATAAATTGTTCTGTTATAGCCAAAGTAGTTTATTTTATCTGATTCATGCAAAAAAAATATTAAAAATCACCTACATGCAAAACTACTTATTTCCACTATATTATGATAGTCCATAATAACCAAGTTATTTCCAATCAACCATTAGGAATTCTGCAACTGCCACTCAGCTGACAAGGTGAGTCTTACAAATTTAAGATTATGTGAGGGTTTATTGTCAAAGTAAGTATTTAAAAACAATTAGTAATTACTTTATTATTTAAAGGATAATGGATAATAAAAAAGAAAAGTGAACAAATTACCAGAATGTAGCTCCTAAAAGAAGCATCAGAAGAAGACGAAAAAATGGCTCAAGAACCTGAGAGAATGGTTTGGATGTAGCTCAAAACAACTTTTTAGAGCTACTGCCTCAAAAATTAAAATAGCTATGATGATTGCCAACCTCCGCAGCGGAGATGGTACCTGAAGAAGAAGAACTGCCAGTCTAATTCATACAACGCAAATCACATTATATAGGCCTAGGTCGGTAAATAAAAACAAAAATAAAAAACCTGGACCTGGGCGAAAGTACTCAATACAATACTTTTTTTCCAACTGTCTGATGCTAAATCTTTTGTATATTTAAAGCTTTTTTGCACTGTTATTGGTATTGGAGAAACTACAATAAAAACATAGCCAAAAAAGTGTATTTTGGGTTTTCTGTTAAAGGGAAAGGAGGAGGCGACTCTACCAAAAATAAGAACTAACTGAAGAAGGAAAGTGTTGAGAGTATATAAAAAAGCTCAGAGGAACTTAATCACATTACAGAAGATAGGAGTCCAAAGGAATATATCTGAGTAGTAAGTTAAGTATTAGTAAACTAAGTTAAATATTGACACAGATTTTAAGTCACCTGCCTCGTATACTTACAGTACGTGCTGCCTTCTCAAAGAACAAATTAAAAGTGCACCAGCACAGTCTGCTGAAAAGGCGCAGCTAATGGTTGAAAAGCGGATTCATTCAAGAAGGGCAAAGGCGTTTTATGAGTACATGGAAATGGATGTTTTTCATTCTGTTAGCCTTTGCTTTGATCTTCAAGAAATTCAGCCACAACCGAAAAGCCCAATTCAAGAAGCTCTTAACGAGAGACAGATGTAATTTTATAACTTTTGTATTACTGATCTAAAAACTCAAAACCACATGTTCTACACGTGGTGGGAGAAGCAGGCAGAGTGTGGAAATATCATCGGCTCTCTTTAACTAGTTGAGAGAAGCTAATTTTTAGGGCTGTTCTGTATCAAGATTGTTTAGCGATGGTTGTGTTTCTCAAAATAAAAATAATATTGTTTCGAGCACACTGATTCAGTTTTTGGAAACACACAAAATATCAATCAGTGATATAGGCAAGGTAAGAGCACTAGGAGAAGATTGGCCACATCTTGATACTAACAAGCTAAGTGAGTACTATAAGGACATCAAGTCAATTAGTGAGCTAAAGATAATTAAAATATGCTACCGGATACAAAAAGAAATTGAACTCCTCCAAAAAAAGCGAAAAGAAAAGTCTTACAAAAATTATGTGTTGGTAAGAGGCATAAAAAAATTTCAAGTATGAAGAAAAAAATCTTTTATATCTTTGAGAATGAAAGGCAAAAAAAATCTTAAACAAGTGAGACTGAAAGAAGAAGAAATGTTTTTCTGACCCACGCCTTTGTTGGTACAAGAGTTTGATTTTTGATGAACCCACTACAGCGGCTGCTGGTGAGGAGCATGAAGCAATGAGTGACTGTCTCTACGATGAGCGCTGTGACTTCCATATGTAAAAAACTGTTTGTTTTTCTGAACTACCAACATCTGACATTTTAATCATATTTTGTTCTTTAAACGATACGTTTAATTAATACTAATAATATTATTACTTACATATTAATATAATTAATAATATTTGTTACTGTAATTTTAAGTTACGAATTAAAATGATATAAAGTTTATATTAATATAAATTTAAACTCCTAGCGCTACCTAAGATATCTGAACTTCCAACTGACATTTCAACCTTTTGAGTAAATTATATTTTGTTTATGAAAAGAAACGTTTAATTAATATAACTATACTAATATTATTAATTACATGTATTAATACCTATTAATTACATATATAATTAATAATACGATAACAGTTTTCGCAAATTTGCTAAACATATTGGTTGCTCGAAGGTGAAATTTATCTCGCTAAATAATTTAAAGCTTTATGTTAGTTTATATTTATTTGATTTAGGTGCAAGAAGGTTTCATACGCTGGTTTTTGTACGTAGATCGATTTCATAAGACAACTTCACGCGAAAGTTGAGTAATTCTCCAAAAGTGACTTATTTGTTATAAAAACGCCATTTTTTTTATTAAATTTTTTTTAAACTCTTTTATAAAAATTACCGGATTGATATGGTTAATTTTGATTTCAAAATATTTGTATAAAATAAAATATACTAAATTACTAAAATAAAATGAAATTAAATTGGATAAAATTAGACAAAATGTATACAAAACGACAAAATATAAAATTAAATAAAATTAAATAAAATAAATAAAATTAAATAAAATTAAATAAAATTAAATAAAATTAAATAAAATTAAATAAAATTAAATAAAATTAAATAAAATTAAATAAAATTAAATAAAAGTGTCTGTTCTGATGAGACTTATTAAGTCGAAATACGTATCAACAGATACTTAGACGCTTTGTACGTGAAATCAAATCTTTGCTGTCTTTTTCATTTTATTCGGATCTACTCTGTATGAGTACAAGAAACAAATTCGTTAAAGATTTCTGCTTAGTTGATAGACATGTCGTGGAATGCAAATTTTAGATTCCCCATGTCTCTATTAACATCTTTATCAACGTCTGTTATACCTTGCATTTATAGAAGGTTCAGATTAAAGCAGAAATCTGAATTTGTTTCGAAACTATCTTACCGATTTTTCTATCAGATGTCGCTATTGCGTCCATAACGAAGCCATTTTATTGTTGCTTCCTAAAAGACAGAGAAGATTATTTTCACGTTAAGAACGGCTATGAATAACTGTTCTGATGAGACTTATTAAGTCGAAATACGTATCAACAGATACATAGACACTTTGTACGTGAAATCAAATCTTTGCTGTCTTTTTCATTTTATTCGGATCTACTCTGTATGAGTACAAGAAACAAATTCGTTAAAGATTTCTGCTTAGTTGATAGACATGTCGTGGAATGCAAATTTTAGATTACCCATGTCTCTATTAACATCTTTATCAACGTCTGTTATACCTTGCATTTATAGAAGGTTCAGATTAAAGCAGAAATCTGAATTTGTTTCGAAACTATCTTACCGATTTTTCTATCAGATGTCGCTATTGCGTCCATAACGAAGCCATTTTATTGTTGCTTCCTAAAAGACAGAGAAGATTATTTTCACGTTAAGAACGGCTATGAATAACTGTTCTGATGAGACTTATTAAGTCGAAATACGTATCAACAGATACATAGACGCTTGTACGTGAAATCAAATCTTTGCTGTCTTTTTCATTTTATTTTATTTTAATTTCTTTATTAATTTATTAATTCCTCTACCTTTAACTTCGTTTTTACTATTGTGTCCTCAAAAATTAGTTGGCGCCCTCTGTCTTTCTTTTCTTTCTCTTTCTGTCCCGTAGAATTAATATTTGCCTTCTCTTTCTGTCCAGTAGACTAAATATTCTGTTCTATGTTGATAGAAAAGCTAATTCCATCATAGGCATACGTCCTATGTCATCTGTGCAAACTTCATTTTAGTCTCTCTACTTTCTGTGAATCAACTTTTCTAACGTGGAGGAAATATAATTTTTTGTCCGTTTTGAAATTTATAAAAGAAGGCAAAAATTATTATAAGCTTCATTTTATGATCTGCAGAATTCTCCTGGGGTGAGTAATTTCATTGTAATATATATTCTATAATTCTGACAGCATTTTCAATATTCATAACCTTACTTCTTTCGAAGACACGTTTTTCAATTTTGTGCAGTAGGAATCGTAACAAAATTTAGCTAAGTTTAATAATAATTATATTTCATTTTATCCTTGCCATCTGCTATTTGTTTAATTGTAATTTTGTAAAATGGCAAGGAAATTAAACCTCCTTTGATGTGTCTCTAATACAAGCTGTTCCTTATATTTTAGTTTATTGAAGATTTTATTATCCGTATTCAAGAATTTATTGGCTGTATTCAAGATTTTATTGGCTGTATTCAAGATTTTATTGGCTGTATTATTGGAGAATTTATTAAATTTATTGGAAGACCTAACCACCTTATTGGGAGGCCACACAAATATATGGAATAATATACTCTGGGGGACATAACTGCAACTGTCAACCCATCAATGTCATAAGTATCGCCAAATTTATATATTGTAAAGCATTGACAGGGTTGATTGTTTATTACACAGGGTTATTATAACAGGGTTATTTTTAATAAATATGATTAGTTAAGTAATTGTTTTATTTGCTATCAGCTAAAGGTTTATGGTTTAATTCCTAGTTTAAGACAAAACGAATTCACACTTGAGATACTGAGTTAGGCGAAGCATAAACGATAAACTCCCATAGTTGATTGAGGTATTATTTTTATAATAGTATTTCAATTCTCTTTGGTAGTCTTATCGTTACAAGATGCCAGATAGCTTTGCAGCCTTAATATCTTTGTCTGTCATGAGATCAACGTCTTCGAACGCTATTACTCTGACAGACTTAGTGGTTCCCTGTCTTTCGGCATGGGAGGTTTCTTTAAAACATCCTGCCCTTTCGGCGTATGGATTTTTTTGAAGTTTCCCCAGGGTGCAATTATGTTATCTGCCCTTCCGATATTAGAACGCCGTCGGGTTCTGATCTTAATGCCCATAACATTAGCAATTGCTGTTCAAGTTCAATAAATAAGCATATGCAAATATGTATTCCAATATATGAACTTCTACGATACAATTAGGTAGAACTTCAATGTTCACAATTTGTAACAGCGCACCTAGTTTTTTACCGCATGTGCCACATTGCTAGCGGCAAGCTCAGACATTAGCTCATATATTTTATTAGGGACTTAATCTACAACTACGTCTTAGTTATGAATTTCCCGTTGGACTTTGCTTCTGATGGTAGTGCGTCTAGTCTCTGAGGTAAGATTAGTTCTTATAATTACTAGGTATTAATCTCGTAATGTAACAAGAGGTAGCTCTCTGCTATTCGCTGTTCAGATACTTGAATCTTTGAATACTTCCTGCTAAATTTTTGCGCACAGATGTTGTAGATGAGCGGGAGTTTCTCGACCGAATTTTGTCACCTTGTAGTAGATGCGCAAACTATTTTCATGTTCATTTCATGCGCTGAGTTGGTCGTCCCACTTATTTGAGAGCTAGCTGATGTCGCTTTTAGTGTTGTTTGGCATGTTTTTTGTTGTTTTTATTCTTGGGCTGTAGCTGATTGTATGACAGTGACCCGTCTCCATCGTTCCGCATGCTGTTACGTCTAGCGCCAGCTCCAGATGTGAGATCTCCAGGCAGCGACTGTAAGCATAAATTATTTATCTTATAATAATAAAATAATGACAGGCAATTTCAATGTGAAAGTCGGTTGAGAAGAATTTTATAAGAGCACAATAAGAAACAATAGCCTACATACAAGGTGTAACAAAAACAGAAAAAAGATGATACAATTAGCAATCGAATATAATATGAAAATAGTGTCTACATATTTTGGCCTTAAAAAAATTCACAATATCACGTAGGAATCACCGGATGGGAGACGAGATACCATATAGAGCATGTAATGATACAAAATACGCATACAAGAACTGCTAAAATATGAAAATATATAGGAAAGTAGATATAACTAGCCATCTATTAGTAATAAAATTAAAACAGGAATTGCCACGAAAAAAATTAAAAACGGTACAATAAAACAAAATGTAACCTTTTGCAACCCGATAAAAATGATAAGCAAATTTTTACAAAACAAAATACATACAAAGTCGGGGTTTTTTTTCGGGGTAATGGAGGTGTAATAAAACGTGATGAATGATGTTATGTGTGGAGAAGTAGTGGACTACTAAGGAGCTGGGGTTCAGAAGGTGGCGTGTTTGTGTGAACGATGTTTTAAGAAGCGCACAAGAGGAATTTAGGTGATTTGTGCCAAACATGTCGAAGGAGTTACTTCAAGGGTTACCAGCCATACCATAGGAACGGCTCTTAATCAGCATGTTTGGCGTGGAGTAGTTAGCTGCGATATTTGATGGGGGTTGATTCTAAGATTTCAAAATACTCATCAGGGAGTTCATGTCCAGTGTTGTGGAGAAGTTTAGCTGTAGGAAACGGAACTTTTCTTTGAAGAAGCCTGGTGAGTATTTGCCCTCAGCGATTGCAAGGTGCCTTTAATATTTGCTTTGCTCGGTTATTCGAGCCTGTGATGGTTCGAAGGACATACCTCCTGCTGAGGGATAGGATTCTGTCCCTAATAGGTGTTATGTTTGCCAGTGTGTGTATATGTGCTGATGGGTATAGCCTGCCCCGCCTCATACAGAATCTGAGGATTTTTCTTTCGGTAGCCATGATGGCATTGATTTCGTAGTCCTTTTCTCGTAGAGAGGTGTAGATGCATGCCTTGTATTAGATGATAGGTCTAATGAAAATTTTATAGGTGTGCAATAACGTTTTAGATGAGGTCTTCACAATTTGCCGGCTAGCACTGCCAGGAGTTTAAACCTCCTTCTCACCCTGTCAAAGGTATCTTGAATGTCGGTTTTCCAGTTGAGAGTCCTTGTAAAATGGACTCCCAAATAGGAAACCGAGTTTCTGAGAATAAGGTCCTCTCCTAACAGAGCTATTCGGCCCAGACATCGCGACAATTTGAAGATTTAAATAAAATTAGTTGTGTTTTGGAGGGATTTATGGTCACCCTCCATTTATTGTACCACCTAATGACTTTGTCTAGATAGTTTTGCGCTCTTTCGAATATAGACAATTGTCCACGCTCTCTGTGTGATCTCGACGTGAGGATAGCAGTGTCATCAGCATACAGTAGAAGGGTCTCCGATCTATGCTGTGGGCGGGGATGTCATTGTTGTAGACTATGTATAAAGTTTTTAGTTACAAACGACTTTTCATAATAACAATTTTCGATATTGTGAAATATAAAGGTACTTTACTCTTGAGCGAAATTCATATATTTTTGACATACCTCACATAAGATTAATAAAATATGATATCTGATGGTTGTACCTTAGGTTTTACACCATGCACAACTTTTTATGAAGAATATTTTTTTTTTGTAAAATTAATAATAAAAAAGTTTTTCATGATTCCATTACACATGACACATGACATATGACACAAGTAGAGCTATAGTGGAAGTGACAAATGCTTTGTGCTGGCACCACTTTGTAGTATTCATGCTGCAGAATTAGTTGGAATCCTCAAAGCTGTTGAAAAAACTCTGCCTAATACGAAATCACTAGCAACATGCACTGTTTCCCTTTCTTCAATTTAATTCATATTACCAACATACTCTTTAAATCTGAAAAAAACGATGTTACAGTAGGCGGTATAGTAGACTAGCGCAAAGCTTTATACAATAATAATACTCTGTTTTCTATATTAAAAATTTGATAATATTTTTAAAATCGAATAAAATAATTGTATTATTTATTCATTATTTATATTTTAAACAAATTATATTTTATTCAAATAATTCAATGAATTATTATGTTTGCCCCTAACGCCACATGTTGACGTATTAACAAAGCATACTATATTTACTTCTGACGTTCTGGCAGACCTGTGAAATTCAAACGAAATATTAAATTATAATATAATAATAAAATGTAAATAAATATCATTTGATAGTAAATTTAATTATTATATATACTAAATAATATGTTAGTATATATAATACTAAAAACTTCTTACTTAATACTTCGCTTCAAAAAATTTAATTTATCTATCAATATCACATAAGAAAAACCTATAATAACTCAAGCAAGTTCTGAGTTACAACTAGAAAAAATTCAATCTTCATAAAATCTAAAAGCAGGTATAAAACAAAAAACTCTGAAAACATGGCAAAATCACTGGAATGGACAAAACTACCTTAGGTGGGATAGGTGGGTAACTACTGGTTACCCACCTAAGATGCCTGCAACACTTAGGAGGGCAATATGATCCTTCGAAGACTCCGAATGACCTTACCCACGGATACTTTATGACTTCCGAAAATTCACCTGTTTGCGAACGTTTTGATTAATACCGTCTCACAGTAGAACATTTACTCATCGAGTGTAATTATTATAGATTATACAGATTATCAGTTAGCACATATGTAATTGCAAATGATAATCTCAGGAAGATATTTCAAAAATGTGTACAGAGCTCTAATTGACTTTTTAAAAGATTAGAGATCTTATATTTATAAGTCAACAAGTTTGTTGAAAAACAGATACTGTAATAGATTGTATTGAACCCAACTATAATCTAATAGACTGTATATAGCTTAAGTGTAATATGACGGACATTTATTTTGTCTCCGTTAATAAACCTGATATAAACAATTTTTAAACATTTCTTAAAAACATGGAACCAGAATTTCTGGATTCACTGTTTATTTATAATAATAAATAAAAGCCTTACGTGATATTTCGATCCCGGATATTATCCACTTTGTCTTTAAAATGTTAATTTTAAGGCCTCTCCGATAACTTGCTTCACTGACTAAATTTACTAATGTTTGGAGATCTTGTAAATTTTCTGCAAGAACGGCTGTATATTGTCAGCGTATGTTGTTGATTACATCCAAACTAGTCTTACTCGCTCTTATCTATCATCCAAAACCTCCCTAAAGATTTCTTCAGAGTACAGATTAAAGAGACTGGGTGAAAAACACAACCCTGTCGTACTCCACGTTTGATGGGTAGATTTTTCAGTTCGACTATCTTCAATGTGGATTGATTGTACTATAAGTATTTTAGCAGTCTTATATCGTAGTGGTCAAGTCCTGCTGCCCACAAGCAATTGAAAAGTGTATCATGTTATACTTGGTCGAATGACTTCTCGAAGTTGATGAAACAAGCATAAACGTTCTTTCGGAACTCACAGCTTTTTTGTAAGAGAACGTGCATACAAAAATAGTGCCTCCCTAGTTCCTAGACCATTTCTAAATCCAAACTGCTCATTACCCATTCTACTTTCGAACAGAAGGAATACTCGGTTACTCCAACCAATCATCTGGTATTATTCCTTCGTTGTAAATTTTGTTAAAAAACGTAGTTAAGTAGGTAATATTTTCCTCGTCAAAAAGTTTAAGTAGCTCAGCAGGGATCTGATCTGGTCCAGGTGTTTTATTATTTTTGGCTTGCTGTATCGCTTTTATGACTTCTGATTTCAGTATACTGGGACCTATGTGAAACTGGTTGTCACAGGTAATATGTGTATGTGTACCATATCATTTTCTTAAGAAGCAATGTCAAAAAGGTTAGTGATGTATCTCTCTAATTCTTTGTACTCTTGTTCGAGATCATAAATTTTTCCGCTTGCCTTTTTATATACGTGAGCATTTTTCAGTTTCCCAGTGGAGATATATTTAAATTTCTTGTGGAGGTTGAAACTGTTGTGTTTCTTTTGGAAGTCCTCTATTTCTGTACATAAATTGTCAAGCCAATATTCTTTGGTTTGTTGAATTTTTTGTTTTTATGAGCTTGTTGAGTTCGCGGTATTTGATATTTCTATTTTTATGTTTCCGTCGAACTTCCATCAGGTCTATGTCATCCACTTATTTTTTGTCAATAATTAAGGTGTTTTCAAAGACTCTCTTACTTCCTCTAAAATCGAGTTTTTATGATTGAGTTCGAGATATATCTTACTAGGGGCTAGTTAATTTCTTTAATTTAATTTGTATTTTTGGGCAGAGTAGATTATGATATGAGTTTATATCAGCACCAAGGTAAGTTTTTACATCTTTAATATTATTTAGAAACCGGTGGTAGATATAGTCTACTTGATTCCGTATTATTCTACCTTGTTGTCCATCTTGAGGGGATTTCCACGTGTATGGGTGCATTTCTGCAAGTTGAAACGAGGTATTTGTAACGACGAAGTCATTTTTTTGACAAAATTCGATTAGACGTTCACCTGTTTAATTTCTCATTCCAAAGCCAAAGTTTATGATAATATTTGGCGTTATCTTCTACCCAACTTTATCGTTAAAGTCTACCATAACTACTGTTGTTTCGTGTTTCTTTGTTATTTTTAGCACTTCTTCTATTTGATGGCAGAATTCTTCAATTCTGTGCTCATTTGCGTCAGCAGTGAGAGCATAAACTTTAATTATATTTATAGGTTTGGCATTCAGCTATATTAACATTGTTCTATCTGATATTGGAATAAAGTTATTGACATACTAATGTGTTGTTTTATAATTATTAATACTCTGTTTAGATGTATATGGTCTTGGTTTCCAGAAAACTAAACGGTGTATCCGTTTGCTATGAAATTCCCTGTATTTGGCAATTTTGTTTCACCCATGATAGTAATATTTAGTTTGTCCATATCAGAGAAAAGATTTCTCAGCCTGCCGGCTTCATATAAAGCTTGTTACATTCCATATAGCTATTCTATCCGGGTTCTTAATTTTCATGTCTGGTGATGTTTTTTTCACAGTGATTTCGCAGGCTCGCGACCTGGGAAGACCTGTGGTTTAATTGTGTATTTCTTCACCTGCAGGATCTTGAGTTCCGCAGCCCATGATCAGTAATATTATTCGTTTCACTAATCGATGCCATGATGACTTTACTAAGGAGTATAATGCGGTGGTTGCCCGTGGCCTTCTCCATCGTAGTGTTTTCACACAAGCAATTCCACACTACGGTCTATAAATCTCATTTAAAAGATATTATATAAAACCCAAGATGCCCAAAAACCATTAAAAAAATATGATGAATGTTTTTTAATTGAAATTATTTTATTTTTAAGCGATTTTTGTTATGAGTTTTTGTCACGAAGAAGTAGAGCGTAAGGAAAAGATGAATTGTTAAAGAAAACACAAATTTAGATGCATAGACATAATATTTCTTAATTTAATGTACAATATATTTACATTAGCAAAATCATACATAGTTTTCTTTACTACTGAATAATTTATCCTATACTTATAAGTTTTCTTCATACAAAACGAATATAAAAATGCCAATAATTTGAGTTATCGTTAACTACCAAATGTTGTGTAATATGTGCCTAGCACGTGCGTGAAAGAGTTCTGCTGTCCAAAATCAAGATTTACTTGATTTACACTTAATTTTGGCAAGGGTACGATAAAATTTAACAAAATATAGGTTTCAAAGTTAAAGTATGTTAAACAAGAAATTCTGACATATAATTGTTTATTGATTCAATTTATCTGAAATAATACATCTGTTCATCTTATTACCCAGAGTAAAGTTTTAGTTATCAACTAAAACATAATTAATGCGTTAGAAATGCTGATTTTAATTTAATTCTGAAAGTATCTAATGCAACGTGTTACAAAAGCTTAATAAAGACAAAAAAAAGATTAAACAGCCAAAAGATATTATGAATACATAACATGTATTGTAACAGGTATGAGAGGTGACGGGAAAACAAGCCCAATATCCTGGGTAAACAAAATTCAAAATGACAAATAAAATCGTTGCTAGAACATTTTACATTCAGTTTTGGATATGTACCCGAATAAAAATAATAAGTTAAAGCTCCTCCGCGAGCACAAAATTTTTAGAATTCAATTAATATATGCTTCAAAATGGCGTTCAAGTAGTTTTATGGTAAGATAAATATAAATATACTTACTCACTCACGTGGTAAACAAAAAATTAGTAGACATAAAAAGAAAAAACAAGAGTAAATACAAGAAATAAGAAAGTTCATAAAGCTTTCTCAGTTCAAATATGAACCATTCGAAAAATTATATAGAACAAACGGAGAAAACGTTTAAACGATGAAAATAAGAACGCAAAGTCTTGGAACCAAAAATCCTCACATACAAAAAAGTTTTAAATGTACAAAATAAGAGCCTAACCTGACTTTCATCAAAAACCATGTAAAATAATAAAATAGAAATAACGGAAAATATGAATAAATAGCATATTGTGAATAATTAATCTACGTCAGCACCTAAACTGTTTTTTTAATATTATTTTTTATTAACTGATGTTTGAAATTATTATTGTATTTATGTGTTCCAAATTTATTAACAATTCAAAAAAAGTAAACTATTTTTTGGACAATAGGCTCCATCATCTTGAATGTAAATGTCTGACATTAGGGATGTATTACTCCCAGCTTTTATTGGTCCAAATTTTAAAAGTGAAACAAAATGATATGTAAAATGTATTGGTCTGGACTAGAGCATCAATTTGATACATTCTTTTATTTGTTTCAAAAACAATTTACTTAACCGACGAATTTACTTTAAATATTTGATAATACGAATCTGTAATACATATGTCTCTATAAATCATAAAATAAAATTCATACATTTACTTAGTTCATTCAGAATGGGTGAAGAATTAACACTCAAAAATGAATTATTATTATATGGAAAAAAGAGAAACGAAAAATGATTAAAAACTGGAAAATATAAATAGCAATGCCAAATAAGGTAAAATTTTCTCATAATATTACGTACGGATAGTAAACAAAGGTCAAGATAAAAATATAATGACAAATGGGGAAGCGCCAATAGAAAATATATTGAAAGATCAAAAGGTAGCATTAGAAAGAATCAGAAGTTCAGAAAGGAAGACGCGCATTACCCATCAAGTTCACCAAATGAACCCAAAAAATAGCAAAGTGGACAAGAAAATAAATTTAACAAAAATATACCAACAACAAAATCATCCAAATTGACTAAAGTAAATTGACTAAAATAGAAAGACTAAATAAATCTTTTATATTTTACCATAAACAATCATTTAATCTTAATTTAAAAAGTGAAAAGTGCAGTAAGTAAAGAAGCAAAAGTACTAAAAGACTTGAACTGAGTAAAGCAGTAGCTGTATCAACAGATTTGAAATCAAAATATAAGCATTTGGAATTTAAATCAACAAAAATATTTTCTCGTTGTTTATTTGACCAATATTACCAAATTCATCGAAAGAGATCAAAATAATAATTGAAGTAAGAAAGCAGAAAACACCGGATGTGAATATGTTAAAAAATGCGACCAAGATTATAATAAGGAAAGAACACATCAGAATGAGAACTTCTTAACATCAAGGCACATATCTATCTGAAAAGAATCGATCTAGAAGAAATTCTTAATTGTTAATCTATCAGGAGAGTATCAACGAAAGGGAATACAGTGTACCTATACCAAAATTCGAATTACAACTTGTGCCTTAACAGTTAAATACAAAACCAGAAGGCGTGAAGAAGACACATGACTTAAGACACCAAAATAAGAACAATTTGTTTGTAGAAGAAAAAGGAGTCTTAACAACATCTAAACTAAGAAAGTAGTAGTAACCTATCTAGTAGAAAAATGTATCTACATAGAAGACAATGAAGGGTATAACACTGAAAGGTACATTAAGTAGAAGAAAATATTTTCAACGTCAAATTAAATGGTTCTGAAACTATTTTCTTGCGGCATGTCAAGTTAAATATTATGTTGCTATGGAATTACCTCACAATTAATATTGATACAAATTACATTTTTTACAAAATGTAATATTCAATGTAATTACAAAAATGTAATTTTCATTGCAATCAATTGTGGCTTAATCTCTTATAAACATAATATTTATCAAATCAAATATTCTCAAGATTATACAATTTAGACCATTCAAAGAGAAATCCAAAATATAGGCTCATGTAACTGATAACTCAGATAACAGATTAGCAACGGATATGGTTCAATAAGAATTAGTCATTTTATTAATAAAAACTTTTTAAAAATCCATTGTATGAAACCACGAATCGATATCTTAGCATCAAGGAAAATATTTGAACTCTTCTGAATTTTATGTGGAATAATGACATAAATTTTCGTTTGGAAACGTATATAAGATATACCCAAAGATTTTCACAGACCAATAAGTAGAAATATTTTAATGAAATTTGACTTTTTGATATATAAATTCATCTATATCGAAAACAATTTATTGGCATAATTTTATACTGATTATTTATAAAAAGTTTACAGCTGGAAGCAATTGTTGTGGTATTTTTTAATATTTAATTGTGTAATTTTTATAATGTAAACTTTCAATAAATATTTTTCATCTCTACTTATAACATACAACTTATTGACATCTATTCTCTTGTCTAAGTTTTTTAGAATGAGTTAATGTTTTCTTGGCAATTAGAAGTAGAAAAATTCATGTGAACCTCGTATATAATCTTGTTAAAACCTTTAAAATTATTTTATGTTAGGAACTTGGACCCTACATGAGATAATGATACAGACAGACACATTTAAGGTTAACTACACAGCGGTGCGTGGCAGTTTGGACTTTATCTCGCGTAAAAGATTCATTTCTAAAACGAAATAAGCCTATAACTTTCATTTACTTAGTTACAGATCATAGAACGTCGTAACTAGGTACTGAGCTTGTTTCTAGTTCCCCAAAACTCGCATGAAAACAGTGCCTTTTGGTGCAATATAAAATAAAGCTATGTTTTTAAAATGTGCGTCATCAACACTGTATGAAACAAATGAAGTACTAAAGATTTTAAAAAGGGTGAGAGACAAAAATGCCAAAAGCACTTAAATGTGCTGTATTATTGCAGCTATAGTACTAAACATTTTCTGCTCTTTACTTAAGGCAATAATAATGATTGTTTTACAATAAAAAAAATTATACAATATATAAATGAAATTAATTTTTAATATTTTAGTCCTCGGATGAATCGTTACCATTGTAACTGTTAAGTTCAGAGGAATATATATATATATATATATATATATATATATATATATATATATAAGCATTTGATTTGTAAATAGATTTTAAGATTTTTTTTAAAGTAACTGTTTTCAAAAAGGTATTGGACTAGACAAAGAAATATTGTCCAATAATATATACGTAGATACTTCTTGGTCGAGCCTTTGATGGCACTATCTACACCAAAAATTTACAGAGCAATAGTAGTCTCGCGTATCTTGTCTTGGTTTTAGGAAAATAGAAATTGAAATGCTGAATTATTTTTAGATGTAAGTCCAAACTGTCACAAAACCTGGCAATTAAATAAAACGCTTCTTCGAATTTTTTCACCAAAATATATTTTCTATCACATCAAATTTTAACTTAATTTACACAAAGTCCACTATATAACATAATATTTTTCGCTAATTTTAATGTTTAGTTAATATACAATAATTGAATTATGTTAAACTTACTTATAATTAAACTTCATATCACAGTCTTATCAGAGTTCTCATTAAAAAATATTATATGTGGTGTTTGTGTTTTAAATACAAACTACATAGTCAATATATAACAACGTCCGGCCATGTGCAAAGTTCTCGATTGCTACTAAGTACAATTTTTATTGCGTAAACGGTTTTACTATAATCGACATTTCTAGTAATTTGTGTAATGACGAAATTCAATAGACTAGTAGTAAAAGTTTATAGATAATACCAATAAATACATTACTTAAAAAACTTTCGAATAGTATTCATACGAGGTCTGTCCCAAAAGTATTCAACCTTCGTTCATAGTATTCTGATCGCTGAAAATAGCGAAGAGAAAAGAATCGTTCTATCGATTTAAAAATGGCAGAACGTCTGAAAGTATTACGGTCGACCTACCAGCACAACGCCGGAAAATATTGAAGGTAAGACTTTTGATTGAAAGATCATCGCTAATTGTGCGCGAACTAGATATATATCAGAGTCCGAAAACGTACGTAAGAATTTTAACCGATAATTTAGGAATGATTCGCGTATATGACAAATTCGTTCCAAAATTAGCTGTGGAGAAATGCGGTCGCTAATGATGAATATATTATTAAAAGGGTCACTACTGACGACGGATGGTGGGTTTGCGGTTAAATTCCCAAAACAAAATAACAACCTTCACAAGTGAAGCTTACATACGAGCATCTATGTTGATTCTGTTTTTTTTTTCTATTAAGGTGTTGCTCTCTATAAATACTCTCCAAAGGATCCGACAATCAATAAATAATTTGAATTGTTGAATTCTCAGGCAGTAATAAATCGCTCAGTTTTTGGGCGCGGAGCCAGTGGTTGCTTTATCACAATAATGCGCGAGCACATTCATCAAACCCTGTGCCGCAGTTTTTGGTAAAGCACAAGATTGCACAACCCCGTCAGTCTCCGTAAAATTCCGACATGGCACCTTTTAACTTTTTTCCTGTTTTCAAAACTGAAATGCCAATCAAAGGGCAACGCTTAGACGGCTCAAACAAATTCGACAACGGCGCTGTGGACCATTACAAAAACTGAATTTCCGATCTGTTCTAGTGAGGTAAAGCATGTCATTAACAATGTTAATACATTAGCAATTACTCAATATTTGTTCTGTTTACCATTTATTGTGAAAATAATTATGTAAATAACCAAAATAAAACCCTTGTTGACTTTTCGTATTTCATCTCGGTGGCTACTGACTATTTTGTTGCCGTTAATGATCAAAATTTAGTTATTTGGCAACGGTTTTTTTATCATTCTAGCGATTACAAAAGAGGTAATAGTAATTTTATTATTAACTATTTTATGTAAGAATCAATCGATATAAATAAATAATACATAAATGAAGTTTTATTAGATCAAAAGCCTCGAGGTCAAAAATATAGGTATTTTGATAATTGTCTCCAAATATACTTTTTTGACAACTGTTTTGATTTCGATTAAATAGGTGTTAATTAGGATTCAATTTTCCTATTTGTGTAATATTCTTTCCATAATGATTATAATACTGAAGATTTGGAAATTGTTAAATTTAAGAAAATATACATTTTGTACCGAGAGTCAAGACCATTGCACACAACCAGTTTCTGTATTCCCTTGAAGGTGCCTTGTCTGATAGTTATAAAAGGTTCACAGAATTCTTTACAGCATAATAATACTTGAAGCCTATGCACATTGAGATGCAAAAATGACCGACACAGTCCTAAAGTAGGTACCTAAATTTTGGTTCCAAATTTTCTACTAAGTATATTTTCATTTTTTAGTTAATACTATATATTTAAACTGGCCGTCCTCGTTATTTTTTATGTTTTATTCCATTGGTTGCGACTGTTTTCGAATTATACCCGGTTTAAACCTGGCGTTAAGAATTGCTTTATTTTCTTTATAAAAGAAATATCCTAATAAGATACCTAACCAGCTCTAAATACTATAAAAACGAGAAAACTACTTTATAGAGTAGTAAAATAACAGTATGCCTTAAATTTTTAATTGAGACAGGCATTATGTTACTTCAGAACTCTACTTTTTTAATTATATTTTTTTATCAATATTTGATAATTTGGACAATTTTCAACTTCCCCAAACATTCTCACAATTTTTTACTGTTTACCTTTACCAGTATCCCCAACATTCCCGTTTTATTTACATTGAGCTGATTATCAGAACTGGTTTTACAGGCCATTTTATATTGACTTTTATTTTAGTAAGTACTCAAATATTACTACTTCATTGACACAATGATAATACTTGGAAAAAAGACGAAAAAGTCCTCGAGCATAGTACTCACACAATTATGAGCAGAAAGTCATAGACCGATAATTGCACAACAAATTTTGAATTTAACAAATATTGTTAAACTGTGCTTCCGTTTCGTTTCCCCAATCCTTCAATTTCAAGAATAGAAGTGCCATTTTCATATTAGTAAATCCATTTTATCCATTATATAGTCTATTATATAATCAATAATATATTTAAAATCAATTTATTAAAAACAAAAATATACTCAATTCAAATAACTACCTTTAAATAATAATTTAATATAGTATTCGTAAAGATTTGTACATATTTTTTTTTGGTTATTAATGCCCACTAAAATAAATTGAAACGATCAATAAATCAATATAAATAAAAACTAGGAATACTAACCAAACTGATATAGATGGTAAATATGACAAATTCTCGCTAACAAAATTCGTTATTATATGATTATCACAACGAATATATTCAAGGGAAATTGCTGAATGATGGCAGCGGGAAAAGAAAATCCAATGAATACAATTTGAAGTTATACCTGATAAAATATACATAATGCATTAAGAAAATGGCACCTTTTAATCTTGAAAATGATTCTTTCCCATCTAAATCATAGCTATCTCGAACCAATAGAATAAAATACTTCTGCCACTTATTCTCTTCAACGCTATATACAAACTATACAATATAATTTGATTTAGACCTTTTTCATAATCAAATAACACGATTGTTGTCGTCTTTAGGTATCACACTTGTTCACTCACTTGTGTCCGATGCGCGGAGTACTTAATAGATGAGAGAGAATGAATAAGAGAGTGAAAGATAGAGAGATAACAAAGTTCTCTTAACTTTCTAGGCTCATTCGAACAGGGCTAAAATGTCGTCATTAGTCGACGTATTGGCTTGACCCGAACTACTGCCGCTAGACGGTGGAGTGTTCAAATCCGGTGGGTCTAGATAAGACAGCAGCTCCATTGGATCCACACTGTCTGGTAGTAACTGAAAATAAACATAATACAGGGTTAAAATAAGATTCAAATAAAGCTATGTGATATGTAAGAGGTTTCTGCATAAATTTTGACACTGACAAATAAAAACATATTTATTATGAGCTCGCCTTTACTGTCTATGGACTTTTTTAGCTACAAAAAATCACTTATTGGGTCCAACCTGGGAGTAATTCAAATTGTCGCAGTGAAGACTGACGTGTTTTCAGTGGTTGTTTTTCCACACTTATCTGATTATTTCTCTATCAAAAAAAGTGGGCAAGGTAATGAAGCAGTAAAAATCCCAATACCGACCAAATTTTTGCAGTAGGATGGATCTCTATGAAAGTTGTTTCAATACAAATATTCAATACAAAATCAGTGCAAATTCGTTATTCGGGAGTTTTTGGGATCGTTGATCACAATTAGTCTAACGGTGATGGTATCCAATGCCGCTGGTGCACAGGACGGGCATTGTCTCTTGAAGTTTTGTGGAAATTCGATACAAGATCAGTGCAAACTCGTTACTTGGGAGGCTTTTGGGGTCGCGGAACATTAATATTATTTCGGCGATGTTTTTGAGGCACTGGTGCCCACGTCGGGTCTCTTCCCTTTTAGTTTTGTGGATATTCGATACAAATTAGTGCAAACTCGTTAATCGGAGGATTTTGGGGTCGCTTATCACGAGTATCATAATGGTTATGGTCTCCTATGCACAAACTCCAAGCGACCAGCCCCCTCCTAAGTACAAGGTGCCTCGGACACCATCGCCGACATAATATTAATGTTTAGCGAGCCCAGAATCCCTGAGTAACGAGTTTGCACTAATTTTGTATTGAATTTACACAAAACTTCATGAGCCGAGGCCGTCCTGTGTCCCAGGTGACTCGAACACTATCGCAGACATGATATTAGTGTCCAGGGACCCCAAAAAACACCGAGTAACGAGTTTGCATTGATATTGTATGTAATTTCTACAAAACTTTAGAAACCGAGGGCTTCTTAGGCAACAGGTTACCTCGCTTATCATCGCCGACATGATATTAGTGTCGAGTGACCCCAAAAACCACCAAGTAATGAGTTTGCACTGATATTGTATCTAATTTCCACAAAACACTAGAAGCCGAGGCCGTCCTGAGCACCAGGTTGCCTCGCATATCATCACCGACAAGATATTAGTGTTCAGCGATCTCAAAAATCCTTAAGTAATGGGTTAGCACTGATTTTGTATTGAATTTCAAAAAAAAAACTCCTGAAGACGAGGCCCAGGTGCACCAGGTAGCTCGAAAAACATGCACTTTGGGAAAATGCATTTTTCTTGTCCAATCATACAATTTTCATTTCCACATTATTTTTGTTCACATAATTTCCGAATACTCATAAATCGAATGCAAAAAGTTTAATTGAGATTCGTCCTACGGCAAAAACTTGGTAGGTTTATTGCTGCATTGCTTCGCCTAGTTGCACGTTTTTGTAGTGGTAGGCTGAACACAATGCCTTTTTCGAACAAAATTTGTTGAATTGGGGATCTCTCTTAATAGACCCATACACTCGACTTTTGTTTTGGATTCATATGCATCCTGATGGTGTAGGTCACCATCAGTCAGTCAGTAAATCCTTTTAGTGAGAAATATTCCGAAACATATCCGATTTTAGACGACCTTCACGAAATTTGCGCTAGCATGCAACTTCTATTACATTTTAAGAACCAGTGAAACACTGTGGGTTGTGTTGTTGCATCACGAAGTCGAAGCAAGTTGATAACAGATTTAATGCCCTTGCAGTGATGTTGCGATATCTCAAAATTTAAATAGCAGCACTCGTAAAAAATTTTTAGCATGCAACCATTTCAATACTTACATTAAGTGCCTCTTGTCCTGTTCCCTCTCCGTCAATAACAGCCGCAGGATCAAAGTTAAGATCTGAAGGTATTTCTGGTACAGAAGTATCGGCATTCGTTCCACCTCCCGATACCGATGCAGGACCTCCGTTGTTTGATCCACTACTGGTATTGTGGGTATCAGTAGACGGTGGCGGTACACTCGGGGGACCCGTCGTACCACCGCCTGGTGTATGCGCGGATCCAGGAGTACCTCCTCCTGGAGTGTGTGGCGTGTGTGGTGTATGAGGAGTGTGGGGTGTATGCGGCATCTATAACAGAATATTAAAATAAATAAAAAATTAGTAATTTACAAATCAAATATTACTGCATATTAGTATTAAAGGAAAGAAGACAAATTTAGTACTAACTTTGTATCGACCAAAATCGACCACTAAAAAGGTTAGTTTTGCCTAGCTAAATGATAAAAAATTTTACGCCAGTGGTTTATAGAGGTAATATGATTCGAAATAGATAAACAGAAATAGAAAAATATAAAGAGATATGAAATAGATCTCCAAAAATTGGGAATCAATATTGGGACATATGTAAAATCAACAATGAACAAGGTAGAAATATATAAACCTTTTTATATAAAAAAAAATGATACCTCAAAGATATAGACATATAAGAAAGATATAGATAAGACGATAACAATGCGAAATACACAGAATATAGTAAAATGAGCAAGCATAAGGGTATAATAAGAGAGAGTACTTTAATAAAACGTATCCGAAATGTTTCAGTTAACAAATGTGCAGTCAGATACAACCATAAAAATTTAAAAAATTTCAGAAAGGTGTCTGCATAAAAAAATTATATTTCTCTGGTTGTTTTAAATACTTTTCAGAATGGGATTTAATAAAAGACTTCAATTATTGGAAAACAGTTTGACAAAGTATATCAAACGAAAAAAAATCGAATCCTAATTTTTCAATACTATGTCACAACTATTTTCACATTTCCTCACCTGCTCATTTAGGCTCTTTTCCATCGCGTTCAATGGGTCCAGGGAATTGACAGATTCGCTGAGGTGTGAAAGTGGTCCATTACCGCTCAAATACTCGTTAGAACTCGAATAAGTATTATTGTACGACGGTGGCCCACCGTTCATCATCGAACCACTGGCGATACTATTCATATCCGGAGGTAAATAAGGTGACATTGCTTGCATATCCCAGTTGTTCATAGTCGGCAGGGTCATACTTCCTGGTGACATGGCTTTATTACGTTTGCCTCCACTACAGGAATCATTACCTTCATCTTCCATCTGAAGAAAAATATATTATGTTATGATAGTGAAACTACAATTACGTTGAATACAGAGTAACAGAACTACTAAGAATGTTGTGAGATTACAAAATCAGTTACCTTGATTCCAGGCATGTTGCCTTTGGCAGCCTTCCAGTTTGCAGAGCTGTCAATAGTGACTTCCTCCACTTCCGATGTACTTAAGGTATTCAAAATGCCCCACATATACTGGTCAACTTCTAAACCTTCCAATTGTGCAGGTTTACTAGAGAAGAAAAATTTAATAAGTAACATGGAAGTCATACAAAATGTGATATATATGAGCGACAGGCGGATCCGACTCAGCGAGTAACTTTACTCCCAAAACGAAAAATGTTATTATTGATATTTTTATAGAAACTTACTTGCACACCGGACACCTCCAAGCTCCCCTTTCACAGTTTAGCTGCAGGTATGACTCCAAATCGAAGCATTGTATGTGTTTGCACTCGTGTCCCCTGGCCGGTAAAGTTATCCTCTTGAATGTAATCGGGCATTTCACAGAAACTTTCAGCGCCGTCTGCTCTACTGCGTCTCTATCACCGTTACCAGTGGCTGAGCTACCTGTGTTACTGAAATTTCTCTTGATCTTGGCAATGCAGTGGTCGGCTGTTAACAAACGTTTCCTGAGCAAACCTTGAAGAACAGACCGAACGCTAGGTCGATGAACAAGTTGAAGAACGAAAAGATGGGACTGAAATCAAATAAATACGAATTAAACTATATTATTTATTAAAATAAACTTCACGCTTTTATCCACTCCATAATGCAGAAGCAAAAGTAGATGCTTCGACATTCTGTCCGCCTAACTCAAATTCAAACTGATGAGTGGCTGGAGGAAAAACGTTTGGAGGATATGTTAAATATGGAGATATTTGAGTAAAAGTTGACTTACACAACAACACGCCGATACAGTAATCTGTATGGTGTTCCGACCAGGCTGACATACATCTTTTAGGTACAGCGGCTTGTGTGATGTCTTATTCTCCCCCCTGTCGATGATAAGTGGTGTAGCATTAACAGAAACTTGAACTGACGCAGGCCAATTGGTATTCATCTGCCTATCCTCGTGATGGAAGCACTTTAATTGAAGCTCCAAATCTTGCCGCCACATCAATGTTTGGTGAACAGTAGGCTTAAGTTGGAAAACGTGATTGCTGACTGCTAGGTTATGTTCTAATCTGAAAGGTGGGAGAATGATACCGTCTCGTACTGGGAAGGTTAGCCTCAACTCGTCATCTGAAGTAAAAAAAAATTAATGAAATAAAACTCTAACTAAAAGTTTACCGCTGAATTTATTAATGAAGAAAGTAAAACTTACTCTGCATAGGTAGTGGTGGTTTCAAGTCATTAAAATTAGGTTTAACATCCGGATTTGGACTAATGTATGGTGGCATACTACTGGCTGGAGTCAGTGGAGGTGTTGGGTTCCCTGGAATAGGACTGTGCTGGTAATTCATGTTGTTTCTCATCGCAACATCTTGCTGAAACTGTGCTGAGGAGGAGCTGCCATATTGACTGCTGGAGTTGGCATTACTACTCATGTATTGACCAGAGTTGTTTGAAGGAAACTGGCTTATAGAACCACCGTTAAAATACTGTCCTTGATTAGTATAAGGAGGCGTGGCCTGGCGCATTTGCCTGGGATTCCCCATTGACATCATGTTACCAGGTCCAGGCCCAAAGTTACCTGTGGGACCTAACGTCTGCTGGGATGGATACTGGCTGAAGTTAGGCTGCCTCGTGCTAAAAGATAATTAGTTTTTTAGTTGTGCTATGTATGAAATATAAACAAAAGACAAAATAAATGTTACTAATGAATGTTCGTTCTCTTTTTGTTCGCCAGTAAAGATTACTTTACGGGTGAAGTCTGAGATATATGAGAACAAACAGATCGAACATATAACAGCTGAATATGACATCTTGACAGAAAACAGAAAATTTAAATTGAATGAAATACAAAACAAATAAAATACATAATGGAGATCAAAACAACCATGAAAGGCATAAGAATAAGTCCAGATATTACAGTGAAAAAGGCTTAGACAATAAGAAAGATTGTAATTTATAATTGAAAGGCATTAAGCATTAAAAAACGGTGTAATAGTGGTACTAGTAGTTTATGGAAGCCTTAAATTTAAAGAAAAGCGGAGCGAATATATATAGTCAACAGATATATAAAGGAAAACATATCCTACAACTACATAAAGAAAATATGTAGCATATACAATCTTGACCTAGAAACTTTTATAAATAAGTGTAGATACAGAATTTACTATAAATGCTAGGGGTTGGGCGATGGTTGTCAATAACATAGAAGTTTGAAAATGTTCTGGAACTGTTTTCTTATGGCGTGTTTCACTTAAATATTTTTTTTTTTTTTATTTTTTGAAAACGATTTCCGAATTGGAAAACGAAACGTTAAAACAAATGTAAAGGGCAATTCTCATTACAAGTGATTGTGGTTTAATCCCATATAAAATAATATATAGCATAGAAGTTAATAATCATATAAGAAACGATATATTCAACTTACCTGTTATATGGATACTGGCCGTTAGGATTAAAATTAGGATTCATACCGGCAGCCATACTAGGATTCATACTGGGGTTCATATTTGGATTCATGTTAGGATTCATTGAAGGATTCATAGAGGGATTCATAGAGGGATTCATCGAGGGATTCATCGAGGGATTCATTGAGGGATTCATTGAGGGATTCATTGAGGGATTCATTGAAGGATTCATAGATGGATTCATTGAAGGAGTCATTGAAGGGGTCATTGAAGGATTCATAGGACTCATACTGGGGTTCATACTAGGATTCATTGTAGGACAGGTGTTTGGATAGCTTTGTTGCGTGCCACGTTTTTGATTCATATGCATTGCTGGCGAGGGATATGGGGTCATTCTTCTGGGGTACATGGAGCTAGAGTTCGGTCCGGGACCGGGACCCTGCATGCCCATTTTAGGCCCCATGCTGCTCATCATGTTGTTGTGCATTCCTCCCATATTCATGCCCTGAAAACAATTTTCTCGTTATATTTGGATTATAAAAGACCAATGTTTTTTATTTTAGTTAGAGACTTTAAAATGTGTAGAAAGGTTTACATAGTGTAATTATTCAATATAGATATAAAAATGGTTTGAAATATGAAACGATCTAACAATATCTTCTGGGAGGAAACGTAAATTACTAAAGATTCGTTATTTCTGTCTAATGTGCGCTAGACTTGTTTCAGGCTCTTTTTTGGCTAGATTGTGCAATAAATATCAATCTTCCAATATGAGCTAATAGAATATTAGTTCACAATAGATTATTTTTATAAGATTACTTGGCAAAATAAATTATGTAATTTCCGATATAAATATAATGATCTTACCATGGGACTCATGCCATTCATTCCGTTCATGCCCATCATGCGTTGCTGATATCCCTGTTGGTATTGTTGATTAGTAAACTGGGAATTATCTTGCAGAGCAACAACACTGGCTGTAGCTGTAGCTGTTGCCGTCGCTGCGGCCACCATAGCTGCAGTACTCAAGGCGTTTCCGCTTCCGTAGCCCTGATCACTACCATTCATAACATTGCCTGCACCATAACCACTAACACTGAAAAAGAAAACAACAGGTGAAACAGATATTCCGCTATTATTACTTAAAAAATGCGTTAAGCTATAAAAAAATTTTTGTTACGTTTTAATATTTAAATACTTAAAAATCAGAATTTTTCACATCTTTTCAGCCAAATATGGCTGTTGTTTATAAAACGTGACCTAAAGTGAATTAACCTCCAATTTTGTGATATGACATAACCTTGTCAACAATTTTGGCGGTTATATAACTCATCTAGTCGTTTTTTTTTAGAACGATTTCCGAAGTGGAAATCGAAACGTCCATGTTTTAGGTAAAATGTAGTTGCCATTACAATCAATCGTGGCTGACCCATACAAACATATCATTTAACTTAGAGTGTTTCACGTTATCTAAGTCAAATGTTTATTCGAGAGTTGTGTTCTCCTTGACTTGATTGGGTTTCTTTCAGTTTTTATTTTTCTTGTAATCAGAAGTCAATAATTCGCCAATTTCGGACAATTTTTGAATGCACCGAGGCGACTTGTGGATGTTTTGAATAATATATGCCTAGAATTTAGTTCTTTTGACCTTTTGTGTGAGTATGTGTATGCACAACTCTCAAGATCTTGTTCGCCCTTTTTTAAAAGCAGAAAACAATTATTTTATGTTGAAAAACGTTTTTAGATTACACATAGCAATTATCTAGAAGTCAATGTTTACAGTTAAATTTCGTATTGAGCAGTTTATTATTCAATAAGTTTACTCAAAGCATATTCATCTTAAATTTAAACTAACAAAATTAATTATTGGTATCTAGCTTTTAATAAATGTTCCTTAATATATAGTTCTTCCCCGGTAAAAAATGGAATTATTTTAGGATTGAAAAATCAATTCCTTGGGAACAAGCTCCTACAAAATCTCAAAATCCAGTGTGTGAACAGTGACGAACATTTGCGTACAATGGTGAAGGGTGGGTCGCGGCTATATAAAAAAGGGGGAGAGCAAACAAATAATACAAGCACTATTTGTGGAGCACAATAGAGCAGAAAAGTAAGCGAGAAATAACCAGGAGTGGATTAAGGCTCTAACTTTTTGTTACAAAGTGTATCGATAAAGCTATGGACACGGTAGTGAGTGATCTATTTAGTTTAAGAGAATTATTTATACGACATGAAAGATTTAAAGAATGATTAGCAGTATGGACGCAGGCGAGAGCTTAAGAGCATTGAACAACTGGTTTTCTTAGGAAGAAACAGATCGTATAACGCGAAAACGTGTTAAATATGTATTTTTCAATGTTGAGCTCAAGAAGATTCGCTCTAGATCGAATAATTAAAACGAATTACGACTGAATTTGAACTAAAAACCTCAAAACGTTTTATTTAACTTTTTATTTCTGAAATTCCTTCTCATAACGAAATTTGGATATCCTCGTAGTAATGTTAATAATGCTAATTACATTTCTAAAGTGCGATGTGATGGGATCAATGAGTTATACAAGATTACGACCGCTGCCACATCAACAAAATATATGCCGCAGAAGCGGACGAAACATCAGGAAGAAATAACCTTACTCATGGGAAATACGTTTGTCACCACAAATCAGTGATAGATGAAAGAATCTCTGAAGAAAATGAAAAATATACCTACATAAAAATATTCTACAGAAATGAAAACCATGGCAGTAATATAAGAAGATTAATTCTTCTACTGCTTTGGTTTCCTTGTTCTAGCTTCAAATATAACTCATTTCATTGAAGAACAACTGTATCCCCAACCGCATTCAACGTTGAGGAAAGCATATCATTAATAGACATTCAAATGCAATCATGCTAATTCGCTTAATTAAACTGTATATAGGATATAACAAAATATAAAAGAAATCATAAATTTCATAATTTACATCATCTTTTTCTTTAATTCGATACTACCAGAATACAGTAAGGAATTCAATGGAAATCATTTTTTTAAGCCGTTTTAATGTTGGAGCCGGTCGTACTTCTTGTACCGATTGAATTATTGTATATCTTTTATTAGTGTAACCTTCTGGCTAGAGTAGTGTTAACGACTACTTACGTGGCCGGGACCGGCGGCTTTACACGCCCTTGCGCGGCGGGGATAGAACCCAGGCCGTCTGGCTTATAAAAGCTAATACCATAGCCACTGAGCTAGGACCGCCACGAAAGTAATGTTAGTAATATTCGCTTTAGTTCTGCAAATAGGCTATTAAAAAAATTGTGAAGAGGACAATAAATCCTATATGTAAGTACATCCCTGATCGAATAGAAACAAACGCAGAATGGAAGCCAAAGAGGAAAAAAAAGCTTTTTTCATTTGGTTTAAAACGGTGGGTAAAAACAGCGAGCGAAACAAAAGGCATCGCAGAGGGCGATCATCAATTGTCACGGAAATTTACACTGGAGGGAGACGACTGCATAGTGAAATAGTTTTCTACAGTTATAATAACTGGAAAAGTATGTTCTGAGGAGCACTTTGTGTTCTATATACTATTACTAACAAATTGTAAGGAGAAATTATTTTTTGAAGATCTTGAGAATTCAAAAACATGGTAACAAGAGTTACGACATTCCATTGACAACAAAAAAGGTTTTTGCTAGATGTTATTTAGTCGACATTCTATTCTAGAGAGTTGAAACTTGAACATTGATCGATAAAACAATTACAACCGTGATACTAAAGCACATACTGATGACAACGCATGGCTTAATGTCAGGCAGCTCTTTAACTCTGTTTTGAATGTTCAAAGAGTCACTTGTATGAGCCGTGAATAATGATCCATCTTCGGTAGTTAGTTTTCATGAAACTCCCAGAAACACTATTGAAAATTGTTATGAAAACAAATTCACCACACAGAAATGAATTTTATAGATTCGATTAATAGTGTGATGGCGACATGATTGATTTTAAAATAAACAGTTATGAAAGATCGTTTACTGAAATGCTGTTTTATTTTGGGCTTATACTCATATATCCATGGTTGATCAAATATCAGAAACTTAAAAAACAACTTTGGAAGCACAATGACATAATTTTTTTACACGAATATTTTTTGAGGATAGGCAAATTATGCTGTACAAACGGAAATTAAATATTGTTGGCAGGCAAATTTTCTTCTAATATTAAACATTAGAGAGCAATATTGCCAAAGCTCTAATTAGTATAACGGTCATAGTCCTTGCAGAGCGTTGATCATTTCTGATTAAACATCTGATGTAGACGACCTACAATAGATAAAAAAGTGCCTTACAAAAATCTAGAAAAACTTATTAGAAGGCGAACAAAAAATAAAAAGGTGGAAGAAACTAATACGAGTAGAATGGTGGAATATAATGAGTATTTTATTGGAGGGTACTTGTGAAAAAGTTAAAAAAAAATGAGACCTACAAATAATTGATACGTACAAGACGATTTATTGTAGTTACTGATATTGTTATTCTTTCTAACGATGTTACAATATTTTACAGCCTCAAACACCACAAAAACCGTTTAACAAAACTCGAAACACGAATTAATTCATCGTTTCCTTTAATCCCTATCAATGTCGTATCGTATCAGTTATGAAAATAAAAGTTTGGCTGTTATACCTTCTATTATGAGGACATTTTTAAAGAATAGGTACAAATACAATAACAACAGTACAATAAGGGTAAATTCATTATTGTTATATGGCTGGCAATCTGCTTTCGTCGTTCGTCAACCGAAATATCAATCCCTCGTTCTATGTACGCATATAATAGACAGTGGCGGACGCTGATATTTTTTTAATTCGACTTACGTTGACACTAAAATTACAAGTAATTAATGGTGAAACACAAACGTGACGTGTCTTCTTCTCGAGATCAGCTTCTCCCTTGGAGGTTACCGATCAACGTGACAATTCTAACTTTAGAATACTGTCGCACAGAATAATTTCACTGACAACAGTCCAAAGCATTCTTGCAGATTACGCAGTCAGGAAAATCTACTACGTTCTTCACTTCTATGACGACTTTATCTTACATTATAAGTTGTAGTCTATACATCCACCTTTCAAGAAATAGTTCTGGTATAATGATATTAACAATTTCTCCATACTTATAAAAACTGATTCCGCTTGTTCTATACGAGACATGATTTGTTGTTTGTATAAAGATTCTTGTTAATTAATGCCGAATCTGTTCGATTGCATTTTCTATTGATGTATAGTTGATTTGCTGTGTTATGGTTTTTTCCTTGTATTTATGTTGAAGCCATATTTCTTACTGCTTTATGTTAATTCAGTCCTAATACCAGTCTCTGAAGATCTTTATATCTTTCCGAAAAATGTGTTTGAGAGTGTATGTTGAAAAGCATGGGGGGGAGAATACATCCTTGTCTCAAGCCTTTTTTACGTAAATTTTTTCTGATACAAGGTTATCGGTATTAGTCTTAAAGGTTTGATCCCAGTAAAAATTAGAGATATAAGAATGATAAACAATGTTAAGTAAAAAAATTGTAGCAGTCTTCACCTCATATATCACCTTGCCCTTTTCTACTTGCTAAGCCAAACTTTCCAATGTAGTCTTCACAACAGCCATCGCCAATTTTGTCATTAAAATTGAAATTACAATAATTGTTAGCTTGCGCCTCTTTCATGATTACCATACGTATTAAGTTTTTCGTAAATTATTCAGCTTCTTGATCTCAAGTTGACCTGAAGAGGTCACAAAATTTACAACCGATTTGTTGATGTTTTTGCTTATTTCTACGCTAATATAGTGGTATTTTCCAGTGTTTCCGGAGAAGTTCATAATTCAGTTTTGAGTAACACATTTCCCAGAGCCAGAGAGTTTAGCCACTGGACTAGACTTGTAAATATGTATTACAAGTACATTCGTCTTTCTGGACCTGTTTTGTCCCCAATCTTCCCTACATGTATCTTCTTATCAGCTTTTCCCTTTTCAGGGATAACTGTTCCTTATTTTTCTTCACCACTCATTTCTGTCAACAGTATCTAGTATTCATTTAAACCTTTTTCTCTAATGTCCTCCGCCAAACAGTCCTTCCATCTTCTCGGTTTTCCTCTTATTCCTATTCCCTCAACAGCTCTACCCTTAATCCCACACAGTCCTTCCATATTCTCGGTTTTCCTCTATTTCCCATTCCCTCAGCAGCTCTACCCTTAGTTCCACATAGTTTTTATTTCTAAGTATTACGTGATCAAACGTGTAGTCCTTTCGACTCTAATCACGTCGTTCCATTTCAGCTATCTCCATCTTCTTTTCCTGAACCTTCTTTATAGACCACACTTCATCGTCAAATACCAACGCAGGCCTCACATCACAGTCTTGTATATTTTCCTATCAGACCTTCTCCGATTTTTCGATCACAGAGTATCCTGCTCATTCACTTCCAGTTAAAGTAACCATCCTTTATCCTGTGGGCAATTTCTCGATCTGTTGTACCATTGTCCGTTATGGAAGTGCCAAGGTATTTAAATTTTTCTACTCTTCCTAGTTTTTCTGCAAGCAATTTGATATCCCCAATCATTCCTGTTCCTCCCAAGCATATATAGTCCATTTTCGACTCCTCCGTCCTCTGTCTTCAATAGTAGTTCTCCAACTTCTCCTTTTACTCCTTCAACATTTCTTTGCTCTCCACAACATGATATCATCCGCAAAGAGTATTGACCAAGGAGCTCTCTCCCTGACATTCTCTCTCAGTACATCCATAGCAAGATTAAAAAGTTGGGGACTCAGTGAAGAGACGGGATACAAACCATCGGACAATTTGACACAAGGCCTTAATTTGGCGTACGCTCCTCCCTCATAGTATTCTTCACGAACCTTACGTACTTCTTAAGATCTATAAATACCAAATGTAGGTCTTTTTTTCGCCGTATTTCTCTATCAACTGTCTCAAAGCAAACAAGGCATCCGTTGTCCCTCTTCCTGGCATAAACTCTCCTGCTCTGTCCTTAACCTTTTGTGATTCCTGTTTTGTGAGACATGCCATTACATTCTACTTTTACTTCATATATTTATATACACATACAAGTTTTTAAATTACTATTCATGGGTTCACTTCCTTGGGTTGTGATATAGTGAACAGGACTATTCCAGGATTTTCGGGGTCGTCCCCTTTTCCTCCTTCCTATGGGGCTCCATTCGGTTGTTATCTTTATCCATCTGCTGTCGCTAGTTCTTCTTACATGTCCATACCACTTTAGTCTTTTTGTTCTATTATGTCTGTTTCTATTGATGTTCTTTGCTTTATTTCGTCATTACTTCCTATCCATTCTTGTTACCCTGCAGCATCTTCGCAAGCATTCCATCCCTGTTGCTACTATCTTACTGCTGTTTTTCTTGTTTATGATCCAATTTTCAGCCCAATATGTCATAATACTTCGCACTAATGTTTTATAAATCTGTGTTTTTGTCTTCATATTTAGGTGTCTATCCCACCATACTGAGTTAAGTTGTCGGATTGCTGTTCTTGTTTGTCCTAATCTTTGTGTAATTTCTTCCTCTGTTGTTGCCTTTTTCGTGATTATAAACCCCAAGTATTTGAATTTATCCTTTCCTTTGATTGTTATGTTGTCATCAATCTGTAGATCTTCTATGTCTTCTTCACTTGTAGATAGGTACTCTGTTTTCGCGAGGTTAATATCTAGGCCAGCCTTGGTATATTCTTCTTGTAGTTTCTTCATAATGTAGGTGAGGTCGTCTTGATCTTGTGCAATCACTAATAAATATTAAATAATGAGATAATAAATATTAAAAGAAGTTCCATACATGTTCCTGTACCAAGCTACAGTTCTTACAGTCCATTAGATTCATTAGATTATTTCTAAGAACGTACTTTATCAACATTTGGTTCTATCAAACCTTCTTGATTGCCACCATTTTGCTGTGATACGCGAAGTAGATCTGGATAAATCACCAGATAATTTTTTCCTATATAGAAAAAAAATACTGGTAAAAACGTCCTAAATATGAGTAAATCATAAGAAGAAAATTATGAAAAAATAAAAGATACTGATTTCACTATAAAAAACAGCACGATACGAGGATGTATAAGGAACAATTTAAGAAGACAACTGAAAAACATATTCACGTCCAGATATGCGAAATAAATGTAAACTTTTGTCACAAGGCATAACTGTTTTACATGAAGATGAATAAAATGTTTTTAAAATATAAGAACTTAACTTACACACCTCGTATGCTTCCCTACTTAATTAATAACCAAATAACGTTCTCTATGCGTTTATTGACAATACTCGATTCCACCCCCTTTTTTCCCAATGTCATACCCCTCGTTCTGTCAGTAGGTCACCTTTGTTTAAGTCGAAAACCGACCCTAATAGTGTATTCTACACGGCCAAAAATACCACCCTACCTGGGGTCGTAACTTGCTCGGTTTCATGTGAATTATTATATTAGACAGAAATATATATACACTGATATTTTTTGACTTTGCTAAACAACCGTTACGAGTTTTCACAATAATGCTGTTATATTCACTGTTTGCTGCGAACGGTTTGTGGAATTATATGGTGAATTGGATAAATAGTTTGGTCTCGGGTACCGTTTATGCGGTTTCAGCAATTTATTTCGGATATAAAATTTATTATTTTCCTTATTGTAGGTGCAATTTCTAACGTCACGTGGTCGTTTTTAACGAAGCGGTGGTTTCTCTAAGAGACTCGGTATTTACAGTAACTAAATGCATTTATTTAACGAACATATTTTTACAGAGAGGCACAAAAATGTCTATAGGTTATTGCAGAATTAAGATACTGATACTATTAATGATAAGTTATGATATCGCATGTAATACTTTTTTAAGTAATATTATTCGGAAGCTGCTTATTTATGACATCTTAAATTTACAATGCTTTGGACATAATAATTACAAGAACAAAGAATAAATACTTCAAAAAGTTAAAGAAAGCAAGTAACATTCTTAATTTCAATTAGGAAAAAAAGACAGAAGAGAATAATGGACACTGATAAAGCGTCGATAACTTTAAAGATATGGCAAAAGCTGACTAAAAGATAGTTTCGAATATTGTGGCTCAAGTCACTTTCAGCAACTGTTCAAGGCGTGACTACTTGAATCAACCAAATACCTGAATGTGCCCGGTAAAAAAACTTCTCAGAAATCTTCATTTCGGCTATTGTGACGTTCTTTTGACATATTCTATTTAAACGCTTTTAGGGGCAGATAACAGCTGTGAATGTTCTAAAATATTGTAAATCTGTTTTGAAAATAAGTACACGGGTACTACCTACCTGAGGTACGGTTAAGTATGATTTCTTTGTTGGTCTGGGTTAAATATAATTGGTGAGATTTAACGTTCAAGTGATGATCTGACGGTAATTTATGACAGACTTACAAATTGCAATGGTTCTTTTTATCATCTTTGAATTTTTGAAATACTCGTTTCGAAGACGGTAAAGACAAATATTTGTAGACAAGTAAGGAAGGTTGACATTCTTACTGCGTTACTGGGTGAATTCCTTAAAGTGAATGTTGCCATAATAATTGTAACAAGTCAGAAAATCATAATTTGGAGTAGGATATAAAATTTAAAATTGATCATTTTTCATATTTTGGATTGGTACTTTAGTACTTTCACAGTAATCAAATCAGAAAATGGCATATGTGATCGAAACAAGAGGCAATACAGAAGAAACATAAAGCTAATAATAATAAATACCCGAATGTTAGAAATTAAAACCTTCATATCAATATCTGGGAAAAGACTAAGAATTGAAATATCAAATACCGAAATAAGCAATCTTTGTAACATCAAGAATTAGGACGAAGAAATATAAAATATAAATCTGATTGTTTTTTTTTTCGAAATTCGTAATCAAGTAAACTAAAAAATGTACCAAAACTTCAAAAAGGTGGAATACTGAAAATGTTTGACCTGAAATGCTGATAAAAATATGAAATTGTCTTATTAATAAAGAACTAAACAAAAATAATACATATCAATGTTTACTGTTCAATAAGAGGCGGAATGGAATGAAAAAATGTCTGCATAACAGTTTAGCCACGTTTGGAGAAGGTAAAATATTAGAAAGGCACAAAATAAAGTTGTTGGAACAAAAACACAATACGTTTAATATGCATAAAAAGGTTAAACAAGCAGTTGGTCTTCAGAAATCAACACAGTTCAACAGATGAACATCACCACAGATAAAAATCAAAAAAAATCGGTTGCCTGTAAAGTCGGTTTTACGGGCGAAGATTTTACGTGACAACGTCTTTTTCTCGGTAGAATATTTATTGATATAACTCGGTATTCCAACGCCAAGAACGCTCGAGAAAGACAGAGACACAAGCACGCACCGATTCAACGCGCCTAATTCTCTAGTGCTGCGCGCGCAGCGGACCGATCATGTTTGAGTGGGAGAGAGACGCAAGGCATTCGCCGGTCCGGCGGGCCTCTCTCTCGTTCGGTGACTCATCGTAACAGACGTGAGCGGGCGTTACACTTTTTCATGAGTGACTCCGAGCCACAACCTAATTTAAGACGTTGTCACGTCAAAAATTTGTATATGGACCAAATACATACAAAAACTCTTTGATAATAATAGGTCCTAACAACCTCCTTCCTACATATGTAATGACCACTTACAATCACATCAGATGAAGCGGAGAAGCAAGCAAAGCATAAGCCACAGCTAAAAGATGGCAAAGCTCCTGGGCCTGACAATGCATATGCTGAACTCATAAAACTATTATTTAACACCGACAGTATTCAACGCCTAACAAAAATATTTAAGTAATATATATTTATATATATTTAAGCAGGGTAATATCAAGAACATGGATGAAGTCGACGTTTATTGCTTTACCAAAGTATCCTGCAGTGATTTCGGGACTATCAGCTTAATGAACCATCTTTTAAACTTATTTCTACAGATCATGACATCAAAGGATATATAGACTGTGCAAAGAACACTGTGATCTAAGAATTATTAGCAATTTTTACTGGAATAAAACATCGCCTATCCGTACAAAGGTAGGAGAATCCGATAATATCAAAATTAAACGTGGGGTCCGACAGGGATGTATACTATCGCCCCTGCTGTTCAATACATAGACTGAGGAAATCTTTCGAGAAGCAGTAGAGGGTGTTGTAGGTAGGTAGGGAGGGTGAATGTATTATTAACACAAGATACGCGGACGACACGGCGGTATTCGCTGACAGTTATGAAGTCCTCCAGGAGTTAATAAATAGGATAACAGAAGTAAGTAAGACATATGGACTTTCACTAAGCATTAAGAAAACAAAATGTATGACAATTTCTAAGAAGGAACAGCAATTTGGACGAATCAGTGTGAACAGTTAATAGGGAGAGTGACAACATAGCTAGACTTAACTTGTTACGAACGTCAATGAAAATTGGGACCCAACTCAATACCCATAAAAATCAGATTACTACGATATTATGTCTTTCCTATATTGTTGTACGGCGGTTAGTAGTGGACTCTCACAGACTCTACCTGTAAGAAATATGAGGCTGTCGAAATGTGCTTTTATCGTCGAATCTTAAAGATATTTTATACCGACCACTTACTCATCAGGACATTTTAATAAGAATACTATAAAAATCTGTTAACCACAATAAAAAACAGTCAAAATTCATGAGGATCAGTGAAAGATATGGATTGCTGCAATTAGTTTTACAAGGAAAAGTAGAAATAACGAGAAGGAAGAACAGGAAGGCGAAGGAATTCGTGGCTGAAAAATCTACGTACATGGTTCAACATAAAAACCAGAAATATTTTCAGGGCAGCAGTGTGCAAAGTACAGATTTCCATGATGGTCGCCAGCATCCAAGACGGATAGGCACAAGAAGAAGAATATGTAATAACTACAAATATTCAGAACCCAAATCAAAGGTTTGAAATTTCAAAGGTATTATTTTTATCGACTACATTAACATTAAAAAATTTTTGATGCAAAAATTTAACATTTTCATCGTTACAAATTTGGTTCAGTTTGTGTTGTGAATAAAAAAAGTTTTGGATAAATTGAAGACGTGACAGCAACAGTAAATGTATATTTTCAAGATCTTGCAGAATGTTACTTCACAAAAGAAATTCGGTATTGAAATACGCTAGTTACTTCACTTTTATTTAAATTCTCCATATTTGAATCAAAATCTCACTTTTTCCGAACTAGAATGAGAGCCTTTAACCTTGCGTGCCTTCATGGTTGAATATTTTTTGTCATAAATAAACGGTAGACTTTATACTTCAAAAATGATCTTTATTCACTTATATTCTCGAACTCATTCCAATTCTGTATTACTAAAAATCTAAAAATAATGTTACAGGATATTGCATGGCAATGTAAAAGTAAACAAATCAATATTTTCGCAAATATTGTTATTTTTCATTTAGTACTGTCTGTCTACTCGTATTCACGGACCCATGTTTGTTATTGAGAGTTCCAAACTACCGCCATTAAAGGTTGGTGCAAACACCAGCATAAACAATTATTCGTTCACGTACTGTGTTAACGTATGCAGTCGGGACAAAAAAACAATAACAAATTAATGGGACGATGATTTCGCCTATGATATGCACTGTTTTGATACAAGATGAGAAAGTTTATATCAGTAAAATGATTTACGCTTTTAATAATTGTTCAGTCAATCGGTCAAGGATGCCTTCAAGAAACTACTGACTAGAACAATGACTTAAAATAAATGGACCTGAATCATCCTTGATATGTGAACGAGATAATTGTTGTAGCCAATGCAAAACGTATCTACAACTGATGCATGAAGACTTATATATATTTGCCACTAGCATTATAGATCTCATCGTCGAGTTATGGGTTTTTGTATTCTATTCCTTCAATTATGTTTCCTTTCCTTGCTTCTATTTTTCTTAACCTTTCTATTAATTCACCTATTCCACTATCCACTTTATTATTTTTATTGTACCTATATTTTTTTACTTTTTTTTATTTCGTTTTCTTCCTGCACCAGCTCAGCTGTTTCGATATTCTGTAGTGCAGTAAAAAGTCGTTTTATTTCTACTTCTTACAGTTTTCTCAGTCTTTACTGATTTTGTTGTAATTTTCTTATTTAATTAAGCTACTGTTGTTCTTTGTTTTGTTTATATCTCTTGTTATATTTTTCAGTTTTTCTTGTCACGTACCGATTCCGTAAATGATCCATTTTACCAATATTAATTATATGCAATTGCTAGACATTTTGGTCTGCTAGATCCACTATTTGGCTTATTATGGAAAAATACCATTTCTTGAAATGGATCGCTAGTCTATAGTGGTTGATATTTTCATCTGCCCAATACGCCACCCATATTTTCACTATACTATTTTATAATATTAGGTTGATCAACTAGCACCCTCTTTTTTTGTAACAATACATACTGCAATAAACTAGAAAAAACTATTAAAAAACTTGATTAAATAATAAAAGTTGAATATTTTACTAGATTAGAAAAAATGGTGGATTCACCGGGATATCGAAAAACCCAAAATCCAATTCATTACAAAAAAGGAATGTCATATATTTTTTTAAATATCACTTTTTGATGTCATTTTAATTCTTAGAGCATTTTATATGTTTTCTGTGAAAAGGACACATCAATATACAACAAGTCAACATAAAAGTCCAACAAAAAAAATTGAAGTTAGTTTGAAAATTATAGGAGTCCTGGACTTATGCGGAAATAATGAAATGAATCGGAATTTTAATCAATGGACTTGTGTCCTTTTCAATTTGACTGATTCAATTATAGATCCGATCACTTTTTTTTCAAGTCATAAATATTGAAAAATAATAGGAGTATAAATAAGGTTGCTAAAGTTTTATGCTTTTACGTAATAATTTTCAAATAAATCAAATCGGTTATTGCGTAATATATAATTAAAAATTGCAAATCCTGGTTCGTTTTCTGTGAATTTGTCGTTATGCATTCATCTATAAATGTTCATTACAAGGCAGTTTTCATATATTATATCAAAATTGTAATCAAAACATTGGTATATATCCATCAAATATGATGCTAGGAACAAATCCAATTAAATAGAAAAATATGTAAGTAAAAGCCTCCATTCGGCGATTGGTTGATTCTCTAAGCAGAGCTTAATGTTCTACTGGGAGACAAAAAAACAACGACATTGTGGACAAAGAAGTAGCTAAAAAAACTGTTCATGTGACTGATAATGTTTCAAATTGTATTAAGTAAGTGATCAAAATTCTGTCAGATTTTAACAGTACTCGTTCTTTTAGAGACTTATCCTAAAAGATAAGAACTAATAGAATGGCGTAATTGGATTCCATGAAAATTTCAATACCGTCTTACGTAAACTCGTTTAAAACTGATTCCTGCATTATGGTTTTAGAATAATAAATAATAAAAGTTTCCATAAAATTCCCACAAAGGCCATTTTAAACAATATTTTTTCTGGTATCAATTATTTATATTATTAATCACCACAATACTGTGTAACATATTCACACGTGAGGTTTATTGACCACAATGTTTTTCTACCAAAATATTGCCCTTGTATTCTGTTGACAATATTGAGGCAGTTTTGTTTTGATGTATTTATTAATTTGATGATACCTAATCTTATTTTTTTACATGCTACAAATATACCACAACAAAGGAAGGTGTGAAGAAGATGCAAATGATGAAGGAAACAAACGAAAAAAATGGAAGGAAACACCAAGGAAAGAAAATCTATAAAAAAAATTAGTTTTTGGTTATATTGTTGGTTTTCTTTAATCATCTCAGCAGACAAATGAAAAAATAATTGGCATAATATGATCCATAGAAATATGTTGGACAAATCATTATCAAAATGCTTAAAAAAAATAAGCTATAGAAATACACAAAAATCAAGTAGCAAAAAGTTCAAAGAATGATATTAGTATGAATCGTTTTGAGAAGCGTTATAGTCTCTATGAGGATCTAAAGGTTATATCGGCCTAAGAAAGCAATCTACATATTCACAGTGAATTAGTTAAGGTACTTAATGCTGGGAGACGAAATAGGAATAGGTTTTGATAAAAAAGAATGAGCACGAAAGGATTTCAGGGCACTATAGCTGAGGGGAGACTATAACTCATGTATCTTGACAGTAGTATCAACATTGCTATATCTTTCCAGTGCTACTGTATGAAGTGGAAGCGTGGACTGCTATGCTTAAACGCTTGGAAGCCTTTGAGATGTGAGCATACAGACGACTACTAAGAATGAGCTGGGTCGAGACAGTTAGAAATGAGGAGATGCAAAAATATGAATTTTTGCATCTGATCATTGAGGGAAAGATCTAAGGTAAACGTGCTCCTAGCAGACGAAGAACATATCATGGCTGAAAAATCTAAAACGGTAGGGAAAATCGACTACATTATTATTTAGAGCTACTGTCAATAAAGTCGCCCTAGCGACTAACGTATCCAACGATCGATAACGGTCATGGAAATAAAAGATACTTGAGAGGAGATGAAAACGAAATCAACATCAGTAATACTGAAACTCATAAGAAATCGTGAGGAAAGAAGCAAGCGAAGCTTGACAGACCATACCGACCTCATTTTTGACTCGGTTAATAAAAAGATAATAAGCAAGAAAATAGGCAGGGTTGGCAGGTCACAAACCAGAATTTTAATTTGACTCTCATAGAAACAGAGATCTATATAATACATTCAAGCATTTTTTTGGATTAGTTACTTGCCAAGGCAAGTGGAAGGACTATGAATTTACAAAGAAACAAAGTTACAAGTGCTGGTACTGTTTATACTGATACCCAAATTGTGATCAAAGAAAAAGTACTCACCCTGGAGGTACACCCTGTCTATATCCTCCTTGATAACCTCCTTGCTGCACTTTGCCTGCAGTTCCTTGAGCTCCTATGTAGTTGGGGTTAGCGGTAGGCGTCGGGCCGCCCGTATAGGCGCCCCCGTGGGGGCCCGACTGCGTCGTAGTGCTCACTCCCCACACCGTGGTCACGACCGACAACTGCTGCTGGGCGCCAGCTCCCGGTCCTGTCCAATCCCTAAAGCAAGAAAAATTGTGTTCATTACTAAAATTTGTAACATTTAGCTAGGCCTAGGTGTTAATTTGACAATGTATGCAACTGGTAGAGTACCTACAAAAGTTTAAAAACCTTCAGTAATAATTTTAGTTAACAGAAATTAAGTATAAATTTGAACAATAATCAGAATATAGTTGAATGCCTTATCCTTCAGTGTTACTTATTTAATAATCTCATTGTGAAAAGCACTGTCAGAATGAGGAGTATAAACTTTGACAGTGAAGTCACAGCAGCCACTTAGATAGTCTTTCTCAAATACTCACTGAAATATACAGGAGATTAATAAAATATTTGAGAATGTTCATATTTGCTTTGTATTTTTGATTAGGTATGTAAGTACTTATAAGTAAAATTTTATACTAAAATATAATATTTGAATTTGAGTCTGTTTCCATAATCACGTTTATAATATTTCAAGCTCTTTTCAACTGTATTATTTAAGCATATATTATTAAATTTGAACATATTCTTTTCTCTTATGGGCCAAAATTATTTTAAGATCCAGTTCATCATTCATTTAGAAATACCATGATGTACCTATTTTATTTTACTGTACTTGACTCCTTTCTTTTTTTGTATGGTTCTTACTATTCATTTGCACCATACTTCAGGAAAGTTCAGTAACAATAAAAAGAAAAAATGAAGGGATTAAAATGTGATAAAAGGGAAAAGCATTAAGCCACATTGAATGCAGACATATGAATCACCCAGTACAAAGGGAATTAAGTCCCCAAAAAAAAACTGGAAGAAGAAAATTATTACAGGAAACAGGCACCAAGGAGATCATTCTCCTTTAGGGTTCATCTAAACGCTAGAAACCATAATGGCTATGTGAACCTTCTTGGCTGTAGTTTTGCATGGCTTACATGGGGAACATTACTTCAGGTTCCCAAGCCAGGATATTTTTCATGTACCCACATTTCTTTTACATAGAACACTGATATAATTATTTCACTCTCAAGACAACACATTAGTTTTATGGAAAGATATTATAATAAAAAGGATAGGCAGATTATTTAAAAACATGAATGCAATTTTTACTCCTTTTATGAGCATTTGTAAACACTAGCCTCGAGCCTCTCAATTAAAACTTGGTTTAAACCAGATTTACAGTTTTAGTATCTGAAGATAATTTAGAAATTTATTTCAATGATTCTCCATTACAATAAAGCCAATGGATCACATGTATAATAAGATAGAGAAATAATAATATAGTATACAATATGTGTGCTGTGTAATGAACCAGTGTTGCCATTTTTACGAAGACCTTTTCTTTATAGTAAGTATCTTTTTTAAGACCCTCTAAAATTAAAATGTTATTTATTATGCATAAAAATTGTACACTAGATCATTCTGGCTAATATTTTTATGCAATGAACAGTAAAATAAATTAATGAAACAGAAATAATAAAAAGAACTAAGTATTATTAGCATACAATTAATATTAATTATTAATATAAACTGAAAAATAAACTCATCATCTGTATGACTTTCAAAATATATGTTAAAGTATCACCAGACAGATGAAATGAATTGCAGGTGGAATTTATGAAAAGGACATAAATATTAGATTTGGTATACACAGTGAATTCTTTTCAGAGAATTGTAGTACGTACCATGTTACAGGGAAACATTGTGGCATACAGGGAAACTGAAAAGAACATTGCCAGTTCAAGCATTTTTTTTAAAAGATAATAATTTAAAAAAAAATGGAAAAAACTGTCATAATTTATAGACTTTACAGTATTTCTAAAATTCACAGCTCCTTGTCTTCCTTTTATTTCTAGTTTAATTTTTGATCTACATGCAGTAGCTGCTGATATCTAACATATTCTTGGATATACAAATAAAATTAGTTGAAATGCAACTGATACACACATTCAGAATGTCAAGAGAACTAAAATAATAAATACTGGAAAAAAAGTTACAGACAACCAATAATGTCATTTGCAGACACAAACAAATTCCAGCAAGCTTATAATAAATAATGATCCACATTACCATATTAAAGCACTGAATATAAATTTTAATAGATACAAAGTAAACATTTGTTAAAATCTCAACTTTTTGAATTAAAATCACTGAACAGCTGAGTCCAGTTTCATCAAATTATTCAGTATGAATTCCACCAATTTGAATGTAATTGGTGTATACATATAAATATTTAACCAGTTTCCAATGAATGTGATAAAAGGTATAAATGAATTATTATCTTTGCATCTTACAAACACTATGTACAATACTCGTTTATGTGAAAGCTACTAAGTACTTTGGTAAGAATAATCTTTTGATATGAAACAAGAATCAATTAAAATGTTAAATGAATTAAGTAAGTAATGGTAGATTTAAATAATGGCTTTAAGAAATGTAGTAAAAGTGAAAAATGTATCTTTGATTAGTTGATTGTAACATGATTTACAATAAAAAAGTATGAATCACCTTTAAATATTTAAGAAACATTTTTCTTTATACCCAGAATTTGTGAACAATATTAGAATAAGTGGCATATATTTCTATACTATAATTATTTAAGTCATTTCATACTTTTCAGAAGAGAGTTAAATTTTAAGTGAAAACTGACCATTTCAGTCATAACAATTCACCAGATCAAGAAAGCTGAAAAATGTAATTGTTTTTGGCATTTAAAAAAATATGGCATATCATATCATAAAATAACAGATACAAAAAATTAATGTAAGAAATGCCATCTCCTGGTATAGTTTCTATTCCATAATAGTTATCTAATAAAATTATGTTTTTCATTTTTAAACAGTCATTGTTCAAAATTGACAGATCTGTGACTAATTTAGCTAAACAAATATTTGGATTTTATACACAATACTACAACAGTTAATTTTCTATAAATTCTAACTTTTCTTAATATTTTTAATAAGATATAGTTTATCCAAAATATAGTAATCATCTTGGGAATGATTAATTGATACATGATACCTTGCTAGGATGAATGAACAGACATTTTAAATGAAACAATAAATTGTCATTTTCAGTAAAAAATAATTGAATTTGAACATTATTTTACAGTTTATTTAGTTCAGTTAGTACTTAACGAAACTCTGAGGTCAAATTATTTTTAAAAATTTCATCAAAAAAACTTTCTGTAATTTTTGGAAAAAATGTGATGGAAAGATAACATTTTTGCAAAGTTTTTAAATTATTTAACATTTGATACATACATAAGTAATATAAAAATATTTTTTCTGGTTTGTTTGGGATTGGGAAAATTCAGTTTTCGATAAACATGCTAAGTTTCTTTCTTTAATGTTTACGATAAACCACAAAGAGTAATTTAAAAGTTTTCAGTAGAACAATTTTACCAATATTATCAATATCCAAAAAATCAAACTCTCAAGTAATTAAAACTGAAAAATCGCAATGAAATTTTGAACTTTAAAATACAACGAAAAGTTAATAAAGGAGACAGCACTTAAGAAAATTTGATATTGACAGTACTGCCAGGATAAATCATCCAATAAAATCTGTCAATTTTTTTAATTTATCTGTTTTTGAAAAAATAATTTGTTTTTTTTTATTTTCCCAAAAGAATGTAATTATTGTATCTTGTTATCAAAACCTTTCCCTCATGAAAATTTGAATTTTTACTAAAATGAATTTATACTAAAAGATAAAAGAGATAATTATGCACGTTTTTTGTTTACTTCTAGAAAATTATTCCAAATATATTTATAATTCCTATATTTATAAAAAAAAATGCTAATGCGTGACAATGTTCACAAATCAAAGAAGATTTTTTGGGAAAATAATATTCAAAATATATCACGAGTATTGGAGAAACCAATATTGGCAAAAATCATTGAAATAAAAGGTACTTTTAGTACCAAATTTATTAATTTTTTGAAAAATCTTTTTAAACCAAAGTATCTCTTTATATAAGGTTCGTCAATAAGGTAGACAACTAAGTCTTTATTTCAGAAATAAAAGATATTTTTGTACTTTATAGCAATTAGAATTTTAAATTTTGTTTTGGATTAAAATCATTTATCAAAATATTAGTCAAGACTTACATTCATAACATTTTTTGAAAATAATGTTTAAAAAACCATGTTTTTAACAATCATTTGAAATGTTAATCGAATACTTGCGTTTCAAATTATTATCTTGTTAGTTTGTTCAATTCAAAGCATGTAAAAACAGTCCTACCTCAATGTTGCATACATTGCATCCAGATCTGAAAACTAACAAAAAGCTCTAGCAAAAGAAAGAGTCCATATCCTAAAATCCGGAGATGTGAGATACTGTATCCAAACGACTTGTCGGAATAGGTGGATAAAACTGTTGTGTGCACTTGATATCAAAACAAATTTTGTTTATCACACGAGTGTTTATTTACTAAGGAAAGTTATTTTTTGCATTGCACATAATTATGAAAAAGCACAAAATATTTTATAGTCACATGTTGTTATTGTCACTTTGTTTTTGCTAATCCTTTGTGGAAACACTTATCAACACTAGTGATTTGAAAAAATCCAAGTTCTCAAGAAATCGCTGCAGTCACTATAATCACTGTGTAATTTCCTTTTTAACATCCAGGTAAAAATAATACCTTTTGCACAAGTCACAATAGAGTCCATATAGGTAGTCACTTCACTGTCCCAATGTATTCAGTTTTGATTTCATCACAAGTCACTTTACACATTTATTGTGAAGTCTACAAAATTGTTTAAAAATGAACAAAAACAATGTTGAATTAAAAAATAATTTAAGAAAAATCTATAAATACTAACTGTAGGAAGCGTTTATTTTAAATTATGAATTCGAAAAAACATTACATATTAAAATTTTGTAGCCTACACAGTTTAGTTTATGTGAACAAGTACTTAGTCCCAATAATCCTTAGAAGTCACTTAAATCCATAGTAAGTTTAAGGCAGCAATTTTTAAACACCTTGTTTAGAAATCCATAGTCGTTTAAACACATAGTTAATCCTTTAAGTACAGTACACCTTTTTAAAACCACTTATTTTTGTTGATGGCACTAAATTAATCCAGGAACTAAATCCTTGAATCCAGTTTTTCACTTCACCAAATTCCGACAACTTTAACTCACATCTCCGAAAACTAAGATTTTGTCAAAAAAAACAACGAAATTACCTGTAGGAAGTATATCCCAGCATTTGTGGGTAAACATAAAGAATACAAAATTACGTTAACACTGCGGACTTGAAAGCATAATAATCCCAAACAGACAGATTTATATATTCAGTTGAGAACACACTCTCCGTGTGACGCGTACTTCTCCGTTCGAACACGACGTTCAACTGTCTGCCTGTGGGAGAAACAACGGCACGTAGTCCTCGTTGGTGGGGGGCGTAGGGGAAGTTTGACCCGACTGAAGCTCGTTCTCTCCTCCATTCCGTGCGGCCACAATATCGGTTATGCCGAGCGGTGTTGCCGATTCTCTGGGAGCTAACCGATACCGTGGGTGGGTTAATACTAAGCGAGAACTTCGGCCTTCTATCATAGGCGTCGACAGAGATCGGCCAAGACGTTTAAACTTACTGGTTTAATAATGCGGCTGTGGCTATGGTATGCCAGTCTTAAAGCAGAGTGCCGTGGTAAAAATTTTTCCCTGACAACCATGGCCAATCAAAGAAATACGAGAAGTATCTTAAATAAAAAAAAACGTACATAGGTTGAACCATATACAAAGTGACTTGCTAAATATTTATGTAGAAAGTAAAGTTAAAAAAATTAGAAAAAAAGTTTGATATTATACACGAAACACCGAAATATAATCATAATTTCACTGTAAATTTCATCTATCTCTCAAGCCAATGTAACATTTTGGGGTAAACAAAATTTCTACAAATATGAGTGTACATATACTGGACAGTTTTATACAAAAAATCAAAAGTAAAACAACAGCAGCTGGAAATAAAATTGAAATATAAAAGGTAATAACAAGAAAACAAAAGAAGAGCCCCAAAAATACCTGATAAAATAAATAAAAGAATGAAACAGTGAATACGGTTTGTGGAAGGGACGGTTTTTTTTAATCTGCTATAAGTGTATCATTGACGTTGACAATTTAGGTTCTTTTCCAAGATAATTTATTAAAGTAAACTACAGAAAATCAAGCAGTACACTTTATTGTTACCAACTACGTATTTGATTATAATAAGTATCATTTTAAGCTTTATTTATTTATTTATTTATCATTTATATTTGTTTATTTATAATTTTAATTACTTTTTTTTACTTTAGGTTATCGTTGCGCCGAACTTTCGACACCCTCTTTGATGTCTTCTTCAGGGCTTTCGAGGTCCCAGTCTCACGAGCCCCCAGACACTACTATACTGATCACTAACCAATGCATTACTGCGGTTCAACCGGAAATACTATTGCAATGAGCATAAATTCTGTTGTGGCGGCGTTAGAAGATGGCCACGGTCAGCGCGAAGAAACGTTGGTGTAAGTCTCTCGAGTGTGCAACGAGTATGGCAACGGTACGAGGAGAGCGGTCTGCTTACTCGAAGACCTGGTTCAGATCGAGGCAGGATTACAACAGCTAGAGATGACCGCTTTGTCGTTTCTAGTGCTTTGAGAAACCGAACGGTCACGGCAGTTTCGCTTCGAAATCATCTGAAAGAAGTGAGAAATGTAAACATAAGTGAACAGACAGTTAGGAGACGACTTCATGCTGCTGGTTTATCTTCTCGAACTAGAGTAACTGGACCGAACTGCCAGATTGAATTTTGCACGAGAACACTTGGCTTGGACAATGCAGGATTGGAGTCGTGCATTGTTTTCCGACGAATCGATTCTGTCTTACGGGCTCAGACAAACGTGTAAGAGTGTGGCGACATCCAGGCGAGAAATATGCTCAAGCATCTGTTGCCGAGCGTCTTCCATTTGATGGAGGGTCAGATATGGCATGGGGAGGCATATCGTTTGACGCTTGCACGGAGTTAGTCTTTATCGAGAATGGGACATTGACAGCGCTTAGGTACCTGACATCTTGACGAGATTCAACTCACACGATTTGTTTGGCCTGCTCGCAGTCCAGATATCAATCCCATAGAACATGTTTGGAACGAGATGAAGAGACGTTTAAGGAGTCATGTACCGGTCCCCAGAATTTCGAGAAAGCTTCGCGACATATTGGTGCAAGAATGGAATAATCTTCCGCAGAATGTGATCCAAAATCTGATCCAAAGCATGCCTCGTCGTTTGCAAGCTGTTATCACTGCCAGAGGAGGGAATACTCGCTATTGAAGTTCTTAAAATTTCTTTTTTTCAACAAAAAGCACATCAAATTAAAATTGTCCCTTTTCAATATTTAGTATATCAGGAAAATTCTTCATTTCCATTATTTTTAATAAACTTTAAATGACAAAAACGTTGTTTTCTTAATAATCGTAATATCTAAATATTTAGGAGCGGGGTTGTGATAAAGCAGGATAATGTTGAGATGTAGCATTTATAAATTCCGTTCTGTGTGAAATTTTAATTCACATATTTTAAATTCCATTCTTTATGAAGTTTTAATTTACGTGATTTGAGAAATTTAAATGTAAGTCGCTTACTAAATAAATATAGTTAAAGCCAATTATGAAGACCGCTTTGCAATTTAATGCTGATAACTTTATTACTAGTAGACCAATTAAGCGAAGGATATTTTTACAACATCTTTATGTATACCATTTTACTGCTTTGTTGTGTAAATCAGCGCTGTTCAACAAGTTTTCGATTTATTTGATTAAAATAGGACTTACGAAATAAAATATATCATTTCATACTTACAATGAATTTATTAACAAACATGTTTTAACATCATTTTTTGTGACGTATAATGTAGGTTTAAAAAATAATTCAAAATATGCCTTTGCAAGAACATATTGTTATTAGAAAAATAAGGTTAAATCCACACATATCATTGAAAAATGATTCATGTTATCTAAAGGCTGTTAAGGATAAAGAAATATGTACTGCGTCGGCGATATCTGTGAAGATCGTATTACCATTAAATTCATACTTGTTATTATATATTACATTTTTCTTGATGGTTAGAAATAAAATGATCTGGTATTATTTCATATCTTAGTGGGAATTACATTTACGTAAATGGTCAATCGTCAAAAATGTTATTTATTATATGCAAAGACATCCATACGGAAGTACAGTTCAAAATATATAAAACCATCATACGACCAATAGCAACATATGGCACAGACACATTGGTCATGACACAAAAAAACAATAAACCGTATTAATGCTTTTGAAAGAAGGTTATTGAGAAGAATATTGGGGCCCATCTACAACAATGGTATGTGAAGAATCAGGTGCAACCACGAGTCATATCAATATAACAAGGAATCCTCTATAGCAAATTATGTAAAAATATAAAGATTGCACTGGGCAGGTCACCTTATAAGAATGGACAATAATAGAACACCAATTAGAATCCTTAATGGAACTATGGTGGGACGTCGGCCAGTAGAGAAACCAAGAAAGCGGTGGATAGACGAAGTAAAAAGCGATGCTAAAGATATAATGAGAGTGGATAACTGGAGGAGAGTAGCCATGGAAAGGGATGACAGGGCCTGGCGTAGGCTGTAGCGTCATAGGAGAGAGATTATATTATATAGAAAGTTATAGTATAGTATAGTAAATTAAAAGATTACTATATTTAAAATGTCATTAATAAAATTAATTTTATAGTATGTAATAAATTATACATCAAAATATTATATTCATTTGGTTTGCTTTTAACAGAACAAAATCAAAAATTCTTACTGAACATAAAATATATGAAATTAAATGATTTACTTTTCAAATGATTGGAATTAAATTTTAAATTTTAAAAATTGTTTGATGACGACTGATCATCTCCTAATTACCAACCGGTTTTCTTATATGGCTTTTACTTTAGAAATAAATTTAAGTCGCTTACTAAATAAATAGATTGTGAGTAAGTCTGTCGTTTATTCCTACTATCTAGTTTTAAATATAAGCTTTTCTGTCCAAACAGTACCATGAGCGGCTGTTAGGTTTATGAAAACTGTAGAGGTGTTTTAGCACTTTGGAAGTCCTGCTGCTATAAAGGAGGTCAAGCTAAAAGTCTGGTCTGTGCCGTCACACCCAGCTCTAAATTACGATTGTTCTACTCAATTGTTTTCCAAGATTTAGGATCAATTTCCCCAGTAGCTTATATTCGCGATCAAGAGTGCCATAGACGGTAACTGGCAGCAGCACTCTAAAGTTTACCAGGTTTTAAAACGGCGATGATTTTTTTTTAATTTGTTAGGGGGGTCTCTTTCTAAGATGGCATTGAAGAAAATTTTAACCCACTGAGTGACAAGGCCGCTGTAGGTCAAGCATTCATTAAAGATTTTTGAACCCCATACCCAAATCACAGTTTCAACACTTAACACACCTAGATATTTCTTTACAGTCGAGAACTTGGAACTTCTTAATGATCAGTTTTAGTACATTTAGTTTATTATTTTTTACTCTGTTATGGTCCTTATCTATCTAACTAAAAAGAGTAAGAATTCGGGCAGATATCTGATTAGGGCTAACTGAAGGAGTTTTTCTCTGCCTTTCTGTTGAAGTACATGCTGGAGAAATATAGCTTTCTAAGATGTAGTTTTTGGCTATTTTATCCGGGATATTTATTTATCAAGGAGTTCTAATATAGACATTTACTTTCTTTAGCCCAGTAAGGAATATATTATTTTCGAAATTTTTTTCTTTTGTTTCGAAGTTGCTTTTTCATTCATTTTTCAGTCATTTGTAGAAAAAAGGTAAGACCTGGGTTGTATTTCTGGTATCAAACTATAGATTTAAAGGTAGTTTTGTCCTTTGCATCAAACACAAATTGGAAAGGGTATTTTTCTGCTCAATCCACCAATAATTTGTCGCTTTGTTTTTTCCTAATATGTCAGCTGTTCGGTGAGGAAGAGTTGAGAAAAATTTCTTATACGATAAAGTACGGAGAGATGCCGCTTGGGGAGAGATGCCGCAGGTCACGTGGTAGGTATATCCCGAATAACAAACTGTTGAAATGTACGGAGTCACATAGTCCGTTAGTCTATTACTGTTTGTAGGTACAGATTGACAGTTTTCGAAAGTAAATAAACTGCTGGTGTTAAAATTAACTTGGTAAGATATAATTTTGTAGCCCTAAGTTTAACATCATGTTTTTAGAAGATTGGTAATCTTATCTGATTCAGAAAAATATGTGCTAAATTTAGTTGCTGTGTATGATGTTTAGTTGTTTCGTGGTTAGAACTCATATTTAAGCTTAGTATTGCATGTTAGTAATGGATGGGCACTCATCACATTGCTCAGATGTTGAAATGCTTCTAATTGTAGAAAGAAATGATGTCATATTAATATGCTTACCAAGTCACTGTACCCAAGCAATGCAGCCTTTGGACAGATGTTTTTTCGGTCCTCTTAAAGCTTATTGGAACCAAGAAACTAATACATAGACGCTCAATCATCCAACAGAAACCTATCCCAGTATTAATTGGGAGAAATTCTAGGAAAACCTTGGTGTCGTACTACTATAGCTGCAAATGTAGTATCCGGATTTGAAAGCACAGTTTTATTTCCACTTGACCAGAATGCTATACCTGATCATTTCTTAGCAATTTCAGATGCATTAATATTAAATAGTCAAGACAATAAAGGAAATTACCATTTAGCAGAAAAAAAAGAGCAGATAGGAATTATAGAAACAAATGACCAACTGGATCAGAAACCTACTGAAATTTCTAAAATATCAAGCAGAGATACTACCCCAGAAACTTAGCCAAGTATTTCAAAAGATATGTTAGATGACGATGATATAACACCGAGTAAATTTTTACAAGAAATTAGGCCTGTTCCAAAAATTCCTATATCGTTACATAAAAAAAAACAGTCAGCTACTGTACTTAATTCTCCCGAGAACATATTGGCGAAAAGAGAAAAAAAGGAAAAAGATACTGCAGACCAGAAAAACAAGAAAAGTACAGATTTATATAATCAAAGTAAAAAACAAAAAATAACAGAAAAAACCAAAACTGCAGATCGTGACGAAACTGCTAAGAAACTCTTCTTCTTCTTCTTCTTCCTATGCCGTCCCCATTAACGACGGTTGGCGACCACATTTTTAAAAGCTTTTCTGTCTTTTGCAACGTGGAATAATTCGTCTACAGTCATGTTTGTCCAGTCTCGAATATTTCGCAGCCATGACTTCCTCTTTCTACCTCTAAGAAACTCTGCAGTAAAAGAAATAAACAACTATATGATAATGCAGATGAAAAATATCACTGTGCTGAATGTTTTGAAGAGTATGTCGAAAACTGTTGACTGGATTTGCTGTGTTACATGTAACAAATGGCTGCATAAAAATCCGTATAAGAGAGAAGAACTAAAAAAATAATGAATTTTTAAACCACAAGGGCATCTTTCACTTACAGAAAACGTATGAAGACATCTCTCTGTACCACTTTGGGTAACTCTCCGTATTCTGTAGGAAAGAAGCTGCAAAAGCACATTTTTTTTAATATTTATTTTTTTAGTATAAGACAAAAGGTTTTTTATTTAATGTTTATTTTTAATTTCCAAATACTTTGTACAATATTTTGTTAATTTTTCAATAAAAATTACCCTTTTACACGACTTTGATAATATTCATCTTGTTGATAATCAAACAATTTAGATATTCTGGACAGAGACATTTGGTAGCGTTTTTGTCTACATTTTTTTAAAGAAACATTTTGTTAAGCTTTTGAATTAATTTATTATTTCATGACGCTGGCCGTGAAATCATACGTTTCTTTACATAGTTCTTATTTTGTTAATCAGGTTTAAACGTATCAACCAATGGTACCTAGACGCTACGATAAAAATGATACCGAGCAATTATCCTTCCACGCTTTTAGGTTGAATGATCACCGCATCGCTCAGGGATCATCGTTACTGTCTTCCCGAGAAAAACATACATTTTTTAGACTGAATCTTCTTCTGAAAACAAATTTCTCTTTGTTACCCTTGCACAAATTGTATTAAGCTACCATATTACTAGAAGTCCATGTGGCAATCGCATGTTTATGTTTGTATACATCGTACATATTTTTACAATCAACAAACTATAACCATTGTCAATAACGATTATAATTATTTAGAAGTATAAAATATGTTTTATATACTTATGTTCCGCTGTTATCAGCCACGCACGTGCATTATTTTATCTACACAGTAATGAAGATTACATAGTTCCATAAATAGAAACTAAAAATTTGGCTTGGCTCCGACATATTATTTAAATCTTTATAGACAGTTTCCTTTCTTTTTATCTTAATTTTGAATCAATTGGTTTAAAAACACAAATAAAAATTTGTGTTTTGCTTTGAAAATATTTTTTTTTTGTATTGTCTTTGTTTATTTTTTTTCAAATTCGGGTATAAATAATTTGCATTTTTCGTCAGGTTTTTAATGTTTTTTTTTTGTAATGAATTATACCTTTTTTAGCCTCCATATTTAGATTAAATTATCTCTCTATTGCTAAATTTCTTATCTTTCTTTACTTTATCTTTTTGTTAGTACATTACTTTCCAGTTCCAAAAATATAGGCATAGGCCATGGTCTAAAATTATTTGTTCCGAACATTTCAGGACGATAATAACTGCTACAGTCGGCTTGATTCTGTCTTATAGCGGCTTCCCACGATCGGCGATTCTACAGATCATAGCGCACAGCTGATGAGCACGGACGGCAACGTACCGCAGACAGAGCTCTTCCTACGGTCCGTGACAGTCTGTGTAGGTCTCTACTTTTGTTTTTTGCCTTCTGTATGTCGACATTAAATTGTCTCTCTTCTTTTTTAAGTCTTTAATCGATTGATTTTTTATTCGGTTCCATGCATCGTATATATCGTTCCGGCTCTTACGCTCTGGCGCCGTAGAATTCCACAACCTTGTTTCATTTTGATACAAATTTAAAAAAGCAAAAATAACTTTGTTTGTCCATTTCATTTTTTAGCAAAAAAGTGCAAAACAACTTTGACAACACTACAGACAACTACTTGTGTCAGCGAATGAACAACTTCTGACTTGCACTTGTCTGTTAAAACAAGGACGGGCTCGGATCGCGTCGCACGGGCATGTACCGCATCTTTGATGTTACCGACTCTCGATGGATACGACGCACCAGCACAGACGTGCCTGTGCTACCACGGACGAGATATTTCCCACGGTGCGTCGGTGCGAGCTGGTCCGCGTCCGTCCTCAATATCGCCGATCGTGGGAAGCCGCTTTTACGCCAGGATATACTAGATTGTCGTCAAGGACAAGCTTATTATGGCAAATGTTGATTGATTAAATCTGGCTTACTTTCAGCCAAGCAAAGCCAAGAACATCTACATTTAAAGAACCTACCGATGTGCATGCAGTGGTATAAGATAGACTGACTCCTGCAATACAGTCACGTTCTGGTATGTCAACGACAACCCGGTATGTTTTGGCGTCAAAATAATTGTTAAGTAGGAATTCCCTAGTTCCTTATTGTTAGTAAATAATCCGGATATTCGTGCCTCATTTTTTATTTCATAACAAAGAGATATTGAAAAAAGATGAATACAATTACACAAGCCGTAACTGAAACTAGCAAAGAAAAACTCTAGCATGAAACGCAAAATAAAAGAAAATATTGGATGACAAACAAAATCTTGGACATTATAAAACAAAGGAGACTTTAGAATAAAGGAACATTAGAAACAAGATCAGACAAGCAAAACAGGTTGTCTATTCAATGTAATGCATTCGAACAATCTTAAACACCATTCGTTTTTGAATGACCTATCAGAAACGGTGGGTAACAATGGATAACAATATAACTACCTCCAAAAGTTAGGAGCCAATACAAAACAATAAAACACAACTTTCTTTATGAGCTAATTCTTAGGCCTCGTTTAGCACAGTCTCTCAGGTGTGAGAACATCTTATCTTAGAAGTAAATCTGAAAAATCGTGCACCAGTATGGCTAAATAGTGCACATACAAGAAAAATCGATGTCCAACTTAACCAAACCATGAGAATAATCACTGGAACAATAAAACCAACGCCAGTGAGATTACTGCCCACTCTGAGCAATATTGCTCCACCAGATCTACGCCGTACAGCAGCATTAGTGAGAGAGTACCAGAAAATTGTAGCCAACGTACAATTACCAATACATCAAGATATCTCAGATATCTCAAAAGAGCGCCAGCGACTGAGATCTAGAAATCCTCCAATACGATCTGCCCGAAAAATTGGTAATTCCTATGATATACATAGGCAATGGACAACAAGATGGATGCCAACAGTAGAATCGGACTATATTAAGATATCCACCCCAACTCAGGGTTTCATCGGATCAAATCTGCCCCGGTCCACTTGGGCAAGGCTTAATCGTATACGTACCGGATATGGTAAATGTGCTGATTCTATGTTCAGGTGGGGTCGTGCAGAAAGTCCACAGTGCGATTGCGGACAATCTAGACAGACCATAAGCAATTGTGTTTCAGACTGCTTGAATCGTGCCTACCGTGGAAACCTCCAGGACTTTGCAGAATGTTCCCCAGAAGCAATTGAACGGCTATGTAAATTGGATATTAATATTAAGTGTCATTCATTCTATCTTTAGTGTTTAAATAATATATTTAATATATATGTATATATTATTGTATTTGTATATTTATCGTACTGTGAAAGTCCATACGCTAAATAAAAAATAAATAAAAATCTGAAAAATGAGTTTGGCTGGGAAAATAAACCAAGATATTAACTGATTGCACATAAATAAATATAAAATTAAAATTTTCTTATTAAATCAAAATCAAACAAAGCAAATCTTGCCTATAGCTTTACATAAAAAAAATTGAATGATACTTATTGCTTCTGACGTCTTCAAGAAGGTAAACAGTATTGCAGAATGTATTGGTTAGTTGCTGATGTAGCTGAATCTAGATACTTTCATGTTTGTATCTTCAGGTGGCCATCGAGTTCTTAAAAGCAGTTGCAGTTGTTATTGCATGGTCATTAACGAGGCTCAGGAAGTTTCATCCATGTGGTTTTGATATGTCCCACCAAAAGGTCTGTTTGAAAAAGGAGTTGTCAGATTAAATAAAAAAAGTGTACTGGCTTATTAATGAACCACCCGTGGAAAACTATCCTTGATACAGAAGCAAAATCAAATGCTTCATGTAATTGTATTATGAACATGCAATACGCCTACCAAAAACTAGTATGGCTCCAATATCATATTAAATACATTCCGACTGCTTAAACTACTTCTAAAAGAATAATCACTATGTTGTGAGACCACATAATTTAGTCTCCGAAAGTGGTAAAACTCCCAAAAATTGGTTAAAGTCTACCTCTTTAGACTATCTAACAAGTAAAATGTCAAATATTATAGCGAATGTCGCAGTCTCATGAGGCAAATTTTAAAAATATTTTTAAAAATCATTTCTTTACATATTTACAGCAAATGCGAGGAGAATTGGAATCTCATAAATAATTATGGCGGGTAACAGAGCGTAATTTGCCAACGTCCAGCTTCTAAAGTCAATATTGATGCCCAAAGAAAGTAAAATTAAATTATACAAAATTTTGATAAGACCAGCTGTCATCTTTGCTGCAGAGGAAAAGTTTATACTAAAGAATGAAAAGGACAATGAGAAGTAAACCAAGAAAGTCATGTCTGCAGGACGTGGAGGAGGATTTAAGAGCGATGCAGAGATGCCTAGATATTAGGATATTAGATAGATTATAGGTTACGAGAAGGCTTTCGATACTGTCCATCGCAATAAAACAAATTCTAGGTGAGCGAGATAATAATAATCGTAAGTTTTTACTAAAATCAGTAAAAAAGTAACAGTAGAGTCCGACAAGGCTGCCTGCTGTCAATTCTCTTGTTTACCTTGTACTCGAATGAAATCTTCTAGCAAGCTTTATACAAAAAACAACAAAAATAGAAAGATAAAATTTAAGTTAAATATCAAAAAGACCAAGTATGCAGTAGAAAGCTAGCAGAGCAAAGTGTTATGATGTTCTGGAATTTGACGTAAAAACCATAGGACATGTTCAGCTGTCTAATATTTGGCCTGCACACTTAAAACTCGGTTGGCACAAACGACATAATACCTTTGAGAGCTCGTATTGCCATGATGCTATGTGTAATAAAGCCTTTAAAATGTGAACTTACTGCGTTTTCCGCGAATTTAGTAAATCGATAGAGATCAAACACAAAAATACTAAAACACATACTTGGAACATGTACTGCGTAATAGAAAATACCAAGTGCTTTAGCTTATTATTCAGGGTAAGGTCGTAGGTGGTCGTAGAACTTTCTGGCTGACGAACTCATGGCAATGTTATGGAATTAGCACGACACCATTGTTCAGAAATGAAGCCGTAACAAACATTCTTAACGCATTTTCTAATAATTTTGTAAAAACTTTTGGATGCTTTTTGGTGTTTCATCTATTTGCCTCTGAGATCTTAATTGGCAACTTACTGATTGGTAACAGTTATTTTCTGAATAAATTTTTCCAATTTACCGTTACCTTAATTATTCTTAGTGTTCTATATATTTCTTGGGTTTGCCGTATTTGTTGTCGCTATTTGACAAAAAATTAGACAAAAAATACGCAAAAATGGCAAATTTAAGTAATTTGTGTAACCAGTCAATTTACGGTATGTATAAGTGCTTTCAGGGAAGTACATACATATAATGATATGTTCCTAATCCTTTTCTATACTAATATTCTCGATTACTGAATAATCGCCTAGTATACAACAAATACTTGATAGTTAAGCTTATCATTTGAGAAACATTATTATTACGTTTTAGCAACAGTAAATAAATTATTATAAAACAGCTAGACTTATTTTTGATTAGATATAGGATAAAATTTTTAGCCAAGTACAAAGTATCTTCTGCGTAATTTTTAATTATTTACCACCGGTCACTTGCATTATTTAATTGAATTTACCATACAGTTCTTACAGTTGACTTACAATCGAGTTGACTTATAATCAAGCATAAAATTTTCAAAAAAAATTGCTCGTCTGTTCTTTTTTTATTTTTTTTTTCTGTTACACTACGCTCACAGTTTTTTGATATTTTCCAACTATCTTCACCTTAAATCTGCGTGTACTTCAAGAAAATACTTCTTTTTCTTCTTGTTTTTATACAGACATGACTGTTTATTTTTCAATGTGCCTCCAGTAAGTTGTCGTTCCATCGTTTTCGTGGTCTTTCCACTGATGGTCTTCTTATTGGGGAACCGTCTCTCGCCATCTTCCCTACTCTACTTGTTGTCATTTAGCGTATATAATCGTTCCATTCTACTCTTCTATTTCTTACCCATTGCTTGATGTTCTCCACCTTGCGGCTACGTCGTATGTATGTACTTCTACCTCCTTCTCATTGTGTGTTACCATCAAATTATTATCAAGTATTTTCATCTCTACTCTAACATCCATTATGTGTCCTGCCTGTATCAGGTCGTGTTTGTACCGCGTATGTCATTATTGGTCAGATGACTGTTATAAATTCTGCCTTTCATTTCTTTCCCGATATTTTTATTTCTCCATATTGTTTCATTCAGGCAAGCAGTGGCTCTGTTTGCTCTATTCACTTGATCTTCCACTTCTGTTTCGAGCTTTCTGTAGCTAGATAATGTGATGCCTAAATATTTAAACTCCATTACTTGTTATTTTATCTGTCTTTACTCTCCAATTTACATCTTAGTAAATTTACTGTTATAACCATGCATTTGATCTTTTTGGGGAAATTAACATGTTTAATTTTCTTGCGGTTATATTAAATTGGTGCAGGATATGCTGTAAATCATCTTCACTTTGAGAGAGTAGTATTGCGTCGTCCGCATGGCAGATTATTTTTAGTTGTTTTTCTCCCATTTGGTATCCTTTTTTAGTTCTTACTTTTTTTATTATTACATCTATAATCAGGTTGAACAATAGAGGACTCCGATAATCCCCTTGTCTTATCCCATCGCCAGATTCAATAGGGTCAGTTAGTTCTTGATCAGTAACATTAGTTCTCAGCTAGTTTTGATTATTCCTATTAGAGGTATCTCACATGCGTACAATAAGTGTATAATGTCCTTTAAATCCGGTCAAATGCATTTTTAAGGTCCACGAAACATACATATGTCGGTTTGTTGTATTCTAATGGTCTTGCACTTGCCTTAAATAAATACTAGCGGACCAACTCGACATCGAGTTTTTTAAATGAAATTTTTATTTTGCGAGAAAAATATACAATATATACAATGACCGGAAGTAAAAATATTTTTATCAATAACTCAAAAACTATAAATGAGAATTTCGTGAACTTACATTTTTGAACTCTACGTTGAATTCTCTATTGATTTGACTAATAAAAACGAAACCGGAAGTCGACCTCAAAACCGGAATGCAATTTTTAGTTCATCAAATGTCGAAATGGATATCATTTAGCAGTTAATTTTGCATGCTTATCACGAATCCGGTGTCAGATTTGCTCTATCTTGACGTTTTATGTCCGTTTCGGGTCACTTCCGGTGTCGGATCGCAACCGGAAGTACATATTTAGATTCGTCTCGACGAGACCTTTCGATCCATATATACATTGTGGGGTCTAAAACTTAAAGTAAATTTTAACTTCCGGTCATCTCAAAACCGGAAGTGGAATTTTTGTACCAAAAGTATATCTTGACAATCTCATACGTAATACTAATAATATTCCCGACCTAAAACCTTGTTCTTCTGTTAGTGTTAATAATTTCATTCAGTTTATTTGTTACCACTGTGGTTGTTAATTGCCGAGTCCGATTTGTCTCCCTTTTTGAAGAGAGGTATTAGGATGCTTGATCGCTATTCTTGAGGAATTTTGTTTTGTTCTATTATTTTTTGGATTAGTTTTAATAGTTGTTTGATCAGATCTGGTCCTCGGTATTTAGGAGTTGGTTGGGTATTCTGTCGTCTTCTGGTAATTTTCTGTTTTTTAATTTTCCCAATGCTTCCTTTACCTCTTCCTCCTCAATATTTATTTCTTCATTGGTCGTCACCTCTGGTGTTGGTGGTTCATTACCGTCACCTTTAGCAAATTTGGATCGAAAGTAGTCAGTCACTGTTTCCTTCTGAATGCGTTTTGTTTTAATTAGTTCGTTCTTCTCTTTTCTTTGTCCTTTAATTATTCTTTATACTTCTTTTTATGTTCCGTAGAAGTCGTGTTCCATCTGTTTTTAGAAGGTCTGCCAGTGTTCCCTATTTATTTGTCTAACTGAAGTATTCCTTTCATTTTTGAGTTGTTTATAGCGGTTGTATGCCTATTGTGTTTACTGTATTCTATAATATAAAAAGGTTTTCTTCTTTTCTTCACATTTTGTCTTCCTCTCTAAACCAAGAGAAACATCTTCAAGAAAATACAAAATAAGAAATGTTTTTTAAGTAAGACCAGCATTCCTTATTTTATATTTTATATATGTGTGAAAATAAGAAGTGTCTATTTAAACACTTGTTTAACCGTGTCGGTTTGAGCGCGAGGAGTAAGACTCTGCGCGGGACATATTGGTTGGTAAGTTGTCCTCGTCAACGTACACACATGCATACCTACACCGTACTTAATTAAAAAATCACAAGACAGTCACACCCCAACTGACTCATTATATGGACCAACTTGCTCACCAAATGTGTGGGCATATTGACGTGACTGGCAACATTTTCACCCAACTCGTGGAAATAAAATGGATACGGAGACAAATAAATAAAGAGATGGCTCAGAAGAGGACTCAATGAGTGTTTCTTCTGAGTCTTTAAATAAAAGTGAACGAGTAGAAAGGCGACCTAAATCGCGGACTCTGTCTATATACCAAATAGGTTTACCCATTGAAATGGGTTTATACACTTATTGTTATTGGCAGATATATCATTAGGTTAGATAATTGTTTAGTAATATGTCTCTAAAGTATGTATCAAATAAAAAATGTAGTTAAAGATTATCATCTCAGTCTTTATATTTCAAACATAGTTATAAAATATTTATATTTTGGTATGTAATTTAAATTTAAACATATTACATCTGTGAAAATATTTAATAATCCTTAATAACTGAAATTGAAAAATTGAATGAACTGCCTTCTTCTCCTAATTTAACAGCAACCACTTGCACGGAATTTTGTATAAAAATGTCATATTTTCATTTTTTCTGCTCTTTCTTATTACCATTTATACATTTCTGTCGCTTTCTATCTTGAATTTGTGGTGCTTGTTCAAAATATTTCGTAGCGTCTCCTTATGTGTTATTTTTCTTTGCTACATAATTTTTCACTAGATTCCTTACAAGTTCAAGAGGCTTTAGTTCGCAGTGGCAGTGAAAAAGTCGAAGTACTAGCATGTATACTCCCTTTTTTTGGCAATTGTGCACCGAATTATTTGTGTTTAGTTTAAGCTGTTTTAGGCAATTTTTGAGATCTTCTTAAATGTTACAGAGCATAGTCCAAAAAATCTTAAACTCGCTCAAAGTATTCCTCAAAAATGTCGGTATTCATATCTTCATATTTCACATCAGTGTGAACTGACTGAATATTAGTAAATCACTATTCAAAAAATCATCTGCACTTCCGATTTGGATAATAATTAGTCTTTTTTCTTTATCAGAGGGCGCTTTTATTCCCGTAAATAGTCCATTTAAAAACGATTGGCGGATATATATTGGAGATTAAATATTTATATTGCAGTATATTTTTAATTGTATAACCTCTGTTTGGCCTTTCGGCATAATTTTTTATTTTATTTGTCGTAAAAAAATTTGCCACCAAAATATAATTTCATCTTTTCTGATTAATAGAGAGTCTCGATGGTGTTTTTCAATTCTACCATATCTACCTAAGTAATTTTATCGATGTAAGAACTGGAAATTTCGTGGAAAAAAGTAAATTAAAATATCCCTAAGAGTCAAGGTGTAACGATGAGTCCAAGCCATCACCGTTAAACCAGCGTGCGCGCGAACCAACCCATGAAGTAGGAGTGTATCGACAGTAGAAAGGGCAAAGCTCCGCTATATAAACGGCAACATTTCCTCATAGAGACAGAATCGACAGGTGTTGACTGAAGGTTCTCTTCTTCCCTACCCCGGCTTGTGGACGTGTTGAGTTCACAAGTTGTTCCGTCTCCCATACCGCCGCTATCCGAAGTGCGTGTTGAGCTCTTCACTACCCGTACTCTGAAGCAGTCGTGTTGAGACTGTCGAAGAGTGTCCTATTAACCCGAATCACTTAAGGGACGTGTTGAGTTCCTTTACTTCCTTTGTACCTATCGTCCGCTGTTATTAAATCGATACAACGTTACCGTAAAATTTCAGATACACACTCGCTTGCCGATAAGACTAGTTCCATATGACAAGGTCAAGCTTAATTTGAATAAATAGGCCAGGTACTGAGAAGACTAAACCAAATTGTAAATATGTACATAAGATTTTTGTCAATTTAATTTAAGGAAGACAATAAAGTTTTATTTTTATTTTGAACTCTGTCTCTGGCTGTCTAAAAGCTACCCGGATAGTGACTCCCACGAGAGGACATCACAAATGGCGCCCGAGCAGGGACACTGTCGATACACTCCTATTTCATGGGTTGGTTCGCGCGCACGCTGGTTTAACGGTGATGGCTTGGACTCATCGTTACAAAGGGAATATTTGAGGAAATATTCCCTTGGAAAAATAATTCACTATTCTGCATTATATTTAATTTAAATCTTGAAAAATCATTCAGAAATTAGGTAGCAACTTAGATGGGACTACCTTTAATATATTGATACAACACATTATCTATGCTGAAGAAATTAATATGCTCAGCTAAAGAGAACACAATCTGAAAGATAGTTTCACTATCCTGGCCGAAAAATCAAATCAAGCTAGACTATTTACTAACCAGAAAAAAATAAAGTATATGGCGACAATTAGCAATTTACGATATAACACAGAAGCACTATCCATCAACCAACACGAATTTGACTGGGTTGAAAAGTTCAAATATTCTAAGTCAACCAATTCCAATTAGGTTCCAATTAATTTGAGATAACAAAACGAATCAAATCCGATAACAGAGCGTTTTATGCCGTTCGACATTTAATCACATCCAGCTTACTGAGCTGTAAAACCAAAAAGACATTCTGCTGCCTAATAGTAAGGCCAGTTATCTTATATGCAAGTGAAAGATGGTTTTCTCACGAAACGAAATGAAGTAAAGCTAAATTACTAGGTGGTGCAGGTGTGATAGATTTAACTGGCGAAGATGCAGTAGTGTCGAATTAAGCTTACTCTAAGGGGAGCCAAGTCTTGTGGCAGAGCTGAAAAGAGTAAGGTTTATTGGTTGGCATGCCTAAAGCGCATACCCTGTAGTATATTGGAATATACTACAAGGAAGGTATATACGAGAGACCACGAATTAGTCTTCTATATATATATTTAGGGATTCTACAGTATTCACTGCCTTCCCTCGCTCAACCGTTTCCATCTCTCTCTGTTGTTCCATTCTCCATCGTTTAGTCCTGTATTACTCATGGCGTCGTCTACTTCGTTTCTCCAGGATTTTCGGGGTCGTCCTCTTTTTCTCCTTCCTATGGGGCTCCATTCGGTTATTCTCTTTATCCATCTGCTGTCGCTAGTTTTTCTTACATGTTCATACCACTTTAGTCTTTTTTGTTCTATATATGTTAGTATGTCTGTTTCTATTGATGTTCTTTGCTTTATTTCGTCATTACTTCTCCTATCCATTCTTGTTACTCTGCAGCATCTTCGCAGGCATTCCATCTCTGTTGCTACTATCTTACTGCTGTTTTTCTTGTTTATGATTCAATTTTCAGCCCCATATGTCATAATACTTCGCACTAATGTTTTGTAAATCTGCGTTTTTGTCTTCATATTTAGGTGTCTATCCCACCATACTGAGTTAAGTTGTCGGATTGCTGTTCTTGTTTGTCCGAATCTTTGTGTAATTTCTTCCTCTGTTGTTGCCTTTTTCGTGATTATAAACCCCAGGTATTTGAATTTATCCTTTCCTTTGATTGTTACGTTGTCATCAATCTGTAGATCTTCTATGTCTTCTTCACTTGTAGATAGGTACTCTGTTTTCGCGAGGTTAATATCTAGGCCAGCCTTGGTATATTCTTCTTGTAGTTTCTTCATCATGTAGCTGAGGTCATCTTGGTCTTGTGCAATCACTACTTGATCGTCTGCAAAACTTAATGTGTATAGGTATTCGTTCCGTACCGGTACTCCCATGCCTTCGCATTTTCTTTTCCATGTAGTCAAGGCTTTCTCTAAGTATATTTTGAATAGGGTTGGAGATGTGGAACAACCCTGCAGGAGCCCTTTTGTTGTGGTGAAGTCTCCTATGATTCTTGTTCCGATTTTAATGGACACTTTATTTTCTTTATACGGAGCTTTTGTAGCTTCTATGAGTTCCGTCTGTATTTCTAATTTGTACATTGCCTCCCATAGTTCTGACCTTGGTACAGAGTCATACGCCTTTCTCAGGTCCACAAATGCCAAGTGTATATCTCTATTTTTTGCTTTTTTCTTTTCCAACAGTTGTTCCAGTGTGTATATGTGGTCTATGCATGATCTTCCTGCCGTGAAGCCTGCCTGATCCTCCCCGACTTTGCCTTTTATCGCTTGCTTCTATCTTTTCTCGCAGTATCTTCCCATATAATCTTCCTATTGATGATATTACGCTTATTCCTCTGTAGTTTTCGCATCGTTTTCTATCTCCTTTCTTAAATATAGATGTCATATATGCCGCCGTCCATTCCTTTGGGAGCTGTTCTCTATTTATGGCTTTCTGAAATATCCATTGTATCATCCGGTGTAATGTTTTTGATCCGTATTTTATAAGCTCAGGTGAGATGCCTCCAGGTCCCGGTGCTTTCTTATTTTTGATTGCTTTTAGTCTTCTAGATAACGATATTTAACAGGATGCTGAAGCTGAGTCGAGAAATAAGACGATTTGAAGAGCTGATTCAACCATTGGATGAGATTGATGATGAAGTTAATTTACTCTCACTCACTAATAACTCTGAAAATTAGTTTTTCTTTTAAAATCTTTACTTTACATTCGTCATCAAGGAATCAATAATATTTATTCAAACAATTTAGTGCACTCGCTAATATTCATTTGCATTCTCATCTAAAAATATCCACGCCGAATCGTAGCGAAGCACTTTCGTTTCGCTTAAATACAATTAATTATAACTTTTACATTCAAAATACAAAAACAGTTCAAATTTAGACGGTTTATTCTTAGCGCAAAGTCAAATACACTAAAAAGCTAATTAAATGATCAAGAGAACAACGCTGGAAGTCGAAAATAAGAGGTATATCAAATGCATTGTTTACATTTGTTACATACGGCTTTAAGAAGAAAAACAAATAACAAATTTCTGATATAAGTAATTTGAAAAGAGACTTTATTTATGAAATTAATTGCTTTTACTCAGATTTATATTTTTATTTGTTTGTTGGGGGCATCATATAGTTACCTGTTTTTTCTTGAAATGTTAATAAGATTTAATACCGAAACTTGCACATATATTTATCGGAATTCTAAGAAAATTCATTTTCATTATAGCATTCTCTTCCTCTACTTGTAAATAGTTTAACTTTTCTATTATAATTCCAGCGCATTGTGTCTTAAAGGGTAGTGACTTAGCCGCTTTTTCCCTTGTTTGTAAAAAAAAACAATTACTTTATACTAATTTTTTAATTCTTCGGATTAAAGAAAATAAAATAACATTCTGCGTATGTGGCTGGTATGTAAAACTCAATTGTGAGAAAGGAGGAAAATAAATTGTTAAGCTGCTGGACCACAAAATTGTCTTAAACATTGCAAATCGGCATACTTTTCTTTGGATATGTTGATCAGTCTTAAAAAAAAAAAATATAAAAATTTTAAAAACAGTTTTAGAGATACGACATGTGGATGTGACCATTATTACTTATTTCAAGAAGAATAAATTCGCCTTCGTTCAAACCTCTACTTCTTCAGTTTCTTTCTTTGATTACAGCAGTCTCCCACATTGCATTGTAAAACTGTATATACTTTATATCATTCTTGGATGCTCCCTTGGTACCTCAAATTCTTTAAATTCGCGTATCGGAAAGAAAGGGGCATTTCTTCTTATACATTGTGGAAAGATGATTGGTCTTCTGACCAAATATTCCTTGAGTTTCAGAATTAATCTTTACCACATTAAAGGGTGCTGGCTTGGCTCTAGAGGAATGTATTAAATCACATAACTCGTAAATGGTCTCGTACCGATTTTTGTGTTTTATAATTTCCATATTCTTGTCAGTCTCCATATAAAAACGGCCTCTAACAGGAAATATAATTTTGATGTAATCCGACCGTTTCTGTTCATGAACTACATGATGTAGAAAGGTTGTCCTCCACAGGAATCACAGAAAATATCTAATCGGCGAACTTGTCCATCCAGGTGATTAGAAGTCGTGACAGAAAGTCGTTCTGCATAACATTTTCACTGCCTTTTTTGCCAACTGTTTCTTTGTATACATACAACACACTCTCTAATGTTGAAAGTACATGAACATTAAAGAGAAACATAGAAAGTTGTCGCTTATAATAAATGTTATTGGTATTTATATTAGAAATGGGTAAGTTCCTAACATAACCCAGACAGATTGATTTCCTCGTCATATCCTTGGAGCTTGCTGTTCTGGATTTACGCTTTCTCGAATAAAATTCTGCTGCTCGTCTCTTATGAAGATCATTTTCTATCTTCAGACGGTTTATTTCAGTCTCTATGTTTTTTGTACTTTTCCAGACACCTCAACATAACTAAAAACTTGTCACAGATGCTTCATGTGTCCGTCTTGGGATAGCCAAAAGATATGTTGAATTTGGTCGTGAAATTTTTTCTAGAACATTCATAGGATACTGAACGATCTGGATGTTTCTCTTTAAACGTCAGAAATATTTTTTCAAATTTAGCTCTTCTGATAGATAAGTTCTTGTTGAATCTTTTGTGCTTTAATGACTAGCACGTCCTTTGAATGGGGATATGTGATCCTTTATTTTAATAATATCATTTACCGGAACTTTTCTAGGATGATTTCTATGTGATCCGCGTTTATCTTTGGTAGCTATACTACCTAACTAAGTACTCAATTTAGCTTTTCGTAATACCATGCAAGGCTATAAATTCTTGACGACACACGTTCTCCTCGAGTGCGATATTTTTTTCATGGGAGTATCTCACCTTGTAGGTAACAACACAATCTTTCAAAGTTGCTTCATTCTTATGCTTCCTAACTGGGATTCCAGAAGTTTTACTGGTAATTAGAGGAATTTTTATTACCAGTTTAAATCCTGGACTCAGAATAATAAACAACGAGAATGCCCACTCTGCTTGAAAAAATAAGTACGCGCATCTCGTTCGCGCAGACGGAATCAGCCATGTTTTAAACGGAACCAGTGCTGTTCAGTGAAATTTTATCTGGTGTATATAGAAAAATTAACCCGGTTTAATTTATTTACGGCAACTATAGACATAATGTGCACTATTTTACTCGTACTTTTAGTTGAAGAATATATTAAATTATTTCAAATGTACTAAATTATTAATCTCTAAAAATTTAAATTACAGTTCTGTCGTAGCTTGTCACAAATTTTTCAATTGGAGTCTATGTATGAGAGTGGGCATTCTGATTGTTATTTATTCTGTGTCCTGGACGTGTATGTTCAAAAGAATAGATGGAATTAGGAAACCTTTTTGCTACAGAGATTGGAAGTTAATTTAAATACATATTTTAGAATCTTTTAGAAACTGTGCAGTAATAGGTATCATTAATAATTTCAGTATTTCAGTTCAGTATATGTGTGAAAAATGTAACGGTAAAAGTGTGTTTTGCTCTTAAAGTCTAGTGATTAATACATTTTATGGTCTGTATTATAAATTTTAATCAGAATTAAAAAATATGGTTTAGGTCTACGATAGAAATATTTTCACATTACAATAGGACAAAAATCAAGAAAGTTACTATGAAAGTTTTAGACCAGTCAGAGATAGGAATAGAATAAATTTGTTTAATAAACTTCAAATATCGTGGAATCGTTTGAGCAATTAAAAATAAAAATTGAATGATATGTGGACTAATTTTAGCCAAGGTACCTCTTAATTCCTTTCTTTTGTATTGTCATTTTAGTTTTTTGCATTGCCATTCACTAATTCATAATTTTTAATTCCTATATGACCTTTAACCCAAATAAAAACATTATTATTCAGTTGAAAATGTTCGAATGCATTATTATATTTTTTATAATTAGATGCGATATTGCCTAAATAAAAAATTTAGAATCTGCCCCATCCTGGATAAAGTTGGAGATTCGCGTAATGAGCAGACCCAAGAAAATATGCAAAAGTGCATATGTATATGCATTTGCATATTTTTGTATTTTCTTTTAAATTTTGCGTACCCTGGTACATGTATACCCATGTATTAAGCCACTAAATGTATACCCACCTAGTAAGTATTAACCACATTTTGTATTAACCTTGGTCAAAATTTAAATCTTACGTTCTTTTTAATTAAGTGGTTATATATTTTTTAGGTGCCCTAATGATGGAATATGGATTCCGAAAACGTTTTGTGATATAGCCCGATAGGGTTTTTAAATTATATACCTTTTATAAAGGATTTTTAATAAAAATTTTTGTTATATATGGTATACAGCCAACTACAGGAACTTAGATTCCTTGTGGAAAGACATAAAAATACTTTGTTACGCAGACGATGCAATATTGATAGCCCAAAAATAAGATAGTCTGCAAAGACTGGTCCACAGATTTAACATAAGAGCAAAAGAATTTAATATGACAATATCATCTCAGAAAACTAAAACAATAGTAATCAACAAAGAACCAACCAGATGTAAAAAAGATATTGATGGCATCACTATTGAAGAAGTAATGGAAATAAAATACCTTACACTATCCAGCTATGGAGACCTGGACAAAGAAGTGAGAGATCAAGTACAAAAAGTAAATAGACTGGCAGGATGCCTTAATAACACTATATGGCGAAACAGATACATTAACACTGAGGTGAAGTCAAGAATTTATAGAGCCAGTGTGAGACCAATAATAGCATATGCCTCAGAAACAAGACCCGACTCAGCCACAACACAAAGGCTATTGTAAACGGCAGAAATGAGAGTACTGAGAAGAGTTACAGGAAATACGCTGAGAGATCGATAGAGAAGTGAAGACATTAGAAGAAAATGTAACGTACAGCATATAAATGATTGTACACAAAATAGAAAAAAGAATGGACACATAAGCAGAACTGGGAAGACCCGTGTCGTCAAAATAGCAATAGATAAGTCACCAATTGACAGAAGAAGTATCGGACGACCGCGCAAAAGATGGAGTGACAACCTTCCATAGAGGTATTATTCCGCCAATGAACAAGCAGAATTGCTTATAAAGAAGAAGAAGCAGAAGAAGAAGAAGAAGAAAAAGATAAAATCAAACTATGATTTTGTGCCAGGTTGCATACTTCCGCTACAGGATAGAAGTTTAACTTTAATGGAAGCAGTTACACTGAATTTAAAGACTGAAGTTTGAAATACGCTCCGATAACTTCGGTAGATGTAGAGAGGAGCTTTTCTATATATGTACATAAAAAATATGTATAATTATATACAAATAGGAGACATAACTTTTTTTTAGAAAATTTTGAAAAACATATCATCATATTGTTGTTTAAATAAATAACCATGTATATATTTATCTAATTAAGGTAATTGCTTAAAAGTTTTGTCTTATTTTATAATAACACCGTTAACAACTAATGTAAATAATATTTTATAGAATTCATATACTTAAATGGTTTATGACGTGCATATTTTATTTCAATAAATGCATAGACATGCATATTTGAACCAAATAATATGCATATATCTTGCTTTTCAGCCTGAATATTTGCATGACTCTGGTAATGGGATTAGAATTGAAAAAAATAATTTTTTCATAGAATGAATCGGATCAAAATACACCAAAATATTTTATAGATAAATCACACTTACAGTTTAATAAGCGTATGCTTTTCTGCTACAACTGTTTTTAGAAATCTGTTATATAGTATAAATAGCTTCCGCACCAGTTTGACGAAACTTTCTAGAAAAAACTTGTTTATCTAGGGGAATTTTAACAATTTTTCAGATATTCCGGTTGTATACCCTGCTGTTTATTTTGTTATTCAAAATCTAAGACGTGAAATTCCATAGATAATGAGCAATGAGTAATGAGTACTCGTATCTGTGCGACTACGTCACAAATACACTATTGTCAATTTATTAGATAAGACCGTTGTTGCGGTAATTACAAGAAATGTCAGTTTTGTAAACATTTCAAGTATTGGGACATGATCTAACAGGCTAAAAACGGATTATTTTGGGCGTGAGTATTATTTCCATGAAAAGTTATTAGACTTGATTGCTAAACAAAAGCGGAAACTAAATATTTTAAGGATGTTTTACGTGCATTTATTTATTTATAATAAATTTAAAATACGTCACATCACGCCTTGTGTAAATATTACATATTACATTGCAATGGAATATTTTAAACATACTTGCTGTATTGATTGTACCAGAGCGTTTGACAAAGTACCTTAGGGTGAATTGTTGAGAAGAAAAAAGTGAAAAAATATTATCATATGAGAAATTACAGCTGAAACTATAGCGATACAAAAACATTATAATATGCACAACAGGAAGATTACCAAAATGCAATTAAAGCGTTTATTTGTTTGCATAGAATAGTAGTTTCTTTATCGATCTCACACATTCAGTTGTGTAAAAACCCTAGATGTCCGGAGTAAACTACATATAAAATACGGATGGTTTTAAAAACAACATATGTCCATGCGGTTTGTTGTAAAAGCAACACTTCTCCCAACTTAGTCAACGCTAAGCGTGAGTTATCTTGTATATTTTATCAGTTGGGGTACACGTAAACTCATCACCAATTACCATAAATACCCTCGGACATAGTACAAACTCATCACCGCCATAAAAGTAGGGTTTTCAAAATAGACCCTAAGAGATTGGTAAACTGATCACTCGCCTACCTGCAGCCTGGATCAGGTATAGACCATTAAATCCTAACAAACTGCTAGTTTTTGGTAATTTCACAGAATAATCCAAATCCAGATGTCTTAAATGCAACTGTAATTTATTGGTTTTTATTTGGGAATTCCACAAAATTCTATTGATAGCTACCCAAAATCATGCGAAAAGAAAAATTTCTCTTTATTTGTCTTTGTTTCTTCAACATGGATAGTGAACTGCTAATTTATTACATCCTGACCCAACGCGACAAAAAATGATGGTTATCAATAATTTCAAAATTTAAATGGATTGCGAAAGACTCTAAAAAAAGCGAATTGCCTTTAGTAGACTTGTGCGACGAAAGGGTGTAAGGCTAAATGTCATATGTCATACAACTGGTGAGTAGAAATGTTATTCCGTTTTTGTTTAGTTGTTTCGCACTGGTTTTCGCGAATAATCCTGATCAAACAGAAAAAAATCAGTGTAATTAAGTTCTTTAAGTTAACAGTATATGATGTTTCTTGTAGGCAAGGCATAATATTACTTTGTTGCTGTAGATTACCTTTTCTGATATTATATTTTGAGATTTCTAATTAAATTGTTAAAGTCACATTGATATATGTATATATATATATATATATATATATATATATATATATATATATATATATATATATATATATATATATATATATATATATATATATATATATAAAGTCGGCACCATATGTGAAACCTTTATAAAATAATTATGTTACATAAAAAGTTTTGAATGATCTAAAACCTAGAATACAATGATCAGATATAAAATTTTTTTTAGTTGTACACGCGGTTTGTCAAAAAAAAATGAATTGTGGATATTCTCAAGTCTTAATAAAATTTATGTTGTTTAACGAACCGCGTAACTGACTGAAGAATACTAATATCTGATTCTGATGACTGAAATTCTAGATCATTCAGAACTAGAGAATAAATTTTTTTTCATAAAACTAAAAATAAAAAAATTTTCCATATGGTACCCACTTAATTGGACTCTTATATACATATACTGAAAAAGCGATAAACGCTTGTAGTCAACGCTGATCAGTTAGACTACAAACACAACTATATATTTGGGTGTGCAGCCGAAGATAGGACAAAGTAGTACTCTTTTTAAACTACCAAGCATTCGCAAATCTCTATTTGCATCATCAGGGTGCTACAATAAACAAAATTAGTAGAAATTACAGAATAAAAATTATTTTGTATCTTACACTAATTGAGGTTAGTTGTCATGATGTTTATGAAATGAAATGAACAACTCATCGACTCCTACAAATAATGGCGAAAACTAACCAAAAAATGTAACAATATTGCTTTTAAAAGCACTCTAATTGTGGGATCTTTGTACAAGTCATTGAAAGATAAAGTACAGGAAGCTGTACTTAAGCATTTGATACATTCTGTCATAATAAATGCATTGCTGATTACTTCAAATTTAAAAATTTCCGCCAATGATGCCATAAAATTTAAAGCTTTGCACGTGTAAAAAATTAGGTTTCCTTCGACTTCAATGCAGTAATAGAACACTCAAGTTTTTAGCTTTTCCTATTTTTCAGATATTTTATATTTACTAACTGTCCAAAATCGTGTATTATTTTCAAAATAGTCAAATAACGCCAAAACGGTAAGACTTAGACCGAATGTATGCTTAACAAATTATCTCGAGAATTCAATGAGAAATATAAAAATGCAATGAAAATAAAATAACGAAGTTGGGACTACTTCCGATATAAAAAATAGCACATATTGACAAATATTTTTATTTTAAAGTTCACTATCGAAATCCTATGCAACTAAATTTCTAGATCTCAAAACCATTTAGATTGGCAGATACGTTTAATAGGCCACACCGTGAGACATATTAATATCTCAGTTAAATTTTAAAGCAACTTGCTTAAAATAATTTCTGAATTTATTAAATTATCACATAAACGAGAAGTACAACAGGTAAGAGGCAATCTTTCGCATTAGAAACCAGGCAAAAATCCCGGTGATGAGTTTACCTATCTGCGGTGATGAGTTTACCAATCTCCAAAGGATGCCGGTGATCAGTTTACTATATCTCCGAGGGTCTAATAATTTTATGGGGGGCTATATAGTGATGAGTTCGTACACGTCCAAAAAACACAAAGAAAATCAATATTTTACAAACTTAAAATATACAAAACTATTTGAAAACCAATAAACTATGTTAGCAAGTAATTGATAGATGGATACTTGAAGAAATCGAAAATCAATTTGGTCTTTTGAAAAGTAGGTCAAAAACAGAAAATTAGGTATGCAACTAATTACAAAATGCAATGAAAAATGAAAAAGGTTTGGATCATCAAATCACATTACTGCTTTATTATTCTCTCATTGTAAAATGACCAATAAATTAAATTAAAAATCATAAGGATTTGTTGTAGCCTCGTTCAAAATATAATGACAGACAGGGTACATTTTTATTAAATCGTATCATTAGGGTGCTCAAAAAGTTCATTAGTTTCGCCAGTTTTCAACCAGTCAAAGCGAAGTGTTAAAAACCTGACATAAACACTTCAAAAGCCCACTAAAACCGTCGAAAATGGTCCTCTATTCAGCGAGAAGCAGAATATTTGTGTCAGGTAAATAATTTCGGGGCGTGTTATACTGTTCCATTGTAATTTTTCAAACAAGTCAAGCCGTATTTAAAAATATGAAAATGTAAATCCGGCAGTGGGGCTCGTTTCTCGGAATAAGGGAATTTGTGCTGCATGCTGTGGAAGGAGATGGAGAGAGGAAGCTAACGAGAGAGGGATCATCAGCTAACAATAGCGCTTTACGACTTTTACCGGGGTTGGTCGAATTCTACGGGGGGAGGTTTTTAAATAACATACAGATAACAAATATATAACTAACTTAGGAATAGATGAGTTTAAAATTGATGGATTTATCAATAATATACCCACTTCGATCATTTTACATAGATACTATATATGAGTTAGCAGTGTCCAGTGAGACCACCTATAATTACTCAATTGAGTTCAGTGTTCTGACGGTTCAAGTGTATTTCTGTGCAATGAACAGAAGGTTTAATAATATTTTTGCTTATCTACGACCTGGAATATTTTCTCGGTAGACTTCCAAAACAGTAATGACATGAGTGAGCAGTGTCCATTGATACCACCTGTGATTATTTTGAGTTCAGTGTTCTGAAGCTTCAAGAGTATGTTTGTGCAATAAACAGAAGGTTTCATATTATTTTTTGCTTCTCTTTGACATGGAATATTTTCTCGGTAGACTGTCAAAACAGGTAAGGAGCTCTTTGTTTCTTCTCAAAGCTTTTGGTTGACAACATTTTAAAATTTAGTATTGACTCATCAGCGTTATAAACTTGTTCAGCCTGTTCAAAGTCAAAATGCCTTCTTATGCAACAAAATCTGTGAATTGGTTTACAACTTTTTCTGCGGCGGCACAATTGGATAATTTTTATCTTGCAAGTGTTAGGTGGCGAACACAATGTATCTTCAAATCCATTATCTCTTCCAAGGTGAGTGATAATCAAACAACGACCTTTATCAATTGGAAATTATAACCCAGTAGTTAAACCCTCAATAAACGTCTGAGCATTTGTAGACTGTTTATCTTGTCTTATAAAATGTCCTTCATTAATCCATGTTTCATTCAGATAAAAAATATTAGTGTCTCAGTTTTCGAGTTTCTCTTAACCCTGAACTGGTGAGGTGGTGCCATAGACGACCCCACCTCTACCAAATATTGGTGATATCTCAAGGTTACGGTTATCTATCGCCAGACTCGTTTAGGAATGCCTCGTTCAAGCAGTTTTATGAGAGCTGTTGCGAGAAGAGCGTCGTGTGAATTATTATTTTACTTTTATTTCGTGTTAAATATTTGCTGGGGTACGTGAAGGCACCACATCACCGTAAGTGTAATTTTTTTATTTTGTAGATAATTATGTAATTACTGTTTTTTGTAGAAAAATGGCTAGTGAGTCATCAAAAAAAGTATCCCACAACGATCCCAACTTTGAGGAGACTGTTATGAAGTGGTTTAGCGATTTAGATAGCGATACAGAAGAGGAAACAAATAATGTAGCAGAATTATACGATTCTAATTCCGACACAGAGCAAAGCGAAGGTATCAATGATGAGGATATTACGGTAATGGAACAGTCTTATTCTAAGAGTAGTGAAGAATAACAAGCAACTAATGAAAGAAGAACCTTTTATGGGAGGAACAGATACAAATGGGCAAGAGAACCTGCTCAGAGAACTCATACAAAAACTCCTGTTGCCAATCTTGTCAGGCAACTTGCTAGTCTCAAAGGTAGTGCGAGGGCTTTAGAAAATCCAACACCACTAACTCTTTGGCAGTGTATCTTTACAGACGATGTTCTCTTTAAAATAATGAGAAGGACAAATGAAAAACTGGCATAGTCTTTAGGCCACAGACGGAACTGGGAGGGACATTCTTCGGTGTACAATTGCACAAAAAAGAGAGGAGACAGCAGCAATATCATGGATTTTCAGTAGAATTGTTGAAAACTCTAAAGAAAACTACTGCTTGAATGATTTGGCTTATATTGACGAAATACTTATTGGCTTTCGAGGTAGATGTAGATTTAAAGTATATATGCACAATAAGCCTAATAAATATGGCACACAAGTATGGCCTTTTGTGACGCTCGTACATAATATCTATTCAACGCGTATATTTATTCGGGAAGAGGTAGTGATGGTAAAGAACTATCAATAGATGAAAAGCAATTATCAGTTCTAACTCAAGCTGTTTTGCAGTTATGTAAACCGATCTATGGTTCTAATCGAAATATAACTACAGATAACTGGTTCAGCTCCATTCAAGTTGTTGATAAATTATTAGAGAAAAAGTTAACTTACGTTGGAATGCTAAAAAAGAATAAAAGGGAGATACCTATTGAATTCCTGTCGTCAAAAAATAGAGCTGAAAACTCATCCTTATATGGATTTACATCTAATAAAATACTTTTGTCTTATGTTCCAAAAAAGAATAAGGCAGTTATAATGATTTCTTCCATGCATAGAAACAAGGCTACTGATGCTGACACTGGAAAAGAAGAAATAATTTCCTTTTATAACTCCACTAAAGATGAGGTTGATAGTCTGGACCAAAAATGTGCTACTTTTTCGACAAGTAGGCGAACTCGAAGGTGGCCGATGGCGATTTTTTTGCATCTCCTGAACATTTCTTCGGTGAATTCATATGTTTTATATACATGCACAAAAAATAGTGAAAACAAATCTAGATTTCAGTTTATCAAAGATCTTACATTTTCACTCGTAAAACCTCAACTTTTTAGAAGAATCGAGAACACACGGGTGTCACGAGAACTCCGAATTTCCATAGGAAAAATCTTTCAAATTCCGTTACCCATTGCTATGGATGAAAACATTTTAAACAAAAGAAAACGCTGTAAAAAGTGTCCCAGGTTCAAAAACAAGAAAACTATATTCTCTTGTAAATTTTGTAATACACCAATATGTGCGGAATGTACAGAAAAAATATGCAAGGATTGTTGAGAACAATAAATTTGGTCCAATAAATCAACTGTCATTTCTTAATAAATATTATTTTTTAGAAATGTTTTTAACTTTTTTTATAAGAATATACATTTATTTTTTAATTTTTGAAGTTTAACTGTTAAAATTTTCAACAAATTTGTTTTAGTTACTAATAAAGTATATGTTTGTCAAAATAGAAGGTTTTATTCAGAATCGGTTAAATAATCATGTAATAACCAAGTTAGCTCTTTAAAATGTAATATTTTTGTATTTGTAGTTTAAAGTAATATGTAGATACACAATATGTAATCAATTATTTATTTATCAATTAAAACTTTGAAATTATTAGTCGCTGGTTTATATGATTACGTTGAGCATTATCAGCTGTGTCATAAAACTGTACTATCAATAATTTTTAAACGAAGTGTAGTTTCATTACAATAAAGGCTCTTGGCACTTTTCAAACTCGTATAATTATTTCATCAGAACTATCAATGTTCTTGTTAACAAGAATACATATCTAGTTGATCGGTCCTGTATCTTTCCTGTTAAATAGGTGTGAGCAGTGTACATTTTTTTTAAATGGTTGAAAGGAATTTAGTAACTATTAATGTGAAAATAAAACAAATCCTTTCTTAAAAACACATTGTTATACTTAAATGTTTAGATCCTGAAAAATTTAATCAACATTATTTTTCTAATGGACACGGTAAATATGTGTATAACGTAAACCATAAAGAGCAAAATCCTCAATGAATACTATCTCTACTCAATCGTCGACACTTGGCAACACCGCACCTCGGCTGCATAATAATAACCTCATTAATAAAATTCTTTCTTGAATATGGGAGCTAAGAAACACTTTTTCAAATTCGTCGAGTCACGTTCTGTTTCTAATTCAGTTATATGATGACATGGTTTCGGTATGGTAATTTCTAAGACTGTATTGTCACAACTTTCTGTCCATCTATTTAACTGTTGTACGTTTCAAAATGTCTAATGTGGCAATTTAACCTCCGTTAGTGTCTAGTTACCTAATTAATTTAATTAACAAATCTCGAAAATTACAAATGAAGATCTTAAGGAACATGTTGGTGATGTATAAATAATATGTTTTCAGTTGGTTCTAAAACATCTTTAATAAAAATTATTTACGGGTTTAATTTGTATGGTTTTGATTAAATCAAAGTAACTACCTATACTATGTATAACTTATAGAAATTATTTAAAGAAAGAAAAATATAGACGAAAACAGAAAATAGATTTAAAAATAAATAACATGTGTACTCATTTTTGTCGAAAAGGCCTGAGACAATGATAATGAATTCGAAGAAGAAGATCTATTGGCAAAAGTTTCAACACAAACCCGAATCGACATGTAAGTTGAAATAGTTTTAGAAAACGAAACTTTAAGGTTTAAATATCAAATTTATATCATTCGTTATGCCTAAGATACTGTCATTGTCATTATTGTCAACTTCTGAACATCTGCAGTATCTGTGTATAATATTGGCGACGTTTTATGTGTTACAGAAAAACATAAGGACAACTTAAATGACAAAAAAACAGTAAAACAAGACAGGCAATTTAAATATCTAAGCTCAAAGATTTTGAACAAATGGAACTATGACAATAAGGTTAAAATTCGGATCGGTATATCTATAACCACGTCTTATGGAAATGAAAAAAATACAGAAATTTTTATTAACATCTTTATCAACGTCTGCTTTGCCTTGCAATTTTTAGAAGGCTCAGATTAAGACAGAAATCTGAATTGTGTTTCGAAACTATTTTACGGATTTATTATCAGATGTTGCTATTGCGTCCGTTTCGAAGCCATTTTAGTGTTGCTTCTTAAAGACAGAAAGATTTATTTTTCACGTTGAGAACGCCTATGAATAGCTGTTCTGATGAGCCTTATTAAGGCGAAATACGTATAAACAGATACATAGACGTTTTGTACGTGAAATCAAATCTTGACTGTCTTTTTCATTTTATTCGGATCTACTCTGTATGAGTACAAGAAACCAATTCGCTAATGATTTCTGCTTAGTTGAGGAGACATGTCGTGGAATGCAAATTTTAGATTCCCCATGTCTCTATTAACATCTTTATCAACGTCTGCTTTGCCTTGCAATTTTTATAAGGCTCAGATTAAGGCAGAAATCTGAATTGTGTTGTGTTGATATATGTTTTCTATTTCATATTGACCACCAAACAGAAATATTCATCTTAATAATCACCTGATGAAACAGGATAAAATGCTAAAAATTTACCGTGACTTATAGGCTCGTCTTTACCCACTGCAAAAAAAGATGATCCATTCTGTACATCTATACTTTTGATTTGATTCGTACTATTTTATTGACAGCATAGTGTCACTAACATTCAAAGATACAATATTGATCTCCAAAAAATTTTTCTAACCTTTGGCAGGCCTAGCCTTGCCAAAGACTACATCCCCACCGATTTCCTTCCCTCAAACTTCGATAGTGTTTTCCCGGCAAAACAAAACTCCCCGCCCTGAATCTGATTTCATTTCTCAACGATTCTTGTAACTAAATACTTAAAGTATGTTTTCGCGTTTGAAATTCTACATATACCAATTCTTAAATAGGAACTTATGATATATATAGACAAGCGATTACTTAATTTGGCCTGAGTAAAATAAACATAAGATGTATATTATATTCCAAGAGACACCTAAAGTATGTTTTCTCGTTTGAAATTATATAACGCAATACGGTAAGTGTTTATTAGGAACTGCATAGATTTTTAAGATTTACAGGGTAAAAGAAAATGCTACAATATGTAAGAAAAAACATTCGGTAAGAAGGAAAACAACATTCGTGACGCATCATTTTCGTATTCTTTGTGCAGGTTTGGCTTCCATTATTACATTTCTCCATACTTTCCTCTTGTGTGTTATACGAAAATTAAACATCTGCTCAGGGATGTCTCATCTAACTGTCTCACACAATATTACTGTCCAACTTTTTTCAGGAACTTAAAGGTCAGTGTTCACAATTATATTTGGTGATTCTCATTTCCATGCAGTTGATGCGATTGGTTATACAAGGGAAAGTGGAAGGAAAAAGAGGAGCGAGGAGACGACGTAAGTCCTGGTTGAAAAATTTAAAGCAGTGGACTGAAAAAACAACAATAGAACTCTTTACAACTGCTGCGGATAGAGTAAAATGGACCGTAGTGATCGCCAATGTCCTTAAATGATGACCCACGTATATTTAACCATAGTGAAATATCTAATATTTTTTAGAGCAAAAACAGTTCGTTTTGTGGGACATAACATTTTTCAAATACATAGTTATACGTTGTGTTTCTCGATTTATTGTAAGAATCCAAGATCTTTTGGTGAGACTCCTGTTATCTAAAGTGCAATATTTTTTTGGCTGTTATGATTAAATACATCCAATCTTTAAGGCCGTAGATAATTTCTGTCTTTATTATACGAAATATTTAGGCGGTAGGTGTGTTCTTTTTTAGAATCACTTTGCCGAGTACACTGGCATTACAGCCACTAGACATATTTTATTATATACGCGTAGAAATAATATTTAAAGATTTTTATTAATGTTAACTTAAAGAAATACACAATATGTTTCATTTAATTTGTATAAATGCATTATAAAGCGTTTGTATGAAGAACATTTGTTCGGAACACACTGTAACTGTAATCGAACGAAGGTGATATTTTGGCATAAATTGGTAACACTTATTTGACAGTTGCGGCGTTGACTAATGGTAATAAGTAATGAAAAAAGTGTTGTTTTTGTTTAAGTATTCCATTTTACATCTTTATACGACGCATACAAGCGGCTCAAATTGTTTTTAACAAGATTATTTTTTAACTCTTGTTTTGTTTCTATTTATTTACATTAAATATTAATTTGTTTTGTTGTATAATCCACTTTTGCAATAATTATGTGACCTATTTGATTTAAAATTGATTAAGGATTTTTTTATACCTTGGCAACTATGTCAACTTCGATCTGTCAATGATAATGACGTGCAACGGTAAGTAAATTAGATGGACTGTATACATAAATCTTTTATTATTATTTTTGAAGCTGTAAACCCCAAATCCTAAAGCCTTATTAATTAATTATTGCCTTACAAAGAAAATAATTAAGGTTTAGCGGTTTGTAATGCTAAAATACGAAAAAAGAAGAGTGGGAAAACAAAGAAGAAAATCAGGGACAAAATATGAAAATAAGGAGAAGATGCAAAAAGAAGTCATAATTTTTGCAGATAGCTAAATTTTTAATTATTGGTAACACTGGTTTATTTATTTTCCTTTAACCGAATAACACCTGTAAAAGTTTATACACTTATCTAGTTTTAGTTTATAATAAATTTATAATCTTTAATATTTATTTTTTTCTAATAAATACATTAAAGAAAAAAAAATATAGAACATAGTTTTGATAGGTTATTTAACTATAGTTTTTATCTAAACGCCTTGTTCCCTACGTAAAATTTATTAATACTTATCTGAAATGCACCTATCATACTTACCATTAACGAAACTGATAAGTTTGTTTTCAAACACACTCTCAGAATCAACATTCACCAATATCACATAGTAAATACTTTGTTACGCCTATGGACAAGCAAACAATTACAATTTATTAATACACCTCCAACACTGTGCGCCGAGCAATTCCTTAATCCGCTTGTCGTGATAACGCTGACTTCTTCGAACAAGCGGCAACGTCGATATCAATGTTTCACTCGAAGAGTCAACAGGCTCAAGCCGATTTCGAACCTTCATCCAGTCCGCTAGATGGCTCTGCGAGTTTAAAACTCAACAATATACGCAAGAATTTACTACTATAATCGAATTGGTGAGAGAGAATAGTATATTTGAAAGCAAAGGCGTACTTAGTTTAATTAAGGCGAAGGGTCGGACTGGCAGAAATGATCCGTTAAATATTAAGTTAATGGAAGTATTTAATTAAACTGTTTTTATGAAGTTAGTGCAGTGAAAATGCTCGCTTGATGAGGTCAAAAATTTTAATAATAAATATATATTATAATATAAATAAATATTTCATTTAATGTAGGTAAATGACTTTATTATATAATTGTATATATATATATATATATATATATATATATATATATATATATATATATATATATATATATATATATATATATATATATATATATATATATATATATACATATTGTTAAATTTAACGAAAGTACAATACAAGCTGAATATAGCAGCAAATTTCAACCAAGGAAAAATATTTTGGTTTGGCAGTGTTGGCATGTTTTTATAATGTATATGTTGTATGCTTCAAATATAACGAGAGAAAGCTTTAGAAAAGTACATTTTGATTATATTATGTTATGAATTCTGCAATTTTTAATTTACATAAAAGAAGAACGAGTAAATATTTGTTTCTGTAGAGATTAAATTGCAGTAAATTATTATAAAATTTTTTTCGGAATTGCCCTTTAGATTAGCTGATAGATTTGGCAATCGTCAAACCACCAGTTGCCAGATTGCAACAGATGTTTGCAATTAATCTCGAACGAGACAAACATTTACTCGTTATTGTTTTATATAAATTAAAAATTGCAGAATTCATAAAATAATATAATCAAAATGTACTTTTTAAAAGCTTTCTCTCTTCATATTTGAAGCATACAATATGTTCATTATAAAAACATCCAACACTGCCAAACCGAAATATTTTATTCCATGGTTGACAGCTTGAACTTTCGTTAAAGTTAACCTATATTATATATATTGTTATGATATGTAAAATCGAGAAAAATATTGGGTTGATTAAAATATTTCAAAGTTCAAAAACATTAAAATAATTCAGATAAGTAGGATAATAACCAACAAACATTTCGAAGAAGGAAAGTTATTAAATTCTTGGATTACCTGTACTAAACAAAATGTAAGCTATACATAAATTATTTCTTTGTTATACTTGAGTGACCCGCATAATTTTAAGTGAAATCCAAAGACAATTGAACCGGGTTTTCCAAAAACATTAATGCAGTGATTAGAGACAATAGAAGAGATTTTAGAAAGAGGTTTTTGTTAGTTTTTAAGAATTATAGAAAAATATTATTTGTAAATAAGTTTTAGGAAATTTTATAATTATAGGTAAAAATTTGTTTGTTATCGAAATGAAAAAATGGGGGAATTGTGACGAGTTTTGATTGGCGGAGATTGAAAAAGGTGGGATAGGTATGTAGGAATGAAAGTTTAGCTAGATTTAGGAGAGAGAAAAGATAATCAGTTGGTTTTCCAAGTCTGTAAGACGAACAGTGATTGTTCTCTGGCGGTTCCCGAGATGTAGCAAGCAGTAGTGTTGAATGTTAGTGAGTTTTTGTGGAGTTAGTGTATCTGAGAGAAGCTGAAGCAGCAAAATATTGTAAGTCATATTTTTCTACTTATATTCCAAGAGTCACTGTTCAGGCCAACGAGAGATTCAGTTTATCGTAAAGAAAAGATATTCCAAGAGTCATTTTTTCACTCGGGCCAACGAGAGATTCAGTTTATCGAGAGGAGAAAGGCTATCATAATTTGAATGATTTGTGCTTTTGAAGGAGATCATTAAGGACGATATACTTGCAACAATCTGTTGTAAGATTGCTGATTACATAGGGAGCGGTTGAGAGGAGATAATATAGTCTACAAGGAACAAGGATTTGGACCACTCATCATCAGAGAGAGATAATTTTGTTTTCTGCAGTTTTTTTTTTCTTTTATTGATAACACAATTTTTACACTTAATTTAGAAAGGATATAAATATTTTTTTTTTTTATTTAAACAAATATACCCGCATCAACCACTAAGGGTTATTAGCGGGATAAATATTTTGATTAGGAGAGTTAGAATAGTTTGGAATTTTGAGATTTCAATTAATATTGTTTGTACCATTAATTTTGATTGTTCACGTACGTAGAACAAAATTTTGGGAATCATTATATGAGATTTGTTTATTGAAAACTTTTGAGTGTGAATTATTTCATTATTTTTATTTCAATATATAGTGTTAGATCATATGTGTTTTTTATTATTCCGGTATTCTGTGGACCTTACCTTTCACATGTAATAGCATAGATATTGAAGCACGAATTTAACCCTGAGATAAAAGAATTAAAAATTGTGATAGAGTCATAATCATATCATTTAAATAATTTTAATTAATCAAAAAATTAATTAGCTAATTATTGCTTGGCGCACCAAGACTTTAAATATCACAATAATATATATATATATATATATATATATATATATATATATATATATATATATATATATATATAGTTGTTAAACTGAAAATAGAGAATTTGCAAGATGAATTAATTAAATTATTATAAAAAGGCTAGAAAATAAAGACTATGGCCCCTCGAAGACGGAAATAATGCGCAATCATACTGGATAACACTAAAACGAAAGAAAGAATACAAGATAATAAACGAAAAAGACAGTTTGGTAAGAAAAAAAAAACATCACTGGGAGGCATTTACAAGATAATTAGACATACCTTTACGTACAACAAAATATGAAGGGTCATAAGATAACAGGAAAACGATGTAAAATAAGTTCCTGAAATCACTCATATCAAAAATCACAAGTGTATTCCCTAATTTGCAAATTTGCATAAAAAAAATCATAAAATTCTTTGCCAGAAGCACCAAATTTAACAATAGGTGAAAGAACTGATATCATACAACCAAGCGTAAAGAAGAACTGGAAAAATTAAAAAACCAAAATAAAATACTCACATATGGGGAAACAATTCTTATTAAACAATTTCAAAAGTTGTGTGTATGTACAGGGAGTTTGGCTTCTGACTTTCCATTAGCCACAGATCGTAACTTCAAAAGTTAATAAAAAGATCATTGTAGTGGTAATAGATTTTGACAAGAGCTATGAGTCATGCCGATACAGTACACAAGTTTACCTGTTATTTACAAGGTCATAACTCTTGTCAAAATCTATTACCTATACAAAATAGAATCTCTGAAGAATGGAAAACTGCAATAATTTTAATGTATTTTAATACAGAAGATCGTAAAAACTCCAATAACTTCCGTGGAGTAGACCAATTAAACACCACTCTAAAATCAAGATCAAAAATATTAACAAAAAAAAATTACCGAAAAAAAAACACTAGAAGAGTTGCGGCCAGGGTTCAGAACAGGCCGATTGTGCTCAGATGTAATGTTCTTAGTAAGAGAAATAAAAGAGAAATCCTTAGAATATAATAAACTAAATAAACCGCCAAGTAAATGCCACATAGATTTAACCATAACGTTTGACCCAGTCCAAATACATATAATCCATTTATTAAATGATAGAAACATACCAATGGACATTATTAAGACGATGGAAAATATATACAAGGACAACGAAGTTATCGAAAACGTAGAGAGCAAAATGAAGACAATTGCATATGAAACATACATAAGGTAAGAAGAATTACTAAGCACCTTTCTACTCAGTTTGGTCGTAGATGAAATTATAAAGTTAAAACTAAGAAAATATATAGAATGGTCACAAATGAACTAAAAATTATTTGATAGAATGATGCAATAATTAAAGCAGAAAATGAGCGGACTTTCAGAGAATGCTGCGTCAATTTTACACCACTGAAAAAACGAAAACTATAGTAGTTTTAAAAGACTGCATCCACTGGATACGACACCATCCAACAGAGGAAGAAACGAAGATATGACATATACAGAGTGCGGCAGTAGTGCGAGGAAGTCCAATTACTCGTTTGTGGTAAGAGCTACGAAAAAAAATATTTAAGTAAAAGTTGGAGCATAGATTTCAAATATACAGGGCAAGATTTTAAATATAATCTTCTATTGTCACCCTTCAGTATTGTAATGAAATGTTTTTTCATGATATTTTATTATTCATTAAGCAGTCCCTGTACCTGACTGCTTTAATTTGTGAGTTATTCCTGATTTTTGAGGCAAACATTAATTGCAACAAAGATTAGGTGAAATTTGATTGGTTCGACTGCGAGAATATTTAAGCAAAAATATTTTTTCGAAAAAAATACATAATAATCTAGGCTGATCCTTAATTTGTTAATATTTGATGGGATATCAAAATACCTAAGTTGTTAAGATTGTTGGGGTTTAAAATATTAATAAAAACACACATTATTCTACCATCTACCAAGTCGGCTATAAGATTGACACTAAACTTACTGAAAAGTTTAACATTAGACTATTTTTATATGTCCTGTTGCTCTTGTTACTAACATGAATTTATGGTTTTGATCCCAGGAGAGTATAACAAAAATGTGCAACTAGCAACAAGAATTTATTATCAGCAATTCCCAGATAAACAACCAAGAACAGGAGCTTTTCAAAATTTACTAGAACACTGCCAATGGACTAAACACGTAATGTACGAGAAGTCTGATCGAACAAAAACTATTAAACATGAATAAAATAAATTAAATAATGTAGTCCTTGGTATCACTGAGAATTCGCATCTTAGTACGTTACTTAACGTATGGTCCTAAAGTTTTGGGAAAAATTTCACCTGGTCTGATTGAGAAGCAAAATGCATTTAACAAAGAAGGCCATGGAATTGAAATGTCATCAGTTATTGACATTTAATAAACAAAGCAGAATATTTTGGTTTGTGCTCTGCAAAATGTCTTATAAAACTGATATTCGTCGAGGTGTTTATAATATGTCGATATCAAATCGACAATTTATCGCACAATCAGAGAATGTGAAGAAGGGACACCATGTGTTAACTTGCGTAAAACTGGCCGACCGCGGATTATATATATGGCCGACCATATAAGAGAGGCAAGACTGATTGAAGCAGCTAAGAACAAAATTGGGGCCTCACAGCGAAAACTGGCCAGAAGATTTCATGTTGAAAAGACTACAGTATACAGGACCCTATCGAGTAACAATATTATCTACCGGAAAAGAAGGAGAGCTCCAAAATACACAGAGGATCAATTAGAGAGAATTCCGAGATGTTGCCGCGCGTTAAGGCGAGTGCATTTCGTCAACAAGTTGATCGTGATGGACGATGAAAAATATTTTACTTTGTCCAACTCTGAGATGAAGGGTAACGATTGGTTTTACACGAACGATCACGAAAATGTACCTGATGAAATAAAATTCAAAAGTAAGAAAAAATGTGAGGACAAAATTTTGGTATGGTGTGCAATCTCTGAGGCTGGTTTTATCTCACAGCCCTACATCGGTGTTGTTCGAGGCGAAGCCTTAAACGCAAATATTTATATTCAAATATGTCTCTCTAAATTGCTTCAGTTTGTGAACACACATCATGCAAATGATCATAGAGTCTTTTGGCCAGATCTTGCTTCATGTCATTACGCGAGGATCACAAGGGACTGGTACGAAACTAACAACATTACCTTTGTACCGAAAGCAGACAATTCCCCCAACCTACCTCAGGCTCGTCCAATTGAAGAGTTCTGGGCAATATTAAGTCGGAAAGTCTATAATAACGGATGGGAAGCACAAAATCAGGAACAGTTAAGACGCCGCATATATACAAAAATTAGAGAAATTGACGCCGATGTCGTCCAAAGGATGATGCAACGTGTCAGGGGAATTATTAGGCAAATCGAAAATAATGGTCCCTTGTCTGTCATTTGAATTTTGATTTATAATAAGGATAGTTAAGTTAAATTGTTAAATAATTGAATAAAAATATACGATTATTGTGGTCAGAGTTATATACTTTTGAAAATTTTCCCAAAACTTTAGGACCATACGTTAGTAGTTTTTTTTTAATGAATCCAGTAAAGAAAGGACTTAATAAGTAGTTAACTAAAGAGATCAGTAAGACATCTCTCATGTGTTATGATAATAACTTTATCAATATCTAATATGTTTCATACGATATTTATTTACTTTATCTAAATATTTTACCTGGATTTTGCCTGGATTTGCTTTTTTTATTTTAACGGTATTTTCATTTTTCTCTTTGGTTTGTCTATATCCCATTTCTGTTTTTTGGGATTGAAACATTTAAAAAGAGTGGCGCAATTTCTTTTTTGAAGAGTTGTTCTCTTCCTTAATTTCCTTTCTTTGTTTAGTATCTTTTACTATCTACTCGGACTGAGTAACGATGACCTCGAGCCTATTACCTATGTATCGCTATTCTATGATTCACAATCACAATCACAATCTAGATCACTAGGTATAGTACATAAGTTTAGGAAGAATTTTTTAAAAAGAACAAGATGAATCCATATCATGCACAGTTGCACTAAGAGCTTAATGAGAATAACTATAAAAAGAGTAGAATTTTGTTGGTGGGCGCAGGAACAAATTCATAATGATGCATATTTCTTCGAATACGTTTTATGTGGAGATGAAGTTACTTTTCACAAGAATGGTATTATAAACCGACATAATTTCCACTATTACTCAACTTCTAATTTACACCACATTTTCACCACATTTAAACATGATCATTGGGTTGGAATTTCTGGAAATTATGTCATACAACCCTTCTTTTTCGAAGATTAGGTACGTAAGTGAAAAAATGTATCTACATTTTTTGGACAAAGAATTGCCGAAGTTGTTGGAAGTAGTATCGTTGAACGTACGTAAAATAATGTGGATATTTAAGGAAATGAGCGAGAAGGTGGCCTTCACAATCTCCAGAGTTAACCAAGCTAGACTTTATTTTCTGGGGCTAAATAAAAAATAAGGTGTATAAAATACCAGTTACAACTTAAAAAGATATTTTTTTTTGAACCTATTCTCTATCCTTCCATTGTTGGATGTAGGTCTCCCCCAGTTCTCTCCATCTTTCCCTATCTTGAGCTGTTCTCTGCCATGTGGGACCTCCTTGTTTCCTGATGTCATCTTTCCACCTTCCATTTCAGTTTTGCTGCTTGTTCTATCGCGTCTACTGTCTTTATTCTGGTTCTGATCCACTGGTTACGTTTTCTATCTTTAAGTGATATACCCAACATTTGTCTCTCGATCGCTCTTTGTGTCTTCCTTATCCTATCCAAATTGGCCTGTGTAAATGTCCATGTCTGTGCTCCGTAGGTGAGCACCGGTATTATACAGGAGTTATATACCTTACTTCGTAAGTATAGAGGGATTGTTTGATTTTTTAGAACGTAAGAAAGTTTGCCGAACGCTGCCCATCCCATTCTTACTCGTCTCGATATTTCGGCTATTTGATTTTTTTTCCAAAAAAAGATATAAAAGAGAGAATTAGAAATGAATGTATGAGATTAAACATAAATGTATTAACTAGGAAGTCGCTCTTTTGAATTGTTGATAGTTGATTAATTAATGGGCAAACAATTTAGATTTTGTATAACGATTGCGATGCAAATACCTATTATCTTCAATGTCTAATTGTCAAATGTGTGTTTTTGTAAATATTTTACATATCAACAATCTTAGCTACATAGGTATTTTGATATCTTATTAAATACTAACAAATTAAGGATCAGTTTAGATTATTATGCATTTTATCATGGTCAGCCTACTAAAATTGCTCATAATTTTGGTTGCAATAAATGTTTGGCTCAAAAATTACGAATTTCGTAATATTTATTACGATATTCGTAATATGTAAAATATTACGAATATATTTAAATTCGAATATTTAAAAATTAAATACTTGTTAATAATTTTAGACAATAGTATAGTATAATAAAAAAAAATTAATATAAATTTATTTTTTGGTGTCAAATCTCTACAATTCTACGGGGCTGTTAATTTTGCTACGAAATTAATAAAAAAACGTAAATATCTTTTAAATTACCTCGTATAGCCAAATCCTTATATTGAAAAACCAGAACATCGAGAAAAGCCCAAAAATGTAAAAATATATAGGGTGTTCCATTAAAAGAAAAATATCTGTTCCACCCCGTCAATATGGATGGCCTTGTATATTTGAAAATATTTTTAAATTCTGGTCCTATCTATGATGCAACTTTTACACGAATTATTTTTTTCTTACGAAAAATGAGTAAACGGACTTCCACGCACTAATGCCGAACCCTGTAGGCAAAATCGAGGTAGGTACTAAATATTTGGGTTAAGAACAGAAATCTTGAATCTAAATATAATCTGCCGTAAAAAAAAACTAAGTAAGTTGGCAATCAGTTGAAAATACTTTAGAAATTTTTCAGATTTTAAATCCGATATTTTAAAAGATAAGTCTAGTGTGCGTTTTGCATGAAACACCCTGTATATCACCCAATTAATTATAGAAAGCTATTCTTTCCTCCGTTCTTTGTCCGAATTAGAGGATAAATACATATAATACGGTAATAATAATTAATAAAGTGCTGTAATAAATGTTTAAAAAGTCAACAAAATACAAAAATAAGCAACAAAATAAAGTTAGTTTACAATATCAATCAATGTTTAGTATAATGTCTTTGTTGCTCCCGAAAAAGATTTATATTAAGTATATTGATCTTTATAAGCTAGCATTGTATTTTTATTACATTAATTCATTCCGCCAACATTTTTTTGTCATAAATTATGATTTATATCGTCTTATTTGCTATTTTAATTTGATTCTTTTTGGATTTAACCTCATAAATCACGTAAACATTGTTTGGATTTTTTCTTTACTTTTTATAGTTTTGTTCTTAATCATTTATTTATTCCGACAAACGCCAAGGCGTCGAAAAACTGCCTCTATAAATTAGGTGGTATACAGCTATTATAGTTCAACGGCTTCTTCTATGTTTTTAATTCACTTAGTTCTAGAAATATGTTGTCATGGATTTTGTTAGAACATTAAACACTGACCTCGAAAGAGTTATTTTTTAAGATTTTAATCAGCAGTCTATATGGTAAGAGTTTGAAAGGCCAAGTCTTTTTTAATTTTCTCAGCGGAGGTTGGCGATAACTACTCCAATTCTTTCCTATTTTGGACTTTTCTTATTAGCTATATAACCTCTACAAAACTCGATTTAAGAGGAAGTAAGAGAGTCTTTAAAAACATCTCAAATATTGCCAAACAATGAGTGGATGACATAAGAAATCCTAGACCAGATGGAATTTCGGAAATATAAACAAATACAGCGAAATCAACAAATTCACAAAAGAAAAATTAAGCAAGCCCAAAGAATCTTGGCTCGAAAATTTATGTGTAGAAATAGAAGACCTTAAAAAAAAACACGATTTCATCCATCATAAGAAACTTAAGTATACCTCCGAAATTAGGAAACTGAAAAATGCTCACGTACTTAAAATACAGACGGAAAAATTTGTGATCACGAACAAGAGTGCAAAGAATGGGAGAAGATACATCAGTGACCTTTTTGACGATGCTTCTCAAGAAAATGATACACATACAAATACTACCTGTGACCACCAGTTAGACAGAGGTCCCAGTATACTGAAATCAGAAGTCAGAAAAGCAATACAACAAGCCAAAAATAATAAAGCACCTGGACCTGCTCAGTTACTTAAACAGTTGGACGAGGAAAACATTACCTATTTAAGCACTTTCTTTAACAAAATTTACAACGTAGGAATAATACCAGATGATTGGTTCGAGTCGCACACTTAAGATACTTTTACGGACACTACGATATAAGACTTCTAAAATACTTATATTACTATCAAGTAGCCTCTATCCAAATTGGAGATAATCGTACTGAAAAACTACTCATCAAGACCCATGTACCTCCCATCTAATACTCTCATCATATACACCAAAATCCACCTGATATCTCCGGCACCGCGACAGGCAAAGTTTGGGTCTACCCCCAATGTCCCCTTTCTTATCAATCGAGAAGCCGATGAATTAATGTTCCATGCCGGTATACTCCGCCCGTACTGCAAAGTCCTTAACACATCAAGCGGTCCTCCGCGTAGCGAGGGTGACGTCGATGTACGATCTGGAATCGCGTCTCACAAATGTTAGCTCCAAACCTGTGTTTAAAACCACTAGATCTAGTGATTTTGCGTTGAAGTCGCCGAGCACCACGCACTCGATATCCAGTCGCCTAACCTCTTCCATAATTGCATTTAACCTAGTCTCGTACTCACCTACCACTAGATTCGGTGAAATATAGCAGCAGACTATATTCAGTCTCTCTATTCTCCCCGATATATAGCTCCTATGAGCGTCAATCCCATACACTCCTAATTTACGATTACAGATATGCACACCGACGACACCAGCGTCATCCACAAACCAGCCTCGATTCCTGACCAACGTGGGGTTAGGTTCCGCCGCCACGAAAAGATTATATCTACCCTCAACGTCGGAAGCCAGAGCAAGATCGTGTGATAGTCTCGCTCTGTTCACATTGGTCTGGAGAATCCTCAGCTCCGCAGCACCGCAATTCGTTGCCACGTCGATAAGAGAATACGCGCTTCTTTGGGCCCCACTTCCGGAGCAACGTCTGGCTTCGTCGACCAGGTATCTGAACTTAGGGCAGTCTCTTGACCCATTCAAATGACCCTTTACAATACAGTTCATGCAACACTTTGTCTTGACCGTGCATTCCTGGAGAATGTGCTCTTCTTGGCTACATCCCCAGCATCCATTGCGCTCTTCTTCCTTACATTCATTCTTGGTATGTCCATAGGCTTCACACCTATAGCATCGCAGGATAAGCACTTTCTCCCTTGTACAAGTCACTCTACAAAGCCAACCTTCAGTCGTTCCTTTTTCAGCAATACATTCGCAACATTCTCATCGACCTCCACAGTGGAGTTTAAGCCATTCTGTGAAGGCCTGATTCCTAACACATTGCATGACGCATTACTGCCCGCACCACTCTCGATTGCGTCAGTGACGTCCTTGGCTTTCGTGGCCGCATTCAGAAAGGGGGCAACGCAGAAAGGAATCGAGGAAACAACTTCTTTGGCCCTTTTTACCACCTCAATTCTACCCTCCAGCTCGAGGAATACGCCTTGCTCTCTTGTCTTTCGTACTCTCTTGATAATAATATCACTCCTATCACACAGGCCCGCCCTGAGTCTCTGTTGAAGTTCGGCATACGTTTTGTCCTTCGTCTTCTATACAATCACCGCTCCATTTCTCACCTTGGGCTTGATAACACTCGCCTCTTTACCGCACTTTCCAAACACTACGACCTTGAAGCTCCTGTCTTTAAACGCCCCCCACCCCCCGGCGAGCTTTCTGAACACCCCAGTTCCCAGAGCTGCCGGAGCGGCAAGTCCAACACTCGTTCTCCCACACTTTTCCATTTTCTCCTCAGCAGGGTAAGCCAGTAAGCTATGGCCGCCACTATAATTATTCTTAATAAAATAGATTTGTTTAAAAAATGGCGAAATAAAATTTATAGGGCGAAGTCATTACATATATCCTTTACTAATTCAAAAGACACATATCCTCCAAAATTAAATAATCAATTAAGAACAACCAGAAGAAGATATGAAGTACGTGGATATGCATCTGGACCGTAAATTAACATTGGGGTTATATATTTACTGAAAGAAATGGATGATGGATCAGTAAAATGTACAAAAAAAGCAATAGCAAATAGCAAAATGGAAAAAAGTATAAAACGTAACTATAAAGAACTCTTGAACTATCGCAGATAACTGTATAGATCTGTGTGGACTTCCAATATAGATATATTCAAGGGATTCCAAGAAAATGTTTTATTTGTTATATTATAATCTGTGTAAATTTAAGTTTGATATACTTTTAAACAAGTAATTAAAGAAAAAGCAGTTTTTTTAAGACATTTGTTACACCTTTTTGTTAAAGATACTCTTAAAAACATAACAGACAACGTGAAAGAGTAAGTTAGGCAATTGCATTAAGTTGAACAGGATATCGTCCCAAATTCAGCAAAAAAAAACCAAATGAGTAACCAGTACTACTGTTTGTTTATAAATCCTAGTCAGTCTTGTGTATATTACTGCACTTCAGTATTTACAAAGTGTGATTTTGTTTGTTATTATCATTATAAACTCATAAATGCGTTTTATTTCAATAAAAAAATGTGTTTACGACAAGGTGATAAGTTGAAAGAATAATATATCTTTTTACGAAGTATAACAACCTCTTATATTACTAAAATTAGCCACCTAAGTAATAAATTTCCCAGCTTTCAACGACCGATACGGGTACCTATGAGTACCTATATAAAACAATAATCTTCGAGCACCTTCTAACTTTCAAAATGATCACGTAGTACCGCCCTATATTGCCTACCTACCGGAGAAGATCTAAGTGATTAGTTACCTATTAGCTGAAAGTATGTGCCAACAAACTCTACAAGGCACAGGTAGCAAACTATAGTCCGACTAAACAGTGTTGTGTCATGATTTAATTTTAAGGGGATTACCCGCGGAGCCGAAAAGTCTTAATATTGATTAATATTTCCGAAGTTTGCAAGGACAGAGAAAACTATAAGGACAAACGTTAATATTCATTTTTAAATTTCCATTCGGATACTAATTTTTATATTCTCTCTCAAAGAAAGTATTAATAATCCTCATTATCTAGTGCTAACCATATATCGCTTTATGTTCTCTCTTGGGTTTTTTTATTTATTTAATACGCGGGATAACTTCAGCTCCTGATATATCATGATGGTTCTTGAGTGAGGTTAAAGAATTTTTAATTGTTGTTTGATAGGGGAATAATCATGATTTTCAATAGTAGTGTGAACATGGTACGACAATATCTCAAAAATTTATGCTTGATTCTTTCTTACATTTTCTTTCAATATTATTCTAAAAATAGGATGACCAAATAACTGAACGGTATTTCAACGGGAATCAATGGGAAAATACTTGCAATTCCTAGTAACAAAACCGAGAAGTTTAGATGCCTTTATTAAAATAATGTTTATGTGGTCACAGAAAGTAAGCTTCTCATCGAAAATAGAACACAAATCCCAAATAGAAGAAACATAATTCAGTGGCTGATTATTAATAGTATAGCTTGTTTCAATTCTATGGACTTTACGAGAAAAACAACATTTTTTTACATTAAAGTGGAGTTTATTCTGATTGCCCCAATTTTGTAGCCAGTCTAATTTATCTTGCAACAAAGCTTAGTCTTTTAGGGTATCTATAACTTTCCGAAATTTCAAGTCATCTACCAACATTAGACATTTGATATTTACGAAACAGGAAGTGCTGTCGTTAACAAAGATAATAAAAGAAGTGGAGAAGTGTGGCCACCTTGAGGAACTCCAGATATTGCTGAGATACTGTCAGACAGATGGCAACCTATCTTGCCTCTTTGATGATGTAGAGTTTTTAATCCATTTAGCAAACCTGACATGAAAGCCTACATTAATTAATGTGCCCAAAAGTATTTGGTGATCTACACGATCAAATGCTTTGTAAAAATCGTTGTATATTGCAACTACCTATTGACGGTCTTCTATTTGAGATTATATATCAGATTGACAGCAAAACAAAAGTTTGTTGCAGTCGATCTTTTGCTATGAAAACCATGTTATGATTGATATATTAAGCCTTTACAGAACCAAGAAAGTTGCTGTGTTATAAGACAGTCAAAGAACTTAGGGATTGCAGATTGTATACAAATGCTACGATAATTTTCAATATTGTCTTTCTGACTATTTTTAAATATAGGAACATATAACCTTCTTTCCATGAAGAAGGAAACAAGAGGTTTCCAGAGATCTATTAAGCAATACAACAAATGGCATTACAAGGGTACAGACACACTTTTTTAATAAAAAATTAGGTACTCCATCTGGTGCAGCGGTAAGCTTATTGGTCACTTATGCCTTTAAAAATATCAGTCATGATAATCTTAGAAGAACAAATATTTGTACTAAAGTTGCTTTTTAATGGATGGATAGATACGTGAAGGTTGTTGTTATTTGCTGAATACACAGTTTGGAAAAAGTTCATAAATAAATTAGCTATGTCTTGACCATTTCTTACTCATTCGACTTAATAAAATAAGGAGTTAGTCAGGTTATGACTAGATCGCTTACCATTGGTGTACTTCCAAAATGATTTTGGATCATTTTTAAGGCCAGTATATATACCTTTGATATAATTACTGAAGCAAATTTCAGACAGTTGTTTAGATTAAGTTCTTAGGGGTAAAAATCTAATATAGTCAGCATCAGAACGAACATAAATATAGTAAGCATGCTTTTTCTGCAGAGTCAGTCTTCTAAGATCTGCAGATAACCACTTGGGAATAGTTGAAGTTCTATATCTATATCAATATCATTAACCATACATACCTGCCAATCTATGGAAGAAAGGAAGTTAAGTGCTATGTAATCGCCATTTCGAAAATCATAAAACAACTTATCATAAACCAACTTCTATTTGTTTCTTTTACATCGAGGTTTAAGCAACGTACATAACCACATAACCAACATGATGCATGCTAGGATCTTCAAATAGATCGCTTGCTTTAAGATATTTAGCTTCCTAACATTAGAAAAAACTGAATTTAAAAATACATTGCGATTATTGGGAATATTATTATATTAATATGAATTTAAAAAATTCCAGGCTTGAGCAATATTCACAGCTAGATCACCTGCAGGACAATGCACACTAAACTTGAAAACATATATATTTTTTACCGGTATAATATCGAAAGAGTGACTGATATCAACGTTTGTACCAATACCAAAAAAGAATAATGCTAAAGAATGTTTGGAACACAAAACGTGATGAATCACGTACTAAAATTTTTTTCGAAAATCATACAAAACTGGATATGCAAACAATTAGATATAAAAATAAGGGAGTCTTAAGTGGGATTTAGAAATGGAACTGGAACAAAAGAGGAGTTGTTTGATATGAATGTGCTAATGCGGAGATGTTTGGATGGTAATCAAGACATGAATAATATACAGGCTATATTGACTTTAAGAAAGCATTTGCTGAGGTTAAACTTGACAAACTTATTGACATCTTAATGAGAAAAGATATTGATGAACATAAAATTATAATAGAATAATAACGCATTTATGCTGGAACCAATAAGCCAAAATAAATATAGGTAATGAATTATCAGAAGAAGTAAAAATAACTAGAGGAGTTGACAGGAAATGTATTGTCTCAAATCCATCCATCTGGCACTACAGCCCAAATCGGGCCTTGGCCTCCTTCAACAAGCTTCTCCAATCATCTAGATTTACTGCTGTTCTTTTCCATGAACGCGTTCCCAGGCAGTTCCTGGCATCCTCATCGACTTCGTCTTCCCTTTTTTTTTTAGGTCTTCCAACAGGTCTTTTTCCCTGCATTCTTGCATTTAGTAATTTTCTGGGGATTCTATTCTCATGCATGCGGACCACGTGCCCTGCCCACCATAATCTCTGCAGTTTAGTGTATTGTGCTAGAGTTGGTTCGCTATATTGCTCGTATATTTCTCTATTATACCTAATTCGCCAGTTGTTGTTTTCACTTATTGGGACCAGTATCCTACGTAATATTTTTCTTTCAAACACATCTAATGCATTCGCAGATTTCTGTGTCACCAAACATGTTTCACAACCATAACTTACTATGGGCCTGATTATTGTTTTATAGACCCGGAGTTTTGTTTTCCGGTGTACGTCTCGCGATTTGAATATATGGCCCATCGCGAAATAGGCTTTATTTGCCAGCATAAGCCTTCTATTTATTTCCGGTTCTTCATCATTGCTTGCGACCAGATCCATTCCTAGGTATGTGAATCTATTTACATGTTCTATATCGTCAATAAAGTGTTGTTGCACCGGTCTATTTGATCTGGTTTGTATGAGTAGTTTTGTTTTATTTGTATTTATTGCTAGCCCTACTGCTTCTGCACTCTGTTTCAACTCAACGTAGGTTTCTTCCGCTGTATTCACTGTTCTACTCATTATGGTTGTATCATCTGCGTATGCTGCTAATTGGGTAGACTTGTTTGTAAGTATGTTATTTCCGCTCACCGTCAACCGTCTAATTACATATTCAAGAACAAGATTAAAGAGCATTGGAGCTAGTCCGTCGCCTTGTTTCAGTCATTGCGTTATCGTAAACGCATCAGTGATCTGTCCCTGAATACATACCTGTGCTTCTGTTTCTGTCATTGTCAATTGCACTAGTCGTATAATTTTGATGGTATGCCAAATTCTTCCAATATATTAGGTAGAATTGTTCTATCTATTGAATCATAGGCTTGTTTAAAATCTACAAAGAGATTGTAAACGTCCATGTCATATTCCCATGCTTTGGCTAGTATTTGTTTAACTGTAAGTAGTTTGTCAATGGTAGATCTATTTTGCCTAAACCCTGCTTGATATTCCCCGATGATTTTTTCCGTGACAGGTTGTAGTCTTCGATTAATGATGTTTGTGAGTATTTTGTATCCCGAACAAAGTAAAGAGATGCCTCCATAATTCTGACACAACAGTTTGTCTCCTTTTTTATGAATAGGGCAGATTATACTTTTCTTCCATTGTTGGGGAATTTCTTCTTCTATCCATATCTCTCGTATTAGCTGGTACATCTGTTGTGTCAAATTCCTTCCTCCTTGCTTGAGTAGTTCTGCCGGTATTTTATCTATTCCCGGTGCTTTATGGCTTTTTTGTATGTGGATTGCCGTTTGGACCTCCTCTAGCGTTGGGGGTCTAGTTAATTCATTTTCTTCTCCATCTTCCCCCAGTTCTTGTTGCTGTACCTCCTGTCGTGCCTGCTGCTGCCTCTGTTGTTGTAATGGTGGTTGTGTTCCTTTGTTTAGTAATTCCTTAAAATATGTCATCCAGGTTCTCTTAATTTCGTCCATATCGCTAATAATTTCACCCTTTTTGTCTCTATTGTCTCTTATACTGTTTAATATATTTAGTGAGACCCTATTCCAAGAATCTATATATGAGAGATCATTGAGAGATTCTCAATAATTTGCACTACACCGATACGGTTATAATTGCAGATAATTTGAATAATTTACAGGGCATAATACAATATCTAAACGATTCATGTAATATCTATGGGATAAAAATATAAATTTAAAGAAAACAAAATTTATAAAAATCTCTATTGACTATCATAAATAATGTTAAAAAATTATATTACCCAAATTTTTACTATACCTACTTTTTTATAGTTGTATATAGTAATAATGTCAACCAAACGTTAGACCTTGAAGAATAGATTATTGTCAGGTAATTAAAAATACGTCACAGTTTTCAAGAGAAATAGCTATTATAGTTGCCTAATCAGATTTCTAAAAATTGAAGGACCGGATTTTTCCTTTAGTTTAAGACTGTGTTGGTTTTTATAGGAACATATTTCTGGGATTATGAGGTTTACGTCAGTGACTAAATCAAATATTACATTTTTTTAAATCAACATGATTGATAAATATATATATATATATATATATATATATATATATATATATATATATATATATATATATATATATATATATATATACATATATATATTTTACCTTTATTTTAATATATATATATATATATATATATATATATATATATATATATATATATATGCGAGTTAATAGTAAAATAAAGGTAAAATATATCGGCATAGCTCGCAACAAAGAAAAAAAAATATAATAAAACATGTGTATAAGATGGAAGGCAACCGTATATACGTTATTCTGACTATTGGTTGTCTTCAGTACGGTGCAGCCAAGTTAGAAAAGAGCTTGGGAAAGGATCACTACAGGAGCAATGGGACCAATTTGTGGCAATATATATATATATATATATATATATATATATATATATATATATATATATATATATATATATATATATATATATATATATATATATATATATAATATATACATATATATATATATATATATATATATATATATATATATATAACTTTGTAGTCTACAAAATGGAGAAAATCCCCCAAAACCCTTTAAAAAAAGAGTTTTTCGGATTTTTGAAGATCTCGCACCATACGAAAAAATCAGAAAACAATCAGAGATATAGTTTTTAATCAAATATTCAAAATGACAAAAAAAATTAGGCCTGCTGCAGCCATCTCCAAAAAAAAGTTATACGCTTTAAAAAAAAATGCAGTTTTAGGTTATGTACACTCTACCTAAGGGTTTATAAAAAATAGACAGGTTTTGTAAATAGAATAAACACATAGAACGTAGAAAAAAATGAAATAAATTGAAATCTGGGAGTGTGTGCATTTTGCGTATCTTAACGGGGGTAAAAATTTAACGTTACATCAGGGTAATGTAAACTATTTAAACTACATATTAGTGTTTACAATTATTATTTCCCAAGCAAACTTTAAATTAACATTCTAGATACTCTGAGCTTTAAATCTTTTTATCTATACTGCAATAAAGATTTTATTTTGAAAATTGGTTCATATACGAGGATAGATTGATATTAAACTAGCCTTTGATAGATGGCGCTACTTGATACCGAATTGGTTTCGGTGTTGACATTTGCCATTCATGACATGACGTCTGTCAAAATTTTAAGTTTTAAAAACAATTAGTTTGGTTTTTACAGCCGTCAAAAGCAAGCAAATTTTGTGTTTTCGGAGAAATGGAAAAAGTCCAGTATCGTTCGGTGATTAAGTTCCCCCACAAATACGGTAAAGCGAATGTGCAAATCAAAGTCGACCTGGACGAAGTTTATGGTGAGGTTGCACCTTCGTTAGCAACAGTAAAATTTTGGAAAGTTGAATTTGTTCGTGGTCGTACGAATGTTTTTGATGATGAGCGTCCCGGGAGGCCAAATGAAGTCACCACGCCGGAAATGATCAACAAAGTCCATGACATGATTATGGCAGATCGTCGAATTAAGCACCGCGAGTTAATAGAGGCCCTAAACATTTCCTACGAACGCGTACACAACATCATTTACCATCATTTGGACATGAAAAAGCTATCCGCGCGATGGGTGCCGCGTTTGCTGACAATCGATCAAATGCAAAAACGTGTGACCACTTCGGATAGGCTTTTGGCGATGATACGGCGCGATCCGAAGGATTTTTTTCGCCGATTTATCACCGTTGATGAAACCTGGGTGCATTACTACACACCGGAAACCAAAGAACAGTCGAAACAGTGGCGTAAACCCGGCGAAGGGCCGCCGAAGAAGGCAAAGAGTGCACATTCGACTGGCAAAGTGATGGCAACTGTTTTCTGGGCCACATCGACTACTTGGAAAAAGGAAAAACAATTGATGGTGAGTACTACGCAGCATTATTGGATCGATTCAATGCCGAATTGCGTCGAAAACGCCCCGATTTGGAAGGCAAAAAAGTGCTCTTTCACCAAGACAATGCACCGGCTCACCGATTAGCCGTCGCCATGGCAAAATTACACGAATTGGGCTATGAATTGGTGTGAACACCCACCGTATTCTCCAGATCTTGCCGCCAGCGATTTTTTTCAGTTTCCAAACCTAAAAAAATGGCTCGGAGGACGCCGTTTCGCAACAAATGATGAAGTCGTCGCTGAAACTTCGGCCTATTTTGAAGAGCTCGAGCAAAAGTACTATTCGGATGGGATAAAAAAATTGGAACATCGTCTTACTGAGTGTATCGAGCTAAAAGGGTACTATGTTGAGAAATAAATCGATTTAATTCCAAAAAACTTGTTTTTTCTATCAAAGGCTAGTTTTATATCAATCCACCCTCGTAAATTTAAAAGCGTATTGATATTCATGAACAGTAATTTAAAAATCGATAGATTTATTTTTTTACTTGTCTCTCCCAAACGACTCAAGTAATAATCTCGAGTAGGTATATAAATTTATTGTCCCTATTTCACAGTTAATCGAATTACTACTATATATAAATTTCGTCATTTTCATTGAATATAATATCCATACAGAAATAAATTATTCTCAGTTGTCTGAATTACATAAAGAACATGAATGGACGCCCACTTAATCCAGCCAGAGGTGTTAGTAACATAAATTAATATAATTTTTTTACAGGCACAAGTCTACTAAACCGATAATTCTAGAAAACCGGCTATATCAGTCTCTATAATTCTTTAGAACCAATTAGTAGACAACGCCGAGCCACAAAAACAACAAAATATTTAACCTTCATAAAGCCATTGAGGGTAGAATTTACACCCCTCTTGAGTAGTTGAGATGGGGTTAACGTTGCGGAATGGTATTTTATAACAGTTATTTGGAAGAACGATCAATACCCTCGCGTTTTTTATGCGAATGTGACAAGAGTTGACTTTTTTATTGCAAGTATGTACAAGTATATATAATTTTTTGGTATATAATATGTATATTTAATGTTTTAATGTTTACTATTTGTTTAAAATTCTCTAAAATTGATTCTTTAGTTTTGTGCCTTCCGTCTGTTTGTCCGAACATTACTACAGCCAAAAATGTAATATATACAGAAAAACTGATAACATATTCGTATTCAGCATTACAAGTAAATTCTTTTACTCGTAAACTGACACTGAAAATATTCAGGCTATTTTTTTCTAAATTTTCCTAAATATGGAAATGTAGATTAAAAATACTCAAAAATAAAACAAAATATTAAATATAAACGTTTATGACATAAAAACAAATACAATGACATACAAAAACTGATACTATTAAGAATGTAAAAGATTATATTTAGTATGAATTTATAATTAAATATTTTTCAAAATTTTCAACTAAAAACTTTTGCCTTCTATCACTAAAAATGTGTTAAGACACAGACAAAGTTCTTTCTATAGTACATTTGAAAATTATTGATAGCACAAATTTTATTGCACGTGAGATAAAACCCAATATAACATAATAAAACAGTGACGGAGATTTTCTAAAATAACATATTCAGCGTTGTTTTGAAAAGGTTTATGTTTTACCTAAAATTTTTAAACATACCAATTCGTTTCAATTATCGTCTTAAATTTTGTAGTCATTTTAATCAACAAATGAGGTAAAAGTATAGTTTGGTTCAAGATATAAGAAATTTGGCCTGAGGATGGTGGGATGACCCAGTCGACCGCAGTATTATAATAATGAACATTTCCTATTGATGTTACTAATCCCTCAATTGTCTTTGCTACGGGTAGCAATAGTTTTGGAACAACTTACTAGGACCGGACTTTATATTATTTACAAAACTGACTCATTACCTATCAGTGCAAATAAATTGTTAAAATTAAAATTTCTACACAATGCTTCGTATTAAAAAAATTTTGCTATACACGAATTAGTCATCTTTGCTTACTCATCTGAAATTAAGTTGCTTGGAATCAATTATTATTAATGATCACAAACAATTTTCATCTTCAACGGGCTCATTACTTGAATTTTATAGAGTTAGAATATTATCTGTTTTATGTCGTTTTCACTTTAAATAAAATGGACTTTCGATAATGAAGCTTTCTATATTTAAATACAAGAAAATTAAAAAATCATTAGCAAGTATATTAGTTAAAGATAAAGTATACCTCTTATTATTATTCTATAGCTTTACACATAATAATTCTCGTGCTAATAGGTATTTAGGTATAATTAGGTATCATTTATTTATCTAGAAAACATAATTTATGAAACATTATAAAAGGGGGCAAACATATTTAATTTATTTTATTTATTTGCACATTCAGGCAGTCATTTTCTATCGGTGGTTAGGTCACGACTATTCAAGTAAAATGTCAGGAATCGGTGAAGCTAGTGCTAAGTGTAAAACACGTTTATACGGATGCCATATACAAGTGTGGAAAATTGTTACAAATAGAATTCAACCTCGTAAAAAGTAGAGTGACTTTTCTACATATAAAGCAGTAAATGAAAAAGATTCCTACTTTGGATAACCTTTTAGTAGACATTAATGAAGACGAATATCTGCCGAACATTAAAAGAGATAAATTGTGGACAATTTTACGTGAATTAGGATTCGTTTATGATGATAACAATAGAAAATCTGCGCTCCTAGAGAAAGAAGAAATTTGTTGAAGGAGGCAATATTTAAGAGAAATTCGAAAATTATGAAGATAGCAAAAATATTTTTTATGAAACATGGATAAATGAAAAGAATTTTGTAAAAGAAGTTTGGCAAGATAAACTGGTTACAAATGTTCGTTAGGAATTTATAGAAGGTTTGACTACGGACTTAAAATTTTCAAATGTAAAGGTCGCTGTTTAATTATCACTTATATTGGAGGAGATAAAGGATTTATTAATGGAAAATGGCTAGATTTTATTTCAAATTCTACGAACGACTACCATGAAGAAATGACTGCTGACGTTTTTGAGGAGTCTTTCAGTCAAATGATAGATTTATTACCGACCAATTCTGTAATAGTCATGGACAATGCCAGTTACCATTCAAGATTAAAGGAACCGTTACCTCACACTAATTGGAGAAAGCAAGAACTCTTGGATTGGCTAAGAAATAGTAGTGCAAGCTGAAGGTTTACTCAAAAAAGAATTATTGCAGCTATGCAAACAATATTCACCAAAATTTAAGAAGTATACTGTAGATGAAGTAGCAAAAGAACATGGAGTTAAAGTGTTGTGATTACTACCGTATCACTGTGAACTACCCATACCCATATAACTCATCTGGGCGAGAAATAATACAACATTTAAACTTCAAGATGTTCGTCAACTATTATCTGACTCCATATCAAAAATTTTGGCAAAAAGCTATAAGATATTGTTCTGAAGCTATTTTCTTGTGACATTTTAAAGTGATTACTATTTAAATGGGAATAAACCACAATTAAAGGTTAAAGTAAGTTTATTGACGTTTCAATTTTCACTTCGGAAATCGTTCTCAAAATACAAACATTAGTAAATTAAAAATGTTTTTTTTGTTACTTTGTGAAAAATTCTTCTAATAATTTAATTTTGTCTGACTCATTTATATTGACAATTCAGACATATATTAAACATTTTAAAGTAGACAACTTTAAAATGATATTGCCAATATTGTTGAGTTGCGTTCCTGAGACGACTTTACTTGTAAGATAGTTCATTCGATAACATGAAAGGACTAGAAATTGTAAAGTCCATGGTAGTCTAAGATACAATAAAACCAATTGTAAGAGTCGTTTCTATTCTTTTCTAACCTATTTAGAAAATGGACTTACATGTACAAACATATCATCATCATCATCATCATCATCATCATCATCATCATCATCATCATCATCATCATCATCATCATCATCAACCTGTATGCGTTCACTGCTGGATATACGTCTCCCTCAGCTCTTTCCATCTGTCTTTGTCTTGAGCGGCTTGCATCCAGTTATTGCTAACACGCATCAGGCCGTCAGTCCATCTAGTTGGTTGGCCATCCGTGGTCTGATAATCTGGCGACGTGTCTTGCCCAATTCCATTTTAACGACGCGATTTTTATCATTGCGATATCATCTAATGTTAATTGTGAAAATTTATACATCAAAATTGATAAACTTAGCAGCAGCACTGAACATGACCGTCGCTAGCACCTATTTTGAAGACAAGAATATACACAAGGTTACCTGGACCTCCCCTGATGGAAGAACAACTAGTCAGATTGATCACATCTTAATAGATTCAAGACACGGAACGGACATAACAAACTGCAGAAGTTACAGAGGCGCAAACATAGACTCAGACCATTGTTTAGTGATCTCAACACTAAGGACTAGAATTTAAAATTCCAACAAAGAAAAAAGAATAGATAGAAAGAAATGGAATGTACAGAAGCTGAGAGATGCAACTGTTGCAAAACAGTACTGGGAAAATAATACCAATAGGTTAAGGAATCAAAGATCAAGCGAAGAAGACCAGAGAGATATAGACTCCTACTTCTTCTTCTTCTTTCAGTGCCTATTCGTTCCGAATATTGGCAATCATTCTGGCTATAATTATTTTATTGACTGATGCTTTAAATAGATTCGTTGTTGTTGTGGAGAACCATTTCCTCAGGTTCTTCAACCATGATATTCTCCTTCTCCCAATTCCTCGCTTTCCGAATACTTTACCCTGTAGGATTACCTTCAGTAATCTGTATTTAGTGCTGTTTCTCATTATATGTCCGAGATATTCCAACTTTCTCCTTTTAATGGTATACATCACCTCTCTTTCTTTGCCCACTCTTCGTAATACGGTCTCGTTGGTTATCTTGTCTGTCCATGATATCCTTAGAATTCGCCTGTATAGCCACATCTCGAAGGCTTCAAGTTTTTTCTCCATTGCTTCAGTTAGTGTCCAGGATTCAACTCCGTAATACAATATTGAGAAGATATAACATCGTAGGAGCCTTACTTTTATCTCCAGATTAAGATTGTGGCTTTTAAAGAGTTTGGCCATGTTATTGAATGCACTCCTAGCCTTCTCTATTCTACATTTTATTTCCTGTGAGTGATCCCATTGTTCATTTACTGTTGTTCCAAGATAGTTATACTGTTTTACTCGGTCCACTGGTGTATTATTGATAAGTAGTTGAGCGTCTCTAACTTTATTTTTGCCGATGATCATAAATTTAGTTTTTGTTATATTTACTTGAAGTCCAAATCTTTCACTTACTTCATTTACTTTGTTTATCAGTTGCTGTAAACTATTCAAACTGTCTGCAAAAATAACGGTGTCGTCTGCATAACGGATGTTGTTTAGGCGTTCTCCATTTAGAAGTATTCCATGTTCGCATTTTTCCAAGGCTTCACTAAATATTTCCTCTGAATATAGATTAAATAATATAGGTGAAAGTATACAACCTTGTCTAACGCCTCGTAAAATCTGGATCATTTCCGTTGGTTCACCTCCAAAATTCGTTCTTATTGTGGCTGATTGGTTCCAGTATAAATTTTGTATTATACGCCGATCTTTATCATCCATTTGGGCTTTTGTTAGAATATCCATCATTTTTTGGTGTTGAACTGTATCAAATGCTTTTTGGTAGTCCACAAAGCAGGTGTAAATATCGCAAGTCATATCTCTGCATCTTTGAAATAATACTTGTAGACTAAACAGTGCATCTCTTGTACCTACGCCCTTCATGAATCCAAACTGTGTGTCTTGTATTCTCTCTTCGCATAGCTTGTATATTCTACGATGTATAATTTTAAGAAAAAGTTTTAATGTATGGCTCATTAGACTTATTAGCCTATATTCTCCGCACTTTTTTGCTCCCTGTTTCTTTGGTAAGGTAATACATTCTGAAAGTAGCCAATCTTTTGGGATATTGCCTGTGTCATAGATATTATTGAAGATTTTACATAGTACTCTTAAAGATTCATCATCAAGAAGTTTAAGAAATTCAGATTGAACTCCGTCTGGTCCTGGAGCTCTACCTTCTTTTAGTGATATTATGGCTGCTCTTATTTCTGCCACTAGTATAGGTGGTCCTGTTTCCGTAGGTATTGGGGGCTGGTTCTCTCTCTCATCAAAAAATAAATTTCTTATGTAATTTTTCCAGGTATCATTGATACTCTCTTTGTCCACGATTATCTCTCCATTGTCATTAACAAGTTTACTTATTCTTCTGTTTTTACATTTACCTGTAATTTCTCTTACCTTCTTATGCACGTTGAAGTCGTCGTATTTACTTTGGAGAATTTCGATTTCTTGGCATTTTTTCTCCAGTTCTTCTATATGCAGAGCGAATAATAGGACAATACCAGGCTGATTTCAGAGGTGGTAAATCAACAATTCATCACATTTCAACCCTGAGACAAATTCTAGAGAAAACACTGGAATACGGTGTAGACACGCACCACGTATTTATAGACTACAAGGCAGCCTACGACTCTGTAAATAGAAGATAATTGTTTAGAGCAATGATAGACCTAGGAGTACCAAATCAGTTGGTAAGTCTAACCAAACTAACCCTTGAAAAAGTTGACTGCAGAGTACGAATCCAGGGGGAACTCTCTGAACCTGTTAAAACAAATAACGGGCTACGTAGGGAGACCCACTCTCCTGTATACTATTCAATTTAGCTCTGGAAAAAGTAATACGTACGGTTATTACTACAAATCACAACTACCGGTTCAATATATAACAAATCTGTGCAAATCCTAGCATATGCTGATGATATCAATATTGTTGGAAGAACGGAAAACGCAGCACGAGAGGCGTACGTAGCACTAAAGGAAGCGTATACAAAAATGGGTTTAATAATAAACACCAATAAAACGAAATACATGAAAATAGGTACGCAACCACAAATACTACGGCCACTTGTTATAGAAAACGACGTCATCGAAGCAGTTAACGAATTTGTATACCTGGGAACGCTTGTCAATACTGAAAATGACACTACCGCAGAGATAAACCGCAGAATTTGCACGGCTAATAAATGCTATTTTGGGCTTAATCTCCTTTTTAAATCTTCAGATATAATTCAAGAAATACAAAAGTTAAACTCTACAAAACAATAATACGCCCAGTCCCAACATATGGTTCAGAAACCTGGACTTTACCAAAAAGCACTGAAAACATGTTAGTATGTTTCGAAAGAAAAATACTAAGGCGAATCTATGAAGCGGTAAATGAAAATGGTGTCTGGAGAAGACGATACAACTTCGAACTCTATAGAATATACCAGGAACCAGATATCGTAAAACACATTAAGATAGGACGTCTGAGGTGGGTAGGCCATGTAATGCGGATGGAGCAAACCGACCCAGCGAGAAAAACGCTCCTTGATAGACCTATTGGTCAAAGAAGAAGACCCAGAACAAGATTCCTGGATAACATAGATCAAGATATGAGAAATATGGAAATACATGCTTGGCGGAGGAAGGCGATGGATAGGGACGACTGGAAAAACATTCTTGGGGAGGCTAGGACCCACACAGGGTTGTAAAGCCAAAATGATGATGATATACATCAAAATAAACATGTTTTAAATTAAAGTTGGGGTTGATGCCCAGTGGAAATAGTAAATTGTATTAAGATGCCAAAAACATAGCTGTACCGCAATATCATCTAAATAGGTAATTTACAATCAAACAAAATTACATCTAAATATTGTCTCACTTGGGTTTTTCGATACCGTTACCAATAATTTTCAAAATATTGGGTTCTATTATCACATTTTTAACTTACTGTTTAAAATAAAGAAAAATTGTTAAATAAAGTGAGGTAAAAATTGTTTATTATCTAATTTTAAAATTAATAATTAAATCATCCATGTTATAATTAATAACCAATGACCCATCTCTACGTTTCTGGCAGCACATTGTGTCAAACACGCTCGCTAGCATCGTATCGGGCCATCTGCCATCGGGGCCGCTTGAACCGCAGCAGTCGAAACCGAAGTGTATCAATCCCACCACCATCATCAAGGCACCCATGGCATAATGTGACAGAAGCGTCCGGCAAATCATCGACATATCGGAGGGTTAGGGATACAATCTGGTACAGTCGACGATAAAACAAATAATCTATACAAGAAGGTTTGTGCTGTTACATAACCCATTTGAATAATATTATCGACCAAAGAAATCCGTATGGCTACCATGCATATCTGCAGCAAGCGAAATTTTTACACCAATTTATTTAACTCCTAAAAGGCGTAATAAGAAAATGAAAGTGTATAGGAGCCTTCCAGTGGAGCTTCTATCTACATGCTATTCAAAAATGAATATTGTAAAATGATTGTAAAACTGATTGTATTAAAATTTCTCAGTAACCAATACCGGATACTTAAGACGTGACTATATCTATTCCTCGAGGGATTAAATTCCCTAGTTATTACCTGAATTGTCATAATTATTCTGTTACGCACTTTTAAACTACAAAAATATTTAGTTTTAAATGAAGAAATATTGGATTGTGAGTAAAAGACTTATTTCCGTAACATTCATATTTAGTTTCAATTCCGTCTGTAAGACCGCACGATTACAAAATGTTTTAAATTGTCATGGCTGGACCGTCAAAGCGTGTAACATACGTTATGAAAACGATGTAGATAATGTTTCGGAAAATAAGTATTTGGTATCTGAAAATGATCGCGAAAGTGAATTACCGAAAAGTGAATACCTGAAAGTGGAATTGACGAATCTCATAATTAAGTAATGGTTAATTTAAGATATTTGTTTAGAAAAAATCGTTTTAGATGATGTAGATCAGAAGTGCAAACAATGTTGCGCACAAAAAAAGAATATAGTAATAAAAGTACCCGTTTTAATATGAAGAGCCTTGGGTAAAGAGCTGATGCATTATATGTTTGGGAAAGACTATAATTTATGGATGGTATGTTATTAAATATAGTGAAATAGACAAGTTATAACATTAGAGCTTAACTTAATTGAAAGTGGCATATAATAAATTATACATATAAATAAATTAAATATATAAATATACATATAGTATTTTTCATATAATAATGCGTGCACGTCCTTCAAGATTTACGACGTCAGAACCCCACAGCGTTGTCAAAACATCAGAATAGTTAGTAAGTAAAGAATTTTTAAAATGTCAACTATTTGTCAAACTATTATATAACAGTAAATACACTTAGTTTTAAGACTACTGTAACACACTAAAATACATAGGAAAACATTTTAATACAAAATTATATATTCTAAATTTTAAACTTACCTCTACTAATACTCTATTTAGAGCATTAATAGTAAAAACGCCCCGCCATTATTTCTTGTTCAAAATAAACTATCTTATATGAAAGCTTATCAGCTTTCTACAGACTATTTAGTTGTTTTGGCATAGAACAATCACAATACACAACAATAATTAGTTTTAAAGCTATTAATCGAAATTTAGTATGTATTTATAAATATATATATATATATATATATATATATATATATATATATATATATATATATATATATATATATATATATATATATATATATATATATATATATATATATATATATATGTATATATATTTAGGGATTCTACAGTATTCACTGCCTTCCCTCGCTCAACCGTTTCCATCTCTCTCTGTTGTTCCATTCTCCATCGTTTAGGCCTCTCTTACTCATGGCGTCCTCTACTTCGTTCCTCCAGGATTTTCGGGGTCGTCCTCTTTTCCTCCTTCCTATGGGGCTCCATTCGGTTATTCTCTTTATCCATCTGCTGTCGCTAGTTCTTCTTACATGTCCATACCACTTTAATATTTTTTGTTCTATATATGTTAGTATGTCTGTTTCTATTGATGTTCTTTGCTTTATTTCGTCATTACTTCTCCTATCCATTCTTGTTACTCTGCAGCATCTTCGCAGGCATTCCATCTCTGTTGCTACTATCTTACTGCTGTTTTCCTTGTTTATGATCCAATTTTCAGCCCCGTATGTCATAATACTTCGCACTAATGTTTTATAAATCTGCGTTTTTGTCTTCATATTTAGGTGTCTATCCCACCATACTGAGTTAAGTTGTCGGATTGCTGTTCTTGTTTGTCCTAATCTTTGTGTAATTTCTTCCTCTGTTGTTGCCTTTTTCGTGATTATAAACCCCAGGTATTTGAATTTATCCTTTCCTTTGATTGTTACGTTGTCATCAATCTGTAGATCTTCTATGTCTTCTACACTTGTAGATAGGTTAATATCTAGGCCAGCCTTGGTATATTCTTCTTGTAGTTTCATAAATACAATTTATTAATATATAATATATTATGATCAAATTGTGTAAGAAATCAAAACATAAACAAAATTCTTACTCTAAAAAAGCGGCAACACTTGAAACAATTTTGCCACACGCTGAACTGTCAAAAAATTTGAAGTGTTCCCATATCAGTGGAGTACAGTCTAATATATTTAATTGAAATTATTATTTTGTGAAATATTAGAGTTATTTCATAAAATTTATATTATTAATAATAACAAATGTTTTTGGTTATTTAATCAACATAATTCTAAAATTCACAATATAATGATTATTACATTTTTCTGATTATTATACCATGTTGACGCCTATGAAAGACCGAGCAGTTCCGTATGGGTTTCGTATTATTAGCTGTGTTAGGAAAATTTGAACTCTAAGGTTGACGTTCCTGAAATTTTAAATATAAGTGACGTCACTTTATATAAACTGTGACGTGCACGCATTTTTATATGAACAATACTATATACGTATATCTTCTACTTTACGTGCCATATCAGGGGTATCCGACGTTGGCGATCACCATTTCGAAGGCTACTAGATCTAAGATCTCTAGATCCAAGGTATCTTCAGCATCCATCTATGAATCCACATTTCCAATGCTTCAATTCTGTTCATACTTGATACTTTTAGTGTCCATACTTCTGCTACACACAAAAGTACAGACCGCATATAGCACTTAACCATTATTTGTCGTAGGTCTAAACTGAGATGATTATTGCAAGAAATGTCTACATTTTCATAAAAGTAGTTTTAGTCATTGCTATTCTTCATTTTATTTCTATGTCTAGATCTAGTTGGTCCGTTATGACAGTTCCCAAATTTGTAATTTTGTGTTTTCAACTTAGACTCTATTTAATTAAAGCTCCTCTGCATTTAAACATTGGCATATATATCGGAGGAGTTGTTCTTGTACTGGTAAGAACAAACCATTAAAATCTCCAGTAAATGCTGAACTGATAATGACGAATGGGTCGCAGCTGTTCTAACAAGTCAGCCAGCTCTTCCAACGAATCCTACCTCCTACGTCCACGAAGACATAAGTCGCTTAATCCCCGGTAGTATGTGGCGTATTGTGGGAGTACGTTATATAGCAGAAGGAGGAGGGTAAAAGGCGAGTTTTGACGCCTTATAATCAGAACACACCAGCGTACCCTTACCAACCCGCACTGAGGCAGCGTGGTAAGGTACTGCTTACAACCCCTAACATGAACGAAACAGTCAAATCATGGCTTTCATTCCCCGTAGGCCCAAATGGCCCTGAAATGGATATCTTTCGGGATCAAGCCAGGAGGGCAGAAGGTGTTAAGAATCTTCTTTTCTTCTTTAGGTGCCGTCTTCTTAGCGAAGGTTGGCGATGACCTCTGCAAAGTCTTCCCTATTTTGGGCTTTCCTTATTAAACTTTGAAAGTCTAATCCTGTCCAATCTTTGATGTTGCGCAGCCAGGTCATTTGTCGTCTACCCGGGCCGCGTCTGCCTTCTATTTTCCCTTCTATAATAAGCTCAAGGAAGTTATACCTGTCGTGTCTAAATATATGTCCAAGATAAGACGTTTTACGCTTCTTGACAATTTCTGTGAGTTCACGTTCTCTATTCATACGCCTTAAAACTTCTTCATTTCTAACGCTGTCGATCCATGGAATTTTCAGCATACGACGAAATACCCACATCTCAAAGCTCTCTAAACGTCGTAACGAGCTGACTGTTAACGTCCAAGCTTCCACGCCGTGTAATGTGTTAAGAATATGCGGAGTCTAAACCGCTACCCAAATAAAACAACAATGTTATATATAGCTACATATAATTATCGCTCGCTGTCAAATCAATCCAGACTTGCAGAACTGGAAAAAGAAACAGAAAACACAAAATGGGAAGTTATAGAAATCAGCGAAGTAAAAAGGAAAAATGAAGAGCTATTAGAATTAGCGTCAAGAAACACATTCTACTACCGAGGCACATCAACAAGCAGAACAGGGGGTATTGGATTCCTAATCAACAAGAAATGGAATCGAAGAATAGTAGAAATCACTAGTATCTCAGATAGAGTAGCTAGTTTAACCTTACAACTATCAAAGAGATACAATATACAAATTATACAAATATACGCCCCAACGATTACTCACACCGAGGAAGAAATAGAGGCACTCTACAGTAACATAAATGAAGCATTAAATAACAATAAGTCATTTCAAGTATTTAATTGGTGACTTTAATGCAAAAGTGGGAAAAAGAAACGACAAGGAACAAGTCGTGGGAAAGTATGGAGTCGGTGATAGAAATGAGAGGGAGAAAGACTGGTTTAGTTGGGACACTACTAAAACATGCCAATTGCAAATACATTCTTTAAGAAAAAATCTTGGACTTGGGAAAAAGATCGAAAATTGACTTGGGTAGCACCAAATATAATCAATAAGAACGAAATTGACTTAATTCTAACCAACAAGATTGCTACAATAAAAGATGTCAATATAATAAATAAATTTCAAACAGGCAGCGACCATAGACTAACCAGAGCAAAAATTGTTCTAGATCTGAAACTAGCAAGAATAAAATTAATCACAAAACAAAGAGTAACCGGTATAAATAATACAATCTAAAAGAAAACTCAAATCACTACCAAAGGACAATTAATAAAAGAATACATGACCGAAATCCACAGCTCTCAATTAATCGAAATCATCCTTGATAGTTCCAAATAAATCGGAGGCCCGCAACAACAAAATGAACATAGTAAATTGTCTGATAAAACTAAAATAATGCTAAAAAAAGAAGGGAAATGAAAGTAAGTAGCAACATTAAGAGGATACAATACACAGAACTTTGTAAGAAAATAAGGAAAAGTATTAAGGAAGACATAAGAAAATACAATGAAAGGCTGGTAGAAAATGCAATCGAAAAGACGAAATACTATAAGAAAACAAGAAAAGCATTAATTATTGGGAAGAAGCAAATCGTTGAACTAACAAACGAAAAGACCAGAATTAAAGACAGAAATGAAATAATACAACTCGTAACTAAATTCTACAGCGAACTATACAAATCCCCTGACACACTTGAAGAAGTAATCAGTAACCAAGAACATGTACCAGAAGTCCTTTAGGAAGAAGTAGAATCGACAATTGCAAAAATAAAAAGCGATAAAGCAGCTGGAATAGATGGTATAACAGTGGAACTGCTTAAATGCCCTGGCAATAAAACCTGGACCACTGGAATACAGCAAACATAATCCTCATTTATAAGATAGGTAGCAAAGAGAATATCAAAAACTACAGACCTATAAGTCTACTACCAATCGTATACAAGATATTCACAAAGATCATCAACAACAGATTAACAAACGCATTAGATGCGGCACAGCCGAGAGAAGAAGTTGGCTTCAGAAGTGGATTCAGTACCGTCGATCATATTCATACACTTCGAGAACTAATGAGTAGAGCTAAAGAATATGAAATACCGCTTGTATTAACCTTTAAAGATTTCGAGAAGGCTTTCGATTCTATATATTCCAAGGCAGTAATAGAAGCTTTGACCAACCAAGGCATTGACAAACCGTACATATAAACTTTAGCAAATATATACAGACAAGCAAAAGCTAAGGTAAAAACTTATGAAAACAATCCATAATTTCCCACTACCAGAGGCTTTCGAAAAGGAGGAGCAATATCACCAAAGCTCTTCACTGCAACTCTAGAAAATATATTCAGCAAAATGAATTGGCAGAACAAAGGAATATCCATTGATGGAGAATACCTTAGCCATCTAAGATTTGCAGGCTACGATGATTGCTAATAATTCTGCAGAACTACAAGAACTTATAAGCGACCGAAATGCAACTAGCAATGAAGTTGGCATAAAAATGAACTTGACAAAAACAAAAACCATGTACAACGAGCTAGTAGATGTCCAAGATGTAATAATAAATAACACTGCACTTGAGACAGTAGACGAGCATGTATACCTGGGACAATTAATACATAAATCTGGCGCTTTACTTTCAAAAATCAACAGAAGAATGAAACTAGCTTGGACATCTTTTGGTAGAAATGCAGTTATATTCAAATCGAAGATGCCAAACTGAAGAAAAAAGCATTCGATCAGTGTATACTACCAATTATGACATACGGCTGTGAAGCTTGGACACTAAGGAAAGAGATAATATCGAAAGTCACTCAGAGGTTAATGGAGCGATGCATGCTAGGTATAACAAAGAGATCGAAAAAGAATAGAATGGATCAGACAGAAAACCAAAATTATTGATGTAATCCATAGAATTAAATCTTTAAAATGATAGTGGGTGGAACATTTAGCGAGAAGAACTGACAATAGGAGGTCCACTAGAAGTACACTGTGGTATCCAAGAGCCGTCAAGAGATCAAGAAGACGATCAAATTTAGGATGGGACCATGACATAAGGAAACAAGCCGGTAAAACATGGCACAGAAAAGCGAATTTTAGACAATCGTGGGCAGATATGAAGAATGAATATGTAAGGGAGCCTACACCAAAATCGGTAGAATATACTGAGAATATATATATATATATATATATATATATATATATATATATATATATATATATATTAATGTAATATTAAAAGTCTGAGGTGCGCCAAGCAATTAATTAGCTAATTAATTAATTAATTAAACTTATTTAAATTATGCAATTATGATTCTATCACACTATTTAATTTTCTTATCTCAGGGTTATACTCGTGCTTCAATATCTATGCTTTACATATGATAGGTAAGGTCCAAAGAATACCGGAATAATAAAAGAAAATATATGATACAACATTATATATTGAAATAAAATTCACACTATCAAGATTTTGTTCTACGTATGTGAACCTTCAAAAATTAAAGGTATATACAATATAAATTAAAATTTCAAATCAAAATTGTTGTTCTAAATCTCCTGATTAAAATATTCCTATCTTTTCTAAAGCAATTGTTAAAAAATGTGTTGTTAATAAAGAAAAACTGACGAATGGTAAAACTATCTCTCTGATGATGAGTTGTCCAAATCCTTGTTCCTTGTAGCCTACACTATCTATTCTTAGTAGTCCCCTAGGTAATCAGCAATCTTACAGCAAATTATTGCGAGCCTATCGTCTTTAATGACCTCCTTCAAATGCACGTATCGTTCAAATGATGCTAGCCTCTTCTCCTCTCGATAAACTGAATCTCTCGTTCCGGCCTGAACAGTGACTCTTGGAATATATAAGTAGAAAAGTATGACTTACAATATTTTACTGGATCAGCTTCCGTCAGATACACTTACTCCAAGAAAACTCACAAACATTCACTTCTACTGCTTACTACCTTTGGAGAACCACCAGAGAACAACGACTGTTCGCCTTGAACCCTTGGAAAAACAACTGATTATCTTTTCTCCCTCAAAAATCTAGCTAAACTCTCATTCCTACACAATTTTACCTACAATTATAAATATCCTAAAAACTATTAACATGCTAATCAGTTTCTACAAATTCTTAAGAACTAACGGAGAATTATATTTTCTAAATATTTCTATTCTATTGTCTTATTCACTGTATATCGACGTACAAGGCTATTTGGAAAACCCGCTTGCATTGTTCACGATTTCACTAAGCTCACTCACGTCACTCGAATATATTTTACAAAGAAAATAATTTATGCATATCTTTAAATTTTGTTTACTACAGGTAATCCAGGATAATGGACTTTCATTTCTTCGAAATATCTTCTATAGTTTATTAGTTGAATTATTTGAATTATTATACTTTGTACTTTGAAATATATTAAAAGCAAACCAATATTATTTTCAATTTTACATAGCTTAACAATATATATATATATTGTTACGATAAATTCTGACCCAAAACCGTAAATATATTTATTACTAATATTTTCATTCATTCACGTATTTTTTAGGTAATGCCTACCTGACACACGATGGGTCCCCCTTTTTAATAAAAACAACAATTCGAACCTTCTGGAGACAAACCGATTTAACCATACCGGTTCTGAGAACAATTCGCCGCTCTGTCTAGAAGGCCTTTCAGCAAAACAGCGGTCTATGTTCGATGTGTTTCGAGAAACAACTGTTTTCATTCTCGAATAACAGGACTTTATATTTATAGAGGAATTTTGGTTATGGAGGGACAGTTAATAAAGAAGATTCGCGCTCGCGATATTGTTGTTACGCTCGCCTACTAATAAATTATTGTATATGTAGTGATAAATAAATAAATATCAGTTATTGTGCTTTTTAATGAATTAAGATAAGAACAAGACATTATAAATTAAAGACTTAACAATTAATAAATTCACAACAAATGGTGCCAGAAGTGAGATCGAACATAAATTAGACTTATAATAATAATACAAGTGAATATAAAATAAATTGTGAAAATGACGACGATTTATGAGCTGACAGTGACTAATTTAAGAAGACATCTAGAAGACAGAGAATTAGCTTCTACCGGAAAAAAGGCTGAGTTAGTCCAACGACTAAAGAACGCTTTGCTAGAAGAAGGACTAGATCCAGAGACTTATATATTTGAAGACAAACATGATGCTGTCCTCTCGTCGATTTCGAAAGTTTCTGGTGATGTAGCCAAAATTTCTGGTGACATCGCATCATTAGAGAACAAAGTTTCTGACGATATTTCGAAAGTTTCTTCTGATGTAGCCAAAGTTTCTGGTGATGTAGCCAAAGTTTCCGGCGACATCGCTTCGTTGGAAGACAAAGTTTCTAACGAGATTTCTTCGCTGGAAAGCAAAGTCTCTGCTAACATCTCTTCGGAAATCTCTAAAGTCACTTCTGAGATGTCTGCCCTGGACGATAGAATATCTTCATTAAAAAACCAAGTTTCTGCCGATATGTTAGCCTTCGAAGAAAAGATATGGAAAGAGATGGAAAAGAAGATGGAGGAAACAGGGACAGCAGAGAGAGGTAACAATCCGATTACAGTGGAGATAAAAGAAGACGAGACGAAATTTAAGTTGGAGACACGGCAGAAATTTGAAGGAAGTGGAGGTTCTATTCATGTTAAAGTCCCAACTTTCGACGGAAAATCATCATGGAACAACTACATGAAACAGTTCGAATCAGCCGCAAGAGCAAATGGATGGTCTGAAAAAGAAAAGGCTGTAAACCTGACTATCGCCCTTCGAGGAGATGCCTTAGATGTGCTTCAGACCATAGCCGTGGAGGAGACCGATGATTTCGAACAAATGAAGAAGAGGTTAAATATGCGATATGGCCACGAACATTTGGAGCATGTATATCAGTCACAGATGAGAACTAAAATGACTATCTACAAAGTAATTGTAGAGCCCATTCTTACATATGGAGCAGAATGTTGGCAAATGACAGTAAAAGGAAAGAAAAAAGTTGACACGGTTGAAATGGACTACCTAAGAAGAGCTTGCCGTATATCAAGAGTAGAACGTATACCTAATTCTGAAATTAGAAGAAAAACAGATAGAGTACATACAACTTCTGAAAGAATAGAAACTAGACAGTTAATATGGTATGGACACGTACAGAGGATGGACGACAACAGATGGCCAAAAAGAGCTATGGAATACAATCCAAGTAATAGAAGGAAACGAGGAAGACCAGCCAAGTCTTGGATACAAGGTGTTATGGAAACCATGAAAGATAGAGCCATTGATGAAGACACCTGGAGAGATAGAAAAAGATGGCGATCGAAATGCGGGAAGCGGCAGAAGCTGTAGGATCCCCGCTTACTTATATATATATATATATCAGTCACAGCTTAAAAATCGTAGACAGAAGAAAGATGAGGCTCTTCAAGAATATGAGGTAGATATTGCCAGATTAGTACGATATGCTTATCCAACAGCTCCCGAAGACATGATGGAAAAATTGGCCGTTCAAACGTTTATTGATGGTCTTCGTGATCATGAAATGCAGAGAACACTGCGATTAGCTCGTCACAAGACGCTGGTTGATGTCCTATCCGCCGCCCTCGAATACGAGTCAGCTACGCAGGCCTCTGGCGGTTACGGTAAAGTTAGGACTGTAAAAGAGGAAGGAGATGAAGATAAACTTGACCAGCTCTTTAATTTGATGAAAAGCGTGACATGCAAGAAAAAGAAGACCATAAAATCAAGAAGCTCACCATCAGGAAAACCAGAACGAGTCAACCTTAGGGGGGCAGCTTCGACCCGGAACTCTTCCAAAGACCCTCTTATACTAATAGCTTCTTTGAAATGTCGTGAAGATAGTGTATATGTAGATGGAGACATAAATGGTAAAAAGCATACGTTGTTGGTGGATACCGGAGCGACCAGAACCATTATACGCCCGACAGTTCTAAACAGCCGAAAGAAACTGTTACCAACGAGGTTACGACTTCGGACCGCTACAGGTGAAAATGCCAACATTCATGGAGAAATCCAGGTACAATTGGGAATTGGGGAAGTTTGTCCATACTGTTATAGTTGCTGACATCGAAGAGGATGTTATATTAGGAATGGACGTAATGAATATGCATGGATTCCAATTGGATTTTAAGAATAAGGTAATCAAAGTTGGCAACGAGGAGGTATTTCTTCATCAACATAATGACAACACTGTGCAAGCAGCCATTACAGAAGATACAGTCGTGCCTGCGAGAAGCGAAACGATCATAGTAGCGCGACTACAGGGAATTGTAGACGAAGGGAGACCTGTTATGATGGAGCCTTGGAACCACGACGATGAGGTTGGCCGTGGAATCATAATTGGAAAGGAATTGGTGACTTCGGCTAAAGAAATTCCTGTGAGACTTATCAATGTCAACGACTACCCAGTGACCATAAAGAAAGAGACAAAAGTAGGAACTTGTGTACCTGTGACATCCATAATTCGTCAGGCGACAACATCTGATAATTCCAACGACAAATTCGACCAAATGGTTGCAGTTGCAGGACAGTCTCTAAATCAGATGGAGAAAAGGAAATTAAGGGAATCTCTTCGGCAGTATCGTGATATTTTCGTACCGAAAGGAGGAAAGACGGGAAGAACTACCGTTGTTAAGCATAAAATTGATACTGGTAATGCTAAGCCAATTCGTCAAACAGCTCGACGATTACCACAGGCGAAGAGAGAGGAAGCTGAAACGATTGTTCAGGAAATGAAGAAAGACGGGGTGATAGAACCTTTTACGAGTCCATGGGTCTCTCCGGTGGTCCTGGTTAAGAAGAAAGACGGAACGACGAGGTTCTGTGTGGATTACCGTTTGCTGAACAACGTTACCAAGAAAGATAGTTATCCTCTGCCTCGGATCGATGACACATTGGACACATTGGCTGGAAGTAAATTGTTTTCTACTTTAGATTTGAAGTCTGGATACTGGCAGGTAGAAATGGACCCAGTCGATCAAGAAAAGACAGCCTTCACCACAGGATCTGGATTGTGGCAATTCAACGTTATGCCATTTGGACTTTGTAATGCTCCTGCGACATTTGAGAGGCTTATGGAAAATGTGTTGAGAGGGTTATCTTGGAAAACATGCCTGGTTTATTTAGATGACATAATCGTCTTGGGGGAGACATTCGAAGATCATTTGAGGAATTTAGAAAACGTTTTTAATCGACTTAAAGCTGCCCAATTGATGCTAAACCCCAAGAAGTGCCAGCTATTTCAAGGTAAAGTCAATTATCTGGGTCATATAGTCAGTAAAGAAGGAGTGGCCGTGGATAAGGGAAAAATCGATTCCATTAAGGAATGGCCAAAACCAACTGACAAACATCAAGTGAGAAGTTTTCTTGGACTATGTACTTACTACCGGAGGTTTATTAAGAAGTTTGCAGATATCGCTAAGCCATTAACGCGACTTACAGAGGAAGCAAGAGAATACCGCTGGGATATAGACTGCCAAAATGCCTTTGAAACGTTGAAAAAGCATTTAATAACAGCACCAATTTTGGGGTATCCACTGCCAGAAGGAGAGTTCATCTTAGATACGGATGCAAGTAACGTGGGAATTGGAGGAGTGCTGTCTCAGATTCAAGGAGGACAGGAACGAGTCCTCGGATATTTTAGTAAAGTCCTTTCAAAACCTGAGCGGAATTATTGCGTCACGAGAAGAGAACTTCTAGCAGTAGTTAAATCAGTAGAGCACTTCTACCAATACCTCTATGGCAGAAAGTTTCTAATCCGAACCGACCATGCCGCCCTTAAGTGGTTGATGCAGTTTAAGAATCCAGAGGGTCAGATAGCCAGGTGGATCGAACGACTCCAAGAATACGATTTTAAGATTGAGCACCGGGCCGGAGTTAGCCACAGAAACGCTGATTCTCTTTCCAGAAGGCCATGCCCAGCAGAGTGTTCCCACTGCAACAAAACGGAATCCAAGGAAGCAGCAGTGCTAAGAACGACGATTGTCAACGACGACTGGACGCCTACTAAGATAAGGGAAGAACAAGAGAGAGATCCAGTTATACAGAAAATCCGAAAATGGAAAGAGGAAAACCGTCGACCACCTTGGCAGGAAATATCAAACCTATGCTCAGTAGTTAAGACGTATTGGGCCCAGTGGGACTCATTTATCATCGAAGATGGCTTGCTCAAACGAGTCCTGGAAAATGATGACGGTTCAGAGAAGAGAAGACAGTTGGTGATCCCAAAGAGCAGAATAGCCGAAGTACTTCGTCAGTTACACGACAGTCCATCGGGAGGGCATTTTGGTGTAAGGAAAACCCTTCAGCGAATTCGGGAACGGTTTTATTGGATGAACAGTTCCGACGATGTAAAAGACTGGTGTAAGAAATGTACTATTTGTGCCACGAGTAACGGGCCTTACCGAAAAAGGAGAGCTATGAGACAATATAATGTTGGAAGCCCGTTTGAAAGAATAGCTTTGGACATCGCTGGGCCATTTCCAGAAAGTGAAAAGGGAGGCAAGTACATGCTGGTAGTAATGGATTACGTCACTAAGTGGGTCGAGATTTACGCACTTCCAGACCAGAAGGCCGCCACCGTTGCAGATAAGTTGATCCAAGAATATATCAGCCGATTTGGAGTGCCTTTGGAGATCCATAGTGACCAAGGCAGGAACTTCGAAAGCAATCTATTCCAAGGAATATGTGATAGACTAGGCATGAAGAAAACAAGAACTACCGCGTATCATCCGCAATCGGATGGTATGGTAGAACGAATGAATAGGACAGTTGGCAAGTATTTGACAAAGATGGTGTCCGATCATCAGCGAGACTGGGACCAATACCTTCCGTTCTTCACAATGGCCTACAGATCTGCTGTTAACGAATCAACAGGCCAGACACCAGCCAAAGTCCTATTCGGACGCGAAATGCGACTACCTTGTGATCTAGAGTTTGGGTGTCGACCTGGAGAAGATGTAGCTGGTGAAGATTATGTGATGGAATTACGAAGAAGAATGGACGATGTACATGAGTTGGTCCGTTCCCACCTCCAGATCGCTAGCGACCGAATGAAGAAACGGTACGATACACAAGCCAAAAAGGGTTGCTTTAAGAAGAACGACAAAGTCTGGCTGTATAATCCCAAGAAGCGGAAAGGTTGTTCTCCCAAATTGCAGCAGTTTTGGGAAGGTCCATACCTCATCATGGAGAAGATCAACGATGTCATCTACCGAATAAACAAGATTCCGAGGGGAAAGCCGATGATAGTACACCATAACCGGCTGGCGTCTTTCGAAGGTGACCACGAAGTAGATGAAGAAGTGGAAGTAAACCAAGTCCAAGACGTGTCTGACCTCACGTTTGAGGAATTCATGGGTGCCTATGGAGGTACCGGTAAAGCAAGACATGGTGTTACCACTGAAGAAAAGCAAGATCTACTCGCGCTCCCCGATGACTACTCGCTGGCCCTTACCATCCCGGCCAGTATCAAAGACGCACCAGGGTTGGCATCCGTCTTTCGAAGGAAGTTTGGTCGAGTTGCAGAACTGCAATGCCAGGTGCCAGCTCCCGGTAAAACCTTGAAACTCCAAGATGCATCACGTTACCTTTTCTACCTGGTAACAAAAGACACTGCCCGTGACCAACCTACCTACCGAGATGTATGGGAAGCCTTACTTCAATTGAGAGAGCACGTACTAGAGTCCGACGTGCAAAAGTTAGCCATGCCAAAGTTGGAGTGCCGCCAATTAGATTGGAGGGTTATCCGAAATATGGTGGAAGAGATCTTTAAAGACACCGAAGTCCAGGTGTTAGTCTGTTGCAATCCGCATAGTTACTGGTGCGGAGAGAAAACCGTCCCTTGTCATTTTTATACAACTGGAAGTTGTAAAAGAGGGTCCAGTTGCCGATACCAGCATACCGTTCCGGTTCCAGTCCTGACAAGGTTCCAGGAGGAACAATCTTTTAAGAGGGGGGCAATGTTACGATAAATTCTGACCCAAAACCGTAAATATATTTATTACTAATATTTTCATTCATTCACGTATTTTTTAGGTAATGCCTACCTGACACACGATGGGTCCCCCTTTTTAATAAAAACAACAATTCGAACCTTCTGGAGACAAGCCGATTTAACCATACCGGTTCTGAGAACAATTCGCCGCTCTGTCTAGAAGGCCTTTCAGCAAAACAGCGGTCTATGTTCGATGTGTTTCGAGAAACAACTGTTTTCATTCTCGAATAACAGGACTTTATATTTATAGAGGAATTTTGGTTATGGAGGGACAGTTAATAAAGAAGATTCGCGCTCGCGATATTGTTGTTACGCTCGCCTACTAATAAATTATTGTATATGTAGTGATAAATAAATAAATATCAGTTATTGTGCTTTTTAATGAATTAAGATAAGAACAAGACATTATAAATTAAAGACTTAACAATTAATAAATTCACAACAATATATATATATATATATATATATATATATATATATATATATAATTTCATTCGTGCTTATATTTTTTTGCCATTATTCTCATTAAATATCAGTGTCTTCAAATTTATTTTCAACTACGTAAGTGATTTAAATTTTTTGTTCATTAGTGCATGCTTTTTCTTATTGTAACTGGTAATATAAGGGGAAAAGCTCGCATTACTTAACTTTTTCTCGATTCTATTCTTTATCAAATTCCAACTGTAACTTCGCTTCCTAGAAATCAGCTTCGGGATAGTAGAATGACTCCAAAAGGGCGTTATACTTTGTATTTTTCTATTTTTAGTGTCTGCCTTGCTCTCCCTCTCTCTATCTAGTTCACAAAACTCCTGATAAATATAATTAGGCGTGGAGATAGTTTATTGGTGTCTTGTTGCAGCCTTCGGCACCGCAATGTGAAGGATCGATGGAAAAGATTATTTTTGGCGTTAATGCGGTATGGGAAAACCGAGTAGACGTGTCTAAAGTTAATTTTGGCTCCAGAGTAATAAAAAAGAGCCGAGGCAGTTGGAATTGACTTTTTTCATATTGTCCGATAATAACCTTGAAAGCAGATAAAAAGTGTGTTTGATTAATAAAGAAAATGAACGCATTTGAATTTTTTTCGTTCATGGATATTTCCATTACATATTATATTTTTGTGAAATTTTATATCCGATTTTTTTATTTTCTGTGACGTTACCCGGTACAATCTGCTGACACACAGTCATTTTTTAATAATTGTCTTGTCCAATAGTTAATATAGCTCAATTAAAAACACTCCGATCATAAAATAAAAATTGAACAATAAATGTGGCATCCAAATGCCAATATATGTAGAAAACATGTCATAAAAATACTTACTTGAGTTTTCAATGTAAAAGTTGGTATAAAGAGTAAATATGAATCATTAGAAATTATAAGCACAAAGTATCCAATACCACAGGATACTCTAAATTTAACAAAGCACTGCTTAAATATCACATATTTCATCTATAAGGAGCAAAGATTTAAACACGTTGGAGGAGCACCGATGGGTTCACCACTGTCACCGGTAATAGCAAACCTATTTATGCAAGAAATAGAACAATGAGCAATATGAACAGCCGAACACAAACCCAATCTTTGGCTTAGGTACGTGGATGATACTTTTATAATCTGGACACACGGAGAAGGAAAATTAAAGGTATTTTCAGAACACATCAATAATATCCACCATAAAATCCAGTTTACTATGGAACTGGAAGAAAAAGAACAACTATCATTTTTGGAGGTGTTAATAATTAAGAAGGAAGACGGCGCATAGGACACACAGTATACCGAAAACCGACAGATATCTACATACCGATATACATTACCATTCTACATAATTACATTTCGTCATTAAAACCCTGATGACACGATCCCAAAGACTGTCAATGCATAATGTGAAAACAGCGCCAAGAAAAAACGGCTTCTCAACATATACCATTGAAAAGGCTCATAATGCTCAAGAAAAAATTAAGGACCCAACAGAAGACACAAAACCAATTGCAAAAGATATTCTACCATATGTAAAGGGTACAACAGAAAAAATAGAATTGGTGCTAAGAAAACACAAAATAGAAACGATATTTAATACCGACAAAAAAATCTCAACTATTTTACAATCCGCCAAAACGAAAATATCGTTAGAAAATCAAGGAGTATACGAGATTCCATGTGGAGAGTGTGACGAATTGTACATCGGACGGACCAACCGAAGATATGATGCACAAAGGCTTCGAACAACATGGATAACAGTATTAAAGAAAAAGTCAAAAATACATCAGGCCACAAGACTGACGAGTAGGACTCCTACCCACACACGGACAGGACCAATCACAAGAAGCCTTGCCAAGAACCGTTCGAGAGAAGAGCTCTTCGATCAGCTATACAAGTAACCGCATCGATTATGAGAGTTATTTTTTACTAATAATTTCTGAAAAGGACCGTTTTAGCTCAAACCCTTTCACCTCTGACCACCCTGGACACTACCTTCTCTGCACGACTACATCCACCGACGCGTACAACCAGTGAGACATAACCCAGCGACGTAATGGCAACATCCAAAACTAAACAAACCATGTCCTGAAGAGGTGTCACACCTAGAACAGGACAGCAAAATCATCCAAAAAAGAAAATACAACCAACAGAAAGAACAACAAGACAACGATGCATGCATGAGAGTCAGTAAATCGTGGACACGCGCAAGCACAGTGTAGGCCCAGGTAATTTGATTATATTTATTTACATACACTTAATATGATTTTATGTTTGAGAACATCGTACAAAAAAATTACAAAAAACAGAAAAAAACGGCTTCGGTCACCAAAAAAATTACAAAATTACTAACAAAAACCGGCGAAAGCCACAAAAAAATATTAACAAAAACCATAAAAACGAAGGCACGAAGTTTACGAACTGGGCCTAGCCCAGAGCGGAGACTTGACACCCAAGTAAGCTATTTTAGATTCGCGGATAAGTCACACGAAGATAACAGTATATAACAGAAGGTACCGTGTTGGTGTTCTATTACCCAGAACTTCCACATGAAGAGTATTTGGTTGATAGTTGTGCCTCTATCGCGCATCAGAGTGGTATAGGGAGAAAAGGGATGGTCTGGAGCACTGGAGCCTCTGTGGAGTGACTACTGTTTTTTAACTCGAGTTTATACACCTCTCTGCAATGAATTGTTACACCCGAACGTAATTCTTTGGAGTGAACATATCTCACAGGCTGTGTTTAATTAAATTGCTTGCTTGCTTGAATGTCAGTGTACTTCAAGCATCAGCGCAAGAAGCGAGTCTACCTGATTTGACAACGGCAAGTGCTACTTTGCCGGAACGTTGTCAAAATAATGGTTTTTCTCAAAACCAAAATTATTCAACGCGAAGTCAAACCCGAAAAACCACAGAAAGGACATATAACTCCGCGGAAATTTCAAGCGTAACATAAGACTTGCCTGAAGAATGATCAGGAAGACTATGTATATACATAGGAAGAACTAGCTAAAACCTGGACAGACTATGGCTTCGTCCCTCTTTGCGAATTATACACCGAATCTACCAACTACTAACTTATCCACGGACAATTTATCCGGTCCTTCCATTATTCGTGTCGAGGTGGAGTTAAAAATAATAATAAAAGTAGCAAAACTGGGCAAGACCTCTGGATCGGATGGCATTACTACGGAAGCCATAAATTTGTTAAAGAGTGACAACATCGACATGCTGGTAAAAATTTTTAATGCCATATAAAATATAACCATCTAACAGATTGTTCAACCTTTATAGTGATTCCTAAATAACAGAAAACCTCAAAATGCAAAGACCACAGACTGATCAGTTTAATAAGTCATTTTCTTAAAGTATTTATTTACATCCTCCACACAAGAATGTTCAGAAAGCTGGAAGAGCTAAGCGGCGACACACAATTTTTCAATAGCAGGCTGGGTACACGTGAAGCAGCTTTCTGTTTGAATAAGCATATACAAAAACCACACGGATCAACGAAGGATATATTTATCACATTTCTTGATTATGAAAAAGCGTTTGACACTGTAAAACACGACGCAATGATAAAAATGTCAACATCAACGAGAAAGATATAGGAGTTATTCAGGATCTCTATTGGAACCAGAATGCACGAGTGAGGCTAAACAAATCAATGAACACAGAGAAATTAAAAATTTTACGAGGGGTACAACAGGGGTGTATTTTGTCTCCTGTGCTGTTCATACAACTGCAAGAAGATAATACTCCAAACGAGCAAGTGAAAATATTCAAATGCTTGGGAATTATGGTGAATGATCAATGGGATCTCTAACAAGAAATAAATTATTATATATAAATAACCGTGATCTTTCCTTCAATCTCCGTTACAGGATGGGCAAATACTATGTATGGTCCATATTATTATATGGCATGGAGACATGGACGTTAAAAATCTCCTCCGTTAATAGCTTAGAGGCCTTCAAAATGTGGACCTAGAGAAGAATATTCCGCATACTATGGACAGATAGGGTGAGAAACGAGGAAGATTATGAGATTAAGAAGGGCAAATACTGAGAGAGAATTACTCAACGTGATCAAGGTACCAAAAATTGTATACCTGGGCCTTATCCTAACAGGAAAAAAATACGCAATCTCTCAACTAATTATCCAAAGAAAAATTGAGGGAAAGAGCGGAGTAGGTTGCAAACAAATGTCCTGGCTACGGAATATAAAGAACTAGACAGGCATAAATAACACTGGCGACCTTTTGCATGCCGCAAAAGACAGACGTTTGGCCTTAAAATCATTCGCCAGTGCCCTATAGGTGCACGGCACTATAAGAAGAGAGAATATAAGGACTGCAAGGTAATACCTAGTGAGACTGTGAGATAACAACATACATAAGCTGCTTGTGCTGGTCATCAAAGTAAAAAGCGAAACGGAACCAAAATATCGTAATGACCATAAAAGTTAATTAGTGGATCTTAAAAGATGAGGAAAGAGGTATATTCGGAACAAAATAATAGAAAAAATAAACTAGAACATAAAAGGAAGTTTTAATACAATTTAGAGGAATAGGACTATTATTATTAAAGATATTTGAAAAAACCTCAGGAAAGAAGTTTAAGACTAAAAGTATCTAGTGGTGGTCAAACAAAGTACAAGAAAATAATAATAATAATATATAAACAGTGACAAGAAAATAGTCTTTGTTATTTTGTATTGCTTGATGACAAATACCGACAAGATGACGCGTAAATGGAATTATTAATTTACCAAACGTTATGATATACTGCCGTTTAGTTATGGTTCAGTAGCACTTTAGTCGATTCCAATTTGGTATTCAAACTGATTGCACAACGCCATATTACCTTTAGAACAAGGCTAATTCCCTAATTTGACATATTATGTGGAAATTATCCCGGACTGAACAGTGCGAACAGTGACGTCCACTTTAATGGGTGAAAGGGCACCTTCTAAAAAATTGATAATGCTTAACTATAAGATATCTTCTTAACATGTGTTTACTTAATGGTTGACATCTATTACAGCTATATATATCTTCTTCATGACTGATAAGGAATATATAAAGTACGAATATTATCATGATAATTAACTAATTAACTACTTTATTATTTTCAAAAGTACTCATTTCGCCCATAACTGAACCATTAGTTAAGTCACCATGTAATCTGAAGTGGGTTTATGAACTCGCAACTATGAACTATGAAATTACTAAGTTTTTATAATCGCTATATTTTTCGGCGTAAATGCGAACGTTCTTTAATAAATCTTTATAAATACACTGTCTCCATTGGCTGTCTCCATTGACTGCGATCCTGTGCCATATGGACGGCTTCATGTAAGGATTTTTCCACCAGGATCTTCATTTGGACTGCACATGGTGTTAGAGATCTTTCTCTGGTTCTTCGTCCTTCTACCTTTCCTTCTATTACCGATAGTTCCATGGTCCCCGTTTTCTAGCTAAGTGGCCCAAGTAATTTAAGTATATTCGGTTTACTTTTTTTAATAGCCTGTCTTTTATATGAAGCTCTTCCAGAAAAGACAGGTTGGTTCTATGTTCTATCCTGCACACGCGTAGAATAATTCTTCTCTACACTCACATTCGATCTTACTCCTATCGATTTTTGTGAGAGTCCATGTTTTAGCTGCGTATGCAACAATGGGAAAAATAAGAGCATTGGCCAACTTGAGCTTAATATTCCTTGTTATTCTCTTTATTTCCATATTTTAATTAATTTAGCTGTTGAGGCAAGTATTCAAGTCTGTATACCTCTTCAAAATTCGCCACTTGGTGTAAGTGCGGTAGATTGTAATTTGCTCTGTCTACTATAATTATTTTTATTTTTCCAGTGTTGATCTGAAGTTCCAATTATTCGCTTATTCGATTTAACCGTTCGGTGATGGTAATCATTTCGAATTCATTGTCTGCTAGTATAAGTAAGTCATCTGCATATTGCAAATTACTGATTTTTTTGCCTCCTATAGTTATTCTTCCAACCCATTCGTCTAGTAATTTCATCATTATATGTTCAGAATATATGTTGTAAAATAATTTTGAAAGTCTGCTGCCCCGTCTAGTTTCTTTCTTCGTTTTGAGCACATCTGAATATATTCCGTGTATTTTAACTTTGACTGAATTTTTATCATACATATTTCTTATTAGGTTAACTAGTAGATTAGGACTCCTATATTTCCACTATACTTCAGAGTGTCATCGCGTGCAATAGTCTGTGGACTAGTACGAACTCCGAAGCGCATCGCCCAGCCTCGAATTTTCCCATTTTCTAATCGTCCTGAAAATCTCTATTTATCGCTCGAACAGCACATATAAATATAGGCGATTTTCAGGTCAGCCAGGTCAGTCCCTCACGGGCTCTCCTAGAGTATTGTACTCTAGGGGCTCTGCTCCTATTATTTTCCATACTCTGTGGCTGAGAGTTTATTCTACTGCAACTTGGTATTTTTATTTCGACTTAATATTTGTCAGTTAAGAAATATCTTGCCTTTTTCAAGGCAAGACACTGAAGAGAAATTTTTACAACTCCATACCTAGTAAATGTAACAAGTCCATTGACTTGAGTAGAGGAGCATTCTCTTAGACCCTTCTTAATTATCCCAAAACGACATGGCGCCCAACTCAGTTTTCGAACTCACGCCCACCTGCACAGAAGGCACACAAATGAATCCACCGTGTGATGGATTCAAAAAGACAGCGGGGAGAACCATCGAATGTTAGTGCACTCATGCTAACATGCCGACATCGAGATCTTCTGCAGACCTAATACCTTCGGTGTACAGACAAGCCAGGCTTCTTCGAAGTTAGAAGCCCCAGATGTCAATGGAAGTCCCGGAGAAGGCCCAGTCACTGCCTCCCTACCGAGAAGTGGTCGGAACCACGTAAGCTAAGGCAGACTGGTCTACGAAACCCCGTTGGATACGGTAGATGGGATCCGAACGACTTAGAAGAAGACGAACTTGCCGAAGGAGTTGGTACACCGACTGACGATGTACCTGCAGGAGTAGGAGATGCTGTCACCATCACCGACCTTCTTCTGTAAGTAGTGATTTGTGCAGTTTTGTGGACTTTATTGAACATTTTACTTTACTATATTTTTATGTATTTTTCTTATGTAATTTTGCTCATGTATTTTTACCAATAAATATTTTCCCAACCGCAGAGTCTCCAGAGGAGGGGGATGTCATCGAGTGCAATAGTCTGTGGATTAGTGCCCACTCCGATCCGCATCACCCAGCCCCGAATTTTTTCCATTGGCTAATCGACCTGAAAATACCTATTTATCGCTCAAACAGCACATATAAATATAGGCGATTTTCAGGCGAGCCAGGTTAGTTCCTCATGGGCTCTCTTAGAGTCTTGTACTCTAGGGGCTCTGCTCCTGCTATTTTTCATACTCTGTGGCTGAGAGTTTATTCTACTGCAACCTGGTATTTTTATTTCCACTTTGTCGTCTAAGAAATATCTTGTCTTTCTCAAGACAAGATACCAGAAGAAAACTTTTTACAAGTCCATACCCAGTAAATGGACTTGGGTAGGGGAGCATTTGACAGTATTATTCGAAGCCCTCTACAGAGCGTCCGAGGATCCAGAAGGTGTTTAAGACCCTTATTTATTATCCAGAGACGGCAAGAGGGAAACCCATTTTACTGAATCGAAAGCCGTTGTGTAATCTACAAAACTGAGCAGAATTGGTATGTTGTGTTCCCTTACATTTTGTATTATCTGTATGATGTTCAGTATCCGATCCCGCGTTCCTTTTCCTGGTACGAACCCGCATTATTTTCCGTAACTTCGTCATGTTCTTCTCCATAACTCTTCTTTTTACCACTAATTCTAAAGTTACCCCTGACATTCAATGTTTGTTCTTTTGGGTTTTACCCGGTAGGCAGGCACTCTTTTTCAGCTAAATGTATTAAGCTTTTTATTCCATTTCACGTTTTACTTATGTCTTCTAATATTTGTGGTTTTTCTTTGTTTATTAGTTTCATCTGGAATTCTTCTGTATTCTTTACCCATAGCTGTTTTGTCTTATGTATTTTTCTAGATGTGTGTAGTTTGAGCCTTTAGTTAATTTTTGTCAGTTTATGATTTGATCCAGTATACTCCAGGCATGCCTTTTACATTTAATACTGAGGTTTTCCATCTGTTCCGCACGAGAATGTAGTCGATTTAATTTTTGTGTTCTTTATTTGGACTATTCCATGTTAAGAACTTTCTTGGGTGATGTTTATAAAGTGTATTTGTTATCACTAGATTGTTTTCACCGGCAAACTGTAGAAGACATTCTCCTCTGTTGTTTCTAATACCCAAGCCAAATGACTTGACTATATCTCTCAAATATGGTCTTAAATATTATATACTGGCTCTTTTGTGGGATTTTCTCCAAGATTTTTTCTATGTTGTTGTAAATGCAGTCAATCTCTTCATCTGGGGCATCTGTTGTGGTCATATATACCTCAACCTCAATGACATGGAAATTATTCTGTAAATTTGCAATTTACAATGTTTTACAAAGGTGGAGAATATTTTTTGAACTTAAAAAATTGTAAACTGAGATTTGTGTAGTTAATTGGCACGAATGAGTGATATTAATTCTTTTAACTAGATGTCGGTATGTGTTTAATACCTCTTCGTTGGTGGTTCTGCTTGGTCAACTGTTCCACATTTCAAATGCGCTAATCTTTTGATATCCTGTTATTTCAGTCTCTATATTTCGCCTCCGTTCGGTATGAAAGAACAGATATGACCTTTTATCATTCGTTATCTTATCAGGATGAATACTTTTGGATTGGAGATCATTTTAAGCATTCTCATAAAGCCAGATTTTGCTATTACGATGCGCCTTCTAATTTCTTCGAGATTTAGTTTAATTGGCTGACTATCTTTGACTAAGTTTGTATATTTTCAAAAAAGATGTTGCCTACGTTTCTGTTGCTTGTAATTTGCTCTTAAGATTGAATATCATAGCTTCTCATTGGAAATATTGTTCGGTGGTCTTAAATTTTTTTTATGTTATCTTTTTTGGAAGAGCACGTTAACCGTGTCTTGCCACAAAACCGCACAGACATAAAAACCTGTAGGACTAGCGGTTGAAGATAAGAACAACGCAAAATTTAGAGGTAAGAATGAAGAACATTCAGTCCAATACACTAGCTGAGGATAAATAGATGACGATACACAATAGCACTACTTGAAACGAGAAAGCAGGATAGTGATCTCCAAACAGAGACAAAAAATTAACCCTGGATGGCCGACGAGATTTTAAATTTAATGAAAAATTAAGGAAGTCAATAAAACTATTCGTAGAAAGTAGAAACGAGCAAAAGAGCAATGGATGGCAACGAGAAGCTGTGAAATGGAACAATTACTGCAAAAATACTATTTACACAACGTATATACAAAATCAAGGAAATAACAGGCAATCAAGTAAATAATAACAATAAGCTCATTGTAGGAATTGAAGAAAAACCTTAGATGCTGAAAAAATACTTTACGAACATGGTTAACCACGAACAATTTCAGCGATCTCCATATGTCAATGAGATCAATAAAAGCACTCCTGTCATCACTAACAAAGAAGAGGTACAACGTACCGTCCTATTACAAAACGATAGTTAAGCCGATATTAATGCATTTAAATGTGATGATTATATGATTATATATACAAGAAGTGCAAGCAACAAGTGGATGACACTCAATTCGGGTGCAGAAACGGAGTGCGAACTCTTAAGGCTTAAGTCTCACTCAATGCACATTCGCCTTAAAATATACGCCTACTTTATAGACTTTGGTTTGATTGCGTTCAACACCATAACGCAGAAATACTCAGAGTAACGTGTATAGATTAGGGTGACCTATGAATCATCACATAACTGTAATGACATCAGATAGCTCAAGTAAGGATAAAAAGCAATATGTCGGACGTGGTAACTATAAGAAAAGGTGTACAACAAGGATGATATTGTCCTCACCTCTCTTTAATCTGTACTCGAGAAACATCTTCACAGAAAATTTAAAGGTAATAGCGCAGCAATCATAATTAAAGGCAAAACAATTATTATTATAAGATATCTCGATTATACAGTGCTTCTTGGCTTGCAACCTATCAGAACTAAAGAAACTTATATACGACATTGTAGAATGTATAGCGAGCACTATGGCCCGAATATATGAACATTACCAAAACGAAACTTATGATTTTTTCCAAATTATAAACAGAAGCTGTCCTTCAAATACGTGACAGAATCATTGAATAGGTGTCATCCACCAGATACCTGGGTGAACTAATGAACAGTAGTTACGATTCTACGAAAGAGGTCCTATGGGACCGAACACGCTAGAAAAACGAGAAACTTCTTCATCAAGCGGAATCTCTAGATGAGACTTCGAATCCGAATGATGCGCTGTTATGTATTCCCAATTCTACTCTACAGCTATGACAGCGGGACTCTTAACCCCTTACTAGAAAATCGAATCGAAGCTTTTATAATGTACCTTTATAAACACCGAAGTCATTGAGGGAAAAATTCAGGGAAACAGGTCAATAGGAAGAAGACAAAATTTTTGGCTCAAAGACCTACGACGTTGGCTCGGCAAAACATCGACCAAGATCTTCAGAGCCACTGTTTCGCGCATAACTGTAGCCAATTGGATCGCCAACCTTCGAAGGGAAGGGAGATACCGCGGCAAGAAGAAGATATGTGTCAATATTAGCCAGTTATGTGTTAAAGGTTCACTTTCATTTGTAATATTAAAAATATAGGTTTTTTTTATAGAATCTTCACTTAGTTGTTGAAACTCTTCAACGGTTATTTCTTCGTCTTGTTCTTAGTTACTGATACTGGTTCTTTGATAGCTAGCAAATAGTCTTTTATGAATATAGTCAGTTTCTATTATCAAATGATCTTCCAAATATTGTTCTCGTCCTTTTATCTCGTGGGAACACAAAGAATTAAATTAAAGGTGTGATTGAAAAATTGACCGTTTAAAAGGATATTTCCCTTGTATGTGAACCTATTTGTTGCCCACCCATTTAAACGTGGTTTATATCTTGCGTGGTATAATGAAGTCGTTCTGGTGAATCCCTGAGCGTAAAAAGTGTCCTCTAGGTACAATCCTGTATGGATGAATACTGATATTTATATGTAATTAGGGGGCTAGAGGTTAAAAAAAATAATTTTATGGGAGTTAAAGCACTTTATGGTTTTTTTAAATGCTTTTACATCAATTTTACCATATAACTTACTTACAATATAGATATAACCATGAATATCTGTTATTAATTTCCAACATTCTAGAATATTCCGTTAGTGACGCACACCGCACAAAGCTGGGAACGCAATCTAGAGGGCTGGCTGGTCCCTATGGAATTATAGATGATAAAGAGACATAGAGAGCTGTGACGTAGCGGGTTAGTACGTTGATTTTAAGTGACTCAATGTTCGGGAATTGAAGCCCTGTTGCCAAAATATTTGAAGTATAGGTAAAGCTCTTTAACGGTTCATATTTTACACGAATGCGAAGAAAGAATGCATACAAGGGTGATGTTAAAGCAAGCGTGGAACAAAAGTTTAGGGTCTTAATAAAAAATAACGTTCATTTTCTATATTTTTTTATATATTTTTTTAAAATACTTTAAAAAATAATATATCGTAAAAGACTTTTTGTTTAACGAGCTTAATTTATATCTGAGTTTTTTTTACAGATTTAAATATTATACCATTTTTGCGAATGTCGCTTCCTACCTTTCCTACCAAGTGTCCGACATGGTAAATTCCAGCTATTGCTTGTACTTCTAGTTGAATTGTCATATCTGCTGTAGTTACTCAAATAAAACTAAATTTTTCATTGCTAGCAAAACACTTAAACTTTCTTTTCTACAACATTCTCATATAAAAGTATCAGGTACAACTTGACATGTTAAAGGAGATGTTTAAATAATATATGTTAAAGTAGACGTTTAGTTTTAAGTTCTGGGTGTTTTTTAGAGGTATAAAAATGTAAGCTGTCAACACTTTTTTAACCGGCAGCCATTTTGACAGTCGTCAAGTGATTTATGTTTAGTTTGGTTTTGCATTTTAGCATTAATAACCTGAACGCTCAAACTGTAGGTCCTTATGGTCTAGGACAACCTAACGATCGAGGACAGAGATTGTCTGAATTTTGTAAAGAAAACGATATGATCATTGCAAACACCTGGTATAAACTATTCAAGCGACGACTACACTTGGAATGCTCCATTTGATGATGGCAATAACCCTGAGTCCACAAGAAATCAAATAGACTATATACTTGTACATGAGTCAAAATGCCGTCAAAAAAGTCATAACATTTCCTGGGGCAGATATTGGATGTGATCATCAACCACTTGTAGCAGATATTAAACTAAGGTTAAAGCGAATTCAGCGACAAAAACCAAACACCAATGTACTTAACTTTGAAGATATATACATAAAACATAACACTAAAAAAGAATTTAACAATAGAATAAAAAACATCGGTGAAAAAACTAGAAAATCCAGAAGAACTATGAAGTGAATTTAAAAACCAAGTTAACGAAATCTCCACAAACAATGATTATAGAAAAAACTTAATCAAGAAAAATAAATGAATGACAGACGACATCTTGAAATCAATGGAACAACGTCGACTGATAAAATCTAATGAAACAGAATATAGACACCTGCAGAGAAGAATAAAAAAGATCAAATTTAGCCAAAGAAAACTGGATGAGGGAAAGGTGCACGAAATGGAGGAAGTAATATCTAAACACGACTTATTTAATGTGCACAAAAAACTAAAAGAAATGAGTAACATATTTAAAAAAGAAGTTCCCTCTGTACTCGTTGACAATAATAACAAAATTATTGTAAATGAGTACGAAGTAAGAAAAGAATGGCAGCTGTATATATCAGAGTTGTTTGAAGATGACAGGAATAATATTCCCGAATTCTACCAAAACTGTACTGACGGCCCAGAAATTATGAAATGCGAGGTAGAACACGCTATAAATGATGCTAAAATTAGAAAAGCTTGTGGTCCAGATGATACACTAATTGAGAGGATGATAACATGAAAGTAGTAGTAAGTTTTTAATTCAATATATAACACCGGAGTGATTCCCACAGATTGGCTCAAATCCATCTTTGTCGCAATACCTAAAAAACACAATGCCAGAAAATGCTCAGAATATCGATTAATTAGCCTAATTACCACACTCTTAAAATTTTCCTAAGAATATTTCACAACAGAATTAGATGCAAATACGAAGAAGATCTCGAAGATACCCAATTTGGTTTTAGAAATGCTATGGGAACCAGGGAGGCACTTTTTGCGCTTAAATTACGCATCTTATTACAAAAATGCCGTGACCAAAGAAAATATATATTTGCATGTTTCGTGGACTTCGATTCGACAAAGAACAGCATGTAAAATTAATGGAAATACTGAAAAATATCGGAATAGATGACAAGGATATTCGTGTCATTAAAAATTTGTGCTGGAGTCAAACTGCTATCGTAAAAATTAGAGATAACTACACCGATGAAATCTCCATACAACGAGGAGTCAGGTTGCATTTTGTCGCCAACATTGTTCAATGTTTACTCGGACCAGTTATTTAAAAAGGCACTTGAGAGACAACCATATGGAATAAAAATCAACGGGGAACTACTTAATGTGATTAGATATGCAGACGATACAGTAATTCTGTCAGATAATGTTCAGTGTCTCCAACTTCTGCTTGATCGTATTCAGGAAGTAGGAGAGGAAATGTGTATTAAAATAAACTCAAACAAGACCAAATTTTTAGTGTTTAGTCTTGACCCACATCCCGATGCAAAGCTTCCATTAAACGGAGTCCAAGTTGAGAAAGTTCACAAAATTACATATTTGGGAACTGTGATAACGGACCAACTATTTATAGATCCAGATATAGAAATAAAACGTAGAATAGCAATGACTAAAACTAATTTTATGAAAATGAAGTCATTTCTTTGCAATAATCATCTCAGTTTAGAACTAAGACAAAGAATGGTTAAGTGCTATGTTTGATCCGTACTTTTATATAGTGCAGAAGTGTGGACGCTAAAAGTATCGATCATGAACAAAATTGAAGCATTGGAAATGTGGGTTCATGGACGAATGCTGAAGATACCTTGGACAACAAGGAACACTAATGAAGAAGTACTAAGGAGCGTCAACAAAGATAGAGAACTGCTAACGACTGTTAAACATGGAAAAATGTCTTATCTGAGACATATAGTAAGGGGAAGTCGATATAAAATATTACAACTGATCCTTAAATGCAAAATAGAGAGCCGTAGAGGTGTAGGAAGGAAACGAGTTTCTTGGTTGAGGAACATTCGTGAATGGACTCGGATATCAAATGCGGGACAATTATTCCATATTGCAGAAAATCGAGAAGCCTTCGCAATGGTGATCGCCAAAGTCGAATAATTCTGATATGGCACGCGAAGAAGAAGAACCTAAACGCCTGAACAAGGCTTCCGTCGTATAGTGCGTACCGTAGAAATTGTTGCTGATGTAGAGCGTAGCATAAAGGAAGACCGGAATCAGTCCGGAATCAGTCTATCACTTTATAGAAGATTTTGCGGAAAGATCTTGGTTTTCTTTCGTGCTTACAAAATCCAACTCGTGCAAGAAATAAAGCTACATGATTACCTAGCAAGGCGTAGATTCTGTGAATGGGATCCAAACGTGATTGCCGTTGATCCTGATCTTCATAAGCGAATTTTGTTTAGCGACGAAACTCACTTCTAGTTGAATGGCTATGTCAACAAATAAAACTGCCGTATTTGGAGTGAAGATAATCCTTAGGTGTATGTTAAGACATTATTACATCTAGAAAAACTGACTGCTTGGTGTACTTTGTGGGCTTGTGGAATCATTAGAATCATACTTCTTCAAAAACGATGCTGGTCAGAACGTTACAGTCAATGGTGACCGCTATAGAGCCATGATCACTGACTTTTTCATTCCACAATTGAACAAACATGATGTGCAGTAGCTGTGGTTTCAACAAGACGGCGCAACATGTCACACAACTCGTGCCACGATTGATTTATTTCACGTTTCGGACCCTTGAATTGGCTTCCAAAATCGTCCGATTTAATACCGCCAGACTATTTTCTGTAACGATATGTGAAGTCTACTAATCTATGCCGATAAGCCTGAAACGATTGACTACTTGGAGAACAACATTCGACGCGTTATTGCCGATAAACGGCCGCAAATCTTGGAAAAGTCATCTAAAATTGGACCTCTAGATTAGACTACGTCAGTGCCAGCCGTGGCAGTCTTATGCCAGAAATCATATTTAAATTATAATGTCAAAAGATACTTTTGAATAAAGTCAATTTCATGTCAATTTAAAAAAATCATCTTTGTTTTATTCCATTTAAAAGTTCTATACCTCTAAAAAAAAACACCTATTATAATGTAAAGACATTTTAATGCGAAAAACTACTAGACGGAGATGACTTTTAAGATGTATTTAAAAAAGGAGGCTTTTAACCAATCCCAAAGAGAAGAAAAGATACGAAAAGAGACATTAGGAAAAAGCACTGGAAGATCAAGATGTATCAATCAAGAAAATAGTGAAATCGGTAAAGAGCCAAAGAAGAAAAGCATTAAAGGAAAAATACAGACGCAAATTTAAAAACAGAAAGGAACGAAACAGTCACAAGATACAAATAACGTTTCAAGAACATTTTCTTTACAAGAATCTTGATATTTCACGATGATTTTCATGACGATCTCCGATGAAAACCAGTGTGATCATACCCCTCAGCAATGCCTGCACTAGAGAGTATTAGTAATGACAAAGACTTTTCAGTTGAAGAATATGTTGTTATGACTTTTGATGGTTTTTTTCCAGAGGCGATCAAAATATATTTTCATACAGGGCTTTTCAGTGCTACGCATCTGATGCTATCTAAAAATAATAAACTATGTACGCCATAAAGCAACGAAGACAAATTGAAGAGTGGAAATTGAAAAGGGCCAAAATTCAATTTTTTCCAAAATTGAAATTGATGTAGGAATGTTCTAGGTCCCCGCTTATTGCCATAAGAAAGATTGTAAATGCCAGCATGAAAATTAGAGTTTCAGGAGCTTCTTATAGATGTGGCTGTATGGGCGGCACCATTTTCTTTAGGAAGATCAAAGTCCAACGGTTCAGATGTCGCTACTTCTAGACATCTGCATGTGTCAGCTGTGTGCTTTTTTATGAGTGATAATAGTTAATTATAGCTTATTGATATGGAAGAAAGTCAGAAAAAAAGAAGACCTAAAAACAGTGTTTCATTTAACAATGAGCAGAAACGCTTAAAATCAGTTGGAGCGTCATACAAAAAATACAAACTTACTTAAGTAGCTCCAAAAAATATCACAACGAACAGGTTTGAAATACAAATGTAATAATTTTCCTTATAATCTTGTGTATTTTTTTCAGATCGCATGCAAATATAAGCTGAACTGTAAAGATGTTACGTACAACAGGAGACATTCTCTTTTTGAAAGGTTTTACCAAGAAGATTCTAAAACACAAGGCATTTTTCTAACAGGGCTTTTAAATATTTGCGGTGTTCAAAGAAGATGACATGGTTTGTATGAGGATAAGTAAGATAGCCGACGTCAAGCAACAATATGCTATTCACCTCCCCATGGTAATAAAAAATTTGTCCGGGTATGTAAGAAAATCTTTAAAGAAACTTTTGCTGTTAAAGATCAAATATTGCGCATGATTGTCGAGTAGAAAAAGTTTTATAAAACGTATACTGATAAACGTATCAGACACGCTGCTCTTAAGTTTTCTGAATCGGTTCGTTTAATGGTAAAAAACCACATAAACATGAACTCAGGAGATGTTGGTCATTATTCAAGAGCTTAATCCATAAAGTAGTACATTAGCTCTGATTTGAGCACTTACAGATTGTACAGAGCCTTTTTGCAAATGCACCCAAATTTAACAGTCACGTGTAAGTTTTATATATCTGTGTTCATCAAGGATTTTCCTAGCCTGTCTTTCCACAGACCACGAGTTGATATGTGCAGTACATGTGACAAATTTCATTGTGAAATTAAAACCAATGATGAGTCAAATGCATCTATCACATCTCAACTAGAGCTTCGCCACCGTAAGACCGAGAGGACTAGAGCGTTTTAAAAGCAAGATATTATCGTGTCTCAAGATCTCAGAAGCCTAGATCTTGACTACGAGCAGTCCTAAAACGAGCAGCAGATGGTCTTACCTGAGCAAGCCCTATCTATTATCTCCTGAGTATATACCAGGAACGCAAAGATCTCCGCCTGAAAGACTGCTGCATGGGAGCCGAGAGCCCGGCCAGATTCAAATCCAACTCCGCTCTCATATACTCTGGCACCTGCTCGCTCGTCTATTCTGGATCCATCAGTGAACCAGGTGAGCCCGCCTTGACGGATCAGTGCAGGCTCTCGTTCCATTCACTTATCCCGGTCAGGAAAATGAACCAAGAATGGAGATGAGAACTCGAATTGGGAGGGTCATGCTGTCCTGTACCATAGAGAGCACAGGACAACAATCGAGGGCCTGTCTTTAAATGTCACAATGGCCCATCCGATCATTATTCCCAACCAGTATCCAGAGCAATTAAGACGATAGGCTGACGTCATGGCTTCGTGCTCTACAATGAGATGTAGAGAAGCTAAATTCAGCAAAGGTTCAAGAGCTGCTGTGGGAGTGGTCCACATGGCTCCTAAGATGCCAACTGCTGGATGTGAGTCAGCTGGGCCTTAGCTGAAGCCAGTATAGTTCGGGGCTACCACACAATGGCCACATACGTCAGGATACGCCTTATAAAAAATTTTCGGCTGCAGACCCCATTTGACTCCGAATGCTTTCTGCACGCCCAGAAAGCTGCCGCGGCCTTTTTTACTTTGGCGTCGAGATGTTCCTTCAATGAAAGATTCAGGATCACTCCTAGGTACTTAGTGATACTAGGTACCTAGGAGTGATATATAACTTTCCTTACTATTCAGTTTTATTATTAAATGTTTAATTACAGGACATTTTTTTGCGATACGCAACGAACTTATCAAAAGCATGTTATGTCCTCATGTAACACATCAATAAGCACATGAATAATATATTGTCCAGGGGAATATGTTGTTTCATCCACCACCTAATGGAATTGATTTTGTTTTATTTATTTTATTATACGATTCTACATAATTTATTTATAATGTACTTATTTCTGGTACTTTTATTTGACAATATTTTTGGAAAAATTTCACAGTCTATCAAATATTATAACTTATTTAACGGTATATTCACTGTTTTCAAGGTTACACACAGATCTTTTTTAAAGTTGTCTTCGTCGACTTTTTGAGCTTTAGTGTTTTTTAAAAACAAATTTAAAAATAATATCTCTTTACCATTTTTATACTTTTGCTGCATTCTGCAGGCATGTGCAGTAATTACCCCCAGACAACCAAAAAAATGTAATCAGAAATATTCTTAGAGCTACGACGTATCCAATTAAATGGTGGATTGGTAGAGACAACTGGGATTTACACTAAACTTATGTTTCTTCTTCTTTTTTTTCTTTTTGTGTAGACCTGATTCTGTCTGTTCTTCTATGTGGCAATTGGAGAACCGTCTCTTGCCGTCTTTACTACTCTATTTGTTGTCATTCGTCTTATATAATCGTTCCATTGTACTCTTCTATTTCTTATCCAGTGCTTGAGGTTCTCCACCTTGCATCTACGTCGTATATCTGTACTTCTAGCTCTATCCCATAGTGTTTTTCTATCAATTTTTCTAAGTGTTTTAATCTCTGCTGTTTCTAGCATTCTTTTTGTCCTCTCTGTGTTATGTCGTATTTATGCCGCGTATGTCATTATTGGTCTGATGACTGTTTTGTAAAGTCTGCTTTTCGTTTCGTACCCGATATTTTTATTTTTCCATATGGTTTCATTCGGGCAAGCTGCGGCTCTGTTGCTTCCGTTGCTAGATAATGTGATGCCTAGATATTTAAACTCTATCAATTGTTCTATTATCTGACCTTCCAGCTCCAATTTACATCTTAGTAAATTGACTGTTATAACTATGCATTTTGTCTTTTTTAGGAAAATTAGCATACGTTATAAATCGTCTTCACTTTGAGAGAGTAGTATTGCGTCGTCTGCATAGCAGATGATTTTAAGTTGTTTTCCTCCCATTTAGTATCCTTTTTTACCGTATTTAGTTCTTACTTTTTTTATTATTTCATCCATAATAAGGTTGAATAATAGAGGACTCAGGGAATTTCCCTATCTTATTCAATTGCCAGCTTCAATAGGATCAGTGAGCTCTTGTAATTTTACTTTTATTGTGTTAATTTGGTAGATATTTTCGATCGTTTTGATGGTTCCTAAAGGTATCTCTCTTATTATGTTTATATGACAGTCAATTGATACTCTTTTGACTCGTAGCTTGTTGAGTTTTAAAACTTTGATTTATTATAACTTTGTTATTAATGAATATTTTAATGCAATTTTTGTCATAGCTATTTATTTGAAGCTATTCTAAATCCAGTGTATATATTATAATCACCATTATCTTTGCCTTTATCCCGGGGTGGGTTCTCTAATTACATTTCTAAATAAGTTCTTCTTATGGGTATGACCTCTATTTTGGGCCATATCAATATTGATCCCCTTTATCGACATGTCCTGCCTAAGTGTCTCCTCCAAAGTCTTCTTTGATCTTCCTCCCCTCTTTGTGTGATTAAACGTTCCGACGTTGAACATAACTGAATCATCTTAACCCCTAGAGTTTCCCTATTATATTTTTTTTTAATTTTTCCCTTTTTTTAATCCACTCACCCATCTAACCATTCTCATTTCCGTCACATACATTTTTTATTCTTTATTTTTACATTCAGTTTCGCACATCAAAGCTGGTCTTATGGCAGTTTTATAAAATTTTTCCTCTAGTTTCATTCACTTCATCCATTTCGCCCTAACTTAACTGTATTCAGCATCCAAAGTTTTAATTTTATTTGTAGTGATAACTCCTTTATGGAGTTCCATTCACCATGGAATGAATATTCAAAATACTTTGTTTTGTCCTACAAAGTTTTAAATATTTTTCTTCAAGAGCTTGTCTCCATTGTTAAGTGTACTTAGTATTAATTCAGCACAAGGAACTGTTATACCCTCATAACATGTCTCCCACAATCTTCACATATTCATTAAGAACTTCTTTTTACTAAGAGCCCACCTCAAAACTTCTTGAGGAACTCTACATGCGTTCTTAAGATAAATAAATATATTATAAGTGTTAGTTTCTTTATTCATGTTTTTTTCTCAGTTGCCTTTTAATGAAAATTACAGCTGCTGTTGATCTGCCTTGATTAAATCCAAACTGATTTCTTCGGATGTTCGGAATTCTTCACGTATCCATCAATCAATAATTACTCTCTCCCATATTTTCATGGTATGACTAAAAAGTTGTAGGGCCCTGTAGTTTGTGCATTGTTGTATATTCATTCGTCTGGCATTTATCCCACTTTCATAATTCCATGTAAGAGACATCATCTGGAATCAATTATAACATAATAGAAAAGCACGGTAAGATTAGAGTTTGATATCAACATACAACAACTAACAGATTTTCAGCTCCAAAAGTGTAAACAAGGATGATGCCTATAAGACAAAGGTCAAGTAAATCAACTGTCAAATTTATAATATTCTTTCCTACCGAAGGTTATAAACATTTATAAATCGATTGCACTATTTAGAAAAAATGTATTTATCATTACAATTAATTATTGTGGTTTAATCCCATTTAAAAATATATCAGTGGATAAAAAAATAGATCTGACACAGATTCTTAAAATTATAAAATAACAGATATTAGAAACCTATGATAATGGAACTTGTTGATATAATTTCGAGCTATATAATAAATAGAACTGCAATAGTTGTTACTGCAATAAAAATTAGACGCTTACAGTGGGCACAACGGCAAATGAAACCTACCCTACAAGACGTATTCCTTTGGTAAAACCCGATGGAGCTAGATAAGAAGGTTGAGATAGATTCATGGTGTGGATAATGAGGTCAGGAAAATCGGTTTATAATTTAAATCCGATCGTAAATTTTTTTTAAAATTTCGAATGAAACACTTCGTTTTGTAATTGTTTCTCTTTTAGGAATGAAATGTCTCACTCAACACTCAATACTCAATAAGCCTCTCCTAAATCTTTTTCTGTTTATATTACCGCTTCCTTAGTTACAAACTATTTGGACAAACACTTTAAACTTGACAACGCCGCATCCGTTATCGAGTAGCGCTCGTTTCGCTGTTTAGTTGATAATTAGACGGAGTAATTGAACGTAGAGACGAGCCAAAGCGAATTATTTCGAGTTCAACCGAACGCAGACAATTTCCAACATTGTGTGTGTATGTTGTATTGTCGAATACCGTACGACTTCTTACGGCAAATCACAACCTCTATGATAATATGGATATTTTCGAATTTACTTAGTGGTCCTAGGCGGCCGGGCGTTGCTGAGTCTTGATTAATTCTGTAATTTTATTTTTAGGCCAGTATATCAATACCAGCGTTAAAATGTTGACAGAATGAAAAGTCAAATATTAAAATTTCTCTAAATAATTATATTTGGAGAAAATTTCGAAAGAGATTAAAAGTTCTAATAAATTCTATTGGTCATTGGATTATTTTCTTGTGACGAATATTTCGATATTTATTTTATTTTAAAACTTTATTCTTGGGAATTAAGCACTATTTAAAGATTCAGTTCAAAAATCATCTTCAAAATAGAATTAAAAAACATTTCTTTTTTTTTTCTTTTTTGTTTCAGAAAGAGAAAGTTTTGAGGTTAATTTCTAAAAACAAAATTATTAAAATACAGGATGCCACTAGAAATTAGCTCCAGAACCAGTAGTGAATGTAGTAAGTAATTTCGAAATCAATGTTAATATCAGAAAGCAAAAATTCTCATCCTCGAGGTAGAATATTTGAGTTGGTAAAAATCAAACCACCATAAGTTCGATTTTATAAAAAAATCGTTATTATATTTCGTGTAATATGAATGAAGTGTTTTATTTGAAATAATCAAAATTTCTTAGCGCCACTTAACGGCTACACCGTTTATTGTATATAGTTTTGTATCGAAATAAAACGTTTTTATTAAGTTTTCTGGTAAATTAAAGTAAAAATGAAAATTAAATTAGTTATTGCGAATCCACACCATGCAAAGAATTGAAGTAACATTGCATCTAAGGAAAAGCGTGCACTCAAAATGAAAAAACTAAGTCAATTATTATATTTTATACCTAACTTTAAAAAAGAGGCAGTTATTTGTTATTGTATTGTTGATATTCTGCTCCGGGTTTACCAGTAAAACCAAAATGTCGGTAGAGAATTCAAACAAATTGCTATGTGCAAAATTGAATTGAAATGATTTTTTTTTCACAAAGGAATGTTACACCGTATCAAAAATTGAACATAATAATTTTATTTTGAAAAACATTTTGATCACAAGTACCAAGAGAAATGGACCAATAAAATATACTAGAAACCCGAGGGAAATCATTATTAAATATAATATTCAAAGAAATACAAATAATACACAAAGGAACATGGAAATCACCAGACAACGAAACCGTTAACCAGATAGATCACATCCTAATGGATGCAAATCATTCTTCCGACCTCATGGATGTCAGAAGCTACTGAGATCCAAACATAGACAGTGACCACTTTCTTGTAATGGTAAAAATCAGGAAGGAAGGAAGGACTTCAAACCTAAAGAAGGATAACCATATGAAACACGGCAGAATTAATGTTGATAATCTGCGCATTGAAACCGTTGCGAGAGAGTATAGGAGACAACTGGATGACGAAATAGGGAAGCAGGGGAAATGTGGAGGAATTGTGGACAAAATGTAGAAATATAATAAATGAGAAGGCATTGGAAATATTGGGGAAAACCAAACCAATTAGATAAGTTAGAATGGTTTGACGAGGCGTGCCAAGAAGCAACAGAAAACAAAAATAGAGCATACCTAAAGACAAATCAAGCTAGTTACACAAGAGGAGCAAAGGAGGAATATCGGACCCTAAGAAGAGAAGAAAAATATTATATAGAAGAAAAAAAGATAGAAATATAATAAATGAGAAAGCATTGGAAATATTGGGGAAAACCAAACCAGTTAGACAAGTTAGAATGGTTTGACGAGGCGTGCCAAGAAGCAACAGAAAACAAAAATAGAGCATACCTACAGATAAATCAAGCTAGATGCACAATGGCGGATCCAGAAATTTTTGTCAGGGGGGGTCATGGGTCTTGATGGTGATTTTGATATAGGATTTAGATTTTTGCACCTTTATGATTGATATGATTTGTGCCTCATGTAAGGGAACCATTTTCTCAATAATTATTTTAAGCGATATAAAACCAATGGGATGTTATTAAAACCCAAATACCCTACGGGTTCAAAGAAGGGTACAACATTAAGGGGTCTTAAACTTAAACAAAAAAAAATTTAAACCCACGTACTCTGTGACAGTAAAATCAAGTGTACAAAACTATTAAACCAAAGAAAAGTTATTAAAATATAAATACTGAAAAATCAAGGACTGTCAATTTAAGCTAAGTATTTTAAAGACAATTAATTTAAATCCACCTATCCTATAGCTACAAAATCAAGAACAAACCAAGGATAAATAAGTATAAACCCAAGTTAAGTAATTTAAATGCAATAACTCAATGTAAATATAAACATTAATGAATGTATTTAACATTCCTAATAAGCTCTATCTTCGTTATATCCGATATCAATTTGTAAAAACATTCATTTATTCCTTATTGCTATACGGAGTGGAAACATGGACTCTCGGAATTACAAGTATGAGGCGTATAGAAGCCTTTGAAATGTGTTTTTCGAAGAATGCTGAAGATTTCGTGGACAGAGCACGTGACCAATAACGAGGTGCTGAGAAGAATGAGGACTGAGAGAGAACTCCTAAATATTGTAAACAACAGAAAAAACGAGTTATCTAGGACATATTTACAGAGAAGAAAAATATAACTTTCTACGACTCATAATGGAAGGGAAAGCAGAAGGAAAAAGAGGTCCAGGAAGAAAAAAAATGCTCCTGGCTGAAGAATGTAAGAGACTGGACAGGCATGGACACACATTTGATATTAAGAACAGCTCAAGATAGAGATCAATTTGCTGTAGTTATAGCCACCCTTCCGTAATGAAGAAGGAACCTTAAGAATAAGTGTAAACAGCATTTTATTTAAATTAATTTATTCAACAAAAAACATAATATAATTAAGGAATAGTTATTTCTATAATTAGGTATATTAGGCGATAAGTGAGTGAAATATTTTTTTACTCGGTATTGAAATTTTTCTCACGAATTGTCAGCAACAGCCGGCAACGAATGGTAAATAAAAGTTCAGTGATTAAAAATACTATAAGAATAAGATAAGTAAATATTATATCATTTTATAAAAGGAAAGACAGTTAAGATTTGGTTTTACGTATAATACGTCTGTGTATCCGCTTATACGTATTTCACCCATAGTAGAAGCAACACTAAAATGACTTCGATCTGGACGCAATAGCGAGATCTGATAAATAAATCCGTAAACTAATTTTCGAAACCAAATTCATATTTCTGCTTTAATCTGTGCCTTCTAAGAATTGCAAGGCAAAACAGACGTTGATAAAGATGTAATTAAAGACATGGGGAATCTAAAATTTCCTTTTATTTGTCTTTCCTTTTATTTCGATATACTCTTTATGAGTACGAGAAACCAATTCGCTAAGGATTTTTGCTTAGTTATGATATGTCTTTATCAACGTCTGTTTTGCCTTGCAATTCTTAGAAGGCACAGATTAAAGCAGAAATCTGAATTTAATTTTATAAAAATGTATTCTTTTCGCCTATCCCATTTAACAAATCGCTCTATGATTGCATCAATATCTAGAGATATTCAGGATGCACATTGATGAGTGCTAAATCAGTTAACCTTTCCGCAGAATTCCTATTTCTAAGCCAAGTCTTTAGACGCTTAAGCGTAGAAAAACTACGCTCTGCTGTTGCTGCACTGACTGGCAGTGTAATTAATATTTGCAGAAATATTCTGATATTTGGATACATATGAATATCGCAGTTTTCTAATACTTCTAAAATATAATCAGGAAGTTTTCCATTATTTTGCACCACTCTTTTCCACTTTTGAATCCACAGTGAAAACTCTTGTTCTACTGTGGAATATGCAGTAAGTAGTTGGTCCAATAATATCCTGGAAGGTGTCAACAATTTTTTTAATGCAACTTTATCTTCTGGGGTGTTATCAGTTTTAGGTAAAACAACTCGAAGATTAAATAGATTCATAACTTTCGGTGAAAGTCGTTCTTTGAAACAGATTCAGCATTTAATCTTTTATTTTGAAGAATACATTTAGTGTCCTCTATGACCATAGTAACCTACTTAAAATCTAATTTTGGTGACTGAAGAAGACGACTAAGTGATCAAATGGTACCTAAAACATCACTCAGACAAACTACTGTTTCACAGGTTCACAAATACCTTGGACAGCAGCTGCCCAGTTCCTTTATTTGTATTCACTAACGTATCAGACAGAGCTAATGCAACAACAATATTCACTTTGATATTTATTATAGATAAATTATAAAATGTAGCACACAGTCTCAACAATTATAATACATATTCAAATTACAAACAACCAATTCGTAGACAAAACTGAAGATAAGAAATACCTAATACAAAATAAAAATGTGCTGATTTCGTGCGAAAAGTCATGTCATGTACATTGAATGAACAATAATGTGTGGGCGGTAATTCTATCTCATCGATAATAATCGAACGATTCTCTGGCACTCAAATGACGAATTGACAAAATTTGAAAATCGCGTAACTTTTAATTCGTGGAAGTCTTAGTCGAGGAATTGTTGATTTTTAAAGAGCAATTTAAAATTCCGTATAATTCTACACTTACCCCTAGAATAAAAGAATAAATGAGTTTGAATAATTTCAACTCTTGCCTTCCTGCTTATAAGGTTGATGGGTTTTAAATTATATTTTTTAGGATTATTTGATTGATATTTAATTTTGTTTTGGGGGTGGTCATGACCCCCGTGACCCCCCCCCCCCTTGGATCCGCCACTGCTATCTGGTTCCTGACTACTTTCTTCGATGTATCTGCGGGCGATCGCCATGTATACAGTCGTCTGTTTGGCAACTTGAAAAATGTGTTCTTAATAATCAAGTTCTGCTCTTGACATAATTGTAACAGACAGTCTCCTCTCTCGTTTCGATTTCCCAGACCATAGTTTCCTATACACTTTCCGCTTTATCCCTTTTCAATCTTTGCATTGAGATCACATTGGACTATCGTGATTTCTCTTGTTTTGGTTATTCTAAGTGCCTCTTCGATATCTCGGTAAAATAATTCCACTTCTTTTTCGTCGGGATTCGCCGTAGGAGCTTAAACTTGTATCAAATTCAGTTTGGTATGAGATGTCACCAACTTCAGTACCATTACCCTTTCTGAGATAGGGAAATAGCATTCCACCGCTCTATTAGATTTTTTATTAACTATTACTGCCACGCCGTGTCTGTGTTGGTTATTCTCGCTACCGGAATAATATATTGTGACTTCGTCTGTTGAAAAACAACCTGAGTTGGGCCACCTGGCTTCACTGATACCCAGTACATCGATATTCAACCTGTTCATTTCTTCAATAACATTGTGCATTTTACCAGACTGAAATCCTACCACCTACTAATTCTTCCGCTCAGAGCCGTTGATTAGCAAGTGTGAGATTCCTTATACCCGCAATCGGTCGGTGAAATTTTCGCCATATCTGGCTACCCTCACTTAGTTTAGCCTGCAGACCAATGCAGTTGCCCGGGGTGTGGCACTTGGAGCCATAAGTGAGAGTTAGGTGTCTTATGAGGACCAGTTATGAAGAGCCATCTCCCGTCTATGACGCTCGATGTGGCCGTTCCGATAAAAGGGACTACCTCTACAACACAACCCTACACCCCAGATGAAAACATTCAATTGGTTATTGAAGATACTGTAATTGAGAGTAACAAATACTTAAGAACATGGATAACATCAAATGTAGACCAAACCAAAGAAATTAAGACACGTATTGAAATAGCACGTGCATCACTGGTTAAACATAAAAAGTTTCTTTGTTTCCAACCTTCATTAGAAGATGGGACTTGAAGAAGATTTGTGGTTTCTCTATCCTATGGTTATATTATCCTACATAGATTCTGTTGTGAAATATTTAATTGTTTTTACAGGTGTACAAAGTATTTCTACAAGCCGCATGTTCTTCGTTGTTTAGCTCTTTCAGTAAAGTATTTGATGCACCACATTCAGTGCTCCAACGGATGTAAGGAATTGTGATGCGCAATACATAGCCTTTCCTATCAAAATGTCAACCTCACCTGACCATGTGATGATCTTGATTCTGATCATCCGGTGTACCGGATACCGGCAATCAGAATGATTGCCGGTATCAGCAATCCCCCACTTTCTGACCAACGGTTTCGGGCGGACGAGTTAGTAAGTGGTAGGGTTCTTCCGAAGGCGGAAGAACTATAAAGCTATAAATTAGTCAACGGGATAAGGATGCAGAAAGCAAAGGAGAACTACTGCATTAAAGGCCTTTTGGCACTCCTAGTTTTAACTATCATGGCTGTAAATAATTTAGGTCAAAACATTAATGATCATAGATCTCGGAACCCAAGATCCGGCAAGAGAGGACAATCTCAAGACTGCAGGGCCTCTCAGGTCGTTAATATGCGCAATCCTTGCAAAATAGCCACATAGAACGTCAGAAGCATGTTTGAGTCAGGTAAAATATATAATGCCATAAAAGAAATGAAAAGAATGCAAATGAGCATCCTCTGAATAAGTGAAATGCGGTGGCCGGGATCAGGAGTATGTGAGATAGATGGATATCAAGTGTACCATGCCCAAAATACCAACGCCAATCACTATAATGGAGTTGAAATCGTAGTAGCAAAACTACGATTGCAACTATCGATTTTAACGCTAAAGTCGACAAAGGACGCTGTTTGAACAATGTGGGGGATTATGGCTTGGGAAACAGAAACGAACGTGGAGATTGCCTTGTCCAGTTCTTTCAAGAACACGATTTCATTATATCGAATACTCACTTTAAACTACCACCAAGAAGACTCTACACCTGGAAGTCAAATGCAGAATCAGAGGACAAAATTATTAGGAACCAAATCGACTTCATTCTAATAAAAAATCGATTTAGAAACTGCATGAAATCAGTTAAAACTTATCCAGGTGCTGACATTGGGTCTGATCACAATTCCATAGTAGCTGTAACCCATCTAAAATTAAAAAAGGTGATCAAAAAGAAGTCTCGAAAAAATATTGATACAGCCCAATTACAAGACGAGAAAGTTAAGGAATCAGTTCAAAGACAACTGAACGAAAATTTAATTTGGGAAAATATTGGTGAAAATGTCGATGAGGGCTTAAATAAAATCGTAACAACGGTAAAAGAAAACTGTGTGAGAAATTTACAAGGCAGGTCAAAGCTAAAAAAGCAGGCTTGGATGACAGATGACATATTGGATTTGATGGAACAACGGCGACTAGCGAAAAACAACGAAACACTTTATAACAGCATACAAAAAGAAGTTCGACGTAAAATACTAGAAGCAAAGAGTCAATATCTAGCCAAACAGTGTCATGAGATTGAAGAACTTGAAAACAGATACGACACGTTTAACATGTATAAAAAAGTGAAAGAAGCGGCTGGTATCTTCAATAAGAAACAAACTGCATTGCTACAGGATGAACATGGTTAAGTATTATTTGAAGTAGAGGACAAACTTAAAGAATGGGAAAATTACGTCACGAACCTAAGACGATAGGAATAGTTCACATCTATACAATCATCAAAAGATGGCAGAGCGACTGGTCCTGATAGAGTTCGTACTGAAATATACAAGCTTATAAATGATACCAATGTTTTAGAGGCTATAACTTCGTTTTTCAATACCATTTATACCAGCGGACAACTACCTAATGGCTCGTCTAATTCACCGTTTATAGCTCTACCTAAGAAGACAACAGCAAAAACCTGTGCTGATTATAGAACCATCAGTTTATTAAACCACTCATTGAGAATTTTTCTGAAGGTAATACATGGTCGTATCTAGAATAAATGCGAGGAATACCTGGATGACACACAGTTTGGTTTCCGCAACGGAAACCAAACTGTGTGTCATCCAGTATTTGGAAAAGAGGCACTGTTTGGAATGAACGTACTTGCTCAAAGATGTCGAGATATATCTGTAGACATATACTGTTGTTTTATTGACTTCAAAAAGGCATTCGATCGTGTTAAGCACTCTATATTAATCGAAGCTCTAAAAGACATTGGCTTGGACGACAGAGATGTTCGAATAATTGCAAATTTATATTGGAATCAAACAACATCAGTTTTAGTAGATGGTGTTGAATCACAGGCTCTTAATATTAAAAGAAGAGTACGGCAGGGATGTCTCTTGTCACCCCTGCTTTTCAACGTTTACTCCGAAAGGATTTTCAGAAAAGCACTTTCTGAAAAATAAGAAGGAATACTTGTGAACGGTGAAGTCATCAATAATTTGCGATATACGGACGATACAGTACTCCTAGCTTCTAGTCAAGAAGATCTGCAAACACTATTTGATAGTGTCGTTAAGAGTTGTAGGGAGGCAGGTCTGGATCTGAACATACGGAAAATCAAAATACTCGTAATAAGTAAACAATAGCATATAAAACCGTCTATATATGTAAATAATAACAAACTTAAGCAAGTTAATAAAATCGTTTTCCTTGGACACCTATTAAATTGTAACGCAGAAAGTCACGGCGAAATTAGATCTAGGATAGAGCAGGCTAGAGCGACCTTTAGAAGGATGTCCAATGTGTTTTGTAACTTCTTCTTCTTATGGTGCCGTGCACCTATAGTGCGTTGGCGAATTATCTTAAGGTCAGACGTCTGTCTTTTGCGGCATGCAAAAGTTCGCCAGTGTTAGTTACGCCTGTCCAGTTCTTTATATTTCACAGCCACGACATTTGTTTGCGACCTACTCCTCTCTTGCCCTCAATCTTTCCTTGGATAATTAGTTGAGGGATTGCGTATTTTTCCCCTCTCAGGATGTGGCCCAGGTATCCAATCTTTCGTGCCTTGATCAAGCTGAGCAATTCTCTCTCAGTATTTGCTCTTCTTAGGACTTCCTCGTTTCTCACCCTATCTGTCCATGGTATGCGGAACATTCTTCGCAAGGTCCACATTTCGAAGGCTTCCAACTTGTTAATGGAAGATATTTTCAACGTCCATGTCTCCATGCCGTATAACAATATGGACCATACATAGCACTTAACCATTCTGTAACGGAGATTGAAGGAAAGATTGCGGTTACAAAGTAGCGGTTTAAATTTAAGAAAAGCTTGTCTTGCTTGTTCGGTACGGCATTTTATTTCTTGTTGAGGATCCCATTGGTCATTCACCATCATTCCCAAGTATTTAAATGTTTTCACTTGCTCGATTGGAGCATTATCTACGTGCAGTTGTATTCTGAAAAATGCACCCTTTCTTATTGTCATGCATTTTGTTTTTCCAGCATTTATCTTCAGGCCATATGTTTTTCCTGTGGTGTTTATTTTATGTAGTATCAACTGCATATCATGTTCGTTATCTGTGATTATTGCGGTGTCGTCAGCGTAACGAATGTTATTTATCGGGTACCCGTTGACCTTTATACCACAATCAGTGCCTTCAAGTGCCTCTGCAAAAACATTCTCCACATAGAGGGTGAACAGCATAGGAGACAAAATACACCCCTGTCGCACCCCTCGTAAAATTTCGAATTCCTCTGTGTTTGTTGATTTGTTCAGCCTCACACGTGCCTTTTGATTCCAATAGAGATTCTGGATAACTCTTATATCTTTCTCATCAATATCAGCATTGTGTAGCATTTTTATTATTTCATCGTGTTTTACGGTGTCAAAAGCTTTTTCGTAGTCGAGGAATGTGATGACTATATCTTTTCGTTGGTCCATACAGTTTTGTACCAGGATATTCAAGCAGAATGATGCTTCGCGCGTCCCGAGTCCCTTCTTGAAACCAAATTGCGTCTCGCCGCTCAGCTCTTGTTGTAGCAGTGTTTTGTAACAGAGACCTAAAATTGGCATTGACGATCCGCCTACTACGCTGCTACGTGTTCTCGGTCTTACTTTATGGTGTCGAGTCCTGGACTGTGAATAAAATCGATCTAAATCGCCTTGAAGCTTTCGAAATGTGGTGCTATAGAAGAATTTAAAGTTTCCTGGGTGGAAAAGATTCAAAACTCCACAATACTAGAACGTCTTAGCAAGACTACTGAGATCATGAAAAGCATCAAGCAGAGAAAGCTGGAGTATTTCGGACATGTAATGGGAGGTACCAAATATAGGTTGCTACAAAATATCATGCAAGGAAAAATAGCAGGAAACGCAGTCCGGGACGAAGAAGAACCTCATGGTTGAAGAACTTGCGAGATTTATATGGTGTTGAAACAAGCATGCTATTTAGGGTGGCAGTGAATGAAATTAAGATAGCTATGATGGTAACCAACGTTCTGAAAGGACATGGTACATGAAGAAGAAGATTCAGTGCTTCGGCGTCGTCCTATTTACGGTTTCATTCACACGTTTCTCTTATTCACTTCTCGTATACACCTCGCTAGAACCAGCGTCTTCGAAATCTTCAAAAATCCGGCGAGTACCTTTTATACTCGCCACGTGTACTTGAGCCTTAAGTAAATAAATACATATTATTGTAATTATGAGATTATACATTGTACGCCAATTATTTTGTACATCTTCCACTCTCTGATGGATAAAACACCCTGTACAAAATTTTATTAAAAACTTGTTAATGTATTCAAATGTCGCATAAAACTGAATGACCTTGCTTTTTAGAGTTTACTTATATTCGAACACTAGTAGCTATAACTATGGTTACACAATAATAAATTACATAATCGTTATATTTTCTATGTTGCCAATATTCTGTGAATTTAATCCATCTGATTTTTTAATTCGCCATTTTGTTTTTATTTTTATATACACATTATGCTAATTACCTTTACAAATGAACATAAAAAATGTGTTCTGTATGACTGACTTGATGATTATATTATTATAATTGTCTAATAGTAATTTTTTTAAATATGGGCTTATAAAATAGATTGTTAAGGTAAAACAGCCGTAAGTAAAACATGATTTTGAAGAGAAGCTTCTATACTGGAGTTGTATTACTTTTTCTCTGCAGTAAAATGCTGAGTCGAGCGTCACGGTAGTAGCGCCACGAAACGAAATAGCGGTTCGTGCTTTGTGGTTCGCAGTCACAGTAAACAGTTGGAGGTGAAATAAATAATAAAATTACTTCAATTCAATTTTAAAAATACAAAAAAATACATAGTATAAAGCTTCGCGCTAGTCTACAGTAGCGCCTACTGTACCACTTTTGTTTTATCGTTACAAGAAATATAGGGAAAATATCGATAATCTGGCAAATAATATCTGAATAATATCATGAAACACAAATGAACTACTGCAGCATCGAAAAAATTGACATTAATTTCATCTCTGAGGCCTATTTTAAAAACGAAAGCTTCATTAGATTTAAAAGATATAAAGTATACCATATATTATTTCCTGAAAATACAGCTGGATGAAGTAGTTGCTATTATAATCAAAGACAATGTAATAAATTACCAAGGATTGAGTTATAAAACAGAAATGTTTCATGCTACTTATGTTAATGTCAAATCAAAGCCCTTTGAGTTTATCGTTACAGCTGTGTACTCCCCATCAAGATAGGCTCCCAAAAAAGAAAACTATCCATAAAAGATCTACATATTTAAGATCTATAACTATCTTTTAGACTTTCTGAATAGCCCAGGGAAAAGATTTATGATCGGTGGTAACTTCAATGCCAAGCACACTCACTGGGAATCTAGGCTAATCACAACTAAGGACAAGGAACTCAGGCAGTTAACCAGTTAAATTGTGAAACACTTTCAACAGGTAAACCAACATGTTGACCTACTTATACTAATAAAATCCTAGGTCTAATTGACTTTTTCATCACTTAAAATATTTCTTTTAATTATATGAATGTTGAGGAAGCATGGAACATGAATTCCGAACACTTTCCCATACTCACATGGGGCGATATAGTGATTCAAAATCAAAATTCTAAATTAAACAATAGACTGACAAATTGGAGAATCCACTAGGAAACTAAGTTCCTGTAGCTGGCTGTATACCATGTATCACAAATTTTTTTTATTTCAAATCCTTTATAAAAGGTATATAATAAAATACCCAAACGGGCTATATCACAAATACATTACATTTCGGAATGTAAATTCCATCATCAGTGTAACCTGAAGGTATTTGTAGAACTTTTCATCTTCAATTGGAAGAAACAATTAACTTGTCCATCCCGTTAAGAACTAAAGACCAACCTGATGAAGAAAAGGAATCTTTTGTTAAAAATATCCAGCAAGCTGCATGGGATAATTCACCTGAACGAATTCCTAGAAGTAAAGGTCACAATTAAGCTAAAGAAATTGGACTTAATTGCAACAAAATAAAAGGATCTGGCAGTGCTGGAGAGCTCCATCTGATAAAACAAGACTAAAGATGCAACACAGCAACTTAAAAAAGGTTGAAAATAAATCAGCAAAACTGATTATTTTCTCTGCAGAGCCATTAAGAGATTAACAACTCCAACTTTGCATAATCCTCCAATAAGAAATCTAGATGGAACCTGGGCAAAAAGCAACTTACAGAAAGCCAATAAATTTGCTAAACATCTAGAACAAAGGTTCCAGTCCAATGAGAGTGAAAATATACTTGAGTGGGGAATTATCATCCAGGAAGAAACAAATTAATCACTTCAAAAGAGTTGCTAATGAAATCAAAGATAAAACACGACTTCAAGAAAAGCTCATGGGTTTGTTTTAATTACAGGAGAAATCCTAAAACAACTACCTTGGAAAGCCATAGTTAAACTAACATATATTATCAACGCATCAACTCGTATGTTCCTACGATATGGAAAATAGCTGAGGTTATAATGATGCTCAAACCAATCAAATAGTGTATCATTATACATATCGATTTCTTTATTCTCTGTAATTTCAAAACTATATGGGAAGCTACTGTTGAAAAGATTAAAACCTCTCATAGAAACTAAATATATATAATACCGCCCCACCAACTTGGTTTTAAAAAAGGCACTCCACTGTGGATGAAGTCCGTAGAATAAAAGACGTAATAGAGAGAGCATTGGAAGAGAAGAAAGTAAGCAAAAGCAAGCTTTTAAAAAGCTTGCTCAAGTGTGGCATGAGCGATTTAAATACAAATTAAGAAAGATCTTGAACAGAAAGTACACAGAAATATTGGAATCATATACTTCCGATAGATCTTTTAGGGTTAAACATAAAGAAGCTTACTCAGAACTGAAAGAAATGAATACAGCAGTATCGGTAAGTAGTGTATTACAATCAGTCCTATATCTATTCTACATCAGCAAAATTCCTGAATTAGTGCATAATACAATCGCAACATTCGCAGAGGATACTGCATTAATGACTGAGGAAGATCATGCAGAAGCAACGCGTAAAGTGCAATTTCTGTTAACAAAATTAACAATTGGTCTAAATGCTGGCGAATCCAGTTAAATGCTGCAATTTTACAAACTAGCCAAACCAAATTAGTATAAATAATGCTCAAATACCATATGCCAATACAGCAAAATATTTGGGTATTACTTGAGATGCTATCATACGCTGGAGAACTTATGTCAAAAGGAAAACAGAAGAGCTCAGCATTAAGTATAAAAAAAAATGTACTGGCTCTCGAGAAGACAAAAAGACAAAAAGATCCTATAAATACTAACATAAACATAATTAAACCAGTATGGCATCCACCTGTGAGGTTGTCCCAGTAAGACTAATTAAGATTTTATGTTATACTTAGCGTTTCCAAAATAAAATGCTAAGAAGTATTGCCAACGCTCCATGGTATTACAGGAACAGCGACCTATATAGGGACGTGGAAATTGATACTCTTAATGAGACCATTTGGGAAATGGAAATGTTAATGAGGGTAACAAATAACAAACAACGACTCCTTAAGAGTGTTATGTCGAGACCATCCTTATGGACGTGGAACTAATTAAATGACTCAACAGGAAGAAGCCCTTTGAGTTAGTGAAGTGAAAAACAGAGTACAATGATCGTACACGCTAATATTTGTGTGAAAAACTATTAAATTTAAGGAATACTAGTGAGTCTGTCCCTTATTTAGGTCTTGGGTTTAGTTTACGACAAAAATTGCTTATTGATCAATATTGATCAGATTGTAGTGTCCATAAACATCATAGACGTGTTTATTAAGAAAATAATAACAGATATGATTTGGATATAACAGAATGTATGAAATTTTTTTATTACCGTAGTGAACTTACCAAGGGAGATATTCTTTACGTAATCAATCCAAAACGTATGGAAGATGGCGTAAAAAACAATATGCATCCATACCATACCTATTTACTTAATATTTCTCTGTATATTCTCGGCTCCAGCTTCCTATTGGCCTTCTTGTTCTACACCCCCTTCTTGGTTACCATATTTATGAGTACTTGCCTTATTATGTTGCCTGAAATTCTTCTTACTGGCCGTAACAGCTTAATTGTTGTATTGCGATTTTATCGGTTTTTATATGCTTAAATCACATGATTTTTCAAACTCTCTTATTTATTGATCTCTCGCATCTAGATATTCCCGGCGATCGTTGCCAAAAGTCCATTTCTTTCGCACTAAGTGTTTTTTTTTTGTTTTTTCTTTTAAGGGCTTCACTTTGCATCTATGCGTGCTGATAGATTTTATTATGATGTAAATTATTTTTTTATATTCTCTTCATGTAGAGATATGTTTCTACCCGCTTCCCTTTAGACATATCTTTGACTTTATGCAAGGCCGATAAATAGCAGAAGCAACATTATAAGGCAGTTGATGGAAAAATACAGGAGTAAAGAAACATACGTTCATATGGTATTCATTGATCTTAAGAAAGCGTATGATAAAGTTTCTCAAGAGATTATGTGGTGGTCACTCAATAAGAAAGGAGTCCCCGGTGAATATGTAAAGATTTTAAAAGACATATATGATACAGTAACAACTAGTTTCAGCAGGTATGTGGGAGAGACTGATAAATTTCATGTGAAAGTAGGATTGTAATTGTACTAAGACTCCGTGCATAGTCCTCATTTGTACTCATTAGTGTTGGATTAGATGAAAGCGGGACTAGAGGGTAACATTTCCTGGTTTTTAATGTATGCTGATGATGTAGTGTTAGTGGGAAATAGCGAAAGCGATTTAGAACAAAAATCGGTTGCCTGCAAAGTCGTTTTTACGGGCGAAGATTTTACGTGACCACGTCTTTTTCTCGGTAGAATATTTATTGATATGAATATTATTAAATTGCACAATAGGAACAAGGAATTGAATGAAAATAAGAATTGCACAAATTTTAACTATAGAAATATATTTTGTTTACTAAAATATTGTACATGTAAACTTAAACTTAACTAATTTCTATTTGAGTGATTTTGTTGAGGATAGGACGATGATAGGAGAAATATGAAATGAAAGGAAGTGTTTCTGCTGTAATGTGTCTTGAACGCCAAGAACGCTCGAGAAAGACAGAGACACAAGCACGCACCGATTCAACGCGCCTAATTCTCTAGTGCTGCGCGCGCAGCGGACCGATCATGTTTGAGTGGGAGAGAGACGCAAGGCATTCGCCGGTCCGGCGGGCCTCTCTCTCGTTCGGTGACTCATCGTAACAGACGTGAGCGGGCGTTAAGGCGGGTACACATTTGCGAGCAGAACTGTTCGCGAACCGTACGCGTACAGATAGTTGAAAAATATTCTACATCGTACTGATCGCATACTTATCTCGATCCATGGAAAGCGACAAACCAACAACGAACACACATATGTGCGAAATGATTCATTTTATTTATAATTTGGGTACTGATTATGTTTCTGATTATGTTTCTGTTTTTGCTTGTTTAACAATAATCAGTTTACTGTTTTCTCACGTCTCTAGGGACACGTCATATTCATTTAATTTGTAATTAGGGTATTTATTACGTCACGTTTCTAGCTTCATGTTCAGTCAACAAAATATTTAATACAATCTTCTGGTAGCCTATCCATAGTCTCACCTATTTCGCGCCATGCATCATCTTTTAGGTTTTTTCGGAAATGATCACGGTCTTTTGGATCCCAAAGTATTGTTTTGTTCTGATATAACTCAATAAGTTCAATACATTTTTTCTCGGACCACTGTGCCATCATGTAGAACTTCACGCCGAAAAATATACACTAAATTTAAACTGTTTTTTATATCACAAACTATTTCAAAGTAGTACAAAATTTAAACCAATTAAACTAAAAACCGCGAACTCAACGTCAAAATGCGTACACATTTTGGAGACGTAGGGGAGACTGGTGTCATTTGTAACAAGAGTGATATTGGCGCAATCATTTGAGATAAATCAAAACGCACTAATATGCATAGACGGATATCTGCCTCACACCACCGACTGTAGTTTCAGAGTTGGCCGTAACCTACTGCACAAGTTAGAGTCACTTGTTTCTATCATCATCATAAAAGTAAATTTTAGTTGCGCCACAAATTGTTGATTTTTAACATCTTTACCTCCGTTTACTGTAGCTAACTTTTTCTATGAAGGGCATAATATATACAAAAATCATCTTTCTTATTTATAGGTTAACTTGGTGTCGATTGTAACACACACTGCGGTGTCGTTTCTAACATGTTACAATTTACACCTATTATACTATTATTTAATAGAGTTTAATTATTTTCTATGGAATATTTTGGTCATGTGATGAGAGGGAAAAAGTACCGATTGTTCCAGTTAATTATCCAAGGAAAGATTCAGGGCAAACGAAGCGTGGGGAGACGACGTATATCTTGGCTGCGCAATTTAAGAGACTGGTTCACATTTAACCAATTATTGGGGTTAACACCAATAGTTATTTATGACGAAGCAGCTAGGAAGGAAATAGATACTAACCAATCTATTAGAAAAGTGACTAAAGATTATGGTATGTGTCACGATTCTTTATATCGCTATGTTAAATCGTTAGCTGAAAACTCACAATCTCTGGTTGGATACAATCCTCACAACAGAGTATTTAATGACGAAATGGAGTTACAGCTTGCTAAATACTGCGAAACTGCTGTATATTTGTATTTCGGACTTACCACAAAAGATTTACGCAAGTTAGCTTTTCAATTTGCAAAGTGTAACAGACTGCCCTGCCCAGAAAAATTGGACACGACTGAACGTGCAAGTGAAGATTGGCTTATTGCATTCATGCGACGAAATTCAAATTTAAGTCTTTGTACACCTCAAGCTACTAGCCCTTCACGAGCAATGAATTTTAGTAAAGAAAATGTAAACTTTTTTAATAAATTGTCAACTAAATTAGACAGATATAATTTTGAGCCTTACAAGCTATCCAAAGTTATAGCTAGAAAAAAAACTAAGCAAGTGGGGAATACCGTACCTCCAATGTTCGTCTTCACACGGTTACGTTTTCAAGACCACTTTATTAGAGATGGACCAGTTGAGTGTATAGGAACTGGAAATAAGTCTGGATGGACGCAAGATAATGAATTTCTTGTTATTACGAAACACGTAAAATCAAGTGAAGCCAATAAAGTGCTTGTATTGCTAGACAACCACTAGTCTCATATTTCAATTTCTCTGATTGAATTTTGGAGAGCTAATTTCATTACTCCACTTTCATTTCTGCCGCACACTTCACATAGGTTTAAACCTTTAGATAATAAATCAGTGGATGAAAAACAATGCTGAAAAAAGAATGACTATACGATTGGTCTTCAATTATGAGAACATCATTTCCTTTGACCACTATGCCTGTCAATATTCTTGCTGGTTTCTCCTGCACTGGTATTTGGCCTGTCAATCAAGATATTTTCCAACGATAGTGATTTTACTGCATCAACTCATAGACCGTAACTCATAGACCTCTATATGAAGAAACCATAGAAATTAATCAACCTGAACCACCTACAGTTCAAGACAACAGTCACTTGAAAAGTCAACCGGGTCCATCCACTACCTTGTCACCTAAAATACACACTATTCCGTCAGCCAAGCCTAATAATCCAGCTGTATTTATTTCGCCTCAAGATATTAAGCCACTGCCGAAAGCATATCTAACCAAACTCAAAAAAGAAGGAAGAACGAGACGAAAGACAGCTATATTCTGACTGATACACCAGAGAAGATGTTGATTGAAGAAGAAAATTCGAAGAAAAGGGACACCTTCAAGCGTAAACTTCAGGTTGAACATAATCTAAAGACAAAATCTTTGCAATTAAAGAAAAACATCAAAAAGAGAAAAGCAGCCCTGAAAGCAACCGAAAAAGAGTCTTCCAATGAGGAAGTTTTGTGCTTGGTATGCGGTGGTCCATATTCATCAAGCTCCGAAGATTGGTGGTTAGTACAATGTCGAGAATGTAAGCACGTTACCCATTTAAACTGTATAAACAAAAGCCCATTATACATTTGCTTTAATTGTAAATCTGACTGTGATTAGTGTTTTCTCTTTAAAAATATGTTACCAGAATTTGTTATTGGTTTTATTTCGAACGCTTACACATATTCTTTTCTGTCATTGTAGTATTAAATATATTTTTTACTACTTTCTATTTAATTTATTTACTCTATGGGTTAATTTCTCTAACAATCAACACCAGCAATCATTTCTGTAATACTTAACCAGCTTTTGAGCCAAAGATACTGTGTAATAGACTCCCTAGTATAGGCTAGAATAAATTAAAAATTTCAAAAACTTCAACTGACTCAAAAAAACAATTTGTGAGATTTGTAACAACCCACACCAGTCTCCCCCACACACACGAAAGGCACAATCGAAAATGTTAAATCAAAACAGCATTTGCTTGTTTAACAAAAATAAAAATATGTACAATAATCAGTTTACTGTTTTCTCACGTCTCTCTAGGATGGAACACGTCATTCACACAATGTCGATTTGATAAGACTTTAGATAAGATAAGAGACAATAAAAATGTTCGCTGCGTCTAGTAAGCGCCGTCCAAACTGAAAGCCGAGCTTCCTTTGAAGTCGTGAAATAAACCGCAACAATTTGGTTCGCGACGAGTCACGATGAAACAGTACGCAAGCGGTTTTTTCTGCCGTACACATAAAGGCGGGTAAACATATGCGAGCCGAACTGTTTGCGAACTGCTCGTGAGCTGTTCGCGAAGAGTTCGTTGAAAATATGTTTATGTTCAGGCTATCCAATACCCTAAGTATCTAATAACAAACCGAGAATTAATTTACTTCGTTAATCTAAACATTTCGGTATTTTGTTTACATTATCTGTTATTAATTTCTCTCGCTACTTAGATAAGCCGCGCCCGTTCAGCAATTTTGTTTAACAGAATGATATCATCGCACACTTGGCAGAAACAATTTATAGACACAATTTATAGTTCTGCGAACATTCTTTGTGTTCGTCCCAAAAACCGACAGGCGGTGGTTCCTGACGAGCAACGAACGAACAGCTCGCAAGCGGTTCGTCCCGTCGTACAAATTAACGAATATAGCGTTCACAAACGGTTCGCGAACAGTTCTGCTCGCATATGTGTACCCGCCTTTAACGAATATAGCGCTCACAAACGGTTCGCGAACAGTTCTGCTCGCAAATGTGTACCCGCCTTTACACTTTTTCATGAATGACTCCGAGCCACAACCTAATTTAAGACGTTGTCACGTCAAAAACTGGAGAAGTGGAGACAAGGCCTTGAGGAAAAAGCGACCCATGCAACGAAAACTGTAGTAACTCAATTTTTGTATAATTCGAATTACTACCTTCTTCTGAATTATTCTATACGTAGCTGTAACATAGAAGATTGTAGTAACTCTAGCGGCTGTATTGGCAACTTAAAATACACAATTCAGTTTTATAGTATCTCAAATAACCTACCACATTTTCAACGAAAACTGCATTAAGTTGAGTTACTGCAATCTTCGCTGCATAATCATCATATTTTTTAAACAATATTTGTCTTATATTAACTTACTACAGTTTTCTTTGCATAATGTCTAGATAGTGCTGTGTCTTCTTTGAGTTACTATTGACTTGTTTGCATTTTCGTGAATAACTTTTTGAGGTTATGCACTTATATAAATATTTGCTTGAGCTTTGTGTGAAGAATGTTTGAAATTTAAAATATGAATATAATTAAACGTATATTGGAGTTATCTAAGAAAATTAGTAAACTACCTGACCCTAGTAAGTATAGATACAAAAGCAATAATATTATTACTTTGGTAAAACTTCAAATTTCCTTTTGCCACCATAAAAGCTATTAATACCTAGTAGGTATTGTTTATATCTGAATTCTTATGACTATCAGAAATATCATAAAATATAGTTCAGGGGCCATATAGTTTTAACTCTTGTTTCTAATTGCTACAGAGCTGTCTTCACCAATACCCGTGAAACCAACAGGAAAGATAGAAAGTGATTCTATCGTGATAACTGAGGTGTTGAATAAAATTATTAATTATGTAGAGAAGCAATGTCCTTTCCACTATCATGATATCGAAAATTCCGACTGTTTTGATGAGGATCCACATTAAGTTCCTACTGATGATAATGCTGAATCAGAAGGTGAAAAACAACATAGTAGTAATAAACCTAAACTAAAAAGAAAACTATCAATGACAAACACGAAAGGAAGAAAGCGTGTAAGAAATCAATAGGAGTGGAAAGACAATAAGGCTAAAAAGAACTTAATATAGGAAATAAACATAAAAATAGAGCATGCAAAATAATTCCATCTAGGATCATGAAAGCACCATGCAACGAGAACTGCAGAAATGGATGCACGGAAAAAATTTCGGAAAAAAAAGAGGCAAAAAAATTTTTTGGGGACTAGCAGATCACAATGGGAAGACAATGGGATTTCATCACAAAATGTGTTTATCAAAGAGAAAAGAAACAGGGAATTAAGAAAACTGAGTCAAGGTGCAATTTTTCTCGAGAATATAATTTTCTGCTTGATAATAAAAGAATAAAAATTTGTAAAACGATGTTTTTAAACACGCTGGGTATATCGGAAACCTGGATTACAACTGTCTTGAAAAAATTGGAGAAGGTGGCACTTTAGAAAAGGATATGCGGGGACGCCATACTGTAAGACCCAATAAAATTGCAGAAGATGTTAAGGAAAGTGTGAGAACTCATATTAAATTGTTTCCATTAGTTCCTTCCCATTATAATAGAAAACATCCAAAGAAAATGTATTTGGAAGGTGGTTTAAATATTTGTAAAATGTACAGAATGTACAAAGAGCATATTGGATCCAATTCAGTACAGATTGCAAGTGAACGGCAATATCGTGAAATTTTCAACTCAGAATTCAATATAGCATTATTTAAACCAAAAAAAGGATCAGTGTCAACTATGCACGGGTTATACAGATACTGATAATGACATAAAATTGAAATTACAAGAAAAATATGATCAATACTTAGCTAACAAAGTTGTAGTCCGAAAATTGAAAAATGTGGATAAAGAACTAGCTACTGAGGATAAAACTTTATGTGTTGCGTGTTTTGATCTGTAAAATGTATTAGTTACCCCTCAATTAGAAGTAAGTACATTTTAATATAAAAGTAAAATTGCAACCTATAATTTTACAGTCTACGACATAGGTAACAATAAAGGATTTTGTTCAGTTTGGTATGAAGAGGTTGCGAAACGGGGACCAAAGGAAATTAGTAGATGCTTGTAAGACTTTCTGAGGACACAAAAAACTAAAGGGGTTGAAAGTGTTATCTTATACTCCGACAATTGTGGGGAGCAAAATAGAAACCGTTTTATTTTCTCCATGTTTGCATATGCTTCTAAATTTCTCAACATAACACACAGATTTTTGAAGAAGAGGCTACTCAGAAAGAAGGAGACAGTATGCATGCAGTAATAAAGACAGCTAAACAGCGACAGGATGCTGTCTATACCCCCAGTCAATGGATCACATTAATAAAAATGGCGAAAGTAACTGGCCAACTCTACACAGTAAAACAAATGCCCCAAGCAGAGTTTGTAAAATTTGCTGACATGGTAAAAAATCAGAACTGGGGAATGGACGAAACTTTTAATCCAGTAAAAATTAATAAAATGCGAGAATTGTCGTGGCTACCAGAAAACAATAGAGCCTAATACTGTTCAATTTAAATAGAAACTCCAAGAAATCTATGTCTGAAAAAAAGTAGGCGTAGTCAACTTCAAACTTATTCCACTGAGTTGCCGAAACTTTATACTTCTCCTCTACCTGTTGATATAATAAGAAATTGAAAGGTTTATTAGAACTTTGTAGAGGTGATCCACCTTCAATACCGCGTTTGTACCTTAACTTCTTTTTTTCTTTACAAACTAGGAAACACAGACGGAGAATGATATACATCAAGACTCTAAAAGTTCTAGTAGTAGCGAATCTGAAGAAGATGACTTTGAGTAGAAATAAATGTAACCTATTTTGTGAAATTTAAGATATAATTATAAAGTTCGTATTATTGTTCGGACGAAAAATGTAGTAACTATAAAAAAAAACAAAAATTATAATTTTTTTGTGATAAATTTTAGGAAATGCATTTAAATAAACATACCTACAAAAGTTTTGTTTTCAACAGTTTATTCATTCATTTATTTATGGATATTTTAGAAACTACTAACCAGTGTTTATACTTGTAAATTAATTTTCTCAAAACTATCTAAAATGACTTATTACAGTCTTAGGACTGTAGTTATTTTACAGTAGTAGGACAAAAACAGAGTATTTGGAATGTTCCTTTAAAAATGGAGTTACTATAAACAAAATGATATCTGTGGATGGTGAAATCATTGTAAAAAGTAATAGTTTTAAGTACCTAGGATCGGTATTACAAAGTAATGGGGAAATAGATGGAGATGTATGCTGTAGAATTAGGTTTGAATGGATGAAGTGGAAGGAAGTGAGTGGTGTGTTGTGTTACAATGAAAAATTTCAATGAAGCTAAAGGAAAAATAAAACAGTCATAAGACCAGCTATGATCGGCGGAACTGAATGCTAAACAGTTAAAAAGAAAGAGGAACAACGAATGCATATTAGTGGAGTGGAGTGGCAAAAAATGATAAAATTAAGAATGAGTATATTAGGAAAAGTCTAGAGGTGGCACTAATTGACACCGAAATCAGAGACCATGTGTTAAGATGGTTTGGTCATGTTTATTACCCAATACGAAGAATTGTTGATCTGCAGATTTCTGGGAGGAGTGAGAAAAGAACACCAAATAACAAAGAGATATCGCAGCCGTTTAAGTAATACTTTCGGTCCATATTTAACCAGTTTTGGCAGTATGTTTCCTGGACAAGGTGATTGGCTATACTTTAACTCTTTGCAAATGGTTTCTACATCTTTCATTAATATTTTGCCTTGTATACTGTTAGCTACTTGCAGTGTTCTTTGGTCTCTGTTAATAGTTTTTTAAAGAGTTCTTTCCACTTTTGTAGTTATATGGATTGGATGATGTTTCTTCCCCTTTCCTTTCATATATTTTCTAACAGCTGTCAACATTTCGAGCTTTGCCTTCTTTCTAAATATGTGTTTTGTCTCGAGCAATTTCTTCCCAAGATTCGTTTTTCTTTTGACATATTTTTCTCTCATGTACTATTGCTTGAAGATTTTTATATTGGATTTTGTCTGCTATATCTATTGTGTTGGTATTGTGTTGTTACAGATATTTGTTGGAGAATTATCCATTAACGTTCAATAAAGCCAAATTATATGGTAAAAAGAATACGGTCTGTAATATAGAATATTGATGGTGATTGTTAAGAAATGTCAATCAATTTAAAATCTGTATTGCTGTTTTATGTCGATATTTTGAACATTTATTGCAACATTAATTAATTTAATAAGTAGTTTGGCGCAATACTGTTTTCTTACAACTTTTTAAAGCGTATATTTAAAATCACATGTTTTATTACGCTGTAATAAAATTTATATGTGAGAAATACGTTTTAATCTAAATTTGAAATAGTATATAGTGTGTACATTAAAAACATGTTTTGTTTACATGATAATATATTAAACCCTGTAGATATGAAAATAATTTTATAATATGAAAATTTTAAAAGTGCCATAATTCTTATAAATAACTTTTTTGATGTCCTGTATATAGTGAATTTATCATACTTCTAATTTTTCATTTTTTTTCATTTTTCTCCTAACAGCCAAGTAAGGTATATAGCCCAGTCGACAGAGATTTGGCCCCTAAAAATCATACGAACAAGCTGAATTGTGCCGAGAATGTCAATTTTGAGACGCCGAAAAAGATGCAAAAACGTTTCCGCCCCCTCATAGGGGACGGAAAACGAAAAAATCTATTTACGAAGAATCTGTAAGCCGTAGAAAAAAAATCAAATAAAAAATGTAGCCGAGATAATTTTGGGTAAAAATGTTTATTAGCACTTTTGTGTAGAATGAACCGTTCTCCCAGAAACAACGCTTAAAGCGACTGGCGATTTTGAACTCGACGGTAAAAATTCGATATCTTTTGATCAGAGTGTCCTACCGAAAAAAATTAAAATGCATTTTAAAGGTAAAGAGAGCAGCTTTTGTATACAATTTTTGTATTTTGACGCAAATGCAGTCAGTTTCTCTAAATTTATTCAATAAATAAACGTTATGCGATTTTTGCCAATTTTTATGATTCTCGTTAGATCAATAAAACTTTCATTGATTGTCCGCAGTGGAATTTTCCTTGTTAGAGCCTAATATTTCAACCATATAACTAGACTATATAAAAAATTGCATAAAATGCATAAACGTCAATTTATTTTAAATTGCGGATCTGAAATAATATTTATCTAACCGTAGATCATGCTATGACTAAGTAACTGGAAATTCAAATGATCATTTTATTTCAACATTTCAGTCTTCAATATTATCGATAGTACGTATAGATAGTACCTATTATTCTTGGTATTGTTGTAGCAGGCAAGTCCGTAATAAAACGGTGTTTCAAAAGTTTATAACGTGGAGTATCAATCGAATTATCCTTTTGCAAATCATTTTGTTCTCAAAAGTAAAAATGTAAACTTAAGGATCCAAGCTTGTTTAATTCGTTAAAAACTTTGATTTTAAAATGTCAAAAATAGCTAGTATTGCTATTTGGAATAAACCTTACAAAGAGATATCTATGGATATGGACAAAGTTTATTGTTCAGTAAGTACTAAATATCGGTTTAAAACAAAACAGTTTTAAAATAAATAAGCTTCGGTTTCTAAGTCTTTTCGGTCAAATTCGAAAGAAGGAAACGAACAAGATAGTTTTAATGAAGACTTGTGCTGTGTCTTAATCTCTTCAAATATTCCGCTTTTAAAATTATCCAATAAAAACTAAACTTCTTTTTAAAAAAATATTGTAAATTGAATATTTCAACTGAAAGAACTCTAAAGAGAATCCATGTCAACTCGTTGGACCCGTCAGTATCTGTCCGGAGGATATGTCCGGCGGACAGATCCGTTGTTAGCTATATACAGGCAGATGTGTCTACACACAAATTCGTTGGCGCTACACATTAACGGACAAATCTCTCAGTTCTACTGGTTTCTGCGTTGTGTGTTTATCTGTTTTCCACTGTGCTATGAATAATAAAATGCAACTAGCAATAATTGGAGGATATATAGTTTTATTTGATGATAGAAAAAAGAAAAGACTGTGGTCAAAACAATGGTTATTAGAACGAAGAAAGTACTCACATATGAATTTAATTAGAGAACTCGAAACAAGAGAACCTCTTGATTTACACAATTTTCTGCGAATGGATAATAAAGTATTTAAAACATTATTAGGGTATGTTGGCCCTAGAATCGAAAAAAAGAACACACACATGAGAGAATCGGTAAGTAGCAGAGAGCGATTAATCGCCACGCTTCGATACTTAGCAACTGGTCAAAGTGGTGAAGATTTAAAGTTCAGTTGTGCAATCTCCCCACAGCTTCTTGGACAAATAATACCTAAAACTTGTTGAGAAATATTTATATCATTAAAAGACGAATACTTGAATGTTTGTAAATGCTTTATTCTCATAAGTACAGATATTAGCTATTAGTAAATTAAAAGACTTACCTACTTAAAACCTTTATTGTGTAAGTACAATAATTTAAGTGCTGAGTTAGTACTAGGAGTATTATTTTTTATAAAAACAAACTCAGAAAGGTTAACCGTAGTATCTTCCATTATTGTATTACTTGTTGATGATGTACCTTGAGAGTGAGAGAGCGGAACACGTTGTGGCTGATTAGCTGCTAATAAGTGTGGTGCAGTTGATGTGGATTGCTCTGAGAAAGAATTTAGCTGAAAAACCGATGTGATCGGTCGTGTTGCAAACTAATTGCCATAATATTTCATTTGATTTTGCCTGTAATCATAGGTGTCTTGAACAGCAGGGGTTGAATAAGCAGGCACTAGCGATACATAAGTTGGTAAGTGAAAGGCACAGTTGTCCGTAAGCCTTCCTAATTTTCCATAAAACAAAATGTCGGAAATGATTTTCTGTGCAAAAATTCGTTGTCGTATGTCCATGGATCGAGATCCAGTGCTACACTTTTTCCAAACGGATCTTATGAAGATGCTGGTGTTTGTGGAGCTGCAAGAGAAATATAAGCTGCTCTTAAAAACTCTCCTTTTTTTTGAGCTAAACTAGTATTTTTGTTTGTGAACCTGCTCTTCTTTTCACTACTCAGTAAACGGCAACTGCCTGCTGAAGGGTAAGAACACGTAGAATTCCGGCGAACCGGCGCGCTTATTGCTGGTACTGAAAAGCGCTTATTTTTAGCGCTTGCCTGCTTTTACGTGGACAAGTACAAAGCTGGATATCAGCATCAGTTTGTTTAAAACTTTTCGTAGTGATGTATAGTATTGGATGGAGTATTTTGCGTAATCGATGCTGCAGAATCGTCAGAACGGAAAAAGTCATTTTCTACTTCAGCATAATCTCATAAATCTTGGTCATCGGCAGTGTCTAGTGATTATTCATGTTGAATGACGACATCCTCATTTTCATCCTCAGTAGCATCAAGAGCTGTCACAGGAGATGCACTGCACTGAGAGTTCTCTTGGTCCCTATGACCTTCAGTTCGGGTCAAATTTCCCGAGCTAGGGCGTGATTTAATGATGTCTTTCAGAAAGTACAACGATTTAAAGTAGTGCCACTTACTGGTGTGCTTTTCTCCACCTTCATCTCCAGATTTGGGGCGTTTAATTTTCGACAACTCTGTACTAAACTGATCACGCAAATACTTCCACTTTTTGCGCAGTTTGTCTTCTGTAATAAAAGAAAAAACGAATAAAATATATACATACAAGAAGGTTCAGTGTTACGAAACTAACTACATTATGGTTAGTCGAATTCCTGTCTGTATATAGCTACATTTATGAATACTAAAGCTTAATTTAAATTATGCGAATTTATGTTATTTTATTATTACAGGTACATATTATTTGGTTTCAGGTATTTAGCCACAGGAGCATCATTCAAAGCCTTGTCATTCAGTTTCCGAGAGGGTTCATCAACTGTAGTGAACATTGTTAGAGAGGTGGTTACAGTTGTATGGGATAAACTTTAGCCTTTGCATATGCCAGTACCAACTAAACAACTTTTTTAGAAACTGCTAAGGATTTCTTTGGTCTTTGAAATTTTCCAAATGGGCTTGAAGCCATTGACAGAAAGCATGTCCGAGTTAGTGTCCAAGTAATTCAGGATCCATTTTTTTTAATTACAAACATTTCTTCTCTGTCGTCTTACAAGGCGTTGCTGATGCGAACTATCGGTTTATAACAGCCGACGTTGACGAATATGGCAAACAAAGTGATGGTGGGACCTTCGAAGCATCTGATTTATACGATCTATTATTAAACAAGCAGGAACTTGACATTTCGGAACCCTCATTCTTACCTGGAACGAATGTGAAAGCTCCATATGTGTTTGTTGGAGACGAGGCATATCCACTGCACTACTTTGCCAATAATCCTTTAGTTTATGATGTGTAAACATATTTTTGTAATAGTGCAGAATCTATTTGACTTATTTATTTTGCTCTAAATGTTATACATGATAGAAATCATATTGTTTAATTAAGAGTTTCTAAAATATGTATTAGGACCGACAGGCCGTATGTAAGAACAAAAATTAAATAGATACCGTCTTATAATAAAATAATAAAATCATTTGTTTGCCTTCAATTTTCATTTAAACACTCACGTCCTTCCAGCACTTTTCCACATAATTCCTGTTGGAATATTTTTTAACTCGTTTATCCCATATAGCCGGTCTTTCGTATACCAGACTGATCAATTGATCGTTGTCACTCATGTTAATAAATGCTTTTACAGCCTCAAATATTGTGTAAACGCACAAAAACAGACACTCCCAAATACGACTACCAGCGTCCTAGAAGCTGGAAAATAATATATTGAACATTCTTGTTTGCTGGTCAGCGCCTATTGCAAACGCCGACAAGTTCAGACAAGCGTTCTTTGTGTACCGCTCCATATCAAAGTATGCTAATATACACATGCGCTTGTTGGCGCTTGTCAGCGCTTGCTCGCCAGCGCCGGCAACACGCGTTCTACGTGTTCCTACCCTAAGGGTTCTTTAACCCTTCCTTAATTTCTTCCTCTGTTGTTGCCTTTTTCGTGATTATAAACCCCAAGTTTTTGAATTTATCCTTTCCTTTGATTGTTGCGTTGTCATCAATCTGTAGATCTTCTATGTCTTCTTCACTTGTAGATAGGTACTCTGTTTTCGCGAGGTTAATATCTAGGCCAGCCTTCGTATATTCTTTTTGTAGTTTCTTCATCATGTAGCTGAGGTCGTCTTGGTCTTGTGCAATCACTACTTGATCGTCTGCAAAGCTTAACGTATATAGGTATTCGTTCCTTACCGGTACTCCCATGCCTTCGCATTTTCTTTTCCATGTAGTCAAGGCTTTCTCTAAGTATATTTTGAATAGGGTTGGAGATGTGAAATAACCCTGCAGGAGCCCTTTTGTTGTGGTAAAAGCTACTATGAATCTTGTTCCCCTTTTAATGGACACTTTATTTTCTTTATACAGAGCTTTTGTAGCTTCTATGAGTTTCGTCTGTATCTCTAATTTGTACATTGCCTCCCATAGTTCTGACCTTGGTACAGAGTCATACGCCTTTCTCAGGTCCACAAATGCCAAATGTATATCTCTATTTTTTTTTTCTTTTCCAACAGTTGTTCCAGTGTGTATATGTGGTCTATGCATGATCTTCCTGCCGTTAAGCCTGCCTGATCCTGCCTGATTTTGCCTTTTATCGCTTGCTCTATCTTTTCTCGCAGTATCTTCCCGCAGCAGCTGTCTTGCAATTTATTCCATAGGATGCACCCAGTTATTACCCTCAAGTTCAAGCTTTAGAGACAAGATATGGCCAGCATCATCTAAAGCAGGTTTTCCAAACTCATATTAAAAGCATAACTAAAGCCTGCAAGAATGTGAAGCCGATATTAAAAGATGGTTGCATTTGGCATTCCCTCAGGTAGCTAGAGATTTTCTGGAACAAATTGGTATACAGGCATTCATAGACGGACTACAGGATGTTAAAATGCAACATGCTCTTCGATTATAACATAAAAAAGGCTAGATGAAACACTAATTTCAGCCCAGGTGAATGAAGCGGTGAAAATCTTTTGGACTAGAACTAGTTTCTAGTTCTAGTCCAAAATTAAAAGAAATAAGATTTCGAGAAAATGAAAAGGTCACTATTGCAGATAATCAACAACTTATTTTATCCCAGATGTTAAGCATATTGCATAATCTTGAACAAAAATTCCAAAATCAAAACAGATGGTGTTTGAATTGCAGAAGAAATTGCATTTACACAATAATTGCAGAAGCCGATCTCAGCCAAGTTAGAACAGAAGAACCAAATAATGAGGTCAGAAGGTCGCTCAGATCGACATTTAGAAGCTCGTCACATAGTCCTACTCGAAAGTCTAGTAGATATATGTCTTCAAGAGATTGATTTCTCACACATGACCCCATAGTTGGTGTTAGTTATTTGAAAGCAGCGTAACAATACGTATGTAATAAGGATAGTTTAAAGTTATTTGTACGGCAATACCCTCCCTTCCCTTAAAGGTGCAGCAATATGGAGCCACTAGAAGATTGTAATTGGAGTCGACTATGAAATTTACATGTTTTGAATTAATACTACCTATAGTCACTTCACGGAATAACGTTTATTGCTTGACATTTTCATTGTAAACAAGGTTTAACATTTTGATGTAATACCGCCGTGCAGAGTTTTCTCCATTCAAATGACCGTTTTTTCTTCCATAGATTTGGTCACATTTCTCATTTTTTTAAACAGTATTGTGCCATTTAAATGTTAGACGTCTCATCCTGCTTCTGAAAATATATTCTTAAATTAACAATCTGTTTTTCGAATAAATAATTATTTTTGATATCTGCCACTAAAATAAAACAGTATCCCTCGTATAGAAACAATAGATTATGTAGAAAATAAATTGTATGGTTTATCGTGTTATATATCTTTGTCAATTAACTAGGTGTACCAGTTTTAAATCCATATGTATATTATAAAAGTTACCATATCTCATATCAAAACCAGTAAATTACCAATTCAATGTGGTTAATATCCGTCCTAAAATAAAACTTTCATACTTTTTGTTGACAGACATCTAACAAAAGCAGTTACAATTGATAATTTACCAATTATTCGAAGTAAACGAGTGTGTTTAAAAAGCCACAAATCAGGTTAATTTTATACAAGCTGTAGCTAATTTTCTATTTATATACACACATTCATGTATTCCCGTAAAATCGTTGTTAACATTATCCGGTTGATAAGACTTTAAGTAGGTCCTTCGGATGTACAGAGTACGAGTAAATACTTAGTTTGATTTTGGGATCAATGATAGAAAAACAATAAATAGTTATACTTATCTATAATATTTCTATATAATGTTACGATCGGCAAAAAATTCTCCATATTTTCGTTGGCTCTTCTAGGACATCTTTCACCTTAGTAACATTTTGTTTTCGTAGAAAACACAAATTTTCTAATTGCACTTTTTGTGTCTGCACTCTAATTGTCTGGTTTCAGAGGTGGTAAATCAACAATTCATCAGATTTCAACCCTAAGACAAATTCTAGAGAAAACACTGGAATACGGTGTAGACACGCACCACATATTTATAGACTACAAGGCAGCCTACGACTCTGTAAATAGAAGAGAATTGTTTAGAGCAATGATAGACCTAGGAGTACCAAATCAGTTGGTAAGTTTAACCAAACTAACCCTTGAAAAAGTTGAATGCAAAGTACGAATCCAGGGGGAACTCTCTGAACCTTTTAAAACAAATAACGGGCTACGTCAGGGAGACCCACTCTCCTGTATACTATTCAATCTAGCTCTGGACAAAGTAATACGTACGTCACAAATCACAACTACCGGTTCAATATATAACAAATCTGTGCAAATCTTAGCATATGCTGATGATATCAATATTGTTGGGAGAACGGAAAACGCAGCACGAGAGGCGTACGTAGCATTAAAGGAAGCGGCTACAAAAATGGGTTTAATAATAAACACCAACAAAACAAAATACATGAAAATAGGTACGCAACCACAAACACTACGGCCACTTGTTATAGAAAATGACGTCATCGAAGCAGTTAACGAATTTGTATACCTGGGAACGCTCGTCAATACTGAAAATGACACTACCGCAGAGATAAACCGCAGAATTTGCACGGCTAATAGATGCTATTTTGGGCTTAATCTCCTTTTTAAATCTACAGTTATATCAAGAAATACAAAAGTAAAACTCTACAAAACAATAATACGCCCAGTCCTAACATATGGTTCAGAAACCTGGACTTTAACAAAAAGCAATGAAAGCATGTTAGGATGTTTCGAAAGAAAAATACTAAGGCGCATCTATGGAGCGGTAAATGAAAATGGTGTCTGGAGAAGACGATACAACTTCGAACTCTATAGGATATACCAGGAACCAGATATCGTAAAACACATAAAGATAGGACGTCTGAGGTGGGTAGGCCATGTAATGCGGATGGAACAAACCGACCCAGCTAGAAAAACGCTCCTTGATAGACCTATTGGTCAAAGAAGAAGAGGAAGACCCAGAACAAGATTCCTAGATAACATAGACCAAGATATGAGAAATATGGAAATACGTGCTTGGCGGAGGAAGGCGATGGATAGGGACGACTGGAGAAAAATTCTTGGGGAGGCTAGGACCCACACAGGGTTGTAAAGCCAAAATGATGATGATGACTCTAATTGTCTTTTTAAAAACTCCTCTTTCGGTTGCTTTTTTATAAACATTTGGTATTCCTGTCCCACATCCATAATATGACCTTGTATCCCAAATTACGTGCCTCCTAGTGGCTGGATACATTCAAGAAAATACTAACTGACAAAGTAGTTCCTAAAGAAAGGATTCTGGCAAATAAGCAGTTGCGGTGTAATACCACACATTTGTTGCATTTGTAATGCGTTGGCAAAATCATTCTAGGCATGATGCTGATAGAAAAGGCATTAAAAGGCAAATAAATAAGTACTAAAATTGTGGTTTCGCATTTAATTAAGACAGATTTAATATTTAGCAATACACTATTGCTAAACTCTTCAAATGTGTCGGGAGAAATTACCCTACATTCTTCTATATTCCGTTTTTTCAAAATGTCAAACCTGTCGGTGTGAGGTCTGGTGACCGAGCTGGCCATTCTATTGAACCTCGTCGTACACATCTACCACGATATTCCTCATCGAGGTAACGTCTTACTGCACTATAATATTGTGCAGGAGCACCATCCTGTTGAAACGTTATTTCTAGTTGTTAAATTCGTCTGGATTATTTTCCAGAATTTGAAGAATTAACGGCTCAATTGCGTTTTGTAACATCTCCAGATACACTCCACTAGTTAAGTTCACGAAAGACGTGAAGATTTGTGTCACTCTAATACCTCACATTGTATGTGTCAACATTTCCATTGAGGGAAAAGAGTACGTTCGTTACTAAAACAAATTGTTTTTATGTAATCTGGCTGTTGGTTAATGTTATTGGACATATTTCTACAGAATTCTAGTCTTCGGTCGAGGTCGTCATCTGTAAGTTGGTGTACAACACTCGGTGTACTGTCCTTTAACTGATTCCACAGATACACGCAACTTGGGTTGTAGAGGAAGTAGAGTTCACTACCATTTCTGTAATTATGTGAATTTTTTGTCATCACTAATTGTTGACCAGATCGTTTGGCATGTTAAACATTAACTGTTTCTTTAAACTTCCGAAGAAGCTCCCTCAAATAAATTCTCAACATCGGGAGATTGAGGTAATCCTCAATAAAATGACGTCCCTCTCCATAGTAATTGTTTCTAGATTCACCAATTATTAAGATAGCCGCTCTTTGTCGATTACAGTGGGTACCATTGTGACTATGTAAACATTTAAACTTCTCGGTAATCAATAATTAAACAAAATATTCAAGGTATAAACACTTGTTTTATATGTAGTTTATATTTATTATAGATTTTATACACATATTTGAGGTGATCACAATCAAACATTTCAGTAAGTTCATGTTCACATATTCTCAAGGTTTCACGTGACAAAAGTCACTCATTTGTTTTACTTCAAGTTATATACTCGGTTCGCTATCTCCAGTCCAAACTGTCTAGTGAATTTAGTAATTATTTTTTTGCGAAGTTAGTTACTTTTTGACAGACTCGAAGTGGCTGGAAATTACTATACAACCAAGCACACGTATTTATAGCCAATATTAATAGTAAACAAATTAAATAGTATATAAAATAGAACTTTACAAATTACCGATAATCAATATTTATTTATTTGCACCATATGTAATAAATAGTTATGTTAAATTATAACAACTAAAATATATCTTTTAAATATATACTACCCAAAATGTTATGGGGTTAGTATGCACTTCCACTATTTACAATATTTCTTCTTTTTTTAAAGAAAGAAGTCTGCAATAGTAGTATACTTGAGCTATTAATACTGAGAAGTAGGAATTGTTGTGTTGTAGGTTTCCGACAATGAATCTGTCAAAATATGCCCGAGCTAAGCGAATGGAGTTTATCAAATATTGACGTAGATACAACTATAATATCCTTGCCTTTTTCTTATTCTTGAGGATACTAAATTACTCATAAATATTTTTCAGCAAATATTCGTTGTATTTAATAATAAATTGTGCGGTGCGGTAACTTATTTCTTGCTATTTAACTGTTCAATATTTTTTTCCATAGCATTTACTTATTCGTTTACCAAATTCCCATCAGTAAACATGAGCACGTGTTGATATTCGCCATCTTATTCGTCAAGAGGCTATTAAATATAATTTATTAGACAGATTCTCATGTTACAGATCCCAATTTGCCATCATTTTAAATTCACATTGTATCGTGTTGATTTTTAAGTTAATATATTGTGTTATATTTAAGTTATAGTTATTGTTAAGTTATTTACTGGTCGTGTTATTTTTTAGAGTTTAGTTTAATTGTGATATAATGATTAATTTTCAAGAAATTCTTACACTAACAGTTTCAAAAGTAAATATGTTTAAAAATCATATGATACATAGGTCGTACATCAGTACGACCCTGTTTGGCTTACACGTGGTTTTATTACACGTAGAATGAATAGGGTTTTACACTAGCGCACCTAGAATTTGCCTCTGGGGGGGGGGGGGAGTTTTGGTTGGTCACCGAAATTTTTTTTATGATGCTACCTCCATTTTGAGTCCTGAAAACGTGTAAATAACAGTGTCGGAATAGGGCCCTGGGGGGGGGGTTTAATCCCCCAAACCCCCCCCCCCTGGGTGCGCCACTGAGGTTTTATACCTCAAAATAACCATGTTGATGAACTATTTGTCTTTTATTTTTTTTATTATGTATATATTTATTTTATGTGCATGTTGTATCTCTTTCAGACAATGTTATTGATTGATATTACGATTTGATTTATTATATAAACAATGTATATGTGGCGAAATATTAAGTGTGTACCGCGTAACCATAAAAACTTTTCTCTCACGGTTAATATTATTCTCGCGTGATTATCCTAACTGTACCTTACCATTCTTCTTATCTTATTTTATATGTCGTAGGTTTCCCTGTTCCTTTAAAAATAGGGTGGTGCCCAATTAACTTCCCTTCTCTTTATCTTCCAACTTCTCTTTTCTTTATCATCAGTACTCCACTAACTAATTCTTTGTATTTGAGCTGAAAAGAACCCCGACCAAGATACCTCTACCAGACTGAAGCCCGAGCCTAGTGCCGTGACCTGGGTAAACTCCACTCTGTCAATAAAGAGGGTACAAGATTTAAAAAAAAACTTCAATAAAGTCCGGATTAGCATTTATTTAGTCGAACAAAGAATTAGTAAGCGATATTATTTCATGTTTGGAGGCGCAAAAAAATGCATCTTACTCAATCAGTAGATTTGGTTGAGAGATATAAAAAAGAAAAAAGAAATAAACAGCGTAAGAGCAAGTATAAGTAAAATTGTGAAAAAAAAATTAACGATGTATTTCAAAAAAATTGTGGTCATTTACTGCTAATAGAAGCGCCAAAAACTTTAAATGCTAATTTCAGTGTCATTGTTAATTTAGATCCTGAGTTAATTAGTACCCTGAATTATGCACCAATAACAACAGTAGATGTAGAAAGGTCAGTTTCTAAATATAAATACACATTATCTAAAAGAAAACAATTTTTTGGTAGACAATCTGGAAAAACATCTTATAGCTACAACGAACGTTAGGCACGTTCTTGTCAATAATTTTACGAGCATGTAAATATAATTAACGTAATAAAATGTTATTTGAAAGTGTTTTTTAACATTTACTACTACTAACATTAATTTTAGGTTTGTTTGTCATTTATATGACAGTCTGTATATGTATAAGTCTTGGAAGGAGGTGAAAGCCTTAGCGAAAAATAGAACACGATGGCGCGTTTTCACAGAAGTTCTATGCTCCACTTGGGAGTTTCAGAATCTTATATCAATCAAGTTAGTTATCTGTGATATATCCATTAACAACTAACATACCTTTATAATTAATTTTCATTAACTAAAAAAGATAACATTCCCTTGCTTTTCTTAGATACATCTCAATAAGATATAATAATACATGAACAATAGAATATAATTAAAAAAGAAAATCAAAATAATATTTCCCTATACTGGGATTTAATTTCATTCGTTTTTACCAATGAACCTTAACGACATAAAGATTCATAAGAACTACTTGAATTTGTCAGCGCATGCGTTCTGGCTAAAACAGAACCTCACTTTTAAACTTTCTAACAATCAAAAATTTAGTTATTGCCGACAATTCAAAGAATTACCTCCTTTTAAATGTAGTTACATTGGGTTTTTCGATTAACCTTGGGTAAACCTTTGCATTTTAAATTCAAAAGCTACCATGCATTTCAAACCTTAAAAAAAAAATTTTTTTGCACATAGTAACAGAAAACACCATTATGTTACTAGCAAAGTTTTTTAATATTCTAACTCTACAATTCTAAGTTACGGTAAGATCAATAATGTTTTTAATAGATAATATATGGTAGCTAATTATAATTTATTATCTTTCAGCCCTGAAGAAGCCAAATTAATTCTCTTTGGCGAAAACGTTCGGCGAAACAATTGATACTCGTTAGAGTCTTTCTTGCAGATTTCCCCAATATTTAAGAGTTTACTATTTAACGTATCTGCAAAGATTAAATTTCTTTTCTATATATATATATATATATATTGTAACGATATATTTTGCCTACCATAGGGGTATTACTATTAGGGGCAGAAAATTGGGGAAAGAAACTACTGGGGGTGGAGAAGAGCAAGCAAAATAATCGAAACATATTCGAACGGCACTCAGGTTTTGGTAGGAGAGCTGGGGTCGTGGATAAGTAAAAGACAAGGGGGTTTGGATTGGGGCAACTACAAAAATATGAAACAAACGGTCATGAATCTCTTGGGACAAAATAAAAAGAAACAGGAAACACCTCTAGTAATTTATAAAGAGCGCCACTTCAAGGTGCCTAATTATAACTATTACAACAACTAGTTGTAACTTGAGATATAATTATTAAACATAAAAAACATATCTTTTCCAAATGGAAACTTAAAAAAAGGGTTAGTTAAAAAAAGAATAAACCAAATGTTAAGAAACAAAATTTAACATTTATTTTTGTGTCACCACAAACAGTTACAAAATAGATAGTAAAAAAATAACACAACAATAGTCGCAAAATACAAAAATAAAAAAAAGACTTACATGTTTCATCTGTTTACAAATTCCAGGAGTTGGAGATACTATTATAAACTTACAAAATTTACCGCACAGAGATTAACCTTTTTTTAAAAATAAAACAAACTAAAATCAAAAATAATAAAACGAGCTGTCTTGAGTTAACATTAAATAAAAAAAAACTGAACAAATAAATTGACAGCTAAAGTCAAACCCTAAAATTTTACAATTTATTAATTATTACAAATCTTTTTTGTTATTAAAGCAAATTCTTATTATTAAAAAAATTAAAAAAAAATGTCTGTCTTTACTTTAAAATTTGAAAGTTACCTGGATTTCACAAAAATTACACTTGCGCTGTAAACTGGACTTCTTAAAAACTCAACAATGGCTGGGAATCTCTGACACACGAACAAAAAGGAAAATGGGTCACTGGAACACAAACCTTGGAAACTAAACTGGACTTGGCTTCTTAAAAACAGGAAAAGGTACAACTGGATACAATGGCAATATTTTAAAACTCACTTAAAACTGTAACTGAACCATTAAACTGCTACTATATTTTACATATTTTTCATAAAAAAAGACGAACAACGAGGAACATTTCAAATTTGACGTAAAATTTGGACATAACGCTGAAGACCACCGCTCTTCACCGCGGCTCCAACGAAAGTGACGACATTATCTTAAAAAATTGATGGCATAAGTTGGAATAAACAAAACACTTTGGGTTTAAGACACAAACAAGACACAACGGAAATTAAGATTCTTAATTTGAAAACGCAATATCGGGTGGTTTGAACAAAGAAATATTGAAGAAATTTGCGCCTGTGACATAAACAAACAATAAAATGATTTATAATCGACGGCGGCGACCTAAAAAGAACGAAAGATTATTTGGGTTTTAAATTGAAGGATACGAACTAAGAAACATTGAAAAAATTCTTCGTTATTATAATGCATATATAAGGGGATTTCAATTAACACATATACGAGGGGATTCCAATAAATTTTAAATGCTACAATATATATATATATATATATATATATATATATATATATATATATATATATAGTTAAGATTACTACTATTATAAAAATTAATATTAAACTCTCACCAGTCTTCCGGGTTGAACCGCGTCGATATCCATTGGGCCCAGCTTTCGACAACATCCTCTCTGATGTCTTCTTCAGGGCTTCCGAGGTCTCAGTCTCCCGAGCTCCCAGACACTACTACAGGGTAGTGTCTAGCAGCGTCGTTCCATCGTTTTCGTGGTCTTCCTATTGGGGAATCGTCTCTTGCCGTCTTTACCACTCTATTTGTCGGCATTCGGCTTATATGATCGTTCTATTCTACTCTTCAATTTTTTACCCAGTTCTTGATGATAGTTATAATAAATAATTAAATTGCATGTGCAAGTTTAAATATTGAAAATATATAACATCGAATGTACGTAGTCTGATTTCCAAATCAAGAGTTCTGCACGTTAGAAGTGGATTCATTCGCGATTTCTGCCTGTTTATTTCATAATTTAGACATGTTAGAAACATTTAACTTGACTAATTGGGGAAAAGAGCTGCTTTGTCAATCGTTAACAAAATAAAAATAAAAAAAAATTACTTTGAATCATATATAAATTCATTATATGAGAATACTTCTGATAATAACGATCGGCATAAAGAAATTGATGAATATTGAAATTTTGAAGAGCTAATAAAAATAAGAATATTTTAGAATGGTGGTCTAAGCATACGAATCTCTTCCCTTGTTTATCGAAAAATGGCAAGAGACTTTTTGTGTATTTTTGATGGAATGTCGGTCCCATCGAAAAGATTATTCTCTGTAGCAGGACTAATTATAACAAAACGTAAAAATGGATTATGGTAACAATCGGTGAGATCTTTACTATGTTTAAATTCATGGGTGACATGATTTAATATCTAAAAACTTATTTGGTGAATAAATGGTATCATATGCATACTATGGCTATGATATATTAATAGTTAACGCATTTTTCTATTTGTAACTAGCACAATACAATGTTTGAATAATAATATGATTAATGTATTACTCAATTTAATACTATATCAGTATTATACACTATTACAGAAATATTATATCAGTATTATATAACTATTATACAGTTTAATGTAATCTCTGTATATCAGGAAGATAATTACATTTATTATTTAAAACTTGAAAATTTTGCATAGTAACAAAAATTAACAAAATCCTTTTAATTTGAAATTAAAATTGTGTTACCTTTTATCATTTTCATAATGTCTATCAATTTAGAAATATTTTACAAAAGCATAAAACAATTTCTACAATTTTTCGAGATTCGGGATTTTCGAGAATCTCGAGCCCAACATCTTGTCTCGGCTTGAAACAAAAACCGTGTCTCAATCTCGTCTCGAATTCTATTGGGTCAAATTTAATGTAACATTGCTCAAATTAAAGCTTTTTATATACTTTCATAATATTGTACTTATTTTACTCTAAAATGTTGATTTGATACAATAAAAATAAAAATAATCAACAAACGTTGCACCTTTTTTGCACCTTAAAAGTACCATAAACAAATTATAGCCAAGAGTTTGGAGTTGTAAACACTTGGATATTACTCCAAGTCGTACGCCGTACTGTTTTCCAAAACTCACTAATTAATACTCAAAATCATTCAATTTTGTCTCTATAGTTTGGACTACCAGCTGGTACGCGGCCTCATGCCTTCGAGGGCTTGAAAGTAGAATTTGATGGCAGAGCTAAAGTCTATTAATAGAGTCCTAATATAGAGTCCTAATAAAGAGCTAACCTCTTGTTAGAAATCAGTGAATACAGCATGAATGTCAGCATTTCATACTGCATTTGAGATCCTAGGCCAACATTTACTAACCAAATTACCATCGGATGGTATAAAAAGTGGGCTGTCCTTATTCTGATGCATAACATGATGGGTTTGATTCGACCAGTTTGATCTTATGAGCTCCACATATGCATTAATAAGAGATGGTCCCGATAGCTTTTAAGTCTAAGTTCTTTTAGGAGATATTGACTGTAATACTCTATATACCAAATGCGTATAATAGAATGGTGCTTTGGTGAACATAAATTTGGGGCTTTTCTACATACTTTCTCAAAATAAGTAAGTTTAAGATATTCACTGCTTCTTATCCTGCCAATCCTTGACATTAATCCCACGATTAAGTGGCTATTTCACGTATTTTGTTGTCTTAGAACATAAAGAAGACCTAAGTTTATTGTAATTGATGATTTGTCTATGCCATGTATTATTTGATACAGGGAAATAATGGATAAAACGAGAAAAATACGCACATACCACATATAATGGTCTGTGAACTCACGAGACAATTTTTGGTCAATTTTTGTTCTAGAGTCCACAGACCTATGTGGTATGCTTTAAAACAAATATCTTTTAATTACATATTTATATATTTTACAACATTATTGATTTATTTATAGCCACAAGATATCAATTTTTACAAAAACATAACTGGACGTATGAGCAATTTCCACTCTAAAACCTGGACAGTGAACCTGTTAACATTGTTTTAAATATAATACGTTAAATAGAAAGTATATATTTCTATTTAATGCATCATGTTTAGATCTAGTAAAAATAGTATATAGAAATAATACTATTTAGTGATTACTGGATAATATTAGACAAGCGTAAAACTTTTGGTTCATGTTGTATTATAGTTTAAATTGTTTACAGCACGTGTAGCAATTAATTTGTAACATATTTAAAACTATGTTGTGAAATGTCAATAATCCGTTTGAAACATTTAAACTTAATGTGTATTTCTCCAAAATGATAATTAGTAGAAATATAAACAGTCCGATGATGACCTAATCACAAATAAGTGATGTAAATACCGACAGATTTAATGATTTAATTAGAACTTAAAAATTGATTTGACTAGAAATATTAACTAACTTGTTGATAGAAGACCACTTATCTAGAGGTTTGTGCATTCGTTTATCGCAATGGTACTACTAAAACATCCTAGTTTCGTCTGATCATAGGCAGTAATGGTCACCTTTTTTCCTGCACTTGACCAGGACCTACTAGAACTGTTCTACTACGTTCGAGGAGGTGCTAGTACCTACACTTATAACATATGTTTATATCTTATATGTATACAGTAATAAATCGCTTTCTCTCTCGTTGTAAGTCTATTTTCTTCTTATTATGTCGTCTTCTAACGAAGGTTGGCAATCACTTCTTTAAAAGTTTCTCTTTTTTGCTATGTGAAATATCTGATTGGACACTGAGCTTAGTTCAATATCTGATAATTCTTAGCTAAGATTTCTCTTTGCTTCCCAAGCGTTTTCTTCCCTCTACTCTGACTTGCATGATGACATGTAGCAGAGTCTTTCTTGCATATTTTTCTTATTTTAATTGTGTTCATAAGCTTCCTGCCATGTTCAATTCGTTTTAACATTTCTTCGTTTGAGACTTTTGCAGTCCAAGGGATTTTAAGAATACGCCTATTTGGCCACATTTTGAATGCCTCAAATTTTTTTACGGATTGCTCTTTCAGAGTCCAAGCTTGTACCCCATATAGCAGTTGCGACCATATATAACATTGGACGAACCTCAATCTAATAACCATACTCAATTTCTTATTTGTATACATTGACTTGTATTTTGTCTTTTTCGAGCTATTTTAATTTTGACCTTTATCTCTTATAGTGTGCCTCAACAAAAACTCTGGGAAGCTCTCGAGAAAACAAATATTAGTGTAACCTTAATCAAGGCTGTTCAAGACCTCTACAAGAACAACACAAGTAAAATAAAGAAAGGTCAGGAGGTATCCAAGGGTTTGGGTATTTAGGCATGCAAATAACCAACAACGGCAAATTAGACGAAGAAATTAACATAGAAATAACCAGGGAAGACAAGCCATTAGGCAATTAAACAGTATATTGTGGGACAAAACAATATCCAAAGAAAACAAACACAACATCTATAACAGCATTATAAAAAGCATTGTTGCTAATGGAAGTGAGGTATGGCCACTGAAAGGAAAAAACTTAAAAACATTAGAAGCAACAGAAATGGAATTCTGGAGAAGAGCGGCTGTGTATTGAAGTATTGAAGTGGACACCACATGGAAGAAGAAAGCAAAGTGGACCAAGATTAAGTTGGAGAGAAGGAATCGATAAAAACTTAAGGGAGAGATTAGTTAAAGAAAATTTTTGGAGCGACCGAGATAAATGCAGATTTGAATTCAGAAGACGGCTTAGAACGTTTTAAACTGACCTTTATCTCCTCATCATGATCTAACTCTGAGTTTATAATTGCTTCGAGGTACTTATACTTGTCAACACTCTCTAACGGTTTACCCTTCAATGTCAGATGTATGTTGTCAACAGGGGTTTTTGAGATCACCATGTTTTTATTTTTATTTATATTCATTGCTAGTCCATCTTTTTGCTTTCTCTGTTAATATTTTCAACAAAAATTTGTAAATCGTCTATATTTTTTGCCATGATTACGGTAATATCTGCAAATCTTTTGTTGTTAATGATGCTCCCTCCAATCCTTACACCTTCAGTTCTTTCCCATAACGCCTCCTGAAATATTAGTTGGAAGTACACATTAAATAATTGTGGCGACAGCACATATACCTGTCTGACTCCTCTTTGAATTTCTACTTGGTTTGTTTCACTATCTTCCACCAGTACGACTGCTATTTGATTGTAGTATAGATTTTTGATTAAATTAATATCCTTGGGATCTAGGTGTATGTGTTTTAATACATGTATGCGTTTACCATGTTGAACTCTGTCAAACGTCAATACGTTTTTATTATATTCCCTGCATTTTTTAATAGTACTGTCATTGCACATAATGCCTCTCTTGTTGCCATTCCATTTCTAAATTCAAACTGTGTGTTGTCTCATTGTTTTTCCTTTACATTTTTTATATATAGGTACGCTGCTGAATAATTTTGAGTAGTATTTTTAAATTGTGGCTCATGAGGCTAATTAATCGGAATTCATCGCAAGATTTAGAGTTATTTTTCTTGGATAAGGGTAAAAAGATTTAGAATTTGATTATTCATCAAGAATTTAATCGTCGTGGTATATTTTATTAAATAATTTAGTTAGACACTCTACATTTCCGTCATTCAGAATTTTTAATATTTCTACTGAAATTTATTTCTTCCCTATTATCTATAAATAAGTCCTTGATGAATTTCTCGCAAGCTTGTTGTTTTATTTTTCTGATAATTGGAGATCTCCATCTGAGTTTCTCATAACTTGTGGTATTTTCTTCCAAGTATTATCCGTGATTTCTTTCAATTTCTTATGTTGGTTAAGTGTGTCGTGTTTCATAATAATTTCTTCTATTTCTTTGCAATTTTTTCCATCCAGCATTCTTTAGCTTCTTTGATCTGCGTTTCCACTGGTTTCTTCATTTGCTTGTATTTTTCTTTATTTATATTTTTGTATTTTCGTTTTGCTTTTGTGATCTTTATTATACCTGGTGTCATCCTGTCTATTTTGGCACTTGGTTCTTTTCTATCCACAAACGCTTCACCAGCGTTAAGTACTGCGTTAAGTAATTTATTTAATAATTAACTGTTGATATCTTTCCTTGGATTTGGTCTCAGAACCTAAATATCTTTCCTTGCCCCTTTTCTTTTCTAAGGTTTCTTAATTTTCTCCTTGAACCCAAAAAGTTAAATGGCACCCTGTTTCTATCTTATCTTATTTTTGGTAGTTTTACCCGTCTATCTTTTTGTTTATTTCTATATCTTCTCTAATATCTCTTATTCCGTTCTACCTTTACTTATTTCGTCCTTTGGGCCCATTCCCGGTTCCAAAAGCTAGTTTAGAACCCACGACTCGCTCTCCACCAACCATCTGGCTGCCGTCCGCAGGTTCTCCAGTGGTGACCTTTCTAGCACCATCCAAAAAAGGTTTCCGAGGTTACAAATCTCAGGACAAAAAGAGAGCCCTTCCCAATCTCTATTAGGGTTGTTCAGGGTACCAGGGTTCACAAGTGTGACCATGATTATACTTCTTGGAGGTGAGGATAGGAATTGGGTAGGAGAGGCTAGAGGTGCTATCTGGAAGCAACATTTTATAATGAGCATCAGTATCTCTTCTCTTATACTCCATCTACCTCTTCTTTATCCTAGATTAGAATTCAAATTTTGTAATTCGACAGTGTCGGAGAGTTAACCTTTGTGTAGTTATAGGTCTATTATGAAGTAAACCCATCGGTAAATAAATAGTTCCTCTGTTAGCTATTTTATCGAGATATTGTCAGCGCTTAGTTCTACCCTTATTCCTTATAAGATATTTAAGTCTACGAGCTTACTGTAGACTATTTTTATAATATATTATAATATATATGTCTTCGCCAGTTACCCAATCACCGTCAAGGCAGCTTAAATTCGTTGAAGAATTTTTCCTGCAATCTCCCTGCAATTTAGCTTTATCTCATCTCATTTCGTTTGCTGGACTTATGCTTCTCTGATATATAAGACAACTAGCCTTAGTATTCTGTGATAAATTGTGTTTTATTTTGCAGCCAAATAAGCGTGAGATTATCAATTTTTTAACTAATCACCATGGATTTTGTTTTCTTCATTAATGAGTAGTCCAGCTCGCTTAGATTCTTTAGCCAGGATGACGAAATTATCTTTCAGAGCCTGTTCCCTCCACTGAGCATATCATTGTTCAAAGAGTTCTTTTATCTTATTAAAGTGAGTACTACGTAAGCTGTTAGGTAATTTTCTAAGGAGTTTTTTAACGAAGGGAAATTATTTGTTTGTATTTTCAATAATACAAATAAGAACAAGAAAAAGGAATAAAAAGAACAATATTTAGCTTTTAATTTCGAAAAAAGTAACTAAAACTGCTTTAAAAAAAGAATGGAACAGAAAACGATAGATAATATTTTAGTTTCACTAGGTAAACCTCAACAAGACTAGGTAACTATGAGAGTATACGAACTTTTGGCTGGCGCAAGAAGTACGAGAGGAGATGTATCTGGCATGATGAGAGGGACTTCTTGATTTATCTATTTTATGTCTTTAATTAAGTTATTCTATGATTTCTTACAACATAGTAGTTTGGGAGCGGATTTATGAAAGTTTGATCATCATTCTGGCTTTACACTGTGTGGGTCATATACTTCTCAAGAAATTCTCTCCAGACGTCCCTATCCATCGCCTTCCTCCGGCAAGTACGTATTTCCATATTTTCCATGTCTTCATCGATATTATCAAGCAACCTTGTTCTGGGTCTTCCTCTTCTTCTCTGATCAATGGTCAATCAGGGAGCGTTTTTCTAACTGGGTCAGTTTGTTCCATCTACATTACATGCCCTACCCACCTCAGACGTTCTATCTTAATGTATTTTACGTAAAATTATTAAGTTTTTCTTCACACTACACTGTTATTAACAGCTCCATAGATTCGTCTTAGTATTTTTCTTTAGGCACATCCTAACATGTTTTCATTACTTATTGTTAAAGTTCAGGTCTCTAAACCATATATCAGGACTGGACGTATTATTGTTTTGTAGTGTTTTACCTTTGTATTTCTCGATATAGTTGAGAATTTAAGCAGGAGATTGAGTCCAAAATAGTACCTGTTCGCCGTACAACTTCTGCGGTTTATTTCTGCGGTAGTGACACTTTCAGTGTGACGAGCGCTCCCAGATATACAAATTCGTTAACTGCTTGGGCGACGTTATCTTTTATAACCACTATACGAGATTCTCTTAAATATGAAATTTTCGCTATTCACTCTGCTAAAGCTCTGTCTTGTGCAGCTGATAAACGTCTATATTAAAAATAGCCGATTTTTTTGAAACATAGATGTATCACAGAATGCTACGCGTAAGCTGAACCAGCACAATAAGAAATGCAATAATCTTGAGAATGATGAAAACCAGACCGCAATTTGTTAACCCAATCAAAATAAACAAATCGTCATATTTGAGACAGATAATGAGACATGAGCAACAGCTTTGATTGCAATGAGAAGCTGCCTTTAAAAAAGAAAATTAAAAAAAAAAGATATAAAAAAAAAGTATATACTTCAATCTATTAAGACTATAACATTCATGAATTTACCGTGATAAGTACGGGCCTAAAACGTGACGACACCTAGGAGGAAGGCACTGAATTTAACTTTTTAGTGTCTTTTATTTTCTAGTTCGTCGTAGATAGCTGAAAGAAGTATTAGTAATGAAACTATTAAGTTGAACAATATGTTTTTAAATCAAATTTGAGAGATTGTCTAGAGTCTAGAGTGATTGAGTATTCTGAAATCACTGATTTTTGCAGTAACTCAGACGAGAGTCTCCATTGTGTTGAGTCAATCGAGTATTTTTGCTACTTTTGTTAATCCAGTGTAAACCAAACTTTTTAAATTTTCCCGCAAAAGTACAGTTTTAGTAAGCCAGTTAGCTTACTTCCAGTAGTCAGAAGAATAGTAGAAAGAGTCGAAATACAAACCAGACTACAAACAAAGACAAACCAACTTGGGATAATTCCTGAAGCATAATTTAGCTTCAGAGCATAGCACTCCAGCGAACATCAAGTACTCCGACTAACCGAATACATTGCAGACGGATTCAACGATGAACAATACATAGGAGCTGCCTTCTTGGATGTAAGCAAAGTCATTGACAGAGTATGGCATCAAGGGCTAGTATATAAAATAAAAGAATCTGGATAAAGCTGGACCATGACAAAACTAGTCACTTCGTACATTGGCGACTGAAGGTTAAGGGTCCGAACAAGATAATTCGTGGGGGGCAGGGGGCAGTATTGTTACCCTACTGTAAAATACACAGCTGCCGTCCCAAGAACACCCGGAACTCTACTCACCCTATATGCAGAGACACTGCTATAGCTGCGAAACATAGAAACCTGAACACAGCCGTGGAAAACCTACAGACGGCAGTGGATACAATAGAAGACTGTATTAAATGGAAAATAGCAAAACATCCAGAGGAGACCCAAACAGTTATTGTCAAAAAGAGAATTGATAACCCAAAAGAACAACTAATAGTACAAGATAGTACCCCACCGAATGGAAAAACGAAGCCAAATACCTAGGAGTCACATTAGATAAAGGTCTAACGGTTAGTTTACACCACATGTAAACACAATAATCCAAAAGACAGAAGCACCAAGAGTGACCATCAGAGGACTAACAGGAAGAAAAAGCAAATTAACAACGAAAACAAATATCAGACTCATAAATAGCATCATACACACGTGCAAAACAAACAGAAAGAAGATAACAAGCAGCCCACAAGAAATGCTTGAGAGAAACACCAAAAGTGGCCAGATACGTAGTTGAACGCTTCCTGTTCAGAGACCTAAAGCAAGTAAGAGTACTGGAGATAATGGAGGAAAAAACCAGGGAAAAATTCGCTGAGCTTGAAAATCACTTAAACCACATTCTGCGAGAATCAATAGGGTAGATAACAAAATACCTACGTAGCTCGTGGAAGACATAAAATCCTGTGGCTACGCAATCTCCGTGAAGGGTTTTAATACAATTGAACTATTCAGGCGCGTATTCAACGAAATTATAATTGTCAGAATGATTTCCAATCTCCAATAGGAGTGGAACTTAAAGAAGAAGAAGAAGGGTGTCTAAATCTATTCATTTTTCCTAATGCCTGACTCTGGTTAAAGTGTTTATCTTCTGATGATTTGACTACCTAAGTCTGTCGGCCCAATGGGCGGGGCTTAGAAAACCTTTCCAAACATTTCTAATTCCTATGTATTTGTCCAATAAGAAGTTGCCAATATTGGTTTTTTTAATTTTTACTTTAACTTTAATTAAAGAGTATATAAGGACTTTTGGTTGTAACCATTCATTCTGTGCGATTGTTATTATTTGTTGTTCGTGAGTTTGTGAGGTAAGAATATACAAGTATTAAGATATTCACTCTTAATTTTCACATTTTAAGGTTATGTTTTTGGTCAATCTTATATACTAAAACGCTAAGCCCTTTTCTTGTCCACCACTTTACTCAAAAACCATATTAGATAATTAAAATATTTTTTCGGAATATTATTAGTATTACGTATGAGATTGTCAAGATATACTTTTGGTACAAAAATTCACTTCCGGTTTTGAGATGACCGGAAGTTAAAATTTACTTTAAGTTTTAGACCCCACAATGTATATATGGACTGCTAAATGATATCCATGTCGATATTTGATGAACTAAAAATTGCATTCCGGTTTTGAGGTCGACTTCCGGTTTCGTTTTTATTAGTCAAATCAATAGAGAATTCAACGTAGAGTTAAAAAATGTAAGTTCACGAAATTATCATTTATAGTTTTTGAGTTATTGATAAAAATATTTTTACTTAATTTTTCTCGCAAACTAAAAATTTCATTTAAAAAACTCGATGTCGAGTTGGTCCGCTTCTTCTTCTTCTTAAGGTGCCATGCATTTCTGCGTAGGCGTCCACCGTACATCGTCTTGTCAGGTGAGATGTTAAATATTCTGGATTAAATAATTCTGTTTTTAGCAGCATTGCGAAGCATTTCATAGCTGTGGATTCCTGTCCATTGTCGAATATTACGCAGCCATGACATTTTTTTACGTCCGAGACCTCTCCTACCCTCTATTTTCCCTTCGAGTATCAGTTGCTGAAAAGTGTATCGTTCTCCTCGTATAATGTGCCCCAAGTATGCAGTCTTCTTACTTTTTACATAATTAAAAAGTTCCCTATCCTGTAAGCCCGCTCTTCTGAGTACTTCCTCATTTCTGACCCTGTCCGTCCATGATATTCTGAGCATTCGACGCAGGCACCACATTTCGAACACTTCAAGTTTGTTAATGGAACTGGCCTTTAACGTCCATGCTTCCATTCCGTACAGGAGAACAGGCCACACGTAACACTTAAGCATCTTGTATCGGAGGTTGAAGTCCAATTTGCGATCAGTCAGAAACTTACGAAGCCTCAAAAAAGCATTTCTGGCTTGTTCAGCTCTGCTCTTTATTTCATTCTCGGGGTCCCAACCCTCATTCAGCAAACATCCCAAGTATTTGAATTGCCTGACTTGTTCGATTTCTTCTCCAGAGACATATATCTTTGCGTTGGGGTAATCATTTCTACTTATAATCATTGATTTTGTCTTCTTGATATTTATTTTCAAACCCCGAGCTTCACTTGCAAGAGTTAGATCATTCAAAAGGCATTGAAGATCTTCGATGTTATCTGCCACTATGGCTGTATCATCGGCATACCTGATGTTATTAATAAATATGCCGTTAACTTTAATACCCTTATTAGAGTCTTCCACTGCTTCTGCGAAGGCTTTTTCTACGTATAAATTGAACAGCATTGGAGACAGTATACAACCTTGCCTTACTCCTTTTTTAATGGAGAAATCTTCTGTTTCGTTGGAATTTTGAAGACGTACTGTTGCTGTCTGATTCCAATACAGATTGGCAATGATTCTTATATCCTTTGCATCCAATCCCAACTCTTGTAGGTATTTTATCATCAATTCATGTTTTACATTATCGAATGCTTTCTCGTAATCGATGAAACAGATAAAAACATCCTTTCTTTGATCTAAACAATTCTGTATCAATGTTTGCATACTAAAGATCGCTTCTCTCGTGCCAAGTCCATTTTTGAAACCAAACTGACTCCATCCACTGACCTCTTCACATTTCTTAAACAATCTAGTGTGAAGTATTCTCAGGAAAAGTTTCAAAAAGTGACTCATTAGGCTTATTAGTCGGTGGTCCTTGCAGAAGTTCGCACGTGGTGTTTTTGGTAGGGTGATAAATGTAGATCGAAGCCAATCTTTTGGAATCTGGCCCGTATCGTAGATGTCGTTAAAGAGCTTGACAATAATGTCTAGGTTTTCTTCATTAAGTAACTTGATTGTTTCTGCGTACATATCATCTGGTCCTGGGGTTTTGTTACTTTTTAATAGTTTGATAGCGTGTACAATTTCAGCTTTCAAAATACTTGGGCCATACAAATGGTCTCCCAGTTGTGGTGGTTTTTGTGTTCTGTCATCATTGAACAAATTGGCTGTGTACATTTTCCAAGTATTAAGTATATCGCTAGGGTCCGTTATTAATTCATTTTGGTCATTATGTATACCAGTGACTTGTTTTTTCTTGAAGACACCAGCAATTTCCTTAATTTTCTTGTGAAGATTGAAGCTGTCGCCGAGTTTATATAGGCTTTCAGCCTCGGCGCAAAGTGTAGTCATCCAGATCTCCTTCGCCGCTATAATTTCTTTACGAATTTGACTGTGTATATTTCGGTACCCTACTTCGTCCTGCCTGATCTTACACTGCCTGCGTTGTTCCATCATCTCTAATATTTCTTCTGTCATCCACTCATTCTTGGTAGTTGTTTTACTCTCGAGTAGAAAAGTGTTGTTCAACTCATCAAATGATTCTTTTATGGTGGTCCATGACTTTTCAACATCATTCTCAGTTGCCATATTAGAGAACCTATTGTTTATTTCCTCTGTGTATGCTTCATTTGTTTCATTGTTTTTGAGTTTTCTAATGTTTACTGATGCCTTCTGGTGTTTTCTTTTAGCTGTAGCGAGCCTCAGTTTGATATTTGCTACTAAGGGATTGTGGTCGGATCCTATGTCTGCTCCAGGTAATGCAGATACCTTAGTAATAGCATTCCTGTACCTTCTATTAATTGTCACATAATCTATTTGGTTCCTTATAATGCCCTGATGTCCGTCCAAATAAGCTTCTAACATTCCACGTAGCAATTTTGATTGTCTTATCAAGTTGAAACCGGGAGATTCTTCGCACCCCTTGGCCATTTAAGGCCTGCCCGGGACTAGGGGCCGTTTGTTTTGTTTCTTCCAACATGACAAGAAAAAATCTACGGACGGATGTCCTGAGGAATATAATGCGGTTGGTCCGCTAGTTGCAATTAAATCTTTTAGAACGTATAGACCGTAGTAGATTAATTATATATTACGGTTTTTAAGCAAAAACCTTATTGCCTAATGTTTCCAAGTAACGTCCATAAAAACTGATTACAACGATACGATGCTTATTTCAGATATTAGGTATACATTACAGGTAATCAATAACCTGTAAAATTGTTTCCACAGTACCAGTTTAATAGCTTATAATATCGAAATGAAACAATTATAAAATTCATGATGACACCTTGTATTTTATAATTAAGTACATACAGTCGTCACTCAGACTTGTTTTCCGGTGCTTTTACGTATGTAGATTTGTTGATCGTCATTGTTTTTTGTTCTGTCTTGTCTTAGTAAAATGGTTTATTTATCTAGGCAATTTTAAAACTGATTAAATAGTGCGCGTCAGTAAAAAGGCTTACCGCAAAATGTTATGAAATTTAACATCGTTTTTTTAATTGTATTTGTCCATCTAAATCTATTGTACTTGATTAGTACGGCATCCACCAATTTTAGCAAAACCAAGAATTAAACTAAAGAGTTAACAATATGAAGAAATAGGTATCTAGATTTCGGTTGACACTCATCGTTTCAATTAGAAATCAAAATAAAGGAATACGGGCTTTCTATGTCTTGTAAAGGTACATTATTATCGGGGGTTTATAGGCAGTAACTTTTGTCTTCTTGCAGTGAAGTTCAATTTGGATTCAGAGCAGAACTCGGAACGAGGGAAGCACTTTTTATTTTGCAAGTTCTAATACAGAGAACTAGAGATGTCAACTGCGATGTGTATGCATGTTTCATTGATTTCGAGAAGGCGTTTGATAAAGTCCTACATGAGAAACGAATCGACATCCTAAAAACATCAGGATTCGATGGTAAGGATATAAGACGGATCTCAAACTTATATCTCCAACAAAAAGCAACAATGCGATTAAAAGATGAACTGTCTGAGATCTTCACAGTCGAAAAAGTAGTTAGACAGGGTTGCATATTGTCACCGGTATTATTTAACATATTCTCTAAAAACATCGTTAGAGAGGCCTTGGATAAATCAGAAGATGGGATTGCTTCTTCTTCTTTGAGTGTCTCTCCTATCGGAGATTGGATATCATCAGGCGATTCTTATTTTATTTACTGCTGTTTTGAATAATTCGTTAGTGGTACAGCCAAACCACTCTCTTAAATTTCTCATCCAGGACATTCTTCTACGGCCTGGATTTCTGCGTCCTTGGATTTTTCCTTGCATTATATTTTGTAGGAATGTGTACTTTTGTCCTCTCATCAGGTGGCCTAAGTATTCAAGTTTTCTCTTTTTTATATTCAGTATAACTTCTGGATCGTTATTTATTCTGCGTATTACCTCTTCATTTGTAATTTTATCCACTCAACTTATTTTTAGTATACGGCGGTAGCACCACATCTCAAAGCTTTCAAGATTTTTAACATTCCTCTGTTTAAGAGTCCATGCCTCAATACCGTAAAGCAAAGTACTGAATACATAGCATTTTAACATTCTAGTTCGTAGCTGAATACTAATATCACGATTACAAAATAATTTTTTCATTTTTATAAAGGTAGACCTGGCAAATTCAATACGTCTTTTTATCTTGCGATTTTGGTCACCTGTTTCATTGATGAGGGTTCCCAAGCATTTGTATTCGCTTACTTTTTCGAGTTCTGTACCGTTTATTGCGATACTAGTGTCATGTCTTGGATTCTTACTGAAGGTCATATATTTGGTTTTTTTGACGTTTATCCTTATGGGATTGCTGTAAATGGCCAACTTATAAACAATATTAGATATGCAGAAGATACAGTGTTGCTGGTAGATAGTGCGCAGGGGCTCCAGAGGATGATGGATAACGTTGTAGAAACATGTAACAAATACGGCCTAAAACTAAATTGCAAGAAGACACAAATAATGATCATTAGTAGGTGTTGCATTCTGCACATACGATGACCTCAATATAACAATTGGGGTCATCAGAAACGGGAGAGAATATATTATGTTCAATCTAGAACTCGCTGGTTTCCCCCTTTCGCATTGGGTATGTATATTCCCATAGAAAAATAATAAATAATAAAGTAGACCATATAAACTCTATTTAAAAAAGAAGTAAAATCAAACATAAATATACATAAACATACAATTATGACTAAACAAGAATATCTGGATGCAGGATGTCGGTGAATAGATTTTAAAATCAAGATTAACAACAAAGGAATTTGAGATTTCGATTGCTATGGTTGAGTATGACTGGAAATGACGCATAAAATGATATTAGACGTTAAAGAGTAAAAAATATGCGCACATATAGTAATATAATTAATCCGTGGTAAAATGAATAAACCTTGTTGATAAAAGGTACACAAAATGCAATCAGACGTAATACAAACTCAATTCAAAATTATAATCGATAATAAAATACACATTAAATTAATAATACAATTAATACAATTAGTAAACTCATCACGTAAACGCTGTGATATACATACAAAAAAAAGTAGTGAAATTATTATATTCTAATAAATATACAAATCTACGATAAAGGTAATAACGTTTAACCAAACGTAAAATATTGTCAATAGGTTAAAATATGCAACACGCGATATAATGTGAAATATACTTTGGCACAAACAATTTCAATTTGCCAAATAATTGAATAATAATGTAACGACTTGACATAGTAAACGTACGTGTGTATCAGCTGTAGTTGTTTATATAAGTTGTACTGTACCCCGTGAAACGGCTTCAGCCACGAACGGATTGCGAACCCTCTGGTTCGGTGAAATTCAGGAATCAAAACTAGCCTTTTTCACAAGACTTAAGCGAAGTCCTCTCAGAAGCGCTGCTCTTAATCCATGCACATGGGTGTGCATGAGTTGCCTGTGTTAGTTGGAAGATAAAACTCGACTATCTCTTTTTGTGTATGGAACTTGTCCCTAATCTCAAACTTACGTCTATGTTATTTCGCAGATGGCTCGTCTCGTAATGTGTAGTTTTTAACACAGCTGTATTTTTGTACACGGAATTTTGAATACGGGGAGAATTAAAACTACCACAAAGTCTGTTAATATTTTATAAATGTTTGTATATATTTGCGAACATGCAACAGTAGGAACACCAACATAAACGCCCAAATTACAAAAGGCGATACACCCTTAGAAAAAGTGGAAAAATATGCTATTTGGGCTGCAATATTAAGGATACTTGGGGAAATAAAAACTCGTATTGAAAAAAGCAGAAGCTCTTTCAACAACCCTAGGAAGATTATCTGCAACTTATCTTTAAGTACCAATATAGGCATAAAAATTCTTAGATGTTACGCCTTAAGTGTCCTGCTCTATGGGGTAGAAAGCTGGAGTCTTACAGAAGTTGCCATAAAACGATTAGAGGTATTTGAAATGTGGTGCTACCGACGTATGTTGAGTGTCTCATATATACACCACACAAGTAACATAAATATTCTCCAGAGGCTAAAAAAAAGACAAAAAGATTATTAACACCGTAAAGAACATAAAATTGGCTTACTTCGGCCACATCATGCGTAATAATAAATACCGACTTCTACATTGATTCTACAAAGCATGATTGAGGGTAAGAGAGGCCCTGGATGGAGACGTATATATTGGCTGGCCAATCTTAGGAAGTGGACTGGTCTAACGTTAACTGATCTATTTCGAGCTGTTACGAATATAATAAGATGGGTCAATGTGGTCGCCAACATCTCTAGAAAATAAGGCATATTTAGAAGAAGAACTTTTGTGTGCCATTATGTTTCCTGATCTCGAATTGTTTCCTTTCAAAACTGATGAGGAAAACGATATAACATTGAAGTCTAAGCAAGTCCATTCTTTAATATGTCTCATGCTAGGGCTGCTATCTATCCTTACTAGGACCGCGCCTGCTGTTAATATTTTCTGATTGTATCAGCTGTAGGAAGTTATATCTCTCGTGCCTAGGAGTGTGCAGCTATGATATGCTATCACGTCGGGCCAAATTTATTTGGAACCCATTTTGACCTTAACCAACTTTTTTATTTTTGTTCCCATTTTAATGAAATGTGAAGACTAACGGAAAAACTTAAAGGATGTGTAAGTAAGGGTCATTTTTATAAAGGCTTACTTTCAAGGTCGTTTTAAGTCACTCCTTTAATATTTAAATTGTAACGTAAATAATTTGCCTACCAGATAGGGTATAATTATAGGGTTTTAAAAACTGGGGACAAAAACTACTGGGGGTAGAGATAGGGCAAGCAAAATAAACGAAACTGTGCGAACGGCACTCAGGATTTGTTTGGAGAGCTGGGTCGTTAATAAGTTGAATGGCAAGGGGATTAGATTGGGGCAACTACAAAAATTGAAACAAAGGGGTACTAACATGAATCTTCTGGACAAATGGGCAAATAAAAATAACAAGAAAGACCTCTAGCAATTTAAAAAGGACGCCGCTTCGAGGTGCCAAATTATAACGATTACAACAACTATTGAAATAATAATTAGAAATACAAAAATGGTTAGGAGACTTTTCTAAAATAAAACAAATAAAAATAATTTAGAGAAATAAATCAAACATTTATTTTTGTGTCACCACAAACAGTTACAAAAATATAAATGACACGAAAAAATACTATATTAATAGTTACAGAGATTTATACCAAAAATAACGAAGAAAACTTACATGTTATCCTTTTACAAACTTGGGAGATGCTACAAAAACTTACAAATGTTACTGGGCTATAAACTGTGGCAAATAAAAAATTATCCTTTTAAATAATGAAAGCAATTATTATTAATAAAAATGTCTATCTTGACTTTAAAATTTAACACAAAAAGTTACCTTATTTCACCAAAAAAAAAGCACTCAAATTTCTGAGGGTTGAAACTGGATTGGAAATCTCTGAACACGAACAAATTCATCTCCAAACTGCCAAAAAGCCTGGGATAACACCAGGGAGAAACAAAATGAGGATGGAAATAACGATTCTTCCAAACCTCACTTAAACTGCAACTTAACCGTTAATCTGATTAAACTGCTACACATTTCCCATGAAAAGGAACAAAACAGAAAATTTTCAAATTCGACGTAGAATTTGAACTAAACGCTGCAGTGGAGCCTACCGCTCTTGACCACGCCTCAGCGAGAGTGATCTAATAACCTTTTAAATTCATTCGCTTAACTTAGCATAAACAAAACATATAGACTAGAATATTTATTTGAAACGCAGAATATCCTAAAAGCGGTTTCTATCAAAGAAGATACCAAGGAATTTGCGTCCGTGATATAGACAAACTTGGTTTACATTAACCATTGCTAATGTAAACCATTACTAAAATGGTTTACATTAACTTCGGCGACGTAAAAAGAACGAAATAGTATTTGGGTTTTAACTCGTACGATAGGAACAGAGAAACATGGAAAACATTCTTCGTTATTTTAATACATGTATGAGGGGATTTCAAAATATATATCAAGGAAAATGCAAATGCTACAAAATTCAAAAATTATTTTTACTACTAAATAAATATCTGGAAAGACTAGGAAAATTTTTAAGCGTTTGGAGCAAAGTAAATGACATTTGATAGGGCCTACATAGTAATTTTATTAAACTAATTTTTTAATTCAAAAGGTAATACCAATTTTTTAACTGTATAAAACAACTTAAAATTAATTAACTAAATTCATTATGAATGTATCCCCCATGTAATGTTACAAAACACTATCCGATGTTTTAATTCATCGATGGTTTTGTAATGGATGATAGTAATGTACGCAAAAAGTACATAAATTAAAAAAAAATGTCGAAATCCATAAACAAGAACTCTCGCAAGATTCAAAGCCATCCTATTTTAAGGACCACATTTTGACGCTTTGTAGACGACTCGATTAAAAAGCGATCTTTTTCGAAATTTACACATTAAAAGTTTAAAGTATGTTCTTTCAAATGACGCTAAAGGTTTTAATCGTTATAAACAAACCGCTGTCAATTAAAAAAAAAAGACTATTGTAATTGTTTATAAGCCAAAATATCGATATGTTTTTGCAAAACAATTTTGCAATATTAAAAATCCTTTTTCTTTAGTTTTTAATATTGATTATATATGATTGATATAATAAGTCTTTTTCATTTATAAATTCCTTAGAATTATTGTAACTTCATAATTTTCTGACTTATATTGTTGAAAAATTAAATTTGTTTGTAAAAAACAAATAAAATAACTTTTATATTGTTGAAAATTGTTGATTGTTTTGAAATTTTCGTCATATTTAAAGCATTACAAGGGCCCATCATTCCATGTAATATGAAGGTTCTACGTTCATTTTTAAAAGAGTTAATTACATTTATAAAAAATCAAAATTTCTGACTTATTTTGCAACTTTCTAAGTAACAAATACGGATAAAAACATTTAAAAAATGCAATTTTGAAGGCTTGTATACGACTTATCAGTTTATTACTCTTAAGGCCGGTTTTCACGCTACGTCTTATTGTACGTTTTGTTGGATAGGACAAATCCTATACAATAAAACGTGGTATGTAAACAGCAAAACGTACGTCTTGTCGAATCGAAATGAAATCCAAGGTCAGATCGTAGAAATGATGGGAGAAGCATAGTTTTGCGAGAACTGATAGGATAAAACGTTACGTGAAAATACATGTTCAGACAAGTCGTCCGATCTTGACTTATTTGACGACTAGTTCCACTGCAGTTCGTTTCATTTTTCCCAAAAAAAGCCTAATAATGTCAGATTTGCGGCAATGCACCCACGATTTTCTCGGGGAATTTATTGAATTGTATAAAACTTTTTAAGTAGTTATGTTTTAAAACCAAGTAGATTGCATTACAGGTTTCAGGAATTGTTTGGCTTAAGGCTGGTTTGGATATTATGATTGTGAACTCCAAGTCCTTGACGCTGCGTCCTGTTGTAAGATATCTGAGAGTTGCTGTCAGTCTTTCATGGGGTGTAATGGCTTTTCTCATGAGGTGTCTTATTTCAATATGTATGGTGTTACCAACTCTAGCAATTGACAATAGGCTGAGGTGTCCATTCGCAAATAATTGCGCCAGTCATCTGGTTCGCCTCTTTTAGTAACGAGACGTGGGAATACTGGCTTCTTTTTAGAAGCCCACTCTCTTGACCATCTTGTCTTTTCCCTCTTCATCCCCTTTTTCCTCATTCGTAGTATCTTTATAGTTGAAAAAATAAAAGAAAGCAGCCGTGTTTCCTCCATAATAAAAAAAAACACTAAACAAACTTCACACAACTCAAGACTCTGAATTAGAAATGAGGTAGAAAACGGAAGGAAAAACGTAGTGTGTATACACTGGACAAAACGTACATTTTGTCGTACGTTTTATATGACCCACAAAACGTACAATAAGACGTAGTGTGAAAACGGGCCTTTAAATTTGTTTTAAATGCTTCACTTTTTGCTGATAGACGAAAATAGTGATACTTTACCGTTTTTTTGACCATAATTTGTTAATAACTAATTAAGTCAAAAAAATCGACTGCAGGAAACTTTTTTCCCAGGAAGGTTTTTCTTACAGAAGTCCATACTACTCAAAATAACTGTCGTTTTTGCCTGGTCGGTTCAGCGTCACAAACACGGTACTTTTTTTTCTTATTTTCCTGGTATAAATCGTTGGTGTTTTATTTAAACATTACTTACATACAGATTTCTCGGCACATCATACTGTTTTGCTCTATAATATTTAAACAGGTTTTTAATATTTTTCCTGTATTAACAAATGCACTTCATATTACGAAGAATGTACAGCGCAAAACTCGGGATACATCTAAAATTATTTAGAACAACTATACTACTTTGCAAAGCTTCCAAAATAATCATTTCCGCAAAACTTAAACAATACGTAAACAACGATAATTTGCAAAGGTTCCTATTGTTTGTTTATTTCATTTATTGACACTGTCTACCTTCATGATAGGCGACAAAACTCGAACTTAATTTACATATAAGACATGTAAAACAGCTAATGATTTCCTTAATTTTTTGGGTGGCCCCCAACAACTTTTGTTTTGGTATGTGTGTTTCAATATTCATCACGTCTATGTCTGTAAAAGATTTAATTAACACAATCACAAAAAGTGGTAATTGAGTTTCAATTAAACTGAAAAACTGTATATACTTGTCACATATAACCACATAACAAAAATTTACAGCCATTACGTCACAAGTTAAGGTTTGTTAGTTAAGATATCATTCTACAACTTCATTTTTTGTGAACGGGGGGAAAGTAAAAATTCCTTGGTTTAATACCTAAGCCTAGTCTAAGCTCGGGTTCGTTTGGAAAATATTTCCATGAGATTTGTTTGCATAATTATTTTCTTGAGATACCCCAAAATAAGGTTCAAGAGGCGAAAAGTTTTTTTAAACAATTTTTTTACATATATATTGTAACCATAAAATTTTTCGGCCTGTACACCTTTTTAGGTTTTTTGAATCATTATGAAAAAAAAGGTCTGATCGAGTTATATATAATTTAAAACTGAAAAAAGTGCGAAATGACGATATTCAAGGCTCAAAAATATAAGCATAAAGTATTATTTTTATTATTTTTGAAATCATTAAGTGCTTATTTTATTTTAATGTTTTCATGTTTTTTTTTGTTTTCTTCACAAAAATATCCACAAAACCACATGGCAATCACCAGACGGTCAAACAAAAAACCAAATTGACCATTGATAGTCGACATTTCTCGGACGTACTAGATGTAAGAACATGTAGAGGTGCTAATATAGACTCCGACCACTACCTTGAAAAACAAAACTCAGGGCTCGTATATCAAACGCTAAGAAGGGCCAGAGCACAAAATCTACTAAATATAATCCTGATGTGCTAAAATCTGAAGACGCAAGGGATAACTACAGGAAAATTTTTAATGAAGAGCTAACAAGAATTGACGAAAATATAAGTATAGAAGAACACTGGACCAAATGCAAGGAAGCTATCCATACAGCGGCTAAAGGCTTTTTAAAACCTAACCAGGCTAAAATAAACGAAGATTGGTTTGACGAAGAATGTAGATCCATTAACCAACAGAAAAATAAAGCATAAAAGAGACTTCAGCAGCGCAGAACGAGATCAAACCTGGAAGACTATGAAAATCTTAGACGAGAAGAAAAAATGACGTTTAGAAGGAAAAATAAAGAGCCATACGAAAACGCTCTAAATGAGATTGTTAACCACCACAATAGAAAAAGCTGCAAAAAAGAATTCAAACCCAGAATAACAGCATGTAAAGGCAGAGATGGTTCCATAATTAGTTACAAATAACAGATACTAAACAGGTGGGAGGAATCATTTTAAAGAACTACTTAGCGATAGTCGTGAAGAAGACCAAATAGAAATTACTTTGCCTGAAATTGATAAAAACGCTCAAAGAGCCGCCCCCCACCGAAGAAGAAACTAGAGAAGCCATTTCAAAACTGAAAAATAACAAAGCTCCCGGTTTGGACAATCTTCCTGCCGAACTCTTTAAAAATGGTGGTGACACCCTTTTTAAACACATGCATAAATTAGTGACCAAAATCTGGCAACGGAAGGAAACGCCCGCGGACTGGAAATTAGGTGTAATGCACCCTCTTCACAAAAAGGGGAGATATTATGGTGTCATAATTATAGGGTCATCACCCTACTTAGCGTGGCATATAAAGTATTGTCCAACGTATTGTACAGAAGATTGATCCCCTATGCTGAACAAATAGTTGGGAACTATCAGTGCTGTTTCCGACCCAATAAATCAACAACAGATCAAATCTTCACAGTCAGGCAGATTCTGAGAAAACGCTTGAGTTCAGAGTCGACACCAACCACATATTCGTGGATTTCAAAGCCGCATACGTCTCAGTCAACAGACAAAAATTTCTACAGGCTATGGTGGAATTTCAAATGCCGCTTAAATGTAAACTCTAGGCTAGCGTGAGAGCCGAGACGAACTAGAAATATTGGCATAACGTTACAGTATTACTCTCGTATCAATACCACGTCATCGAGAAGTACATGGCATTGAAAGAGCTTAGTTCAGAATCATAACGGGCTTCCTTACTGGACATGCATCATTCAAGGTACAACTCTATAAAAGGGCTGTTTCGTGGAGACTTAAGCTACAGACTTTTCATTTAGAGAACCTGAAATAGTCAACCATATCTTGCATGAGTGTGGAGCGCTAGATAGCAGGTGGCACATACTTTTTACACCAAGTAATTCCAAAATCATTAAATAATTTATATTTTTTTTTATAAATACCACCACGTAATTCCACAATATTACACACCAAGTTTTTCCAAAAAAATGGCAAGGCAGCTGGAGTGTATGATATCTGTGTGGGACCAGTCACTAAGAATTGGATCCAAGAGCTGCTTAATAACTGCCGGCACAACTGCGGAATTCCGAAACTATAGAGGAAATTTAAATTTCCAGGAAAGGACCCAGAATCGCCCAAAAATGACTGACCTGTCTCTCCCCTATGCTAAGTCTTTAAGTAATACGAAATCTTCCTAAATCGCATAGGAAACATAGTCGACCAGAACCTTATACCAAAACAACCAGGTTTTAGACCAGGTAAATCATGCACTGGCCAAATTCTCAATTTGACAGAACATAGAGAAGAAAATAAACAAATAACAGGACTTGCCCTGGTTGACCTGAGCTCCGCCTATGATACAGTGAATCACAGAAGGTAGTTATTGAGTCCCTTTTGTAAAAAAAGAGAAAGCATAGGCAAAAAGAAAAGGAGAAGCTTAGATAAGAAGAAGAAGAGGAGAAGGAGAGGCGTCGAATAGTAGAGGTAGAAATTAAAATTAGTTGTTCCCCAATTCATGAAAATTTTAAATTAGAGGTAAGTCAGATTACTAGTAGAATAGATAAATTAGAAGAACAACAGAACGATTTAGAAAATAAAATAGTAGTACAACAAAATAATATAAAAAAGGATATAAATATCAAATAGAACAACAATAAAACAATTTGAAATTTAATTTAGAACGACAAATAGTTGAGTAAGAATGAAAAATTCTCAAGCTTCTTGATATAATATTGTTTCATTCTCTAATGTGGAATCAGAACTTCATCATCTTACATAGTTGAACCAGGCACAATAAAAACTAACAAAATTTTATATCCACTGACATGCGATGGCCAAACAGCATGAGATAAGAATACTTATCGGTTTTAGTTCGAAGTTGCAGCTAGAACAAATGGCTGCTTCCTTGATAGTGTCGCTTCGAGGACAGGCAGCGAACGTTTTGCAATTTCTTCCTCAGGATGCATCCAGTTATATCTCTCTTATTCAAGTTTTAGAGACAAGATATGGCCAGCAGCATCTAAAGAAGATTTTCCAAAGTCAGCTGAAAGTTCGATATCAAAAGCATAACGAAAGCCTGGAAGAATTTGAAGCCGATATTAAAAGATTATTGCATTTGGCGTATCTTCAGGTACCCAAATATTTTCTGGGATAAATTGGTATACAGGCATTCATAAATGGATTACAAAATATTGAAATGCAACAAAATATCCGAGTACAACGTCATAAACGCTAGATGAAGCACTAATCTCAGCTCAGTTGAGCATGCTGTAGAATCTTCAACAAAAAAATCTCAAAATAAAAACAAGATGTTTTAATGGCGGGAGAATAGGGTAATTGCACAATAATAGCAGTTGCCTCTCCTAGGCATGGAGAGAAGGTCAGAAGGTCGCCCAGATCGACATCAAGAAGCCCGTCATTTAGTGCTACCAGAAATACTAGTAGATATAGGTATGTAAGAAATCGATTTCCCACAATTGACTACAGAAAGGAAAAATATGCTCTGGAATCTGAAGTTCCTCATTTGAAGGAGCAACTAACGTAATTGTTAAAAAAAATAGAAAGGTGTCAATTTTGAAGAATGTGTTAAATGAACAATTACAAGAATTCCAAGAAGCTTTGAATAGATTACAAGTTCAAAACTTGTATCAGGTTGAAGAAAAATAGAATGTAACCGAAAAAGTAAGTCTCCAGGTAACCACAGCTGAACAGGTAGAAGATAATGCTTAGACTTGCCTGAAAAACATTAAATAGAGTCAAAACATGACTTAAAAGTCATACGAGAAAGGCTTAAAAATGGAATAAAACCTATTTTGCAGGAAATAACCAAATACAGGAGTGTATACTCCTGTATTTGGTTATTTCCTTGTAACTATAAGAGAGTACTAAGTTCAATGGGAATCTCTGTATATTTCCAGTGGTTTATTATATCGGAAGTGGGAAAGTTCCGATTGAGTACGCACAGTTCAACAAGTGGTACTGCCATAATCACACTGGAGGACAGTTTGGAGTTAAAAGAACACTTACCAGAGTTGGGGAGAGATTTTACTGAATTAATTATCGCCGAGATGTAGAAGATTCGTGTAAGAAATGCGATTTATGTATAGAACAAAAAGGCGTGGTAAAATGGCACAATATCTTTTCGAAGAGCGCCTTGAAATGAATATTTTCGGTCCATTTGCGATGACAGGGAGGGAGAAAACAAGTACTTATAATAGATTATTTTTCAAAATAGCCTGAAATTACACCCCATCCTAATCAAGAAGCCACTATAAAAGCAGAAGCATTTATAACAAACTTCGTATCAAGACATAGAATTCTTTTAGAATTATATTCTGATCAAGGACGAAATTTTGAATCAGAATTAATGAAAATCTTCGGTGTCAAGAAAAAAGAAAACTCACACTACGCCTCTCCTTTCGTAATCAATCGGAATGGTCTAAAGATATAACAGCATTGTTTGTCTTTACCTTTTAATGTTTGTCGCTGATAATCAAAAAGATTGGGATCCTTTAATTACTTTATTCCTGTTAGCAACCGGTTATTCTCCATCGAAGATGATTACCGGAAGAGAAATAAAGCTTCCTCAAGATCTTATTTTCGGAAGATTGCCTCCCTGCTAAGAAGAGTACATCGAAAATTTGAAAGAAAAATTAAAAAAAGTTTTACGAATTTATTTGTAGAAGTCGTAAACTTTAAAGTGATAAAGATAAGGCCAGGCTCGATATGCACGCTCCTAGAACAACTTTCGAAAGAGGTGACTCAGTATGGTTATACAACACTAAACATAAGAAAATACTTTGTCCGAAACTTCAACGACACTAGGAAAGCCCGTACATCCTCCTGCAGAAAAAAAAAGATCTAATCTACCGCATCCAGTTTACGCTTAAATATCTAAGATCTAAGCTTAAAATATAGGGAATAGACAAGCAAAAGCTGGTAACGAAGAATTTAAAGAGGTTGGGGCCCTTCCACACATATGTGGATTGTTTATCGCCTACAGAAATTTAACTTGGTCAAAGGCAACGTGAACACGGACCTTTATAGCTTCGTTATTTAGTAAAAAAAGACAGTGTAGCTTAACGCGTCGGAACATATGATGGTATACAATTTAATATACTTCTCTAATGGAGAAATAACTCCAGAAGGTAGAACATTTCCAATAATAATTATAAAACAAACCGTCAAATCCATCCGGCCTTCTCTTTTATTATATGCAGGCCAATTACAATCATCAATGCTGTGGGATAACCCTTATAAAACATTTATTAGGTTCTGATCAACGACGACCCTGACTTGTCGCTCTTTCTCTTTTCCTCACTCCTCCAACCCTCGTTTTAACAACGCCATCCTCGATACGATTCGAACGCTTGTTACATTTCTATTGCACGCGAGCATATTAACAGAATTATAACCGATAGTACAGTGTTTTGGGGTTATACGCCATCGCTATTGATATTCGAAGAAGTTATAACACGCAGAAAATTCTATAGTGCAGGGAATGTTTAAACATTTTTTGATTTTTGTATAAAAAACGATAAATCCTTTTGAATTTTATATTTAGAAATATGTGACGATTACAATGAATAATTTTTTTCTACAAATTCTTGAAAGATAAAATACCACGAGGTATTACAAAAATATAATAAAATTATATTGATAGTATTACATACAAAAAAACCTTGAACCGGAGAGGCTTTATTTGTGTTACTTATCCTGTCGTAGTGTCCATATTAGAAAAAAACATGATATCATTGTTTCGTTAATTATAATAAAGCATTTTACTGTATCCTGAATAAAGTACGTACCTCCTTTGACTGATGACAGTAAGGATCCTGGCTTATAGAGAAGAATGCAAGCGGGTGTGGGGTAATAGTAATACTGCACTTTGGTTGCATTGGTAGTGTGTTGGGTAAATCGTGCATTACATGATGCTAAGTCAAGTACAAGTAGTAACGTCATTGAGACATCAAACGTCCTAAAATCTTTTCAGGCCATAATAGAGAAAAGAGCTTCTTCAATATAATAAAAATTATACTAAAGTGATGGCATCTCCTATGCTAAAATGTTCCAGAAGCAAACTGAGCCTCCGTTCGGATATCCGGGTGAAGACTATTTCAGGGAGAACACCATTACAGGATAGAAAAATGACGATAGGTTCTTGGTATATTTCTACAAAGTGTGAAAGAACTGATATGTAGGGAAAAGTAACACTGGGAATGCAGTTATCTAATGGCCGATAGTGAAAAGAGAGATATCGTAATAAAAGTTGTAAGAACGAGTGATAGAATAATGGAAGTGAAATTTGTACTTGATAAAGAAGTATTGAATGTTGTGTCTGTATGTCCCTCAAAAACTGCTTACTGAGAATAAAAATAAAACTTTATATGATCAATTAGGAGACATACTGAGTGATACTCTATCAGAGAGGAAAATCATTTTAATGCACATATGGGCTAATTTGAGACAAAATATGAATCAATACATAGAGAATAAGGCTTTGGGACTAGAAATATAACTGAAGATAATATAGCTGAATTAGCGTCAGCATTAGTTATGATGACTGTCAATATATTCTTTCAAAAGAGAGAAACTTTACGTACAAAAGTGCAAGGCAATAGTTAGTGAGACTGTAAGCCAACAACATAAGTTGCTTGTGCTGTACATCTAAATAAAAATGAAACTAAACCAAAACATTGGAGAGGAGCACAAAAAATCAAGTTGTGGATATTAAAAGACGGTAAACACAAGGTTTATTAAGGGCAAAAATAGTACAAAAAATGTGTTGCAAGATGAAAGTCCTAATACAATTTGGAGAAACATGGCCAGTATCATTAGAGGTACTGATATTGAAATACTTGGAAAAACGTTAGAAAAAAAGTTTGAAAATAAAGAGACCTAGTGGTGGTCAAATGAGGTTCAAGAAAAAATAAAAGAGAAGATAAGATTATATAAACAGTAGTCAGATACAGATCAATTAGTAGCAAAAGCTAAAGCAGAAGCATATACAAATCTATACGATCAACTTGATAGTAGGGAAAGAGAAACAAAGGTATATAAAATAAACAATTTACTATGAAGTAAAAACTATATAGTATTTGGAAGGAGCCACATAATGAGGTCAGATGACCCTTAAATGATGTCTTCTTCTTAGAGTGCCTGTCAGTTCCGAACGTTGGCGATCATTCTGGCTATAATGACTTTGTTGGTTGCTATACGGAATGGCTATGTTGAGGTCTTTCTATACCATGCTTTCAGATTAGCAAGCCAGCATGTTCTTCTTCGTCCTTTTTCCGGCCCTTTTTCCTTCAATTTTACCTTGCAAAATGCATCGGACAACTCATATCTGCCTTGGTTTGTCATTATATGTTTCAAGTACTGTAGCTTACAGCCCTTTACGATGTTGACCAAATCCGTGGTTCTGTTCATCCTCTGAAGTACTTCTTTATTGGTGACTTTTTCTGTTCATGGTATCTTCAGGATCTTCTTCTCTTCTTCTACGGCACTACAGCCCAAAATGAGCCTTGGCCTCCTTTATTTTTTGCCTCCACCCTTGTCTGTCTGTGGCTGCTCTTCTCCATACACGGACTCCTAAAAGTGCTTGTGCGTCGCTGCTTACTGTGTCTTCCCAGCGCTTTCTTGGCTTTCCAACTGGTCTCTTTCCCTGCATTCTGGCGTTCAGTGCTCGTTTTGGTAGCCTATCCTCTCCCATTCGTATCACATGTCCGGCCCATTGCAATCTTTGTATTCTAATGAAGTCTGATAGGGGTGTTTCCTTATACAGTTGATAGAGCTCGTTGTTATATCGAATTCTGAAGATTCCGTTTTCCCTCACAGGTCCTAGTATTCTCCTCAGTACTTTTCTTTCGAATGTGTCGAGTTTGTTTTTGGATGTTTCTTTCAGGACCCATGCTTCGCTGCCATAACATGCTATTGGCCGAATTAAAGTTTTATAGATTCTCATCTTTGTATTTCGGTGGACACTTTTAGACCGAAATATATGGGAGAGGGCAAAATAAGCTTTGTTTGCCTGCGTTATCCTTTTTCGTATTTCTCCATCCTCTGCTCCATCGGCATATATTTCTCTTCAGGATCCTTCTGTATAATCATAGCTCAAAAGCCTGAAGTTTTGATAGAGTTTCCGCCTTCAATGTCCACGTTTCTTCTCCGTACAGAAGCACTGAGTACACGTAACATTTAAGGAGCCTTATTTTTATTTCTAGGGTGAGCTCATGGCTCTTGAACACAGAGCTCGTAGTTAAAAATGCACTTTTTGCCTTTCCGATGCGACATTTAATCTCTTGGGTATTGTACCACGACTCATTGATTGTAGTTCCCAAGTAGTTGTACTGTGAGACATTTTCAGATTTGCTCTAGTTATGTTTTCCTTACTGATGATCATTAGCTTGGTTATGCAAGTGTTTATATTCAGTCCATATGTTCTACTTGTTTCCGTTATTTTGTTTATTAAGTTTTGCAGCCCTTCTATGGTATTGGAAAACACTATTACATCATTTGCATACCGCAGGTTATTGAGCTTGACTTCATTTATTGAGATGCCTTTATCAATACCTTTTAGAGTCTCTTCAAAAATGTGCTTTGAGTACAGATTGAATATCAGTGGTGAAATTATGCACCTCTATCTCACTCCCCTTAAGATCAGATTTTGATCTGATCTGTATATTTTTAGGTATTTTCCATCAATCCCTGTCCTCTTCAGCACTTCCATCATTTGACAATGTCTGACTCTATCGAAAGCCTTCTTGTAGTCAATCAGGCATGCAAAAACATCACAGCTGATATCTCTACATTTCTGAAACAATACCAGCACGCTAAGTAAAGATTCAAATCCAAACTGATTAGACGCAATTTTCGAGTGGTAACAACCAATTGAGTTGGTATACTATACCACAAATGTGTGTTTGAGCTAGAATTCCAGGGGCTTGAGTGGCGGTGAACATGAGTTTAGTTTACCATAGAGAAAGAAAAAATAGCGATAAACACATACATTTATTTCCACAAGGAAAATGAAATTCCTGTAGTTGGCTGTATACCATGAATCAAAAAACATTTTATTTAAAAAATCCATTATAAATACATATATTCTAAAAATGCCCTTTCGGGTCATATCACAGAAAGTTTTTGGACTAATAAGTCCACCATCGGTGCAGTTACCTAAAATAAGTTTTAACACTTTAATGAAAGTAAACATAAATATTAAATTTTGATCAAGGTTAAAGAACGTGTTGTTGAACACTTACCAGGTGTAAAGCTACTGAATATGTGGATAAAAACCCTTTAACTGTTGTTACCTTTGTAAATTAACACATATCTGTTAATAAATTTAAATAATTTTTAAGTTCTCAACCCAAGAGAAGGTCTCTATGGGTGCTCAATAGTAACTGATTAGAATGACATTTTTAGGAAGGATGCAAGAACAAAGTAGTCAATGTAATTTGAAGTATGTGTCTTAATGTGACACTAGTCAACAATGTGTTAAATGAATATGATAAAATTATTATATTAATACTCATGTATATTTGGTAAGACTGGAAGCTAAATTAGACTTCTATCAGCCTAGAGAACAAGCTGGATTTAGATCGGGTACAGCACTAACGACCATTTACTAGTGATAAAGAACCTGATAGAGAAGTCTGCAGAATACAACAAACCATTGGCACTATTATTTGTCGACTACGAGAAAGCATTCGATACCATAAGCCATCAGAAAATGTTAATAGCATTGACAGAATGCCGAATAGACCACCGCTACACTAACATAATCAAAAATGTTTGAAAAATTGTATCACGCTTCCAGGGAGGTCGGACTAAAGATTAATATGAACAAGACGCAAAGAATGACTAATCTGGTGCTAAATCGAAATATTGCTGTTGATGGAAGGGATATTGATGACGACTACATCGTATAAGTACCTAGGACATGAAATTCGGTTGGGCAGAGATAACCAGACATGTGAGCTCCCACGTCGCATAGGATTAGCTTGGTCAGCGTTTGGTAAATTAAACTATGTATTTAAATCAGATCTACACATATGGCTTAAAAGGAAAATCTTTGACCAATGTGTGTTACCTGTACTTACTTATGGAGCGGAAACATTAACACTCACAAAAAAGGTAGTTAATGAGATTCACGTGATTCAGATGGCTATGGAGTGCCAGATGTTGAGTGTCTCTCTGAGAGACCAATCCCAAACGAAGAAATACGTCGTAGAACAAAAACAACAGACGCTATCGAAAAAATCGCGTCATTAAAATGGAATTGGGCAGGACACGTCGCCAGATTATCAGACAACCGATGGACAAAACGTATTTTAGAGTGAAGGCAAACCAATAAGTTAAATTAACAATATCAAAAATACTTATTGTCTAGCGGACAGAATATGAAAGAAATTATTTCTTATCAATTTAAAAGAAACATAGTAGGCTATGTTTTTGTTAAACGGCATTATTTGTTTAGTAATTTATTGATGTTCAGTGACAGTTTCTTCTTCTTGATGTGCCTATCCTTTACGAATGTTGGCGATCATCATGGCAATCTTTATCTTATCTGCAGCAGCGCGGAAAAGCTGCACATATGTTCTATTGAACCAGATTCTGAGGTTCTTTAGCCAAGATGTTCTTCTTCTTCCTGGACTTCGTTTTCCAAATATTTTTCCTTGCAGGATGGCTTGAAGGAGAGCATATCTGGATTTATTTCGCATAATATGACCGAAGAGTTGTAACTTTCGAGATTTGATGGTGGACAGTACTTCTCGATTCTTATTCATTCTTCTGAGGACCTCCTCATTTGTGGCTCGGTAAGTCCACGGGATCTTAAGCATTCTCCGATATAGCCACATCTCAAATGCTTCCAGTTTTCTGCACATATCTTGGTTAGTGACAGTTTAGTACTACAACATTTTTGGTATTTGTGAATGTTTTAATTATTGCTTAGATTTAATTTTAAGTAGAAATGGAGTTAAGTGTAAAGCAAAGAATTGAAATACTTATGATGATTGGGTATGGAGAGAGATCGCGAACTCAGATGGAAGTGTGCAATTTGTTTAATGATAAATATCCAGAAAGACCTATAACGCGTTTAACAGTCAGTAAGATTGAAAAGAAATTTCGAGAAACTGGTACGGTTGAAAATGCACGGAAATTAGGTCGTCCCTCTGCAAATGCTGATACAGCATTAGATGTTTTACTTAGTTTTGAAGAAGATGCGCACACTTCTGTGCGTAAAGTTAGTCGCGATATCGGTGTTAGCAAAACAACGGTACACAAACTATTAAAGCTTTAAAAATGGCATCCTTATAAAATCAAACTTGTGCAGGAAATAAACGAAGATGATCCCGATAGAAGAATGCAATTTTGCGAAGCAATGAAGAATTGTAGATACTGGGCAAAAGAAAACCCCCACTAGATGCGTGAGCATCATACACAATACTCGCAAAAGGTAAATGTATGGGCTGCAATTGTAAGAAATCGAATCATCGGACCCTACTTTTTCGAAGGTAATTTTAACGGGGCAACGTACCTTGAGTTTTTAAGGGGGTATCTCGTACCTACTTTACGTAATTTGTTTCCCAGCAGACGTAATCCTGGAGGTTTTGATGTAAGTTTATGGTTTTAACAGGATGGTGCACCTCTACATTATGCTGTAGATGTTAGAAGGTACCTGGATGAAATTTTTCCGAACAGGTGGATTGGTAGACGTGGACCTATTGAATGGCCAGCGAGGTCACCAGATTTCAATCCTTTGGATTATTTTATGTGGGGCCATCTGAAGAATGTTGTGTATCAAACGAAACCAGCAAATATTTAAGCAATAAACAATATTTCTCAAGACACAATAAACAAGGTTCAACAAGAATTTGTACAACGTTTGGGTTACTGTCAAATACAGCAAGGGCTGCAGTTCGAACATTTATAAAGTCATGTATTTCATCATATTCTGTCCGCTAGACAATAAGTATTTTTGATAATATTGTTAATTTAACTAACGCGTTACTTTATGAACACACACAAAACTATTGTATTTTTGTCCACCCTGTACCTGTCAGTGTATATGACAACATCTAATATTTCTTCTATTATTCTATCGACATTTTAGAATTTTTCTTCCTCTGCTATTAAATTTAGTATAGTAGATTATAAAATATTATAATAAATTTTGTGGAAGTTTTGAAAACAAAGTTTTCAGTGTTTTATTGTTATATAAAAATGTATTATAGTTTTTGCCAGTTGTCAGATAAAATTTTTGATATTGAGTCATTTAGTAGTTGACAAGCAGCTTCAAATTTAAGTCTTATTGTTTCTCGCAACAATATAATTTATTTCGATATAATACGAAACTGGTAAGCATAATTATAGAATATAACAAAAATATGAAAGTAACGAAATTCATTAACACACCTGGAAACACGGAACTAACTCAAATCAAACATAAAAACAACGAAGTAAAACGTGGTAAATAATTAAATTACGAAAATAATCGAAGACTTCTATCAAAATTTATATGCCTAAACAAATCCACGACCTAACAGCGTAAGATCGATTCATGTTACCAATCAGAAGGACTACCAGACATCACAAATGGGAAAATTGCGCACGCTCTAGTTATCTGAAATAAAATATAACCGTGCCCCTGATGAGGACGGAATTACTAAAGAAATGCTGCAATTAGGCGGCACTAGACAATGAGAGTTCTTCTGAATAAATGTTAATTAGTGAGGGAGCCCTAGACAGTTGGCACAATGATCAAATAATTTTATTGCACAAAAAGGGCGACAAGCAGAATATGGAAAATAATCGACTCATAAGCCTACCACCGCATCCATACAAAATTTGCCCAAACATTATTACTAACAGGCTATCTAATGGCTACAGAATGGGGAACAAAGAAATCCAAATATTATGTTATGCAAACGACGCCGCATTAATCGTCGTGACAGAAGACGAGCTCCAAAGATTAACACACATCTTCAATACAACAACCAAGAAATACAATATAATAATATCAGCAGAAAAAACCAAATGTATGACAACACCTAAATACCCACTACGATATAAAATCGAAATTGATAGGAAAATAATAAAGCACGAAGCAAGGTTTCGATATCTGGGAATAGATATAACTAGTTACGGAGATGTTGAACAGGAAGTACGACAACAAAGCTTAAAATCAAGTAAAGCGGCGGGATCCCTTAGTGGCACAATCTGGAAGAACAAACACCTAAGACAAGACAGAAAAACAAGAATCTATAAAGCAGCAATTAGACCTATATTAACATACACGGCGGAAACAAGACCTGACACATCTAAAACGAGACGACTACTAGAAACAACAGAGATGAAAATACTCCGACGAATATCAGGGAAAAGTCTGTAGGATATGGAGAGAAGCGAAAACATAAGAAGAGCATGCATTATAGAAGGCATAAATGGATGGGTGACAAAACGGAAACAGGAGTAGAACGAACACATTAGTATAATGGAAGAGGATAGGATAGTACGAGTAGCACAAGAGAAGTCACCAAATGGACGAAGAAGTATCGGCAGACCAAGAAAAAGATGATGCGATAATTTAAACAATTTAGGAGGCTAATATTGAAGAAGAAACAGGCTTTGAAGCCTACATACAAGAAGGAATAAGAAGAAGGCTATCTAATAATATCGACAGATATTTCCTTCCGAGCAGGCGGATTTCTGCAAAGATTACATACAATATCTCCCTACCCTTAGCTTTTGTTGACTGTCACAAGGCCTTTGATTGAACTGTGTGCCGTATTCAGTGGATAACTGTATAAACGGTATAAACTCGAGATATACTCGAGACCTGTTAAAACGTATAAACGTAAACGTTTCATTAGAAATAAAAATTGATGAGAACACAAAACCTAACAAAATACACATTCAAGGAGGAGTGTTACAACATTCAATTGCTTCTGCGGAATATCTCACAAAGTCCTTGAGGTTTACAAGGTAGGCACGATTTGGGGAGTCTGAAACACAATGGTTTATGGTCTGTCTAGGTGATCCGCAATCGCACTGTGGACCTTCCGCACGGCCCCATTTGAACAGCGAATCAGCACATTTACCATGTCCAGTACATATGAAATTAAGCCTCACCCAGGCGAACCGTGGCAGATTTGATCCGATGAAGCCTTGAGTTGGAGTGGATATCTGGATATAGTCTGATTCTATTCTTGGCATTCAGCTTGTTAATTATTGCCAATGTATATTATTGTAAGTATCACCAATTTTTCGGGCAGTTTTGATTGGAGGATTTCTAGATCTCAGTCTTTGGTGTTCTTTTGTGATCTATGGTATATCTTGATGGATTGGTAATTGTACGTTGGCTACAATTTTCTGGTAATCTGTGGTTAATGCTGCTATACGGCGTAGATCTGGTGGAGAAAAATATTGATTGATTGATTTCATTATTCCAGTCATTATTCTCATGGTTGATTAAGGTAGACATCGATTTTGTTGGTATGTGCACTATTTAGCCATACTGGTACACAATATTCTGCCATTGAAAAAACCAAAGCTATCGTAGATGTCTGAAGTGTATCTGCAGAAGTACCTTAAGTTGTACCAGCAAGTTTTGTTATTATATTGTTTCTTGTTCACAGTTTACCGACTGCGTTTGTCAGATGAATTTTGAATTTTAGTGTTCTATCAAGTGTGACACCTAGATATTTGGGGTTGTTGTTATGTTTGATAGATATGTCATTTAGTTACATTGAGAGTATCTCCCATAAGTCGTCTCGACAGGTGAAAGAGACAGGTTTCATTTTTGATTGTATTAGGGCATAAGCGCCAGCTTTTACAGTAGGTATTTAATATAGTTAGATCTTCGTTTAGAGCTCGTTCTCTTGCTTCTTTACGTTTATCATGGAACCCAATGGCCAGGTTGTCAGTATAAGCAAATTTTCTAGATTTTGTTTCAGGTATGTCTTTCGTATAAAGATTAAATAATAATGGAGATATCACTGAGTCTTCAAGTAAGCTAGTTCAGTAAGTTCAGTTTTCTACCGTTCCTCCGTGTATCATTCATATATACCTAAAACAGTCTGTTAGTAAATTGTTTATTAGCTGAATAGTTTTGAGGCAGGGTATGATTTTCATCAACTTATAAATCAGGCTCTCTCTCCGCACAGTGACATAGGCATCTGTACTACTACTACTAAGGATTTCCACAGTTTTCACTGTCTTCCTTCACTCAACCGTTTTCTCCAATTTTCCCTGTCATTCCAGTCTCCATCTCGCAGGGTTCTTTTCTCCATAGCCTCGTCGATTTCATTTCTGAATGACCTTCGGGGTCTTCCTCTCTTTCTTCTTCCAATCGGGCTCCATTCTGTGATTTTGTTTATCCAGCGTCCTCTGTCCGCTCTTCTGACGTGGCCGTACCAGGATAGTCTCTTCTCCTCTATATAGTCGATTATGTCTGATTGCACTCCCATTCTCCGCTTAATCTCTGCGTTTTCAATTCTGTCTCTTTTTGTAAGTCTACAGCTTCTCCTCAGGAACTCCATTTCTACTGCTCTTATTCTACCTCTATTTCTCTTGTTTATTGTCCAGTTTTCGGACCCATATGTCAGGATACTTCTTGTCAGGGTATTATATATTCTCTTTTTTGTCTTTATCGTAATGTTCTTATCCCACAACACTGAGTTTAGTTGTCTAATACAGTTTCTTGTTTGTCTCAGTCTGTTGTTTATATCTAATTCTGTTGTTCCCGGGTTCGATATTATGGTTCCTAAATACTTGAATTTATCTGTTCCATTTATTTGTCTTCCCTCGTCTATCTCTAGGTTTCTCATATCCTTGTTTTCTGTTGTTAGGTATTCGGTTTTCTCTAAGTTTATTTCCATTCCGTTGTTTTTATATTCTTCTTCTAGTTTTCTGAGCATAAAGCTGAGATCTTCTTCATCTTGTGCGATGACTACTTGATCGTCGGCAAAACTTAAGGTGTATAGTATTCGTCTCTTACTGGTATGCCCATTCCTTCGCACTTTCTCCTCCATGGTTTGAGTGTCTTTTCCAAGAATATTTTAAACAGAGTAGGGGACGTAGCACAGCCTTGTAGAAGTCCTTTTGTCGTCTTAAATGGATTGTAGGCTTTATTTCCACATTTTATAGCTACTTTGTTTTCTTTGTATAGTGCTTTAACTGCTTTTATTAGTGTTTGTCGGATTCCGAGATCATTCATTGCTTCCCATAATTTGACTCTAGGTATTGAGTCATATGCTTTCTTTAGATCAACAAAGGCCAGATGGACCGGTCTACCTTTTGCCATTTTCTTCTCTATCAGTTGTTCTAATGTGTATGTATGATCTAGGCATGATTTTCCTACTGTGAACCCTGCTTGGTCTTCTCCAATTTTTCCTATTATTTCAGTTTCTAGTTTTTCTTTAATAATTTTCCCATAAAGTCTACCTACCGACGATATTATACTAATTCCTCTATAGTTTTCACATTTTTTCCTGTTTCCTTTCTTATGTATGGATGTGATGTATGCTTGTGTCCATTCCGCAGGTATTTCTTCTCCATTTAGTCCTCTTTCGAACATTCTATGTAGCATGCGGAATAACTTTTTCGTTCCGTTTTTAATTAGTTCGTTTGGTATTCCTCCGGGTCCTTTGGCTTTTTTGTTCTTCAATGATTGCTCTCCTAACTTCTGCCAGGCTTATTTCTATCTGGTCGTATGCCCCATTTCCTGCATGTTCTATATTCTCTTCCTGAAATTGGGGACGGTTTTCTGTAAGTAGTTCTACGTAGTATTTTTGCCACTCGTTTTCACTAATTTTGCCGATCTGGGTTTTCTCTGTCTTATTTCGTTGAAGTGCTTTTAATATTCGCCATGATTCTGAATTTCTCGTTCCTCCGATATGTCGTTCTATCTCTGTGCATGCTTGTTCCCATCGTTCGTTCTTTTCATTTGTTACTCTTTTCTTTACCTCTCTGTTTTTCGCTCTATATAGGTCTAAGTCTTCCTGTTTTTTGGTGTTTAGGTATTTTATGTGTAGTTTTTTCTTTTCTTTTATGCATTTCAATGTGTCTTCCCTTAATGTGATATTCTGATGGGTGTTCCTTTGGTCGTCTTCTCCAAGAGCTTCTAAGGCCGCTGAAATCAGGCAGGTTTTTATGTGTTCATGCATTTCATCTAACGTGTCATATCTGAATTCTTCTAGTTTTTGGTCTAGTCTTCTTTTGTATAAATCTTTTATTGATTCTTCCTGCAATAGATGTAATTTGAGCCTCTTTTCGTTTATTGTCGTTCCCGTTGTAACAATCGATGTATGTTTTTGTTTTGTCCAGATATAGGGGAATTCCATCCATGCCACCACAAGTTTGTGATCTGTTCCACACTCTGCCCCTCTTTTCACTCTGGTTTCACTTTGATGGAGCTTTTGTGGTTCATAATAATGTAGTCAATAATGGATCTTAGTTTTCTTGTCTCTTGAGTCCATGTGTACTTATGTATATTTTTGTGTTTGTAGAATCCGTTCATAATTTTCAAATCATTTACTTCACATAGTTCTACCAATCTTTCTCCGTTGTCGTTAATTGTGTCTTCTCCAAATGGACCAACTGTTCTGTCATTGTCTTTTCTTCCGATTCTTCCATTTAGATCCCCCACTACCATAGGCATCTGTGAGATCCATTAATGTTATGGTAGATTTTTCACGTCTTTCAAAGCCAGGTTCGATAAATGGTAACAACGTTAACAACCAATGTTATGAATAATGTATAACAACAACTGAGTAAGGTAATAGGTCTATAATTTTCAGACAACTTGTTGTCTTTACCAAGCTTCTGGATTGCGATAATGTTTGTTCTTTGGAATTCTGGAAGTAGTACAACTGTAGTCACAATGTCGCTAAAGAATTTCTTGAGCCACTTAAACCACTGCCGAGCTTTTTGTACCTTTTGTATATTTGGTGTTATTCATAGGTAATAATCATTACGTTCACTATTGGGGTATTGGAAATATTAACTATCTATAAATATCTGGGCAGCGTAAGTGGCAAACACCAACTAAACCAACTAATGAAGATAATCCCAAAACTGACAGACAAAGCAGAAACATACACTTTATATATGTGAAACATTCTGTATTGTTTCATATTATGTTAATTTAATATTATTAAAACAATACAACATATTTTTTATTCTTACTTTAGTATCCATTATTTAGGTAAAAGCTACTAATAGTTTCGTTTTAGTTGCATAGGCGCCGAATAACCATGAGTTGAAGAGCATTCCCATCATTATTCTATTATTTAATAAAACAATCATAACATTGTCATTGGATGAGTCGAAGGTGATGTCACGCTAATCAAATCATCATGATCAATAATTAGATGGTGGAAAATATACCAGAGAAGAAATTGTAAATTTATGTTTGTCCTTCAATCTTTTATTTTTTTTTATATATTATGTTTGAAAATATAAGTATTTATTATCAACAACTGACTTGACAGACTGTCATTTCTTGTTGAGCCTAGGTAGGGAAAGGTGGAGGCATATTCGTAGGTATGGTTGTCTATCTTCAGATTCTCATGTCGATTTAACTTTGTGCACTCCATATATTTTCTTTTCCTTTAGATATTTATATTTAGACCAAATGCAGCGGCTTCCCGTTTTAAAACTATAGCTTTTTCGCTTAATACCCTTCTATTACGGCTTATTAATTCAACATCATCCGCATATGCGCATTTTTCAGTGGATCTTGTATTAATACAGCCGTTCCTATCTAGTTTTTTGATAATCGATTCCAAAGTGAGATTAAAAAGTATTTTAAAAAAGGGATCACCTAGTCTAATTCCATTTTCAATATCAAATGCCTTTATCATATCCCTATCTATCTCATATAGGATAGTTATTTTAACATTTCTTTATCTATCTACTCCATGAAACGTTTAAATTTAATATACAAGTGATTAATTGGTATGCAGCACATTTTTAATGTATGCCTTTTAACATGTATTTGCTCTATAGCTGACCTCTTTGGTCTGAAACCACATTGGTATTCATCAATTATTTCTTCCGAAAACGATTCAAGACGGGCGTATATAATTCCTGATAAAATCTTATAGGCGACATTTAACCCTGTTATGCTCCTATAATTTTCGCAGATTCGTTTGTCTCTCCCCTTGTACATATTTTATCCTGTTAGATGATTTCTAGGGTCCATATGAGGCAGATTAGTTTATGTATATGCTTCTATAGTACATGTCCACCATTCTTTATCAGTTCTGCAGATATTCAATCTATGCCAGGCGCTTCGTTATTTTTCTGATGTTTCATGACGCATAGCTTCTCTGAATTTATTTCCTTAACTAGTTGTTCTGCTGTGTGATCAATTATTGGTTCTTCTTGGTTTTGTTCTTTTTCTGGGTTTAAGAGCCCTTGAAAATGGCCCTGAATGGAAATCAAGCGAATACAATGGAGAAGGAAAGCCACAACAGGAGAGTATCCATGAGAAACACGGAAAATCCAGAAACTATAGAAAAAGAAGAACTGGAGGAAGCAATAAGAAAGATAAAGATTGGAAAAGCACCAGGAAGCGATGAAGTAGCACCAGAAATGATGAAATATATAGGAGTAAAAGCAAAAGAAAAATTGTTATATATATATATATATATATATATATATATATATATATATATATATATATATATATATATATATATATATATATATAACCTAATATGGAAGAGAAAAGTAATACCCAGAGAATGGACAAATTCAGTAATTATACCTATATACAAGAAAGGAAACACAAGAGACTGTAGGAACTATAGAGGTATATCACTACTATGTGTAGCAGCAAAAGTATACGAAACCATAATAGAAAGGAAAATTAGAAAAGAAATAGAACATAAATTAGAGGATGTACAAAGTGGATTCAGGAAAGGACACAACACACAAGACCATATATTCACCATGCAACAAGTAATAGAAAAAGCCTTAAAGAAAAATAAAGAAATACATCTGAGCTTTATAGACATGGAAAAAGCATTCGACTCAGTCAAAAGAAAAGATATATGGGAAAGCCTAAAGAAGAAACAAGTAAGTGAAGAACTGATAGAAGCAACAAAGAGTATATACATGAAAACAACAAATACAGTAAGAATGTTAAATATACAGTCAGAACCATTTGAAACAACCCAAGGAGTTAGACAAGGGGGAAGTCTCAGCCCAGTACTATTCATAAATGTAATAGATGAGATAGTGAAAGAATGTAAGAAAACATTCAAGAAATACTGCATCGGTTGGAACAAAATGCAAATGATAAATGCTGAGATGTGTATATTTGCAGACGACATAGTATTAATTGCGGAAACTGCAGAAAAACTGAAATACAACTTAGAGAAATCGAACCTAGAAGCAAGCAAATACAACTTAAACGTAAACAAAGAGAAGACTCAAATAATGAAAATATCAAGGAAACAAGGGACGGAAGATCAAATAGAAGTAATGATAGACCAACAAAAAATAATACAGACAAATTCATACAAATACTTAGGAACAGTAATCAACAACAAAGGAGACATCGAGTATGATCTTAACAACAGAATGGAAAACACAGGAAAACTATTCCAAGCACTAAATAGAGGATTCCTTAATAACAAAGAAATATCAACAAAGACCAAGATGACAATATACAAAACAATATATAGACCTACAGTGACATATGGAGCAGAAAATTGGATATTAAACAAAAGACATCAGAGCAGAATTCAGGCAGCAGAGATGAAATACCTCAGAAGAACGATAGGAGTAAAAAGAACTGATAGAATCAGAAATGAAGAAATAAGAGAAAGACTGAAAATCAAACCGATACTCGAGTCAATCAAAGAGAAAAAATTGGCATGGTTCGGACATCTAACCCGGATGGACAATAATAGACAAGTAAAAAGAGTGTGGGACGCCAAACCAATAGGGAAGAACAGAAGAGGAAGACCCATTAAAGAATGGAACAGTGACATCTCCCAGATACTGCAGAGTAAGGGTAAGACTTGGCAGGAAGCAACACAGATGGCATCCAATAGGAAGGAATGGAGAAAGTTCGTTAAGAGTTAGGACACCTCAGAAGACTGTCAAATATTGTAATTTAATGAATTGTATTGTAAACGGCCCAACACCGAAAGGTACAAATGGGTTCTACTGATTAAGTAAAGTAAAAGAAAATGCTCCTTCCACCTTTTCATTAGTTCCTATTTCTCGTTGATAATTGCCCCGTTTTTGTTCTTGGATACTGTTGTTCTTGGCGTGTGTCGTTAATTGTATCGCTTGCTTTCCTAGTCTATCTTCTGTTATAATAGTCTCTAATTGTTGTATTTTTTATTTAACATATTCTCCTTGTATACCTTCTTAGTTTTTTATATGTCCTTCTATTTAATCAGGAATTCCTTTGTAGACATTTCAGACTTGATGTATTTATGCTATTTATTACTTATTGGCAATCTTGGTCGAACCATTCCCCGATTCTTTTGCTTGAAGTTCCGCATAATGTTTCCCTTGCACTATTGGTAATTGTCATTTCGATGATATTCCATTCGTCTTAGATGTTATCTTCTTCTCAACTTTCATTTAATATTAGCTTTAGTTTCTGCTGGTACTGATTCTTCTTCTTATGATTTTTAAACATATGTGTTCCATTTTTTTGTTTTGCACCTTTCTGATACTCTTTGTTTTTAAATGATATGATATAAGAAATGATCCGATCAGGTTCCTTTATTAATATTTTTATGGGGGAAACACGTACTAACTACTGTGAATTTATTTGCCATTGCCAACTGTGCCACTCTTATACCATTTTTGCTGGTAATATCATGTAAAATCTGCTTACCATAAGATTTTGCACATTGTGGATCTTTTCCCAACTTGCATTCATATCTTCTTCTAAATGTGCCTATCTTCTAGAGATGTTGGCGACTACATTGACCCATCTTATTCTATTTGACGTTGACGTTAGACCAGTCCACTTCCTAAAATTAGCCAGGCAGGATATACGCCTACGTCCAGGGCCTCTCTTACCCCCAATCTTGCCTTGTCGAATCAACTGTAAAAGTCGGTATTTATTATTACGCATGATGTGGCCGAAGTAAGCTAATTTTCTCTTATTTACGGTGTTATAATTTCTTTGTCTTTTCTTAGCCTCTGGAGAATAGTTATATGACTTGTGTGGTGTATATATGAGACCCTCAACATACGTCGGTAGCATCACATTTCAAATGCCTCTAATCGTTTTATGGCATCTTCTGTAAGGCTCCAGCTTTCTACTCCATAGATGAGGACACTAAAGACGTCATATCTAAGAATTCTTATGCGTATATTGATACTTAAAGATAGATTGCAGAGAATCTTCCTAAGGATGTTAAAAAAGCTTCTGGCTTTTTCAATAAGAATGTTTATTTTGTAGCTGTGATCCCAAGTACTTCTTTGTTATTGCTTGCTCCTTCACCATACCTATAATTTTTTTGTTGCCTTTTCTTCCGATTATATTGTAATTTTGGATCCATCTATCTATCTATCTATCTTCACACATTCATAATTATTCTTTCAGAAATTGCTTCTCACGAAGATATATTTTAGCCATGAAAATTATAACAAAACTATTATTATTAATATTTTCATTAAAATATTACCTATAGTTATAAAGATATATTTATGTATTATTGTTTGTAGCTCTCATTTTATCTATATGTTAAATCTTCAATAAAATGACGCCGCCGATATCGTTCAAAATATGCTTTCCTTTTGTATTTGTTTTAGTTTGAAATGTTCCGTGTACGTGATACCCCTGCAGTATTATTAATTCTATAATTAGTAACATTCTACGTCAGCAGCCCAACAAACTGATAAGAAATTGATAATTCAGCGTTACTTAAAACAATATTAAAGCAACTAAACGAAGGTTGACATCTGTAGGTTTTATATCTATAGAATTGCATGATTGTGTATGTGTATTTATGTAGTAATAATTGTTACGCAAATATAACAATGGAAACGTTTATCTTTATAGACCAGTTCTGGAAGATGTACAGAATCTTACAAAAATTGGAATTTGGAAAGGGCTTGATGTATCTATTTTTCAGAAATATTTATCCTAAAAATATATACCTAGGATATGATCCTAAATTTTCTAGTCTAGACAACCAACATCTTAAAGCCAATGTCGAAAATAATCAAAAAGATAAATAAAATTCCTGTAGTTAACTGTATGCCATGAATCACAATAATTTTATTTAAAAAAATTCCTTAATAAAAGGTATATATATTTAAAAAGACCCTTTCGGGATATATCACAGAACGTTTTCGGACTAACAAGTCCATTATCAGTGCAGTTACCAGCTATAGGGTAGAGGCACCACCTCTACCCTATTCGAATAAGATCTTTCCGCTCAATGTCATTTTCTCCATTTTTTCGACTTTTTTTGTGCCTTTATCTGTTTGTTATGCTCTCGAGACTCTTTCTTGCTTTAGTTTTTCTTTCTCACATTATTCATAATACTCCACCCACTTATCAGATGTGACAACATTGGTGTGCATAATTTTTTTCTTTTTTTCTTCTAGTCTGGTTCCATTTGTCCAGGGTAAGAGAGCAGATTGTAAAATACTCTTGAAGAAATCGGTTTTTGTACAAAAAATATCATGTTTAACTTCTTCTACCTTATCTGGATGAAAACTGCTATCCATCGCTGGCTAATGCTATTGCTAGCATTCCATGTGGTCGCAACTTGATCGCCTAAATAATCAGAATTGGAAGATTCTACTTCCTTTGTAATTTAAAACCAAATACTGTACAGCGATTTATCTTCAATATTATCTTCCCATTCATGTTTTTTTCTTTTTGTTGTCTTAAATTGATCCAGGAGAACCATTTAATTCTAAATATTTAAGGAAAACTGTGAGGTTAGTATTAATATCTTTAGTTTGACACATATCCGGTTTTCTCAATACACTTCTACTGTAGTCCACATTATTTTTTGAAAAGGGACAGAGGTGAGTCTTTAAATCCTGATATCATATTTAAAGTCATTTTAGGATTATCAATCAACTGAGCCAGTGCCATATTAATTAATCTATGGTTACTCCCTGATGAAAATTTATTTAAAACTGTTACTTCCTGAACTATATCTTCCCGATTTGATATTAACAAATCAATCTATCAATCTCATTTTTTTGTTCTTTGTTTAGACTCCATGTCCATGTCTACTCACGTTGGATTTTTTTTCTAAAGATTAGTTCATCACAAAAAAATTCTCCTGATGTTAAGAAGTGCAGAAGCCTGCTACTTTACTCATTTCTCTCACCAAATTTAAAATTTCCCATAGCAGTGTCTGCCTCATCTTGTTTGAAGCCCAATTTGGCGTTGAAATCTCCATCAATTATTAATGTATAATGGGTTTTTGAAGTTTGTATAGCTGCTCTTATATCTTCATAAATTGATCAACTTTCCCATCTGATTGGCTCGTAGTTGGTGCGTAAGCCTGTATAATTTTAAGTTTGTATCTTGGATTTAATTAAATAATAAGATACACAACTCTGGTATATACACTTTTGATTGTAATTATGTTTGGTGTCAATTTTTTATGGATTAAAAATCCAACTCCTCCGACAGATAAATCTTCGTTTCCTCTGAAATGGAACATATCTGATATTTGCTCTTTTCCTCGACGCCTAACTTTGCTTATACCAACTATATTCTATTTTATCTGTTTTAGTTCTTCCTCCAGTTCTGTCGTCTGATGTTTCTGCTGATAAAGTTTGTACGTTATAGGCAAATATATGCATTTGTCGTTTGTTATGGTGGCATGATCTCTTCCGGTAAATCTTAGCATCGGCTGCTCCAGACTGCAGCCTGAACGCCACCTTGGTCAGGGAATTTGGAACTTATATACACATGATAAGGGGAAATTTGGTCTTCAAAGGTCGCGCTGGCCAAGCGTGTTGGCGAGTTTTAGAGTGTGCAGTAAAAGGAAATATAGTGTGACCCGTCTGCCCTGGAAAACCTAATAGCCAAAGTTGAATAAGAGTAAAATGTGAAGGCCCCTTATGATCCGCCACGTGCGTTTTATAAGCGTATGAGTATTAATACACTTTTTGTTCCCGCTCATACCGCAGGGTGATGACTACAGACTGTATGGCTCGTCTAGCATGCCATAGCATGTAGGATAGAGCTCAAGTCATTTTTACAATGCAGATACCCCTACGCTATGGCCTGACAACATATATAATACAAATAAGCAATTATGAGAACTTCTTTGACGTATCAAATACCTTTTAAAAGTCAATAAAATAGCAGTACACGTTTACAAATATATATCACTTTGATCAAGTACGTTCATTCCAAAAAATGTCTTTCTTGTTCCAAACACGTTGGACCCATTCCATACCTTACCAGTTGGAAATTTTAATCAGTAGACAAACCTTGAGTAAATGACTGACGAGCATATGTAACTAGTTTATTTTGCCAAACTTTACTTACATGGTGTTCTTAGTTAATAAATATTCGCATATATTGCATGAAAATTAAACTTAAATAGGATAAATCCTTAGGTTTTAGAAATTTGTAATCTAAGGGTAAATTGTTAGTTATCATCAAGTTCTTAGAAATCACTAATGTTATAGTTATACTTAATTGATAAAAACAAGAATGAAATCAATGGGGCGGGATTATAAAGGAGGTATACAGACACTTCCAGTTAGTATCTTGATCAGTAAGAATTCTTTCTTAAAAATTTTGATTAGTTTTATATTATAATAAGTATTTAGTTGTGCATTATGTGTAAATAAGAAAGTGGTTATAAGCATTGTCTATAATTACTTAAGAATGGAATATCCTTCGGTTTCTGTTGACGTTACTGTTGAAAAGAAAAGTAAAATAGGTATTTACAAGCAAATCTACGATTTAAACATTCAAAGTAAATTAAAAAGTGAAGTTGTTAAACCTCCAAATGATAATGCAGGAAGTAAAAAAAAATTAAATTTACTGAACAAATTAAACGCGGAATAAGAAGAGAAATTCACAAATTTTATTTGAGAAAAGAGATACTAACACCTGCCAAAGTTTTGGATGTAATCAATGAAGATCCGTACCTCCCTAAATAGGACAGACAAAACTATGGAAAAATCCAAAGGAATTAAAGTTCAAGTGGGCAAATCATGATAGAAAAGCAACTCTTATTGATACTGAGGAAATTCTTTGTTGGAGATAAACTTACCTCAGAAATTACGTGTAGAAGATAAACGAATACTTTATTGAAACGAAACTTGGTTGAATGGGGTTAAACAGTGGGTAAAATGAGACGACGCCCAATATTAATCTATATTGGAAGTGAAAACATGTTTCTAGAAGGTGGTTCTTTAATATTCCAATCCAAAAAAGATATGAACAGTGATACCATGAAGATATGAACAGTGATGTTTTTGAAAAATATTTTTAGCAGATGATAGAACTGTTACTAAATGGTTCGGTTATACTAATGGATAACGCTAGTTATAATTCCCAAATTCCTCAAATTTAACGTCTACTAAATACTTCTTGAAAGAAGCATAAATATTATTATCATCATCATTATTCATCCTCAAAAGTCCACTGCTGAACATAGGTGACCTCTTTCTCCTGTTTCCAACCCCGTCTATCTCTCTCATCCAGTTTTAAATTTATGTTCTTAAATCGTCAGCCCATCGTGTAGGTAGTCGACCGACATTTCTCTTGTCTTTAGGATCATCAATTTATATTTCAAGTATTCAACTAGTGAATTCAGAGGTTTAATCGGTTATTCAGGTTGGCAAATAAAAAAAAAAAGGGTCCACTACTTTATTATTTTAATCGAAGACGTTTCCCTTTATATTTCTTTAGAGTGCTTTATTTGTCTTCATTGGAGAAACATTTCTAAATGAAGTCAAATGTCCGTTTTAAATATCTAAATCTTCGTATCTTCAAATATGAAGATGATTAACTGCAGAGTTTGCGTGTTTTTTGTTGTTAAGTTAGTTTTAAATGTTGAGTAAATTTTACAGTACATATATAACATCGATAATAAACTACATATTGAGTTAGAACTGATGAAGCTTTAAACATATGAAGCTATATATATATATATATATATATATATATATATATATATATATATATATATATATATATGTATATATTATCAGTTCTCCTGAAACATCAAGAAGGCGCAGAACTAATCTGACTTGACAACGGCAAGTGTGACCTTGCCGAAACGTCGCCAAAACAATGGTTTTTCAAAAAACCAAAACTACTTAACGCGGAGTCAAACCCGGAAAACAACTGAAACTACATATAGCTCCCGCGGAAATTTCAAATCCAATATATATATATATATATATATATATATATATATATATATATATATATATGCAAGAAAGACTCTAATGAGTTTCAATTGTTTCGCCGAACGTTTTCGCCAAAGAGAATTAGTTTGGCTTCTTCAGGGCTGAAAGAGAATAAAATAAAATTGGCTACCATATATATTATCTATTAAAAACATTATTGATCTTACCGCAACTTAGAATTGTAGAGTTAGAATGTTAATAGTAACAACACAGTGGTGTTTTTTGTTACTATGTGCAAAAAAAAGTTTTTTTTTAACGTTGGAAATATATGGTATTTTTGAACTTAAAACGCAAAGGTTTACCCAATTGTCGGCAATAACTAAATTTTTGATTGTTAGAAAGTTTAAATGTGAGGTTCTGTTTTACCAGAACGCATGTGCTGACAATTCAAGTAGTTGTTTTGAATCTTTATGGCGTTAAGGTTCATTGGTAGAACCGAATGAAGTTAAATCCCAGTATTGGGAAATATGATTTTAGATTTTCTTTTTTAATTATATTATATTGTTCATGTATTATTATAATAATATCTTATTGAGATGTATCTAAGAAAAGCAAGGGAATGTTATCTTTTTTAGTTAATGGAAATTAATTATTAAAGTAGGTTAGTTGTTAATGGATATATCAGTCAAGTTAGTTATCTGTAATGTTGTATTTTTCTTGGTATCCGATTTAAGTAAGAAGTGGTACCACTTCTTAACTTGGAAAAGGATTACTATAGGAGCAATGCGACCAGTTTGTGGCAATAATGTTAGAAGACTCTGAGGTTTCCAGAGCAACAACCAACGCATCTACGGAGAAAGCTAAGCTACCTGAGGAAAGAAATGCCAAACATTTAGAACGTTTCAAACAACAAGAAGAAGGTTAATGCGAGTTGATAGTAAAATAAAGGTAGAAGGTATATACGGTTATAGGTATATACGGTTAAGATAAGATGGTTAAAATAAGACACTAACAATTTAAATGAACAAAATTGTAATTTTACATTAAAAATATAATAATTGACAGTAAGTACGACAATAATCTCATATATAGTCGTCTTTTTCTGCGCCTGCACACTTACCGTGAGCCCAGAGGGAACACATAAGGCATTTAACGCAACGCTCTCATTTACAGTCATCTGAAAATTTAACACAACAAAACAAACACTCCACGTTATATATATATATATATATATATATATATATATATATATATATATATATATTTATATATATATATATATATTTATATATATATATATATATATATATATATATATATATATATATATATATATATATATATAATCAATACTGGATATTATTGACTGTCTATATAAACAAACAACACAGTTTATTAGGGCTGCAGTCAGTAGGTTTTGCCGGGATGTTATCTCTTTTGACTTTTGGTCGACCTTTCGGAATTCTTTTATTCCTTCTTCAAGACACTGTAATTAGAAGAAAGTGTAAATATTTACAACATATCTTAAATTGTCATTACAACTTACTAGTCGTTGAGATTATTTGTGTACACATACATGTACACACATATAAAATATAACATGTACAATAATGGACAAAATACATTTTAAAATTTAGTTGGAAAGTTAAAATTTTGTTAGTGACATCTTTTAATGGTGTGTTTTGACTGATCCATAGAGAACAGAAAAAAACAAAAATAGTGTGATTAAAAGGTAATTAGGAGTTCTTGCTTTTATATTAATGGAAGTAGTATATTAAACCTGTCTTGATAGTATGCAACATGTTTTGTATGCAGGTGTATTATGGTGTGTATATGTAAAAGTAAATCTATATTTTATTTTGGATGTTTTGTCAGTAAGTAACAATAAATGTTGCTCAATTTACCTATGTCTGACTTTTTATTTATACAACACGTACTAGATTTTATGAAACACATTTCCAAGAAAACACGTTTTGAATGGTTTTTTTCCTGTGCCAAAATACAGGCATCTTCGAAATTAAATTCATGTTTTCAAGTTAATGCATGTTCTGTAAGCGCACATGCGTTTATCTTTTTGGTTTTTATGTCGCTGCGGTGTGATACTACTCTATTGTGAAAATTACGAGATGATTCTCCGATATACACGTTTTTACAATTGGCACACGGTATAGAATAAACAACATTCGATGACTCCTGTATTGTGAAAGGATCCTTTGTCTTTGTGTACAACTTCGATACCGTTTTGACATTCTTAGTTGCAATTTTTAAGCCACTAACATTTTTGAAAATGTTCAATAGCTTAGGTGTGAGAACTGGAATATAGGGTAGGCAACCATACCTTATTTTAGATTGTGGTAGCTCTGATGTGTTCTGTGTCAATGTCTGTGTCAGTCTCGATGTGTGATAAGTTGATAACCCTAGTTTTAAGGGCCAAATCCAAATTTGTTTTCATCTTAGATGGATGTATATATATATATATATAAATAAACTAAGGTACACTCGAAGAGTGGTGGGTTTATCGGTCAAAGTGGAGAAATAAAAGACAAAGAAGGTGGCTACTTAATCTATTTATTGAAGACGTTTCGCTTTCTGCTCAGAAAGCATCATCAGTTCATCTAAAAAGAACAATATAAAACCAAACATCCATAGAGCAGTTACAATAAAAGTGTATTACCTTACAAAGACATGTAGCAGTCAAAGATGTTAAAAATATGAAAAAGCTTACGAAACTGGACATTTAGAGTAAAGTTGTATAAATCAATTAATTGAAACTTGGTATAGTTTGCAATTTAACAAAATTAGCACAGCAAAAGAACATGTGATAAACATACATGTATATAAAAAAGTTATTATAAAAACTTAAGTAAAAAACATTAAGATTTATTTTAAAGTGTAAAGAACTAGAAAGATCATGAGAAAGCACTTCCAACAATTTATTAAATCAATTAGATTTTAAATTTAACTTTAGGTAACATTATTGCATATAACAAATTTAAAATCTAATTGATTTAATAAATTGTTGGAAGTGCTTTCTCATGATCTTTCTAGTTCTTTACACTTTAAAATAAATCTTAATGTTTTTTACTTAAGTTTTTATAATAACTTTTTTTATATACATGTATGTTTATCACATGTTCTTTTGCTGTGCTAATTTTGTTAAATTGCAAACTATACCAAGTTTCAATTAATTGATTTATACAACTTTACTCTAAATGTCCAGTTTCGTAAGCTTTTTCATATTTTTAACATCTTTGACTGCAGCATGTCTTTGTAAGGTAATACACTTTTATTGTAACTTCTCTATGGATGTTTGGTTTTATATTGTTCTTTTTAGATGAACTGATGATGCTTTCTGAGCAGAAAGCGAAACGTCTTCAATAAATAGATGAAGTAGCCACCTTCTTTGTCTTTTATTTCTCCACTTTGACCGATAAACCCACCACTCTTCGAGTGTACCTTAGTTTATTTTGGATTGACGGTCGTACTGCTTTTCTCGATATATATATATATATATATATATATATATATATATATATATATATATATATATATATGCTACTATGCTAGTACGCATATCTCATATCTGTTCGTATTTATTGTGGTTCTGAACGCAGTGTCATAAAATTCCCTAGAACACTAAATTTTTGAAGCCGCAAATACGTGGTTTCTTGACGCTATATCGTGGTAGTGCGATGACTAATAAACACCTGTGTATATAAGTATTTTAGAAATAATATTGATTGTTGTATTTTTATACAACTATTATATAAGCATAATAACTAGCTTACTAATTGCTACTGCTTATTTAACTATTACATTGTTTGATTAATTAAAATTCACAGGATATTTTAAAGAAGTCTTCTAATTAATTTATGCAGAGTCAATAAATGTCACGAAAATATTGTCTTAGATTTTAAAATCTAAATATTAAAAATGCCAAAATGGTAACGTTATGGTAGCTATAATATATACAAATATACTAAAGTCTATTCCCTGAAAATAAGACTGTTTTGGATTATCACGACAACTAGAGAAAGTTGCCTAAACCCGGGCCCCCACTTTGTTTTTGAATTTAAAAAAATTCAAATTTGAAAAAATAATCATAAAACATTTTTCAATATATATTTTATTATGTTTTACATAAGTGTCTATTTTATTTATATTTTTTTGTTTAATAATTTTTTTTGTTTTGTATAAGTTTTGTAGGAGTGATTTTTTTTCTTGAACATTGCATTTTTGTGTGTTTGAGAAATGTTTCTTAATGTAGGCCCCTAAAAAGATATTAGAAAAAATTTTAAGAAAACTTAAAAATAAAACACTAACAATTTAAATGAACAAAATTGTAATTTTATATTAAAAATATAATAATTGACAGTCAAGTACGACAATAATCTCATATAGTTGTCTTCTTCTTCGAAGAACGTGAGCCCAGAGGGAACACATAAGGCATTTAACCCAACGCTCTCCTTTATAGTTATCTAAAAATTTAACACAACAAAACAAACACTCTGCGTCCTCTTCAGCTATGACGGAAGATACACCCGGTGGAATTTCTAACTCAGAAGAACCTGAGGATATTGTGTCGTCCGAGTCTTCTCCGGAGTTAGATTCTCCGTCTTACTTAAAACTTAAGACTTTTCTTAGCTTTCTCTTTTCTTTGCAACGGGAGACATTTTGAACCACGATCTTTGCCACGTGTCGGTTGTTTACTGGCCTTAGCTACTTTCTCCTCTCTAATTGTTGCAGCCTTTTCTAATTGCGATTTATAAGGAGAGGAAGGTATAAGTGCGGAACTGGTTGCTTTACGTCCTCTAGTAGAAGCTCATTTCTTAATTTTCGGTATAGGGTTGATACGAAATGGGCTTCTATGGAAAGAATTTTGCTGTGTTCCATGTTTATTTTGAGGTTGGCTCTGAGTAGAATTTTGTTTCTCTGAGGACGACAGGTTAGCTTGACAGAATCCAGATGACTTTGGCGGAATAACTAAATCAGATGCTCTTGATGTTGATGGTACAGCCAGGTCAACTTCAACACCATTCAACTCAGATGTTCTTGATGTAGATGGTACAGCCAGGTCAACTTCAACACCATTCAACTCAGATGCTCTTGATGTTGATGGTACAGCCAGGTCAACTTCAACACCATTCAGTTCAGTTTCACTGGGATTTAATTCTCTCTGCCCGTCTAGTTCCTGAGAAATTTGGAGCAAGCTGTTGATTCTTACGTGCCTCCACAATGTATTCAGATTCTGTGAATATGTTTCGGTTAATAGGAAAAATTCCGGTAACTCTGAAGCTATTGGCAGCTATCTCAGCCTGCTGACATGTAATGTAGGCTCTCCCAAAAAGCTCCATTACATCATAAGCACTAACAGGCCGATTACTATGTCATAACCATTGTCGAATTTCTTCGCTGTACATGGCTTTTAGAGGTCCCATGAATGTCCTGTCAAGTGGTTGTATTTTGTGTGATGAATGGAGTGGGAGTGATTTAATTGAAACATAGTTTTATCTGGCCAAATCAATTAAGTCAATATTTTGGGTGTGACTGAACTATCCGTCTAAGATGAGAAGGACAGGACTCTCTTTCAAAGGTTTTACAAATGCTATAAAGTGTTGGAACCACGTTGTAAACAGATTTGCTTGTATCCATCCTGAGGGATGTGTCGCAAATATGGTTCCCGGTTGAGCCCCCTTTTTCAGTTGATCGCTCAAATTCTTGCGTGGAAAAATGACTAAAGGGGGAACGAAGATTCCAGTTGCGTCCATACAGGCAACGATTGTAATGAGAGATCCACGCTCAGCTGATGTCAGTGCAGCAACTTGCCTTTTTCCACGCAAAACAATTACTTTGGCCACTTTTTACTGTACGATAGATATACCACTTTCATCTACATTGAAAATTCTATCAGGGTAAATTTTTCTTTGTCATAAACCTCTTCTTAGAAGATTAAAAAATCTATCGATATTTTCGTTACTGAAACCTACAGCTCTTGAAAAGGGCGTGCTCGTTGGTTTTCGTTCTGATAACTTCTTTTTGTGGTATTTTAAAAAAGACTTGCCCATTTTTGCCCAGCCATTTCATGTTTGAAAGGGTGCTGAACGTGATTCCTTTCAGCTAACTCTACAGCCATTCTTCGTAAATCTGTTCGTGTAAGGCTAAAGCATGATGCTTCCATGGCTAAACAATAATGAACTAGTTCATTTTCAAGTTGTTTGCAAAAAACCGGTGGTCTCCATCGGTTTCGAAAATTTCCAGAACGAACAAGTCGGAGAAAACTTTCCGCTTCAATTTCTAAATTAGTGAACTTACAGCAAGCATATTGTCAAAAAAGCAATAAAAATAATACCAAATCTAAATTTCATCAATACATTGTAGCACAGAAGATTAATATTCCTGCCTAGAAACATACAAATTTACAAAAAACAAATTATACCATCAAATTATCAAAATCAATGAAAAATAGATCAGATGTTACTACCGTTCTATCCGATCCTCTGAATTTATGAGAAAACTGTATCATTGAATTATAAAAAAACCTATAAATCCCATCTGACCTTCTGTGAATTTTGATTTTTAATAAAAAAATTAAAAATTGAGTTGCTTCTTAACAGACTAAAATTCCTCCTGGTTCAGCTATTAGAATCTATCTATTTAACTATTATCAGAAATTAAAAATAATTGTTGATTTTAATCTTCTGGATGCTGCTTCTAAACTGAAATTGTAGTTAATTTCCAATAAAATAGTAAATAATATGATTCTATTGTAGGATAATGAACTGGTTGACCAGCTTGCTAAAGATGCTGCCCATACTGGACTATATGTACCTATATTCACATTGGATGACTTACAGTAACATTATAATAACAGAATTTAAAAAAAATGAAAGAATAATGGAAAAACAGCAGCGAATTCAAATAATCAGTATTATACTATCCACCCTACCTTACAATAAAGTATTGCCTAAATTTTAAATAAGCAATGCCAAAGAAGTCGACAGCGACAATTACACATCTGACGCGCGAATCACGGCGCATTTCCAGCTTACTTGGCTGTGTTAGGCGCCCACTTGATCTGAAAGTTAAGTATTATTCCTTCTGGGATATCCTGATTGCGATAGTATATAACAATGTGACATCAACCATATTCTTTTCGAGTGCCATAAACATAAGTATAAAACAGATCAGCTGTATTCAAAACTATAAGATCCTCAAATTCAAACTCCCATAAACATCACCCATTTACTTTCCTTAGACGGTAGAGAAATATATAAACTAATATGTATCTTTCTTTTTAAAATTGGTTATATTATTTCAATATCTTATATTACAATTCTGTGGCTAAAGGACTAGCTTCCAAGCCAACTCTCCAAACTCACACACACATTATTCTCTTGTAAAAAACTTATTAAAAAAAAGGAAGTAATTCAATCACTGAAAAGAAAATAAGTTAGTCACAACAGAAATGGAAATTCTGAGAAAATAATAAGAATAAAAATCCAAACTAAAAAGAATTACAAATTAAGACATAAGAACAATATTTGAAGAAAATCATTATCTCAACCTAATGTAATTTCTTTATCCTTTGGTATTTTTTCTGATGTCTTATGGTTCTTTTTAATTTCCGTACTTTTTATTTTGGATTTTATCATAAGTATATTAATTCTTATACAATTTTGTATATCAATATATTTTCCTTTTTTTCCTTTGGTATTTTTCTTTAAATGTTAGAGATATACATCTTCTAATCATCCTGGCGAGTATCTCAACGAATGCCGGTATGAAGAGACAGGTAAATATGTGAGAAGATAATTGCAATGTAAACTAGACTGGCACTCAGGGGACTGCACTCTACGATTTTGAAATATAATACTATCTCAAAGAGTCTTATAAGAAGACTCAGGAGAGAATAAAAGAAAAATAAGAGGAAAACTAATGAAAAAATGGTTAGAACTATCTAAAGTAGACCATAAATCTCTCCCTCCCTCTCTCTTCAGTTCTGACCCTGCGGAAGGAGTGTAGTGGTTATCGTGATGTAGTGTATTATCCTTCTCCAAGGATCTCTGTCTCTGGTCATTTCTTTTAACTCATGCATAGGTCTCTTGCATATTTCTGTAATTTGGTAGATACATCTTGTCTCTTCCTCGTGATCTTCGGCCTTCTATCTCTCCTTGGATAAGTCTTTCCATATTTTTTCTATGTCTGCTCGCATACCATGTCCAAAGTATTTTAAATTTTGCAGATGGACTTTGCTGGAAAACCGTTTACTGAGCTACAATAAATAGGTGTCTATTAATTAGAAAACAGGTATGATGGACAGAAAAAGTGAAAGAAAGGTAGTATAAGAATAGATCAGTTAAGTCAGAAAGACTCACTGGTTTAGAAGCATACAAAAGTTTTAAAGAACAAAAGATATTATTGTGGGAAATGGAGAAAGAAAACAAAGCAGTTGACCAAAGAAAAATTGGCTAAAACCACGCAAAGTTGACGTACGAAGAGCAGATATTGTAATTGGAGAACAGTAAAAATTTTCAACTGTGAGCAGTTAAAGACTGCAGTGTCTTGCTAGGTAAATACGAAATAAATCATATACGTGTATTTACATAATGCTATCCAGTTTTTTGCCAATGGTCTTTTTACCTACAGAATTATCGATAAATATATACGTGAATACGAAATATGAGACGTACACCGAAAAATCAATTATTTAATAGAGTTTCGGGTAAAATTATAGGAATAAAGTAATAAATATAACATTTGTTCGTGTATATTCACCAACCCTCTTAGCACCGCCGCATCCTCCCACCTCACGCCTCCCACCGACCGTCTAGAGCAAGTGAGAGGTGTTTAATCTAATCTACACAGTATTGCGTCAAATTCATGGGCATATTATTGATTGTGTCTCTTCATTTCTCTCCCTGCCCATTCCCGCTGCTTGCTGGATGTGTGTATATACTTCTATCGGCTTGATTAAACTTTTGTTTTCGCAGAAAACATACAAAAGTGTTACGATGATATTGATATTATACAGGGAGGGACAAAATCAATAACAACTATTATTGTTTTGTCACGAAAGAGGCAACAGAATTAGGCCAAAGGTTTCCAGTTCAGATATTTATATATGGGAAAATTCTTTAATAAAAAAACATTAAAAGCATACCGTTAACCCGGTTATATCCAATTTGTATTTATTTATAGACTGGCAAGAAGTGGGCTTTATAATATGGCATGGCGCTAAACTTGTTTTAGTACAGAATATAATAAAAGAAGCGATATTTATAAAATTTGAGAACAATGATTTGTACAAGGATGTATGTTATCTGCAGCACTTTTTCACGCATATTCTGGAAGAATATGCCCAGTTATTGGGAAGAATCTGGATGGAAAGAAAAGAGATCTAGAAGTTGGGTATTACCGTGGTTAATTTAAAAATTAACCCAACGGGAAGTTTTGTATTGGAACTAAAAGGTCAATGAAGAATTCCAGGTCCAAGTACGTTAACTATGCAAACCGGCACTCAGGTGTTTTAAAGGACACAAGGGCGCAGATCAATCATTAGGAATGGGAGATACTGAAGTAAGAAAAAATAGAAAAATGAATTATGAGTTCGTTAAGTAAACCTGTTGGCAATTATTTATATGTAGTCCAAGAAAAAAGAAGATTTTTAGATAAATCAAAGTACCATGTTGTTTATTTGGACATACTAATTTATATTTAACAAACAAAAATATCCATAAGAATTTAATACCTTCTTACATCTTCCATTTAAAAACATATATGCTATCGTACAAAAAAAATAACCCAACCAAATGCACAACATGTCGGATTTTTCGCAACACTACCAATAAACACTGATGTTTTTATTACTTGTTAAAAAATAGCTTTATCAAATGTCTCCATCGAAAATTTCAGCTTCTATTCATTTGTTTCATTAAAAAGAAAAACGGAGCAAAAAATATGATAACTTACAGTTTTTCCTGCTTTCACCATAAGCTTTATAGACTGCAACTATACACTTTTTACCGGCATATTGTAACTCAGATCTCTAAACACCAATTAGAAGATTATACGGAGGTTTCAGATCTAATTCTCAGTTCTTCATGGCTTGTATATTTCGCCGGCAAATATTAATTTACCGCTTGACTGGTGCCAAGGTGCGAAGCGGTCCTATCCCTCTAATTTGACTGCTTAGATCGAAGTACAAATGGGAATCTGATGGTAGTGGGACAAATCCCAGCACTTGGCGAAATGCACTAACCCTAACCAGTTCAAAATCTCAACCGGTAATGAGTTGAAAAATTCGTCTCCTGCAATGCTAAGTGACGCAACCTTGGATCTCAAGCGGCATCCGCAAGCGATCTCCTGATTTTCACCTAGCAGGCGATTGATAGCTTATTAGCACATGCAAGGAGGCATTTGGCAATTTGGAAACAACTTATTTCGCTCATTTGTAAAACGCAGTACTAAAAGCGTTATACGGTGCATTCAGACTGTACAAACAAACACTCATAGTATGAACATGGTTCAACTTGGAAAGTGATGAAGTTGTTTGTTCAGATTTAATATTGTTTACTGAAACAATATTATATAAAGAAGCTTGGATATTAATTTTTTTCTAACTCAACTATTTGTCCTTATAGAGAGCAAGACTCGCCGTACGTACTGATTTTCCTGAGATTTCTAAATAAATTGCTTGAACAACAGCAGTTTCCAATACTGTTAAAAGACGCTAAGATTGTCCTTCTTCCGAAAGATAAAGGTGACGAGGAAGAGGTGCACTTTCGGCCAATTTGCCTTCTTAGTTCGGTATATTGTTTTAGGGCCAAAAGGTCCACCATAAATGCGGTCACAAAAGTAACGTCTTTAGTCACGCAGGATACAAAGAGATGGGTGACTTTTATCCTGCTTGACGTCAAGAATGCCTTTAACACGGCATCATGGGAGAAAATGATGTCTAGGCTGAGAGAATTGGGCGTTAGTGAGTACCTGATATTGACAGATACTTTACTGACAGTTCCATAAGGGAAAAAGATACCAGCATCAGTTTGTTGCAAGGTGTTCCACACTAGGGTTCATTACTAGGTCCCACCCTGTGGAATGTCCTGTACGACGGGGTGCTGAGGCTACAGATGCCAAGGGGATGCACTCTTGTAGCTTATGCCGATGATCTCGCTTCGCATTGGTTGCGAAAGCCAGTCAGAAAACGGACATGGCTAATGCGGCTAACACAGCCCTGCGTCGTATTAATAGGTGGATCAGAGAGAACAATCTACAGCTAGCACCTCAGAAAACTGAGGTGATAGTTCTCAAAAGGAAGGACTGAGGTTCGAAGTACACGTCCAAAAGACGGTAGAGAAGGTGGAACCGAAGTTTGGAGGCGTTGATACGGCTGATGCCAAATATTGAAGGCCCTGGTAGCACCAAAAGAACGGTGCTAAATGGAGTCTTTCAGTCGATGGTAACCTACACGGCTCCCGTTTGGTGTAGCGCACTGAACACTGCAAAATACGTCAAGCTCATGAAAAATTCGCAATGACGAATACTCCTTAGGGTATCTAGCGCATACAGGATGGTCTCAAACGAGGCTCTGTATGTCATTGGAGCGGTGATACCTATCGTCTTGTTGTGCAAAGAGCGATCGCGGATATATGCGAGGAGAATGAATGAAAATATAGATGAGGAAGAAAGAGAGAATGATACATGAGTGGCAGAGAGAATGGGCGAATAATACCGGAAAGGCAAGGTGGATGAAGGAGCTTATCCCGATCTGAGCCCGTGGTGCGAATGTAACTTCAAGAAACTAGACTACTTTCTCACACAGTTTCTGAACGGACATGTTAGTTTTGGCGCCTTCACAAATATAATAATAAGCAAATCTGCTTCGGCAGACTGTACTGTTTGTGGGGTACCGGAAGCTCCCGCCCAAATTTTTAACTGCCAGAGATGGGCAAATGGAGGGGAGACTTCGTGAGGCGAATGGGTTTTAGGCTGGATGAAAAAAACATTGTAAACATAATGACGAGAGGAGAGAAAGAAAGGAGAGAAGTACACTGTTTGATATCTGGGGTGATGAAGAAGAAGGAGCAGGAGGAAAGAGGAGGAAATTGAACCATAGATCTGAAATCTTGTTTCTTATTTCTCGAAAGCCAAGAACCGGTAGGTACCAAAATTGGTTTATGGCCTCATGGAAATATTTTCGTTCTTTTCATTTTCTTTGGTAAAGGTAATTCTTAACCAATTTTTTTTCTGATTTATGGTAATAGGTATGGTTATTTGTAAGCGCTACAGCAGCTTATAAAAGAAATATGGATACAGAAGTCCCTTCCCAATGATTGAAATATTGGAATACTATGCACCATACACAAAAAGGGAGATATCTTTGAATGCTCTAACCATCGAGGAATTACGCTCCTAAATGCAGCGTATAAAATATTCTCCAGTATACTATGCCATCGTATGGCACCATATGCAGAGCGAATAATACGACAATACCAGGCTGGTTTCAGAGGTGGTAAATCAACAATTCATCAGATTTCAACCCTAAGACAAATTCTAGAGAAAACACTGGAGTACGGTGTAGACACGCACCACATATTTATAGACTACAAGGCAGCCTACGACTCTGTAAATAGAAGAGAATTGTTTAGAGCAATGATAGACCTAGGAGTACCAACTCAGTTGGTAAGTTTAACCAAACTAACCCTTGAAAAAGTTGAATGCAAAGTACGAATCCAGGGGGAACTCTCTGAACCTTTTAAAACAAATAACGGGCTACGTCAGGGAGACCCACTCTCCTGTATACTATTCAATCTAGCTCTGGAAAAAGTAATACGTACGTCACAAATCACAACTATCGGTTCAATATATAACAAATCTGTGCAAATTTTAGCATATGCTGATGATATCAATATTGTTGGGAGAACGGAAAACGCAGCACGAGAGGCGTACGTAGCATTAAAGGAAGCGGCTACAAAAATGGGTTTAATAATAAACACCAATAAAACAAAATACATGAAAATAGGTATGCAACCACAAACACTACGACCACTTGTTATAGAAAATGACGTCATCGAAGCAGTTAACGAATTTGTATACCTGGGAACGCTCGTCAATACTGAAAATGACACTACCGCAGAGATAAACCGCAGAATTTGCACGACTAATAGATGCTATTTTGGGCTTAATCTCCTTTTTAAATCTACAGTTATATCAAGAAATACAAAAGTAAAACTCTACAAAACAATAATACGCCCAGTCCTAACATATGGTTCAGAAACCTGGACTTTAACAAAAAGCAATGAAAACATGTTAGGATGTTTCGAAAGAAAAATACTAAGGCGCATCTATGGAGCGGTAAATAAAAATGCTGTCTGGAGAAGACGATATAACTTCGAACTCTATAGGATATACCAGGAACCAGATATCGTAAAACACATAAAGATAGGACGTCTGAGGTGGGTAGGCCATGTAATGCGGATGGAGCAAACTGACCCAGCTAGAAAAACGCTCCTTGATAGACCTATTGGTCAAAGAAGAAGAGGAAGACCCAGAACAAGATTCCTAGATAATATCGATGAAGACATGAGAAATATGGAAATACGTGCTTGGCGGAGGAAGGCGATGGATAGGGACGACTGGAGAAAAATTCTTGGGGAGGCTAGGACCCACACAGGGTTGTAAACCCAAAATGAAGATATTTGTAAGTTTTTCTTTTTTTTATAGTTATTTTTAGAGAAATACTAATTTTTGTATTAAATAGTATGGTTCAAGAAAGTCTATAAAGCTATTATATATATATACATATATTTGGCAGGTTTTGTAGCATGTACCTTGAATGCAGTTTAAATGACACAATTAGACATAAACTTTCTTGGAAACTAATGACGTTATATTAAAGGTATGACATTGGCAATAACAGTTTTGTTTATGCCTACATTTTCAACAAACATTTTTGTTAAAAACTTAAGTAAAAATGGTATTCAACAGAGCAATTATCAACGAAGATTACTTCTATATACTTCTATATAGAGTATATATCTTACAACAATGGTATGATTTGGCGATATAACAATGAATAATATATATGCTTCTTCTACATTAATTTTACTTAAAATTCCTTCTGTAGTACATTTAATCAGTTTGTTATTGTAATTTATTCACATATATACACTTTTCACAATTTTGTTGTGTTTAAGATTCTATCTAAGCTGTATTAGAAGCAACTTAAGCAAATCCACGCTCTAAGGTAATGATTCATAAAAAACACCAATGGCACCACTGAAATTATCGATTCTAAAGTGTTATTTTTCTTATCTTAGTTTATTTTATAGGTTTTATATACGCTTTAAAACTAATAAAAATACCTAAAACGTATGGACTGAAATAATGTTTGACCTTAAAAATGATCTTGTTTATGAATTTTATTATATTCCTGCGAAACAAATTTCCTATATTATTATGTTACGAGAGTATCAAAAAGGCTTAAACGTGTTTTAGATGTTCTTATTTCCTTTATAAAATAATTAGTGTACTTACAAAAATAATTTGTCTTTTAACGAAAGCAAAAAAGTTATTTTTAAATTCCTTGTATGGGAGTGACTAAGTTCAAAAAAAGAAAGCTTATTTTATGTCTTGTTCTAATTAAGATTTTTTCGATGGCTATATAGTCTAGTAAATCTACCTCGCTCAATTATTCCAATTTCAATTTATTTTCAGCGATTCGTGTAGCCGATTAGCCGGATATGAACCAAAAATAAATTTCAAACCAGTGTAACTATCAGCTTGCATAATAATATTATTCGGTGAATTTTCTATAATACTCCTGAAAACTCCCGTTCAATGTCAATCAACGTTGATATAAAAAGCCAGCGTGAACTTCGACTCACATTTTATCGCTATTAATTTGTTTATTAATTTATTTTTATGGCACGGCAATGAAGGTGAATGGAAATAGATCAGTGGGGTAGAGAGGAAATGGGATATAATTATTTATGGCATTATTTTGGTTTTATTAGATAGTTTACTATGTTTATTTTGTTGTTGTGGGGCCTACCGATTTGTTCATGTAATATTTTAACAATTGTCCTTTGGTAGTAATCTGAGATCTGTTTTAGATTGTTAATATTTATACCGGTTACTGTTAGTTGTGTAATTAATTTTATTCTTTCTTGTTTCATATCTAGAACAATTTTTGTTCTGATTAGTTTACGGTCGCTGCCTGTATGAAATTTACTAATACTTTTACTACACTGACATCTTTTATTGTAGCAATATTGTTGGTTAGAATGAAGTCATTTGTCGTTCGTAGTTGGTCCATTTGGTGCTACCCAAGCCGATTTTCTGTTCGATTTTTTCTTAAAGAATGTATTTGCAATAGGTATGTATTGGTAGTGTGCAAACTGAACCAGTCTTTCACCACTTTCATTCCTCTCACCGACTTCATACTTTCCTATGATTTGTTCCTTGTCATTTCTCTTTCCCACTGTGGCATTAAAGTCACCAATTACATAGTTGAAGTGACTTTTATTGTTATTTAATGCTTCAGTTATGGTACTGTAGAATTCCTATATTTCTTCGTCAGTGTATCGTTGGGACGTATATTTGTATAGTGTATCTCTTTCATTTCTTGATTATTCGGAATCCAATACCGTCTGTTCTGCCTGTTGATGTTCCTCGGTAATAGAATGTGTTTTCTGAAGCTAATTAAAATAGGTCTTCATCTTTACGTCTTACTTCGCTGATTTCTATGACGTCTCATTTTATATTTTCAGTTTCTTTTTCCAGTTCTACACGTCTGTATTATTGTATATTGATATACTGTATATTGATTTGATAGCGAGCGGCACTTATATGTCGCTAAATAAAGCATTGTTGTTTTATTTGGGTGGCGGTTTAGACTTCGCAGATTGTTAGCACCCTCTAGTACCCTGATGGCTTGATTCTGAAAGTTACCTACTTCAGGGCCATTTGCGTCTACGGACAATGAGGGCCATGATTTAAGGGTGTCTTTTATGTTAGAGGTTGTGAGACGTACCTTACCACGCTGCATCAGTTCGGGTTGGTAAGGATTCGCTAGTGTGTTTATAAGGCGCCGAAACCCGTCTTTCACCCTTCTCATCAGTTGGCGCTACAGCCCTTCGTGAGCCTTGCCTGCTTCAAAACATTCTTCCATCCTTCCCTATCGAGTGTCTGTCTTCTCCAGCCCCTTACTCCAATCTCCCTCAGATCTTCCTGTACATCGTCCAGATATCTGAGTTTAGGTCGCCCCCTTTTTCTTCTTCCGACCGGTCTGTTTAGCATAGTTATTTTAGTGGGATCACTCTCATCCATCCGCATAACGTGGCCCACCCACCTTAGGCGGTTTATTTTGATGGTCTTCACAATATCTGCATCACCAAAAAGTCTATAGAGTTCAAAGTTATATCGCCTTCTCCACAGACCCTGTTCGTTTACTCCGCCATATACGGTCCTCAATACTTTTCTTTCAAAGACTCCTTTCACCCTTCTCCTTCTTATATATAACCTACTCCCATCATACACCATATATTGCCGGAGATTACGCGACTCATGTCTTCGTGGACGTAGGAGGTAGGATTTATTGACAGAGCTGGCGACTTCTTAGATCAAGTGTGACGCGTTCTTCACTATCAGTTAGGCATTTACCGAAGATTTTAATGATTTCCTCTTACCAGCAAAAGAACAACCCCCGATACCTATACCAACGTTTAATTCCTCCTATGTAAATCCTATATATAGGATTTACTTACGTCTCCTATGTGCTTTTTGTCGTACTACAGCCAATTTAGCTTATTGTACATTGTGTATGTCCTAATGTGAGTATTGAGTAATTGCCTTGTTACTAAATAAATCGGTTTCATTATACTTACAAAGAATCACTTTACTTATTGTATACAACCTATAGTTATACCTCGGTCGGGTAAGTTCTTTACTGTGGTATTATCTGAAATCGTTTCTTATAAATGTTTCAAGATCTTTGTAAATTTTGTGTTGTTATCATCTGCTGTAACTTTTATTCTCTAATTAAATCACTGCACTTTGTTAATGATGTATTTTTATACTTAAATGATATAAAAAATAGATTGAAAAACTGATTTGTTCTTACTCGCACATCATGCACCATAGTTTCTTGTTGTTTTAGTTTCCTCCATAGAATCCTCCATTTTTACGAATGTATGGGATCCCTTTTTTCATTTACTTCTTTGTGCTGGGATCTAGTTGCAAACTTTTTATAGTACTCTTTCTTCGTTCATTTATTAAAACTGCCCGTCTCATTTTAACCATTTTCAGGTATATTATCCATTATGATGTCGGCTACTTTCCTTATTTCTTTTTTAGTTCTATTCACTACATACATGTGTACAAGTTAAAGCATAACATGTGTTGCTTTGTACACATAGGATGACCTCTATATAATTGATGCCATCAGAAATGGAAGCGAATGTCTATGTTCAATTTAGAACTCGCTAGTGCCTCCCTTTCACTTTGGGTTTCATAAACAAATACAAATATTACCATAAATAAATAAAAGCAAGAGGACTATAATAAATAAGCTATATTCAAAGCATGTAAACAGAATAAACAACTAACATACACACAGAAGATTATAAATAACAAATAAAAATATGCATTATAAAAATACAAAAACCAGTAGACATTCATAACCCAGATTGTTTTACAAAAGGTGGACGAATTGTGGTGGTAGAGCGTAAAAACACACCTGTTTTCGAAAACTAAATGATATGAGACGAACTTTGGATATCTAGGGCCAGTCGCAATGACTTTCACAGATGATTGTCACATAAATATCTATGTAAATACGTGTTTAAATAAACGTAACATGTTCTGTTAATAGTTAAAGATAAATGTTCCAAATAAGCAGAAAAACATTAATTTGCAGCAAATAAACGGCATATACCAGTAAACGGTACTAAATATAGCAGCCAATAGTTTTGGTAACAAATTGTATAGGTTGTACTTTACCTCAATAGAATGATAGCACCCGCTATCGAAAACGATGTCTTCTTTGACATTCAGCAACCACAAAAGTACTGATGATGGCGGAGAGGGCTTTCACCCCTAACTAAGACATAACTGTCTTGCTTGGCCGAATGAACTCGTATCTCTCAGAAAAGCGGTTGGTTAATAAAAAGTTGAGGCAACGCGTGGATGTATAATTATTCAAGCGATCTGCAATTTTAACGAAATAGACTAATTTTTCTGTGCTTCTTTGTTAACAATAATGCATAAATGAACCCTCTTTTATTTGTAACATTATATAACAACAGTTTAATTGTTTGATAATGTTTGCGTTTTTGGAAGCGAAATCTTGGCTAACTATACGGGGAGAATCAAAACTAACAAAAAGTCTGTTGATATTTTAGCAATGTTTATATACAGTTGCGTAACTGCAACAACATGTTCTTCAGTAAATGATTTCCGTTAGAAGAAGTTTTGTGACATATTTTTGTCTATAACGCATGGTTTTAACATTTTATTTACTTTGCTCTGTGCGGTTTCTATTAGTAGTACTTTGATTATATTAATTGCTTTTCCAACCTTTTCTGTATATACTATCTCTTCCGTATTAATCCTGAGATAATTGTAATTTTAAATGCTTGTATCATAGAGTATTCTGTTTCGGTATCTCCTCATATATATCTCTTGTAGTTATGTATTGTGAATTTGATATGTTTATCTCTAAGATCCATTTTTATAAATTTTTTGTGTTTGTTTCTCACATACTTCATGACTTGCTGATCTTCCGTAAGAACTAACTGATAATATGAAGAAGATTATATATAAGAGAACGTCCTTATCCATATTCTCATGGCGCTGCATTTTCTTGTGAACCGTTTAAAAGCGTTTGAGAATTACATTTTCAAGAGGTTTGAAAGAAGCTTTGTTTAGTAGTTTTCATATGTTAGTAGATTTTAGAAGTTTGGATTCCACCTTTGATTTAAACCCTTTGATTGGGTCTTTGTAACATTTTTACTGCGTTTATACATCTGTTACATAATTTCTGCGATGGAAGGGAGTTGAATGTCTAGCGAATATCTATAAAACTTTTAGGACTGTTTTGTAAAAATTTACAATCTGCGATGTAATATTAATCTTTCCCTAATTACTATAGTCGGTTTCGTTTTCGTTTATATAGATGGAATAGAGTTGCGTTTCCTGTTAAAAGTTGCATCTCTCTACTAATATTATATATGTACGAAATCCATTAAAGCATACTATGTTTTTACCTTAATCTCTTTTTAGGCTTCTGTAAAATTTTCCGAGATTCGACAATAAATATTTGATTTGATATAATTTGTAGAGATCGTAGGAGTAGTAACTATATGAAACCTAAACTCCTATTTGATACAGTATTAATTATAATAAATTATATTTAATTTATACTATTACCTACACCACTGACACATTGTTGTAAAACAACAACTGCGGCGTCAATATTGTTGTGTTTGGTGTGACGTCGACACTATTATCTGCTAAACGAATATTTCGGATTGTTGGTGAAACGAGCTATCGATGTACTAATATCTAAATCCAGGTTCAAGATAAGAATATTTAGAAGGTCGACTGTCGAAAGGTGCTAATATTGTAAAAAACCAACTGGCTAATTATTAGGATAATTACGGTAAAATAAAAATTTGCGAAAATTACAATTTTGTCAGCAATTGTATAAGTATACTTCAAATGAAAAACAAAGAAACAAAGAAAAACATAATGACCAACATTTATCCAGTATATAAAAACTGTATACTATGTGTAAACTAGGGCTTAAGATAAATTCATGCTTGTAACACATACTCGGACATTCCCGTGCTAGCTAAAGGTGAACGCTCTTAACCCCAATGCCCTTTCAGATAGTCCACCACTTACTTAGACACACATAATAGGATATAAATAAAATAAAAATAAAAATAACAAAACGTTTATTGCCTAATAAAATATAACATATATTACTTTTAGCTTAAGATATTTTAGTCTTCTTTGTAGAACTGCATCCTCCTAGGGTCCTGATTTTTTTTTGTTATTAATTCTTGGGTTCTTCTTCTGTAAGTACTTTATTATAAGGCATCGTACCTACTTCCCTGTTTGGCTGTCTTCTGCAACCACCTGGCTAGACCCTGATCAGATGGTCGATCAGTTTGTGTTTTTCTCTATACATTTTCTGTACTCTGTTGCTTTCGATGATGTCTCTGGTCTTAAGGAGCCTTCTTGTGTCTTTGTGGAAAAAGTGCCTCGTCCTGTTTTCATTCAACTCCCTCAGTGGATTTTTCTGTTGTGTAAAGATGATGAATTGTTTTGTTGGTTTTGATTTTTACTTTCCGCTTGTCTGTAAATTCCCATATTTTATACAGTGGTTTTCTAACGTCCCTATTATTCTTCTGTCTTCTTTTCCTGTAGTATAAATTACGGTGTCGTCTGCGTAATAAAACATGAGGATAATATACTGCCTTGTGACATCCCCTCGTCGACTTCTTGTATCCTGGATATCATTTGGTTAGCTGAAATTTAAAAAGTTCTATTAGTTAAAATGAGTCACAACTATTAAATAAATAGTAAGGTAATCTAGCTCTGACCATTTTGTAGATAAAGTCTTTTTTTCAGACCGTGTAGTAGGCTTTTTCTATGTAGAGTATGCCCATTCCTGTTTTCTGTTTTCTGTTAAAGCGTATTTTGGCATCGTTAACGACTCTTGCTAGTTGTAGTTCACAGTTCCTTCCTGATCTGAATCTGAATTGGTCTTCTTGGATCACTCTTCTTCTTTCTGCGTGTTTCATCAGCCTCGTGTAGATGATTTTTTTTAGGATTTTTCCAAGTCATTCCAGTAGGGATATTTATCTGTAGCTTTCAGGACTTCTTACTACTTTTCTTGGCTTTCGTAGAGGTATGATTTTTGCATTTTTTCAGTTACTCGGAAAATGCGCTTCCTGTAGGCAAAATCTGTAGATGAAGAAAAGTTGCACTATTATTTTTTTCGGAAGTTCCTTGCGATGTCACTGAAGTCATCTTCTTTATGTACGGAGTAGCGTGCGGCGCTTTTCCCCCTTATTTTCCTTTCCTAGTCTTCCGGTTGTGTTTCGTCTGTGTTAGAACACTGATTCTTTGGACGAAGAACACTGCGGGATTATCAGACGATGCGGAAGCGAACGTAGACGTAACCTTCTGTTGCTTCTGTCACTCACTTATTACCGATTCACTTCAAAGGACCAGTGAGCATAGGAATTGGAAACGTTTCTACAATCGGCAATCCACAAAAATAGAGCTCGTAAACATTATAAAAGAAACGTGAAAAATCCTAGTGGTTGGCTGTAGTTCCATATTTAAAAAAAACTTAGTAAAGACTCATGGTAAGTAAAAATGTGTGATGGTGTATTTTATTTTTAAAATAATTAAAAATGTATCCAAAAGGATTACAAATATCTTCAAAATGTTTTCGATCCGGTCGGACGGAATTTCACTGGTGATGGTCAAGCTGGACCGAAAACCTTTTTAACATGTTTGTAATCCTTTTGAATAAATTTTAAATATTCTATTAGTAAAATATACCATTATATAATATCAGAAGTATTTACTTACTAAGAAATAGCACTACTGAAGAAGAATATGACATTGGCATAAGAAAATTTAAAGACAAAAATTAAGAAATAATAATAAGGGCCTGCGTAGCGCAAGCGGTAGGATGCTTGGCTCGCACGCCGGTGGTCCGGAGTTCGAATCCTACCGCCGGCAAAGAACAACTAGACATTTTTAAAAATGTCTAAAGGCCCCAGGTCCACTCAGCCTGAATAAAATGAGTACCTTGGGTAAAACCAGGGGTAATAATAGGCGGTTGAAGCGTAGCACTGGCCATGTTACCTTCCTTGTATACCGTAGGCCCTAGATATAGCAGCAAAAGAAATGAAGGAAAAGAATAGAGTTAGAAAAAGAGCCAGAAGAACAAGAAATCAGGAAGACAAAAATAGGGCAAGCCGACTAAATCGACAAGTCAAACAGACATTAATAGAACATAGAAGCTTAAAGTGGGATAGTTACGTATAAGAAATAAAGGAAGGGGACCAAAACTCCAAACTCTAAAGAACGATAGAAAACCCATTTCCTCACTACTCCGAGAAAACAGAATCTTCTATTTTGTAAAAGACAAAGCCGAGGTGATAAGAAGGACTCTTGAGAGAGTGTGTACACTAACATATCACCAACATTAAGACATATATTTTATCGAAGCAGTTGAAAAAACATAACTAGAAATGCCCAAAAACCACCCAAAAAGATAAGTGAACAGATCAGAAAAAGTTCATCGAAAATCCTGGTTCAGACGAAACCACTAACAAAGCTCTAAAGTATCTTCGTTCAAAAGCAATGGTATATTTAACAAACATAATAAAAACAATACTAAAATACAGGATCTTCCCAAACCGATGGAAGGGCCCATATAATTATGATATTGAAGCCAGCAAAAAAACACATATTTCCGCAAAATTACAACTTACTTCCAGCAGTCGGCAAGATAGTAGAGCGAGTTATCCAAACCAGACTCCAATCAGCGACCGATAGGCTAGGATTATTTCCAGAAGCACAATTTGAATTCAGAGTTCAACATTTCAGCGAACTGCAAGTACTCAAGTTACAGAGTACATAGCAGCTGGATTTAACGACAAGCAATATACAGGAGCAGCCTTCCTAGATGTAAGCAAGGTCTTCAACAGAGTGTGGCATGAAGGATTGCAATACAAAATGAGAGATTATGAATACAGCGTGGCTATGATGAAACTCATCTACTCGTACCTAAGCAACCGGATCCGGTAGGACCAGTTATATCTGAATACGGAGCACCGGAAGCTGAAGTACCACAGGGGGTAGTCATCACCCTTCTGTATTGCATATATACCTTTATGCAAAAGACAATGGCGCAAAACTTAGTAACCTGGATATAGCTAAAAGAAATCTACAGACGACACTGGGTAAAATAAAAGAGTGGAATATCCAATAAAAAGTAGCAATAAATTAAGAGAAAACCCAAGCGATTATCTTCAAAAAGAAAAGGGGTAACCCAGAAGAGCAGCTGACAGTGCAAGACAGATCCATCGAATGGCAAAACGAAGCTAAATACCTAGGAGTCATAATGGACTTGGCGCCCGAGAAAGCAATACAGTTTGATGATCAGTCACTGGAGATAGCAGGACTAAAGATCCTCACGCTGTCAATATTGTTGAGTTGCGTTCCTGGGACGACTTTACTTATAAGATAGTTCATTCGATTACATGAAATCAACTTTAACTTGAGAATATCCGTCAGAAAAGATCATAACATGTAATTCGTCTTTAAAAAGACAAATACATGCCATGATGACAGTAAAATTCTCCTGTTAGTGATTCCATAGTAAATTATGAGGGAAAAACCAGGAAAAAAACTTCATTACAGACACTTACAGAGTTATCAGCCAATAGATTAAGAACAACACAGAACGCCATCGAATGAGCCATGTTGGGAGTTTCTCTGAGAGAGAAACATATTCGGACGTGCGAAGCAGGACGAAGGTATAAGATGTAATTGGAAGAATTACACAAAGGAAATGGAGCTGGGTAGGACACTTTGCACGACAGGGCAACGAAATATGGACGAGAAACATTTTACATTCGAGACCACGAGAATACAGACGTAGTAAAGGAAGAGCACAAAAAACGGTGGCTAGACGACATCGAAGCAAAAGTAGAAAGAAACCTCAATGAGCACAAAATAGAGAAGTTTAGAGAGGAGGCCTTTGTACAAAAGTAGATGCAAATAGGCTGAAGACGAAAAATGAATCGCTGTGAAAAATTACACTACCTGATAAAAAAATATTGTCTTGTTTTTAGAAATTATGTGTAAAACTTACACATAAACTGTTTTATGTAATATTAGTTTATTACACTTTAAGCAATCTTTGATTACACGATACAAAATTTGGTTATTTTGTCTGAATATTATTCTATACTTCTATAATATAAATTATCTTAACTTTTTTCCGCTTGATTAATATTTTTATCAAGTATGATGATAACCTTTGTACCCCAACTTCTTCATCCTTTATATTGTTATACTATTATATAAAAATAACTTAAGCCATATAGATAATTAATCTCCTACTTAAAATTGGGATTATCATACCAGGTAGTATTGTCACGTATTTAAAAATAATAGCGGTATGTAGATTCTGGTAAATAAACGGTCTTGTCATTTCGGTAATAAATGATTTTGCAGAAATTTTTATCATACATATATTGATTTAGAGGTTTATCATTATAATATTTTATTGGCCTCCTCGTGATTACTATTTTTGGAAATGTGCTATGACTAATAGTATAACTATATTCAGAGTAGTAATGGTATTAGAAGTAGTAGTAGTAGTAGTATAAGCGAACTAATCTGGTTCATTAGTATATGTAAATAATTTAACTCGATTCCTTGAATACTTGATTTAAAATAAGAACTTTTGCCTAAATCACTTTATTATATATATATATATATATATATATATATATATATATATATATATATATATATATATATATATATATATATACATATATATATATATATATATATATATATATATATATATATATATATATGTATATATATATATATATATATATATATATATATATATATATATATATATATATATATATATAAACGTCTTCAATAAATAGATAGAGTAGCACAACTCTTGTCTTTTTTATCTCCAGACCGATAACATCCCATTCACTTACGAGTGCACATTTTTTATATTAAATTAAACGGTCATATACCTTAAAGATATATATATATATATATATATATATATATATATATACATCGAAAAAAGCAGTACGACCGTTAATCCAATATAAATAAGGATCACTCGAAGAGTGGTGGGTTTTTCGGTCAAATGGTGAAGAAAAACGACAAAGAAGTTGGCTACTTCATCTATTTATTGAAGACCTTTCGCTCTCTAAACAGAAAGCATCATCAGTTCATCCAAAAAGCACAATATGAAAAACCATACATCCATAGACAAGTCAATATAAATGTGTTACCTCAAAAAGACATGTAGCAGTCCATGGTGTAAAATGTAAAGAAGCGCTTAATATAATAGACATCAATAATTAGTTGTATAAACAATAAATTGAAACTAGATACAGTTTACAATTTGATTCAAACATAGCACAGCAAAAGACCATGTGGTTATTGTACATGTAATTCAAAAAAATATGTAAAAAACTTATGTAAAAAATAAGTATTTGCCGAGAACTAACAAGATCATAAGATCACACTTCCAACAATTTGATATTAATTTAATTTTATTTTTACTTTAGGTAACATTATTGAAAAGATTAAAAGTTTATTAGTAATATTATAAAAGGTGTAATGAAGTTACCACAAAAGCTTCCAATGCTAACACGAGATTAGCGGCAAATGGGAGTAAATTTCAGATCCACATAGCTGTCACGTGAAAAGACAGTGTCCTTGAAAGCAAAACATGACACACAAGGCGATTTACCAACCGCTAATGCAATATGGCGGTAAGTTTGTAAGTATTGGCGACAAAAAGAAGGCGAAAACATTGTCTGTACGAACCATTAAATGAAAGAAAAAGATGTTTAAGAACACCACTTTCCCTTCATTGAATGGCTCGGAGAAAAAAAGAACAAACAAGTGAGGTCGATCCTCACTTGTTTGTTCCCGAAATTTAATGGCATGCCCAATGGTGACCAACTTAGAATAATATCAAATAATACCATGAATAACACTGTTCTGCCTACTACTGTACTTGGGACTCCAACCACCCATTACTCCTCTTTGCCTTATTTCCCTCAAGTTACTGAGAAACTTATTAAACTGTACAAACATAATAATATACCTGTTAAAATTGCAGTTAAGAATGCCAAGACTGTCAGAAACTTATTTTCTAAAACTAAAACACCCTTGTCCCTTCTGAGTCACATACCTTGTGCTGAGTGTGACTCGTGCTACATCGGTCAGACAGGGAGATCACTACAAGAGCGCCTTACGACACACCGTAGTGATATTAACTTATCTAAGCATACTTGTGTTCTGGCTCAACATGCTATTAACACTAATCACAAGGTGGACTTTAATGAAGTTAAGATTCTTGGCAACGAACGCAATCTCGGAAAAAGGCAGTTTTTGGAAATGTGTCCAATACTTAAACACCCTAACGCTCTGAATAAGAGAACTGACATTAGTAATTTGAGCCAAATCTAGCATGCATTAATATTAAGGTTTGCTTTCCTTAATGGAGAGGAGGTAAAACGCATAAACAATTTTAAATACCTAGGCAGCTGGTTAAATGTAAATTGTGACTCTAATGAAGAGATATTAATCACGATCAAAATATCACGTCAGGCTTTTATGACCTAGAAACCAGTTTTCTGTAATAGAAACCTGTCGATAGATATTTGCAAGAAGGTCCTGAAATGTTATGTTACGATCCTATTAGATGGTTATAAGGCATGGACATTAAAAACTACCATGCTTAACAAATTAGAAGCTTTCGAATTGTGGTGCTATCGACGGATCCTAAAAATATCATGGGTTTCGCACATTTCAAATGAAGATAGTTTTAAAATGATGAATTCAGAACGCTTGCTCACAAATATCGTAAAGAGAAGAAAAACAGAGTTCTTCGGACATATAATTAGAGGATCCAAAAAATACCATTTACTTAGCCTTGTCAACTATTGTCTAAATACGGATACAGCACCCAAAGAAGAAAAAGGAAGTAGTGACGTTGTGCCACGCGCCATTCGGTTTATTATTGCTGTCAATTCACCTTCTACTTATGCACATTTTTTTACTTACGAGACTGAGTATCCCGTCATATTCTTTATTTGATCTGACCATCTCGATGAAGATCTGCCTTTAGTTATTTTGCCAGCTATATTGCTTTCAACTATTGTTCTTTCCATATTTTCTATTAACGTCACGCAACGAATCCTATTTAGTTCTAATAGTATTACAAACCTACTACGGCTGTTTAAAGGCGACCTAGTAGCTGCCTATGAGCGAACGAGCGAAATACTGCTAGATCAGGGTCCTTGTTCCTGCCTGTTGTGAGAGGCGACTAGTGGAATGGAATGGGAGGTGGCGAGAAGTCGCTTAAGATGTCGAGACAGCAGCAATTAACGCAGGACTCGATCTTAGGTCTAGGAATGTAGGTAATATGCAGTAACGTGGCCGTCGTTTGAGGTATCGATAATCGGTATGGTGGCTGCTAGAAGCCAGAACTGCCAGAAGCTAGAGACTAGTCCATTAGTCATAGTGGTTGACGGACCGCGCTCTTAATAACCAAGACGGGCTGACGTGGGACTACTCTACTCTCATTCCATATTTATACTTTGTGTGGAGGACTGCAAGACCATAAACGTCTAGTTCCAAGCTACAATTGCGCTTGTATTACGTGTCCACTTTGGAGATGAGTGGTAGAAAAGTAGGCTCCTCACCTGCGACCTCTACAACATGCGACGTCGGGACCTTATTGCTACCTGTATTCACTGGTCTCTCTCAGAGGGATATAGTGCAAGTGTTTTGTGTAGCACCACAGATACTATGGGGAGGTTGGAGTCCTACTGTATGGCTACCGTGCCACCCTCTCTAAAGCTTTAATTTCTGCCCAAAATCACGTCTAGGTATTTTAGATGTTTATTGTAGTACGATTAGTTATACAAGGAACAGTGAAAGGCAAAAAGGACCGTGGTGAGGACGTACGTCCTGGTTGAAAAATTTAAAGCCTTAATAACCGAGACAAGCTGACGCAGGACCACTTTATGCTCATTCCATATTTAAACACTGTGCAGAGGACTGCAAGACCATAAACGTCTAGTTCCAAGCAATACGTGCGCTTGTAGGACGTGCCCACTTTGGAGATGAGTGGTAGAGAAGTAGGCTCCTTAGCAGCGACCTGTTCAACGTGCGAGGTCGGGACCTTATTCCTACCTGCATTTACTGGTCCGCCCTCAGAGGGATATCGTGCAAGTGTTTGTGTAGTACCACAGATACTATGAGGAGGGTGGAGCCCTACTGTATGGCTACCCCCTCTAAAGTTCTGCCCAAAATCACGCCTAGGTATTTTGGATGTTTATTGTAGTACGATTAGTTATACAAGGCACAGTGGAAGGAAAAAGAGGACGGTGGAAACGACGCATGTCCTGGTTGAAAAATTCAAAGCAGAGGAAATTCTTCAGTATTGCTGCAGTCAGAGTAAAATCTCTATTTTTGAAAGTAACTTTCCATAACTTCTAGATCTTTAGTCAGAATCTCTTCAGTTTCTTCTAGGAATTTTGTTTATGTTAATAAAGTCCAGTCATCGGCGTAGTAAAACTTTGTTAATGTTGTTGTTGACATATCTGCGATGTAACGGTTAAAAAGCAGTGGTGCGAGTATCGAGCCTTGTTAGTTTTCTATTTTTACTACTTTTCTACCCATTTGTTAGTTTTATGGGGGTGCTAATTTCTGATCACATAATTACTTGAAAAACTCTGTGAATTTGCAAGGAGTAGTGCTTAAGAGTTTATAAATCATTCGTTCTCACTAGACTGTGTCGAAAGCTGCTGACAGATTTATGAAAGCAGTAAAATCGGCTTCTACGCAAGTACAGAGAGAAACGACCTGGTCGGTACAACCTCGATTTGCTCTAAAACCTGTTTGTTCAATTGGAATAGCTTTGAGGATTGTTGGGCTTATTCTCTAAAAAATTAGTCTTTCAAGTAGTTTATACCTTATAGACAATATACCAATTGGTAGATAGTTTTTTGGGTAGTCAGCTGGTTTACCCGGTTTTAGTATTGCTATATTTGAATGTTTTAATTTCTCGTGGAATTCTTCCGCTCTGAGGGATGTTTATGAAAAAATGTGATAGCCAGATTTTTGTGTATTTCTCGAAATTGAGAATGAATTCGGGTGGATGTAGTCGAAACCTGTGGCTTTTCACGGCGAAACTTGTTTAAGGACGATCTTTATTTCTTCACTTGTAAAAGGACGAGAATGATTGGTCTCGATTCATTGAGATTTGAAGGTTTTTAAGTGTTTCGCGTGTGAGCTTTATCTGTGATCGCTCTTGATGTCCAAACAATATGAGATGCCACAAAGCTTGAGTTTATACCTGCTTTTCGTTGTTGACAGCTTTTACCTTCTTCAAGTGTTCTTATTTGGGCCCAAGACTTCCTACTTGATTTTTGAAAGTTTAGAAAGTTTTCTACTGTCTTAGTAAATGTTTGTTGTCGTGCTGCATTTAGACTATGAATAAATTTGACCTATTATGCATTTATGATAGGAAACTATTGTATTATCTCTATATTTGTTGTTTTATGTTTGTTTTATTTTATATCTAACTGACAAATAGTGAAAATTCATTAAATATTATAAAATATCAAACCCATTAAGTAAAAAATTGTTTTGTTTGCATTTGCGTTTATGTACTTAAAATTATAATTACTTATATTTTATAATGTTGTCACCTAATTAAGCAGTCTTTGTTTAACCACACGTATGCACAGATAAATTATTTATTAAGCTGATAGGCAGAAAAATAAAAACCGAAAGTGCCAAATTACTTTGAACGCGTGCGTGACTGGCCATGAGTTGTTGCTATTTACTACTAATAACATAAGTGACTTGCTAATTGCTTCTTCTCGCAATAACATAATGACAATAACAATATCATATGCGGTACTCGAACAGACGTAAAAACAATGGTTTACTACGACTTTGGTCCACGTTTCGGAAGGTCAGATAGTGGGAAGCGTTTTAATCAAAACTGAGACGGGGTCACACGCGAAAAATGATTATATCGATTGTTTTTTTTTTGAATACCTAAATTTAACATAAAGCAGCGATAATTATGTAAGTAAACATTGAACCAGTTTTATTTTTACTTAAAGGCAGTTAGGGGATTGAAAATATTCTAAAATTTTGTATATCAACAGAGAAACAGAAGAATAGGATAACAAAAGATTGCACAAATTAAGGCCTTTGCAGACAACGTTTATATTATACCTAGAAGTACAAAAGACATGATAGAATCATTTAACTTATTAGCAAGAGTAGCTCAGAACAGCAGACTAGAATTAATGAAAGCATATCAAAATATATGTTCACATGTAGGTGAAACCAAAGTACAAGCCAAAAACCAAAGCAAAAAAAAACACCACCAAACTTTTAAACCAAAGTTTAAAACATGAACGACCTCACATATCTGAGTAAGCTAGTCACGTCAGACTATAACGTTATCGAATAAGTAAAGCGAAGCATATGCAGTGTGAATGTCTGCGTTGGAGCCTCAATTTTTTTCCGTTAGGTACCATGTAAAAGATAACGTGGATGAAATAGTGAGCACTGCTATAAGAGAAAATTTATGTTTTTTATGATTGTCGATGTCATAAATGCCAAGTCAAGACTATGGAACTCGGTCATAAATAATAAAAAGGGAGAGCTCTGGAATGAATTCGTAGCCCAGGCTGGCCTCAAAGTGCTAAACAATAACAAACAAAAAATTCGTAAGAGGGTCCAGCAAAACACACATCAACGTAACTCCGGGTTACCTCGACTGGGATGTCCTCGACGAATAGCTATTTACCTACCACCGTTATATAACGTACGAGGCAACGGTAAAAGGTGAATCGTAAGACGGCCGATAGGACAAAGAGAAAAGATATTTAATAAGAATGTGTACCTGTAGGAAATCAGGAAAATAAATGAAGAAGAGATTTCTGACCTTCACCAACTCAGAAAAGCACTTACGAAGGCCGTTAAGTTGACTACCGCGAAGAGAAAAAACAAAAAACGAACCCCCTATTGGTGGACGGATGAGACAGAAGGTTTACGGGAAGAGCCCTCCTAGCCCGTAGGAATTGTAAAAGAAGCCAGGGCGCCCACGAGCTTAGAGAAATAAATAAAGCAGTAAAGAAGAAACCAAATAATAAAATAAAGAAAGAAAAAAAAGGAACGGTAGCAGAACTAAATAAACGCGCTGGAGAACTACATATGGCGCGATGCATATAAAATAACCATGAAATCACTCAAGATGATCGCCCCGTATTGACTTGACGAAGACCAGCGGCGCGAATCAGCAGCACTGCTCTTTCCTACCAAGAAAGAACAAACCTTCTTAAAGGTCTTCCCCACGGTATTGAAGGAGTTCTAAGCAGAAGAAATAAAGACCGCTGGCTAGGAAATTAAATCGGGGAAATCTCCCGACACCGATGGTCTACCACCCAAGGCACTGAAGAGAGCAACAACGGAGAAACCAGGTTTGATCAAAAGAATATTTATTGGTCTACTGCGAATCCAAGAGTTTCCCAGAGAACTAAAGGAAACAAATCTGGTCTTGCTTCTGAAACCTGGTAAACCCTCCGATTCAGCATCTTCTTACAGGCCAATATGCTTCCTAGACTGCCTTGACAACTTTTATGAAAACCTTGTCAAGAATAGGCTGAAAGACGTATAACAGAGTACCTATCTACAAGTGAAGAAGATATAGAAGATCTACAGATTGATGACAACGTAAGAATCAAAGGAAAGGATAAATTTAAATACTTGGGTTTTATAATCACGAAAAGGCAACAACAGAGGAAGAAATTACACAAAGATTAGGACAAACAAGAACAGTAATCCGATAACTTAACTCAGTATGGTGGGATAGACACCTAAATATGAAGACAAAAATACAGATTTATAAAACATTATGCGAAGTATTATGACATATGGGGCTGAAAATTGGATCATAAACAAGAAAAACAGCAGTAAGATAGTAGCAACAGAGATGGAATGCCTGCGAAGATGCTGCAAAATAACAAGAATGGATAGGAGAAGCAATGACGAAATAAAGCAAAGAACATCAATAGAAACAGACATATTAACATATATAGAACAAAAAAGACTAAAGTGGTATGGACATGTAAGAAGAACTAGCGACAGCAGATGGATAAAGAGAATAACCGAATTGAGCCCCATAGGAAGGAGGAAAAGAGGACGACCCCGAACATCCTGGAGGAACGAAGTAGACGACGCCATGAGTAAGAGAGGCCTAAACGATGGAGAATTGAACAACAGAGAGAGATGGAAACGGTTGAGTGAGGGAGGGCAGTGAATACTGTAAAATCCCTGAATATATACAGAGTGGCCCAAAAGTCTGGAAACTGCCAATTATCTCGTATATTGTTCTCGTAATTGCTAGTCATAATTATACAAAATTTAAGGTATAACTATTTTGGGATGCGGAGATTCCATATTTGATATTTGCAATGTTGCCAGATTTGCGGTTTCTCTTATATTATTAGCAACTTTGGTTTTTCAAATTCATCACCCTGTATATTAAGTCATTATTAAAATCTATTATTTAATACGAGTTCAATCATATGTAATACTTATGATTTTATATAGTCTGGAAGGTCTTAAATACATAAAACAGAAGTCTGGCAACGCCTAATTGTCTCAATAATTTTTTTAATAATAACTATTTTCAACTACAATAAAACGTAACAATTGATAGATTACAACATTTTTTAACATAATAGTTACTTTATCAAGTGTTCAAGCCATTTGTGAGTTGACAGTACCCTAATCGATGGTAGAATGCGTCTCCATGATTGTCTAGAAATTATTCGAGATTTATCGATAATTCGTTGCCTCGTTGCCTAAGTATCCCAAATAAAAATAATCTTTAGGATTGAAATCAGGTGAACGTGGAGGCCATTCAATTCTACCTCGTCTACCAATCCATCGTCCTAGTGTAGGTACAATTTCATTTCTAAGTAACATTTCGTAACTATCTGACGTTGAATTTCCTTCGATAAAAATGATCCAATTAACTGGGTACCTACTATACCTGACCATACATTTAATTTTTGTGGTCTTTGAGTATGATTTTTACGCATCCAGTGTGGATTTACGTCACTCCGGTACCTTAAATTGTGTCGAATTACACTTCCACACAGTGTAAAGGTTGCTTCACCGGAAAAACATATTTTGTTAACGAAATTTTCATCATTTTCAATTTTATCCGTCATTACCTCAGTAAACCCTAATCTACGATCGAAGTCATCTTCACTTAAATCCTGCAATACCTTAATTTTGTATGGTTTAAATTTATTCTCACGTAATTATACGTAAGACTGAAGAACGACCTACATCATGTACTTGTGCAACCCTGCGTGAGCATGTATTTGGATCTTCAACAAAACTTTACGTTATATCTAAAGTTTTGTTGTCATTCATAACTCTTTTCGGTCTACCTGATCGGTATCTATCTTTTACTTCTTCAGATTCCTCAACTCGCTTTACATTTTTTTGTACCGTCACCTTATGAATAGGAGAACGGTTTGGGAAAGTGTCATTGAACAAGTTGGCTACTTCACAATAAGATCTTTTTCTCTCTCCGTACCCTCTCATTATTAGAATAGTAATTCTTTCTTTTTCGGTAAGAGCCATTTTAGAGAAGCAATTTATCTTGCAGAACTTTTCGAAACACAACTACTGTCAGTTTTAGTTAATAATGTAAATGGTGAACAAATGTCAAAGTCACAGCATTCTACATTTAAATATTTAAATTTATTAAAATCTACATATTTTGCACTGCTTTCTGTATTTAAGACCTTCCAGACTACATAAAATCGTAGGTGTTATAGATGGTTGAACTTGTATTGAATAGGAGATTACAATAATGACTGAATATACAGGGTGATGAATTTAAAAAAAAAAAGTTACTAATAATATAGGAGAAAAGGCAAATCTGGCAACATTGCAAATATCAAATATGGAATCTCCGTATCCCAAAATAGATGTACCTCAAATTTGGTAAAATTATGACTAGAAATTTACGAGATAATTGGTCGTTTCCAGACTTTTGGGCCACTCTGTATATACGTATTGACAAGTGAAAGAGCTCTATCCAACCAACAGTTCGAATCCAGAAAAGGTCGATCAGCAGTCGATGCCGCGATGCAGGTCAGAGAGTCTAATATCAGATGTCCAAGATCAGATGTCGAGTCCAAAATTCTTCCTTCTAAAAATTTTTATGATTTTTGACTTCTGGGGGTCTTATGTTAAAGCATATATTTTGAAGTTTATTCTGTAACTACAGTCAGTTCCTGTTGCATACTATCTCTGAATTGGCTGTGAGTTAAGTTTGTCGTAAGCTAAGTCCTCCAGTAACCTTGCTCCGTATATCGCACTGTTCGGATTTGATCCAAACTGGTAACAGCGCTTCCGCGTTCTACCCCTAATCACCCTTTGGAACAGACCAAAATTTGACGATACGAAAGATTGCACAGAATTCTCGCTCTTGTACGTTCAACTCTCCGAGAAGACACATCGCTCTTAAGTTTAACTGCCGCATGGTGAACCATCCGATCACATCTTAACAATAATAACTGTAAGTGTTAACTGTAACTGTAAGTGTCAACCAATTAAGGGTATACTATTGATAATTGAAATACATTTCTACTGAGCAAGAGTAGTTTAATTAAATCCACGTAACATAAAGAACCACCGCTTAATGAAAATATACTAAGTCGAAGGATAATCCGATAAGTCGACGGTGCAGAGGAACCCAGCCCGTTCCACGCACGGCTCTTCAACATGGAGTCTATCCACCTGTAGCTTGTTTCGTCTATTCCTATTAGCCAAAGCGCCCTTGTGATTTCTTCATTAAAGGTGCTACCCCTATACTTATCGAGAAATGCACCCAGCATCACCTCTCGGTTTTCCAGAACGTACTTCTACCACTGCACGAGATGATGCAGTGTCATTTTGATGGATCAGACTTTAACCAATACACTATCCCTAATATGAATATCAACCAGACTTACTGGACTTCTCCGTTTTGGGGGTATACCTGCCAACTTTTCTAAATCAACATTTTATTTTGACCTTTTATGAGATGTCAGTCAAAGTTATTTGGGTACGGTATAATTGTAAAAGAAATACCATCATTACTATAACCCACTTGCAATAAATCTTCTATTTCCTAGATGGCAACATGAACACAAATATATATTTAACGTATAGCAGACATCAGGATAACAGAAAGCAGTACACCTTATAAGAACTATAAAAGACTCGGTAGTCTACTCCAACAATAAGGAAATCCAAAAAAAAATATTATCTAATAACATATTTAATTATATATTTTTAATAAAATATTTAACAATTAGTAAATAAGATAATTAAGAGAAAAATGACAACAACCGGAGATTACGTAAAATTTGGCATAAAAAAAGATATCCTTCAGTAACAACTTGAATGTGAATAGAGGAACCCAAAAGAACAATTTAAAAATAGTTAAGCAATCTTGCTGCAACAGGACCGACTGAATACTGACTATGAAAAGCCATAAAAAGATAAAATTGTCCTTTAACGATCAATCCATCAATTCGTTCTGAAGAGAACCATTAAAAATTTCAAAATTTGCAAACTATGTAGAAAATGTATTCAACTAAATCTACTATGTCCCAATGATCACGGAACTGATATAATAAACTCCCTTGAGTCTCCGTATCAACTAGAAAGTTTTTTGGAAAAAAACAACTGACAAATTCGTGAAAATACTGGTATGCTCAACATTAAAAAAGCACCATGTTATGGCTTTCTAATGTTTTCTGTAAAAATTTGTCGTAAGTGACCACTAAAATCAGTAATACTAATAAAATTAATTAATAATTCAGTTAAACAAATAAGCCTCATATCCAAAATATGATAAACTAATTTATCATACCAATTCGTACAGACCAAAGAGCAACCAATATTCTTGCTTTCTATGTTAACAAAATTGCTAGGGAAAATTCAGATTAAAATTAAGTTTAGTAAAGCACCTAGATTGCGTGAAGACCACGCAACTGTAGAATACATTCAATGAGTTACTTACACAATAATCCCTAGCAAGCAAACAGTACTTTTTCAAAAAGTGATGACCGACACCATTTGAGGGTGGCGTGATTACATAAAGTAACACGGGGCTCCACCCTTCCCGTAGTACCTACCCTCCGTTTATTTCCCCCCCTGCCCCGGGGCGGATAGGTGAACGCAGATCGAGGCTCTACCTCGCACGTTGACAGGTCACCGCTGAGGAGCTCTCCTCTGCCACTCTTAAATCTCCCAGGTGGGTACAGGCCGTAACGTCACTCCCTTAATGGGGAAAGAGCGTGTCAGGGACGCGGCACGTTCAACCTCACCTGGTTTTGTGGAATGAGAGTAGAGTGGTCCCACGGGGGGCTCGTCTCGGATACTAGGAGTGTAGACCGGTGACCATAACGCCGAAGCACCCTGCGTGCATTTCCACAAACCCGACACCTCGAACGACGGCTCTCTACCTCTTTATTCCTTCCCAATAGTCGCCTCTTACGACAGGCAGGGAAAATCGCCTCGGTCGTATTCCTATTTCCGCGAGCCGAACGGAGACTTCCAGGGTACAGGAGACCGTATTTGGGAGCCGAGATTAGACTGTTCACTTAGGCTCCCGGATGACACTTTATAACGAAATTTACTGAGAGTTCGAGACAGTATTTGGAGTTAAATCTATTCTTGAAACATGGATGTGTTTTTTCAACCCTTAAACCATCCACATCTTTATAGTGTATTTTTATGTATGAGAGAGTAATAAAACAATAAATTATGTATGCAAATCCCTAAACTGTTGATACGGGTGACTCAATGAAAAACAGATATTTGTCAACAAGTTTACAGAAGTATATAGGAAAACAATTTTAAATTGAGTATGACCACCAGGTATAAAGGTTGGAGCAGAATAGAATACAATAGTTGTGAGGGTTACTAATCCCTAAATAAGGTTGCCAGTGTCGGAGTGATGGAGGTTAACAGGTACTAATGAATTTGCAAGAAATGTAAGATGTTTATTTTATTGGTTATATATAACCAATAAAAGTTTAATAAGTACCTACCTATTTGCAAAATAAAGTTAAATTCTTTAGATAAAATAAAACGTTTTATTTCATCTATTTGCAAAATAAAGTTTAATTCTTTGCCTATTTGCAAAATAAAGTTTAATTCTTTAGATAAAATAAAACGTTTTATTTTATCTGAAATGAGTGCATTCCACGAAGTAAGGGTTTCAACAATCAAACATTTAATTCTTTAATTCCAGGAATCTACGACAGTAATTGACTAGATAATTACCTTCTAAACTTATTCCACAGAAAATGTGATAGTGGGTTTTTCCATTTTGTATATAGGAAGGTCCAAGTGGCGTATTCAAAATTCTTAACAGTTCACTAAAAGTAGGTACTTCAGTTGCAAGGTGCAGTTTATTGTGTATACTAGTGTTATGGAAAATTTGGAAGTGCCGTGTAAACGCCGAAAAATTGGTCCTCTAACAGTTAATGAAAAAACATTAATATTTAATTGTTTTAAATCATTTACAGACAAACGTTTATGTGAAAGTGTTGATGAGACCGTTGAGTTAGTTAGCAGTACACTTGGTGTTGGGAAATCTACGATTTACAGAGTTATTAAAGAAGAGAAATGTGGTAGTTTTCAAATGCCACGTAATGCTCCAAGGAAACCAAAATTTCAAATAGAATATCATTTTAAAGAAGGACTTCGACGGAAAGTGCATGAATTCTTCTTTAGACAAGAATTTCCAACATTGGATAAAGTTCTTGTCTCAGTTCGAGTAAGGATTACCCAGAAATGAGTCGAAGTACGTTATGGAAACTTTTAAAAGATATAGGCTTCCGCTGGAAAAAGAATCCCAGAAAGTCTATTTTATTAGAAAGAAGCGATATTGTCATCTAGAGAAGACATTTTCTAAGAACCATAAAGGAAATGAGAAACCAAAAAAGAAAAATATTTTATCTTGATGAAACATGGATCAACGAGGGTCATACACCAAATAAATTTTGGCAGGATGAAACTGTTACAAGTCAAAGGCACGCTTTTGTAAATAACTTATCTACTGGTTTAAACCCACCATCAGGAAAGGGACGCAGGCTGATAATAGTACACATTGGCAGTTCAGACGGTTTTGTTGAAGGTGGTTTATTAACTTTTGAATCAACTCGTACCGGTGACTACAATGAAGACATGAACGCTAATGTCTTTCAAGAATGGTTCGAACAAATGATAGATCTTCTTCCTAAGAACTGTGTAATAGTAATGGATAATGCAAGTTATCACTCCAGACTTATAGAAGGACTGCCCACAACCAAGTGGTTAAAAAAAGACTTGCAGAATTGGCTGAGTTCAAAAAATATTACGTACCATCCCGGATCTATAAGAAAGGAACTTTATTCGTTGTGTGCCCTTCATAAAGAAAAATTTAAAAAATACGAAATTGATGAAATTTCCAAAAATTGTGGAATGACAGTACTTAGATCCCCACCATATCATTGTGAATTAAACCCGATTGAACTGGTATGGGCACAGATAAAGAGTGAAGTTTCAAGAAAAAATACCACTTTTAAAATTCATGATGTTAAACAGTTGTTTTTGGAGGCCGTAAATAATGTAAAACCTGAAAACTGGGAAAAGGCAGTAAATCACACTATTAAAGAAGAGGAAAAAATGTGGAAGCTGGACAATATTACTGATAAAATGATCGAGTCAGTTATTATAAATCTTGGTTCTGAAAGTTCATCTTCTGAATCTGATTTGGATTTGTAACAAGTAGCTGTAAGTTTTATATTAATATTTTTATTCATCTATTTAACATACCTTAGACGGTTTTAAAAACTCTTTTTCTCTTTTGTGATTTTTAAAAATTAAAAAAAATGTGAATTTTTTAAAACTCTTTTTAATGTAGGCCAGTCAGTTCTAATATAGTGTGTGATAAAAGAGGTCACTTTTGTTTACATACACATAACACTTTATAACACTGAAATAAATCATTTATTTTTTACAATTATTCAAAGTAATTTTTCAATTAATCTTGAGCACGCCCATGGAGTGGTCGGAGCTACCAGTTAAAATTATGCTAATTACTCTCTCGTTCATAAAAATAAACTATAGTCAGGTCGCAGTACCCCCCATTTTATTGACGTTACTTTATTAAAACGTGAGAAGGAGAGGCAGACCCAGAGCACGATTTAAGGATCAGGTGTAGGAAAACTTGAGAATGTTGGGAGTACGAAACTGGAAAGCGAAGGCGAAGAATAAGAGAGAATGGAGACTTATTCTTGAGCAGGCCAAGACCCACCATGGGTTGTAGAGCCAATGATGATGATGATGACTTTATTAAAATAATTTCACTTAACACATTAAAAAGAATCCCATAGTTGGACTACCCTCGTTGTTCGTGAAAGATTATTTGAAACCTATAACTACGACATGTATATAATAATAATTAATACACAATTTTACTAAAATTATACTTTGCATCATATAAAATACGTTTAAAAGATAAGTCTCGTAATTTTAAAGCGACAACCTATTTAAACAGGAAATCGAGGAAATTGTAATGTGCACCGAGCGAACCATTGAAACATTGAAACATACACAAACAGCTAAGCAAGACATTTATATTAAATGAGGTTATCTCATTGACACACTTTTTAGCGGTCGAAGGTAGAATTCTAAAAAAATCATTGTTGTTGATCTAAGATTGTGTAAAAAGTATTGGCCACGAATAAATAATATTAAATGCGTAAAAGTTTATACTGTTTGCTAATTTTTTTTTTCATATACATATACATGCGAAATATGTTTACCATTAGAGTATATTTTTTATATATTTTCGCTCAAGAAATTTTCTTTATAATAAGACTAGGGGCTTTATTCACGTTTTCAGGCGTTCGGCTGGAAGAAAATGTGCAAAATGTTAGGACATCATTTTATTATTTGCAATTAATTACTTTGAAATTATTTGCATTTCCCCGCCTTTGGTAATAAATAAATGTATTGAAAAACTAATTTGGGACATTCTAATGATTGCTTTAGTAATAATTATAGTTTTTTCCTTATAATTAAAGTTAATAATAAATAGTCAAACGAAATGAAATAAAAAGATAACAAATGTCTGTAAAAAATGTTTAATTGAAAAAGCCAATTTTATCATACATAAACGAAACAATTCAAATATTCATTCCTTTTTTGTTTTTGGCAGTTATTGTTAACACATTTGCACAATAACGTACGGTTTAATTTATACTTTTTGCAATTGCAAGCCATTGTTGGACATAAATATGTGTGTGTGTGTGCCGCGGCTTATATTTTGCCAATATTTTGAGATTTCAATAAATACCGGAGTTTATCAAAAGGTAATTAAAATCAAACAGACGAGTGCAAACAATTTTTAATTATTTTAATTGTTCAACAGTTAAGTATGTGTTTCCTAATCGTACTTAAGCTTTTTGGGTAAAGTGTAACAATGCAAAAAAAATAGTATCATAATCATAATCTTGTACATAAACTTGTTAAGTTACTTGTTTGGTTTATAAAATTATGTCTCCTGTATATTAATTATATAACTATATAAAAAACGTGCTCGTAAACTTTTTCTTCTTTAAGTACCATACGCTTGCATGTTTACCTACTATTTATTTGTAATTGTCTCTCTCTAGCAGTTGTAATGGGATATAATAGGATAGTGATGCGTAACATATGGCCACTTCTATTCAAATGTCAACCTGACTTGCTCGTATGATGGTCTGAATCATGGTCATCTACACACTGCTATATAATTAACAAAGCTCTGACATTCAAGTTTTTGCCGTATGAGCAATTCATCATTTACTAAGTGGAAGGGCACTCTGTTGCCGGAAGAACCAAGAAAGTGGTCAAAGGTATAAGAATACAGAAGTCAATGAGAAAACACTGCATTAAAGTTCCCTTATGACATCTCTAGTACAAATTATAATGGCTAGCAATAGTAACGCAAGAGACACTATTGATTATGCTAATCGGAGACCAAAATCGGATGGGGAAGGACAATCATCAAAATTTAATGCTTCACTGGTCGTCAACATTCGAAACCCTTGCACATAAAAGCAAAATATACTCAACCCACTCTAAGCGAAAGAGGGCCTAAATATAGATGTATTTGATAATATTAATAAATAACCACGATATGTATTACACTGAGGAAGACAAAACTGATCATCGATACGCAGTAGCGTTATCATAAGCAACAAAATTAGAAAATTAGTGCCAGGTGTGGTTCAACTTTAAGAAAGAATGTAGTCGTAATTGCCAATACTTGGTTTCAGCTTCTTAAAAGAGGACCATATACATGGACATCTCCTTCACACAGAAAACCATATTGTCAGAAATCAGACAGATTTTATACTCGTAAAGAGCAGATATAAAAACTTCATATCCTCGGTCTGGGGCAGATATAACTCAGACCACAATCCGTTAGTTGTTGTCGTGAAAAAAGAATTAAAAAGAATTAAACTCTGCTGAAAAACTATGAAATAAAAAACGAATTAAAAAATAATGTGAATGTTAATATGCAAACAATAGAGGTCAGAGGCTAAAAAACAATGGATGACAAAAGGAATACTACTACCGGAAAGAAAGAAAGGAATATATGTACAAACGTATAAAGAGATACAACGAATAATTAGTAATTTGGAAAAAAATTAAAACATCTAAGGAAATGTATTTAATAAAAAAATGTAAAGAGATAGAAAAACTAGAAACAAAATATGACATGAGAAATATGCACAAAAAAAATGGATTATGCGAAATATCTATAGAACTGTTAAAATAGTGGAAGGGGATAACTTGGAAGTATTAGAAGATTATTTGTTTAACATGGTGAACAATACGGAAATAATGTCTAAAAAAAACAGCAAAAGAGTGCACTGACTATCAAACACTGAGCCTCATGAGTCATACTTTAAAAGTACTGCTTAAAGTCATACATAAAAGAATCTATGAAAAGTTAAAGGATGAGATTAATTAATTAAGATAATACGAAGTTCGGGTTCTCGAGTGGAATGGGTATTCGAGAAGGACTATTTGCCATCAATATACTGATTCAGTGATGTCGTGATGTAAACTTTGACCTACAATTGTGCTTTATTCGCTACGAAAAACCTTTTTATGAAGTAAGACATAAAAAATCATTATCAATACTTATGAATAAGAACATTGACAGTAAAATCATAAAGATAATCAAAACATTATATTGAAACCAAAGTGCCATAGTTCCAATTGATGGGCAACAGTCAAAAGAAATGAAGATCTGTAGATGAGTTAGACAGAGATGCGTTTTTTCGCCACTTTTGTTTAACTTTTATTCTGAAGAAATTTTCAAAAACACGCTCAATAATATCAAAACGGAAATCGTTATTTTACCATTGAAGGAAAATTATTTAACAATTTACGATATACAGTTGACACTGTGATCATTGCAACGAGCATAGGAGACCAACAACATCCAACATCTACTCGAAAGCTTAAGTATGAATAGTGAGGAGACGGGAATTACTATAAACGCTGAAAAAAACAAACAAAATATATGCTAATTAGAAAAAGACCACACAATATACACTACATATTGATAACAAATGATATATTATATACACATCGGTTTAGAACGTCTTTCGACGTTGTCCGATACCTAAACACCATCTCTTCCTATCTTCGCAGTCGTTTGTTGTTAAATTTCTTTCGCTCATGGACTTGTTTACGCCGTGTTGCCATTCTAATCTGGGTCTTCCTCTTTTCCGTCGACCTATCGGTTGCCATTCTATTACTTTTTTTGGGGAGTCTTGATGCTGGCATCCGTTGAACATGCCCATACCACCTTAATTGTTTCTTCTCTATATCTTGAGTTATATTTCCTTCTATTCCCATACGTTGTTTTATTACATCATTTCTGATTCGGTCTCGTCTGCAAATACCTAAAGATCTTCTCATTGCATCCATCTCTACTGCTTCTATTCGCTTTTTGTTCTTTTCACTAATTCTCCATGTTTCAGCGCCATAAAGAAAAGTAGTTTTAATCATGGTCTCATATATATTAAATTTCCTTCCTTTCGTTATCTCTTTACTCCACAGTATACCATTGAGACATCCTAAGACTTTCTTTGCTTGAGTGATTCGTTTTTCTATTTCCCGTGTATCAGTTCCTGTATTGTCAAAGGCAACACCCAAGTAGTCATAGCTCTGACAGCAGGAAATATGTTGTCCGTTTTCGAGGTCTATGTTATCTGACTCGTGTCCAATACAAAGATATTTGGTTTTTGTTGTATTGACATTCATTCCCCAGTCGTGATATTCTTCTATCAGTTTTCTTAGCATGTACTGCATGTCTTCCCTGTCGGTCGCTAGCACTACCTGGTACCATGATATATTAGACGTTGTCTATTTTTATTATTATTACATGGAGCGACTTGGACATTAAAAAAATTCAATTTAACAAAAATTGAATCTGATAGAATTCCAAATAAAGAAGTACTGGAGAGGATTGGTAAAGAAACAGAACCGATCACCCCTATACATATAAAAAAACTGGAATACCTAGGCTAGCTGATGAGGGGGGAAAAAAATAAAATTTTGAGATTCATAATAGAGTAAAAAATTCAAGGAAGAAGATCTGTTGGCCAAAGACAGAACTCTTGGTTGAAAAATCTACGTGATTAGTATCAATGCAGATTGATTGTTTGTTTATAACAGGAAGTTCAAAAATAAAAATACCCATTAATATTTTCTGTTTTTACTATTCACAATTTTTCTAAATTTTGAATTCTGCACTAAACTATCTCGAATGTTGCTCTGTCCCTAGACCTCTTCTTCCTTCCACCTACTCATTAAAATTATTCTTAGCATCTCATTTTCATCACCTTTTATTGTAATTAAATTTTTCATTGTTTTATAGTTTGTAACAGTTCACGTTAGGTTCCAACTTTTTTTAACACTTTCTCATTTGTCACATGATTATCCCAGAAAACAAGCAGTAGTTTAAGCACTCTACATTTCGAACGATTCTGTGCGATTCTTCTTCTTCTTTTTAATGTTTTATTCTAGGAGAATCGCTTCTTTAAACTTCATCCACTTACATCAACGTTCAGATTTTCGATCCACTTTTTTCAAGGTCAAACTATAGTTCTTCGTTCCGTTGGCGATATACCTCGAGTAATTCTTAGATTTATTCTTCTTTCTTCCTTTCTGCTAATATGTTCATTCCACACCTTTTTGCTGTTTAGCACCTTTTTATATTTAACATCAATATAATGTTTCCATTATTACAATTTAGTCTGTAAGACCAATAAGAAATTTAATTCTAGCCTAACTTAACTCACAGAATCTATTATTACGAATTTTGAACTCACAGAATCTATTATTACGAATTTTGAACTCTTTAACGTTCTTAATTTTACTATCTTAGTTTAGTACACCACCTCAAGTTGTACACTTTACACTGCACCTTTTTGCACTTTAGTTTAACACTCACTTTGTCAGATTAAGTGGTTTAGTTGCTTAATCACATTACCTAACCTAACCTTACTTAACCTCTGGATTTGCGTGCTGATGACATTTTCATAGCCATTAGCTTGTTTTTTATTACCTCCGTGACGGTTTCTACATTTAAGTCTTTATGGAGGTTATCGTTACGAAGATACCAGGGGGCATCGACTATACCTCGAAGTACTTTGTACTGGAAGCTTTATACATCCATATAATTGGATACCGTAAGTTTACACCGGTTTGAGGACTTGTTGATAGATCAGGAGCTTATTATATACTGATAAGTTCGAATCATAGACGTATAATTCAAATAAACTGACTGCTGCCATACAGCTGCGTTCCCCCAGTGCGACACAAAAAACTGACGCAAAGCAGTCCCTGCATCTCTTTCTAATGGGCTGAGTTTATCGACCATGTGACCTTCTACATGGTCATTTAGGTTACGTGGTCGATAATTCTGACAAATTAGAAAGAGATGCAGGGACTGCTTTGCACAGTTTTCTCTGTCGATCTGGGGGAGCGGGCATGTATTGCAGCCAGTATCAGTCTATTTGTATTATATGTCTATGGGTCTAATGTCGACTCAATAAACAATTTTTTTTTGTATTTCAACTACAGTGCACAGATTCTAAATGTGCCGGTGGGAGATGGCTTCTATGCACTGTATTATAGTCGATATATGAGAGACAGTTTTCAAAATAATGAAATAACAAATAATATTATAAAATTTGTTATTTCATTATTTCGAAAACTTTTTCTCTCATACACCAACTATAATACAACGCATAGAAGCCATCTCCCACCGGCATGTTTAGAATCTGTGCACTGTAGAGTTCTTGTTTTTTATTAACATGTGTTTTTTATCTCAACTTAGCATCCAGTGTCATACCCAGGTATTTAGCCTTGTTGACATAGGAAACTGTATCATAATTGATATATATATATATATATATATATATATATATATATATATATATATATATATATATATGGGTTTAAGCTCAATATTTTTGTTGGTGGGATCATTTCAGTTTATTTAATTTAATACGCCATTTGTTTGTCCACTTATTCACTTCGACAATTGCATTATGTAACTTATCTGTTGATTCAATTACGTTGTCACCAACAGCCATAATTGCTGTATAAAGGATATTCGCCGAAACGACTTTTCAAGTGAAGGTTTCCTTGGTTTTGGGATCATGATGATCTCAGGTACCTTTCATAATTGGGGAATATAATTTAAACAAAACGATGCGTTAATTAGATTGGTAAGTGTAACCAGGAACTTTCTAGGTAGCTCCTTAAGGACGTGCCGCCCAGTTATCAGATCGTAGCCGGGGGCCATTTTGAGATTAACGTTCGTGTCGATTTATTTTTTGACCTCTTGGTGTGGTTAAAGGAATAATCTTATCGAACAGCATCTGGCAGAGATTCATCTATGTCTACATCTATATATGGCTGGAGAACACTTTTGAGATAGTTTGCAAATACTAATGCTTTTTGTTCGTTGTTTTTCACCTAGCCTCCTTGTTTGTTTCTTATAGGAGGTATTTGCATAATTGGTCTCATTAAATTCGTCAGCCGTTAATTTTGTCTACCCCATATGTAGTTCGTATGTTTTTACTTTTACCTCTATCTTTTCAGCTATGCAACGAAGAACCTTTATTTCTGTTGTTTCAGGCGATGTTTGGGTTTTTTTCTAGTTTCTGCGGTGTATGTCATTATAGGTCCTATAGTAGCTTTATCTATTTCGATTTAGCCTCAATGCCAATGTTTTTATTAGGCAATATTCTATTGTTTAGACAACCAGCTACTTTGGTTGCTCTCGTTGTTTGTTTTCTAACTTCTGCAGCAATGTCACCATATTAGCTTGGTTATATGCCTCAATATATAAGCTTCATCTTTTGCTGGTTAACTGATTCATTTACCTTGAGTTTACATATTATAGATGTCTTTGATATTGTTATACATTTTGTTTTAGCAGCTGATACCACCATGTTAAACGATGTGGCTGTGAGTTTAAATTAATGTAGAAGTCATTATAGGTTGTGCGGATTTAGGAGTAAACGATCAGAAATCGGTACCATTAGTAGTATCATAAAGATTGCAGAAGTGGGGTTCAGAAAAAACAATAGAAGTCGAAGTCTATCTGCGCTGATATTATACTGTAGATACTAAAAATGCTTTTAACAAAGCGTCGTGTAGGTTAATCATGCGAGAACTTAGAAGAAGCAAAGGAGTTACTAAATACATACGCACTATGATGGCGAGCTTTTTTACTAATCGATTTGAGCTTTTTAACTAATGACAGACTGAAAAATATTCTAGGACATATTTTAGGACCACTATTGTGGAACATTCTTTACGATACAGTCCTCAGAATTAAAGTTGAAAAAAATTGGAAATGATTAGCGAAAGGATAAGAGAATAGATAGATCAACCCTCAAGAAAACTTACTTATATGGGGCTCACAATAGTTAGAAATATAAGTTACTGATATCACATTGACAAAGCTATCTCTTAATTAAAGAAGACATTATGCGAATAATGCCCAGAATTGGAGGAACACAAAAGTAGGATGCTTGTAGCAACCTGGCAGTCCTAACGCGGCATGCATCTAATATATGGGTAAAAGTACTAAAAAACAACACTTCAAAAAAACTAGATAGTTCACAAATAATATTATCTGTTTGAATATGTATGGAATACGAAACAATATCCATTGGAAGCAGTTTAGTTATCTCGAGAATAATCCCCGTGAATCTTCTGGTTTGGGAAAGAAAAGATACCATGGGAAAAAATAACATAGAAAAAAAGGTTAGAGAAATTAGAGTAAAAAGATGGCAAAAACAATGGCAGAAGAGTAAAGTAAGTATGTAGATACATACACTTATACCTAGTTTTAAAAACTGGATTAAGAAGGAGTTTGGTAAAATCCAACACCATTTACCCAATTTTAAACTGGCCACGAATGGTGTATTGTGAGATGCCTGATACTGCTGAGAACACTATGTTTATTTTAAAGAGTGGCAAAACGCTAGACAATTGCTGGAAAAAGAAACAGGAAGAATCCCAATAAAAAACAATATAACAGATTGTATACTAGAATATAAAGAAACATGAATTAAAATTTTAAAAACAGTAGTTGAAATATTGAAAAGTAAAGGGTTACAGATGCGGAGAGGAAAAAGTCTATTGGTGTAAACAACTAAGCCAGTGAACGGCAAAGTATTATCATATAACGACTCCACCATGCTCCTAGTGGAAAAGAGTGGAATTTTTTAGGAGGTAAAAATCCGGCACTATCGGAGGACGTATGCATATCTGAACTACCTTATGATATCCGTCCCTATATGTGTGCGCCATCTGGTGTCTTATTAAAGATTTTGTTACCACTCGTAATAAATACTATATCATAAAAACATAGATGTGAGCAACATTATAGGTTTTTTTGTAAGTTAAGGTCTTGAGTACGGGAAGCTGAGCTTAGTTTGTCTGTACTTATATTCTGAACATTATATATTTTGTATTATCACAATTAGGAACACAATTTATCCTCTTAAGGTTGTTACTCCTTCTTATTTCTTTGACGTACCAAGTTTTCTTAAATTATTTTTGCATTTAAATTTTTTTTATCTCTATTGAAATTAGAAACCTTCATATAACAAAATAATCTGTACGCGGTCAGTGTGCGCTGTAAGCCTAATTTAATACATAATCCATCTCATTGAATGTTTTTCTTCAAAACATTAATAGTTAACGTTAACAAGATAATCTCCCAGCTGAACTATATAAAGAAGATGGCCACGGTACCATAATGGCACTACAGCAGCTCATAAGAGAAACATGAACACATAAATCCCTCCCTAGTGATTGGAATAATTTGCACCATACACAAAAAAAGAGATTTCTTTGAATGCTCTAATCACAGAGGAATTACGTTTCTAAATACAGCATATAAAATATTTTTCACAGTACTCTGCCACCGTACCGCACCATATGCAGAAAGAATAGTAGAAAATACCAGGCTGGATTCAAATCCAGATTCAGAATACACTGAAATATGGTATATATACTCATCACATATTTATAGACTACAAAGTAGCCTAGGACTCTGTTATATGACCGCTAATGTCGTCGCGTTAGCAGCGCCGCGTTAGCGTCGATCCAACTCCAATTAGGAGCAATAGCACTACCATGGGGCAAAGTCGTCCGTATAATTTATTCCATGGTAGTGACATTACCCGCCGTTGGCCGCCGCGCCTCTAACGCAACGCTGCTAACGCAACGATATTAGCGCTCGTATAACATAGCTCTAAGGATGTTTCGAAAGAAAAGTACTGAGGCAAATATATGGAGCAATGAATGGTGGAGAATACGATACAACTTAAATAAATGCAAAAACAGGATAATATCTTTGAATTATTATTACACATCAGAAATATGTTGAGCATAATGACTTTTGTTAAGCAGGTACCTTGATTATTTTAGCCTAATCTTTCATAGAGAAAAATTTGAGCAACAGATAAGTTTAGATCATCTGTATAAATTAAATAATAGCTGGGAAGCCCGAGTTCAATATATTATGAAAGTGCGTATTAAGATACATTCTGTAAGTGAACTTAAACATCGTTCAGTAATATTAACTAAATGGCAAAAGATGTGGAACTAACCATAATTATTAGCATTTTAATAAAGGTGTGTGTAAACTAAATTAAAACGTTTTTTTAATATTCTCGCTCAAAATAAAGTAGTATGATTGTCAGTTATTGCCAATCAGAAAGTTTTATTTGCTAATATTCTGTATTGTTTCGAGTCTTATCAAAGTTGCAATATAACAATAAAGAGATTTATTACAAATTTAATGTCGCAACAATTAAAAAGGAACTATCTTGGTTTATCACTTGTTTAATACATACACTGAAGGTTATCGGTTTAGATAAAAATTTACAACCTGGTGTACCGTCTAAATTGTTTAAATTATTTCCTTATATATTTTCTAAATTTTTTAGTTGAATGCAACAGATCATCTAATGCTCCCAAATGAATGTAAAGAGGAAATTAGAGCTACAAAATCATTAAAATCTTAGTCCATTTACCAACACAAAGAGTAATACGACTGTAGTACCAGGAGAAAATTCAAGAACAAATGGACCACTCACAAAACTAAAAACAAACACAACCAAATCCTTGGTGGAAAAAATATACAGAACATTGTCTAAATTTAAGAAAAACCTGACAGACTACTACCAAAAACGAACAATAACATAATTATTTGACAACTAAAACAAAACTGAATGTATCAGCTATAAGAGATCTATTAACATTATGCACTGAAAACACCAATTTTCGATTAGACAAAGATTTTTATAAACAAGACTCTGGATTAGCCATGGGCTCTTTAATATTTCCATTATTAGCAGAAATATTCATGGAAGAATTTGAGGAAAATCTTGTGTGCAAACATAATCAAATCCCATAATAGGATAGTAATAGGTAGATAATGACAATGTGTTCTTCATTTGGCACGCTGGCTCCAGAAGCACTGAACAAATTGATTGACATTTTTTAAGGGGTTGATATTGAAAAGGAGGTTAATGCCAAAATTTTTAAAACGTCTCTTTTGCCTTAGAAATATAGTTTAAAGCAAAGCCAATTTCACTGATAAAATGGCAAGTGCTTTTCTGGTCTCTGTTAGTTATAAAAAACGTCAAGAGGCAGCACTGGTGATAAAATCGTCGTAGTTAACTAGATAGTTTTTCGCCTTTTCTGTAAAATTTTGGTTTTGGCACTGATCTCTTTTTCATTGTTAATGCCTTGATTTTAAAGAAAAATCAATCAAATTCACGATAGACAAACTTCCATTTCTGAATCTTATAATCACAAGAGAGGATATAGAATACGTAAGTTAAGTCTACAGAAAAGCAACTCACACTGACAAATCCCAAAAGACCCACTCCCACGAAATTGAATTTCAGGAAGAAAAAACCCTACTAACAAATATTTTAACAAAAAAATTATTATCTATTGTTTGCTTAATTGCCAATTACCAGTTAAAAAACCAACTGTCAAGCATAGGTTTTTCCTGGTCATTCCCAAGTACTTTTCACGATTTTCGTGTGAGAATGATATTTGACAATTTCCGCGATTGTTGTAGTTCTTCTTCATGCACCATGTCCTTTCAGATCGTTGGTTACCATCATAGCTATCTTAATTTTATTCACTGTCACCCTAAATAGCATGCTCGTATCAATACTATACCAATCTCGCAGGTTCTTCAACCATGAAGCCTTTCTTCGTCTTGAACTGCGACTTTATTTATTTAATGAGATTAAATGTAATTGAACAATATTAGAAAAAATATCAACTTATGCATATCTGGGCAGCATTGTGATGATAGCAAAATCGACGCGGAAATAACAAATAGAGGAAATAAATTATATAGAGGAAATTATACTACACAATTAATACAACAATACTAGGACATCAAGATATCAAAATGGAATTCAAGTGAAAAATCCACAATACGATAACAGTGCCAATACTATGATACACAAGCAAAAAAAAAACATGAATTAAAAATCAACGCAATTGAAATAAAATATTTGATAAAAATGGGACAGGATAAAAAATAAAGATATCCGAAAAGTGACACAGCATAAACCTATTACTGAGTACATTAAACAGATGCAAATGTTCTGGTTAGGAGGTATTAATAGAATGAATCCAGAGAGAATTAGACAATAAATATTAGAATTGGTAAACTAGGAGGAAAAGGAGAAGGGAAAGACGTAGAAGGAAATGGATAGATTAGATCGAAGAAGTAGGAAGGAAAAAGGAAAAAGTATAGAACAATTAAAGACGATGGCCAAAAATAGAAATGCACGGAAAAATGGGAAAAAAAAGAACCGGAATTCCAATCTGACGCCTATGAGGGCAAAAGGACATGAGAAGAAGAAAAAATATATTTTACCCTTATAACCTTTAATATAATTCCCCTTAGTTTACTTTGGATACTCTTTTCTCTATTTTTTTTACCTTTACTTGTTATTATTATACCTGGATATTTAAACTTACAACTAATATGTTTCCAAAGCATTAAATTTTTATTCTAAACAATTTAACTCTGTGTTATTAATAATAAACTACACACATATTGTTTAAGTTGCAAAATTGTTTACATTTATTTCATAACATCGTAAAAGGTTTTATCTTTTTTAGAACAAATCGAATATTTCAGTAAAAGTGATAGGATAAATGTAAGGTTACCTCGATTTGGACCACGTTGCGCAATCATCATAGTAAAAGGAGGAAATTGTGTGGATTATTAATCTTCGATATATAGTTCAGTGTTGATAATTTTATAATTATTATTTGAAATTGTCCCTGAGTATGATATATTACTTTACATACTATCTGCCGTTTTACCTTGTGATTTTGTAAAGTGCTTTTAAAAAATTTAGCCTTTGACTTTTATAAGAAAAAAAAACGAAATTGAAGGAAGTCATGAAATCGCTTCTTCCTACAGGTCGGTAGTAGCCTAGTCCTTATGTCGATTGTCGTGGCATTTGTTGTTTGAAATACCCATGTAAAGTTTGATTAGGTCTTTATTATGTATAAAAAATTTTGGAAAAATTAAATGAAAATGATATTTAGCACATCAATTTTTAACCAGTAAAATAAAGAAGTAGCAAAAGAAAACACGGCCAAAGAAGATGTAGCCTTTAAATACAAAGACCAACACAAATATACATTCAATACCACCCGTAGACAAAGATCTATGATATGTTATTACCAACAGAGATATACATCCATCGAAAATAATCGACGTAAGATGCCTCAACTCAGCAGATGTAGATAGCGACCATAGCCTAGTATTATGTAAAATAAGAATCGTCCTGAAATACTTCCTACCCAAAAGAGCGGCGCCAACACAAACAAAAATCAAAGTCAAAGGACTAAATACGGAATCCACGCAATACTTATGCAGGAAAAGAATATCAGAGAAAATCGCTGGGAATGAAATATTAGAAAACGATAACGTCGAGGAATGCTGGGAAAAACTCAAACATAACATAATTAACGCAGTAACAGAATCACTTGGAGAGAGGAAAGTAACGAACATATCAAAAAAGAAAACACCATGGTTTATAAAGGAAGTGAAGACAAAATTTGAAGAAAAGAATAAAGCCTTTGCTTTGATCAAATCATGGATGGAGGCCCCAAAAGAAATAGAAACAACATCTGTACAGATAACCAAGCGGTGAGGTACTGCAAAGATCTCCTCAACAACCTGGCAAAAGATAATAAAGTATCTTTAATATGGGTGTCAAGTCATGAAGAGGAGCATGATTATCAACGAGCAGATTAGTTGACAAAATAATGCTCGGGAGAAACTTTTGTAGGTTCAGAACCATTCTGTCGCATCACTAAAGATATTACAAAAAACGAAGAAGTGGCCCAGATGGAATCATCAAAAGTAATGGAGAACCATGGTATAATTTTGCTAAGGTGTCTTCTTCTTCTTTCAGTGCCTCTACTATCGAAGACTGGATATCATTAGGGCGATTCTAATTTTATTTACTGCTGTTTTGAATAATTCGTTAGTGGTAGAGCCAAACCACTCTCTTAAATTTCTGATCCAGGACATTCTTCTACGGCCTGGATTTCTGCGTCCTTGGATTTTTCCTTGCATTATATTTTGTAGGAATGTGTACTTTTGTCCTCTCATCAGGTTGCCTAAGTATTTAAGTTTCCTCTTTGTTATATTCAGTATAACTTCTGGATCGTTATTTATTCTGCGTATTACCTCTTCATTTATAATTTTATCCACCCAACTTATTTTTAGTATACGGCGATAGCTAAGGTGTAATCTGTTCTTATTTGGACATAAATGCAACCGTCACTCTTCTCTAAGCTTTGGGAATGTATCCCCGAGCATGGTTAGCTCTAAAGATTACAATCAGGGGTACAATAATTATTTCCAGTTCTACTTGGAGTAGTCTGGGAATTATGTCATCTAATCTCGCAGTTTTCTATGGTTCAAAAGTTTCAATGGGCCATCTGACCTTGTGAGAATCAAAGATCACTTCAGAGGTCAGCCAGTCACTTCTGGTTGGGCTAAAGTTTACTTGATGGTTATTACCACCCACACATGGTCTATTCTCTATTTAAAATTAAGGGTTTGTAGTACTGGAAGGGAAGGGGTTGACAAACGACAGAGATCTATATAGTTAAAAGATGATCCCTTTAGAATAAAAATAGACATGCCCCAGCATTTTTACAAAATTCAATCATTATTACCAAAGATTAGGGTGGACTCTTTTCAATGGCCAACCATTAATATAAGATTGCTAAGGTACGTCTTAAAACTATAGTTTCATTAATAGTGATTTATGCTCTAAACTATGTAAGTAATATTTATCAGTCCATCCAAAATATATGAAAAAATATATTTTTGATGTTTACATTTTTCTATATCACTATTTTGAATTAATAAATATTTAAAAACAAGATATTTACAAGTTTCAAGACAAAAGAGTTTCAAATTGATTTCGTTCTTTAAATTAATTATTATAAATGATTTCCGGTCAAACTGAAATTCCTTCGTTTTTTTAATTTAGTTTATGAATTTTGAGTTTGTTTCGCAATAACCTTGCATTGCCTTAAAAATATATAAAAAATGGATTTTCAAGAATGCAATTAATCTTTTTTTGCGTTTGCATTGAATTTTGTGAATAATATTAACAATCATAATGGTTTTACTATTAATATCTGTTTATATTTAATTTGTATAGATTTAGTAAAATTTTTGACATTAGTTTCATAAATATTTAAATCCAATTATTTTTGCTTTAGTGTTAGTGATGTAATTTTCTACATTTGGTCCCAAAATCATTAAATAGATTATTTGGAAAAATTTATTTCTTTACCAAATTCCATCTCATTATAGGAGGTTTTGAAGCGCAATAAGACAAACTAAAAAACGAATATAACCGCTTATGGAAACGATGTCATCCATTTTAAATGTAGATAAAAAATGTTTATAACCCGGTCGATAGGGAAGCTGATAATCAAATTGTTTGGGCATTACATACAAACTTCTGACAGTCGCTGTAAAAACTAGGTTTTGTAGTTTTGGTCTAGGTACCGTTTAGTTTTTGTATTACTATATTTAAAAAAAAATAATGTAATATTTTTGACTTGTTGTAGGCAAATTTATTATAATAAGTACTTTTAAGAGATCAGATCAGATAATATGATCAGATTATGCTAATATTGTCATGTATGCAAAAAACTCTAACCATACACGTTTATTTATGATTACTTTACGTTTTCGAGTCGGGATTCGACTACAATTATTCTGACCAGAATCGGCCTACGTCTACTGCCTTTTTATTTGCGAGCTATAAATCATTGAGGGTGCACTGTGATGGACAAAGTCTGCATACTCTCAGAAGTTCCACATTCTGTATTTCCCGATATTCAGAAAGTGCTTCGATATCTGTCTTAACACTCTGTCAATCTGTCTTTATAATTAGGTTTTGTTTTACAGTGGCAACAATCTCGACGCTAACGCTTCTTATAAACCTTTTTCTTGATTAGTTCGATCGGCTGGTTACTTGTCGTTCCTCAGGCAACTCAAAAGGTTGCCTGAACTTCTCTACATATTGATAGGGCATATTCGGTCTTCTGGTAATACGAAACCATCTGTCTGGTACACTAGGGGAAAAGAGGTCGGTTCCATATCCATACAGCTAGTAGTTATTTTATGTTTCGATTAATGCAGTGGTGACTTATCGTGCGTGCCCAGATTTACTCAACACGGGATAGGCTTATTCTCCTGCTGAGAAAAACAAGGCCTGTTGGCTTTAAGACCTCTGAATTTGCACCCGATTTGCTTTCCACAATTTTCTGGAGAAGGTTGTTTCTCGTAGCAACTTTTTATCTTGTTCTGTTACAGTGGTATTTATATGTTAGAAGATATTTGGGTCTATCAGTATATTCCAAAAGTTTTCGCTCCCAGAATACGTTCAGTTTTATATGCGCCAGATGGGTATTGATATGAAATGCATACACTTGGCTTTTATCATATTTAGAGTCTCTTCCATTGTCAACTCTATCTGTGCGGCGGGTTTCCCTTTTACAGTCATATCAACATGGTCAGCGTAAACAAATTTCTCAGCTTAGGTGAGTATTGTTGTCATTGACTTATAAAGGAACTTTGTTTTAAAGTGTTTTTTTATCCTTATGACTTCTGTAGCGTTATATTCTAAAGGAATGTGATTAAAAGTCCGAATTATGTATTTATTAGATTTTTGATTTTTATAATCGTTTTTTTAGGAAGTCAAGGTGCAATATGTTAATACTTTTGATTAATTAGTCGCTTTTTCTGCGTTTCTCTCATTCATTATCATTAACCTGTATGCGTTCACTACTAGACCTAGGTCTCTCTTAGCTCTTTCCACCTGTCTCTCTTATTAATATCATTTTAATTTATGAAGATTTGTGTCACCATGATGATATATAGAACACACAGGACATGAACTATTGGAAGAAGCCAAAAATGTCTTCATGTTCGAATAAGATAACAAAGAGGCCAACGATAAAAGAGGTTGAAAGGGCAATCAAACTGCAAAAAATAACAAGGTCCCTTGATGGAACAATTCTGATGGAATACCATCAGAATTGTTTAAGTTGAGAGGAAAGGAAATAACGAAAAGGATTTATGAGGTCATACACAGAATATAGCGACAAGATGAAATGCCAAAAGAGTGGAATAAGAATATCATCTGCCCATTCCGTAAAAAGGACGATAAACTCCTCTATCAAAACTATAGGGAAATCTCGTTGCTGTGTTATGGATGTAAAATATTTACCACTATACCTAACCATAGACTTCAACCTGTCTCAGCGAAGAAAATCGGAGAATATCAGGGAGGATTTAGGCAAGGAAGATCAACTATCCACTAACTATTTTCAATTAAGCAGGTTTTAAGCAGAGCCTGGAACCATGACATAGATATAATATATATAGTCTATAATATTTTTGTCGACTTTAAACAAGCACATGACTCAATATAATCAATTCATATTTATACAAAATATTAAGTGAATTTAAAGTACCGCCCAAACTAGGTGCACTTATCCAAATGATGATGACGGAGACAGTGGCTCAAATACATATATAACTTGAGATAACAGACCCATTTCAAATAACAAAAGGATTAAAACAGGGTAATGGGCTAGCACCAGCGTTTTTTAATTTAGCACTGGAATAAGTAGTTAGAATATCAGAAGGTAGGAACAACACACTTATCAATACATCAGACCAACTAGCATATATGCAGACGACATAAATACCATGAGCAGAACAAAATCAACAAACGAGAATACGTATACGGAACTTAAATCACACGCTAAATAAATAGGTCTGTCAATAAACACAAAAAAGACTAAAATTCTAGTACAAAGTCGATCGGAGAGAGCAAAATGACTCTACCTGACAGTTGACAATTTAGAAAAAGTAAATAGCTTTATCTTTTTAGGATTCAACATCACAAAGGACAACATTGACAAAGCAGAGCTGAACAGAAGAATTATCCTAGCCAATATGGCATACTTTGCTATGAACCAGATTTTTAAATTACGATACCTACGTCAAAGAACTAAAATACAAAAAATCTAATCTGACCGATAGTGAGCTATGAATGTAAAACTTGGATTGAACCTATTCTCTATCCTTCCATTGTTGGATGTAGGTAAAACTTGGATATAAACCCAAAAATCTGTAAACCTCATGGACATCTCTAAAAGAAAAGTACTAAGACGAATACTAGGCCCTAAATCAGATGCAATTATAAAATATATAATATATATAAAGAACCAACTTTATCTCAGTATGTCAGCCTACAGCGTCTTCAATGGACAGGCCATATATTTTGGATGGAGGAAAACAGGCTTCCAAAAAAATTGTTGAATGCAAGAATGCTGGAGAGCAAGCGATAAGAGGATAATGTGGATGAGGACGTAAAAAGTCTTCTTGACAGTCGATCGTGGAGCACAATGGCTACAGACCGTAAGGAATGGAGGGTTTGCTAAGGGAGCCCAGTGCTCGAATTGGGCTACAAAGCCCAATTGTACATGAAGAATAGAATTGGTGAAGATTTACATTGGAGTATATTGGATAAATTTATTGTATGTACATATGTCTAATTCTCTTGTTGATCTCCATATTATTATTATTTTTGTAGAAGAAGTATATTTGGTTATCTTTAAACTAATATTAAGACTCCATATTTAACACTGCGTATTACATATTTTACTAACTGCAATAGATCCTTTTATTATCTGCAAAAATTTTCATATCATTAGCAAAAAGCAAGCATTCAGCATTTAGACTATTCTTCCAGAATATTGTGGAGGTATGACTAATTGTTTGATCTTTCGGTCTGTTTATCGGATTATCTGCTCTTGGCTCAGGATTTGTGCTTGCTAGCTGTTTCTCTTCTCTTTGCCAGTAAGCGCTTTTAGCTCTTCAATAATTAAATTTAAACTTCCTCTTAATATCAGTTAGCCCCAGTTAGTTAGCTTCCACATTAGTTAGCCCTAGACTCCAGCACATATCAGAGGTAATGTAAGTCGATAAAACCTCACCAGCTACAGGGGGTTATGTAAGATGCCCCCATTTTCAGTTTTTATTAATCAACAAGTTAACAGTCTATTGCATTTACCTTTATAAATACCATGAGGATTGTTTTTTAATACTGATGTCCTTCCAATGTTTTTATGTGACCATACAATGTTTTTAACAACTTTTTATTAAACTGATGATGGAATGATTCAATTCCGAAAAGATCTTCTTTAAAATAAAAATTTTAAGCTTTTAATAAGCATTTTTTATACCTTAATACACACGAACACCAATACGCACCACGTGCTTTGTATTCAACAGGTATACTAGCCACTCCTGGATATCTCCACTTCATGGTTTGTTCCAGTTTCACTTTTAATTCCTCTTAATACTTGTACGAGTATTTTGCTGCATCTAAGGGATCATTGTGGCAATATGAATTGCCCACTATGTATTAATATATTTCTAATGGTATTTTATTGATACCATGGTCTAGTAGTTGATATAATTCATCTTCTTATCGGTGTCTAATAATGCTACTTTGTATGTTGCGCCTTTACTTCCTGTAAACTTTTCATATCTATCTGGTGGTCTAATAAGTAACGTTAATGGCCCATTAAGAATCTGCGATCTAAAAAAATGCATTAGTTATAGAAAGTCTAACAGTTTCTAGGATTACAAGTCAAATTATAGCGCGACGCAGCTATTAGTATATTTTGGTCAGCTGCATAAATTTAAATTTATGCACAAAGGCACAATTTTAATTGACTATCTTCAAAAAGTTTCTGACACATTCAAGAATAGAACTTCGAAAAATGTTTACAAAATTTAAAGAAGGAGCTAGAAAATATAGCCTGACTATAAATCAAGAAAAAAACAAGTATATGGAAATGATAAGTAAAAATGCAGAAGAAAATAAATAGATCAGCGGCTGTTAAAAGGCAGCAAAGCAGTAAGATCAATAAACGCACTGTTGAAGACAAAAACGTGTCCAGGGCAGTTAAGATTCGAACTTAAGAAACAATAGTGAGACCAATAATATTATATGTATTTGAAACTTGAACAATAAATTAAAAATATGAAAAAAAGTTAGAGATTTGGGAAAGAAAAACCCTGAGAAGAGTTTTTAGTGGGATAAAGGAGGCTTATGGGTAATGGCGCAGAAGAACAAACCAGGAGCTAATGGAGATTTATAAGAGACCCAAAATCACGCAGAAAATCAGAGCACGGAAAGTCAGATGGCTGGTACATATTTTATGAATGCCAAAAGAAAGAAACGTCTTAAGAGCACTACTAGCAGAAGAACGGGAGAAGAAAAGAAGAGGGAGACCACAAATGAAGTGGTTTGATGCCGTCCGGACCGACATAGAAGAGGAAAATGAGACTGGAAAGTACAAGTAAGTACAAGTAAAGAACCGTAAAAAGTGGAAAAAACTAGTCAAGACTATCGAAGTCAAGAGCCTCTAGGATTTATATCCTGTTACATATACCTTGAAAAAGGTAAAAATATCAATATTCAATATTATTGTGTATTATTATACAAACTGAAGCAGGAACTCAGTGAGGAAGGCCTTTATATGCAGAAGAAAAAAGTGTTGTTTCTCCAAAGCAATGCACAAGAGCGTTATGACAGTGGCAAAAATTCATGAGTTGACTTCTCGACTTCTTCGAGTCGCTTTCTCATCTGTCTTATTCTTGGCCCCCTCCGATTATATTGTTTTTCTAAATTCGAAGAGATGGCTCGTAAATAAATCGTTGTATTAAGCTTAAAGAAGACTAGGTATAACGAACAAAATAAAAGACTTTTCTGGAAAAAATATGTTTTTTGTTTCAAAGTAGGTTACTTAATATTGTTCTGAAGCTATTTTCTTGTGGCATTTTAAAGTAGAGTAAGATAATATTAAAAGGGGAAGTTAATAAAAGGAAAATACCAGTATTAGTAAGTCAGTAACATATCCAGGATACACTATCTATGTTTTTTTTAATAGCAAACATATAAAATCAGAATTTGGTGTTTATTGAGAGTAAACTAAACGTAACACCAAATACTTACCATGTCGGGATAGTATTATATGGTTTTTTCCTCATGGTTTACTATGGAATCACTAACAGGAGAATTTTACTGTCATCATGATAGATGGTTGTCTTTAAAAAGACAAATTACATGCTATGATTTTTTTCTGACGGATATTCTCGATTAAAGTTGGTTTCATGTAATCGAATGAACTATCTTACAATAAAGTCGTACCAGGAACGCAACTCGGCAATAATAGCTATATCATTTTAAAGTCGTCTACTTTAAAATGTATATTAAATGTCTGAATTGTCAATATAAATGAGTCAGATAAAATTAAAATATTAGAAGAATTTTTCACCAACTAACAAAAAACAAAATTTGTTTAATTTATTAATGCTTCTATTTTGAGAACGATTGCCGAAGTGGAAATTGAAACGTCAATAAAATTATTTTAACCTTCAATTGAGGCTTATTTCCAATAAAATAGTATATACAAAGTAGGTTACTTATCCCACCACCTAGTACCTCGTTATCTGCTGGTCTTTTCGATCCCCTTTTCGAAATTTTCCCATTAGTAGATGGTTGCCATTGGTTGAATGCCAGTAGTGCGTGGTTTTTGATAAGCATCTACATGATTAACAAATATATTCCACGTTTCTTACCCCAAGATCAAGTCATGTAATCATACTATTCTAATTCACTGTTTTATCAAAACAGGTTTCGCATAGAATTCCGATGTTTATGTCCCAAGTTTTGATTTACAGTAAGTTTGTGTTTCGGCCTTTTATCCCTCAATTATATATTTACTTTAATTTTCCTTTCAATACTCATGCAATAATTTAAGTTTATTCGGATTTATTAAAACAATCTCGAGAATTTAAAGAAGTATAAGATTTTGTTTACGAAATAATCAAAATTACTTTCAGTTTAAAAATACTCATACGATCTCGAAGCTTCGTCCTGTGCTTCTGCGCTCTTTAAGAAACCCAATTATATAGTCATCTCAAACACGAAAATCGCCTTCCCTTCTCTGACAGACGCTTTTCCAATATTCCAAGATTTACCGCTTGGTTTCGTTGCACACTTTGACCCAATTTACATAGTCCCACAGCACAAATTTCAATTGTACTTCATTCTAGACTTATTAAACTGATAAATTCTGTTAGAATAATTACACTAGGTTGGATTAATATAATGATGGCCTTGGTAATTATCAATCACACAAATAAGATAATTCGCTGTAAAACTGTCTACTATACAACCGAGAGATTATTCGGTTTAAAAATCGTTTTCAACAGGGAAAACAAGATAATCTTGAGGCCATATAATGTATGTTTTGATTTTCTATCCTCAAAATATTTTTAAAACAAACATTACAAAAATATGTTTGAACCATTTTATTGAGAAATCCATAATAAAAAAATTTTGGTTGTCACGTCCAGTAGATGCCAAACATCGAATTTGATTTTTTTTTTAAATTATTCATAACTAAAACGACCAGGTGGGCTACCGTACTCACTTCGATGTGAGTAGTCTAGTGGGTTCATGGATTGAATCCCGGTGGAGGCCAGGAAAACAAGAAACGTTACTCAACGTATTTTACTCATTCCATTGACCTCTATCGCAATGGAGTCGGATAATAGAGTCGTCAACAGTCTTCCGGGTTGAAACGCGTCGATTATCATTTCGCCGAACTTTCGTCATCCTCTTCAATGTCTTCTTCAGGCTTCCGAGGTCTCAGTCTTCCTAGCCCTCAGATACTACTGCAGTAATCACTAACCAATGGATTACTGGTGCTGGGAATAGAGGACGGTTCATTTATACCGTCGATGGTGACGTGGTTTAGGTGGAGGTTGGCGTGAGGGTTAGCGTGGTGATTGGCGCGGGGATTGGAGCGGAGGTTAGCGCGAACATTTCTGACAGTAGAATTCTGAGTGACGAGTAGAGCGGACGATATTTTCTTTATGAGAGGTCTCCTAGCCAAAAGTAACCGTATGCCGTATCTTTTATTGAGACAATTTTGCCTTTTTTCAATTTCTATGGCTTCTCTGAAAATTATTGGTTTATAGGAGTCGATGAGGACTATGGTTCTGGAGTTTTCAAAATCAATTTTGTGACCTGTTTGAAGATGGTGTTGACCTAGAGCTGAAATAAAATCAGAAATTGCGAACAGAAATAGAACGTTCATAAATCCTATTTTGGATTTTACGATTTGTTTGGCCTATATAGGATCGGGGACAGTCTGCACAAGGAATTTCATATACTCCGTGTTGTTCATCTGGAATGTTGTCTTTGATTGATCGGGCAGAAGACGAAAGTTTTTGTTGGGGGGTACAGTGACACCTTTGTAAGGAAGAAAAACTTTCGTATTATGAGGGTCTGAACCTTACGTTGAGATTAAGGTGAAGTATTATTTATTTGGTCTTGATCAATATCACTACAAATCTCGAGAGCTACTGTTTCTACCTCTTGTAAGGTTCTAGGAGGTGACAAATGCTCTAGTAGCCTTTTACCAATTATGTCCCACAAATGTTCTATTGGGTTAACATCTGTTGTAACTTATCTGTTGTAAATATTCGGTTACAGTTCATGCAACGTGAGGTCTTGCATTATCGTGCATTGGCAAAAAATTGGTACCATTATAAAGAGCGAAAGGTACACGATGCTCAGATAAAGTATCGATTATATACCTTTCACTGTTTAAAGAACTTCCACGTATAGGAACAAGATCTGTAAGTAATTCCTCCTCAAACCATAATGAAGAGTCTATAGACTCTTCATTAAATAAAGTCTTTCTACGTATGTTGCCAGTGTGCATAACGCTTATTTGGTCGTTGGATTACTCTTAAACTTCGATCGGAACTATAGAGGCCAAATCTGGATTCATCTGTAAAGAGAACGTTTTCCCAGTCGTCATTATTCCATTTAACGTGTGCTCTGGCAAATTGCAATTTAGCTCTGCAGTGGTTTGAAGTTCAAATGATCAATGCTGGGTTGGATAATACGAACCGCACGAAGTTTCGTTCAAAGATTCCTTGGCGTGATAGGTCGTTCTCTTAAAGCGCATAATCTAATAAAACGATCTTAAACGACCATAGAAACTCGAGGTCTACCTTGTCCGGAACGTCTGCTGTAGTCGTTCATTTCTCTAAAGCATTGAACAATACGGGAAATTTATGTACGTGAAACGCCCAACCTCAGACCCATAGCATGGTTGCTAAATCCTTAGCTATGTAAAGTCACTGCTTAACACTTCATCACAGGTCAAATTCCTTTTTGCGCATTTCATTTTTACAAAACAATAAAAAAAAATTCGGACCTAATTGAAACTTTAAAAACTCAAATAATAAATCTTTTAATTTTTACAACAAATACTTTTTTTTGTTAACAATTTGACATCTATCAAATTGTTAATTTCTCATACTCCCCACGGATGGGGTCCATCAGTACAACTATAAATGAAATTGTTTAATTTTTTCAATTTTTTTTTTGTATTTTTGTCCTAGACTCCTATGTATACTTTTTGATCGTACTTAATAGTACACTTTAAAATTTATGGTTATATTATCTTGCCTATTAATTTCCGTTCTCATGCAGTGGCATCAGCTTATTTGGAATTTTATTTCCAAATAAGTATACGATAACAGCACTTTTCTATTCCTGATGACAAAAGATTATTTTATTATGAAAAAGACAAAACCAAATGGCGAAAGCATGTTCCTCCTCGTAATGTCAGATTCCGTCAAGAGAATATAACCACCAAATTACCTAGAGTTATCGGGGATACTGGAAATGCTAAGGATCCATATGAGAGTTGGATGTACATTTTTGGTAAAATTATAGATATTATAGTTGGAAATGCAAGTGTAAATATACAAAAAAATGAAGACAGATTTAAATCTAAATATGGTACGCAACTAACAAATTCTGAGGAAATTGTAGCTTTTATAAGGTTACTTTATTTAGCTGGTGTTCAACATGGAGGTAGGAAAAATTCAAAATTTGGGCTAATGACGGCATGGGCTCGGAAATATTACCAGCTCCACTGTCTCAGAGAAGATTTTAATTTCTAGTAAAATCATTACGATTTGATAATGTCAACACTAGGGAAGAAAGGAGGCAAGTAGATAAGCTGGCTTCAGTTCGATAAATGATACATTTGTCTTCTTCTTAAAGTTCCATCTCCTATCGGAGGTTGGATATCATAACGGCTATGGTCACTTTGTTGGCTGCTGCTCTGAAAAGTTGTAGTGAACTACAGTTAAACCATTCTCTAAGGTTCTTCAGCCAGGAGATGCGTCTTCTTCCTATGCTTCTTCTTCCTTGGATCATTCCTTGCATAATAATTCTCAGCAGCAGATACATTTATACAAAACTGTAAAGTGCTTTATTCAATAGGGGAATATGTTACGTTTGATGAAATGCTTCTTGCATTTAGAGGAAGGTGCATGTTTAAAACCTACATGCCGAAAAAACCTAAAGTATGGGCTCTAAATGTTTGCTACAGTTGATGCCCACACATTTTACACGCATCATTTAGAATTGTACAAAGGAACGTAGTCAGATGGACAATATAAAATAAATAATTCAACTTCTACTGTAACAGAAAGAATGGTGCAACATGCACTGATGCAAACAATACTATTGATCGTTGGTTTACCAGTTACACTATTGTAACTCATTTACTTAATGAACACCGTCTTACAGTAGTAGGAACAATTATGACTAATAGAAGAGAATTACCTCAGGAACTAACAAAAGTAAAAAACCAGACATGTATATTCTTTAATGTGTGCATTGGTAAAAAAATTACGCTTGTTTCTTATGTCTCAAAAAAAGTGTTTTGGTCGTTTCTAGTATGCACAGTGTAACCTCGGAAACCTTTTTTGGATGGTGCTAGAAAGGTCACCAATGGAGACACTGCGGACGGCAGCCAGATGGTTGGTGGAGAGCGAGTCGTGGGTTCGAAACTAGCTTTTGGAACCGGGAATGGGTCCAACGGACGAATTAAATAAAGATAGATCAGGATAAGATATATTAGAAAAGATACAGAAATAAACAAAAAGATAGATGGGTAAAATTACCAAAGATAAGATAAGATAGAACAAGGGCGCCACTTAATTTTTTGGGGTTCAAGGGGATAATTAAGAAACCTTAGGAACAAAAAGAGATAAGGGAAGATATTTAGGTTCTGAGACCAAATCCAAGGAAAGATATCAACAGTCAATTATTAAATAAATTTGGTCAACACACTACACAAACACATAATAAATATTTTAGGTGGACTTCGTCCACCTACTTACCTACGAAACTTAACAGCCTGATTTTTCTTCTGGTCGAAGGTATAATATTAATTTAGTGTAGTAAGTAAATATTTAGAGGTATTATTTTATCAGGAAACTTATTAGGAGTCGAGAAATAAAATTCATTGATAAAACAAAACAATATATTCAACAACACATGGAATACATATATGTTTAAAAATCCTAAAAAGAAGAATGAGTACCAGCAGAAAATAAAAGTAATATTAAGTGAAAAAAGAGAACAAAACAACATTGAAGAAGAATGGAATATCATCAAAACGACAATTACAAATATGGCAAAGGAAACATTAGGTGAAACCTCAAGCCAAAGAAACGAGGAATGGTTTGACCAAGATTGCCAACAAGTAATAAATAGCAAAAATATAGCTAGACAGAAATGTCTACAAAGGGATTCCCGATCGAATAGAAAGGCATATGAAGAACTCAGAAAAGATGCAAAGAAAATATGCAGAAGGAAAAAGAGAGAAATGTTGAATAGAAAACTACAACAAATTACAGATTATAATAACAGAAGAGAGGCTAGAAAATTTTACAAGGAAATTAAGCAATGCACCCAAGGATACATAACAAGATCAACAGTTTGCAAGGACAAAAATGGGGCAATTATCAGCGAGAAAGAGGAAATAATGAAAAGGTGGAAGGAGCATTTTCAAGAGCTGTTAAACCCAGAAAAAGAACAAAACGAAGATGAAGAGATAATTCACCACACAGCAGAACAACTAGTTGAGCAACCAACATTGGAAGAAACGATAAACGTCATAAAACATCTAAAAAATAACAAAGCACCTGGCACAGATGGAATAACTGCAGAACTGATAAAGAATGGTGGACATGCGCTATGGAGGCGTATCCATAAACTAATCGACCGCATATGGACACTAGAAGTCATCCCAGAAGATTGGAAAGTGGGAATCATACTTCCTATGTACAAAGGGGGAGACAAACGACTCTGCAAAAATTATAGGGGCATAACAGTTTTAAATGTCATCTACAAGATATTATCAGGAATTATATATAGCCGCCTGGAATCGTTTTCGGAGGAGATTATTGGTGAATACCAATGTGGCTTCAGACCAAAGAGGTCAACTATTGACCAAATACATATGTTAAGAGGTATACATGAAAAATGTGTTGAATATAACATACCTATTTACAACTTGTATATCGATTTCAAACAGGCGTTTGATGGAGTAGATCGACAAAAGATGTTAAAGCAACTATCTATGTTAGGGATACCCAATAAGTTGGTTAAACTTATACGAATGACTCTGGAGGGTTCCAAAGCTATGGTGAAAATAGATGGAGATATGACGCAGGCCTTTGATATTGAAAATGGAGTTAGACAAGGGGATGCCTTATCAACAACACTTTTTAATCTAACTTTAGAAGCTGTTGTTAGAAAACTGGATATAAACGGCTGTATTAATACAAGATCTATGCAAATATGCGCATATGCGGATGATGTTGCCATAATAAGCCGCAACAAAAGTGTATTAAGCGAAAAAGTTATAGAACTGAAACGAGAAGCTGCTACGTTTGGTCTATATATAAATGAAAGCAAAACAAAATATATGGAGTGCACAAAATCGAATGAACATGAGAATCTGAAGGTAGACAACCATACCTACAAATATGCCTCCACTTTTCCCTACCTAGGCTCAATAATAAATGACAACAACAACATCAGTCAAGAAATACAAGCACGGATTCTTAGCGGTAATAAGTGCTTTTATGCATACAAAGACTTAATGAAAAGTAAGTTACTGAATCGTGAGTCTAAGATGAGAATCTACAAAACAGTAATTAGACCAGTGGTCACATATGGATGTGAAACGTGGACCCTCTCAACCACTGATGAAAATCAACTGAGAATATTTGAGCGCAAAATACTAAGGAAGATATTTGGACCAACCCAATGCAGCGATGGTTCGTGGAGAATTAAAATGAATCACGAGCTGGATGAACTAATGCAGAGCGCAGATATTGTCAGATTTGTAAAGTCACAAAGACTAAACTGGCTTGGTCACCTAGAAAGAATGCCAGATAATCGAGCTGTAAAAGTAGTCCAGAGATGGAAGCCCCAAGGAAACAGAACAAGAGGAAGGCCCCGTAAAAGATGGATAGACGACGTAGAGAGGGATCTTAAAACCATGAACATCAGGCAGTGGCGAAGGAAAGTATCCGACAGGGCAGAATGGAAGAACATTGTTAAGCAGGCCAAGACTCACAAAGGGTTGTAGCGCCATTAGAAGAAGAATAAGATATTCAACAACACAATTATATAGGCGGCTGTACGTAAACAAGTCAAAAAATGCACCATCAATTAATGAATGGTTGTATACATATAGAAATAAACAGTAATATGATTAAGAATACCTTTATAAATATAATATAATAAAATCATGCACAATTTAAATTATCAGAAAAGGGAGCCTGATAATATTTAAGAAAAATTCAACTACAGCTGATTAAAGAATTCTCTCTTCGCTGTTTATAGGCTTATCTCCAGATAACGGGTACAATAAATTAAAAAATTAATGGCAAATAAAACAAAGTTAATTAAAGTTAAATTCAAAAGAATACAAGAGTAAGATAATAACAAAGAATAATAAAAAGGTTACAAGAATTCTATATTATAAAAATTAAACCAACCCGCACTTGGTCTTAAATTAATTATCTGTCTCGCACTGCCGTTTAATGATTAACTGTTCTTACTGAGAATTAAGTGATCGTAATAATTATTAGTGAGGAGTTCTTAATATCTGATTGAAAGTTCGTATTAAAATATTAAATGTTTTTTTATGTCAGGACAGGTTTAATAACAGTTTCATATATTAGTATCTTGGTTTTTCTGCTAATTATGTGTGATGTTAATAGCTGCTTTAGTCCAAAGTAAGCTTTGTTCGCCAGGTATATTCTCCTCTTAATTTCTACGCTTACTAGGTTGCTGTTATTTAGTTGTGTTCCAAAATATATAAACTCTGAGACTCTTCGAATGTGTGTGCTTCTGTCACCAGATTTTGTGGTGCCGCTATTTGTGTGCTGTTTGTGACCTTCATGTATTTTGTTTTGGATACGTTGACCTGCAGTCCCATTGTCTTCGCGGCCTTTTCTAATGTTTCAAAAGCCTGTATCAGGTCTCTTTTTGTCCGTGTTACTATGCCAATGTAATCTGCGTATGCCAATATCTGTACACTTCTATTGATGATCGTACCTCTGGTTGATATGCCCGATTTCTCTATGGCTCTTTCTAGCGTGATGTTAAACAATAGGCACGATAGACTGTCTCCCTAGCGTAATCCAGTATGTGATTGGAAAGACCTTGACACTCTGTTTTGTACCTTGACTTTGCGCTCAACTTTCGAAAGAGTTGCCTTTACCAATGTTATTAGATGCGACATAACTAACATAATTTTACCCCCTCTATTTTCTGTTTCCAATTTTAATTTTGGATATTTAGTTTTTACTTGTATTACTGTATGTATATAGAGTAATAATATTGTTTTTTTTTTATTATATTTTTCTTTTGTATTTTGCCATTCATAATTTTTTTAATCAACTCATTACATGTACATTTAGTTAGTAGAACGTTACATCAGTAAATTTTATTGCAAATATTAAAAAAAAAGAATTTTAGTGAGAAAATTAATGTTTAAATTTGGTCCTGATAGACCCCACCCATGGATTTGTGTCACAAGAAAGTCACGGTTGTGTCGAGGAAATGAGGGTTAAGGTAGTTAGTTGTTAAAGTACCTACTTACATAAGCGAACGAATAAAAAATAAAATGTTATGAAAACCTGAGGTTATAGTTGGGTTTTAATTTCAGTATTTTATAAATGCTAGAATATTTCACAGGGTGTTGCAAACTTTGAGAAAAAACACAGTCTGATTGGTACACCCGGTGTACAATGACAATTTACCTGTCTAGCAACAATATTATTGCAGCGATATTGTTAAAGAATAACGCTATAACATATTAAAAAAATCACTTCAATCGGACAACAGGTTTAGGAAATTCGAGATATCCAAAATGTATCATTTTTAATGTGGTGCGTTAATTTTGCTTCTTAGTGTATTTATACTACAGTATTTAGAATTTTGTCGAGAATATTAATTTTGGGACCTCAAAAAAGATGCAAAAAAGTTTACCACTTTTACACCCGGCTTCCCTCTAAACGCCACTCGTAGGGGGTAAAACGCAAAAAAATCGATTTACCAAGAATTTGTACACCGTAGAAAAAAATGTTTCAAATAAAAAATATAGCTGAGATGTTTATTAGCACTTTTTGTGTAGAATGAACCGTTCTCTCAAAAACAAGGCTTGAAGCGACCGTCGATTTTGAATGTCAGTTACGTGTGGAACTCAATGTTCAATAAAATTTACTATTAGCTCGACGGCTGCTATTAGCTTGCCGAAAGTAAGCGTAGATTTTATAAAGGTGTTAAATAAATAAACGTGGCGCGATTTTTGACATTTTTTAAGATTATCATGAGATCAATACAATATCCCTTTTATTGACTGGCCACTATAAACTTTTAATAACTAGAGCTAGCCTTCAAAACCTATAGCATGAAATTTTAATTTTGAGTTTTGGCAACAAGTGCATTCAACACCCTGGATTTAAACCGTGACGTGCGATCGATTGAAATGAAAATTTTACTACGATTGTAATATTGTCGATAGGACATTTGGATCAAAAGATATCGAATTTTCACCGTCGAGGTGATATATATTTTATTGAACATTGATTTCGCGCAAGTAGCTGACATTTTAAATCGATGGTCGCTTCAAGCGTTGTTTCTGAGAGAACGGTTCATTCCACACAAAAAGTGATAATAAACATATTTGTTTAAAATCATCTCAGCTACACTTTTTATTTGAAACATTTTTTTACGGCGTACAGATTCTTGATAAATCGATTTTTTTGCGTTTTTACTTCTCTGCGAGGGGGGTTTTGATGGGAAGCCCGGAGGGAAAAGTGGTAAATTTTTTTTGCATCTTTTTGGGTCTCAAAATTAATATTCTTGGCAAAATTTAGCTTGTTCGAATGATTTTTAGGGGTCAACTCTCTGACGACTGGACTATTAGGTTTATGACATTATTTAAATTTTTTTAAGAAAGAGCTATTACGTTGTCTATTTTAATCCACGGTAAATTTAATAACGTAGCGTATTAACTTTTTTCAGGAATTTTTATAAGCATTTTTTATGGATACAACTATACATACAAACCACTCAAAATAAATGTTTTGATTTTCCTGCCTCGTAAATAATTATCTACTTATTAACATTATTGGTATTTAACTGGAATTTAAAGATGACCTAGAAAAGAAAGAGTATTTGTTTATTTAAAGTTTTTAGTGGATAAACAAGGCATCAGACTATGTACAGCTGCAAAATATAAACAAGTCAAGGAATAAAAATAGATATTTCTTAATGTATATAATCTGAGAGATAATGCTGATTTTATAATTATTATCAGTTGCTGTAATTATCGCAACTGTTTTACATTTCATACAAAGTAGAAACATATTTAAAAAATCGTTCTTGTATAGCAGACTAGCGTCTCGTAATGATAAAGGATAAAGTATTAAAATATTTATCTTCTTCTACAATCTTCTTACTCTTTTACTGAAATCATTTGTTATTTTAGTGTAGTACAAAAGTGTTTTGTGCAGGGATAAGTATCAGCTTCTGTGGAAAATATCACCCAAGGAAAGATTGTGGGCAAAAGATGTATAGGGAAAACAAAAATATCATGGCCTTAGAATGGCAACGGAAAAGGCACATAAAAACATCAACTCCTTTAAAAAATACTTTTGATATTTTTCATTAATCAATTATTTATCGCTTGAAAGTATTTTAACAAAATATTCTTTACAAATGATTCGGTAAGCTAAGTGTTGTAGTTTTAAATCCATACAATTGGGGATCTCGAAATGTGTCGAATTTTCTACTTATTTGAATGGAAAGTTAAGAAATGGGTATTTTTACCGTAGATCCTGTCATAGAATACTGATAGACCTTCAGCAGCGTAGAACAACTCGATAATTTCATATAATATAGACCATAACCAATATCCGAATAGATTGTAAGCCAAGATTACGGAGTTTAATTATTTTAAATGCAACAGTTATCAGTATCTGTAGCGAAATATGAAGAAAATGCAAGATGTTAGGGAGAAAAGAAATAATGCGGTTAATAATGATAAATATTACATGTAGTCTAAAAATTAAGAATACGTTACTTACTTACTTTTTTTATCAATAATATACTTAATAATAATAATAAAGCCATAATAAAGCTCAGCAGGCTGGGACATCTACTCTACATCGCACGATTTGTGCAGTAGATAACACAACACCGATCAAACTGAGAGAACCAGAAATGCGCATAAACCATGTTACTAAGGCCAAAAAATGCACACCTGGATGGGTAAACCTCTGCACGGGCGACATCCCAATGAGCTCTGTCAAGGCTAGGTCGACAATATAGCGTCGAACTATTGGCTGGCTTCAGGACAGATGTTCCCTGAAACACAAGGTTCATTACTTGCCATTCAGGATCAGGTTCTTCTTCTTCTCATTGCGTCGTCTCCTTTCGAAGGTTGGCGATCCAAATGGCAATTGTAGTTTTGGAAACTGCTGCGAGAAAGATCTCTGCGGATGAGCGGTCGAACCATCTCCTTAGGTCTTTCAGCCACGAGTTCTGGCGTCTTCCTACTGATCTTATACAGGTCAGGTTATACCAACAAAAAATTACCATAAATATATCATCAAAAACCCTTAAGCCAAAACGACAAATGCTGATATGGATGTCAATGATATGGATGTCAAATGCTGATATGGCTTACTGGGGGCTGCTAAGCATATGCTAAAACTGAATACAAGGAACAACATAATTGAGTAGAGAAAAGCTCTCATCAAGAAGTAGTTATCAAACTGGGATTTTTTCAAGCAAACCATATCCCATATTATCAATACGTCCCATAGAGTAATCTTGAAAATGACAACTTCAAGCTATATTGGGACCGCATTGTGCTCACAGACCAAACAGTAGCACAGAATAGACCAGATCTTGTACTGATTAATAAACTAAGGAGACAAACAACACTAATCGACGTGGCGATACCTAACAACAATAATCTGCATATGAAATGCAAGGAAAATATGTGCAGAGCCAAGTGCAGAGGTCTGGAAACACAAATCAAGACACAATGGAGAATGAAAAGTATCCAAACGATATCTATTATTCTTTGTACTACTGGAGTCATTTCGAAGAACCTCCTAACAAAAAGCAAGTCTAAATGAACATCTTTACAAGACCATGCAGAAAGCTGTACTACTCTCGACGTTCAGAAAAATCTCTTGAACTCTCGACTAAAATTTTTGGGAGATACACCGACGTATCAAGTCACCTAGGACTCGATAACATGCTAAGAGTCTCATTGGAGCTCACTCCTTTTAAGAATTTTTCTCTTAGAGGGAGTGTCAGCCGTATAGCTAAATCTGGATAATAATGATAACCATATTCCTCCAAATTATACTAAGACTTCTTTTTATCTTCCAGCTCATTTTTGTTACTATTTTTGCACTGAACTGATCTTCTTTCGCATCTTTCAACTTCCACCATTCAATTTTACTTCTATGTACATCTAAAGCAACTAATGTTGTGTTGTTGACTTACGTTGAGACTTACTAATTTATTGGTTAATCTATCTTGAGACATTATCAAGTATTGTTCAAGTTACAACTAATCCCTAAATATATTTTAAACCAGAAAGCAACTTTCGATAAAGTTAAGAAAACCGCAGAGCAAAGAGAAAGACACAATTTATGTTTTTGAAATAAATAAAAAATTATTCTAATGATTTATTATGTTGAAACCATATAATAGTTAAAAGCAAAATCTTGACAGCACATATTGTTTATTGACTAGAAGCAACCCTATAGCAACCCTAGATTCCATTGACAAAGGTAGCTGATACGAAGGAATAATTTAATTTAAAATACAGACAAACCTAATAAAATTAATCAAAACCATTTTAAATGAAACAATAAACAAATTAAATTTACAAGGAAATTTACCGTTTACTTTTATACAATATTACCTGACCTTATAACTGCATGACCAGAGTTCATTTTACCACAGAGCAAAAGAGATCCGGAAGGAACCATATACATATAACAAGAAACAAGTTATTATTTATGCTGACAATGTTCGTATATACCTAAATATACAAAATATAATACCAATAATAATAAAAACAATAAAATAATGTAGCCTGAAAAGGCGGACATTCATCATGGATAATGAGAAAGTAGGTAGATTTCGATTATTCTGTAAGTTCGTTCCGAAACATAACTGCCGTCATACTTACTGTAAACAGTGATACTTACTTCCCATTTCTACGATTGTTTCTACAAGAAATATTAAAAGCGTTATCGCAAGAATAATCGTGATAATCGTTGAACTGTAAAAAATAAAAAAAAGAGTGCGTGGACCTGGTAAGTCGGTGACGTAAGGAATCAGTGCAGAGATGATAGTAGCCAGTGAAATGACACCGATTGTGATTATTTGAACTCCGTTATGAGGAGCACAAAGAATTGCTGAGTGCCGTTAAGAGCAAAGCCATCGACTCACCTTGCTTTGCATCGAACGTTCGCTCGCGTTCACTTGTTTCAACTTCTTGTGCCTACCTCGTTGACTACTCTTCGTGGCTGTATTCTAGAACTTCAATCAGTAACGGACTATTCTAGAATGCCGACCTACGATGACACCCAAAAACTTATCGGTATGATAAATACATAGAAATGTAACGCGCTTAGGCAGAATCGGACTATTTAGTTTAAAACATAATAATATTATGTATTGTTTTTACAAAGTTGAATAATAATGTTAAATTATAACAAAGACTATATTTAACCATATTCGTAGAACCATCTTACTTATTCAAAAAAATTAATACAAAATGAAACAACAAGGATTACTACAGACTATAGGAAGACCATCTGTCAGTTAAAAATCTATTTTGGACACAAAGAAAATGTAATAAATGTAATAAAAACGTATGTGATTCTGATAATAAGAAACTAGATGAAGACCTCATTCACTTTATTTCTACATTGTTCTAGATTGATGTTATTATTCTTATCTTTTTTTTTCCACTTTACCGCTTATTTTTATAGAATTATAGATTTTTATACAACAATCCTTCAAATATTTTATTGACCTATTAGAGGCACAGTTTAGGGGAATATGAAACCGGGTTTTGGCAAGGAAGATCAACAATATAATGTGCTTTTCGCTGTACTACAAATTTTACCTAATTATTGGTAACACGATATTGATGTTTATAATATATTCGTTGATTTTTAACACGCTTACGACTCCAAAATTCACAAGCATGTATCTCTTCGCAGTATATTGCCTTGGTTTTGGCCTTTAGCAAATCGTCCATCGTACACGAAACGGGTATTCATTGCACTGGAGCAGGTGGTCGATGTTCTGTCGTTGGCTGCACGTGTATAAGGTGTACTCTTCATTGAGCTTGTCTCATCGTGCTTTGTTGATCTTCACAGCGGCCACGGCCACACCCGATCTCATTTGGTTTAGTATTGGCCAGGTCGTCCAGTCGCAGTTCAAACTTGTTCGTTTCAGATGTTCGGACCAGAATTGGTCGCAATTTATTGCCTTGGAGTTGGCCTTTCGCTAGTCGTCCATCGTACACGAAACTGGCATTGATTACACTGAGCAGGTGGTTCATGCTCTGTCGTTGGCCGCACGTGTATAAGGTGTCATTTTTATTGAGCTGGTCCCATCTTGCTGTGTTGGTCTTCACAGCGGAAACGCCGATCTCGTTTGGTTTAGTTTTATCCATGTCCTTTATTCGCAGTTCAAACTAGTGGGTATGTTTGATTTCAGAGGATACCAGGCTGGAGATCCCACGGGAACACCACTGAGAAATTTTTTCCTGGATTTTAGCCGCAGGTCGTTGTGTGAGTGTTCTTTCACACCGAACATTATATATTTGTCGTCAAATAACTGTCTGAGGCTGTCGGCATACTCCGTGGATTGTCTTCGCAGGTCCAGGCTGCCGTTCGGGATCTAATTCAGTATAGAAGGTAAATGTTTGCGGAAGAACGTGCTTTAGAATAATTGGCGTTATTGTGGTTAATTTGTCTTTGAATTTTTCACAATTGAGGCACACTGCAGAACATTTGACGCCTGCTTTTCGACAATCACACATACTTAAACAGTTTCTCTTGCATCTGCAGAAAATTAACTTTAGAAGTTCAGGGGGTTGTGGAGTTTTGAAAGTTTTCATTATTATTCAAATTTTTCCATGCTTTTTTCAATCCCAATGTTCAGAATCGCAGTGTGTCCCAGTGTTTCAGTGATAAACTCTAATATTGTGGAAACGAGCTGCATATTGTGTTTGCGGAAGCGATGATAAGTTAAATGTATTTTTGGCCACTGTCTTGGCGAATCGTTTGAATCTCATACTTTTAGAGAATTATCTTTATTTTCACTATATCAAGAGTAGAAAAAATATTCGCCAACGACAGCAAATGTTTTGTCGCGTCCGGAAAAAGCATGGAGAAATAGACATATTAAAGATTTAAAAGAATCGTACACTTTGGACGCACAACATCGGACTGATTCAGTTTCCTAATGTCGTGACCAAGACAGGAATATTAATGTCCTCTGCTACGATAGTCACAGAACCATAAGATTGGAATGGAGCAAGCGCAGAACAGATGATAACTGTATCTTCATCAGTTTCAGTCTAGTCAATACTAAAACCCACTTCTGATAGAGCAGTTTTACAAAGGTCTATTAAATTTGTTTTGTTCTTTTCATTGCCAAGAAATTTATTATGGGATTATGTTGGTATGATGCTCTTATTAATCTTTATATCTGTCGAACTGTGCTATTTCATACGACGCAAGTGTAGGTGATGCGCAAAAGGGTCGATAATAAATTAATAATAACATCGAAATGTCAAGAAAATGGTTAAAATTATATAAATAAAACACATGCGTTATGTAAACACACAACAAGTAACTCAAACAGTTTGTTTTTATATTGTTTGTATTCTTACGAGTAATTAAGAATCCGGTCAACTTCAGAGCTCTGTAAAACCCAGAACTAGTAATGTTATTATACAAATTTGTAGTAAAAATTATTCTATGAAAAACTCTCTTTAAAGGTCGATTCAAACACATCAGTCCCGTCACAGTTCCGGCGCCGAACCGGTCCCGTCTGGTCACAGAACTATTCGTTCGTCTATTCGCACACACCCGAAATGCATCAGTCTTCGGCGACGAATTTGTTGAAAAGACGGAAAGTTTCTCGGATGAAGAATTAACAATAATTGCTATATGTTTGGACGAGGAAGAAGAAGAAGCGGAAGCAAACCACGGAACCATGGAAATGGATCCATGACGCATGGAAACAAAAGGATACCGAAGGAGAATACGTGACACTGTATAAAGAACTGCTTCATGATGATGTAAAATTTCATCAATATTTTAGGATATCAAAAAATTGCTTTCCTGCCAAATATTATTTTTTAAATTAATGACCATGTATTTTGCATGCGACAAATCATATAAAACGTCAAAAATTTTATTTTGTTCACTTGTACCGCCCGTCATGTTCCCGGCAAAACCAAAAAATTGGTCGCTGAGATTATAAAATCGGCCGGGCGATAGACGTGTCGAAACCTGACTGCTGGGAAACTGTTCGTCAACTGATGAGTGTGAATGCCGGCGGCATATTTCTATTAAAGAATATTTTGTATGACGGATTGTTCGGTTCGGCGCCAGGACTGTGACGAGACGTGACTGATGTGTTTGAATTGACCTTAAAAGTCTCAAAAACACATTTGTTCAAAAATTTTTTACTTAGTTATTTTTGTTAATAACTTTTTATTTTCCAATTTACGATAAAAAGTAATTAAAATAAAACTGTAGACAATTTAATTTGCTACAAATAATATCTTATACCATTTTCTGTAGGGTTGCTAGTTTACGAGATACAGCGTGAAAACTGTTTGCACTCCTTTTTCCAAGATGGCGGCCGGTGGAGAAGGGTGGTGACACCACAATCTTGAACTTAAGCTTATACTTATCCTTCCAACAAGTCAAAAAAAAATAAAATTTCGTCCTCTAATAAATGCAGGCTAAGGCCTAAAAAATGTCAATGGACTAACTGGTAACCGTCTTTTTGAAACGACGTATTTATATGTTAGTTAAATAATAGTCACTTATTAATGGCTGCTAAACTTTCGTATCAGTGTTAATAATTCTGTTTGTTCTTCATGTATTAAAGATCACCTGTATATTTGTTTACATACTTCTGTTCCATATATTGTATAGAACTAACGTAGTTCTGTTTTTTCTTTTAAAAACATCCAGTCCATGGTTCCAAGTTAAGCTTTCCAAACTCTACTTTCATCAATTGACAGTTACATATTCTTGTAAGTTTTTGCAAGCTAATAGAAGTAGCAGAGGAAACAATAGGACAAAGACAAAATAGTGAATCAAAAGTGATAAGGAATACAAAGCTAAAAACATAGAGACAAAACAAGCATGGATGATGTAAATAAAAATCGAAACAGAGGAAAAACTAAATAAATACAAAAAATAAATAGCGAAAATAAAAATAAAAAGCGAATAATAAGGACTACAAAAAATATACAAATGTGTTAAAAACCAATAAAACAACAATAAAACAACAATAAGACCTAAACTTCGTAAAAAAACTGTGGAAAATATTTCTCTAAGCTGTACAAAATTAATCTAATCTCCAGATACGTTGATTTTCCTCGTTTATTTTCAATCTATACTCCCTAGCCGTCCGTTTTTTAATACATACATGATCTATTCTGGATATATTTATTTTTACGTGTACTAATCATTATTCTGAATAACACCAATTTTCTGTAGCCTTTAAAAAGTTTTGGTGGCAAAGATTTTCTAAAATATTATATCAGCACCATGTTATTCCCTGTTAATAATAAAAAACCTGGTCTATTTACTGGTGTTTATCTGATAAACATCACAAATTACGACGATTTTAATAAAATTAAACAACCTTCGCCTATGACTGTGTTTACTCTAAAAAATAGGTTGTGTTCTCAGGACCGGCTCGATAAATATACTATATAATTTATACATCAAATGAAATGTCTCAAAAAGTTATCATGCCGTTTCGTAAAATCAAAAGTTTTCATTAAACTAATTTTAGTTGCAGTTTAAATAAAAAACACTAAACGCTTCTTCATACTTTGTTTACATTAGGCAAAACACTTTCAAATCACCACTTTTGGTCTCTGAAAGCTACATCAACAAATATTTGGTGAGCTTTTAAACCTTATAAACCTTGTAATGTCAAAGGATTCTTTACTCAAGATCCACAAGGAATCTAAGTTCCTGTAGTTGCCTGTATACCATATCTAACAAACATTTTTTTATTAAAAATCCTTTATAAAAGGTATATAATTTAAAAAACCCAATCGGGCTAGATCACAAAACGTTTTCGGAATCCATATTCCATCATCAGTGCACCTAAAAAGTATATAACCACTTAATTAAAAAGAACGTGAAATTTAAATTTTGACCAAGGTTAACACAAAATGTGGTTAATGCTTACTAGGTATACATGTATTGAGCCAATAAATAATGTGGGCAAAAACCCGTTAAAAGTTGTTTTTTAAATTTAGTTTACATTATATGGTGGTAAATATTGTGATGTTAAAGTTACGAGTGGATTTGGTAACATGGCGACGTATGACTCCACTTGAAGTTGCTGGTCCTGAGACGATGTGTCTACGAGGACTTGATGAAAGCAACTGATTGAAATGACAATCTTGACAAGTTAGGACGGAAGTCCGAACAAAGCAGTCAGTGTAACTTTATGTGTTAGTCTAATTAAGACAGAAGCCAACGCTAATTAAAAAATTGAAAAAGTTAAAATTAAAATAATGTAACAGTAGCAACCATCAATGTTGTTTTTTTAATTTATTTTTAAGAACATGGTGGCAATTTTTTTATTAATTAATGTATGTGGTGAGAAAATTGTGTGGGTATTGTTAGGCAACCAACTATACATACGTCTTAAACTGGTGTGAATTATATATTCTAATATAAGGCCCCTTATGTTTTTTCAACATTTGGTACCTGGAAAATGGAAAATAGACATATGTTGGAAGTTGGATTCTTGAAAATTTATTGTTGATGGGTGAAATAGGAATTGATATATTTTATATTTGAAGGTGGTGTTGAGTGAATAAAATAAAAGCTTGTGTAATCTAATGTTCATGTAATTTTTAACTTATAACTTAAGCATAGAAGGCCCTGTATGTTAAAAAGCAACATTTGGTACCTGGTAAATGTAAAACTTTTTAAGTTACAAGTTCATGAACGTAAATAACTGATTAGGTGTTCACGGAAGAAGTTGGTTAGTTGTTTTGTGTGTGTTGACAAATATATGAGATGAACAAAAATTGATGGTTGGGACGTGGTTTTTGTAATATGATAATCGTACAGTACTCAACTTATAACTTAAGAAGAAAAGGCCCTATCTGTTATGAAGCAACACTAGGTACATGAGAAATATAAAAGGATAAGTTATAAGTATTGGTATATCTTGACAAGAACTGTAAAGATGAAATGGTTGTGGGTGGCTATGTTAAAAAGTAAAAAAGAAAGTTGTGATGTTTTTAAAAATTATGAGAAGAGGAAACACTACAGAAGGCTGAGGTCTCCAGAGATCCGAAACCAAACCCTGAGGGAGATGTGTGGATAAGTAAAATGAGAACTGAATAGTTTAGGAGGGGGATGACGAATAATCTACTCTGAATTTAGAGGTGTCGAAAAGAAGCATAAAAAACATTAGGTATAGGGGTCAGACTTGAAGTTTAGGTTGGATAGAAAGAAGTGGGGAAAGATGGAGAGTATGATGTATTGAAAGAGAGGTTTTGGAGTGAACTAAGGAAGATGGATAGTTGACGAACGAATAATAATAAATATAGATTTTGTTGTAAGAGTAAATTAAGGATATGGGTTATGAGAATAGTTGGCGATGGAGAGGGAGGAAGTCTCGATTGAATGAGACGTGATTGGGTTTTTTAAATTATATACCTTTTATAAAGGATTTTTAATAAAATTTTTTCTTTTTCTTTACTCAAGGTTTAGGTTTTTCGTCGGGACTACTTTTGGTAGACGCAGTCCTCTTGACAGCTTGTGTTGCATTCATTCTTCTTCGAGAATCAGTTGGATATTTCACTAGTATGATGACCTTGCTAATGTTAACACCCTACTACTTCTTGACGAAATATCTCAAGTGTTTTCTGTAGAATTACGGCATAATCTTGTCTTCTTATATTGGTTTGTCTTCTGATTTTATGGGGACTGGAAACTCCTTAGTATGATAGACATGTCTTTTGGAAGTAATTTTGTTATATGATGACTAATATGAAAGGGATGCGAATTACTATCCCCTGCAGCTTAGTCATGATAATTCTTCTCACACACAACTGCCATGCAGTTGCTTTTGGTTCACTGGCAGAAGACTTCATGGCTCATGCTCCATCATTATACTATGATAATTAAACAATATATCTATTTCTATATCCTGTTTACAGCAATAAAAAAATCCTGAACACTGGAAAATATCACAATGAAAAAAGTCCTTGAAGACGAAAACGAAGCAGTAATAAGCTGCATTCATGAAATAATTCAGTGCCAAATGACATGCCAAACACATTGTAGTGAATGGAAGAAACCAGAGAAGGTAAGTCGCAGTGGAGGTTTAGTGCGATGCCATCCAGTAGTTTTACATCGATACTTTTGAAAATCAAATGAGTTTGTTTTTACATGGATGTCTATTGCGCGGTCTACAAGGGTGCTTCTCTGTGATTGGTGCATTTATTGCCAGGTTGCAATTCCCCCGTCATTTCTTGCGCTACAGTACTTGAGTTGCTGCCTATAATTTCTTTTGCGCACTCAGTTTATTTTTGAATTTCAAGTACTAGATATGAAGGATGATCTGATAGCAATTGTGCACCTCACTTCCGTATTGTAGACAATACACACGTATGAATCACATACAACATCATAACTGGAATGTTCTTGAAAATAAGTGGAAGAAGATAACAATTCAACTTGCAACGACAGGTAATTAATACGAATGAGAATATTCAAAATAAAAGATAAACAGTTATTATAGAGGTCTATTATAAAAGACTATAAAATTTTAGTTGTATATCAGTTAGGCATAATAAGTTAATTAATAAACGTATTAAGTAGTTAATGCAAAGTTAGAAAACAATCAAAACTACGCAAAGAGTTAATCAGATTTAATTAATTTACAGCTGTATTATAAAGCTATTTTGACACATTAAATTGGTCCATCTTTCCAACGAAATTATTTACAAACTTTCTCCTTATACACTTTGTTTCATTTGTTGACAAATTTCATGATCTTCCAGCATTGATGAGGTTTGATATTGCTGAAATGGGTGGAATGTCTGTAAGCTCACCACAGAATTCATTATGTCAATAACTAGGTTATGTAAAATACAAACTGCTTTAATAATATCATCCGCAGTAAACGCATTAGTTTCTATGTAAGTACTTAGGATACGCCACACTCTTCTGTTAAATATCCCTCTAGCATCGCCTAGGTTAAGTATAACATAAGGCCTCATGTGTTATTCTTTAGTGGGTAAGCCTCATCTGGTAGAAACACATTAGGAACTTTGATATCGGTTAAGGGAAACTGTGTGTCTTCAGGTATAGGCAATGTATTACAACAGAGGCAGCAAACGTACCCCCATCAACCCCCCCCCCATTTTGTTTCATATACCCATCAACATCAATACATACATTCTTGTAATGGTAATCGGCTACTGCTTGCAAAATAATAGAAAAGCAATGTTTGTAATTAAAATAAATAAAACCAGAATGAATAAGAGACTAATATTCTGCAATACTTTCAATCAATGGCACCAATGTAATTTGGAAAGTTCCACGCTTTATTGAACCGTGCTGCAATATGTTGGAAATCTGAAGTAGATGGTGCAGACATGTAAAGAGGTAGCAAAACCTGCCAGAAATACTTACAACGGTTTTCAAGGAATTGCAAGGGATTTAAACCTACATCCTGTTACTAGATAAGTGTTGACTTTCAATTTACTATAAATGTTTTTTTACATTCAGATAAAGAAATCGGATATGTCTGGAAAAATCTTTGCCAGAAATTTGGAAGCGGCTAAGAAAGACCTTGAAGTTGAGATCAGCTGCTTTAGACGAGTCCTCCTCTAACTGACCATAGTTCAAGTCAATGGTTTTTTTGACTGATCAGTTCATCCCTAGACCGTCCAGTGGAAACCTTGCATCCAACCAATATGATAGTAGGAATCTTATCAAATCAGAAGATGGAGAAGAAGAAATAAATGATAAAAATATTGAGAATACACAGGAAGAAACTATTGTTCGTGCTATTTTCTGCAAATGGAGCTTCAGGAAACATCACAAATGTAAAACAATCTCAAAATGTAAACACCGTCACAACAATAACTGCATACATCCAAAGGGTAACGCTTCAAACTGTTATTGGCTGACAGCTGTTGCGACTACAAACAGAGAAACTGAAAATTCAACAGAGAATATCTCGAATTCTCATATACGAATGAAATCGTTTAGGGTCATTTTTAGTTTGAGGTAAAGATGATGCTATTCCCCTAAACGGCTTCTTTTTATATTTATTGGATGCACTGAAAAAGCTTCTGTTATATAGATATATTACCAATCAGCCACCACTTAGTGACAGCTGAAATTTCATCACTATCATCACTTGACTCACACAACATCGCAAAAGCACAACCTTTTTGTCATTCAAATTTCATCAAACTACTTGACTTGACAGTGGTCCTAGCTCGACTGAGCAGCGCAGGTAACCTCTTTGCTATGTGCTGTCGAGATCGACCGCGACTTAACTAGTAGCGCCACCGCGACCTCCACTGCGACCCACTTGTTCTGTTCGTACCCTTAGACAATGGTTTTTTTCGTATTAAACTTGTTAGCGATATTTGTTATTGTTTAAATAGGGAAATTGGACAAAAAAATAATTATTTAATCTCTAGGGTGGTGAGTTTTCATTTTTCTAATCCTTCTTCTTCTTCAAGTGCCGTCTCCATCAATGGAGGTTAGCGGTTATGGTGGCAAACGTTTGTCTATCTTCAGCTGTTCTTAAGAGTTCCTCAAATCCAAGTCCTGTCCAGTTTCTGATATTACGTAACCAGGACAATTTTTTTCTTCCAATTCCTCGCTTTCCTTCTATTTTGCCTTTTATTATCAACTGAGGGATGTAGTATTTCTCGTTGCGCAACAAATGCTTTAAATAACTGGTTTCTCTTCTTTTGACTGTTCTCAATAGTTCTTTTTCTAAATTGAGTCTCGCTAGTACTTCTTCATTTGTTTTTCGTGCTGTCCAAGGAATTTTCTAATCCTAACTCACCTTAAAGTTTAATTCTGCTGTATCAAGATATTTCTACGCTACCCCGTAAACTGTTTAGGCAGTTTTATATTATAAACACATACGGCTGGTCTTACTATTATAAGATAATGTTGAAATAATGAAAAAATAATATAAGAAATGGTAATACTCATGAACGGGATATATAATGATGTCTTCTTAGATAAAAGAGTGAGATAAAGCCCACATCTCGAGCAACATTTGGAAATCCAGGTTTCATATTCAAAAGTGGTAAATATCGATAGTAACTTAAAAGAAGACTTATCGATTAATGTGGTTCTAATATGATTATTACTAAAACAGACAAATTTATATTTAGCTTATAAATGATACCGTGGATAATAATTTTTGGCTATATTTTATGAACTAGTGCACTGGCACTCTTATCGATTCTGGTACTTTCAAGACTAAAACACGTCTCTTCAGTATCGCATACAGAGCGACAGAGTATTTACGCGTTTTGGATTATCTGTGCTTTTGGTCTGAGATACCGATGTGAGCTTTTTTGTCACTTGTATTGGAGTATAAAAATTTAAGTTGGTTTTTACAGAAAATGATGTCAAGAACATTGTTTATCGAAAATATTGGGTATCAATTAATTGAAAGATAAAACTCCTTGAAAGCCACGTAACACCTATTTGTACTAAATATTTGTAATTCATTCATGTATCTGAGGCACTTGATACCTATTTGTACTGAATGCGTAGAAAATATTGAAAAATTCAACAAGAAAAATTCAGTTTCACCAAAGATTTTTTATGATTTCGTTAGTTCCATATTACTTACTAGGCTTTTAGAAACATGTAGTTAATTTTATATTAATAAATTTAAACAAGGACTTTTATTGAGTTAGGGTTTTCTCAGATAATGTATTTTTTGTTTTACTTTTTTTCTTTTTGTGAAAATTGTTACTGAATTTTATTAAAAAATATCTAAAACATTGTTATATTACTTAATCAACAAAGAAAAATACTGGTAAATGTCGTTTTAAAAATACATGTCACAGTTTAAGCATGTAGGTCTCTGAGACCCTGTTTTCCTCCATATATAATTGAAACATGTTATCTCCGGAAGGTTAAAAAACCGAACAAGTCGAAACTTATACGTATGCATGTACGCTGAAATCTACAAAAGTTGAGTTCTTATTTAGCCTTCTACATATAAGTCGATTATTTAGAGATGAAAGCTGCCTCGAATTAGGCAGCTCCTTTTCAGGATAGTCTGCTGGGTCAATGTCAGTACTTTCCAGTTTACCTGACTCCAATCCTGGATGATGCTAATTCGATTTCAATAATACGAAAATATTAAATCTATCGATCTCGGTAAACCTAACTTCTATTTTAGTGTGTTTTACGCATTTATTAATTATCAGAAAAAGTGTGAGCGTCAAGTAACCAGCTATATTTATAATTCTTGCACGTGGACACTTGCTGTTACGTAGCAAACATCACGTTTATAATTTTTCTGCTTATTATCAATGAAACGGTTGATGCAATGCTATATAAAAGCTTTTTTACTTCTGGTTTTTATGTTGTCGCTTGTCGCATGAAAAATACAGGTATTGAAAATATTTGCATTTTTTTCATCTCCTATATACTCGTAATATACTTTTATTGAAGCGAAAAATTAAAATAAAATCTTCATTCTGAATAAAACAAAAAGTATTAAGAAACTAAAAATTTATTTTAAACAGATATAAATAGAATTCTTTCATCTCTTTTTGTCTTATTCCTAAACAATCATAAAATAACATGTTAAAATGATATGTCATTAAACTAACCTGGTGTTATGTATTTTAAAAGTTTTGTCATCTTCAGTAGCAATTCTTCTCAATTTTTAGATCTCTCATGAAGATCGTGATAAATATTTTTGTCCATAAGGAAACATGTTTGGGACTAAGTCAGCAAAACTAAGTCATATAATCTAATTTTTCATCGGTATTCACTGCGGAATAGTTTCATAAATAAAAGTCCTAACTAATTGACTGTTGTACGGAAAAATCCCGTCGTTTTCACATTAAACTAAGTTTAAATTTTCAAGTCAGAAAACTCTTGAAATTCGATGAAATGATAAGTCGACGTTTGTTTTCAACATATGAAAACAAATACTAAAAATACTTTAAATGTTTGGTTAATGCTATTTGGGCCTTGTTGGTAGGCCTTTCAGTACTTCTTCGCTGTTACATGGATAACCGTATCATCAGGCTGGTCTGCCTGATCAGGAATCAGGTTGGTATACCAGTTGATAGCGATTCACTCTTTAATAGCAAATAAAAGTTCCTTACTTTTTGGTAGTTTTTCTAGATCCCCATGTGTGTTTTTCGCATTGAAGTCTTCTCCAATAATAAAACTTTTTCCTAAGCTTTTTAAGAATTCAATAAATGTTTTTTTAATGGAATATTTAGGTGGGCAATAGATTGATATTTGTCTGAAAAGTTTTAGTTTTTATGTGTATTTTAGTAGCTTGAATATATTCAAGCAGGGGTGTAATGGGATAGTGATGTGCAACATATAGCCTCTCCTATTCAAATGTCAATCTCACCTGCTCGTATGATGATCTAGATTATTCTAGATCATGGTCATCTGCTGCATCCTACTAGATAACCAACAAGGCTCTGACGACCGAGTGTTTGCCGGGATAAGCAATCTACCATTTATTAGCCAACGGCTTCGGGCGGATAAGCTAGTAAGTGGAAGAGCACTCTGTTGCCCTGAGATTAAAAAATTGGTCTCTAAAGCCGGAAGAACCAAGAAAGTGGTCAACGGTATCAGAATTCAGAAGGCAACGAGAAACCACTGCATTAAAGGTCCCTGATGACATCCCTAGTACAGCTATCATGGCAAACACAATTAAAGTGGAAACAGCTACTAATCATGGAATACGGAAACCAAGATTCAGCAGACGAGGTGATCCACCTCTAGATCACAGGACCTCCTAGTAACCCAGAGAAAACCCTGTGACAGAACTGGAAAAGTCTCTTTGAAAAGTTCAGAGTTCAATATCAAAATATGTACTTGGAATGTGAAGACAATGTATCAGGCTGGAAAACTTCATAATACCATTCAATAAATTACCAGATTTGGAGTAGGTATAATGGGTATAAGCAAAATGAGGTGGCCAAATAGTAGTGCTTTTATTTTTGACAACCATATATGTATACCACTCGTGAAATGATGACGGTCAACATTATGTATGGAGCTGGAGTAATTGTATCTCTTCAATTAGGTCAACATGTTACAAATGTTATACCTGTTTCTGCAAGCATAATAATAATTAAAATGAATACTACTCCGGTCAAATTAAATGTTTCACAAGTGTATGCCCCAACCAGCGATAAACCAGAAGAAGCGGTAGAGTAATTCTATAAGTTGTTGATAAATTCACTTAAATAAATTGAAAAAGAAGATATAACTATTATTACGGGTTACTTGAATGCGAAAATTGGTTAAAGAGAAAAGCGAAAAAAGAGAAAATTGGTGTAGGGAAGAGAAATGAAAGGGGAGAAAGATTAAAACTGTTTGTAGAGGAAGAAGTATTTGCAATACTAAACACGTTCTTCAAACTACCACCAAGATGTTTGTATACTTGGGTATTTCCGCAAGATCAACCAGGAAACATAACAAGGAATCAAATTGATTACATAATGGTGAACAAGAGATTCCGTAATGAATGCCTATCAGTTAAAAGTTATTCCGGTGCCTACGTATCGTCAAATCATATTCCTGTTATTGGTAAATTTAGGTGTAGATTTAAAAAGGTTACAAAAAAGAATAGTAACAAAAAATGTCATATGAGAAGACTTACAGATAAGGAAATAAAGGAGACAGTCGCACGAATTATTTCAGAAAAGCTAAATAACATGGAGCAAACATATGATCCAGAAGAATCACTTTAGATCAGAGAAATATATCTAGAAAATAAAGAGAAGAGGAAAAGTTTGATGAATGACAATATACTGCAACTCATGGAAGAAAGAAGAAAATCTAAGAATAACAAAAGAATGTACATAAATATTCAGAGACAAATAAGAACCGAAATACGAAAGCCCAAAGAAAATTGGTTAAAAACCCAGTGTGAAGAAATAGAGTTGTTAGAACAAAAACACGATACATTTAATATGCACAAAAAGGTAAAACAAGCTGCTGGTGTTCAAAAATCCAACACAGTTAGCAAACTGCAAGATCAACAGGGGAACATCATCACAGATAAAAATCAAGAAAAATGCATATATGCAGTGGGTACGAAAGATGCTCTCTTTAGCATACAAGTGCTATTTCAACGATGCAGAGATGTGAATTGCGATATTTATGCATGCTTCATTGATTACCATAAAGTATTTGATACAGTAAAATACGATAAGCTGATAGAGATATTAACAACTATTGGAATAAACACCTAGTATCTAAGAATTATTAGCAATCTTTACTGGAATCAAACATCGTCTATCCGTATAGAGGCAGGAGAATCCAATGATATCAAAATCAAACGTGGGGTCCGACAGGGATGTATACTATCACCCTTGGTGTTTAACATCTACTCTGAGGAAATATTTTAAGAAGCAGTAGAAGATGTTAAAGCCGGAATTCGAATTAACGGAGAATGTATTAATAACATCAGATTCGCGGATGATACGGTGGTATTCGCTGACAGTTATGAAGCCCTTAAGGAGTTGATGAATAGAATTACGAAAGTGAATCAAAGATATGGACTTTCACTGAACATTAAGAAAACAAAATGTATGATGATTTCTAAAAAGGAACAGCAAATTGAAAGAATCATTGTGAATGGTTAACCAATAGAAAGAGTAAAAACATACACCTAATCCAGTAAAATAAGGCAAAAAAGGGGGCAAACCTCGGAATGAAAGATAATAAGCTGAAAATTTGCATACGTCTTTATTTTGATGGTATAAAACTTACCTCAAAAGTCTCATATAATCACGTGTCCGAGACTTAAGATATTAAAGGTCAAAGGTCACGAAAATGAGTTTTCTGCAAATATCTCGTTTCCCTTACACTTTATGACATTTAAGGTGTTAAGAAAAATTGTTGAATGGAAAATTCTCTTCAATTTTTGTCTCAAGTACTTTTATGTACCTTCAACCCTTCTTAAGATAGAGCGCAAAGAGTGGGGGACCGCTTACCTGTGTATACGGTAACGCGAAGTCAGCCAGTAGGATTCAATAAATAATAAGTTATATAGTTAATTATTCACTTAAAATACTATTATTATCATTAATTTTTTATTATTTATTATTTAATAAAATATATTTATAGATATTAATTATAAAATATATATTTTTTATATAATATTTATTTTATTTTTAACAAACATACAATATTAAATAAAATACTTTTTGTCCATATTACTACGAATATTATATCTCGAAATACAAATCTCTTGTACGGCGGTTGCTGTTTCTGCGAAGCTGTAGCAGATGCTCCTTTGTTATATATGACCTAACCGGTTTTTTTTAATATGACTTTCTACACACCGTGGCGAATGAGTTTGGGACTTCTATGTATATACGCACAATAGCGGTGGACGGATATTTCACTTGATGATGGGAATGGTAGGGTAGAGCTATTTCTCTGCGTTAGTATTTCTTTACCGAAAAAAATTTATTTTATCGTTCAGTTGAAAACCGCCAGCACCAGAAGAACTGCTAAATACAATATTTTGCAATTGCAAAAGTTGTGGTTCTAATTGCGGATGCAGGAAATCAGGATTGCAATGTACTTTAATTTGTGGGCAGTGTAATGGACAATCATGTCTAAACGCTTCATCAACTTCAGATGATTTCAATGAAGAAAGTAAATATGCACCTGATATTCTTGAATATTTTTATTCTGATACTTTAATAAACGAGAATGATGATGATGAATCCCATATTGAGCAGTCAGAGGAAGAAGAAGAAGAAGAAGAAGAAGACGATGAAGAAGAAAATTAATACAAAAATATTAACCATACATAATAAAAGAATATATATTATATTTGTAACTTTAATAAATCGATTATTGGATTAATAAATAAACATATAATTTAAAAAAATAATAAAAAATATGATTTTTTCAGTATTTAATTAAATATAAAAATGATTATTGTTGAATTCTGCACTTGATCTTAATTTATCGTATATACAGCTGTTAAAAATATCATTAAAGTTCATTTGAAATATTTCATTTAATATTGTATGTTTGTTAAAAATAAAATAAATATTATATAAAAAATATATATTTTATAATTAATATCTATAAATATAGTTTATTAAATAATAAATAATAAAAATTTAATGATAATAATAGTATTTTAAGTGAATAATTAACTATATAACTTATTATTTATTGAATCCTACTGGCTGACTTCGCGTTACCGTATACACAGGTAAGCGGTCCCCCACTCTTTGCGCTCTATCTTAAGAAGGGCTGAAGGTACATAAAAGTACTTCAGACAAAAATTGAAGAGAATTTTCCATTCTACAATTTTTCTTACCACCTTAAATGTCATAAAGTGTAAGAGAAACGAGATATTTGCAGAAAACTCATTTTCGTGACCTTTGACCTTAAATATCTTAAGTCGCGGACACGTGATTATATGAGACTTTTGAGGTAAGTTTTATACCATCAAAATAAAGACTTATGCAAATTTTCAGCTTATTATCTTTCATTCCGAGGTTGCATCCTTATTTTACCGGACTAACCTACCTTGGTACGAACGTCAATGAAAAATGGGACCATTCCCTAGAAATAAAATCTAGAATAGAGAAAGCAAGATCTGCATTTCAAAAAATGGCTAAGCTATTCAAATGCCACGATTTATTAGTACCCATAAAAATCAGGTTACTACGATGTTATATCTTTCCTATACTGTTGTACGGAGTCGTTTACTCTCACACACGCTCACCAGGAAGGCGAAGAATTTCCTGGCTGAAAAATGTACGTACGTGGTTCATCACAACAACCACACATCTTTTCAAAGCTGCAGTTTGCAAAATACAGATTGCCATGATGGTCGGCAACATCCGAAACGGATAGGTACTACAAGAAGAATCAGCATCCTTAGACGGCGTTTCTTTGCAGCGCACAATGCAGAGAAGCTCTTTTGGTAGCATTTGCTCTTTTGGCAGCAAGTGACCGTACTTTACTTTCACGAATGTCTTGTGCAGTCTTGCCATATACGTAACGACTGTGTATATGCACATTATTGTATGATGTAAAATAGATTCTACTGGTTGAACATATTCTGTTCTGAAGGTCGCATTATACTGATGGACAAAATAAATCATAAGGCATCTGCTTAAACCCTTTCCACTACCTCACAAGAAGTAATGAAAACTTAGTTATCTAACTGAACTGAAAACTTATCTAACTGACTAGGAACCGCAAAGACAGATTTCACTGTACTCTTCGAGCGGCAACAGCAGGTTTCGTCCGCGCATCACGTGCAAAAAATATTGCGATTCACGAACGTGAGTGCTGTACCATGCCAGATTAGGTTGTGGTCTTCATGCTTTTTGTATTCCGCCGAAATATAGCAGTTGTTGATTTTTGAGTTTTTTTCAACTTTTTAAGGATTCCTGTAAACCTTAAACAAAGAAAAAAAGTACAATATTAGTACAATAATTACAAAAGTATGTGTCGGTTAGATAGCTAAGTTGGTTCAGGCCCTGGCCCTGGCCATAAAAACAAAAAAGTAAGGTAAATTATAAGTGAATCTGCTACTTATAAGAAGAATTAGATTGTTGTTTACAACGTAATAACACAAGATAATATCATTACTTAAAAAAATAGTTTGTAAACGATTTGCACAATAAGGGTTAAATAGTTAAAAATAAATACTATAATCTAATTCCAGTTCTTCAGCGATTTGTCTTAATCATATTCAATGATTTGGTTATTATTATTCTAACAAAACATAAACGCAGTTTGTTTCCGTATTTTCTATTTAAACACCAACTAATCAAAGTATACTGATGACATGATCTACTAAAATTGCTCCTTGTAGCTATACAAATATAGGTAGCTATTACATAACGCTTATAGGAAATTAGAAGATTGTTGGGTTGTGGTACGTGTTGTATTTCATTAAACTTCGGTATTTTTACGAAACAGTATGGAGATGGCATCGATACGCAATATAGAGATGTAAAGCATCGGTATTATAAATAAGCGGTATAGTCCAGTATCACCAGATACACATAGATTTCCAAAAAAAAAAACAAACATGATGCAATGAGATAAGAAAAACACAGGAAAAAAGCAAAGAAAGTTATTTTAATGAGGAAGTCAAATCAAAAAAAGATAATTTGACATTCTTCTTCTTCTTCTATACACCATTGACTTTTCCGATATATCTTCATTGTTTCTAATGTATTATCAATTTTGTATTCGTATTGTTTTTTTCAAGGAAAAAAATCTAAAATATCAAAACTATCTGCCGTTCCAGTATCAACTTTTACTAACCTGTAGCCGCAAATATTTTTAACTCAATTAATAGTAATTAATTTTTAAACAAAAATTTTATTTCGTTAATTTATTTTATAATAAAATACGCTGCTTATGACGTATATGCATGATTTTTTTCATATAAAATTAAGCTAATTGTTTTAAATATGATGATACAAGGTTGCCTGGGAAAAAATGGTCGAAAAAAAAATAGTCGGTATTGATAGTAAGTAAATGGACAAACGCAAAATCTTAACTTCTTTCCTAAGTACTCTTGTGAGCTATTTAGACGTCAGACTGGCTGTTCATGTAATTTGAGTACTTGTTACTAGGTTCTGAGTTCTGGTGTGCGTATTTATTTCGTGTCATGATTTGTACAATTGCCGATAATAAGGCATTGAGTGGGTTAAACCTCATTTTGTTTATTTTATATATTTTTACGGTATACATAGATTTTCTGTTTTTTTTCCGTTTATCCTAGTAATTAGTACTACAGATAAAATGGCTAATAAACATTAGCCAGCTACTGCGTGCAAGAAAGTTATGCCCTATTGCTGAAAAAAAAATTGGTGTGAGGTATACCAATATACCTCCAAGAAACTTTAAATGAAGAAAATAGTCAAGATGATAATAGTTTCTTTATCTACGACTCTATACCTGATGAATATATAGAATATGATTGTCAGCGATTTTTTGCTCGTAACGGTGTTAAGTGGTATTCAAAGTCATTAATTTCAAAGAATGAGGACTCTCTAAAAAATTTTGTACATTTACCTGACTCACAAGATTGGCACGAAATATTATTAGTCAAACTAAAGAAATTACTTCTCCATCCACACTCCCTGCTAAGAAAATCGTATCTGACAGCTAGGTACTTCCAAATAAAACATGGGAATGAGACTTTAAAAAGAATTTAAAACGTCTTGCGACGCTGTCCGATGCCTAATTTCCATGACACTTTATCATCCCATTAGCCCTCTCTAAGATCTCTTGCGCTCATCGCCTTCGTTACTCCCTCTCTCCAAGATTTCTTGGGTCTTCCTCTCTTTCTGCGTTTGGTGGTATCCATTGCATAATTATTTTTGAGAGTCTTGAGTTATCCATCCTCTGGACGTGTTCGTCCCATATCAGCTGTTTTCTTTCTATGTCTGTTGTTAGAGAGCCGTCAACCCCCATTCGTTGTCTTATCTCATCATTACGTATTCTCTCTCTGCGTGATACTATTACTGATCTTCTAAAAGCGTCCATTTCTACTGCCTCCAGTTTTCTTCTGTTGTTTTCGGTTATTCGCCAAGTTTCCGCTCCGTACAATAGACTGCTTTTAATAAAAGATGTAATAAAAAATGTATACAAGCAAAACTCTCCAAGGTCTACGCCCATGCCTCTGCATTTTCGTTTCCACTCTTTCAATGCTTTTGCAACATATATTTTAAACAAGGTCGGTGATACACAACACCCCTGACGTAGACCTTTATTAAGCTTTGCGATAGTCTGTTTCCATTTTTTATTTGTGATGTTGACCCTTCATACAAATTTTCAAAGGCTTTTATTAAGGTGACACTAATATTCGTCTCTCGTAACACGTTCCAGACTTTGTTTACAGGAACTGTATCGACCGCCTTCTGCAAGTCAATAAACATGAGGTGGGTTTCTTGATTTGTACTTAATTTTTTTTTCTATTAGTTGTTTGAGGCAGAAGATATTATCAGTACAGCTTCTTCTTGTTCGAAAACCGGATTGTTCTTCTTTCTCTTGGTCTTTGTATTTCTTCTCAATGCGGTCTCTAATTATTCGTCCATACAAACGGCTGAATGTACTAGTGACTAATATCCCTCTATAATTTTCACATTTAAGCTTATCTCCTTTCTTATGGATCGACGAAATATAGGCAATTTTCCACTCGTCGGGTACGGGAGAACCATTTACAAATTGATTTATGCACCAAGTGACGGTTTCAAACAATTTTTGTGATCCACTTTTTATTAGTTCGGCTGGGATATCCCCTGGTCCTGGAGACCTACTGTTTTTCAGTTCTTTTATAGCTTGTCTAATTTCTGTCACTTGTATTGTTATATCTTCTCCTTTAATATTAACCTCTGTTGGTGATTGAGTTAAGTATTCGTCCCTATTTTCTGTCAGTAGTTCCCCATAGTACTTTTCCCATTTTTTTGTGGATATTAATTGAATGTTTGTGCTCTTCCTTTCGTTAGTTCTTATTTTACTGAGGAACTTCCATGTTTCTGTACATTTTCTGCCTCCCAGGTAGGTATTAATTTCCTGGCATTGCTTATCGCACATTTATCTTTTTGCTTTTACTGTTTTTCTTGTTGTTATCCATTTGTGAAATATAAACAAACTTTTAAAATGTGTCTATTATCGACCTCGGTGACGCTAAGAGGAACTGAAAGATTATTTTTGGGTATTTTAACTTGTACGAAAGGAAAGAGAAATACACTGAAATTACTCTTCGGTGTTGTAACACATATACGAGGGGATTTCAATATATACCAAGGAATTTACAAATGCTACAGTCTTCGATCCAGCTGCTTAATCTGCTGTTATTTTTAAATTACAAAAAAGAGAAATACATCTGTTTGGCATCAGAGGAACAACATATTGCAGAAACTACTTCAAAAATCACGGGATTTTAACGCTTTTCTCTTTATATGTTTTAGAAACTGTTTGCTTAATTCGTAAACACGTACATGTTTTTCGAGCAAGACCTAATTATGACTACTCCACCAAAAAGTCAAACTTTGGTGTTTATTTGTCGATCTCGTCCACTGACTTAGTAAAAAAATCCATATTTTGCAAAAAAAAAACATATACAACCCTCTTCTTGTACAACTTAAATCTGCAATATTTTTCCCCAAGTTCCGTAAAATGACAAAAGCCTATCTATCTGAAAGACGATAATTATTCAGTAGAAGTTTCTTAATGAATAACTATACTAAAAGTTAGTATAGTTATAATATATAGAGATATAACTAAAAGAATAAATACAATAAAACTATAAATTATACAACCTATGTATACCTTTCTATACATAGAAGTAACTAAAGTATTTTTATCTATTTTGGGTATCATAAGCAGCAACTTCAACTTATTAGCTCGTAAGGTTTAATTATGCAATTTGCAATTTATTTAAATTTTGCAATGTATTGTGTATTTTATTATCTTTGATTTTGTGTTCTTTTTTCTTCTTCTTCTTCAGCCTTAAGTAATCCAACTTTGGACATAGGCCTCCCCAAATCAATCCAGTGTTTTATATTTTGCTCCACTTGTTTCCAGTTGTGTCCTCCGATTTTCTTAATATCATCAGCCCATCTTATTTGTGGTTTTCCTCTGTTTCTCTTTCCTAACCATGTTCTCCATTGTTGTATTTCGTGGTTCCATCTTTAATCCTTCAGTCGGGCATTGTGTCCTGCGAAGCTCCATTTTAATTTGGCAGCATGTTCCCCTGCGTCTTTTACTTTGGTTTTGCTTTTAATCTATTTGTTTGTTTTTTTTTGTCTATAAGTCTCACCGCGAGCATTGATCTTTCCATCGCTCTTTGTGCCTTTACTTTATGATATGTTTATTTTGTGATGATTTATGTAATTTTAGTCAATTGTAATTATTGTTTTTGTTATTTTCTGACTTTTTGTAAGCTTTGTCCATAATATCGTAGAATTTTTAGTGTAAATAAAGTAAATTTCTTATTTGCATATATATGTTAACCCTTTATATGGTCAATCTTTTAACCAGTCAGAAATAAAAATGCGTCCTTAACAGTTAGTGGTTTAAATATTAACCGTTTAACACAAAACACTGTTTATAGATGCACGTGGCACAGAGATACAGAAGAACGAGTTGTAATGTCGACCAGTATCTGTTTAGCTCCTGTACTGTTCGAAAACACGTTTTAGTCACGTTACGATATTTTGTTATTTTTTTGTGAATTCTTATTCATTTTAACAACTTAAATGTGACAGATAAGTTTCTTAAAGATAATAGTCACAACTTGACTGTTGCATGAAAATAGTACACCGCTAGGATAATAATTCTTAGTTATAGTTGCCATAACCTCAAAAATCACAAGGTCGTGCATACTTATACTTTAACAATAACGTGTAGGTTTTTGAGAAAAAAGATTTAAATTTAGGTATAAAGATGGAATATAAATTTAGATATATTATATTTATTTCCATGTGATATTAGGATAAACGTATGTAAATTGTTCTTATTTGCTAGGTAAATGAATAGTAAAATATATTGATTTTTTTTATTCTGAATATAATACAGAGCTCATAACTAGTACTAGTAAGAGAAAACGAAATACATCTTTTGACAACTATGATAGTGATGATTTAAGAAATGCTCCAAACTTTTTCCTGAACATAATGATGATGATGATGATCTGCCCTTGTCAAGTATTTTTGACTTGACCAAAAAGCTTCTTTGATTCAAATGGAATATATATGAAACAAAAAGTAGTAAACCTAAGAACAAGTACACAATAGATATTTGTGATGAAGCGTTTGGGCCAAATGTTGAAGTAAATGTTAATTCTTTAATCAGAAATATTCCTGAATGTATTTGATGAAGAACTCTGTAATACCATTATTGCAGAGTCCAAAAAATATACGAAGCAGAAGCATGCACATTTAGATATAGTTTATTTCACGAAAAATGGTTGAGTGCTTAATGATTGCAATAAAACCCGACCGCAAGTACCCCAGCTTAGTCAACATTAGTTGAGCAGGTAAGTATTCAGGTAAAATTAAAGCTACTGTGGAGTGTCGTTATCTTGTTTGCATAATAAATTCCTGGTAATATAAAAACAATTAAAAAATCGTATAAAATTATAAAAACGATTAGAATACATTTTATTTCATAAAGTTGTAAACATTTTAACAGTGAGTTTCACTATCAGTGGTTGATTTTTTAATGACCACAATAAATTTGTTGATCGTTAAGTATTCCTGGAATAATTATACAGGTTCCCTCTATTCTGTATAATTTGTAAAAGTATATAAAACCGATGAGAAATTATTAAATATACATTTTGTTTCATTTAGTTGAAAGTGTTACAAGTGTTACCAGTATTATACCTATTTATACCTATAAAACAGCATTATGTGGCCTCCGTGGAAAAACATTGATGGTGCTTCTTCCAGTGTTCCAGCAAAGAAAAAGCATTTATCTGCCGACGCTAGAGAAATCGTAAAAACAATATATAGTTCTTTACTTACAAGAGGACTTACTGCTAATACTGCTGCCAGTGAAATATCTGATTTAACGAAAATACCTCTAACCACAGTGAAAAGAATTACACCAAATCCAATTAAGTCAAGAAGGAAGCGTAAGGATGCCGGTTCTACCAAATGTATTGACGAAAGTGATAAAGACCTAATAAGAAGAAAAATTTACACAATGTACGAAGAGCAACGGATACCTACATTAGATGCTTTAAAACAACGGCTGACTAATGATGATACACAAATAAACTGTAGCCGCATTAGTCTTTGGAGGATTTTGTCTAAAATGGGCTTCAGATATCGTACAATTGACAAAAGGCAAGTGCTTATGGAGTCCCATCGTTTACAAAAGGGGCGTACTGAATATATAACTTCCATAAGAAAGTACCGTACAGAAGATCGACCAATAATTTATCTATACGAGACATGGTTTGACACTCATGAAACACCATCCAAAGGATAGTCCGATTCTTCCAGCAGGTGTCAAACAAAAGCTCCATCAAACAAAGGGAAAAGAATAACAATTTTACATGCAGGATCAGAAAATGGTTGGGTCCCAAATGCCTTATGGCTTTCTGCAAAGAACATTAAAGACTCCTACGTGGACTACCACGTCAGAGCTTTTTGAGCAATGGTTTAAGAATTGTCTTATACCTAACCTTCCTCAAAATAGTGTGATAGTAATGGACAATGCAAGTTACCACAGTCGCCAATTACATAAATCTACAAGTACAAATAACACGAAAATTTAAATTTAAAACTACCTGTTAGAAAACGATATATATTTTAAAGAAAGTTATTTAAAAAATGAACTGTTAGAAGTGTTAAAATCATTTTCTATTAAAAAAGTATATATTTGTGACGGATTGGCCGAGGACATGGGACATACAGTATTATGGCTTCCACCCTACTATTGTTTATTTAATCCCATAGAGCATATGTGGCACCAACTAAAGTCAAATGTTAGGTCACAAAATGTTTCTCCGACTTTAAGTTGTAGTGTAGTCAAATTAATAAGAAAATGTGTTGATGATATCTCCCCAGAAAGTTAAAAAAATTCAGTACGCCGTGTAATGAACGTAGAAAATTCATATGTTACTTTGAATCACATAATTAAACCAATTGTTATTAATCTTAAAGAGGATAGCGACAGCGAAACAGAATTAGGTATTTAGGAATTCATAAATATATTTGGGTTATTTTGGGTATTTTTTTTGTAAATATTAACTTGTATATATTTTTCTATATTTTTTTTCAATTCATCTATTTTTTGTACATTATGTATTCGTTTGTATGTATATACTGTAAATAGAACTATTATTACTATTACTGTACATTTTTAACGATATCCGATTAGGAAGAGCAAATACTTTTAAACACGCCAGTTTTTTGCTGACAGTCCTAAGCCTGTAAAAAGTGTGAAGGAAAGTACCTTTATGAATTTAGATCCATATACTACAATTATTCACGTAGAACAAAAAAACTACTTTCTTCATGTTAAAAATTGTTCAATTATCAAGTATATTCACTTGAACAACCTGAAAATACCATATGAAATAATTTAATAAATTTTTATAATCGTGTATTACACAGCTACCAATGAAATATATTAAATAACAAACTTTCTGAAGTGCGACCCTGTGTACTTCGGTAGTTTATTGAGAGACTCTTGTATACACAATAGGATCAAATCAGGTAACCATTAAGCACTCAACTATTTTTCGTGAAACAAACTATACATCAGTAGATAAATTCAAAGCATTTTTAGGAGTCTTAATTATAATGGGTTTGAACCCTAACCTAGTTCACGCGTTTATTGGTCCAGGGATAATAATTTTTATTTAATTTTTTTAAATTGCTGATATATCTTTGAAAAGATTTCTAAAAATACTTCGTTTCCTAAATTTGAACGATAATATGTCAAAAGCTGTGGACACTGATTTCGACAAATTATATAAAGTGCAACCAATGGTATCCAGTGTTCACAAAAATTTCATGAATAGTTTAAGTTCAACTAGAAATATGGCGGTTGACGAGAGCATGCTACCGTTCAAAGTTCGTAGTAGCCTGAAGCAATACATGCCGCAGAAACCAACAAAGCGTGGTATCAAAATTGGGCTAAGGCTTGTGCAGATACTACTATTTGTTGAATTTTTCTATTTATTAAGTAAAAAGGTCAGTGCCGAAGAAGGTTCTTTAGGTGAAAAGACTGTGTAAGAATTAACAAGCGCATCGCAAGGAAAAAATTTTAGTGTATATTTTAGTGTAAGTTTTTCATTATTGACTAAACTTCTCAATTGTAACATTTTTGAATGTAACACAATTAGAGTATTTTCGTAGTAGTTAAGTATGCTAAGTTAGATAAGTCCTTGCAAGTAGGTGAATACGATTGTACTCGTAGTGGAGATATACTCGTTAGCAAATGGATGGACAGAGAAAAAAAAAAGTGTTGCAGTAGAAAGCACCATTCATAAAATTTCAGAAACGAGCACAATAATGCAGAAAAATAAAGAAAGTGTCAAGATGGTAATATAATGTCCAAGAGCAATTACGGACTTTATCAAACATATGGGTGGGGTAGACTTCTTTGACCAACTTTATTCATATTATAACTTAACTTGGAAGTCACGACGGTGATGGCTGAAGTTATTTTATTACTTTCTCGATACTAGTATTGTAAATAGTTATATTTTGTACAAAATCACAGTTTTCCTTCATACCTCCAGCCAAAAACAAAATGAAATACATTGAAGGTAGAACTGTAACAGTTGAGACTTCCACCTAGATTGTCTAACGTAGGCAGTCACATGCCAAACCACACTAAATCCCGGCGGTGTTCACGTTGTAGTACTGACAAAAAACCAAAACGATCTAATATCCAATGCATAAAATGTAAAGTTACACTTTGAATTCCGTATTATGCACCATTCCACAACAAATAAATTGAAATTTTTATTTCGCTAAACATACTTATTCTCAATGTTTTCCGATATTTTTAGAATATTAATTTTGTGTATTTATTAAGTCGAGTTTTGGTTGAATGTTTTGCAGCTACCATAAAAAGTTTTTTGAATAAGTCTTGTCTTTTTCTCTCTTATAGGTTTCAGAAGTGGTTGATAATTTAACCTGTGACCATAAGCTATTTTACTGACTGTAAATGAACGCTGATTGGAATTTCGACAATCTTAAAAAATATTTAACTAGTCTTAAAAAAATAAGTAAATGCCACTCGTAATACATTGAACAACAATAAACACATTAGCCTTATTGTTTGTGATAATTTTGATAAAAAATCAATTTGCGCTATAACGGGTTAAAATGAGAAGTCTAATAATTGCTTTGTGACTTGTGCTTTTTAACTTTCCATCATCGGTGACGATGGTTTCCAGGTATTCTTAGATACCTTATCTAATTTTTTCCTTTACATAACATAATGAGTTGATAATAAATATTATATCTAAAAGATATGACATCATTTATACTTTGGAAGACATTTTTACTGGCCTAATAGTCGCAGTCGTAATTGCCACCTCGTAGTCACTACCGCACCGACGCGGCGTGATATGCAGAAGAGAAGAGAAATTCACTAGAAATCGAGCAGGAAAGTGCAGGTGAAATTGTGGATGATGGTTATGATGGCATCTATAAAAGGAAAGCTAATAAATGCGATTTTGATCCAGATTTAGAGAAATGTTTTCACTAATTGCTATACATATTTTTATTAGGTGTATCTTGATTGTACCTAATACGTAAAGCACCATTTAACAATGCAGGTGTCCCGGTTTTTAGAGATTTGTGATATGCTATGTGTAGGTATTTTATTTTTTTTTTATTTTAAAAATAGTCAATCTTTCTATGTATTTGCTTGTTTTTGATCTATGTAGTCAATGAAGTGGCCAATATCGGTTCACTTTTTGAATGAATTTCCCCATATATATATATATATATATATATATATATATATATATATATATATATATATATATATATATATATATATATATATATATATATATATATATATATATATATATATATATATATATATATATATATATATATATATATGAAAATTACTCGGAGTTCTCGGGAAGAACCGCGTTGAGAATTTAAAACGCGACGTTCCCATTTTGGAGCCATTTTCAAAAGTGATGATACGGTTCCGTTCGAGTTCGGGGTCTCAATCTGCCTACTCCCCTCACTCGAGACGTACCAGTATCGTGTTCTGTATAAATACAAGAACTGTCTCTCGTCTCGGCACTGAGGTCTCAATCTGCCTACTCCTCAGTGTCGAGTGACAACCGGTCTTACCCTGTGTGGCTGCTTTTATACCATCCGTATGCGCGGGAACGGTATGCGCTGACGTATATATATATATATATATATATATATATATATATATATATATATATATATATATATATATATATATATATATATATGTGTATATATATGTATATATATATATATATATATATATATATATATATATATTCGTTTTTTGTCAAAGCAATCTTCAGTTTTTAAATCTCTGGCGGTCATTGCATCTTCGACATCTTCTCTCCAGGACGTCTTTTTAAGGTATATTGTTTTATTTTTATGACATTACATTTAGTTTACCCCAGCATGTATGGGTACATCACCGCCATAAAAGTAGGGATTTTAAAATAGACCCCGAGAGATTGGTAAACTCATTACTGGCCTACTTACACCCCGTGTCAGGTATAGACCATAAACCCCTTGCAAACCGCTAAGATTTGGTAATTTGACAGAATAAATATAAAATAGCTGTATTAAATGTAAATGTAATTCATTGGTTTTTATTTGGGAATTCCACAAAAATAGGCTATAAAGTGATGAGTTGGTACACTTCCGCATGTATTTTGTTTAAGGATGATCCATTAACCTAAAATATTCTTTTTTTTTGGTGTCTGAAAATAGAGTACCTACTGGTTAAATAACTGGACGTATACGAACTTACGAACTCATCACCTTATCCCCCCATAAAATTATTAGACCCTCCGAGATATAGCAAACTGATCACCGGCATCTTTTGGAGATAGGTAAACTCATCACCGCAGATAGGTAAACTCATCACCAGCATTTTTGCCCCAAGGCGCTGGTTTCTAATGCGAAAGATTACCTGTATCTGTTACACTTCTTGTTTATGTGGCAATCTATTAAATTCAGAAAAAGTTTTAAGAAAATTCATTTAAAATTTAACTGATTTGTTTATTTATATCGGGTGTCTCCCGGTGGGTGGCGCATTAGAGACAATTTTTTATTTTTGCATGGTTTTAGGTAGCTATCAGTAGAGTTTAGTGGAATTCTCGATACGAGTCAATTCACTGCATTTGTATTTAATACATCCGGACTTGGATTACTCTTTTAAATTATCAAATCTTAGCGATTGGAAAACATTTTATGGTCTGTACCTGCGGGCGGACGTAATTTCGGCCGGAAAAAGAGCAGGTACTAAAAGCCGGTAGGTAAATTCGGCCGGAGGTTTTAAGTTGCTTCCTTATCTCATAGGTATTTTCGGCCGCAAATCAAATAAAATAACAGAATGCTTTATATTAAAATATTTCTTTATTTCAATAAAATTATTACATCAACTTATTTCTATAAATTAAGTAAAGTATAAATTTTTAAAAAACGTTTTGATGTGATACAGATTTAACGAAATTAATTCTAGAAATATTGTCAGATCGAAGCATATTTACCATGTTTTCGATAAATTTTAGTTTGTTTTTTACTTGTTTGTCTTTAATTTTTGCTGGAATATTTAAATTTTTTATTTTTAAATATGCATCGATCTGACAATCTTTTAATTTTTCTATAAAAATAAATATAGAAGGGTGACTTGAATAAAAACTAGAATTAAAGTGCGAATGGAATGATTCGCAGGCATTTGTGGTTCTTTTAATTGATGGGTTTTCATATGCCCATATATTTGGTGGAAAATGAGATTCTGGCGCTATGTAGTTTTCTAATAAATAGTCTGCGTATTTATCTATAAGTTTATGGTCCGGTTTGTATGACATGAGATCAAATATGAAACAATCTTCAACTTCAGAGGGGTCTAAATAAGTTAGCCCAAAAGTATGAGTAAGCCATTTGCTTTCCTCGCAGTTTTTATCTTTATACATTTGGGTTAACCCTAATGATTGTATTTTCCTATACCACGCCTGGTGCAAGTGGAATCTACAACCATTTAGTTTGGTTTTGGGAAAGACAACTTTTAATGCGTTATGAATTGCGATTTCAAAATCCACAAATACCTCCTTCGGTTCAAAAACAATATTATAAAGTTCAAAAATTTTAGATTTTACCAACAGAAAAAGTCTCATATATGTGTCACTGGTCTTATTGGGCAACAGACAATACAAAAGAGGAACATAATGCCCATTTTCCAGTCCATGGATGGTAAATAACTGATAAAAATATTTTGTACAATAAGAAAATGTGCCATCCATGTAAAAATCTTTCATTTTACATAAACTTATTATATTTGTATGGCAAGAAAAAACAATGATATTATCAGCTGTGCTGTTAATAAACAAAAAATTTTCACCTGTTGTGGTTTTCGGTCCATAACTATCGAGTACAGAATGTACATCGTGAATATCCTTAGGCAGGGCTGGTAAGAGCTTACGGCGGCTGTTGTACAAATTTCTTCTTATTAGACTGACATCTATCGATGACAAATTCTCTGGCAAATGATTTGAAAGAACGCTTTTAATAATTTTTGAAGGTTTCTCCGATATGTCTTCCTCAGCTTTGCGCTTGCATGAAGTCGTCACTATTTTTCTCTCCAACGTAGTTTCATCGGACTCGTGGTTGTGGATTAATTCACTTCTAGTAACTGTGTATTCCGCACCAACAGTGTACAGTTTGGCTAAACATCTTAAATTTTTCTTTATACACCTCCAACGTACTTCACCACTTTTTAATACGTCCTGTTTACAAAACTGAAACTTTTCTACAACTAGTAAGTCACAACCGCGTGAACTCTTAATTACTGAAACAGATGCCATCGTATACAAATAATATATTTTATGCTTTCTATCGACTAGTAGCTTCAAGATAAGTTATAATACTGACTAGCTATAATAATTTTATACCTGTTATTTGTGAATTTTATACATTTAAAGGAATAATCTTAAGTAGGTACAACATAGTTATTAGAATAAAGAGATAAGTAAATTAAAGGTATTTCCGACAGGTACACAGGATTAGGTATTTCCAAATAAATACACAATTAATATTTTACAGAAACTATGAAGCGTAATTACCAATATTTTAATCTCATCGTAAACATCAACCCCTCGGCCGAAATTACCCCTGTCATAAATGGTACCCCTTGATTTATGCAGGTAGGCCAAGGGATTACCGGCCGAAATTACGCCCGCCGGTACCTGCCACGGGGTGCGGGTAGCCTCAGTTTGCAAATCTCTCTGGGTCTATCTTAAAATCCCTGGTTTTATCGCGGTGATGAGTTCTATCTACGAGGGCATTCATGCTAATTGGTGATGAGTTTACGTGTACCCAAATACCTATAGGTATTCGCAGGTAAATAAAAGAATACCTGGAGCTCATAAAGAATATTCATTGGTTGGTGGATTCTTTTTTTGAACCTCTGAAAGAAAGAAGCAATTTCCCTAAGAGAATACTCCCCTTGGAGATCTTGGAGAGAAGGGTTCTCAATAAATTTAATTTTTACTAGCCAGAGTGTCGGATTTTCGAACTTTACGTTTAGAGCTTTAAGTACTATCCTAATAATTACGAGCAAAGAAAGTTTTTTGTAACGTTACAGAAAATCGTGGATACCCAAATGCTCCATATAAAATTAAGAGGTTCTGGAACTGAAAGGGAGATGGATGACAAGTGACAGATGTATCAAGTTGATATGACAAGTTGAATGTATCTCCTTTAGAATAAAATAAAAATTGTGTCAACAGTTCTCCAAATTTTAATGAATATCAGCAAGTATCAGGGTGAACTGATTTAAGTGGCCCACCTTGTATACATTTGCATTTACATATGAACCATTTCAATTGTTTTCAAAAGTTGAAATCTCTAAATTTGATATAATGGAAATACGAGAAAAATATTCATATTTACAACATAAATTAATCCAAATGATTATTGAAAATATAAAACAACAAGCCTAAAGCTGACATTTATTATCGCTAATACTTCCACTCCGTAAACAAAATATAAAACAAGCCATAACTGATATAATAAATGATATGAATATGTGAGCCAATTATTATTACTAAACATACTTTTATGGATGTATCCGTAGGTAGTGCACATTGTGTATGAGAGTAACAGGAAATGAATTATTTTATCGCTATCATTGTTTCTGATTATTCGTTAGGAAAAATCCATACTTCACCGATAATTAGCCGGTAGGATATTTATACGTGAATAAAAATATATCACTATGAAGGTTTTAGTGTGTTATGTCAATGGATTTCTTTACGTAACATTACACGCCGCAATACCCATTTAATCTACGATTAACTTTAATCCTGTATTGTTTCGATATTATTAAAACCGGAGTCCGTAAACTAATATTTTATTTAAAACTGAATAAAACAAAAAATAAAAATTAAAATAATTCCGTAATCTGCCAAAAAAATAGTGATAGACGAAATTGTTTGTTCATCTAAATCCTATGTAGTATGTTAGGTTTTTTGTGTAGTATTCCAGGATCCGAATTTTGAACATATGAGATATCACGAAAATTAGATATATCACAACCTTAATATAAAAAAATCCTTCACCATTCATAAAATATTACAATACTTGTGGTATGACGACAAATACAATGGTTTTATTTGACGAATGAAATTTTATTTCTACATAACAAGTTTCTATGTGTAGCTTTAAAATTTAAAATAACTCTCTTCTTCGGACAATTCTCAAAATCTGGAGTACTTCTCCTTTCTATCATTCTTGCTTAATTATTTTCTCCATGTCTGCCGTGGCCTTAGTTTACTTCTTGAAGTATATTATCTTAAACTAAAATAACAGTAATCAGCAAATAACCAACCAGATGAAAAATAGAAATTGATGGCATCACTACTGAACAAGTAATGGAAATAAAATACCTTGGTATTTTACACTGTCTAGCTATGGAGACCTGGACAAAGAAGTGAGAGATCAAGTAAAAAAAAACAAATAGACTGGCAGGATGTCTTAATACCACTATATGGCGAAACAGATACATGAACACTAAGATGAAGTCAATAATTTATAAAGCCAGTATAAGAGCAATAGTGACATATGCCTCAGAAACAAGACCCGATATAGCTACAACACAAAGGCTACTGGAAACGGCAGAAATGAGAGCACTGAGAAGAATTACAGAAAATTCGCTGCGAGATCGAAAGAGGAGTGAAGACGTTATAAGAATATGTAACGTATAGTGTACAGGGTGAGTCATATCATAACTATTGGGACATAGACTAAGGACAGGTTATTTGGACCAAAATATGGCTATTGGGTCTAATATGCCTTAATAAAATGTTGCTATGAAAAAAGATACAGGGTGTTAAAGTTAATTTTTGTTTTTCGTTTTTTGCTAATAGTTTCCCTGTATATTTATAAATTGCTATCAAAATTGGCACAGAGGCATAATCTTAGACAAGAAATAGTATTTTATTTACAATTCCACTATCAAATACCAAACTGTTGCAACTAACGTAAGGTTTCCGTTTTGACGATAAATCAAAACTAAACACACTTTAACTTAAAAGAACTCACAAAAACTCAAACTAAATGTTCTACATGGTCTCCTCCGATTTCTATGCCTTTTCTAATTCTTTTTATAAAGGATTTTCGGACGTTAAAAAAATATTATTCTGTCCCCTATATAAGATTAGCTGCATTTTGAATGTATCTCCAAAGTTCGTCTCGTGTATTAATTTCATTGGCATAAACTAAGGAATGTCCCCAAAAATAAAAATCTAGCGGGTTGTACTCGGGACTTCTTGGTGGCCATTGAAAATCACTGCCTCTGCCAATCCAGGAAATACGTCATTAAGATGATTTCTAACAGCTACTGTAAAATGAGATGGCGCTCCATCCTGCATAAACCACATTTTTCTTCTTACATCCAGTGACAGATCATCTAAAATATCACTAAGAGTATTTTCCAAAAAGAATAAATAAGAATCTCCATTTAAATTCGGAGGAAGAACATAAGGCCCTAGTAGTTGGTCGCCTATAATGCCACACCAAATATTCAATTTAAACTCATGCTGAAAATGTCTAGCTTTAATAGCATGCGGGTTTCCTTCTTCCCAATAATGACTATTTCGCCAATTAAAAACCACTCGTCTGGTAAAAGTTGCTTCGTCGGTAAACATAATATTCTTAATAAAGTGTCTGTCATTGCGATGTTTATTCAGAATACGTTGGCAAAACTGTAACCGTCGTGGAAGATCTGTTGGAAGTAAATTTTGAACATGAGTGAAGTGATAAGGATGGAGGTTCTCTTTTTTTAGAATTCTAAAAATAGACGACTGACTTACTCCTGTTGCTGCTGATAGATGTCGTGAACTTATTTCAGGATTTTCATCTACTCGAACCAAAAGTTCATCTTCTTGATTAGGTGTGATTTGTTTCGGTCGACCACCCCGATTTTTAGTGTGAAATGACCCAGTCTCACCTAAACTACGATATAATCTTGCAAAAGTTTTGTGATTTGGTTGCCTTCTGTTTGCGTATAACATTCCATACCATTCCAACATTCCATTTTCTTGTGCGTATACGCAAATCATATCTCGCATTTCTTCATTAGTAAAATGATTGTGACGAGGCATTTCAATCAAAAAAGTAATGATTACTTTTAAAAAATGCAACATTACACTACACTGTCACATCAAAAATAATTTACTCTGAACAAATGACATTTACCAACAATTATCTGACAGTCCAAAGCATACTTTTCATAAATGAAATAATATTTGAAATCCTTTTTTTAAACTCTAAGCAGTTCGACTGCGTTTTTATCGAAAACGGTTGAAATTATCATGTTTAAACAGGAGTAGGTACCAATTTTACGTAAAAATGATGTTTACGTCATATTTTCTAATAAAAATTACTAAAAAGTTTCATCAGAAAAAGTTTAGACTCAATTTGATCATTAGGAATGATCCAAGTGGCGCCCTCTATGACAAAACGTAAAATTGTAAATAAAATACTATTTCTTGTCTAAGATTATGCCTCTGTGCCAATTTTGATAGCAATTTATAATTATACAGGGAAACTATTAGCAAAAAACGAAAAACAAAAATTAACTTTAACACCCTGTATCTTTTTTCTCAGCAACATTTTATTAAGGCATATTTAGCCCAATAGCCATATTTTGGTCCAAATAACATGTCCTTAGTCTATGTCCCAATAGTTATGACTCACCCTGTATAAATGAATGGACACAAAATAGAAAAAATAATACAATAACCACATAAGCAGAATGGGAAAGACCGTGTCGTCAAAATAGCCAGAGATAAGTCAACAATTGGCAGTATGGGACGACCGCGCAAAAGATGGAGTGTCAACCTTCTATAGAGGTATTATTCCGCCAATGAACAAGCAGAATTGCCTATAAAGAGGAAGAAGAAGAAGAAGTATATTATCAATCAGTTTTCATACACTTCCAAATTAATTTATTATCAGGGACTAAATTAGTTAAGCATTGATATTGCTGGTCTTTTTGCCAGGCGTTTGTCAATTGAAAACAGTTGCCGATTTACCCAGGCTATCTTCCTCGCATCCTTCTCTACAATATCATCGAACTTAGTCTTGGCCTGCCCATACTTCCCTTTTCCAAAGGCATTAATAACTTGAATAACAATAGGGTTTTTTTATCTGTCTACTGAACTTTTCTTACTTAACCCAATACTGCGATTTTTCTTAGATAGTTTTATTTTTTAGCACAAAAGCAACTCTGTAATGGGGGCAAAAACGTAAAAGGTTTGATGCTAAAGACACATGCTGATAGCGTTGCTAAAGAAGAATGTAGTTCTTCATTCATAAAAAGATATACAAACTTGGTACAGTTTGCTCAGAAAATTTCCAAGCGAAAGACAAGTAAAAAGGTTATTACAACCTACCGATCGTCGCGGAAAAATATTTGGGGCTTCAAAGAAGTGATCTAAGAGGAGTCACATTGGACACTGCGTACTCGTGTATGTTCTTTAGCATCCTAACTAGTCGAATATATTTTCTGCAACTGCATAGAAATAGAATTGCTTTCACTAAAAATAAATCGCGGGAATCGTAGTTGCTAATGATTACTCTTGATATTCTTCTTCTTCTCGTCGCACTACAACCCAGGGTGGCTCTAGGATGACTACACAACTTTCTTCCATTTTAAACGGTCTTTCAGGATAGTTGAGTCAGTGGGTAGCCCCATTGTTCTTAAATCTGACCCTATTTTATCTCTCCACCACATTCGTGGAAGTCCTAATGGCCTTTTCCCTGTAAGGACATCCTACCAGATTAATTTGGCAAGGCAATTATTAGGAACCCTATGTCCAGTCGATCTTAAACGTTGGGATTTAATTTCTTGGACGACGTCGTTAGCCTTACATATCTGTGTGACCTCGGCATTTGTTCTCATTCGGTGTTGGTTAGTATTCGGGTTGTAATAGAGTCCGAAGATCCTTCTCAGGATTTTTCTCTCAAAACATCTGGGTTTTCTTTCCATGGCTTTTGTCAGCATCCGCGTGTCTTATATACATATGGGTATATTTTTACATTTTGCTCTATTCCTTCTCGTCGCTTTTGTCTGTTAATGCACATATATTTCGTTTTCTCTTCATTGACCCTAAAACCGGTGTTTTTGCATCTATCTATAATTTGTTGAGTCTCGTTTAAATTGGTGATAGTGTTTCCAACAACGCCAATGTCATCCGCATATGCTGGTAGTAATTTTCCATTTACTGTCAGCAGTTTTGTTCTAATGTGCGCTGTTATTACTACTACTCCATGATTATATTACAGAGGAGAGGTGACAGCGTCTCATGAGCGATCCAACATTATCAAAGGATTTTTGATTTTTTAGTTATTTCAGTTTTGTCCCAGTTATGGAAATTATATTGTAAAAATTGTATGTAATAGTTGTAGAAATTGTATTTAAAAACGAGCTTCAAATTTCAAAAACTTGGCGCAGTCAGTGGGATTGATTGTAGTATTCGGGTATTGCGGATAAGCTTCACCTACTCTATTAACGATAGGGTCATAAAGTTCTTCAGCTACTATTTTTATGAATATTTGTTGACGATTAGAAATTATTTTTTCCAGTAAACTTTGTTGATATAATCATTTGTTGATATAATCATAGGTGTTGGTCTTGGGAATGTTCTATTCGAGTTCAGTTAAAAAGCGTTTTCATTTATAGGTTTTTAAAAAACTTTAGGATACTTGAACAATCTTTGGACTGACATATTTTATCTGGGTTGGATTACTACTGGTCCAGTTGTCTACAAACATTTGAATTCGGAATAAAGTTATTTTTAAAAAGCTGTGTATTTGGATTACACTAATATTTTAATTTTTAATCTCGGATTAGGTATATAAGTAACAAATAGGATCTTATCATTTAGAGATTTATTTAACATGTTAGCAATAAAAGTTTCTTTTAGTCATGAAGTATTTTGTACTTTATTAAAGGATCCTGTAATATACGCAGCTGTCATCTTAGGTTTCAAAAACTGTCTAATATCAGTATTGATAGATTGACATAACGACATTGCTGTATTTGGTATTGCGGGTAAAAATAATCACGAAGTTATTATTCTCCATAATAAAAATAAACAGGTTCTGACTTGTCGCTGAAGTTAAAATCTACCTAACAATATCCACTTTTCCCTACCTAGGCTCAATAATAAATGACAACATCAGTCAAGAAATACAAGCAAGGATTCTTAGCGGTAGTAAGTGCTTTTATGCATACAAAGACTTAATGAAAAGTAAGCTACTGAATTGTGAGTCTAAGCTTAGAATCTACAAAACAGTAATTAGACCAGTGGTCACATATGGGTGGGTCACGTATGGGTGGACCCTCTCAACTACTGATGAAAATCAACTAAGAATATTTGACCGCAAAATGCTAAGGAAGATATTTGGAGCAATCCAATGCAGCGATGGTTCGTGGAGAATTAAAATGAACCACGAGCTGGATGAACTAATGCAGAGCGCAGATATTGTTAGATTTGTAAAGTCACAAAGACTAAACTGGCTTGGTCACCTAGAAAGAATGCCAGATAATCAAGCTGTAAAAGTAGTCCAGAGATGTAAGCCCCAAGGAAACAGAACAAGAGGAAGGCCCCGTAAAAGATGGATAGACGACGTAGAGAGGGATCTTAAAACCATGAACATCAGGCAGTGGCGAAGAAAAGTATCCGACAGGGCAGAATGGAAGAACATTGTTAAGCAGGCCAAGACTCACAAAGGCAAATATACTAAAATTTTATGTGTAAATTGTTATTATCACTTTTAACCAGTGAAATACATGGTTATTCAATTTAGTCCATTTATATTTACGTGGTTTTCTTGCTTTTGCATAATATACGTGGTTTCCTTACCCTTGTTATTTTATATGCAAGGCTTTCTTTAATGTCATCACAGAAGAAAATTAATAATTGTCGCTAAATAGATTGTTAAAATTAATTAATAATTAAGTATTGAATATTATTGGATCAGTTATTTATTTGTTAGTGATATTTGTATTATAAATATTAAAATTATAACAATAAATATCTACCCATTTTGAAAGAAAGATTTAGGAAAATGGAAATAAACATTATAGAAACGCAAAACATATTCATATTAAGATACATTATTTTAAAATACATGAGCATACACTCCCGCTACACATAGTGCTGGAGTTTTTCATGTAGTGAGGAAGGCTGCCATAAAAAATATGTACATCTCTTGGTAAGACTTTGGCCAACTTTTAAATATTAATATAAAGAACCCTTTCGACGTACTTTTTCTGACTCTACTTTTCTACATGATACATTTCTGTTTGCCTGTCTGTCAGTCTAATCTGTCAACTAATTGCTTAAAGAAAAATCGGTGCTCGTTCCAATTTAAGAGCCAATAATTTATGAAAAAAATTTCCTAATTTCTTCCGTAACTCTATGGCATTGAAAAACTAACTTTAAGGTTTACATAAACAACGAGTCTTCAGCTCTCTTTTAGACCTTTTGACGTCATACACAATTTTTGCAGCTTTATTTTTTCCACTTCCATAATACTCTTCACTTTTTATTCTTTTTTCTTTACTCTTTTTTCGGTCCTCCACTTTTTACTCCTTTTTCGTTTATCTAAAACGTCTCTGCTGTTGATTATCCCACATCCATTTTTATCAAGATACTGCCAGACTGTGCATCGGTCATGCAATTTTTAGTAATTTCTTGTAGGCATTCTTGTTCAGGATCTTCACTCATTTCAACTAAAGTTTCATTAGAGCTACATATTTCTGAATTTTCAAAATAATATATCATATTATTACTTTCAGTTGTCTAATGACGTGAGTTTTCTTTGGCAGCTATTTCTTCTAAAAGAGTTAGTCCTGGTAAAATGTCTTCATTATTCAAATTTATGTCTTTACCTATTACTCCTAGAGACGGTAATTGTATCCAATTCTGGCAATAAATTGGATAAGTCCAGGATTGTTGATTGTTCTGTTCTGTGACCAAAAATATCTTCTGTAGGTTTTGAAACCGGTTTTAAAATGAATCTGTGTTCTTCGCTACAAGGAACAAGTTCGTACTCTTTCATTCTCTGCGAAGTGTTTGGATAATCATGTGAACGGTAGTCTAAAATAACGGAAGATTTTTACTGTTATATCCTGATCAACATTAGAGTAATGAAAGTATTTATATAATGACGATATATATAATATACTATGAACTCGCGTTGAGAAAGAACTCCTGGCATACTATATGGGACCATTTTCAAAAAAGGGGTTATCACAAGTAGATAGAGCTGATGGTTAATGACAGTCTTTAATTTCAAGACTTTTTTGCTGATTCTTGAGCAAAATCACAAGAAGTATGCTCCGATAACTCATATCTGTATAAAATAATAGACCTCAGTTAACATCATGTAATAACCTAATGTAATAAAAATGTGAAATTATGGTCTATGAAATTATCAGTCTTTGTTCGAATTTATTATTTTCAACCAAAAAACTAAAATGGGTCTAATAATCAAGAAAGAAAAGCTCGTAAATCAGTACAAAACATGTAAAAGTCATGCATTCACTGTGACACAGTATAGACAGAAAACCTCGTAAATCTGATGTACGAGGTTTTCTAAACAACTATAGTACACATAACCTTTTTAAGACATTTTCCTAAACATAACCACTTACAAACGAAGGTGTTTTGTCATTAAATATACTTAAAAGGTATATAAACTATAGAGCTTACCTGTCTTGTTTTTCGTCAAAAAATAGTGGAAGACAAGAGCAGGAATCAAAACTTCACTTGAAACAAGGAGTACAAGTACAACGTATATGCGTGGTTTTCTTTAAAACATGGAGAGCTCACTGATATACGTGGTTCCTTTTTTCTCAATAGAAGGCAGCACGAGGAAAAAGATTTATTCTAGCAGCTGTTCTAGGTGAAAGACGAGGTTTTCCATCCATAGAAATAAAAATATAGTTTTAGTCCAAAAATGGATATGCATGGTTTTCCAATTAAGGAGAGAATATATATGTATGCAATTAATTTATTTTTTTCCTATGATCACCTTATTGCAATTAACTCTTAGTGAGAAAACTCTTTTCTATGACAAAATAATTCACTTTAAAAAATAAAAATATATGTATGCATCGATGTTAAATCCAAATGAAAATACCTGTGGAATGTAAACAATGCCGCTCTATGGTATAAAAAATTGAGTGGTGCGGTGTTAAAGGTTATCACAATAAATTCCCCCGGGAAATCAATGAATGTTGCAATTATTGTTTATAGAACCGGTATAAGTTCTTCGATAAATCACTTTGAGTATAAATGTATGATGTCGATAATTGACCGATGTCCGCTAGTATTATAAAAATTCATGCTGTCGGCAACGCTTCAACTAACAGGTTAACGATCTTCTTCATAGAGGTGCTACAGTTGCTTATAACAGTTACAGATGCATTTAAATGCGCTAAGGAGGGAATGCAAATTTCATTAAAATATAATATTTCAGATAATGATAGGTAGTGAGTTTAAAAAAGAGTTTTGTCTACAAGTGGCATTTATTTTTATATATACTTTACGAACATGTTACCGTAAATATTAATAAGTTATTTATATAGAATTTCTTTGGATAATAAAGTGGACTACTCGTTTTTCTTGTACAGATAGTAAGAAATACTACCGTACAAAAATTGCCCCGTGGGAGAAAAAAGAGAGATACTTAATATTTATTGTGTAACATTACTAAGGTTTAAATTTTAGAAGAAATAAATGTAATAAACTACTTAGTTATATAGAGATATCGAAAAAAAAGCTGCCATAGATGCCATATGCCTTCTTTCTACTACTCTCACACAAAAAATTTCAAATAAATATAAACGTAACCTAACGTTTAGACCTAATCAGTTGATTTGTTTAAACCACAATTTTAACGAAACTAAAATGGTCTAAAACATCTTGAAATCCTTGTGGTTATTTTTGTAACATAGGAGAGTTATTTGCTTGTAATTTAATCAAATTCACAAACAAGGTCATTCAAGGTCAAATCGCATTTGACTGTCTAAGAGAATGACCTGTATATTGATATAACTGTAAAATGTATGTATAAGAGCATTTACAACTCAAACTAATCAAAACTATTACAGAAGTAATAGGATTTCCAAATTAATATTTTTTCTAAAATTAATGTATTTCGAATTGGCACACTACTCACTGATTCTCACTGTTTTGCGATTATATGTTTACTTTTTCATCTAAAGAGAAATAATATTCGTTAATAATTAATGTGTTGAATACCATTTTTGCTTAATTTTCTTAAAAATAATTGTTAAAATTTAGGCTTGACCAAACTTTATATTGACAATCTCAAACCATAATTCAGAATGTTGACCAGGCTACTACCGACACATATATTTATGTGAATCTCATTTACGATTTTTGTCATCCTAACGTTTGGTTAAACAAGTACAAAATATCTTATAAAGTTCCAGAAACAGAAGTACATAAGGTGTAGAATCCCAAATAGAAGATTCATCCTAAATCGATGGAGTGACCTTTCTATATTGTACCGAAATCGATGGAGTAACACTTCTTTACTGCTTAGAAAACAGAAGTTGTTCAGCATACTTTTAAGTTGACAATGGATGCTGTCTTACTCTTAAATATTTATCTTATTTAACTCTGAAACATTGGTATAAGAAATGTTGCTGTATCCTGTAGTGAGATCAAGAGCGTTTGAGCGTACAAAATCGTCACATCTAACTGTTTCGATAATGATTTTGGATATTCTGACACTCTCTTAAACTATCTACTAACAGTGAAGTGGTGTATGACGTCTCTGATAAATCTTCTAGTCCCCTAAACTTCCATTGTTTGCATTAACCGTTCATGTTCTTCATCGTCAAATTACCTATATGGGAGTAATATTTTTTGCCTGCCAAAATATATCGGCTGCGGTGGAAATTACAACCAGTCCTGAATATTAAATAGCCACAAATATTGCTCTCTACCAGGTCGCATTCTTTTTTTATTTTGCAGTATAAATATTCGTGTAGAATATTGTAAACTTCTTAACAAATGGCGTAAATATGATAGTTATTTTTGTATTAAAGTATTTAAAAAAACCTAACTCTTTGTACCTGCTCTTATCATTTAGCTTTTTGGCTCTAATACCTGTTTCTATTAGAAGCGAAGTATATTGTATTGATTGTAATCCTCAGTATCTTGTTTTAAAAACTTTGTTGATATTAAAATTATTTGAGGATTCCTATAGTTTACTTCCAACTTGTATCCACAATAGTTTCCAGAATTGATGGAAACTGAATCAAATATTAACCGCATATCACCAAGAAGTGGGTGGGTTTAAATTATTAAACGACAATATGTCGATGAATATAGATTTAACTGTCCGGGAACTGTATGACCCTATTCGAAACAGCACTCACATGAGTTTTGGCCAGCAGTAGTTAGCCAACTGATATAATATGATGCAAAATATATTTTGCTTAGTCTAGCCATTGCATTGTGGCATATGTATTCATTATTTTCATGCAGGCTGCTAATCTAGAAATATGGATACTGGAAGGAACGTTTCCTTGACCTAAGATAATGTAGCAACTGAAGTTTTTATTTATCTTCTGCAGGTTTATAGAAATATGTATTAGATTTTATACAGGTTTTTCCTTCTTGAGGTTGATATTGGGACGTGGCCGTTGTCAGACGGGTCGGTCACATGATCCTCAATATATGTTGCTTTACTGATGCTTTTGTCTTAGAAAATGTTACTTACTTTGTATGCAAGCCTGTAGATTTAAAGAGTCCTAATATGATATACGTACGTCTAAATAAATTGACTATAGATCAATATATTCGTTTCCTTCTTCGCTCTAAAGCGTCTATCGGATAGATATGATTTTAGTTAATGATATTTCTAGACTTTGTTGAAGGCCTGATATATCCAGGAAAATTACAAAGCAGTGTCTTCTTGAATTCATGTTCCTGTTAATTCCAAGTACCTAAATAAAAAGAGGCAGTCAACGTTACGAACTACTTATTTGATGTAAATGTTCAAACTCCAAAAGACAATTAAAGAAAACTGCTTTGGCGTCTGTCATTTTTGGACCAAGTATCTTATTTAAGAAAATATAATGAATAACTATTTTTTTGCAATACTGCAGTTGTTATATTGTCGCCACCTCTAGGAAGTTAGTATATATAGTAACGGCATAGTTGGCATATCCACGTGAGCCAGAGCGAGAGCATCTATCTGTGGGCTATGGAGATCGTAAACAAATGATGTATTAATTTATGAGTGTTAGATTAAGCGGAGACACGCGCCAAAATTAGATCCCATCGTATGAAGACATCTACGTACTTATGTATCTATAGGAATTAAACTATATAAATAAAATAAGGAACACTTTGTATTCTTTTTATCTAAATTTTTGCAAAATATATTATTACTTTACACATTTACGGCTTCTTTGGTTTCAGCATAATATCGTTTTCCATCAAAATATTTCGACTTTTTAGAGCAAACTCGTGCTGTTGGATACTTTTCTACTTAAGATAGATAGAATTTTAAAATAAGACCGTTTTTTAGCTTGACATTTCTAGCAAATCAGTGCAAAGTGGTATAAAGTCATTAACATAACACTTTCCCTTAAATATTCCGAACCTTTTTTCCTTTTAAAACTACGCTTTTCCATTTAAGCGGTCTGTGCACGGATCAATAAAAGCTCAAGTGAGTATTTAGTTGACCAGAAACCTTAATATGTAGTAAAATGTAACTGACTTTCCTTTAACGCGACCTTAAACACAGGCTGTCTTGATTGTTTTTGTTCTTGTCATTTTAACAAAACCATGTAAAAGTATGATCATAAACATTAAAAAAAAGTAATTTATTAAATAGTTTCAAAACATCATAACTTATTTTATCGTCTCCCTATATGGAAATAGGACGTTCATCCAGAAAATTCGCTGAAGACTTCAGACTGCTAAACTATGTGTGCTGATTAGGTGGTATCCTAATAAGGAGTTTCTTCATATCCATCTTTTTGGCGTTTTTTATTTAATTTGTAACGTGTCAAAAATCCGGATGTTATATCCTCTTAGAATTTTCGTTAATTTTATTAAATTGTATCTCACCCTGCACTTACTAAAATACTAATAACTAGGATTATTAATATCATTCATATGAACAACATGGAATCACCATTAAAGAACGATTTTTGTACTCTTAGAAACAACATCAAGAAACTTGAGTTATCTCGCAAATGCTTACCCTGAGATAAATAATAAATCTCAGGAATATTTGGGAGCAGGGTATTGATACCACTAAGATGATGTTGCAGTTTCGCAACTGTGTCTAAACATTTGTAATATATTAACAGACGTTTTGTTAGTTTTGATTCTCCCCGTATATTTAAACAAGATTTCCGTGTACAAAAATACAGCTTTTTAAAAACTACACATTACAAGACGAGCCATCTGCAAAATGACACAGACGTGTGTTAGAGATAAGAGACGAGTTCTACATGCCAAACCAGACAATCGAGTTTTATCTCCCAACCGACACAGATGTATGTTTGGATTAGGGCGGCGCTTCCTAGGGGACTTCGCCTCGGTCTTGTGAAAAAGACAGTTCCTGGCGGAGGAATATGCTAGTAGTGCTTCCACATGTTGCATGGTGAAGTACATATACACAGTATATTATATACACCATAATCTTGTTGCTGCATCATCATTAAGTACCGATTACTTGGTAGACACATTTCATATTTGTTTATTTTGAACTTTATCTCAGTTGTGCCGCGATCGCGATTAAACATTGTTAATTAAGAACATTTTGTATTAGTTTTGTTTTATTTACGGTATTCTATGTTTGTATTTTGTTTACACCGATTGTAGTTCATGTGTGTTTTTGTATTAATAATTTTATTGATTTATTATTAATTAACGACTTATTTTATTGTATTAATATCAACTATTTTTGCATACAATTTACGTGCTGATTTTACTAAATTATATTAATTTTACTATTAATTGAATGTATAGTGTATAACTGATTTTCCTTTTGAACTGCATTTATTAATACTTATATATAATATATTTCATTGATTTGTCTTAGATTGCATTTTGTTTGTCTTCATTAACAAGGCTAATTCATTTCACCACCCCTTACCAATTATATCATTACATGTATCGATGTTTTTTTACCAGTTCTGAGATTTTAGTCTTTTAAGTGATTGTCGCCTGTACACTTTTCTTTTGTAAATGTATTCTTGCCTACAAATAAATATTGGTTTTAACATATTTGTCACGTCGCAATTAATTTGTAGCTCTTTATATTTTTACTATATTTGAACGTATGTATATTTGTCTTTGGTTTTTGTTTCATTCTAAATAGAGTTTATATATTCTACTCGTTTATTATTTTTCTATGGGGATTTACATACCCAATGCGAAAGGGGGATACCAGTGAGTTCTAGATTGAACATTATATTCTCTCCCCTTTCTGATGACCCCAATTGTTATATTGAGGTCATCGTATGTGCAGAACGCAACAGATGATCCTACATTTTTTTCCCTAAAATATTGTTCTGATGGAAGTTACAAAACTACTGAAGAATTGTTAACTAAGTCCAAATGTATGCTAGCTTAACTTCCAGAGATCACAAAAAATAAGGAACAAAGTAGCGCCAAACAATTCTGGTTTTTAAATCAGTCGCCAATGGAGTGAATTTCATACAAACAGACGAAAGAAACCTCACAAGGCAATGATATCCAAAATATTAGATGAAACAATTTTACGAGATGGTAGCTATTTAGAGCTATTCAGGCTGCTTGTAGACGAGACAAGAGACAAGCATATAGAGAAAATCTGCAGATAGATTCAACAACATGTCGACACAAATAACACCAAAGAACTGTTCGATAAAGTCAGACTACTGACATAAAGAGTCGCAAAAAAATGACAGATTTGGAGAAAGTTATAGATGTTTGGAGGGCGTATTGTAAGTCTTTATACGCCGATGCGGATCAGATGCCCGCGGACCTGAATGTCAGGCTTTCACATTCCACTCTCCTTTAACAGAGACACATCAGACTCCTCTTGCAAACACCGACAACACACTCTTTGTACAACAAATCCTTAATATAAGAAATATCAAAGAAAATGCCAGAGAATATCAGATTCCAGTATTTATATGTTTTGTTAATTAATTCCTTTGATACCTTTAGATGAGACAAACTATGGAACGTGCTGACGACAACGAGAGTTTATGAACACATGACTCTTATTAGCAAACTGAGTGATGGGGTAAGAAGTAGGAGTAAACCTAGGCGGTGTCAACATATCTAACTTGCTTTTCGCAGACGACACTACACTTCTAGACTCTACTTCAAAGAAATTACTAACATTAAAAAAACTCGAGATAGAAAGTGCTGAGTTTGGACTGATGGTTAACTACAACAAAACTTAAATCGTGGTTATTGACAACAATTTATTAAAACCCCAACTATTGCGGGGTATATTACAACAAAGCGATCATGAAATGGAGCGGTTGGTGATCCAAGGTAGACCTCAGAGTCAACTTCAACGCGGCAAATAGCCACAGCGATGGGCAGACATTGCGAAAAATCTTCTCAACAAACAGTATACTGAGACAGTAGATGTAACAGCGACCAGTGGAGAAAATTCATTAATCAAACTATCCGAGCTTCTGAAGCTCAATGATGAACTAATGGATTATGGGATATAGGATTATGATGACTAATTATGAGCATAACAGAAACATTAATTGGAACCTGCATCTTTTGGAGATTTGATCTTTGTAGTCAGTAGAATTCCTTAAACATAAGGTACATGTCTATTTATATCTAGAGTAGAGGACTTCTCTGACTGGAATATGTGGAAGGTACCACAAGATGAAAATATATTTGCAACTTCTAAAATCGATTTCCTGTATTAAGAAATGTAAGCTAGGGATCTAAATATAAAAAGATGCAGGAGACGTCTATGTACTCATTTCAATTTAATTATCACCAAGTATATTCCTCTTTAATAACACAGTAAGAGAGAAATTTATGATGCCTTTTTTGTTCATGTAACAATATATCTATTTATCACTGCCTTAAATCTTATAATCTTATTATAATATAAATCTTATCAATATATATATATATATATATATATATATATATATATATATATATATATATATATATATATATATATATTTATATATATATATATATATATTTATATATATATATATATATATATATATATATATATTTATATATATATATATATATATATATATATATTAGAAGTGATATTAGAAGTGGTCTTTGATTTTTGAAAATAGTTGTTTGCTATTTTTATTTTTACCCAGTACCAACTTTATATAAAAGTAATGTCGTTTATGAAATACCGTGTTTAGGATGTCAAAATAGCTACATTGATCAAACATCACAATGGCTAAAACAACGCATCACACAACATAAAAGTGATTGCCGCTTGGGAAAAAATACTTGCGCAGTGGTTGAGCACTATGAAAACACTGGTCATATGCTAGACTATAACAAAGCTCACATTTTGGCTCAGACTGATAACTACAAAAGTAGATTATTTCTTGAGATGTATTACATTACCAAAAATAAAAACACTTTAAATTATAAAACGGACACTGGACAGTTAAGTAACATATATTGTAACATATTGAACAAAATTTAGAAATATTCAAAATAGCCAACATTCATCTTAATAACAACTAACCTTAATAATTTATCAAAGAAATATCATTCTTCTAACGTTTCTTTTATTGTTATTTTTATTTTTACATTTGAAATAATTTTAATTTTTTATCGTAACGAACGTGCTTAAGACAATTTAATCTTGACATTCAATATTTTTTCAAATACTTTAATGTCAGTTTTTATTTGCGAAATCTTTTAAATTCTGTGAGTGTTTTAAAATGTATTTGTACGCCATTTTTTGTAATGTTCAAATTGTTTTAGTTTACTCCTGAGGAAGCTATTAAATAAATGGCGAAATATTGAGTATCTCAGAAAAAAGAAAGATTTTCATTACAGACCACTTTACCCGATAATTCGAACGTATTTATATATATATATATATATATATATATATATATATATATATATATATATATATATATATATATATATATATATATATATATTTATATATATATATATATTTATATATATATATATATATATATGTGTATATATATATATATATATATATATATATATATATAAATTGCTTTTCTGTCTATCTGTCTGACAGTAACGAAAATAACAGCGCTACCTATCTGCAAAAACTGCTACTATCTCTGTAGCAGGCGACGATCTCTGCAACATGTTGAGGTAGAAGAGAATGCTCTTCTTACAATGACGGAAAAAACAAACGTGTCGTTAGTGCTAAAAGGGAATTACATCATAATCTCCGTTATTGTTGGTCCGATTGGAGCGTGTGATGCGTTAAAGAAAAGAGGAGAGGATAAAGATTATATCAAAATAGAAAAAACAAACAAGGCGAATACCAAAAAGGCATTACACAATATTTTTATTACTGAGGAACGTATAGTTACATACGAGATATCATAGGGCACTACGGATAAAAATAGATTTACTATAAGACAAATTTTTGATTTATTGACTTAAAGAAAGCCTTTAAGTTGGCTAAGTACAAAATAAACAACTGATTGAGTCCTAGCATGCAACATAGCAAATAAAGGGGGAGGAAATACCGAATATATTACGATAGAAAAAAATAATCAGTTTTAGTTGTTACCATCCGGGGAGAAACGATGACAACTATTCGAGACTGAAGTATGTTTGTTGCTAAGTGGCAAATACTTAGTACCACTCAGAGACTATAGCTTATTTTTGAATTGTATTGTTTTGTGCGCCTTAAAACGTTTTAGTTTCCATTATGAAAATAAATTTGCATAGAATATTTTTGGCGTGACAAAACAAAAGCAATTTAGTAGAGCATCATACGTTCTAGGAGCCCGATGCGTAGAATCAGGCCACTACAATGTTATAATATAATATCTGAAATATATTCATATATATTATTATTCATCACATATTATGTACATTTTTTAACAATATTAAGATTGCTTTTATACCATCCATAATACCACTTTTTTATTTCATTCAGGTAAACCAATATTCTATAATTTGATTAGATTTCTAAACTAATCAAAGATAAAAAGTTAACCCATTTATTATAATAATATGTATTCTCTGGCAAAAACATGTGTTGTATAACTTAATAATTCTACTTGCATCCTCTAGAGATACAAATAAAATAAAAGCGTTAAGTTATTTAATAGTTTTGGCTGTAACAAAGAGAAAGTGAGAATTTAAATTTTGTGTTCATTGGAAACTGTATACGTCTTTGTTTTTTGAATCGCCGTTTTTTCAGTCGATAAACTGACGTTTTAATTCAAAAATACTTTTTGTTTGTGTCTATTTAGTACGCGACTCATGATTTCGGTGACAAAAAATAGCAAAATCAATCTGTCAACATACGAGCGCCAGCTCGGTTCTTTTTTTAATTTCCCCGTGTTCGTTGTTTCTGTTGTTGTTTTTTTTTGTCGAAAAATTCTCAAATTTAGCTTGGTCACGTTATTTTTCATTAGTAGAGTGAGTTCTTCTACCCGGTATTAAAAAAAAATACTCGTAGACACACACACGTCAGTTATGATGTTTGTTATACGCTGAAACAAATTTTTGTTGACAGTTTATATGTATATATATTATATATACATATAAACTGTTTATATATATATATATATACATATATATATATATATATATATATATATATATATATATATATATATATATATATATATATATATATATATATATATAAATCCTGGACAAAACTAACGCACCACTTTAATCTAAATATTTACAATCTGAACACAAAATAAAACTAAGTTACATTGAAATAATATTAAACACCTACAAATAAGTCCAACATGTCTTTATCATGACCTTAATTTGCCTTATTGTTTCTTTAAAAATTTGTTTTTACCGGAAATGCGTAAATAGGCTAGCATAACTCCAAATTGCAAAAAGAAAAAAATCAGTAAAGTAACACAATAAAATGCATCTGGGTCAACACTAATACCGTGTAGGCCCTCCTCTACTTCTTATGACTGTATTTATGCTTCGAGGAATACTTGATATCAAATGTTCAACAAAAGCTTGCGGAATATTCTCCCATTCTTCAATAATGGCCTCAATGAGCTGGTTGTGATTGGCAATAGGGGGTCTACGACGAATCTTTTTTTGATAGTCCCATAAATGCTGAATAAAGTTCTTATTTCTGAGCCTTCAGAAGTATTGTGGACTGTATTCCTTGTATAAAAAATATTTATTCTGACTTTAACACTTTTATTATAATAATTTTATAAAAACTTAAAATTAACAAAACCAAAAAAGAATGTCTTATTTTTGCTTGACAGCTACGCTTGGCGTCGTTGTCGCTAGTGTTCGATGCATGCGCCCTGTGGTCCGTGCAGGGACGGCTCTTGCACTGTTGACTGCTGAACATGCCGCCCCCCTTGAAAGGCTTAAGTGATGCCTTTCAAACAACGCTTCTTGTAAACCATAACCATTATTGTTCATCCATTGGCAGGACGGCTAACTTTACACAAGGCCTTTTGAATTCACCTTTAGAAGTACGCACGCGCCCGCAAGAAGTAGGCGAATGCGCAGGCGCCCTGTACGTGAAATCAAATCTTAACTGTCTTTTTCTTTTCACCCATTAATGTTTTAAATGTTCCCGCTAAAAATCTTTCTCGTAGAATAGGATGCACCCAATGTTTTCTTTTACGTCGTCTTCTTCTTCTTTGTCTTAAATACCACCACAGTAGTGGAATATCGTCGTCGTCCATCGTATACAGTGTACGAAGATTGAACTACTGATCGGAGCCGACCGGTGCATGCTGATGTCTTCCGTCTAAACAGACGGCCCGTCGTAAGTGAGAACACTCACGCCCGGCTGCCGTCTTCCGTCTAAACAGACGGTCCGTCATAATGAGAACGGGTCCTAAATGTTGAATAATAGCGTGGACATTATGAATCCCTGTTATTGGCCTCGTTGAATCTAACATTCCTCGGCCAGTCTCACATACACTCGACCTGCTTTTTGCTTCCAGTGTTAATTTCTATAATATGCAAGATTAGATTCTATTACTTGAAAACGGTCTGCTTTACTCCAACTAAATATTTGACATATTTAGGTGACGGTCTTAAAATTTTCATTTTGTCAATATTTAGAAACAATGATTTATCCGTATATACAACCTGACGGCTGTGGTAAGGTGCATTGTCCAATCGATTGTTATCGTATCGAGGTTCCGCGAAGGGTCAGTATGCAGTAGATGCACTTTTAAAAACATTCAATTATATATCATCATTATAATTAACCTTAAAATGCTATTAGACGCTGAAATAATTAAAATTTTCAAACAACACATATATTTAGACAACCCCACGTTCGTTCACGTTGCCTCGTCTGTGTTTTGAAATTTGTAACATAAAATAACATCTAGAAGATTTATTATTGATTGAAAATAGACTGGGTGCAATAAGGCAAGCAGCCAAAAAAGCGAAAACATTGCATATCCTCATGGAAGAGGTCGCACCAGTATCAAAAATACGTCTAATCTAATTTCAATTTGACCTCGCTCTCGTCGAACACAACTGTGGGCGGTTAATTCGCTTGTTTAGTTTTAGAAACTATATTCATATTAACCCAGTCAAAGTAGAAAAAATGCCCAGAATAAAATGACGACTTGAAATTTTGACAGGAGTTGTAAAACCATTTAAATAACAAAAATTATGTAATGCCGATATGCGCATTTACCCTGAGGGTGAATGCCACCCCTTTTTAGGAGTGTACATTTAAAACGTCAAAATAATCTCAGAAATTGATATATAATCAAATTTTAAGCAAAATTAACATTAAACTTTTGAAGTTATTCGTAATTGTAATTAAAAAAAACCTGTTTTTTATTGTTTTTCATGAATATCTAAGAATCCCTTGCAAAAATATTCCATTGAAAAATAAAATTTATATAAAAAATTGTAACAATAATAATTGCTTATAGGGGGCTAAAAGGGGACACTGAACAATTACTGAATCGACTGAAGGTCGTGGATAAGGATTTCTTTTTTTTTTTGGGGGAGACTGGGAGAAATAACTATGAAAAATAAATCAAGAAATACAGAGATGTCTTGGGAAACACTAAACAAGAAGATTTCTAAATTATTTAAAATTAGGATGCCGTTTAAAAAATTCTGTTGCTGCTTAGAAAGAAAAAGTTTAGGTTTTTTTTCCTAAAAGTTTTTTAAGGGGGATCTTTTTTAAAAGAAATAATTTTTTTAACCCTAGAACAACAACGTGAGGGAACTGGAACATAAACCACAACGTGGGGTCGCCTTTGACCCTAATAAAAACTTACTCAAATATGACAAATAAAAAAATGTCTTTGGTACTATTTCATTTTTAAATAGTTTATTATATGACAGTTTAATGTTTCTACAGTAAATACCGAAATAAGGGTATGATTAACAAATAAAAAACAAAATAAAAATAACCATTTTTTAGTAGTAAAAATAATATGATAAACAAATCTGACCAATACAAAATATTTAAATCAAGATTAAGATTTACATATTTCACAAATGCTAAATTGATGTTCTGCACATATATATTTTTTCCACAATGAATACAAATATGGCGTCCTTTACGGTCACGAGATCTTGGGCAAAAATCACAACGACGTGAACGCTTTTGTGGCTCTTGGGGTGGTAGTTCGTCAGGATATCCAAGGTATTGTCTCAGAGATTGTCTTAACTTTCTTGGCAGTCGGTTATTTTCTACTCTTTGCTTCATATAATTTTCCACCAAAGAATCAGCTAAGTTTTTAAGAAAAGTAGAACCCACGTTACAATTCGGCAATGTTTGAAATTGATGTAACACAAAATAACTGATCCCAGCAGCATCCAACATTCCATACAGAATCCTTAAAGTCCACCTTCTCGTCTTTCGAGCAACTGTCTTCGAATGACAGAGTTGATCAAACGTATCGACCCCACCTTTAGTCGAATTGTAGAACATTGTAATTTCTGGCTTTTTTGTTTCTGCATTTATTTCGTCTCCAAAATGCATAGAACTTATAAGTAGAACGCATTTTTTCTTTTCTGAAACATGGGATACTAAAGTTACATCTTTTGAAAAAGCAAACGCTGATGAGGGGATTTTACTGCTTTTTACATCTAGAAGTTGTACCGGTATTTCTCTTTTATTTTTGCGGAGAGTTCCTACCATGGTAAGTTTATTTTCAAGTTTTTTTGCTAACTCGATCGATGAAAACCAGTTGTCCATTGGTATGTTACGAGTTGTTCCTGCTATTGTTTTCCATAGTTTCATAACACATTGCGTTGGAATAGAACCATCTTCAGGCTTTCTGTTTGAATCTTTTCCTGTATAAGGAATTGCAGAACACATATATTTAGTTTTGGCGTCGCACATCATAATAATAATAATACCATATTTATCTGGTTTGCTAGGTAAGTACATTTTGAATGGGCAGCGACCTGTAAAATTTAATAGCTGCTCATCTATAGTTACATATTCATAAGGAGTATACAAGCTTTCATAGTTTTCTATAAATAGATCCCATATTTCTCTTATTGGTGCGAATTTATTGACAGTTTTTCTTTCTGCTCGAGTTGTTTTGTCATCAAAACGCAAGCAGTTTAAAAGAAATTGTGCAGATCACATCTACATGATTGTGACTGCCCATCCAAGCTGTCATGTGTCACATGTCACCTAAACATTTCCGTTAATACCGGGAGTCATTCTCTCTCATGTTGCCGACCAGAATGTAGCTTGGACCTTTTAAATAATTTTAAACTCTTTCTCCTAGTGTAGTGTTATGTTCAATTTCATGTTTAATTTTATGTGTATGACATTCTGCAATTGTTGGATAGCGCAAAATTGACGAAGTAAGTCTAAAACGTTAATCACAAAAAACTTTTTATCATCCATTAACTGTGAGTTTTTATCGAGGTTAATCAATTTCTTCATTTAAAAAAACGTTTTTTGGCTTACTTCAGATGCCCTTGAAGATGCTCTAGAAAGCGAAAGTACTTGGGCAAGATTTAATTAATAAAACTGTGCTCGATATCTGCCTTTAATTTTCAAAGTTTATTTATTCGAGCCTTCAACCGTATATCAACTCTTATCGTTGTTTATTGCATTGCCTGAGAACTAAAATGCTCCCATAAGCAGAATTAGAGATGTCTACAAAAATCATTCCTTAGAAAAAATAATTGCAAGTCGCAGCAAATCTCAACTTATAGGGTCGGACAAAAGTATTAAAATAAAATTAAATCAAGGTAAAGGATTTTAAAATACTCGAACTAAGACAGAATTTTCGGATCGTTAAAAAACATAGAAATATATCTAGAATATCTAAACATTAGGCAGTTTATATAAGGTTAAAACATTAACATATATTTAGCGAAATACTACCACCATTAACTGTGTATCCCTTTCAAATTAATTTCGTCTGCTACCTTATTCATTTTCTAGTAAGTTTGTTCAGTGTTCTTGTAAATGCTTCTCATAATTTTAATACTAGATTTAAGCTTTAATTTAGGTATTTAAGAACTCCTTAACCCATCAACGGCTAGTGTTACGTTTATGTAACGGCCGCACCCAACTCTATTTATATAGCTCTGTCCCAACTGTAGCCTGAAATCCGTTTGTAGGTTATGTTAGACAACTGTCAGATGGTCAAACAATCTGTGGCGTGACAGAATTGGTTGATTTTGCTTTTAATTTATTTGTAAATAAGTGTTAAATTTGATGTTGTGTTATGAGTGATCAGAAAATGCACTTTAGAGTAAGTATTGATAGTTTTATATTTTTGTGGTAGAGGTCATTCTAGAAGCCAATAATACTGAATAGCAAACATGTAGTTAACTGGCACGGTTTTGTCGTTTTGTAGACGTTTTTTTACCGTTACGTTATCGTAACGCTAGCCGATTGGGGGAGCAAAAAAATAAGAATAATTATTTTTATTCTAGGCGCGGTTTCACTCTTGAAGAGGCACTAAATATGGTTAATGATGATGATATCGACGTTAGCAAGATTTTTATAGAACCTCCAGACTCAAATGTCCTCACAAATGAAGGCTCTGGTGAAGAGAATGATGGCGGAATTATTGATAATCTCAACAGACAACAACTCTCTGCTCATGTTGAAGTTAGAATTCACAACGAAGAGGAGAATTATCAGGTCGAAGCTGTTGCTAGTACATAGTGTAACACAAAAGTTATCAGAGCGACCAGGAAAAACCCAAATAAGTTGGATTGACGGAGACCTTATTCCATCTCCAAGAGAATTTCCTAAACTATCAAATCGATTCTCAAATGTGTACTTGTCTCCTGCTGAAATGTTTGAAAAATTTATAGATGACCAAATTGTACAGTTTCTTGTTGACCAATCTAATAGATATGCATTATTTTTAAATGAAACAAATCCAAACATAACATGCGATAAAATGAAATGTTGCCTAGCTATTCTTATTTTATCCGGCTATGCTAAATTACCCGATAGAGATTTTTATTGTGATTCCAACGATGATATGAAAAATCAAATGGTATGTCACGCTATGCGAAGGGATAGATTTCGACAAATAATAAAATATTTACATTGTGCAGATAATACAAAACCTGACCAATCAGACAAGCTATGGAAATTCAGAACTTTTATGGATCTTATAAAACAAAAATTTATGGAAAACTGGATCCCTGAAGAACATTTAGACTTTGTAGAATCGATGATAAAGTAGTTTGGACGCCACTCATGTAAGCAGTTCATTCGTGGAAAACCCATTAGATTCGGATACAAGATGTGGTGTCTGAATACACCATCAGGGTATTTAGTCAGTTTTGATTTATACCAAGGTAAAAATCCAAAAGGACAAAGCAACTTCGAAAAATAATTCGGAACAACCATAGCGCCAATGATAGGCATGATTGAAGAGTTTCCTGAAGCTGTAAGAAAATTGCCATTTAAATTATGTTTCGACAATTTGTTCACGGGTTTCAATGTTTTATATTACTTGAAGCAGAATGGTTATGATGGTACGGAAACAATTCGAGAAAACCGCATACCCAAGTCGTGTCCACTTATTAAAAATAAAGATTTTCAGAAGCAAAACAAAAGAGGCGAATACCGTTCCATAATTGATAAAGACGATGGAGTTATTGTTCTAAAATGGTTGGACAATAATGTCGTCGCTGCGGCTTCCACCTGTCATGGTACAAATCCAACTACCAGTGTGAAAAGATTTTCTCGAATGGAAAAAAAGAACATTTCTATCAGCCGTCCATCACTTATAACGGAATACAATCGTTTTATGGGCGGCACTGATTTATTGGATGAGAATACTGCCAGATACAGAATAAGTATTAGACGCAAAAAGTGGTGGTGGGCAATTTTTACCTGGTTATTGGACGTTTAAGTAGTGAATGCCTGGAACGTTTACAGACAGCACGAAAATATTTCACAGCTAGTAGATAGAAGACGAATAGTGCAAACATATCTTACGAAATATGGAGTTCCGCCTAAGGGAGCAGGAAAGCCGGCAGTATCACGGTCCAGTGTAAGTCTGAACAGGGTATCAGATGTTTTGAGGTACTATGGTCGCAACCACTTGCTTGTGCCAAATGAAGGAAGGAAAAGAAGAAGATGTGCCGGTGAGGGGTGTTCGTCCAGTGTAATAACAAAATGCCGAAAGTGTGATGTAGGCTTATGTATCGAATGTAACGAAATTTTCCACACTAAATAATTTTGCATTTTTTTAAATTATCTTTTTATTTCTGTTAAAGACCTACTTATAGTCGTCTAATAAATACTTTTTTATGGTAAAGTTCAAGAAAGCAAATTTCGCCGTTAAAGGGTTAAAACAGCCAATATACAAACAAACAAGATTTACATAACTTTAAATAGTTTATAATTTTTAAATGCTGATAAGCAGGAAGCAACAGCCTGCTCGACAGTTACGGATAAGTAACATACTAATTGACCATGTAGAATCTTATGTGTACCTTGGCACCAACGTAAATGCAAAATGGGAACAGGCCACAGAAATTAAGGCGAGAATAGAACGAGCTAGAGCAGCATTTAGCAATATGAAAAAGCTCCTCATAAGCAGGGATTTGTCTCTTCCCCTAAAACTACGACTAGTTAAATGCTACATTTTTCCGATCTTACTGTATGGTGTGGAGGCCTGGACGCTGACGGAGACGCTCACGAGAAAACTAGAAGCATTCGAAATGTGGGTGTACCGACGCATTCTTCGTATATCCTGGACCGAACATGTCACCAACACAGAGGTAATCCAAAGAATCGGAAAGGAGAAAGAAATCGTGAATACAATTAAACAAAGAAAGCTTGAATATCTAGGCCACATATTGAGACACGATAAGTACCGTCTACTGCAATTGATTGTCCAGGGAAAAATAGACAGTAAGCGAGGGCCAGGCAGGAGAAGACACTCGTGGCTCCAAAATCTGAGGAAGTGGTTCGGGCTCACATCGGTCGAACTATTCAGAAGCGCCGCAAATAAGATCAGAATTGCCATGTTAATAGCCAACGTTCGCAACGGACAGGGCACTTGAAGAAGAAGATAATTTTTAAAATTATTTTAAAGAAATCAAACAGTTGTATACATTCTTATACAAGTTAGGTTATTTTTTGAATTCCAAAAAAAAGGCATATTCCATGGTCTATCTCAATTAAGATTTTTTCGATGGCTCTGTAGTAAAAAAACTGCAAGAAAATCCCCACCGAATATATGTAATAATAATTGTTTTGCAAGTATACGATTTGTCATTTTTTACACACGTATATGCCTGGACTAAACTCATTACACTTGTTTACAGAACAAATAAACGGATACATTTTGTTGCAAAGGGCCGATGAGAGTATTTATAGATTTATATGTTTTAATAAACTAACAGACATTTATTTCCATCTCGTTAGAAAGTTTTCGGTTACTTCCATAAATTCATGAGTTTATGTTTTATTTAAATACTTTCAAGTTACAATTCAAAACAATCAAAATGTAGCGGCGAAGACACTAAAAATAATGTTGTTCAGTGTCGGACTTAACGAAGTGAAGTATTTATAAGAGGCAAATACCATTTAATATACAATATAAAAGTATCATGTCATGTAAAAAGAACAAATTAGACAGATGACAGGTGACGGATAATCCATTTTCAATTTAGTGAGACAAAGGGAATCAAAAGAAAATGAACGAAAGGTAAGTAACATAACATAAATAAAATAAACTGTCAAAAAATATAAATAGTTTACTACCTATTAATGCACTCCCTAATCCCAAAGTGTAACGCCATCGTGATCAGGAAATGCTTAGTACAGGGACAAAATTGGTACCTTAAGCGATACCTCAGAGAGCTGGTAAACTCCGGGGGATTATAACCTTTGCATGACAAGGGCGTACTACTGTGCCTGAAAATATTTCATCCCAACAAAAGAAGATAGAGGCAAAAATGGCTACTGGGACAAGGACCACAAGAAATCTACATAAAACCAATGCGAAGGTACCGGCAAAACCCGAAGGTTCAAAGACACCCTGGTAGAATCAGATTACACCTCTGGAATAAAGATTCATATGGTAATGTCATAAAACTATTCAGGATGGCGGTGACATACAGACACAATTCTGATTTCAAGCAGACCTGATCATCAATAATCTGGAACAATCAGAAGATGAGGCTCCTGCGGAAGCCTCATCCACTGATTAGTAAACTGTGCCCATAAGTACATGAAAACAAAAAAAATTACTGCAGGAGTGACGAGGACTTTATAGTGAGCCTGTGGGAGGAAGCAGATTTAAATGTAGTAGTATTGTAGTCGATCCCAATAATGTCAAAGCGTTCCATGGTACTCATCCGCATTCTCGAAAAAGAGGTTAATCAAGGCTAAAATCAAGATCGTACGACGGAAGACCGGTGGTTGAAAAATCACAAGATTGGAAAATATACATACATTCTAGTCTACACAATCGACGTGGTCTTCTACAAAAAATTGAGGATTGCTCATTTCAATGCATGTTACAGACTTGGAAAGGTATCCTTTAAAACCGTCAGAGGCCTCGATGATTCCCATTAGCGTAATGGAGGTGAACCTTCAGAATAGTAAAGCAGCTTCGTCAGAAATTAATGTTGTTATGAGAAGGTTCGATATAGCTTTGAAACAAGAGCACTGGGTTTACAATGGTAAAATAAGAGGTCTATCGGGCATTGATGCAGAGCTTATATGAAACCGATCTGTCGAAATACCGAGGACCAGTATAATAGTCCAATATATCAAAACACTGCCGTTGATAGATATGTTCCAGGGATTTAACGACGGGCTATGATCATCGAAAACAACTACCACCAAGAGAGTTGTAACAGCTAGTAAAATACGGGCAAAAAGAGAATCGTAGAAAAGTCATTGCGAGGAGATAAAATACATTTTCAGAAACGTTGAGGCTCCTTAAAGTTTTCTCTCAGATTCCCTCTGTCCAAAAAGGATACAGGATACAAGGCGAATACAGTCAGAATGGTGAAAAGACCCTGAAACAACGTTTCAAAGTGCAGTTTCCGAGTCTAAAACAAAACGGATATCACTAGAGACATGGAAGCAGACTGGACTGTATATTATGACAAAATATTCTTATCCTAATGGCGCTACAACTCTTTGTGAGTCTTGGCCTGCTTAATAACGTTCTTACATTCTGCCCCGTTGGATACTTTTCTTCCCCACTACCTGATGTTCATGGTTTTAAGATCTTTCTTCACATCGACTATCCATATTTTACGGTGCCTTTCTCTTGTCCTATTTCCTTGGGCTTTGCATCTCTGGATTACTTTTACAGCTCGATTACCTGAGAACCAAGCCATAACAAAATACCAAAATAAACTCATATTTGAGTCACATAAATTACCGGATCCTTACTGGATTTATGCAATATTTCTAACGAAGTATTACATAAATACTAGCTTAGGACTTTGGTACATACCAGAAGAATTGAGGGTCATAAGGGTGGCTTTTATGCCCAAACCTAGCAAAAGTGAACAGGAAAGAGCTAATATTGAAAATTATATATTCATAAAAACAACAACGAAGCTCAACAATGCTTAAGAGGTCAAACGAGTGAGTTTAAGTAGGAGGGTGAGGAGAATTTGTAAGTACCTGTTGAAAAAAGGGTACCGCAATGAGATTCGACAGTAGACTCTAAAGCCAACATAGAAACCAGACAAAACAAAAGTGGTTAAACTGAAAGGCAAAATATCGAAGAGGGTCTGGTCTGGAAAAACCCTCTAGACGCAATCTAGAAAGATGCAAAAATTACCAGCAAAAGTAAGCCATCCTACGGACAGGCGGTTAAACTCATAAGGGTATCAATACTGCGCCAAAAATCTTCAGAGACTTCTCTTTTAATGCAACCCTTGGTAGCCACAAAATAAATGATTTTATGGATATAAAAGCACATACTACAAACAACCTACAGTTCATACCAGGTTAAATGCTCCTGTCTTGTGCTGATCAATCACATTTAAATGGCTTAAAACTGCTACTTAGGGGATTTAGCCACAGGATGGTATCTTAATCAGACTCGCAGAAAACATTCCTCGCACCGAGATCTTTTTGACTTATCTTTCCAAGATAGTCTGAACAACCCAACACCCAAAACTCTTAAATTCTTAGAGATACAGACAGATGACCTCAATACCAAGAATAGAAGAACTCTAAGAAAAGGCCCTACAATAGAACTGACACTTTCAGTGGACCTTACTTCATTTGTAGAGGTTTTAAAGAAATATTGTTATACGGCCAACTACAAATTTGGCCAAGTAAGAACGCTACCATAAAAAGAAACACTAAGGCTAAGTTTTGCACGCATATGCGCATATGCGGATGATGTTGCCATAATAAGTCGCAACAAAAGGGTATTAAGCGAAAAAGTTATAGAACTGAAACGAGAAGCTGCTACGTTTGGTCTATATATAAATGAAAGCAAAACAAAATATATGGAGTGCACAAAATCGAATGAACATGAGAATCTGAAGGTAGACAACCATACCTACAAATATGCCTCCACTTTTCCCTACCTAGGCTCAATCATAAATGACAATAACATCAGTCAAGAAATACAAGCACGGATTCTTAGTGGTAATAAGTGCTTTTATGCATACAAAGACTTAATGAAAAGTAAGTTACTGAATCGTGAGTCTAAGCTGAGATTCTACAAAACAGTAATTAGACCAGTGGTCACATATGGATGTGAAACGTGGACCCTCTCAACCACTGATGAAAATCAACTGAGAATATTTGAGCGCAAAATACTAAGGAAGATATTTGGACCAACCAAATGCAGCGATGGTTCGTGATGAATTAAAATGAACCACGAGCTGGATGAACTAATGCAGAGCGCAGATATTGTCAGATTTGTAAAGTCACAAAGACTAAACTGACTTGGTCACCTAGAAAGAATGCCAGATAATCGAGCTGTAAAAGTAGTCCAGAGATGGAAGCCCCAAGGAAACAGAACAAGAGGAAGGCCCCGTAAAAGATGGATAGACGACGTAGAGAGGGATCTTAAAACCATGAACATCAGGCAGTGGCGAAGGAAAGTATCCGACAGGGCAGAATAGAAGAACATTGTTAAGCAGGCCAAGACTCACAAAGGGTTGTAGCGCCATTAGAAGAAGAAGAAGAAGGCTAAGTTTTGCATTCTTAAGCACAGCTACAACAAAGGATTAAAGCAAAGGATCAAATAATAAGGTGACTTGAAAGAAAGATAACGCATCAAAGAAAGATCCCAAGAATAACTGAATACACACCAATCAAAAGATGTATTCAACGTGCTTAGCAGGATCTTCAAAAAGCTAAGTGATGCTGGACTAATTTAATAGGGATGGGCTCACAAAAACTTCAAGTTCAAAGACTACCAAAGAACTCACTAATAGGTAAATTAAGAGGTTTGTGCATGCAGAGCCTTCTACAGATCTAAAAGTTCAGGTAATTAGGAGTACTACAAAAAACTCGAAACCAAAGAGAGCTTTTGAGAAGAAGCTTCTTTTAAGAAGTGAATACTTGTCAAGTCATCCCCTTTCTCGAAGAACAGCCTGCTCATTAACTACAATAGATGTCTTGTTTGTCCAGTCAAATACATCTCATCAAAAGAAGTGGCATTATGTGCGCTTGGGTCATTTGTCTCTATTAACGTTGCCGCAAGAGAAAAAGGTATACCACCTTCCATTATTAACTGGATTGAATACTTAGTATTAGGAATGTAGTTACCTACTTAGGATATTAATCGGCCACTACAACAACGATAACAAGTGTTTTATTAAATGACATTGAAAAATCTGCACAATCGCGACCGTATAATAATCATGCAATAGTGTATTTTTTAATTTATCTGTATTAAGGATTATGTTTAATATACGTATACATATAATTTATTTGCAACCATACAAAAAATACAAACAATTAACAACGAATACCTCACGTATGGCTTACATAAGTCATTTGTTATTGATCTATTTTGCTAGTTTCTAAACATATACTACAATAATACACACAACCAAACTTATGGAACCATCTGATATTTTTTATTATTTTAATCGAATTTAAAAAACCAACCTACGAAGTCAATACTTCTAAACAAATTGTCAAGATTTTATTGTGATAGGTTGTTTCCTTTCTTCAAGAGCAGCTTGTACTATCCGTACTGTGTTTTGTGAATTATGCCGGCGAGGTATAATTCTTTTTTTAAGCATATTCCACAAATGCTCTATAGAGTTAAGGTCGGGTGACCAAGCAGGCCACTACAGAATAGTGATATATTCTGCTTCAAGAAAGTCTGTAGTGACTCTGCTGGCATGTGGAGGTGCATTATCATGCATGAAAATTAAATTTTTTTCCACTGCACTTTTTAAGAGTCTAACTACAAGTTCTACATATTACTTTCCCAGTACATAGCACTTCCTCGTTTATGTCTGTGAACAGCTCTGGCTGTTTCCATGCTTGCTTGTCTTCCTCGCCCTCTAAGTACACGAATTTATCGGTTATATGATTTTACACAAATCCTGACTTCGTCTGAAAATACGCATTTCGCCAATTTCCAATGTTCTAGTTTTGGTATTAAAGACACCAATTTAGGCGATCAATCTTCTGCTGCCTGGTTAACTCGGGAACCCGTAACTGTCTATTACTGTATATTATTTGGGCACGAAGCCTTCTTCTTATTGTTTCAACTGAAACACTTACACCTGTACTTTCCAAAAGCTGCTTTTGGAGTTGTAGGTGAGAAAGTGTTGGGTCTCTTCTAGCTATTTGGATAATAAAATGATCATGACAAGCCGTTGTTATTTTTTGGCGACTATCTTTGTCTATTCTTAAGCGTTCCCAAGGAGCAAGGAATTGCTCCAAAAATACAGAGAATATAATCCAGATACTGATAAGTTGCAGTTAGTGAAAAAATTCAGTTCATTGCGCACTAACTTTAGAAAAGAATTACATCGTATAAGAGACTCGAAAAAAAGTGGTGCAGGGACAGACGATGTAATTCAACCAACATTATAGTATTTTAGCGAAATGCAGTTTCTCGTTGGTCAGGACGAACCTAGTGCTTCACAAAGTACTATACAGGAATTGGCTAATGATAAGAATAAAGCAGATAATAATATAGACGATATGGACAGTGATAATTAAATATCAATATCAGTTATTTCAACAATAAGTGTAAGTATATAAAGTTTAATAATTCAAGTTTACATTTTAAGCAAATTTATGTTGTCATGAAACCTGCCCCTCGTTATTAAAAAAATCACAATAAATATCTCTGACATTTTTTGTTACAGTGGCTGAATTTCTGGCATAAGTTGTACAAAGGGATATTGATTGTCCAATTGTTCTCCAAGTTCCTTCAACAATATTTCCTGATTCAAAATCTTCTACATCCACAGAATTATTATACATGTATGACTGAGGTTGATTTCTTCTTAAATAATTGTGTAAATAGCAACATAATAAGACGATGATTTGAGCTTTCTCAGGCGATAATGCAATCTTCTTCTTCTTGTGCCACTCCTATCGGAGATTGGAAATCATTAAGGCTATCCTGACCTTGTTTACAGCTGACCTAAAGAGTTCATTAGTGGTACGATAATGCAATAGGTCGTTGAAATATACCGAATTTTGATACTAATATTCCAAATGCATTTTCCACAATGCGACGGGCACGACTAAGTCGATAATTAAAAATTCTTTTTTCCATCGTTAATCCCGTTTGGCTGTAAGGTTTCATGAAATTTTCTGTCAGTGCAAAAGCGTCATCTCCAACAAAGACAAAGGGTAGTATTCGTTGACTATTTGGCAACAGATCAGGTTCTGGGATTTTAAGTGAATTATCTGATAATGCTTTTCCAAATGCAGTATAATTCAAGACACATCCGTCTGATATTCGTCGATTTATTCCTGAATCTACCATAATAAATTCGTAATTGCTATTTACAATTGCCATCATTACAATACTAAAAAACTTTTTATAATTGTAATAATATGAGCCTATATGTGGAGGTTTTTTGATTGCCACATGCTTTCCATCTACAGCTCCTAGACAATTAGGAAAATTCCATTGAACATTGAATCCATTGGCAATAGCTGTCATTCAGCTTCTGTTGTTGGCAACTACAATTACAATTACAATTGTTAATATACAAACTTATTACTATTATTACAGCAACGCACAAAGGAGGGACCACCAAAAAAGAAGGCAAGAAAACTTGATGAGTTCAAAAAATTAATAGCTTTAGCCCGAAAACACCTTGAACAACCACAAACTGATTATGAAAAAATTGCTTCTACTTGGGCAGTAGAACTTGAAAAAACGACGCCTCAGCAACAAATTTTTGTGAAAAACGGCCATTAACGACATACTATTTGTAGGTCAAATGGAAACACTGCATAGGAATTATGTGCAAATTAATACTTTTTCTCCTACATCTACTCCATATACTAATGTGCAACCAAGTCCTGTCTATTTTGACAGAGCGCAACCTCAACTACTAATCGAACAACAGACTATGAACAAGTCAGAGTCCACTACTGTTTCTAACTATTTTTCAACTTTTCAATAAAAATATAAAATGTACAGTAAACTGAGAGATTTAAAATAAATTTTGTTTTATGTTTTAAATAATCTTATTTACCTTTATGTAATCCTTCAGGCAGTTTATTATAGCTTGGCAAGTTTTTATTACAATTATTCCTATGGATTGTGGCGACACAGCACTTGAGAATTTTAAATCTTCAAAGGTATTTCCAGTAGCTAAATAACGTAATGTTATTGATAAACGCTGACTTGGTGAGATAGCATCTCGCATAACAGTATTCCTTTTTTAAATTTCAGGTGTAACCATTCTCAATAGTTCATCAAAAAATATACTATCTAGTCGCAGAAAGTTTTGAAAATCACTTGGTTCGCTAATTCTTAACCCTTTCAGGCTTAGTGGCCCCACGGTGGAACCACCTTTAAACAAATTTTTTCCTACTGCCCGAGTAATCGTACGCTGGGACCACCAGACGGAATACGATGTAGACGTTGTGTATTTCACTTCTTACGCGATAACAAAATTCCAGGAGCAGTTGTGCATGTTGTACATAATACATTTGGCGCGCTCACAAATGAATGCTAGTGAGGTTATTTATTGTAAATAAACAAACATTCTTCTACTGATAAAATGTATGTATTATGTTAATTTGTTGATAAATACGTATTTATGTATTGCCGTATTGAGTTTTTATAAACTACGTAGATAACTAAGTGAATTTTGATATTTTGATTGTGGTTCCAATAGGTGCCACTAGGCCGATCAGTAACTAATAGGTATGTTTTGTTACAAAATTCCAAAATGAATTCCAACGTATTGATTTGAGTTAATTAACAAGTCATGACGCTTACGATTTACTAGCAGATATCCCATCGGAGGGATCTGATGTATCCGATTTTGATAAGAACGAGGATGAAGCTTTCGACATGACTTTGGAGTCAGCTGTTTTAGATGAACAAAACGATATTTCAGACAATGAAGATGTTGCGCATGACAGTGACTGTAGTAAAGACGAGGTATCAGTTGCTATTCTTGATGAGTTAAAATGAGCCACCGACCCAAATAATGTCGCTCAACTCCGTTCTTTCTCAGAAAACGTTGGACCAAATGTTCCTGATACTATAGAGACTCCTCTTGATTTCTTCCTTCATTTGTTTAGTGAGAACCTGTTGAATACACTTGTTTCCCAAACTAATTTATATGTAGTCCAAGAAAATAACAAAAACAACACTCCCACAACACTTGAAGAAATAAAGTGTTTTTTGTGAATAAACCTTTTGATGGGTGTGAAAATGTTGCCCAGTTATAGAGATTTTTGGTCTGCAAATTTTGTTATCAGGGATTAGTTTATTTCTTCATGTATGCAGCGTGACCGATTTGGATGGTTGCTTACTCATCTTCATATAAATGACAATTCATTACAACCTAAGAAACATAATGGCAACTACGATAAACTCTACAAAGTTACAAAGTGCGGCCATTGCTAGAGGAACTTTTAACCACTTATAAAAGCTCAATTTATCCCAGCGGGCAACAATCAATAGACGAATCGATGATTAGGTTCAAGGAACGAAGTAGTTTACGCCAATATATGCCGATGAAGCCCATAAAAAGGGGATATAAGGTATGGGTACGTGCTGATCAGTCAGGATATGTTTTACAATTCCAAATATACACCGGAAAAGTAAACAATGTAAGGGAACAACAGCTCGAGGCAAAAGTAATAAAAGATCTTACAAGAGATTTAGTTGGAAAAAATTATACAAAAGTTTATTTCGATAACTATTTCAATTCTGTTGCATTATAACGCGACTTGATGAAAACGTTTTCCAACTTAAAACAAATAAAAAAATGAAAAGGGGTGACTCAAACTGGAGAATGAGTGAAGACGGCGTGCTAGCTTTGCAATGAATGGATAAAAAACCTATTCATTTTCTAAGCAATTTTCACAAACCTGAAAAAAATATCACTGTGAAGGGGAAACAAAAGGGTGGGACATCATTGAAAATTAACTGCAAACAATTAGTACAAGATTACAACAAATATATGGGCTATGTAGATAAGTCCGATATGTTAGTATCTTGCTACGAATTGGATAGAAAATCCAAAAAGTGGTGGCATAGAATTTTTTTTGACCTAACATTACTAAACTCATACATAAATAATTTTTGAACAGTCAACTGGTAAGAGTATGTCTTTGAAAGATTTTAAAGTAACAGGTTTAAAAAACAAGTTCCTCTAGAAATAAGAACTGACAAAGTAGCCCATATGGCTCAGCATGGAGTCAAAGTACGTTGTACACACTGCAGTACCAAGGAAACTCCTCGTCGTACAAGATGGCATTGTACTACATGTCAAGTAGGTTTATGTCTATCTGAAAAATAATTGTTTTATTCCATTTCACATCAAATAAGTTTTTCGTTTGTGGAATAGTGGTTCCACATGGAACCACTTTTTTTATACTAATTACAAAAATATAATATAAAAAACCTTTGATTTGCCTATTTTTTGCCCTAATATGTCCTAAAAACAAATTATTTACCATTAAATATAAACAAAAAAAGTCCGTCCACAAAGGGTTAAATCATTTAATAAATTTCCATGAGTGTACTTATTTCTTTTTTTGAACCATTCTTTCATCCACCTGCGTTTATTTTTTTTTTCGTCCATTGTGAAGCTACAACTAATGCGATAGCCACACAACTCGCCGTTTTTTTATTCCACATGTTTATAGCACAAGTTTCAGTAGAGAACTAATTTATTGTGCAATAATATCGATTCGTCTGTGTTGGCCTACTTAATTATTGTGCAATATATGGTAAAATAATATTGACGCTAATATTGACTGTCTAGGGGCTGCTTTAGGCACATTTTCGTTTTTGAAAGCAAAAGTTAGTTTATTTAATTTCGTTAAATTTACAATTAAAACAAATAATCTATACCGTAACGGGCTGTGTTATCTGATTGTTTTATTGGTTTGTTTATTTTCAACAAAAACCTTTATCCTTCGCAACAATAACAAGTTTTTTCAAAAGAAATAAATATTTTTTTGAAATACCGGGTGATTCCATATAAGTTGTGTTGGTTGTGTTTACGTTGTTTATATATTTTTATAATTTCAAATTGTTAACATACTAATTACAATACTGAAAAAACAAGACGAATGTACTATAGAATGACTGGAAGTAAGAAATACTTATTTATAGTTGAAATTTATATTTTATTAAGCACTATAACTGGGAATTAACTAGAGTTTGTATTTTTAAGCTTAAATCGATGATGTAGTTAGTCTTCGGTTTCCGCTCCCGATACAACAAACACTATGGATTCTGGATTCCGACACGAGTAGTGGTAGAGCACAGCACCGCTTAAATTATCTGGTGTAGGAATGATGGATGCCAGCAGGTCAAGGGTTAATCTTGTTGCATTTCCTAAAGTCCGAAATTGACCTGTGAGAATTTATTGAATTTGTGTTGGGTTAAACTGCAGGAAGATTAAATATTGTGTTGAGCGAGTGGCGAAAAACTTTTTAAAAATATTAAGAGATCCACAAGGAAACTAAATTCCTGTAGTTGGCTCTATACCATATGTGTCACAAAAATTTTTATTAGAAATTTTCTTTATAGAAGGTATATTAATAAATAATTAATTAATATACCTTTTATAAAGAAAATTTTTTATACAAAAATTTTTATTAAAACAGATGTTAAAAATTTCATAATTTCTGTAAAAACTACGACAGTAAAACAATTATATGTGATGGATTCGACCGTTACTTGATGGCAGTTCATTTGATCAAGCAATAAAACACTGAAGACTTTTGTTTTCAACACTTCCACAAAATTTATCTTAAATTACTATCACTACAGCTGTTTCGGCAGAGTGCCTTTCTCAAGTTAGCTATTTCTGATATACGTCTAACACTTTAGAGTCTTTACCTAAATAAGTTGAGGAGGGGAGACTTGTTTATCTCAAGTTGCTCATTCAGAACTCTATCTGTATTTTTTAATTTGTTAATTTCCATAGGGTCTAATAATAATAGCTTAAGGCCTTTATTTTGAATGTGAAAAATTTGAAATTGGTTATTAAAAGAATGATTGTGATCTAAAAGGTGAAGTGCGTAGGTAGAATCTGTTTTTCTATTATTAAAAGGCATTTTGTGTTCAGCTATCCATTTGTTAAAGGTTATATCTGTTTGACCGATGTAAGTTCTTGGGCAGTCGCCACATGTAAGTTTGTATACACCACTGTGTAAGTGCTTTTTCTGGCTCTTGTTGTGTACAATCTTTATAAACAAAGGGGAGGTTTACACAAAAAACGATATTAAAGTCCGGGCTTCGGACTGGTAGAGGTATCTTGGTCGGCGTTCGGCAGGGCTAGACTACAGAAGATAAACGAGTGAGATGGAGAAAGAAACCAGAAAAAGAAGAGAATTTTGGGCATCACCCTATTTTTGAAGGGAATAGAGAAACCTAGTAAATAAGAGAATAGACAGAAAATAAGATAAGAACGATAACGGGAAAGATACGAAATGACGAGAACGGAAAGAAAATAAGACAAAAATAATATGAGAAAAATACAGATGGTTACTATATGGGAACAAAATAGTAATGATGAGTTTAATTATATCACGCGGTAAGCACTAAGAGATAATATGCAATACACATATTTAGATAAATTGATAAAGTTACACAATAAATCATACCTGAAAGAGACAATGTCAAATATAGTAAAACAACTAATCACTACTTATGTGTTGAAATAAAAGAGATTAAGATTGTTGTTAAGATTTGCTCTGACAGTGTTATATTGGTAACTCAAAATAGATAAGGTTGAACAGAATTAATTTTTCTTCTTGATGTGCCTATCCGTTACAAATGTTGGAGATCATCATGGCAATATTTATCTTATCTGCAGCAGCGCGGAAAAGTTGCACAGATGTTGTATTGAACTAGATTCTGAGGTTCTTTAACCAAGATGTTCTTCTTCTTCCTGGACCTCGTCTTCCAAATATTTTTCCTTGCAGGATGGCTTGAAGGAGAGCATATCTGGATTCATTTCTCATAATATGTCCGAAGAATTTTATAACTTTCGAGATTTGATGTCAGTACCTCTCGGTTCTTATTTATTCTTCTGAGGACCTCCTCATTTGTGACTCGGTCAGTCCACGAGATCTTAAGTATTCTCCGATATAGCCACATCTCAAATGCTTCCAGTTTTCTGCATATACCTTCGTTCAAGGTCCACGATTCAACAGCATAAAAAAGGACAGAGAAGACGTAGCATCGCAGCATTCTTACTTTTGTATCAAGAGAGAGGTTGTGACTCTTGAAGAAGGCCCCCATCCGATTGAAGGTGGATCTAGCTTTTTCCGATGCGTGCTCCAATCTCCTGGTTGTTGGTCCGTTCTTCATTTATTATGGTGCCGATGTAGTTGTAGTGCGTCACTCTTTCTACAGAGGATTGGTTGACGTAGAGTTGACCTTCTGTTATTCTTTTCTTGCTAATTATCATAAGCTTTGTCTTCTTAACGTTTATATTGAGTCCGCATTGTTGACTGTGATACGTGATTTTGTTCATAAGAACTTGTAGGTCTTCTAAGTTGTCCGCAAATACTATGGTGTCATCTGCATATCTGATGTTGTTTAGCCGGTAACCATTTAGTAGAATACTTATTTCAGTTTCGTGCAAAGCTTCGATAAATATTCTTTCAGAGTACAGATTGAAGATTAGAGGAGACAAAATACAGCCTGGCCTCGCTCCTTACTTTCTCATAGTCAGTGTGTTCACCTTCAACTCTGAAATATGCTGTCTGATTCCAGTTAAGATTATTATTTTCAGATCTTGGTTGTTAATTCCTGCTTCTTTTAGTATTTGCATCATCTTGGCGTGCTGTACTCGATCAAACGCTTTCTCGTAATCCACCAGACATGCGTATAGGTCGCAGTTGACATCTATGCATCTCTGGAATAAGACTTGTACTGAGAACAAATCCTCTCTAGTACCAACAGCATTTGTGAACCCGAACGGGTTGGGGGAAATTTGACTTTCACACAGCCTGTAGATTCTCTTATGAATTATCTTTAGGAACAATTTTAGAAGATGACTCATGAGGTTTATAGTATGGTAGCCTTTGCATTTTTTGGCTCCTGGTTTTTTTGGAAGTGCAATAAACTCAAAATTAATTATAAATTATATATTGTATGTGCACAAAGAGTAATATACGTAAGTAAATATATATATATATATATATATATATATATATATATATATATATATATATATATATATATATACTGTAAATATGATATTCTTAAGAGATTGAAAAGAAATGATTTAATTAAGTGAATCGTTACTTTAAAAATTATTCTGAAATCTATGAATTACTAAGTTAATAAAATTAATGAATTTAAAAATTGTTACACCTTGAGGACATATGATAAAATTTAGTGATCACTATATTTTTTTTTAAACTAAACGCTATTAGCATTTAAATACAGGTAAGCAAAACAGATAAATAATATATACATATAAATTAATCAGCAATAATTTGACCGTACTTATAATGTGAATAGTCCTTTGTCACAAAGAAAAATAAAGTATGGAAATGCTATAAATCACTTGCAACGGGATTTAGTGTATCTGCTTGTAAAACTCTCGGCTTTTGGGTCGAATAAAAGACAACAACAAAATTTACTTACAGGTTCATATTGGCTTGTGTCTGAGAGATATGTCCTCAAGTAAGGATGCAGTCAGAACACAAGATGGACGATGGACAAGACGAATTATGGAATGGAGGCCCAGAAATTATAAAAGAAGCCGAGGACGACCACCGACTAGATGGACCGACGACATAAAAAGAGTAGCGGGAAACTGGCTACAAGCGGCCCAGTGTAGAGAACACTGGAAAGAACTGAGGGAGGCCTATGTCCAGCAGTGGACGGGATTGGCTGATTGATGAAGGATGCAGTAGTTGTTCTGGACGGACGACAATAAACAATTTGGCGGTTGCGTCAACAGAAACACTCACAGGTAATACAGCGGCAGGATGATATCTAGCGAACTCAACGGCCAGACATATGCAGCAGTAGGATGTATGATGTAAGATGCAATAGGCAATATACAACTTACAATATTCCGGATACAAGGTACAAGATACGATATGAGAAGTAGGATGTATAAAGGCAAATATAAGTGAGATTAAGTCTATAATTATTAAAAGAAAATCGAAATGAGCGGGACAGTTACAAGACACAATCTGAATAAACGACTTACCGCCAAGTTGACCTGCTTAACTCGAAGGCTGGTAGACAAATAAAGTAATATTTTTTGAAATATGTATGAGAGCTTAAATTTTCTATAAAGAGGGAATATTTTTGTGGCTCATGCAAGATTATCCCTAATTATACCTTAGAATTAAGAAGCGACTCGGGTGAAAGGGACTAAATTGATTTTCGGAGATTTTTTAAGAAGCGAGGGAATTATACCTGTTCTTAGAAGTGAAGGGTTAGTGAATATAAAAAATACACAAGCAATTGACTTGATTCTGAGATGGGAAAGGATCATAGGAGAACCATGACTCGAACCTCAATATGCCAATTAGAAAGGTAGCATAATTATTTTAAAGATTTGTTAGCCATAGGTGTAGCTAAAAGAATTTTGTAAGGGCAAAAATTTGGAAGAATTTGCAGGATGATTGAACATGCTTCAGTTGTTCTTAATATATTTACTAAAGTTGTTCGTTCTGGAAGCTGGCGTTTTTTTCCAAATTTAGTAAACCTACCCATACTGACACGACTACACACAATTCATCATCCCATCATATACAACATAAATTAGCAGCCTATCATAGCATGTTACATAGATTAATAGAAATTCCCATGCCAAAAAAACAACTTCGAGATAGAATTGAATATCATTAGACAAACAGCAGTAAGGAATGTCTACAACGAACAGACAATAAACAAAATTTTAAACCAAAAACTGCATAGGAAGCCCTGACATTAGTCTTTCCGCCAACAGAGAAAACAACCAATACTTTCTGCTCGATTACATATACGGGCAAGATATCATCAGTAATAGCCAAACACAAAAAAAGAAAGAATTAACACCAGCTTTCAGAATGAAAAACAACTTAAGTAAATATATTAAGAACAAGAGCCAAAAGAAAAAGCACTTACACAGTGGTGTATACAAACTTACATGTGGTGACTGCCCAAAAACTTACATTGGTCAAACGGGTAGAACCTTTAACAAACGGATAGCAGAACATAAAAGGGCTTTCAATAATAGAAAAACAGATTCTCCTTACGCACTTCACCTTCTAGATCACAATCATTCTTTTAATAACCAATTTTAAATTCTTCACATTTAAAATAAAGGCCTTAAGCTATCATTATTAGAATATATGAAAATTACCAAATTAAAAAATACAGATATATTTCTGAATGACCAACTTGAGACAAATATTTCTCCCCTTCTTAACTTATTTAGTTAAAGACTATGAAATGTAAGACCATAACAAAAATAGATCATTTGAGAAAGACACTCTGCCGAAACAGCTGTAGTGATTAAATTATAACAAAATTTGTGAAAGTATTGAAAAAAAAAAGTTTTCAGTGTTTTATTGCTTAATAAAACAGTTATAGTTGAACGTCATAAATATAAAGAGTTCATAAAGAAATCGTACTATCACAATATCAAACAAATTCAATTTGTTCTTGTAAATTTCTGTTCTGTCTTATTTTGTTTTAGTAAAAGTAAAGTTTTGTGAAGTTTAGTGAAAACAAATATCTTAATGTTTTGTTGCAGAATTAAATGTTGTTATAATGTTATATATTTCTTTACTGTTATTTTAAGTATGTCATCTAAGAAATACTTTCACATATGGTGTGTTTTTACTTTCGAATTCATTGCTTATATATTTTTCAGGACTTTCTTTATTTTTACGTTATTCTTTTTCTTTATAAATACATATTTAGGAAAAATTAATAACACCATTAAATAAATGAAGCGACTAGGTATAAAGCTCGCTACTCACGTTCCAAAGGCGCAGCACGATTTGGTCGAATGCTACAAAATTGAACGTAATTTGATCGCGTATTTGCACCATTCGATCAAATCGACGCGATTTGACGACTGACGAACAAGTCAGTCTGCAGCAGTACGACCGAGTTGGTTGAATTGTAAATTTGATCGTGTGTATTGTGACGACGACAAAATCGTACGTCTGCAAAAAAAAACATTTACTGGTAAAATTTTCAATAATGACTTATAGCGAGAAGTATTATATCATGATAAAATCGCTAGAAAAAAAGCTATAGATATTTTGGTTGCTAAATCTCAAGAAGTGAAAGCGGATGCTAATGAAGAGTCGATAAAAAAGAAAATTACTAATTTTTGAACATCTTACAAAAGTGTTTGCACAGATGGTTACACTGATCTCCGACAGACTTAATACGATAGCAGTTATTTACAGTTTTTTGCATCAGAATTCTTCAAACCTTTACTGAAAATAATAATTGATTCTTTAATTAACAATATTGTCACCAAACATTCACCTAGATCATGTTTTAAACTTTTTATGTTTTTACACCTACGAGTATAATGGGTTTTTGTTGATTTCTGTACTTTTTCTTGAGTTTGTATTTATTATAAGGTACTGTTTTATTTGGCATTAAACGTAATTTCATAGGTTTTACCTACCTCTCACATGTCTTACTACCTTTAGATAATTCTTTGTAAAAACTGTGTAAATTGCAGCAAAAGTTTCGGGTATTATTCTGCCCAAGGCTTGAGGAGAGATGACAGCGGAAAACTTCAAATCCTCGTATCTTCGTTTCGTTGCTAAACATCTAAAATTGTAATAAAATTATTAATAAAATTTTTTAAAAGTGAACCCCAGTTATAAATACGCAATTTTAGCGTCGAATGACACATATTAAATATTAATTATATATATGGTACTTACCTTAAAATTGTTGACAGTCTTTCAGGTGGTGTTATGGAAGAACGCATAACTGTATCCTGCTTCTGAATAAAAGGTATTATTGCTCATAGTGATAACAATTCAACGTAAGCAGATTCTGTATTTTAGCAACCAATCTTTGCAACAACACCTACGTGCCTTGTATTTTTTCGTTTATTTTCGGTTATACAAAGAGCAAGAGCCGCTAAAAGTATATCGTTATCTGACATGTTTCTGATTTGAAAGTAAAACTCATACTGCAGAATCGGTATGTGTGTGTTCCCATCCGATTTTCAACAATGCTGTACTGCAACTGCATTCCACAAAATCGTACTGCGCCGTTGGAACGGGAGTGGCGGGCTTAAGTACCCATGCAATAAGTGAACTAAACAGGTTTTGACAAAGTAACTAAACACGATCATATTGTATACTACACAGAAAAAGACAATTCGAAACAAGCAAGAAGGGGCGCAATAATTGTGACACAGGATGCGGATAAACCATCCAATACACAAATGTAATATTAATACTATTAATGAAACACCAACAATAAATATGAATTTATATGCACCGACACGACGATGATGAATAAGATACTGAAAATTTTATAATGGTTGAGAACGTGTATTACCATCTACAAAGGAACACGACCTCAATATTATCATGGAAGATTTTAGTGCGAAGAATGGCGAAGGAGAATAGGAAGGTATCATAGAAAAACATGGTTTGGGAAAACGAAACAAAAGAAATATGTTGAAGTCATTCTGTTTAGAGAAGCAACCGTTAATCAAAGATACAACTTTAAACTTGGAAATAATCGTCTTTACACCTGGACATCACCATCAAATATACATCAACGAGTGGTCTGTACAGAAATAAACTACATATGTATAAACAAAAGTTTCAGAAATTCAGTAATAGCAGCAAAAACCTATCCAAGTACAGATATATCTACTGTTCAATTGTTTACCTGTAAACAACAACCTCAGTTTCAAAATCATTGGTTAATGCAACCTTTAGTAATAATTTCTACTCCTACCTAATCTCCACCCTCAGATACAGACAGATATTTTAATATAGACATACTGAGATTCTTATTCTATCTGCTGCTTCAACTCCAATAAATGGTCGGGTTCTGACACCCGCACCACAACTAAATATTTTAACGTGTTGTTTCTGGATTCCAGTGTACAGTCTTTTATGTGTTTTTTTCAAAGAAGTATCTTAACCTAAAGAAAAGTGTGGATTTTTTCCACCAAAATGATATATCTCCCAAGTAGTGGTACTTTTTAAAAATTTGACCATAACTGTGAAGAAGGCTTTGTAAGACGAAAGCACTCAGCTAGGAAATAAATGTTAACACACTCCAAAATACTTTTTTGTTCCATTCTTTGATTTGGCATAAGTGTGTACAAAAATATATCAGTCTTTTCATTTAATAATACTCTGTCAATATTAGGTATGCTGTGATGGATTCGACCGTTACTTGATGGAAGTTCATTTTCTCAAGTAATAAAGCACTGAAAACTTTTTTTCAACATTTCCACAAATTTTATTATAATTTATTATCACTACAGCTGTTTCGGCAGAGTGCCTTTCTTAAGTGAGCTATTTTGGTTATAGGTACATCTAACACTTTATAGTCTTTAACTGAATAAGTTGACGAGGGGAAAACTGTTTGTATCACGTTTATAATGTAGAATGATATCTGCAGTTTTTAATTTCTTAATTTCCATAGATTATAATAAGGATAGCTTGAGGCCTTTATTTTAAATGTGAAGAATTTAAAATTGGGGATTAAAAGAATGGTTATTATCTAGAAGGCGAATTGCATACGTAGAATCTGTTTTTTATTATTAAAAGCCTTTTTGTGTTCTGCTATCGGTTTGTTAAACGATCTACCCGTTTGGCCGATGTAAGTTTTTTACCAGTTTTTTTTAGTAGACTACAGTTCCATCTCATGTTCCGAATCAAAATCTGAAAAAAAAACTCAGTGAAGGAGGTAAATAGGATTCGAAAATGAAAGCGGAATCTCCAAATGTGGAAAAAAAACACAACGGAAAGAGAATTATCAACAAGAAAAAACTACATCAGAGCTAAAGGTATAGCTAGGCTTGCTAAAGTAATTAATACATGTACAGATTGCAACCAAAGTTGTCGTTTCCGATGTAATGAAAACTGTAACCCCAAAGAAAGATTGGAGACAAAAAACAAGTATTACTTATTGCACCAAAATGGAAAGTATGCATTTATATTAAAGAGATTTTAGTTAAGAGAAAACGCAGTACTGAAACAAACTACAAACCTTTTTCATTTGAGTATTACTTTACTGAAAAATTGAGAGTATGCAAGTCATGTTTCTTAAATACGCTTTGCATGAGCCAAAAGCCCATATATACTGTGCATTTACAGAAAAGTAATTTAGGCACACCACACTTAGTAATAACACAATACATACAATCTTTCCATATGTACAGATACATTATTGTAGGAAAGCTTCAAAACGAAGATATCTAGATCCAACACTTAATGTTAAAAAAATGTATGATTTATACATTGAAATGTGCAGTGCAACGCTGTCATTGTATAGACACATTTTTAATTTTGAGCATAATCTAGAGTTCTTGCAACCGAAAACGGATAGGTGTGACATCTGCGACGACTATAGATTGACCAAAAAAGAGAATAGGGTGCATGTAGAAGAGGAACAGACATATCACTTTCTCATTACAAAGAAACTGATAATGCGCCAAGAACGTGAAAATGACAAAAAAAACTGTGCCATTATATGTTTTGGTCTGGAAAATGTCATGAATGTAATCAGCTAAATTTGAAGTATCTGTGCTGTTTTACAAACAGAAATTAAATGTATAAAGACAAATGTATACAATTTTAAAGAAAGTAGTTTTAAAACATCCGGAAATAAATGAGATAATCACGTGGGGTGATAGTTGTGTTCCTCAGAACAGGAACTCTCTCACCTCAATAGCAATCACTGACTTCCTGAACAAACATCCTAATATCCAAATGGTACCTATGAAATACTCCATATCTGGTCATTCGTGCATACAGGTTGTCGATAATATCCATTCTCGCATAGAGAAAGCTATGATTTTTATGGATATTTGGTCTTCACTAGCGCTTGTTACACTTTTGTTAAAAGATTACAGACGAAAGCTATTCTATGTGATTAATAAATATGAAACCAACACACTTTAAAAACAAACAAAAAACAGCATCCTTATACCAATATAATAAAATACCTTTCTTTTTTTTAATTGCCATATTGCCAGATTCCAGTAAGAGCCTAAGAAGGTATCCATTGAATTCTGGCAGGCAACGGTGGGCGAAATCTTTTTTAGACATCTAATATCACGGAGCAAGACACCCTGGCATCTTTCGGCCGAGTAGGATACTAGGCCAGAAGACCCCAGGGTAGTGCCGGATTAACCGTGTTCCGGCTAAAACCTTAACCACCGTTCCAGACTTGGTCTTGCCACTCAAAGAACAACTAAAATAAAAAACTAAAAATTTATAAATAACCATACCTGTTACCGTAAATCAGAAAATGTTTCAGACATTAGGCCATAAACTAATAAAAAATATTAACTATAAATTTCATAACCATAAATTTCAGATACCTGGCTCAATTTCCTTCTCTGTCCTCCTGCTCCTTTTTCTTCATCACCCCAGAAATCAGACAGTGTACTTCTCTCCATTCTTTCTCTCCTCTCAACATTATGTTAACAACGTTTCTTTCATCCAGCCCGAAACCCATTCGCCTCTCGAAATCCCCCCTCTCATTTGCCCATCTCTGGCTCTGGCAGTTAAAAATGTGGGCGGGAGCGTTCGGTAACCCGAACGCCTATTTGCCTATTCTATTTGTGACGGTGCCAAAACTACCATGTCCAGTCAGAAACTGCGTCAGGAAGTAGTCTAATTTCCTGAACTTACATTCCCACCACGGCCTCAGATCGGGAATAAGCTCCTTCGTCCACGTTGCCTTTTCGCTATCATTCGCCCATTTCCTCTGCCACTCTACTATCGTTCTTTCTCTCTCATTTTCATCTATATTTACATCCATCCTCCTCGCATATACACTCGCTCGCTCTTTGCACAACAAAACGATCGGTATCACCGCTCCAATGATATATAGAGCCTCATTTGAAACTGTCCTATATGCGCTAGATACCCTGAGGAGAATTCGCCTTTGCGAGGTCTCCATCAGCTTAGCAGCACGCTACACTACACGGGGGCAGCGTAGGTTACCACCGACTGGAAAACTCCATTTAACACCTTTCTTTTGGTGCTACCTGGGCCTCCAATGTTTGGCATCAGCCGTATCAATGCCTCCAGATTTCGGTCCACCTTCTCTACCGTCTTTTGGATGTGTTCTTCCGACAACCAGACTCCCAGATACTTAATCGATTTAACTGGTGCAACCTCCACACCTTTCCCGGCTCCCTTTGAGAACTAATACCTCAGTTTTCTGAGGCGCTAGCTATATATCGCTCTCTCTGATTCATCTACTAATGGGACGCAGGGCTGTGTTAGCCGCATTAGCCATGTCCGTTTTCTGACTTGCCTTCGCAACCAGTGCAAGATCATCGGCATAAGCTACAAGAGTACATCCCCTTGGCATCTATAGCCTCAACACTCCGTCGTATAGGACATTCCAGAGGATGGGACCTAGTACTGATGCTGGTATCTTTTTCTCTTATGGACCTGTCAGTAAAGTATCTGTCAGTTACATTGACCAGGTACTCACTAACGCTTAATTCTCTCAGCCTGGACATGATTTTTTCCCATGATGCCGTATTAAAGGCCTTCTTGACGTCAAGCAGGATAAGAGCCACCCATCTCTTTGTATCCTACTTAACTAAAGAGTTTACTTCTCCGCATCTTGGTAGACCTTTTGGCCTTATCACCATATTGGCGGTCGCTCAGTGTATGCTTTTCTTCTAGCTCTTCCTCACGGCGGTCTTTTTCAAGCTGTTCGTACAATTTAGCTATCGAACTAAGAAAGCAAATTGGCCGAAATCGTACCTCTTCCTCTTCACCTCTACCTTTCGGGATAAGGGTAACCTTAGCTTCTTTCAACATTGTTGGAAACTGCTGTTGTTCAAGCAGTTTGTTTTGCAATCTCAGGAAAATCTGCGGGTATCTTAGTGCGGCGAGTCTTACCGTCTCCGGCATGACTCCATCTATGTCAGGTGTCTTTCGGATCTTCATTCGTCCAACAGCCTCGCCGAGTTCCAACTCAGTAAAAGGTTCCGCATCTACAAAACCAATAACCCTTTCACGCCTATCCTCCACCCGAGGAAAATGTATTAAACGGAATTTTTCATTCTCAGGCTGGGGTAGGGTGTCTTTTTCCCCTTTATTTGGTACAGACAATTTTGAAGCCCTGCCCCCAGATATCCCTTTCGAGATCCTGAAGCAAGCTACTTCACCTTTCTTTCTTAGATCTTCTTATCTCATTCCTGTATTCATTCTGCATCCGCTTTAATACATTTATTTTTTCTTCCAAATATCCTGCTTGTACTCTTCTTAACCTCTTACACTCCCTTCTTACTCTCATGCAATTTGTCCTCAGATTTTCAAGCTTTTCGTTCCACCAGTATGGTTGTTTTCTTTCATACCTCCCATTTGATCTTACACAAGCCAACTCCTTTGCATCACTCAGACCCTCAATTAACTCACGCACATTCTTACATCCCGGACCAATCAAGCCAAAAGCATCTACAAAAACCTCCTCATTTAAACATCTCTTTAGATTGATATCCCCATTTTTACGTTTCTTCTTTTGCTAGCTATTTCAAAACTCACATACTTGTGTAAGCTTAGCGATTCTTCTTCCAAAACAATCCAGTTTACGACCCTGTTTAGAAATGTCGTTGAAATCAGTGTGATGTCCAGAAAGGATTCACTATTACCTCTCACGAATGTAGGTGCCTTACCGTCATTTAGCACAGTAAGCCCCATGGCGTGGATCCATTCTGATAGGTATTTTCCTCTCCCATCTTGCATTCGTGGGTTCCATGGACGATCCTTCGTATTCAGGTCACCAGCTATGACGACCGGTACAGGCTCCATCCTAGCCTCTTGCATAATCAAGTCAATGTACTCTTCATATACTCGAAGCGGGATGTTTGGTGAAATATAGCAGTTATATACTACCAGGTTTTCGACATATACCTTAACATAACCATTCTTAACGGAGTGTCTGGTGATGCCAGCTGCTCGATTCGCCACGTATATGGCCACGGCAGATTTCCTATCTTTAATGATCCCCTGTCGAGAGACCAACTCTGATCTCCTGAAATAGGATCATGTCATAACCTTCCCTTCGTGCAAGTGCCTCTGCAACATCATGAGTAGCCCCCGACCTTCCCACATTTATTTGTAGAAACTTCGTAATATAATAAAATACCTTACATTAAAGTTTGTCAATATCGTTTTCTGTAAGGAGAAATGTTTACTGTTCAGTATTAGCTGAATGATCACAGCGCCGAATTGTCTACAGTCAATGTTAGTAAAGTTACCAGAAGTACTACGAAGACACAAAGAGTAGTTCTCATAAATAATTGCACTGCTGACTTATTAGTATCTCCGGCCGATATCACAAAACCTAAATCTCTGAGTGAGAAAAAGCTTGAGCATATTGAGTTTGCTTATAAATGGAAGCCATTGGAAGATCAGAATTACATAAAAGGTTTGATTTCTGAAACGAAACAGTTTATAAATAAAAGTTAATTTTTTACTCTTAGTTAATTTTCTTATAGGCTATTATTGCTATCAGTGCTACAAAGGCAATAAAGTGTACAATGATAACATATTTTTAAATCTTCAAATTTATTTAGGGATATATAGCTCCAAGTACAGCGATTTCAGTGCCATACGGTTCCAAGTACAAGTGTAACATTTTGAAAAATGCATAAAATTTGCATTTTATACCACAACGATTTTAAAATTCGTTTCCTGAAAATTTTTGTAAATGTCGTTTGGAACCCTATGGTTTTTAGCCCTCGAAAAATAGCTCTGCTGTAGTGCTAATAAGTTATAATAAAATATGTGGTAGTGTTGAAAACAAAAGTTTTCAGTGTTTTATTACTTGATTAGGTATACTATCTAGTATTTTATTTACTTTCGATATCAACATCAAATTATTTTATTTCATATAATTTTTAGCACTTTTAACACCAGTAATCAAAAGTATCCATTTTATAGTAAATAAAAAATAAAATTTCACGAAGAAATGACTCAGACTATCATGCTTATTTAACCGGAACTAAATAGCACGTGGCTGTCAAATGCATCACTTTTAGCTGTTGGAAACTGAAGGTACCACTACAATATACATCACCATTTGCAGTGTCTGTGAAACTAACGATCAGTAAAAATAGGACCTATTCTTTAAGTGGATTGATGAATCACAAAAACTGAACAATAGGTTAATTCTACACAGAACAGCACATTGAGGTGCACACCTTAACTAACAGGTTACTCACTCCCTTAGAATATTAGTGACCCCACCATATCCTTATCAAATATTCAGAAATGAGGATAAGAAGAAGCTTCCAACACGTGTATATTTCCTTCTTCTTCTTAAAGTTCCATCTCCTATCGGAGGTTGGATATCATAACGGCTACGGTCACTTTGTTGGCTGCTGCTTCTTCTTCCTTGGATCCTTCCTTGCATAATAATTCTCAGCAGCTCATATTTTTCTCCTCTGGTTATGATATGTATATGATATATGATATGTATATTTACTGGTATTGTTCAAATAATACTTCATTTTAAATTAAAACCACTAGTCACTAGTCGACTCAAACTCAAAGAAATTGCGTCAAATAAAACGTTGGCTGTTTCTCCGAAAGAAATATATTCTTTTAATTGCACGTAATATTCTTTGTATGCACAACAAACGTAGGTAATATGAAAAATACAAAACAAAGTAATAATAATTACAGCCACTGAATAAGTTAAATATTGTTTTCTCACAACTTCATAACAGACAAGCATTGTTTCATTTTGAGATAATGAGAACGAATAAAATGGGCAGGAAAGTTAGAAAATTGTGTGTATTCTGACTTGTTATCGAAACAAATTGACTTATCGTTTGAAGATATGTGCACGCATATACCAGAACAGTGTGAAAAGTACACAACTAGACAAACAAAATACCTAAAACATTTGATGTTTCTAAATATTCTTGAAATTTATTAATAAATACACGACAACTTTGTAGTATCAGTGGTTAGTGTTAACAAAAAAATGTAGCGTTATCCAACACCTGTATTATGAAAATGATTTCTGAGTTAAGTAGAAACATCACTTAAAGTACTAAACTTGTTATATGGCCTAGTATATTCTGATTTTGCAGTACGCTTTCATATTTCTCTTCACGATATGTAACAGCTTACAAAACTGACTCAGTATGGAGTCTGATATGCAAGTAGTATATTCAAATACTAGAAGAAATAGTTTTGGTAAAATATGTATTATTGTAAATATTCACAAAAAATAACTTCAGATAGTTTACTACAACTGCAGGATGATCACTCTTCCTAAACATGATATATAAAATATTAGAAAGGTTTTCTAGGAGAGAAACTGTTTTTAGGAGAGAGTTCAATATAACTGGTTTAATTTCATTTTCTATCGTCCTTCTATCGTCAATTTTTGAAAATAGGCCTCTCCCAACTCCTTCCACCTGTCTCTTTCCTAAGCAATATACTTCCAATTATACAGGTTTAATTTATATTTACTTAAGACTTAATAAGACATTGCAAACAGATAGTATATATATATATATATATATATATATATATATATATATATATATATATATATATATATATATATATATATATATATATATATATATATATATATATATATATATATATATATATATATATATATATATATATATATATATATATAAACACATAAAATAGATAAAGAAGCACACCAATTAACAAATTTAAGAACCAACAACATCAGAAACAACAAATACAATATCATAACAAGACACAGTGCAAATAACAGAACAGTTGTCAATCTATCTATATAAAAGATAGTTATACGGAACAGAGACCTGATGTTCTCAAAAGGTCTAAATTACGCTGTAACACGCCCAACTGTTCCTAAACTTGACATAATCACTGCAGGTGGAAAAGTCTGTCAAGTACTATCAGCACAGGAAAAGAAAGAATACAGAGTACTATGCGAAAAGGAACTGTAAGAAAAGCGCAGGATCAAATGCAAATGTTAGTAAAGAGGGACTCAAAGCTATCAAAGCCCTAAACGAAGATGAGTCCATAATAGTATTACCAATGCAAGGGCAATGCAACTGTAATTATAAATAAAAGTGAATTTTAGGAGAAAATACAAGAATTGGTCACAAATGGACCCTCTACCAAATAAAAAAGGACATACCAAATCACTGGAAAACAAAATATATAAAACACTGACAAATTTAAGGAATACCTATAGACTATAAAGAAAAACTCTAAACCACACTACTACAGGGCACCACACCTATACGGAGTTACAAAAATTCACAAAGAGAATGTACCCTGCGGCAGTTTGTAGCAGCATAGGTTTTCTCAAAAACTCACAGCAATTTTTGCAACACTAGCAGAAATATTGTTCTGAAGCTGTTTTCTTGTGGCATTTTAAATAAATTCCTATTTAAATGAGAATAAGCCACAATTAAAGGTTAAAGTAAGTTTATTGACGTTTCAATTTTCACTTCGGAAATCGTTCTCAAAATACATTGAAAGTGGAAATTGAAACAAACTTACTTTAACCTTTAATTGAGGCTTATTTCCATTTAAATAGTAATTTACAAGCAGAAATAGATTATATAATTTTAACAATATGCTAGTCATGTTTGATATCTCCAGTCTTTTCACTAGGGTAACACTAGAGAAAACTTTTAAAATAATAAGAGGCACTTTAGAAAGGAATGATACATTGACAACACAATGCAAATTAAATGTATTAGCTATCAAGGAGCTACTAACACGAGGAAGACGATTTATCTACGTCAATGACATCCTCTTGGGCCTGTCAGGCTCCCTGGTTAGCACACTGAGCTCAGCCAGAATTAAAAAACACAATAAGGATGGACATCAATCACTATGCCTAACCCTTGAGTCTTCTGAGATGGTTCGTTCAATCTTGAGAAACAAAAGAATGCTCGATAGAAGCTTAAAAGTGTTTCCTAAGGCTGATCTAACCAACGAACATCTTGTAGATAAAAGCAGCACTTAAGAAAAGGCAGCGTAATGATGAATCAAATCTTACTTTAAAATATACAAATGGTATACAAAATTGATCACAAAAGTTGAAACCACTCACTTCATCAATACCTGTTTATTTTGAGAATGTCAGGTCTGCGAATAAAACTTCATCTTCTCCATGAAAATATATCATACTTACAATATGACACCATAGTTCTTATTGAAACATAGTATGACTGATGACATTAACAATGCTAAACTACAAATAGCAGATAGAGCGAGTAAAACAGTATTGCTACTTGGGAACTATTATAAACGAACAGTGGAGCAATGTACAGGAAATAAAGTGCCGCATAGGAAAGGCAAGAACGGTCTTTAACAAAATGAGCGCCATCTTCAAAAGTCACAACATATCCCTAGATACAAAAATGAGACATTTGAGATGCTATGTTTTCTCTGTGTTGTTGTACGGGTCGGAGGCATGGACGCTTACAGACACCACTATTAAAAAACTTGAAGCATTTGAGATGTGGCTTTATAGAAGAATGCTGAGAATATCATGGACAGCAAGGATCACGAACAAGGAAGTTCTAGAAAAAATGAAGAAGGAACCAGAGATTGTGTTTACGATCAAACGCATAAAATTGCAATATCTGGGACATGTTATGAGAAATCAGCACCGTTACTCCCTGCTGCAGTCTATATTGCAAGGTAAAGTCAAAGGTAAGCGAGGACCCGGTAAAAGGAGAATATCATGGCTGCGGAATTTAAGAACATGGTTTAAGAAAACCTCAACGGAGCTGTTTCGAGCCGCAGCGAGCAAGGTCATGATTGCCAATATGATTTCCAACATCCGAAACGGATAGGAACCAGAAGAAGAAGAAACTACAAATGTTTGACTACAACATCCACCGAAAGGATACATCTTAAGTAACAAGTACATTTTCTCAAGGAGGTGGGGTGCTTATAGCTGTCAGTAAAACAATATTTAGCATAGTTTTGTTAGCCAATAATAATGTTAAGCATTTATTTATTAAAATTAAAATTAAAATAAATACGTTTATCACTGCTACTGCCTATCTTTCACTGCGAAGTGAACTGGAGAAATATTTGGAGTTTACAGAGAATGTGGAGAAACTATCGGATGAAAATCCAAATCATAAGCTTTGTATCTTGGGGGACTTTAACCTCCCATACTGTAGTGGTCTAAGCATGGAGTGTCTTTAGTGAGTACCCTTTTGGAGGGAGCACGGAGCTTTACCTGGTGAAGTTTTAATCCATACCGATTATTTCAGCTTTATGTTCATACCATAACCTTTATTAAATCAACTCACACGCACGTTAAAAATGCATAAAACAATTTGCTAAATCTGATTTACATGAACGATGGTAAAGCAAAAATATCTGCAGCAGAGATAGCCCTACTTCCTTCCTCAAGGATTAAAGTTGTTTTTTTTTGTAAAGCAATGCCTATACCTATACCCATGTGGAAAAAGGTATTTTATATATATATATATATATATATATATATATACATATATATATATATATATATATATATATATATATATATATATATATATTGAAATGACATTGTTTAAAAAAATTAATTTATAAGTTATATACTACATAATATTAGATATAAAAAAGTATTTGATTATTTTAAATAAGTTATATACTAGAGAATTTAATAAAAATATATTTATGTGAGGGCATTTTTAATAAATTAGCATATAATAAGTGTAAAAAGTTGTATTTTAATGTTGTAAATATATTTAAGTGAGCCATGTGCATAGGCAACCAACTATACAGTAAATTGACAGATAGAAATTAATCATAATACGAATATAAGTGGGGTTATAATAATAATGTTAGTTTAAAATGTTTAATTTATATATATTTAATGATTTAAATGTTTATTCTGATCTGAAAAGCCTAAATGTCAACAAAATTATCAATGGAACATTAACGAATTCTCCAGAGTGCAGAGTGTGACCATTGTTTACGGTCGAATATTCTGGAATAATGATTATGTCGGTGGATGGAACAGATATTTTTTCGAGAACATCCATATCGAAGAAATAGAACAAATTGGAACATGATCTCTTACCAGATGGTTCTAGAATATCCAAAAAGATATAAATACCCGTGATTTGGATTCAAGATGGCAGTTTTTAGTCAGAAGTCAAGCAGTTTATTATGAAAGTTAGTAGATTAGTTAGTGAAGTCAATTGTTCACAGTTTTAGTAAGTCAGTCAAGCAGTTTAATAAGAAATATGAAAGTTAGTTGGAGATAGTCCAATTGTTTAATATAGTGAGTTAAATGAAGATTAAAAATTATGCATATATTTAATGCACATTTATAATTATACACAAATAATTATTGAAGATTATAAAAGTATATTAGAAGAATATTGGATGGACATTGGAAGGAATTAAATTGTGTTATGGTTGGAGATTAGTATAAATCAACTTATAATAATTGGATATTGGTATATTGAAAAGAAGAATAAATATAAATGCTGTTTGCTGGTTTGCTTGGTGGTATATAAATGCTGGTGAAGAAAAATATATCTTAAATTGGTAGAAGCTGATAATTGGAAAAAGAAATTTCACAAAAACAAGGATAACCGAAGTACGAAGACTTTCAGTGGTGATTAGAATATATATAGTGGAAAACAGTTCATTTAGGCATTCAGTGAAAGAAAGGTACAAAATTTTGTTAATATAATTTAGTTAGTGTTATAACAATTTCAATTTTGAAGATAGTTTGTTTAAATTTAACACTGTCTATAGAATTTAATTAGTTTTATAAGAACATCAATCTAACGATAGTTTATTTTAAATTTACATTGGCTAGGTTAGATATATATGTGTGTTTCATAATAGTTATAATAAAGATAATTTAAAAAAGTACTTACAAGCTAATTCTTTGAGAACCGCGATAAAAACCCTATATATTATATTATTAAAAATACTCATTGCTCATCATTCAAACAAACAAACACATCATAACAATATATACATATATCTTCTTCTTTTTCTTCAGCCTTCATTTATCCATTGTTGGACATAGGCCTCCTCCAATTGCTTCGACGCTTTTCTATCTTTTGCAATTCTCATCCACTGCTTTCCAGCTACAGCTGTTATATCGTATATATATATATATATATATATATATATATATATATATATATATATATATATATATATTCTTCTACCTTTTCTACCTTTCCTATATTGATGTTATCTATCGTGATGATTTCTAGGCTGTTGCTTAATATCTTTGTTTTGTCGAGATTCATTTTTGATCCTATTTGATTCGATTTGTGATTTAAATCTTGTAGCATTATTTTAGTTCATGGATATCTGTGCTTATTAGTACTATGTCGTCTGCGAAACGCAAATGGTTAAGATATACTCCATCTATTTTTAATCCCTTTTCGGGCCAATTTAGGTTTTTGAAGACATTTTCTAATGCCAAAGTAAATAACTTGGGTGAGATGGTGTCGCCTTGTCTTACACTTTTGCCAAGGTCTATTTTCATAGTTTCCAGATCATTATCTATTTTTACGTGAAAAGTAGCATCATCGTATATATTCTTAAAGAGGGCAGCATATCTTAAATCTACTCTGGCGTCGTCCAATGCTGTTAAGAAAGCCTATTTCTCGATATTGTCAAATGCTTTGTGATAATCGACAAATGCCAGATGTAGTGGTATGTTGTACTCTATTGTTTTTTCAATAACTATCCGGATTGTTTGTAAGTGATCGATAGTGCTAAAACCCTTACGAAAGCCTGCTTGTTCCACTGGTTGGTATGCATCTAGCTTAGCTGTTAATCTATTTGTTATTATTCTGGTTAGTAGTTTGTAAATGTGTGACAATAAGCTTTTTGGTCGGTAGTTTTCTATATTTGCGGCGTCCCCTTTTTTACGGAGTAGAATGACTTCCGCATTTTTCCATGCTTTTGGTATTTGTCCTTGCAATAGGCATTTATTCAGTAATGCTCTCATTACCTCTTCTAATGCAGTGCCTTCCATTTTTAGCATCTCTGAAGTAATTTTATCTTCTTCTGTTATTTTTCCATTTTACATTTGTTTTAGGACGGCTCTAATTTCTGATGTTATTATTTCAGGTAGATCCTCTGAGCCCACATTTAAGATATGTTGTTGGTATACCGGGGTTCGGAATAGTAGAAGTATACAGCTTCTCATAAAATTTTCAGATTTCTCCGAGCTCTTCCTTATGCGAGCACAATGTTCCACGGTCGTCTTTTATCTTTATGATTTTATTCCTGCCAGTGGATTTACGCTTTTAGTACTTTCATGTTCTTATTGTTCTCTATGGTTTCGGGAATCTGGTTTGTTCTATAAGCTCTGAGGTCTTTTCGAATATTTTTCTTAATGCTTCTGTTGAGCGCTTTATAGTCTGGGTTATCTCTGTTCGTTTTTCTTTATATATATATATATATATATATATATATATATATATATATATATATATATATATATATATATATATATATATATATATATATATATATATATATATATATTGATATGATTGGTGTTTATAGAAATTAATTTATAAGTTACAAATTAGATAATATTAGATATTAAATTTGGTTATTTTAATAAGTTATATACTAGAGAATTTTATAAAAATATATTTATGTGAGGGCATTTTTAAAAAATTAGCATATAATAATTGTAAAAAGTTGTATTTTAGTAATTATAATGTGGTAGATAGATTTAAGTGAGCCATGTGACTAGGCAACCAACTATACATGTGAATGACAGACAGATATACATACTCTCCAAGTGACATTTTAAATAATTAGGAATATAAAGTGGGGTTATAATAATAATGTTAGTTTAAAATGTTTAATTTATATATATTTACTGATTTAAGTGTTTATTCTGATCTGAAAAGCCTAAATGTCAACAAAATTATCAATAGAAAATTAAAGAATTCTCCAGAATAGAGAATTTGACCTTTGTTTACGGTGGAACATTCTCGAAATAATGATGTCTGTGGATCGAACATATATTTTTTTCGAGAACATCCATATAGAAGAAATAGAACTAAATCGAACATGATTTCTTACCAGATGGTTCTGGAAGATTGAAAAGATATAAATACCCGTGATTTGGATTCAAGAGGGGAGTTTAGTAAGAAAGTCCATTCAGTTAGTCAATCAGTTATGAGTTTTTTAGTATGAAAATTAGTTGAGTTAAATAAAAAGTTAGTTGAAATATAGTGAGTTAAATCAATATTAAGAAACAGTATAAAGAAAATAATATTGAAGATTAAAAATTATGTTATGTATAAATGATGATAATGGAAGAAGTATTAATTGAATATTAAAATTAAATGATATTTTGGTGATTGGATATTGATATATTGAAAAGAAGAATAAAAATAAATGCTGTTTGCTGGTTTGCTTGGTGGTTTATAAATGCTGGTGAAGAAAAATATCTTAAATTGGTGGAAGCTAATAATTGGAAAAAGTAATTTCACAAAAACAAGGATAACCGAAGCTGAGAAGAAGACATTTGAGTGGTGATTATAATCTATATAGTGGAAAACAGTTCATTTAGGCATTCAGTGACAGAAAGGTACAAAATTTTGTTAATATAATTTAGTTAGTGTCATAACAATTTCAATTTTGTAGATAGTTTGTTTAAATTTTACATTGTCTATAGAATTTAATTAGTTTCATAAGAATTTCAATTTAAAGATAGTTTATTTTAAATTTACATTGGCTAGGTTAGACATATATCTGTGTTTCATAATAGATATAATAAAGATAATTTAAAAAAGTACTTACAAACTAATTCTTTGAGAACCGCGATAAAAACCCTATATATTATATTATTAAAAATACTCATTGCTTATCATTCACAAACAAAACATCATAACAATATATATATATATATATATATATATATATATATATATATATATATATATATATATATATATATATATATATATATATTCACGGTTTTTTCATATTTGGGGTCTATTGACCATATGAAATAATAACTCCTTTAAGGTTATAGTTCCTTTCTAAAGTACATAATCAATAGCCTATGATATCTATAGTGAACGTGCATCTTAATTATTGGATTCATCAAAATTATAGGACTGATATGTAAGCTTCGATGTAGAACATATAAAGAGAACTAATGTGGTAGAAGATAGAAATATAGGTAGGTTCAGAGCAAGATTTAAAGACAAAATGAAGGTAGACAAAAAATAAAAGGAAGGAACAAAAACATCCTGAAATAGGCTGAAAATACCTACAATGTCCTGTAGTAGCTACTACATCGTTAGGTCTCATATTATCGTTACATCTACGAATCAGATTTATGCTTTTCTCTTCATGAGTACTATTAGATCTTTGTGTTAACTGTTAAATATTACAAATAATACCTTCATGGCTTTGTTAAGAAGCAATATTCGTCTCTCTTGCTTCTTAGTATTGGGGTATTTCTGGGTTTTCTAGTAATTTATATATTTATTTTTGGTAATAACTTTTATATTTTTTATTTTACCATAAAACATAAAAAGTAATAGAAATAAATTTGTAGAAAATTTACTTTGCTATAAATATTGTGTCATAAAATTTTCTGTAAGAATGCTAGTTTACGAGATACAGCGCGAAAACCTTTTGACTTACGTATTCCAAGATGACGAGTATTCAAGAACCCGGCCAAGTTCGGAGCGCTGTAAAATTCAGTAAAATTAAGAAATTAAACAAATTTGTAGTGAAAATTATTCTATAAAAAACCCTCGATAATATTACTTTAATGTCATTTTATTGTAAAATTACCAGAAAGAAAGTTATAAAGCCCAAAAAGATTACAAAATTTTTAGATTTTTCTGTTTATAACTTTTTATTTTCCATTTTACTATTAAAAGTAATAAAATTAAAGTTGTAGACAATTTAATTTGCTACAAATAATGTTAAATAGCATTTTCTGTAGAGTTGCTAGTTTACGAGATACAGCGCGAAAACTCTTTTCCCCCTTTTTCCAAGATTGCGGCTGGGGGACAAGGGTAGCAACCACACAAACTTGATACTTACCCTTCCAACACATCATACAAAATGCAACATTTCAATGGACTATTAGTATGTATGACCTATCAAAATAGTAAAAAGAGGCAATTAATTATATTTTAAAATTCTGAACATACCCCGGTATAAATTAATTCTCAAGAGGTAGAAGTATTTAAAGTAACGTGGAAACAATAATTACAGACCGTCAGATTTGTACTCAACAGCCGTAGAAAATTCGTGGGATTTCTCACAATTCCCCTCTTTTACAATCAACGTATATTAGACGCCTATGAGAAACTCATTTGTTTTAACAATTTACAAAATTCACACAAAACAAATCAACGGGTTATAGACATTAATCGAAACTTAGGGCAACTAACATAAGGAATCGATGCTTTTTTTATAACAGCCCTTATATTTTCAAATTTTTAACTTGTAACTTTTATTACAAGATGCCAGTCGAAAACAAATTAAACCTAATAAAAAATTGGGGATTTCACATGTACACTAGAATATTTCCTATTATATCAACGGTATGTCACACTATATATGAAAATAAATAAAGATAAGGAAGTATTAAAGAATGAGTTGGACAAAATAATACCAAAGTCGTAATACCTTTAACGCAAGTTTTTAGCCAAAATGTTTTTCTTGCCATCTATTATTATTAGTAGTACCTAGCTGATATTATGTATTTATGATAATATGGTCGAAATAAATACACGTTCTCTACTTAATGGCATTTTAAAGGTACTACTCGAATTTCAATATTCTCTTATATATATTATATTATATTTATTATGACAGACAAATAATAAAATAAACAAACAAACAACAAACAATTGATTACATATGTTACTTCATAAATTGTAATAGGGATTAAGTTCTAAATTTTGATATTATTTTAAATTCCTCCATTTTATAAAGAGTATATAAATGATAGTTTTTACATAAAATAGGGTTGTTGTTATTATTTTTATTATTATTAAGGAATAAAACAAACGACTTAACTCAACAATATATTAAAGCAAGAATTGTAACCAAATTAAAAGATAACTGGACACTATCAGAGGCAGAAAACATATTAACATAAGCAGAACCACAGTTTTTTTTATTAATAAAAAATGGAGGGAACAAGAAACTCTCGAAAGAAAGCGAAGGTCTGGAAGACCAAAACTATACTAAATTTAGGTATGTAAAACTAAAATTAGTGTTTTGTCAGAACTCCATCAGTATTGATATCAGCTTGTAGTCTTCGGTCCATCTGCGTGAAAGGAATTATGAAATTGTCTTCTTTAGAGAGCTCTTCCAAAACCTGTTGTATACGTGCCACAGCTCTTCAGCATTTTGAGATATAAAATTAAGCCGATACAACCGTTTTATATTAACCCTCCACACATTCTCGAATGGGTTTAAATCTGGACTGTAGCTGGGCCATCGTAAGGTTTCTATGTTGTTATTCTGGAGTCAATGGTTTATTATATTTGCAGTGTGAACAGGATAATTATCTTGTTGGAGGATAAAATTATTTTCTGGATACAACTGTTCTACACTGGGAAACATGAAGTTTTCTAGAATATTCAGATAAGTCTACCTAACAAACCTGCCATTAATATGCCATACCATTCCCATTCCTCTAGATTAAATCCATCCCCATACATTAGCGCTAAAATATACTAACGTAAAACATGGTTTTTTTGTAGTACTTTGGCCACCAACTTTTGTAATCAATTACGTCTTTAGCATTAACCACTACCACATTAAAGCGGATATTTTTACATGAAGTTTTTATCAGTTGTCCATATTCTTCGATGGTGTATATACGGTCTACTTTTCTAATTTTTCTTTTAATCACCGCAAAATCCCTATCACAGGGTAGAAAAGAATGACCTCTAATAGGAAAATAATGGTCAATGGTCTTAAATTTTTCGAGCGAAATTAAAGCGGAAAAAACCTTAACACGGTGTGGTTTTTATTTTGCGTCCCACACCCGTCAGAGAAAACATGAAGATATTTCACTAATGGCATGTTTTCTTTAAAATATCTCATAAGAAATGAGCAAACTTCATTTTGCCCCTTCGTACCGTTACCCTCATGATACAAGAAAAACGTTGCTTTTCCTGTTTTATTATTGTGAATACAAAAAACGTTCACTGTTACCTGGCGAAGATAGAAAACCTCTTCCACCGGAATTTGTGGCAATTGAAGATTCTGCGTAAAATCTATAGAAATAACTCCAATTTCCTCGTGGGACTCTGCCATTTCTTTAACCATTTTCATTTGAGTTGAAAATTTCTTAGCTCGACGTAGATGAACCATTTTCTCGGCAGCTGCAACTCTCTTTGCATTATCGTTCAAATACGTACTATTTATTTTCATTGCAAGCTCCTCACACATACAACATGTGTCTACCTGCGGTCTTTCAAAGTCTTCTTTAAAAACTTTTCTGTAATATGAATACTTAATAGTGGCATATTCCAGAAATTTTTCTGTAAACGTTTTGTACATAAGGGTTAAGTCTAGTTTCTCATTTAAAGAATACTTTTCCTTGCTAGTATAATAAGCTAACTTTGTGGGATATGATTTAATATGTTCACGAATAGCATCTATAATAATACCAGAAATTGCATTGCCTGGGGTATTTTTTCCTCGTTTGTCGCATTGTAATTTTCCTGCACTTAGAAGAAATACAAGTCGCCTCACTCGGTCAATTGTTACTCCGTGAATAAAACAGAAGGCTAATTTACAAACGGTAATTTTTCTATTAGGGGTTGATATGGAGTATACATAGCTACTATTTCTATTAGGTTTTGAAGACTCACCAAGTCCTTTTCTTCTACGTCGTTGCTTAACTTCAATTGTGGAAATTAGGCTTTGTAAGTAACAATCTTGCCCATTGTTTGTAGTCAGGTCTCTAAATCACTGGAAAATCTGAAGTTTTTCATCGCTACTACCAATGAGAAACACTTTCTCCTGCACCTAAACATTAAGTACATATTAAAAAATTTATATTGATAAGTCAACAAAAAATTGTTTTCAAAGAAAATTTTTTAATAGAAAATTAACAAATTATCAACTTACTTGCAATCTCTGGATGATGGAGAAGGAACTGCAGGAATGTTCTTTCCCTTCCAATTGATGTATTCATTTCCTTTGACTCTAGCTCGTTTTATTATTTCATTTCTATATTCGGAGAGTCTTTTTATTCTTTTCTTTTTTTTATAAGGTAAATTAATAATATCGTTATGATCACTATCGCTTTCACTCATTTTAAAATGTTTTTGTTAAGATATAATAGAAATAAGTAATCCATAATATTATTACTACTATATTCATATTCACTACACATTTATTTATCTACGTGTATTCACAACACAAGATTGAACTTGACTGCTAAGTTATTATTGGCATTATTGCATCATCGACTACATGCGCGGCGCATAGGAGAAACGCATTTAGTCATGGACTTATGGTGTTTCTCTAATACATCGCCAAATCACACCGCTGTAAATAGATTACGAATGCACTAACTGAAGGCGTTTTTTTACAAAAATGTGTATTTATAGTTTAAAAGTTCATTTTAGTGAAAAAACGATTTTGGTAAAATTTTGACATGGAGTTTCTCAAATAAGTGATTCAATTATTCTTTTATGACTAATGACTTTATGACTTATAATAAGGTCTGAATACGTTTAAGCGGATGGCAGGAACTTTGCATTGAAATTAAATCTCAAACATATTTCTGCTTTGTTTATTTACTCATTTTCGTGAGTACTCGAAACTAATTTGCGAAGGATATTTACCGTGGTGGATAGGTGGAAAGTTATGGAATGCAAATTCCTTTTGTCAAGTAATTAATCAATCTGTCTGATTTGTATATTGTAGAAAGAGATCTGAATTTTAGTTTCGCCAAGTAAGAAATGTTCGGATTTCTACTACGGCATTGTAAAGTCCTTTATATAATTATGTCGCTCTGAGGAGACCACCTCTCCTCATTCATTTAGCCTCCATTGGCTGTGATACTGTCCCATATGGACGGCTTTATGTAGGGATTTTTCCACCAGAGACTTTATTTGGTTTGCCCATCGTGTTGGAGATCTTCCTTTGGGTCTTCGGCCTTCTACCTTTTTTTCTACTGCCAATAGTCTTTCCATGGTCTCCGTTCTTTTAGCTATGTGGCCAAAGTAAATTGTGTATGCTCGAACGCTCGGGTTATTGCGTGTAGCATCTTTGTATTGTGTATTTGGGCTGCTGCATCTGCAATTTGTATTTTGGATTTGTAGTTAGGAGTAATTTTGTTTTTATTGTTCTTCTTTTTTCAATTTTTGTCTTAGTATATTAGTATTATACTTAGTTTCTAAAAATGTTCTGTTGGTAACATAATTAAATAGTTATTTGATGATATTCTACATATCCCTTTCATTTTAGGTACTTGTGTAAAGCATAAGTAAAACATACCAATCAATAATATACAAACTATTGAAAACATCTACCTCCATAACTGAATACAGGCAAAGATAAATGAAAAACTAACACAGTGTATACCAGTACACAGCGGAGTCAGACAGGGTGACTCGTTAAGCCCACTCCTTTTTAATATAATAATGAACCAAATAATACAAGCAGTACGTAAAGTTTATGGATACAGAATGGGAAACAAAGAAATAAATATTATGTTATGCAGACAACGCCGCATTAATCACCGAGACAGAAGACGAGCTCCAGAGATTAACACACATCTTCAATACAAAAGCCAAGGAATACAATATGATAATATCAGCAGAAAAAAACCAAATGTATGACAACATCTAAATACCCACTACGTCGATGTGAAATCGAAATTGATGGGAAAATAATAAAGCAGGAGGGAAGGTTTAGATATCTGGGAATAGATATAACTAGTTACGGAGATGTTGAAGAAAAAGTACGACAACAAAGCTTAAAAGCAAGTAAAGCGGGGGGATCTCTTAATGACACAATCTGGAAGAACAAACATCTAAGACAAGACACAAAAACAAAAATCGATAAAGCAGCAATTAGACCTATATTAACATACACACATAAACGGCAAGACAAGACCTGATACATCTAACACGAGACGACTACTAGAAACAACAAAGATGCAAATACTTCGACGAATATCAGGGAAAAGTCTGTTCGTAGGGAGAGAAGCGAAAACATAAGAAGAGCATGCAATATAGAAGACATAAATGGATGGGTGACAAAACGAAAACAGAAATGGAACGAACATATTAGTAGAATGGCAGAGGATAGGATAGTACGAATAGCACGAGATAAGTCACCAAATGGACGAAAAAGTATTGGAAGACCAAGAAAAAGATGGTGCTATAATTTAAACAATTTAAGAGGCTAATATTGAAGAAAAAACAGGCTTTAAAGCCTATATATAAGAAGGAAGAAGAAGAAGAAATGTAAACCCTACTTATTAATGGTTAACCAAAAAGGGTACATTAAAAGCATACGTATTCATATTTAATCAAAATGGGTTCAAATTACTCGGGATGCGGTTAAATATCAAGAACAAATATCTCTATAAACACTATTGCTAATATCAATAAAAATGTCATAGCTTGAGTTTGCTTAAAATAAATTTTAGTTATTAATAAGCAGTGATCGTAGAATGAGTATTATTATTTGAATGTTAGATTAGAGGCCTACAAAGTGACCAAAATTCTGGTTGAATTACAACCGAGTACTAAAACTTCTATAAAAGAGAAAGTACAAAAATGTCGTTCATATTACTAATGAAATATGCAATAGAAAGAAAAAAAAAAATGATTTGAAAGCTATGGTGTCACTTTGACAGAGCAAATCTTTTTAAAACAGAAAGCACTAAGATATGAAAACCTGTTCCGGTAGCAAATTTTTATATTCAGTGTATAAGTAAAATCAATAAAGCCAATAGGCATGTACTTATCAGAGGCAATTATCATCACAACAAGAAAACAGGAACACGTAAAAATTTTCGAAAAAAAAAAACAAACTATACGAACCACAAAAATCAATAAAAAAATGAAAATATATTTCGTGTAATTAAAGAACAGACCGCAAATACCATAGAGGAAATATTATGTGTAAGTTTTATATCCAAAAAACAGCTAAAACTTATAAATGAATGTACAGTTTGTATATCAGTTCTGCTTAAGAACCATGAGCAAATCGAATCCTTCTGATTTTAAATTAAACTATTGTCTTCGTTTCAATTTAAATAAACGCTTTAATTTTAGATACCGTGTATGTATATCAAAACACCGCCGTGAGCTATGACCACATTATTCGAAACTCGCAAAAAAAAACAAAAGAATTTCGAGCCAAGCACCTGCCTGAGTGGTCATTGCACTAAAAAAATCTTGTAATTCGGCAGATTCTCCGGTTTATACTTTTGTTCTCTTTTGGTCAAGGGCTTGCAAAGCCGTTACTGTTTTACACATGTATTTTAAGTTTGCATTTCTGGATTTATCATTAACACATGGTACACTGACAAAAGAAAAACAACTTTTTAATAAATATAGTCTACTACCAGTAATACATTTCTAGGTTATATATTTTTAATTGGTGTAATTATAAAATGAAATTTATGCACTTTCTAATTTTTAATAAACAAAAAAGTGCAAAATAGTTGAATCAGAACTTATCGATGGTCCGTGAAACAGTGTCCATGTTTTAAAATTATTTCTTGTTGCCGTAATAATATTACGTCAGTTAATATCTAGATTAAAAACAAAACACATGCACTTATTGTAAGAAAAATAAAAAATGATCACAAATGTGGCGCTTCATAAGAGGTCAAAGAACGGAGGTAAAGGAACTAATAGAACCAAAACATATAGAAAAGGATACGTGGATTGACTACCTAAAGACAACTCTATGCAGAGGAAGAACAAACGACGCTAGAACCGGAAACACTAGAAATGACCACAAATGAAAAACTTAATTTAAATGTACAGGAAGTTCGGAAAATTCTTGATAACCTGAAGAACAGAAAAGCAGCAGGTAAATACGGAATAGCAAACAAATTACTGAAGTATTGTGGAGCAGCAATGCAGAACATTTAACAACATTAATGAATCAAATTATAAAACGCAATAAAATACCGGAAGAATGGAGAACGAGCGAACTAATTCTAATATGTAAAAAAGGAGATAAAAAACAGCCAGAAAACAACACAGGTATAAACTTGTTAAATACTACCGTAAAACTTACAACTAAAATTTTACAAGTGCTAATAAATCAGAGGATAAGTTTAGCAGATGAACAACAGGGTTTTCGTCGTGAAAGATTGTGTACAGATGCAATATTCGTTATAAAGCAAATTACTGAGAAATCATTGAGTATAACAGACCAGCATTTTTGTGTCTGATTGACCTAAAGAAAGCGTTTGATAGAGTAAGACTCAAAGATGTAATCTATCTTCTGTATAATAGAGAAGTTCCCCTAAATATTATAATATCTAATATCGAAAACATGTACCAAAAGAACAAAATGGAAGTCAAAATAGATGGACAACTTACAGAACCAATATAAATAGGAAGCGGAATAAGAGAAGGGGATTAATTGAGCCCCATGCTCTTCAATTTAATCATGGATGAAATCATCAAAAGCATTAACAAAGGAAGATAATACAGAATGGGAAACAAGGAAATAAAAATACTCTGTTATGCAGACGACGCAATATTGATAGCCCAAGATGAAGATAGTCTTCAAAGACTGGTCTACAGATTTAACATAAGAGCAAAATAATTTAATATGACAATCTTATCTCAGAAAACTAAAACAGTAGTAGTCAGCCAAGAACCAACCAGATGTAAAATAGAAATTGATGACTTCAGTATAGAACAAGTAATGGAAATAAACTACCTGGGAATTACACCGTTTACCTAGAGCGACCTGGACAAACAAGTGAGAGATAAAGTACAAAAAGCAAAAAGACTGACAGGATGCTTTAATAACACTATATGGCGAAACCGACACATTAACCATGAGATGAAGTCAAGAATTTATAAAGCCAGTGTAAGACCAATATTAACATATGCCTCAGAAACAAGACCCGGCACAGCTACAACGCAAAGGCTACTGGAAACGGCAGAGACGAGAGCACTGAGAAGAATTACATTAATTACGCTGAGAGATCGGAAGATAAGTCAAGAGATTAGAAGAAAATGTAGCATACTACTACTATCGGTTTACAGCGTTCTCCGACGCCTTCCGACTCCTAACCGCCATTCTTCTCTATTCAGCCATAGGCCTGGAGGGATTTCTCTTTCCTCTAGTTCTTTTTCAATTCCCTCTCTCCAGCTTTTTCTCGGCCTTCCTCTTTTCCTTCTCCCTTGTGGTGTCCACGTCAAAATCTGTTTTGGAATCCTGTCATCTGGCATTCTCTGTACATGGCCGTACCATATTAACTGTTTTGTTTTTATGTCATCAACTATTGTATGCTTGACTCCCATCATTTCACGTATTCTCTCATTTGGTATCCTATCTCTTCTTGATTTTCCTGCTGCTCTTCTCCAGAAGTCCATTTCTGTTGCTAGTAACAGTTTCTCTGTTCTTTGTTTCATTTGCCAAACTTCGCTGCCATATGTGATTACACTTTTAAGTATGGTGTTGTATATGAGTTGTTTGTTCGCTTTAGATATTGTTTGGTCCCACAGAATTCCGTTCATCATGGATATGGCTTTTCTACCCTGTATGTTTCTGTTTTTTTATAGCAGCATCGAGTGTTCCATCTTGAGTTATCTTCATACCCAGGTACTTGTATTCATCACAGTTTCTAATTTCTACCCCATCGTCTAATATAATGGACTGTTTTGTCCCTCCAATACACATGGCTTCAGTTTTCTTAATGTTGACTTCGAGACCCCATTTGTTATATTCTTCTATTAGCTTCCGAGTCATGTAACTCAAGTCGTCATGATCCTGAGCAATCAGTATTTGGTCATCAGCGAAACATAAGGTGTACAGTGTAGTCTCGTCATTGAGAGGAATTCCCATGCCATTACATTTTCTTTTCCACAGCTTGAGTGCTTGTTCCAGATAAATTTTGAAAAGGGTAGGCGAAATACAGCAACCCTGCTTTAGTCCTTTCGTGACCTTAAATCCTTCAGATATCCTTGATCCAGTTTTAATTTTTGCAGTCGTTCCATTATACAGACTTTGGACTGCTTTGATGAGACCATGCTTAATGTTGGTTTGCTGTAGGGTTGACCATAGTTTACTTAGGGGTACACTGTCATATGCTTTTTGTAAGTCTACGTACATCAGGTGAATTTCTTTATTGACGGCTGTTTTTTTTTTCAATAACTTGCGTAATAGAGTACAGGTGGTCTACTATGGATCGCCCAGCTCTAAAACCAGCTTGTTCCTCTGCTTCGTAATCTCTATAGTCATTTTCTATTTTGTTCTTAATAAGTTTCCCATACATTCTACTTATTGTGCTGTTTACCGCAATTCCTCTGTAATTTTCACACTGATCCTTGCTGCCTTTTTTGTGGATAGTTGACATGATAGATAATTTCCACTCTTTTGGTAATTCGGCTCCATTCAAGCAGTCTTGAAAGAGTTTTCTTAACTGTTCCTGGAGTTTGTCTGTACCGGCTTTCACTAATTCTGCAGGGATGTCACCAGGACCAGGGGATTTTCCATTTTTCAGGGATTTGGTTATTTCTTCCATCTCTGATTTACTTATTTGTAATGGTGATGAATTTATACGTATACCTATCGTGTTGTCTTCCATGTTAGCAAATTCTGGTCTTTGTTCTGTTAGTAATTTTTTGAAATATTCTTCCCATTTTTCTGTTGTTATTGGTGATATAACGTCTTTTTTCTTATTATTTCTCATACTTTTAATCAATCTTCAACTCTCTGTGCTTCTTCTACCTCCTATGTAGGTGTTGATCTTGTGGCAGTTCTGTTCCCATGATTCGTTCTTTTTTTGAGTGATCTTTTTTCTTACTTTGGCTTGTGCTTCTTTGTAAATTGTTTTATCGTTTTCTGTTTTTGTTGTTAAGAATGTTTGGTATTTCCGACGTTTATCTTTAATTTCCTTCTCTATTTCTTCATCCCACCAGTATGGTTTTATTCCTTTATGATTTTCGTCACATTTCCCCAGTGCTTCTCCTACTGCTAAATGAATCGCCCTTTTGATGTGTTCGTAGTGTTCTTCGGTATTTTCGAAATTATTATTATTATTGTTATTATTATTATTATTATTATTATTATATTACAAATAAGGGCAGAGGAGCGAGCTCCTATTATGCCCAAAAATCAAAAATAAAAAAAAACATCCTTATAAAACTAATACCAATTATAAAGTAAAGTAAACATAAACAATTAAGTATATCATACAAAAGTTGAATGGTGAGACAATAAATAAATAAATAAATAATGCTGTCAAAGAAAAAAAATCCTATAAATAAAATAAACCACTATCAAGTTTATTTTTAAAGATGTTAATACTAGTTGCCGATATGGTGTCTTGATCCAAATTGTTCCAGATATTAAAGATTCTATTTGGCAAGAAGTTCACCCTGGACCTTGCAGTAGTTTGTTCTATTTTCAATTTGTATCGATGGCCTCTTAATCTTTCGTCTTGATTCAAAGTGAATATGGTGCTTAGGTTCCCAAAGTTATGTTTTAAAATACGGAAGGACATAATTAGATCACCTCGAAGACGTCGCTGCTCGAATGTCGTAAGATGAGCCATGGATAATCTATCTTCATAGTTAGGTCTTACACGACCGTATGCCAGTCTTGTAGCTTTACGCTGAACATTTTCAAGTAAGATCTTATCGCGAATGAGATCTGGATTCCACACTGGTCCGGCAAACTCAAGAATAGGTCTAACGTATATTGAGTAAAGTTTACTAACAGAAGTTAGAGATATACGTGTAAAACATTTACGGATCAAAAACAGTTTCGAGTTTGCACGTTTACACACCGACACTATGTGATCAGACCAATTTAAGTCACTATTAATTATCACTCCGAGATCATTGTGGGAGGTTACCGAGTTTAAGGGATGTCCATTAATAAAGTACGGTAGTGATGGGTTATTTTTGCCGATATGTAAAACAACGCATTTTTCAATGTTAAGCGGAAGTAACCATTCTGAGGACCATTTGAATATTGCGTCAAGATCTTGTTGAAGAACATGTTGGTTAATAGTTGGATTCACATATAATTTCGTGTCATCAGCGTAAATGGAAACCTTACTGGATAAGATGAGCGGAAGATCACTAGTGTAGACACAAAATAGTAGCGGTCCAAGTACTGATCCTTGTGGGACTCCACTCTTGACTGGCTTATCTAGTGAGTGGTCTTCCCCAACACGAACCCTGAAGTATCTATCGGATAGAAAATCTTCAATCCAAATGTTCAACTTTCCGCGGATACCATAGTGATCCAATTTAGCTAGTAATCGACGTTTTGGAACACGGTCAAAAGCTTTGGAGAAGTCTAAGTAGACTACATCGACAGGATTTCGATTGTTTAAAGATAATGACCAATCATTTACACAATGAAGTAAGTTTGTGATCGTTGAACGACCTTTGATAAAGCCATGCTGTTGGTGAGGGATGATATTTTCTTGAAGAAGAAACTCAGACATAGCTTCTGAAATAATCGATTCCATGACCTTGCCGACAATAGGAACCAGGCTGATTGGACGATAGTTATTGCAATCAAGTTTATTTCCTTTCTTGAATATAGGAGTAACCGAAGCCAATTTCCAGGACGAGGGGAGAGAACCTTGATTAAAAGAAGCATTCATTATAAGAGATATAGGGATGGCTACAGATTCTGCACATTGTTTGAGGAAAAAAGAGGTGAGTCCGTCTAATCCAGGTGATGAATTATTTCGTAGTTTCCTTAAATGATGTTTAACTTCATCCGGTGTGAAAGATATATTGTCAAGAGTTTTAGACAAACGTGGGCACATTATTTGAGGAATGGTATCGTTAGGTTCATTTGTGAAAACCTGAGAAAAGAATAACGATAAACATTCCGAAGATTCGTTATTCGAAGAACATAAAGACCCGTCAGCTTTTTGAAGTAACGGTATGGAGACTTTAGAAGATAAAGATGTACGAATGTACCGATAAACTTTTTTACTATTACCACTAGCAATGATAGATTCTTCAAATTATGTTCTTAACTTTAGCAAAGATTGTTTGACTCGGTTAGAAAAATTACGGTGGGCGAGAAAATCATCAAGGGATCCAGTAAGTTTATACCTTCGCCAAAGCTTTCGCTTGTGTCGAATTAAATGGGTAGCTGAGAGGTTAATCCAAGGTTTTAGTCGGTTTCTGTATAGCTGCCGTTCGGTTGTATAATCAGAAATTGTTGTAATAGCAGTATGAAGAAAAGAGTCCCACATTGACGATGGATCAGAGTGATTAAGAAAAATAGATTGCCAGTTTAACTGGGATAAAACTGAATTTACATTAAAGAAATCAGTAGTGGCATACGTTACGAAATTATTTTTGCAAGGCGGTGTTAAACTAAATTGAATGTGAGCAGTAATAAGTGAGTGGTCTGAAAGACCCACAGGAGAGGACACTTCAAGTGTAGAAATTAGTTGATCATCATTTGTGAAAAATAAGTCTAAAATTGAAGGATTATTGTTCGCTCTAAACCTTGTAGGTTCAGTTATCAGTTGTAATAAATTTGAGTTCATGACAAAGTTTCTAAACAAATTTTGGGAATTGATAGTATCAGTTTTGGAAATAATGGGCCAGCTTATGTCTGGAAAATTGAAATCTCCAACAACAATAAGATTTTCAAGGGATGATAATTCCTCAAGTTTGTTAATAAGCATATTGTCCTGGGTAAGTACTGTATCCGGAGGTCGGTATATGCAAACTATATTAAATATGAAAGAGTTATTAGTAATAAGTAAGTGGATAATTCAGCACCGTTACTCCCTGCTGCAGTCTATATTGCAAGGTAAAGTCAAAGGTAAGCGAGGACCCGGTAGAAGGAGAATATCATGGCTGCGGAATTTAAGAACATGGTTTAAGAAAACCTCAACGGAGCTGTTTCGAGCCGCAGCGAGCAAGGTCATGATTGCCAATATGATTTCCAACATCCGAAACGGATAGGAACCAGAAGAAGAAGAAGAAGTGGATAATTTCTATACCGGGTACGTCTATTGTTTTATTACTAATGGAAAAAGTATTGGTAATTTCATTTGCTAAATAGATGCATACTCCTCCCCCACGACGAGTACCTCTATCTCTACGAAATATAGTGAAATTATCAATGTTTACAAGAGCGTCGGGAATAGAAGAATTAAGCCACGTTTCTGTTAGAAGAATAATGTGAGGTTTTAAAAGTTGGACAGTACTTCTAAATTCATTAAATTTGGACATAAGTGAGTTTAGGTTTGTATACATAACAAGCCAATCCGTAAATTTTGGTGCAGAAGAATTATGAACGAAATTTCATTATCTTTGGACAACCATTCACATATTTAATCGTAAGGTCATTTTCTCCATTATTTTTACGAGTTTCAAGCTCAGTACGAAGTTCCTTTAAACGAAGTTGCTGCATAGGTGTCTTGTCATCAATAACAGAATAAGTTTCAGTTGATTTGTTTTCCAAAAGTTTTTTTTTGTTACGAAGAATTTTTCGAGTATGGTGTTCAGAACTCATTATCACTTTTATCCTGCGGGGATAACGTTTATTTTGATCTGGTTTACCGACTCTATAAATGTAACAGGACTTTCTTGACATCCAATGACTTCTAGGGCTAAATTTATTTTATTCTTATCATGATCTTTTTTATTTTGTGCGTCCCCTGTAGTTTCAGGGACGCCTCTAACCAAAAAATTTTTGGAATGAGATATTCGGTCAGCTGCTTCATTAACAATGCTGTCGGTAAATTCTGTTGTTGTAATAGAATCAAGTTGATTTAATTTATTGCTGAATTCAGATAATTTAATATCAAAGTTTTCAATTTTCTTCTTAATGTCCGCTTTAAACTCGACTAGTAAACTCTTGATTTCAGTAATATTCCCAATGTTTGAAGTACATGGATTGCAAAGTATACATATACCACGTACTTTTTGCTTCGTAACTCGATCCTCGGCCGACAGATCCGTACAAGAAATGTGTATTGGTTTCTTACAGCCATCACACTGGAGCTTTCTATCGGAGGTAGAAGTTAGCTTTGAGCAGTTAGCGCAAAACGATGTATTAGGCATAATTAACTTTGCTAGTTTTAGATATGAATTGTAATTATTTGATTGATAATAAACACCAAATTTATCGTTATCACTTACTTGAATGTCTACAAACACAATCACAATAAATTATTTCTTTGGGTTTTTAAAAACACATTTAAAATCAATTAAATTTTAATTTGTCGGAGTGTAGCAAAATACGACCGCTTCAATCGAAGTCTGATATTGGTATAAATTTTCCCATTTCTAATTATAATATACATAATATAAACCCATTTCTAATTTCTGGTCTAATCGTTTTTTATACAGTAGCTTTACACTCTCATGGTTTAAACTGTCTAGGTTGTAGCGTACTTGTTTTATTAACTGATTTGACTCGATGTGCTCTTTTTCTTTTTCGTACCTGTTTGGAAGTATCGTTTTAACTTTTAGCAAATGATGATCGGTGCCACATGATGGCCCTCTGGCTACTCGAACATCTTGTATTTTAATTTTAGTTCTCTGTCTTACAATGCTATAATCTATTATAGATTTCAGATTTCTGGTCTGTTGTATCCACGTGTATTTGTGTATATCGCGATGTGGATAAAATCCATTTAATATTTATAAGTTATTTTGGGTGCATGTTGTTATTAATCTGGTTCCATTATCATTTCTGGTATTTTCACCGTGTGTTCCTACCACTTTGTTGTTCAATTTCCATCCAACTCTGCTGTTGAAGTCTCCTAGAAGTATGATCTCCCTAGATGTTCCTACTTTTATAATTTCATCGTTCAGTTGTTCGAAAAATGTATCTTTACTGTTGACCAATGCGTCCTCATTAATTCCATATACACCTAGTATGGCTATTCTGCTTCCTTTTATCGTGATGTTCATTTTTATCAATCTCTGATTTATTGCTTCCCAAGAGGTAATATGTCTTCTTAAAGTTTTGCGGATAACAATAGCAACACCTTGTTGTGCTCTTTGGTCTTTAGTTACTCCACTATAGAACAGGTCATAGTAACCCCACTTTTCAGAACCCATACCTTTCTTTTTAGTTTCTGTAAGTACCGCGATATCTATCTCTGCATTTTTGAGTTCTGACATGATTTCTGGCGTTTTTCGGGAGATACCTTGTACATTCCATGTACAAAAATTCATTAACCGTTTTCTTTGCTGTTTTCGTCTACTGTGTTTCCAATCTTTTGTTCCGAGGCTTTGGTTAGGCTTCTTAACATTTTACGTATTTTATGAGTACCGAGGAGTTGGCCCGGTGCCTCAACCCCCAACCTGGAGGGCCAGGGATTTTACATCAGAGTATCCTTCTCCTATGCGAGTTGCTTCCACTACAGCTAGTGTCTCACCTACCCTTCGATTTTAAACAAGCCCTAAAATCGGGGGCTGCCACTTCCGTCCTCCAGACCGTTGTGAAGACCTTCTTCTCCGCCCTGAATGCCGTTGTGGACTTCATCCGTAACCCTGGACAAGGGACTCTTAGCAGGTACTAGTTTCCCGGGTCAGGAAACACCTGGAATCTGCGGAAGGCAAGGATTGATTCAATTTCCCTGATAGGAGTATCCAAAAGAAGTTCCTACCCGCTACCTACTGTAGAAAATGTAACATTCAGTTTATAAATGAATAGACACAAAATAGAAAAAAAGAATGGAATAACCATATAAGCAAAATGGAGGAGACCAGTGTCGTCAAAATAGCAAGAGATAAGTCACCAATCAGCAAAAGAAGTATCGGACGACAGCGCAAAAATGGAGCGACAACCTTCTATAGAGGTATTATTCCGCCATTTAACAAGCAGAATTGCTTATAAAGAGGAAGAAGAAAAAGAAGAATATCTAGATGACTAACTAGAACGGACCAGGCCAAGAGTACACTTCTAGTGATATTGGTCGGCGCTGGTGATTATTTGCATCATTTGAATATAATGCCTTAAGGTATATTCACATGGTGAAAAATAACCTCAATCTCATCAAAAAAGTAAATACTTGTAACGGGATTTAATTAAGCATCCAGAAATCAGATCTAAGTAACCCAATTCAGTTTAAAATTTAAAATCCTTTCAATAATATTATTCATCGCTTATTGCTAAATGCGATTGTTTGTTTATGACATTGAAAATGTCGGTGTAACTAGAACACGCGCTGATCTAGTGAAATTTGCAATGTAATCAAAAGCTTATTAAATATTGTGTACAAATTATATTTAAAACATGAAATGCATAAATACCCGAAAAATAACGGTAGTAGATTATTAAGAATTAAGAATTAAGAGTGAACAGTCGAAGCTAGTGTTGTCATCCGTCAACTGGGTACTCTCTCTATTATTGTACTTAGATAACCAATAAAGTAATTATGAGTATCCAGTAAGTTCGAGTTAATCAACCCCATGCAAGGGGTAAACTACCCCTAGAGTTCTACTATATGGAACTCTTGATGGAAGCAATCCCATAAACATTATAAGAATAATATACAACGTTATTATATACTCCGCTCTGTCCTCTATAGCTGCTATTATAGTTCAGGTAGTCATCGTCTGTAACACATGGTTTCTCAGACCTACGAATATATTTGTCTGACTCGCGCATCAATGCGTTCAGAGGCCCCCATCATTCCAGGTATTCTGAACATCGCGAGTATCTTTTCAGTCCATTACAAAGCGCTGCTTGGAGTTGTTGATGGCATCATATGTTAATGTGAAATTGATAAATATTAACTTCTCGATAACTATCTCAATGAAGCGTGTCCCTTCGAGAACAGGGTTTAGGTAAGTTTTGTCCACCAGTATTGCCGGTAAAATTTTTAGTAACTTAGGTAATTTATACAATGATATAAAATACCAACACAACTTCGTTAGAACACTTAATAGTAAAATTACCACAACAGTGGCCGTACCTGTCTCCAGTCACGTTGAAAGGTTTAATGAGGTAAGTACGTGCTACAAATCAGCTTTAAATTTCCATTAAAGTGTTAAGCTGGAATCAGACAGCTCGCGGAATGGCGACGCTCTTCTCTAGTTTACGCCGGCAAAGAAAAACAGAAAAACGATATTAACGATCAAAAAAGAGACAACGGTTGGGATCTCACGTTACTGTGAAATTAGTAAATATTTGCTTTTTGATAAATGCACTCGATCTACTCCAAAATGTCCGATGGTGAGTATTAAGGGTTAAGTAGGTTGTACGCCATCAGTATTGGCGGAAAAAAATTTTATTAAGTTCAGTAATTTGTACAATTATAAAAATTCCAACACAACTTCGTTAGACCACACCTTAGTAAAATTATTACCACACTAATCGTACCTCTTCTAGCCGCGTCCAAAGGGTTGGACATGCGGTGCATCAGCTTCCGATTCTTTTGAACCGGGATCGATTTACCGACAAAACGGGATAGCAAGCGCTGGCCATATATAGACAGTCACAAATATTGAGAAGAAATAACGGTATTCCACGTTGTGTTGATTCCTGTCTTTATAGTTTGTGTTTTTCTATCACCTATTTTCTATTTCTCTTCGCCGATGAAGGACACCACTTCACGTTCTATGAGATCGCACCTTAGAGTCTATGTTGATCCAGTGACATGTTCATTAAAATTTGTCTCACACAATTTGTCATTGTAGCACACTTATCTGATCCTAAGGAACATATTAAATGCAAGGAGCCATCTGAAATTTGTAGCATTTTTTTGATCAACGAAGGTTCTGTGAAAAATAGGTGTATAAAAATACTGATGTAATTAAAATTAGAGCTCTTATATAGTTACTAAATATAGGTGGTGCAAATTCAATCAAAATCATCAGGATATATTTCGCACAAACAGCATATCCATGGAGATTTACCGGTTGACCTTGTCTAGAAGAAGACTTCAATTCCTTATTATACATGCTCATTTCTATAGGAAACTTACTAAGGAAACAAGCAAATATATTGACACACTTGCCAAATTTTTAGCCTTTAGCGAAAGTTTTGAAGTATTTGTTTCTAACCTCCTTAAATATTTGCATCCATCAACATATCTAACTTGGGATGAAATATCGGTTGGATTTAGAGAAGATTATCCCTTTCATGTTTATACTTAAGTAGTAGATGAAGTCAGAAAAAAGATGATAATATTGGAGGATTTTAACGCTCGAATAGTAGCAAGGCAATCAAGTAATAATCGAAATTAAGCAAAAACATAATGAGAATGTTAAAAACGAAAATGGAAAACTACTGATAAACTACTGCACGAATAACGAACTTAGAATAAACAACACATTTTTTGACCACAAAGACCAACACAAATATACATCCAATACCAACCGTGGACAAAGATCTAGGATCGATTATGTAATAACCAACAGTAATACGTCCATCACAAATAATCTACGAAAGAGTCTTCAACTCATCAGATGCAGGTAGCGACCATAGCCTAGTATTATGTAAAAGAAGAATCACCATGAAAAATTTTACACCCAAGACAGCGGCGCCAACGCAAACAAAAATCAGAGTTGAACGACTAAATACGGAATCCACGGAATACCTATATAGAAAAATAATATCAGAAAAGATTGTGAGGAATAATATTAGAAAACGCTAATATCAAGGAAAGCTGGGAAAAATTTCAAAAATTGAAAATTAATTGTTGTGCTCTGTAAAAAGGCTGTAAAGCCTTTTTACAGAGCACAACAAACACAACAGGCATACAACCATTATAACTGACTGAGAAATGAAACTTATTGAATGAGAAAAAGAAATATGGAGAATGATCAGAGGACAAAGAGAAGAGATGAATAAACTAATAAAAACGAAACATATTTTGAAGGAAACATGGGCAGACACCGGAGTTGACGACAACAGAAGAAATAAATATTGAGGAGGAAGAGATAAAGGAAGCGTTTAAGAAATTAAAAAATAAAAAATCACCAGGAGAGGACCGAATACCGAATGAACTCCTAAAGTACGGGGGACCAGATCGTGAAGTTCGTTTGCCCTGCGACATAGAGTTTAGCAGCAGACCTTCCGAGGAATATATTCCAAAAGAAGAATATGTTCACCTCATGAACTTAAAAATAAAAAAAATTCATAAACTTGTCCGACAATATATAGAGTTAGCCAGTGACAGAACGAAAGATAAATATGATTCTCGATGCAAGAATGAAAGCTTTGAAGTAGGTGATCTTGTCTTGCTTAATAATCTACAACATTGTCAAGGCTTGTCTCCTGAATTGCAAAAACAACGTGAAGGTCCGTATGACATTAAAAAGAGGATAAATGAGGTAATAGACCGAATTAATACATTGCCAAAAGGTAAAAAAAAATTAAAATTGTTGACATATATCGTCTACACTGGTTTAAATTAAACAGAAGCACGAACCCTTAAACATGAGAACAAAGATGACCGACAACTAAGCTTTAAGGAATTTATTTCAAATTAGGCAGAAGGAATGAGTGCCAGATTCGCGTGATCACAGAAGTTCCAGCCCATTATGTTGCCTAAGACTAGATGACTAAATAAATCTCGTCCGTATTCAGTAAGAAGTTCGGTCACTTGGACGAGTTCAAAAGTCAGCTAAAGTTGGAAGAGTACTGCGATTAGAAGATAGTTCTCGATCTTTGCTGTATATGGTGACCAGGAAGTCTTATACAGACATGGCAAGCTAAGAGGACATATAGTGTGCTCCAACTAATTTGAACAACATCGTGTGCAATTATGGCATCAATAATTTGGCCAAAGATAGGCCATGCACTAGAAAATCTGGATTGAAAGATTGTCATAAGCATGCTTGAAGTGATCTTCCGAGAAAACGAAGTAAGAATTACGGTCTGTTGCGTTAACCCGAAGAGATCGTGTCCTTCAAAGACAGTAGACTGTTATTTCTTTCTGAGGAGTTCATGCAGAGCTGGAGAGTCTTGTAGATTCCGCCATCCTGGGCCTACATTTAGAGTTGCTGATCGAGACGCTCAGATCCAAGAGGAGAGCAGTGCAACGAACAAGCTAATTTCGATCTAATTTCTCATATAACGGTTACATTTCCTGGAACGATGATGTGTGTTGAGAACTTTAAAGATGTATCAACTGGCTTACATAAAGAGGCTTTCATACAAGATAGAATAAATATGGACTACTCCAGAGAATTGTAGAATAATGTATTCGTAATATAAATGCGGCGCCCTTATGAGTAAGTTAGTTGATAAGATATACTGTAAGTTTTTACATAAAATAGGACCGGTTGTTTTATTAAACACGTTACAAATATGCGTTGTTTTCACTTTGCCTTTAAATAAATATTGTAAGCTAGTATTATAGGAGTCGCATGTAGCTAAAAAGTGCAGTGTAATAGTTAAACGATCCTGGATAGTATGGTTTTCCGAAATTTTGTATCCATTTGAGATATTTTAGGACTCACGAAGAGTGTTAATTTTTTAAAATCTTTTGCTGATATGTGAGTACAATTTATCAAATGCCCACTGTCCATTTTACTTAGTAATACATTCTTTTCACGCCTTGAAAATACATCGCCTTGGCCATATTTTTTAAATTTTTTTCTTCTTCTTGTTGGTTACGAAATAAATCACGAAAAATGCACCTCTTGCCACTAACATCATCCACGCCATCTATAACATGGCAAGTGCTTTGAGTATGTGCTTTACCTGTGCATTTGGTTCATTCAGAGTAAAATGTTTACGTCAGGATGAAAATTATTACATATTTAAAATTATTTATAAAGGAAAAAGCAAAAGAAAAATGCATAAGGTAACTCAGTAATACACGTACGCAAAAATAGCAAAAATTTTATTTTTAATATAAAAAAATATAAAACAGTCGTCTTTTTTATTAACACAAAAACGTCTATCACAGTAATATTTACTTTTTGTCAGAAGTGGCTTTATGAAAAGCTTCACTGACATAACCGATATTTTTAGTATTAAGTCCTGACATGGATATTCTTCCGTTTTCCATCATATAAATGTGATAGTCCTTTATTATTTTTTGTACAGCTGGTCGCTTTATACCCGTGTACGAAAACATTCCTATCTGGTTGGTTATATGATCCCAATTCAATTTTGATCCAGCTTTGATTATTCCCTCTTTTAAAGTTTTTCTTGTCCACTTGATTCTCGCTGCCATCTGTTTAAGTTCTGAGAGCCATAATTTTTTGAGTTCTTTATCACATAGAATTTCTAGCGCTATTCGAGCACCATTAATTGGTGGATTTGAGTATAAAGATCTGGCTATAAGTTTTACTTGGGACTCCACTCGCTTTGCTTCGTCTGGAGAGTCACAGATGAATGTGGCCAGACCAGTTCGTTCTCCATAAAGTCCTGAAATGCATATTTTATATGTTTAACAATTATAATCTAAAATTGATTAAAAGAAACGATAACAAGGAATAAAGTCAGTTTTTCAAAAGATCTAGGTAATAAAAATCGTTTTGGTAAGAGTGAATTATTTAAAAGCAAAAATTGTTATGTACAAATCATAAACGAGTGGACACTAAATACAAAAAAATGGAAAAATCAAGAAAGTAGAGAATAGTAGAGTTTTTAATTAACTACATAACAGATACAAAAATATTGTTTGTAGCAATTTAAAAAACAAAAAAAGTAATATAAAACGTAAGTTAAATATATACAAACAAGAACACATATTAAACAGAAAAATATATTTATGGCAAAGTTACGGTAAGCAGTTCAGTGGATGTTCTGCAATGAGTCATATATTCTTCTGAGCAGTAAAAACAATGTTTCAGAAGATATTTTATATATATATATATATATATATATATATATATATATATATATATATATATATATATGTATATATATATATATATATATTTAGGGATTCTACAGTATTCACTGCCTTCCCTCGCTCAACCGTTTCCATCTCTCTCTGTTGTTCAATTCTCCATCGTTCAGTCCTCTCTTACTCATGGCGTCGTCTACTTCGTTCCTCCAGGATTTTCGGGGTCGTCCTCTTTTCCTCCTTCCTATGGGGCTCCATTCGGTTATTTTCTTTATCCATCTGCTGTCGCTAGTTCTTCTTACATGTCCATACCACTTTAGTCTTTTTTGTTCTATATATGTTAGTATGTCTGTTTCTATTGATGTTCTTTGCTTTATTTCGTCATTACTTCTCCTATCCATTCTTGTTACTCTGCAGCATCTTCGCAGGCATTCCATCTCTGTTGCTACTATCTTACTGCTGGTTTTCTTGTTTATGATCCAATTTTCAGCCCCATATGTCATAATACTTCGCACTAATGTTTTATAAATCTGCGTTTTTGTCTTCATATTTAGGTGTCTATCCCACCATACTGAGTTAAGTTGTCGGATTGCTGTTCTTGTTTGTCCTAATCTTTGTGTAATTTCTTCCTCTGTTTTTCTTTTTCGTGATTATAAACCCCAGGTATTTGAATTTATCCTTTCCTTTGATTGTTACGTTGTCATCAATCTGTAGATCTTCTATGTCTTCTTCACTTGTAGATAGGTACTCTGTTTTCGCGAGGTTAATATCTAGGCCAGCCTTGGTATATTCTTCTTGTAGTTTTTTCATCATGTAGCTGAGGTCGTCTTGGTCTTTTGCAATCACTACTTGATCGTCTGCAAAACTTAATGTATATAGGTATTCGTTCCGTACCGGTACTCCCATGCCTTCGCATTTTCTTTTCCATGTAGTCAAGGCTTTCTCTAAGTATATTTTGAATAGGGTTGGAGATGTGGAACAACCCTGCAGGAGCCCTTTTGTTGTGGTGAAGTCTCCTATGATTCTTGTTCCCATTTTAATGGACACTTTATTTTCTTTATACAGAGCTTTTGTAGCTTCTATGAGTTCCGTCTGTATTTCTTCCTGCCGTGAAGCCTGCCTGATCCTCTCCGATTTTGCCTTTTATCGCTTGCTCTATCTTTTCTCGTAGTATCTTCCCATATAATCTTCCTATTGATGATATTACGCTTATTCCTCTGTAGTTTTCGCATCGTTTTCTATCTCCTTTTTTAAATATAGATGTCATATATGCCGCCGTCCATTCCTTTGGGAGCTGTTCTCCATTTATGGCTTTCTGAAATATCCATTGTATCATCCGGTGTAATTTTTTTGATCCGTATTTTATAAGCTCAGGTGAGATGCCTCCAGGTCCCGGTGCTTTCTTATTTTTGATTGCTTTTATGGCCGTTCTCATTTCCCTATCTGTTATTTGTATTTCTTGTTGTGGAAATCTGCTTCGTCTTCGCCTGTTTTCTTTTCCAATGAATTGTGGTCTTTGTTCTGTTAATAGTTCCTTGTAGTAGTCCTTCCATTCTTTGTCCTGTATATTTCCCAATTTAATTTTTTCTTTTGAGTTTTGTTTCAATCCTCTCAGTACTTTCCATGACTCCGAAGTTCTTGTACCTCCTATATATGTTTCAATATTTAAGCAGATTCTTTCCCATTCTTCATTCTTTTGCTGTGTTATTTGTTTTTTCACTTCTCTATCTTTTTCTCTATATTCTTTATAAACTTCATCGTTGTTTGTAGTCAGCCATTTTCTGTATAGTTGCTTTTTTTCTTAAATTATTCTTTTTGTTGGTTCATTTATTTCATAATAGTGCTGTTTATTTGTTATATGTTCTTTTTCCCCAAGGGCTTCGAATGCTGCTTGCTTTATACTCGCCTTTATATGCTCGTATATTTCTTCGATGTTATTTCATATTTTCGATGATATTTTTTTATAACTTTATCGAAACTATTACAGCTTAGCTGTTTAAGACTTTTTGGTAAAATATTGTAATAGTTATAATTTAAGGCCATTTTTTCTGAAAGACATAATCTAGAACGATTTGTTCATAGGTAGTGACAGTTTCGCGTATTGTGAACATGGACATTAGACTGCTTTATTAAATGTGCATTCTTTTTATAAATTTCAGTTAGAACTTGAAATATCAACAAAGTCGGTAGCGGCATAATTTTGAATTTGATAAAGAAAGGTCAGCAGTGCTCTAGAAAACTAACCCCTGCTAAAATCCTGACAGCTTTCTTTTGCATTCCAAAAATTTAAAGTGCATTTGTTGAATTGCCATATATAATTACACCATAGCTTAGGTGAGAGTATAATAAAGAAAAGTATGTCATTTTTAATGTTTCATAGTTGACAACGCTTTCTAGTTAGCGAATAACAAATAATGAACTTGATAGCTTTTTCTAAGTTGTGAGATATGAGCCGACCAGTTCAGTCGATGATCTATGGTTATTCCCAATAGTTTAAAAGTCTCCTGGTCATCTGGATCATTGTGTAAATTACTTGCAGATATAACCAAATTTTGCGTTTTATCAGAGTTAAGTTTTAGTTTATTTGTAGCAAACCATGTGCTAGATTTAGTAGAAGCTTCCTCAGATGGACGACGGGCGAGCCAAAAAACCGAAGATTTCTACTTGTTCGAAACCAAAATTCTGATTCTCAACTAAACTTATGCCTTCTGCGATTTACAAAGCAAGCAGACGATGAATAGGTCGACATTGGGAATCTAAAATTGCATTACAGATCATACCAATTCCTCTAAACAAGAACCATTTACGAAATGGCTCTTAATACTCAAAATACGAGTTAATAAAGATAAAAAAAAAAGATAGTTAAGATTTGATTTCGTTGTATAGTGCCTCCACAATTCGCTTATACGAATTTCGTCCTCGTCCAACTAAAACAAGTAGAAATCTTCGGATTTTTTACTTTTTGCTTTATTCTCAGATTCGCCGATTGCATCTTTAGGAAGTTATTTCATTTTTACTTCCTTTGACAAAGAATACGTTCAGGGCTTCCTACCGAGTCGCTCTAATGAGTCGAAGCGAATTGTAGAGGCACTATACGTGAAATCAAATCTTAACTGTCTTCTCTATATCTTTATTTACTCGTATTTTGAGTATTAGAAGCCAGTTCATAAAAGGTTCTTACATAGATGAGTCGATATGATTGGAGTGCAATTTTAGATTCCCCATGTCGACCAGTTCATCGTCTGCTTGTTCTGTAAATCGTAGAAAGCACATATTTAGGTGAGAATTTGAATTTTGGTTTCGAACAAGTAAAAATCTTCGAATTTTTACTTTTTGCTTTAAATTTCTAGATGTTTCCGAAACAAGATGTACCAAAATAAAGTACAAAATAAGAAGCCAATCGTTTTTAGTATTGAAGAAACAGTTTGAAAACATATTATGTTAAATTAAACAGTACTAAGAAGTTAGGATCCAAAAAACTACACATTGATTATTCATAGTAAATATTATAAATATAGTTTAATAAATATATATTAAATTTATAAAAGTATATAACGTTTACCCATATTTTTGGAGAAACTTTGACATACGGCCATACCAATCCCAGCTTTAGCAAACTGACGCACAGGATATGCATCGAACTCGGGATCTCCCGAACCAAAACCTTGATATGCGAAATCAACAATAATATAAAATTGCTTCTCTTTACAGATAGCTATTATTTCATTCCATTGCTCAGGTGTAGGATCAACTCCTGTGGGGTTATGTGCTGAAGCGTGAAACAACACTATGGATCTACTGGGTATTTTATGCAAATCTTCTTTCAAACATTCGAAGTCCAAGGCCAGTGTTTTATAGTTGTAGTACCTGATAATAAACATTATTTATTATACAAAAAGTTAGTATCGGCTTTCGAGTACATATTTGAGATGGTGTCAATGAATAGTCACTATGGATGGACAAAAATTAGTTATGTTACGTCCACGGTAATACTGACAATACAGAAAATAAAATCGAGTGAATGTTAAGTGTGAGCTCATTACAATAGGTTTAAAAAATAACCAACAAAACAAAATATCTAATTAATTTGTTACAAGGCTAACTAACCATTTTCGTTGTTGTGATATATAATATAGAACAACAGTAATAATAACAAATATTATAAATGTTGAATATTGGTTAAAAATTAACTGGAACTTAGCATAAGGCTGGCTTCACACATGGGATCCAACGTTGGCGCCAACGTTGGAGCCAACGTTGGGTCAACTGTGTTCCCACGTTCGGTGAGGCATCCACACATTGGGTTGAGTATTGGGGGCAAAATCAGTCTGTTCCCTCTAGAGCCAACGTCAACATATCCGACACAGAAATTGCAGCGGCTGCGACTGTCGTGATAATGAGTGCGTATGGTTATATTTTGCTATAAAAAACGCGAATTTTACGTCATTTTGTCTACAGCGTTACTTAAAGTTACTAGATCTTATACAGATAAGTATCTGAAGACAAGAATTCTTTTTATAAACTACGTCTTGTCATTGGTTTATTTTCTTTTGCTTTTCTAGATTCTGCAAAATTAGATACCTAAGATACCAGAAGACGTAAATTACTATTTAAATGAAAACAAATCCAAGCATAGTATTGGGAATTAACAGCGTAAATGGAAATCTAATACCAAAGAAAACTGAAGAAGTGGTTTTAAATAACTCTGGCAAGATAGTACACTGCTGGTAGACTGGTAGACTGCTAGTTATTCAATTATGTGACAAATCATGCCAAATGTTAGACGAAGGTCATACAGAATATCATGACAAGACAAAGTTAGGAGCGTGGAAGATGTTGAAAAACAAAAATTGCCATAGTATGGACATGTAGTCCGAACGAATTAGTGCAGAATTCCGAAATCTGCGCGAAATTGAAAATCAGCGAAGAGGAGGAAACGTAGAAGATCCGAAACAAGATGGACTAGCAATAGGAAGGTATTGAGCGAAAGAAACTTGGACGAGATACTCGTATTCTAACAGAAAAAGATGGACCAGAACGGACCGAGACGATAGGCGCTAGAAACCATTTAACCCATTTTTAACTTTTACAAAACTAGTTTAGTTCTGTTTTTTGATAACTTGAACTGAACGTAACATAAACCTTTGATTTCAGGTACCCCACAGAAAACAATCTAATAGTCTGAAGTCCGGTGGCCGAGCTGGCCATTCTATAGAACCTCTTCGTCCAGTTCATCTGCCACGATACTCCTCATCTACGTAACGTCTTACTGCACCATAATAGTGTGCAAGAGAACCATATTGTTAAAACGTTATTTCCAAGTTGACGAATTTATCTGAATTATATTTCAGAATTTCAAGAAATAACGGCTCAATTCCGTTTTGTGAAATCTATAAATACACTTCAACGGTATTAAGAAAAACAGGCCTAACTATGTGGTTTCGCAAAATACCTGTCCACTTTTTCTGAATATTGAGTATGTTCACTACATACTCACTAAAGACGTATGGATTTGAGTAACTCCAAGACCTTACATTGTGGGTGTTAATTGTGCATTGGGGAAAAAAGTACTTTTGTCATTCAAACAAATTGTTTTTATGTAATCTGGCTGTTAGTTAATTTGATTGGACATATTTTCACAGAATTTTAGTTTTTGATCATGGTCATCATCTGAAAGATGGTGCACAATTTTTAATTTATATGGACGAAATTTGCTTTTGGATAACACTCGGTGTACTGTCCTTTAACTGATTCCATAGATAGACACAAGAAGTAGGGTTTACTACGATTTTTGCAATGTCAGTTTTTTTACCATTAATAATTGTTGCTTAACCAGATCATTTGGCAGCTTGAACCCTACCTGTTTCTTCAAAGTTCTAAGGAAGCTTCCTCAAAGAAGTCCCCGATATAGGGCGGTCAGGCCGTCAGGGTTTCTCTCATTAAAAAGATTTTCCGCAGTATGGAAATTGTTTCTACATTCACCAATATTATTTAAACAGCTGCTACTTTGTTGGCTACAGTACGTACCATTCTGCACATATATAAATATATAAACGTCTCGTGAAACAATAATAATTAAACTAAAGATTCAAGGCATAAACATTTTTGCAAAATCTTATCAAAGTAAGAACAACTTAAGAATTGAAAAATGAAATGAAATGAAAATTGAAAAAAAAAAATTAGAATAATAATTAAATAGGTATGTTCAATACATTTCAAACGAGATATCACTCGCCATGTAAAATTATCGATCACAGTGACTCTATAACGTCATCTATCCCAATTACGTCACTTATTATGACTAATTGAGAAACCTACGTCTGTCTATTTTCTCCCTCCAAATTTCGCTTTTATAAGTATTACCGTTCAAATGATACAGGGAATATATATATATATATATATATATATATATATATATATATATATATATATATATATATATATATATATATATATATATATCTATATATATATATATATATATATATATATATATATATATATATATATATATATATTATTGTGATATTTAAAGTCTTGGTGCGCCAAGCAATAATTAGCTAATTAATTTTTTTGATTAATTAAAATTATTTAAATGATATGATTATGACTCTATCACAATTTTTAATTCTTTTATCTCAGGGTTAAATTCGTGCTTCAATATCTATGCTATTACATGTGAAAGGTAAGGTCCAGAGAATACCGGAATAATAAAAAACACATATGATCTAACACTATATATTGAAATAAAAATAATGAAATAATTCACACTCAAAAGTTTTCAATAAACAAATCTCATATAAGGATTCTCAAAATTTTGTTCTCCGTACGTGAACAATCAAAATTAATGGTACAAACAATATTAATTGAAAACTCAAAATCCCAAACTATTCTAACTCTCCTAATCAAAATATTTATATCCTTTCTAAATTACGTGTAAAAATTGTGTTATCAATAAAAGAAAAAAACTGCAGAAAACAAAAATATCTCTCTCTGATGATGAGTGGTCCAAATCCTTGTTCCTTGTAGACTGTATTATCTCCTCTCAACCGCTCCCTATGTAATCAGCAATCTTACAACAGATTGTTGCAAGTATATCGTCCTTAATGATCTCCTTCAAAAGCAACAATCATTCAAATTATGATAGCCTTTCTCCTCTCGATAAACTGAATCTCTCGTTGGCCCGAGTGAAAAATGACTCTTGGAATATCTTCTCTTTACGATAAACTGAATCTCTCGTTGGCCTGAACAGTGACTCTTGGAATATAAGTAGGAAAATATGACTTACAATATTTTGCTGCTTCAGCTTCTGTCAGATACACTAACTCCACAAAAACTCACTAACATTCAACACTACTGCTTGCTACTCTTGGGAACCACCAGAGAACAATCACTGTTCGTCTTACAGACTTGGAAAACCAACTGATTATCTTTTCTCTCTCCTCAATCTCGCTAAACTTTTTCCTACATACTTATCCCACCTTTTTCAATCTCCGCCAATCAAAACTCGTCACAATTCCCCCATTTTTTCATTTCGATAACAAACAAATTTTTACCTATAATTATAAAATTTCCTAAAACTTATTTACAAATAATATTTTCTATAATTCTTAAAAACTAACAAAAACCTCTTTCTAAAATCTCTTCTATTTGTCTCTAATCACTGCATTAATGTATTTTGGAAAACCCTGTTCAATTGTCTTTGGATTTCACTTAAAATTATGCGGGTCACTCAAGTATAACAAAGAAATAATTTATGCAGAGCTTACATTTTGTTTAGTACAGGTAATCCAAGAATTTAATAACTTTCCTTCTTCGAAATGTTTGTTGGATATTATCCTACTTATCTGAATTATTTTAATGTTTTTGAACTTTGAAATATTTTTAAACAAACCAATATTTTTCTCGATTTTACATATCATAACAAATCCCCGCCATTTGATCTGCCGAAAACTCTTTGTTAAATTTTAAAAATGACAAAAGTTTTCTAGGATCAAATTATTTTACTATGTTATTAAAATCTACTTATGATACTGATAAATGTCGTGAATGTTAAAATACCCCGTATATTGCCTGTCTTTATACGGGATTGGATATATTTTCGTTTTACATTTTTCCAAGTATTTTCCCTTAACAGAAAGTTCATAATTTTTAGCCACTCAGTTTACTTCATTAATAAGATCTCCATGGTTTCCTAAAATCTTCTCTATTTTCTTTCCCCTGTTTTCTCCACAATTTATTTTTCTTTCATCCTCCTTTTGTTCACATGTGTTCACTGTCCATAATACTTCTTCACAAAATTCTGGATTCTCGTCCATCAGTGCCATTTTTTTTTCTGTTTTCTTTTTATCCTCTAATTCCCTTTGGTATTCCGAGCACCATGTTTCTATTCCTTTCATTTCTCTGATGATACTTTCTTTTTCTTCCTGCTTCCATTCTGTTTTATCGTCGGTTGCCAACAATTCTTCTTTCCTGTTTTTCTCTGGTCTCCATCTTATTTTCCTGCTTTCTTTTCGAACTCTTCTTCTTTTTCTTCCTTCTCTTTTTCTCTTCTGTTAGATCTTGTTCTTGTACTTTCGGTTTATCCTCTACAGTCATATCGATTTCTTTGCGTTTTTCCTGTGCATTGATCCTTCCAGAATTTGTTTTCCTATCTGTTTGCTTTTCTTCTCCTGTGTTGTCTGGTTCTGCTCTGATTTCCAGTTTATTTTCCGAAAAATTTATGGTGATATCTTTTTTCCTCAATTCATCAATTCCCGCTATCATATCATGATTTAAATCTTCAATCACCACACATTTCATAATATGGAATTTGTTTCCCACTCTTATCTGTACTCCCAAACCTACGTTTACTGTCGTCAAATTTTTATTGTTTGCACCCACTAAATCAACCCTAGGAATCTTATACACAAATCTGTCCAAATTTAATTCTTTTACTAGTTTTTTATTGATTAGCGATATCTCCGAGCCAGAATCAATCACAATTTTAATCGCTTTATGTTTTATAAATGCGTCTAAAAATATTAGATTAGAATTAGAAATTTGTCTTTCGTTTCCTATTGCTACATGATTCATCTCCCTTCTATTTTGTTGTTGGAAGCTCTGGTTATTTCTATCGTCCCTTTGTTCGTTAGTATTCCTATTCGGAGGATTTTGTGCATCTCTATTCCTGTTGTGATTTTCATTTGTTCTATTTTGTGTATCATTCCGGTTATCGTAATTTTGTTGTCTATTGTAATTATTGTAATTTCTCGGCCTATATTCGTTTGTTGATCTGGGATGTCGGTTTCTCTGGTCATAATTTGATGAATACCTTCTTTCCGGTCCATTACATTGGTCATGTTGTCTTCCATTTCTCATTTCTTTTTTTTTCGCTTCTTTTAATTGAAGGAATTGGCACAAACTATCAATATCTTGATAGTTTCTCAAAATCACTTGATCTTCCAACGTTTCCTCAAAATGTCTGCTGATCATTTCTACCAGCTGTTCGGTAGAATATTTGTATTCTAGATATTTTGAATTGTTATATATCTGCAAAGCATATCTTTCTTCAGATATTCCCATTTTTTCGTGATATTTTCCATTCTGTAGCTCTTGGTTGATTTCTCTCTGTTTATTTTTCCCCCAGAAATAGTTGAGAAATTTATTTTCAAAATCTGTCCAATTTTCAAACTCATCTTCCTTGCTTTCATACCATAACGCTGCTCCTTCTTTCAAATGGTTTCTAATTGTTTCTTTGCACTCGTCAAAATATCTAATATGTTGTAATTTGGTTTTCAAATTTTTAACAAACGGTACTGGGTGTGTTTTCCGAATATCCCCGCCAAATTGTATTTTCGACTCGCTTGTTCCATGGATGATAACTTCTTTTCTCTCTACCCCTCTTAGTTCAATTTCTGCCATTTGTTTTTCATTTTGCTTTAATCTTCTTTCTACTTCCTTCCTGTCTTCTTGTAGCGCCATTTCAAATTTTTCTTCTAACTGTTCTAATTCTTTTTTCTGTACAGTCTTAATATCTTTCATTTTAGTTTCTATTTCTTCTCTCTGCATCTCTAGTTTCCTCTCTGTTTCTTCTCTGACTTTTTCTAAACAGACTTTTACCTCATTTTCATATTTGTCAAAACGCTTTTCCATTTTTCTATCATTTTCTTCTAATTTTTGTTCTATTGCTAGCCTTGTTTCCCGTTGGTTTTCTTCCATTGTCTGTTTTGTTTCTTGTTGATTTCTATCAATTTTCTTTGATGTTTCAATTTGGTTTTTCTCTATTGTTTGTCTCTGTATTTGCATCATTGCTAATAATTTTTCCAGCATCCCTGTTTCTTTTCTTTCCTCCATTATTGTAGCATTTCCTTCACTATCCGATCCTTCATCAATAATTGTTTCCTCTTCTCTGTTATCCTCCTTCCTTTCTTGCATTTTGCTTTGACTCCTTGTGGTCGACATGTTGTTTCTTTTCGTTACTGTTTTTGTCCCCGCCAAATGTGAAATTTTACAACACTCTATAATTATGTTTCAGAACACGACAATATTTCTCCCCAAATGTATTAAATTTTCACGACAATAATCAAATATGCAATCAGTAAAATTCAAATAATTCAAAATAAATATCAAATGTACGATTGGTAAAGAAAATAAAATCAAATAATTCAATAGCAGTAAATATCCACTAACTACGATCAATCAATAAATCAAATTTATATTCCCTGGAAAAATTGTCAAAATACTTTCAAATTCAAATTTCCTCAATGGTATATGTTTTTATCTCTGGATCACCTGTACTTATTCCAGATCTCTTTCCCTTCCTTCAAATGTAAAGCTGCGATATTTTCAAGCCCCACGTTTTGGAAGCCAGTTATTGTGATATTTAAAGTCTTGGTGCGCCAAGCAATAATTAGCTAATTAATTTTTTTGATTAATTAAAATTATTTAAATGATATGATTATGACTCTATCACAATTTTTAATTCTTTTATCTCAGGGTTAAATTCGTGCTTCAATATCTATGCTATTACATGTGAAAGGTAAGGTCCAGAGAATACCGGAATAATAAAAAACACATATGATCTAACACTATATATTGAAATAAAAATAATGAAATAATTCACACTCAAAAGTTTTCAATAAACAAATCTCATATAAGGATTCTCAAAATTTTGTTCTCCGTACGTGAACAATCAAAATTAATGGTACAAACAATATTAATTGAAAACTCAAAATCCCAAACTATTCTAACTCTCCTAATCAAAATATTTATATCCTTTCTAAATTACGTGTAAAAATTGTGTTATCAATAAAAGAAAAAAACTGCAGAAAACAAAAATATCTCTCTCTGATGATGAGTGGTCCAAATCCTTGTTCCTTGTAGACTGTATTATCTCCTCTCAACCGCTCCCTATGTAATCAGCAATCTTACAACAGATTGTTGCAAGTATATCGTCCTTAATGATCTCCTTCAAAAGCAACAATCATTCAAATTATGATAGCCTTTCTCCTCTCGATAAACTGAATCTCTCGTTGGCCCGAGTGAAAAATGACTCTTGGAATATCTTCTCTTTACGATAAACTGAATCTCTCGTTGGCCTGAACAGTGACTCTTGGAATATAAGTAGGAAAATATGACTTACAATATTTTGCTGCTTCAGCTTCTGTCAGATACACTAACTCCACAAAAACTCACTAACATTCAACACTACTGCTTGCTACTCTTGGGAACCACCAGAGAACAATCACTGTTCGTCTTACAGACTTGGAAAACCAACTGATTATCTTTTCTCTCTCCTCAATCTCGCTAAACTTTTTCCTACATACTTATCCCACCTTTTTCAATCTCCGCCAATCAAAACTCGTCACAATTCCCCCATTTTTTCATTTCGATAACAAACAAATTTTTACCTATAATTATAAAATTTCCTAAAACTTATTTACAAATAATATTTTCTATAATTCTTAAAAACTAACAAAAACCTCTTTCTAAAATCTCTTCTATTTGTCTCTAATCACTGCATTAATGTATTTTGGAAAACCCTGTTCAATTGTCTTTGGATTTCACTTAAAATTATGCGGGTCACTCAAGTATAACAAAGAAATAATTTATGCAGAGCTTACATTTTGTTTAGTACAGGTAATCCAAGAATTTAATAACTTTCCTTCTTCGAAATGTTTGTTGGATATTATCCTACTTATCTGAATTATTTTAATGTTTTTGAACTTTGAAATATTTTTAAACAAACCAATATTTTTCTCGATTTTACATATCATAACAAAATATATACAAGAAATACTGGATATTATTGACTGTCGATATAAACAAACAACACAGTTTATTAGGGCTATGTTGTAAATATTTACACTTTCTTCTAATTACAGTGTCTTGAAGAAGGAATAAAAGAATTCCGAAAGCTCGACCAAAAGTCAAAAGAATGTTTCTATAACATCCCGGCCAAACCTACTGACTGCAGCCCTAATAAACTGTGTTGTTTGTATATATATATATATATATATATATATATATATATATATATATATATATATATATATAATTTAAGATAAAATAGAGAGCAGAAGGTAAGTGGATAGAAGTCGAATATCTTAGCTAATGATCTAAAATAATAGATTGCAGCTCAAAACAACAAAAGCATTTAAGAAGAGAAAGACCTACTATACATTTACCTGTATGTTTTCGTACACATTCCAGCATACCGAAGAATGCCATGATGATTGGGCCAGGTGGGTTCACATACATAAACTACCCTTCGTGGAAACCACTTAGCCAAAAATCCACCTACTACACAAATTGCTCCTGATCCGGAAATGGTTTGACAAAAAACAGTTCGGCCACATTCTGAAAATTCATTACCTTCTCCCATTGCAAAATCAAAGGCTTTTCTTCCAAATACTTGATCCCCTATCATGCCTGCATATTCTTTATCCATATCTTTGCACATCATTTTTAATTCTGCCTTGCGAACACTTTGTAAAACGAACGGTTTTCCTACATCATCTCTGTACAAATTTAAAAAAATAACACAAGTTAAAATAAAAAATTCAAAAAATTTCAAAAATTCAATTATTATCTAGCTAAGGAAGTGTAAAATATATTGTCATAAATCACCTGAATATAAAAATTCCGAAAAATATAAATAAAACTTTATCATCATCATTCTCTTAGGTTTGATCCTATGCAGGGTCGGCTTTTTATTTATCTTTCACTATAAGTTTCTTAAACATTTCATCTTAAGTCATGCCAGTATCAATTCCCTTCACAGACATAACCTGCTTGATAGTTTCTAACCAAATTTTTTTGTCTACTGTGTTGTTGGGTGATTATCAATTCGGTATTGAACATATCCTAACCATCTTAACATGTGCTCCCCATTTTCGCATCAATTAGTGCCCCCCTAGACTTCCTCAAATATCTCAGTTCTTAATTTTATCCTTTTTGTCACACCAATAAACTATTCAAAGTAATTATCCTATTTATAGTAAAAACCTTGTTTTTAAGCGAACACCTTAGTTTTTGTTCTGTTAATATTTAAACATTTTTCTTCGTCTTGATTGTTTTAGCCTTTGCTCTAAATATATATCAGAATTTCTTTTTAACACTACATTATCAGCATACAATTAATAATAGTAAAGTACTAGCGGACCAACTCGACATCGAGTTTTTTAAATGAAATTTTTATTTTGCGAGAAAAATTAAGAGATCAATACAAACAATATAAGCAAGAACATACATAACATTCATCAATAATAATGCAAGTAAAAATTGTCGGATTGCAACCGGAAGTACATATTTAGATTCGTCTTGACGAGACCTTTCGATCCATATATACATTGTGGGGTCTAAAACTTAAAGTAAATTTTAACTTCCGGTCATCTCAAAACCGGAAGTGAATTTTTGTACCAAAAGTATATCTTGACAATCTCATACGTAATACTAATAATATTCCGAAAAAATATTTTAATTATCTAATATGGTTTTTGAGTAAAGTGGTGGACAAGAAAAGGGCTTAGCGTTTTAGTATATAAGATTAAATATTATATGTCACAAGAGAAGCGTCAAATACAGCATAAAAATAAACCTATCTTTAGAGGATATGGGAAAATATTCTTTTAATTAGTAAAATCTTCATATCGTGTTATAAAGGTTTTACTTCATGCTGGCCGTTAAATGTTGGGGGCTTTGGTCTTGGATTAGTGGATGAATGAATATGAATGACAAAAGTATTTTATTATTTTCTGCTTTTTTAGATATATTTAATTGTTAAGAAGCATCTTTACCACTTAAGCATTTACTAAATAGTTATAGCACAATATAGAACAACATATTTTGTTACTGATAGATTCTAATAATTCATGTGTAATATTTTCGTTCTTTAAGGATTTAAATATCAAAAGAATTACATAACAACAAAACATTGCATGTCCAACATACATTCCATGTCAATAAGAGGTATTTACTAACCTATACGCTCCTACAGTTAGATTTACTTTTTGTTTCGCAGGGTCTTTCAAATAGGCCTCTAGAAGGCCAAAAATTGGATCAGGAGCAGCTTTCGGAACTTTTGTAAACCAAGCCGTATTTCGGTATTGGGATTTGATACATAAATTTGGTACTAAAAATTTTGCACCACCAAAACTTTTTACGTTGGACATTTTACTTTAATTTATGCCAAAAATATATTTTATTAAGAATTTGACGTGTCTGACAAATACATGTCATCTGCTGCACTTCAGACTCAATTAATCACAATATAGGAACTTGACTTGCTTAGACATTTCGAATATTTATTTTAGACTCATTTTCTTAATATCACATTCATCATTACATTAATTGCATGTTGATATGGTTTATATTTTGTATTAGTTATTTATTGAATAAAAATAATTTTGTTATTTCTACATACAAAAATCAAAAATATTCCCGAAATTTGAAAAAAACTAACAATATCTCGTAATGTAATCAGTTTAGGTATGATAAAATATTTTAAAAATTAGAACACATTGTTTACATTATTATATAATATGAATATTTATTTATTTATTTGTTCTTATATATATATATATATATATATATATATATATATATATATATATATATATATATATATATATATATATATATATATATATAATGTCGGTTTACAACGTTCTTCGACGTCTTCCGATTTCCAATCTCCATCTCATTCTATCGTTCTATAGATCGTCCTCCAGTTCTCTTTCTCTGATTTCTTTATCAACTCCTTCTCTCCAACTTCTTCTAGTCCTTCCTGGTCTTCGCCTACCTCTTGGTTGCCATTCAAGAATTTGTCTTGGTATTCTATTCTCCGGCATTCTCCTTACGTGTCCGTACCATCTGAGTTGTGTCGTTTTGATGTCATCAACAATATTATGTGTAACCCCCATGATTTCTCGGACTCTCTCGTTTGTTATTCTGTCGCGTCTGGAGATTCCCGCCGAGCGGCGCCAGAAGTCCATTTCTGTTGCTTTAAGCATTTTCTCTGTTCTGAGATGTTTTTATCCCACAGTACGCTGTTCAGTAAGGCTATGCCTTTCATTCCCTGAGTATTTCGTTCCTTAATGGCTGCATCCAATTTTCCGTCCTGAGTGATCTTTACTCCTAGGTATTTGTAGTCATCACATAGTTTGATCTCTTGATTTTCCTCTACGAAAAGGTTATGTTGATCTCCTCCGATACTCATGTACTCAGTTTTTTCCATGTTCACTTCCAAACCCCACTCTGTAAACTCTTCTAATAGTTTTCGCTAAGGTTTAAATGTAACTAAGGTCTTCAGAGTCCTGTGCTATGATGACCTGGTCATCCGCAAAGCACAGAGTGTACAAAGTTAAGTCTATTAGTGGTATGCCCATATTCGTACATTTTTTCTTCCACTTGTTGAGTGCTGCTTCGAGGTATATTTTGAATAATGTTGGGGATATACAGCATCCTGGTCTTAGTCCTTTAGTCACTTTGAATCCCGGTGTTATTAGATTTCCTGTTTTAATTCTTGTTGTTTGTTGGTAGTACAACGTTTTTACTGCTTCAATCAATTCTATATTTATATTTTTTCCCCAGTGCCCCCCATAATTTATCAAGCGGGATACTATCATATGCTTTCCTAAGGTCTACGAACGTCAGATGGACTTCTTGGCCACGAGCAACTTTCTTTTCAATTATCTGGGTAATAGAGAAGACATGGTCTATTGTAGATCGACCTGCACGAAAACCAGCCTGTTCTTCGGCTTCCATATCTTGGTATTCTTCTTCTATTTGATTTTTTATTATTTTCCCATATATTCTGCTAATACTACTAGTAACTGCAATTCCTCTATAGTTTTCAGGTTTCGATTTATCTCCCTTTTTATGGATGGTGCTCATATGCGACTCTTTCCATTCCTCAGGTATTTCATGTTTATTTATGCATTCCTGGAAAAGTTGTCGTTGCATTAGTATTTTGGGTCCATGTTTAATAAGTTCCGGAGCTACATTTCCTGGGCCAGGTGATTTGCCATTCTTTTGATGTCTGCATACGGTTTCGACTTCTCTCTCATTTATTCTGATTGGTGATCCTATCAGCCTGACGCCTTGTAAACCATAGTTCTCAATCTGTTTGAAGGGCTCTCTTGTCTCTGTTAGTAAATCTTTAAAGTATTCTTCCCAAGTTTGCGGTGATATGGACTGGATAATATCTCTTTTTCTGTTGTTTCTTAAATTTTTTAACAGTTTCCAGCTTTCTGAACTTTGGCTTCCACCAATGTATGTATTTATCATGGTGCACTTTTTTTCCCAGGATTCATTTTTCTTTTGGCATATTTTTCTTCTGACCATCGCTTGCATTCTTTTGTATTCGATTCTGTCTGCCACATTTCTTGTGTTCAGATATTTTTGATACAATTTTCTTTTCTGTGTTATTTCCTGCGAAATATCTTGATCCCACCAATATGGTTTTTGTTGTCCTTGATTTGTTCTTTATATACTTCTTCTTAAGGTGCCCTCTCCATTACTGAAGTTAGGCTATAACTACAGCAAATTGCTCTCTATCTTGAGCTGTTCTTAGTATTGAATGTGTGTCCGTGCCTGTCCAGTCTCTTACATTTTTCAGCCAGGAGCATTTTCTTCTTCCTGGACCTCTTCTAACTTCCACTTTCCCTTCCATTATCAGTCGTATTAAGTCGTATTTTTCTCCTCTGTAAATATGTCATAAATAACTCGTTTTTCTGGTTTTTACAATATTTAGAATTTTTCTTTCAGTCCCCATTCTTCTCAGCACCTCGTTGTTGGTCACGTGCTCTGTCCAAGAGATCTTCAGCATCCTTCGAAAAACCCACATCTCAAAGGCTTCTACATGTCTCATACTTGTGATTCCGAGAGTCCATGTTTCCACTCCGTATAGCAATATGGAATAAATGAATGTTTTTACAAATTGGTATCGGACATCCAACGATAAGGTATTTATCTTATCCAACGATAAGAATTTTTTCATTCTTTGAAAAGCGGACCTAGCATACTCTATACGAGCACGTATTTCAACTTCGTAGTCAAGATCGTTTGTTATCCAGCAACCAAGATACTGGAGTTTTTATACGGGTTCTATCTGTTTGTTGTAGATACGAATATTAATGTCGGCATTTGGTGCACGTGTAACGGCCATTACTTTTGTTTTATTTGTGTTTATATTCAGTCCCAAGCTATCTCCTTCTCTGGTTATGGCATTTAAAAGTCGTTGCAAACCCTTAGCACTGTTCGTAATAATGACGATGTCGTCTGCGTATCTTAAGTTGTTTACATATTCTCCGTTAATTTTTATTCCTTTTTCAATTTTTTCGAGGGCATTTTTGAAGATCTTTTCGGAATATATATTAAACAATAGTGAAGAAAGGACACAGCCCTGGCAAACTCCTCTTTTTATTGACATTTCTGCTGTCATACGATTGTCTATTTTATTCGACGCAATTTGATCCCAATATAGGTTTTTAATAAGGGCCACCGTGTTATGGTCTATACCATGTTTAGGGTTTCTATGAGTTTTGTGTTTTACTCGATCAAACGCTTTTTCGTAGTCGATAAAACAGAGAAACACGTCTTTTCGTTGATCTCGGCATTTTTGTAGTAATATCTGGAGGACAAATAATGCCTCCCTTGTACCAAGCCCCATACGAAATCCAAATTGATTGTCGCTCAGATTTCTTTCGCATTCTCTGTATATACGGCGATGTACAATTTTGATTAAAATTTTTCCCTCAATTTACATGTCTTCACTATGTGTTGGATGGTTTGATCTGGAGAACCACAGTCGCAGCTGGAGGCAGACCGTTTTCTCGATTTATTCAGGTTACGTGCGCGCACCGCATGTCCCGTACTAATTTGATTAAGGCTCTTCCAGATATTGCGTGGCTGGTTGAAGCTATCAGACTTTTGGACTAGGCCAATAAGGTTGCATACTGCAGGTGGAGCTTCTTGACTTCACAGCGTGCACCATCTAGAGGTAACATTGAAATAATCTTCTGTTAGCTATTGGGCTGTTACTATTGGTGGTTTTCTGGATGGAAGTCGGTTTGCTGCTAAACTCTGGATGTCTTTATGGATCGTGAGTTGTAAGTTACTATTTATTTTCGAATACTCTTTTATCAAGGCCAACATCTATCTTTTTGTCTTCGTAGAACAGGCGAAGGTATATGGCTGAGGATGGGAAGCCAATATAATGGAGTAGTCTTGATGCACGCGCTTATTGTTCTCATTGATGCAGTATGCTGCATATCCACTATCTTTACACGGCGACTTTTTAGCCAGACTAGTGCATAGTACTCTGCCATAGAGTAGATCACACTTAGCACAGATATTGTACACTTAGTATGTCCGCAGATGCAACCCAGTTATTATCACAGAGGTTCTAAATAGGGTTATTTCTAGTACTTATTTTTTGTGCAGTTACTTGTAGATGTTGTCTACACGACAGTGTCCTGTTTAAGATGAGTCCCAGATATTTTGGATAGGGTTGGTGTGGTAGTACTACGTTCCTTATTTTGACTTCTGGTGGTTGGTTGGTTATCAGGCGCCACTTTGTGAACTATCCATATAATTTGTAGAGGTCGTTTGTCAGAACGTTTTGAGCAATTTCAAACTGTTTGTGCTGTACTGCTATTGCTAGTTTGTCGGCGTAGCCAGTCTTTCTTGCAATAATGTTAGGTATCAAAAACTATCGAATTCTTCGCCTCGTTATGCAGGGTAAATTATTTGGCAGGAGAGGACCGGAACGCCGTCGTATCTCGTGGTTGAAAAACCTTCGAAAATGGTTTGGGATAATCTCCGAGGAGCTATTTCGCAGAGCAGTCAACAAAACCTTGATAGCCTTAATGATCGCCAACATCCGGGCCAGATAAGGCACTGAAGAAGAAGAAGAAGATAGCTTTTTAACTTTATTGTGGGGTTTACTGGGTTTTAATACAGCAATTATTTTGCACTTTTTAAAAGCTTTTGGTATGTTTGTAATTATTAAAAACCGTTTGTAGAACGCTGCCAAATCGATTCATCATTTGATTTTAATTATTTTATATGTTTTAATTAACATGTCATGTAGTTTTGCTGCATAAATATTAAAAAGTACATTACTTATGACTGGAAGTTGCAAAATTATGTATTACAATAATTGAGGATCATAAATAAGTGGTTTCCTTATTTTGAAATTCTAACAAAAAAGTGTATTGTAGCAAAAACCTCCGCCGCATCCCGCATTTCGACCTCCACCTTTTTCGGTCGGTCTATTCCTCCTTATCGATGACTCTATCTCCCATTTTTTCTCTGATTCCTTCTCTCTATTCTAATGGTAGTTATGCTCTCATTCTTGTATTCCATGAAAAAAAGTTTAACGCCTGTTTGGCCATCGTTCTTCTCTCATTCGCATTACATATCCGTACTATAAAACTTTTGTACAAAGCAATACTTGTAAGTTTATACTTGTTGTGATGATACAAATAGTTTACAGTTTTAAACAAATAAAATCAATAATATGAGGATTTGAAGTTGAGTTTAATTGAACTTCTTCTTCTTCTTAAAGTGCCCTCTCCTCAATGGAGGTTGGCTACTACAATTTTAAAATCTTCTCTATCTTCAGCTGTTCTTATTAGCTGTTCAAAATTTAGCCCTGTCCATTGTCGGATGTTTCTGAGCCACGATAGTCTTTTCCTTCCTAGGCCTCTCTTTCCCTCGATTTTTCCTTTCACTATAAGTTGGGCATATTGGTACTTATTATTTCTCAGTATGTGGCCTAGGTATGATGTTTTTCTAACTTTTACTGTGTTAAAAAGTTCTCTTTCCTTGCCTATTCTATGCAGCACTTCTTCGTTTGAGGTATGCGATGTCCATGAAATTTTGAGCATTCTCCGGTAGATCCACATTTCAAAGGCCTCCAATTTATTTACGGTTGATGTTTTTAGAGTCCACGTTTCAACTGTATATAGAAGAGTCGACCAGACGTAGCATTTTGATAAACGTAGTCGAATTTCGAGTTTTATTCGAGAATCACAAAGCAGTTTTTTTATTTTTTCGAAAGATTTTCTGACCTGTTCTATTCTCGATCTTATTTCTAGATCAGGATTTAGGCTGCTATCGATCCAACATCCCAGGTACTTAAATCTATTGACCTGTTCTAAAATGTGCCCATTTATTGTGCAAGGTTGAGGTACGTTTTGATTTTTTCGGATTGACATCACTTTGGTTTTTTTAATGTTTATTTTCATACCAAATTGCTCACAGGTCGAGTTGGTCTTGTCGATGAGTCGTTGTAGACCTACGTCGGAATCCGCAATTAACACTGTATCATCGGCGTATCTGATACTGTTGATATTTACGCCATTCACCTTGACTCCATCCTTGGAATCCTCCAATGCTTCTTTAAATAGAAACTCGGAGTAAAGATTAAACAGCAGAGGCGACAGAACACATCCTTGTCTAACTCCCCTCCTAATTTCTACTTCTGCGGATGTGGAACCTTCGATCCTAACTCTGGCGTTTTGGTTCCAGTACAAGTTTTTTAAGATATTGATGTCTTTTCCATCTAAACCGACTTCTTGCAAACGTTCTAATAGTAGGTCGTGTCTTACTCTATCAAATGCTTTTCCGAAGTCTATAAAGCATATAAATATATCTTTCTGTTGGTCGTAGCATTTTTGGGCGAGAACTAGTAAACTGAACAGGGCTTCTCTCATTCCCATGCCGGCTCTGAATCCAAACTGATCGTCTCCGATGATTGTTTCGCACTTTCTATAGATACGATTATGTACGATTTTTAGTAGGACTTTTACTGCATGACTCATAAGGCTTATCAGACGGAACTCATTGCAGTGTTGTGGGTTTGGCTTTTTTGGTAGTGGGATGAATATTGACTCCAGCCAATCTTGGGGTATTTTACCTGTATCATAAATGCGATTGAATAAAAGGACAAATATTTCGATATTTTCTTCGCTGATTAATTTTAACGTTTCTGGGTATATTCCGTCTGGACCTGGGCTTTTATTTGTTTTAGGATGATTAATTGCATTTATGATTTCAGATTTCAGAATTGTTGACCCTTCGTTGTTATTTTCCAATCTTGGTTCTTCTCGTATGTCGTGAAAAAGAATTTTAATATAGTTTTCCCATTCTTTCAGTTTGTCTTCCGTTGATTCTAGCAGTTTGCCATCCGTGTTCAGCATGGTGTGAAAAGTCGTTCTCTTGGTAGTCGATGTAAACTCTTTTACCTTTTTATGTAAATTAAAAAAATCGTGCCTTTGTTGTAGTTCTTCTATTTCCACGCATTTTGTTTCCAGCCATTTCTCTTTTGCTTCGGTTATTTTTTTTCGAATTATTCTATTTAGTCTTTTGTATTCTCCGTCCTTGTCATTTTTTCCTTTGGATTCTCTTCGTTTGTTCATTAATTGTAAAATCTCTTCTGTCATCCATTCCTGTTTGTTATTTCTAGGTGTTACTTTTAGATGTTTTTCCGTTACATTGTGCATTTGTTCTTTAATAGTTTTCCACAGAACGTTTATGTCATCGTACTCGCTAATTCTATTGTGGTCGATATTTCCTAAATTTTTGTTTAATTCTTTATTTACTGTCTGATATATGGTGTCGTTTTTCAATAATTGGATGTCTAATAGTTGGTGTTGAGGTTTTTGCTTCTTTATTAGTTTCCATCTTGCGCGAACTTTTGCAACAACAGGATTATGATCGGAATTGATGTCAGTTCCAGGATATGTTTTTGCACTGATGATTGCATTGTGATATCTTTTGTTGGCCAATATGTAATCTATTTGGTTACGGATTACTCTGTTTTCATTGTGTTGTGGTGAAGTCCAAGTGTACAATCTGCGAGGGTGTAATTTAAACCATGTATTTGTCGCTACCATGTTGTGTTGTTGGCAGAATTCTGTCATTCTCTCTCCCCTGTCGTTCCTTGTTCCAAGTCCGAAGTCTCCAATCAATCCAGAAACTTTTCCTCTACCTAACTTAGCATTGAAGTCACCTAGGATAAATGTTAGGTCTCGTTTTTTGGTCATCTTTATAAGTTTTTCCACGTCAGCATACCACGCTTCTAGCTCTTCTATGGGTTTATCGGCCGTAGGGGCATAAGTTTGAATGATGTTAATATTTACTGGCTTTCCGGATAGTTGAATAAGAAGACATCGGTCCGAAAATGGCACAAAGTTTGTGACGGCATTGTTATATTTGTCTTCTAAAATTATTCCAACCCCGTTACGATGAACCGGATCATTATTACCCGAGTAATAGAAAGTTTTGTTCATGGTTTTAACTTTACCTGAACCTGGCCATCTAACTTCACTCAAACCCAATATCTGCAACCCTAAACGTTTCATTTCGTGGCATGCATTTGCTAGTTTTCCTGATTCGAACAGACTTCTAACGTTCCATGTTGCAATCTTAAAGTTTGTATTTAAAATATTTAGGCTATTCCTCCCGAGGATTCTTCGCACCCCTTGATCATCTAAGATCTGCCGGGGACTAGGGGCCATTTCTGTTTGTGCTTTCGTAATTGAACAAATTACGAAAAATATGTAAACATATGTAGTTTATATCTTTTATAGTTAGTTAGAGTTAGTTTACTACTATTGTCCAAGCAGGCGTGAAACAGCTTGTTTAAAATATAAATCTAGTACTAAATGGCGAATGGACATTGACTCCGAAGTCAATAATACTCAAACACACACACAATTTCCAAGTTTAAAAATGTTGAACGAACCTTTTGAAATTTAATTTTAATCTCGTCTTTTGTGGTAAGTTAAAAATAAAATTATCCTTAAGATTCTTGTGTAGGCAAGTTATATTTGTTTTCAAAGTAATTTTTAGTTTAGAGGAAAATTATTAGACCACACGTGTTTACATTTAGGAAAATGTGTATCAATCACTTCATGGCTCCGAAACCTTCGTCAGTAGCCTGGTTTATCACCAGATGGATTGTTAAATACCGCGCAAGATCGATAACAATATTGGCAAATAGTCATGGAAGCTTCTTCTTCTTCTTCTGGTTCCTATCCGTTTCGGATGTTGGAAATCATATTGGCAATCATGACCTTGATTCAGCCTCGAAACAGCTCCGTTGAGGTTTTCTTAAACCATGTTCTTAAATTCCGCAGCCATGATATTCTCCTTCTACCGGGTCCTCGCTTACCTTTGACTTTACCTTGCAATATAGACTGCAGCAGGGAGTAACGGTGCTGATTTCTCATAACGTGTCCCCGATATTGCAATTTTATGCGTTTGATCGTAAACACAATCTCTGGTTCCTTCTTCATTTTTTCTAGAACTTCCTTGTTCGTGATCCTTGCTGTCCATGATATTCTCAGCATTCTTCTATAAAGCCACATCTCAAATTCTTCAAGTTTTTTAATAGTGGTGTCTGTAAGCGTCCATGGCTGCGCCCCGTACAACAACACAGAGAAAACATAGCATCTCAAATGTCTCATTTTTGTATTTAGGGATATGTTGTGACTTTTGAAGATGGCGCTCATTTTGTTAAAGACCGTTCTTGCCTTTCCTATGCGGCACTTTATTTCCTGTACATTGCTCCACTGTTCGTTTATAATAGTTTCCAGGTAGCAATACTGTTTTACTCGCTCTATCTGCGTCCCATTAATGTAAAGATGAGCCCCATTTATATTCTCCTTGCTGATAATCATTTGTTTCGTTTTGTGGGTATTAATGTTTAGTCCGTACTGTTGACTGTACTCGTTTATTCTGTCCATTAGCCTCTGAAGTCCCTCTAAACTATCTGCTATCACCATGGTGTCGTCGGCATATCTAACATTGTTTACTCTTTCACCATTTAGAAGGATGTCTTCGTCTATTCCGTAAAGAGCCTCGTTAAAAATTTTCTCTGAGTACATATTAAATATCAACGGCGATAGGATACGTCCCTGTCTAACCCCGCGTAGTATTTTTATGTAATCTGTTTCTTCTCCGTATGCGGTCTGATTCCAGTATAGTTCTGAAATTATTCTGAGGTCTTTGTCATCCAGGTCTGCTTCTTTTAAAATGTTTATCATCTTTTGATGTTGAACTCTGTCAAATGCCTTTTCATAGTCGATCAAGCACGCGTATACGTCGCAGTTAACGTCCCTGCATCTTTAAATCAGTACCTGTACATGGAAGCTACCCAAGTCTAATTTGGGCACGGTACTCAAAGAAGAAGATATCATTCACTCCATATTTAAACGATAACTTTATTGTTATACAATAATTACCAAAATATTTTTGTCACAACACATTCTACAGATACAGATTTCTTTTTTCCCACAATATTTATTTCAAATTGTTTCTATTTGAGAAGCTCCTTTGTAAGTTAAACTCATACTCTGTAAACTTGTGAAGATTATACTAACGAGGCTTTATGTATCACCTCTTTTCTTCCGAATGCGTCCTCAAATAGTTTTCTACGCAGATGGGCAAAATCGCAAAGTCTCAGGCTAGTTTTGACAAACAGTACATTTGTACTCACCATAGAATTAGCGGCTCAAATATTTGGTACGAGTTGTTTATCATTTTGTAAACGAAAGTAAATAAAATATAAAAAAATAAAAATAATTTGGTCTTACACATGAAAATACATCAAAAATTTTATTTTTAATACCAAAATATACATCATAATAATATTTCGATTTTTTATTATTTTAAAATAGTTTTACTAAAGAACATTTACTTTTTGTGAGTAATGACACTATGAAAGGCTTTACAGACATAATCGACATTTTTGGTGTTAATACCTGAAATGGATATTCTTCCATTTTCCATCATATATATGTGATAGTCCTTTGTTAATTTTTTTACAGCGGGACCTTTTATACCGGTATACGAAAACATTCCTATTTGGTTGGTTATATGATCCCAATTCAAAGTTGATCCAGCTCTGGCCATTCCTTCTTTTAAAGTTTTTCTGGCCCAATGGATTCTGGAAGCCATCTGCTTGAGTTCTTTTAGCCACAATTTCTTTAATCTTTTATCTGATAAAATTTCCAACACTATTCTGGCGCCATTAATTGAAGGATTTGAGTATATAGACCTTGCTATTAGCTTTACTTGGGACTCCACTCTTTTTGCTTCATCTGGACACTTGCAGATGAAAGAAGCTAGACCAGCCCGTTCACCATACAAACCTGCAATTTATATTCAATATTTTAACAAATAGGACCAAAAAATTATTAAAAAATAAGTATGAATGGGAGTATAACTAGTTCAGTTACTTTACCTAAGACAAGAAGAAGACTTCAGAGCCAAGTTGTATAGTATATAACAAAAATGGAAGGTAGCAGCTATAATAAAGGTATCCTAGAAATGATCTACTCTTTAAGATGTATATATACAGATGTAACTTGGTAACAAAACGTTACCAACGATGAGGTACTTCGGCGCACGACTAAACAAAAATAATTACTAAGAATAATCAAAGAGGGAAAAACACAACACGTGGGTCATACGTTCTTCTTCTTCTTCTTCCTGCTTTATAAATAGGCAAAATGCCTATTTTACTTCGGTTTTTAGCCTCAATTGACGTTGTCTGACCATCTTTTCCTCGGTCATCCCAATGATCTTCTTCCATTTGGCAATTTGTCTCTTGCTATTCGTACTATTCTATTTTCTGTCATTCTTTCGATGTGTTGATTCCATTACACTTTTCTTCTTTTGGTCCACGCGTTTATTTCCTCTATACCACCATCTCGCTCGTATTTTCTCACTTCTTACTCTGTCTCTTAGAGTTTGGTTTGTTATTTTTCGTAAGACTTTCATTTCTGTTGTTTCCAGTAGTCTGTGTTTTCGCCGGAATCTGCTCTTGTTTCCGCTGTGTACGTCATTATCGGTCTTATTGTGGATTTATATATCCTGGTTTTCGTTTCCGTTGTGAGGTATTTGTTTCTCCAGATTGTGTTGTTGAAACATCCTACTGCTCTGTTTGCCATGTTCACTTGTTTCTGTACTTCTTCTTCCACTTTTCCGTAGCTTGACAGTTTTATTCCCAAGTATTCAGTTTCCATCACTTGTTCTATTATTTTGTTATTTACGACTAGTTTACATCTTCTCGGTTCCGCTGATATCACTATCGCTTTAGTTTTTTCTGTTGAGATCTCCATGTTGTATATGAGCGCCGTATCTTCGAATTCTTTAATTAATCTTTGTAGGTCATCTTCATTTTCGGCTGTTATTATGGCGTCGTCGACGTAGCATATTATCCTTATTTCCTTTTCTTCCATTCTATATTCTCTTCTTTTTTTAACTTTCTTTATGATTTCATCCATTATCAGATTAAATATTAATGGGCTCAGCGAATCTCCTTGTCTAATGCCAGTTTCATATTTGATAGGTTACGATAGTTTTCCTTTACATCTTATCATAGCTATGTTATCTTTATATATATTCTCAATGGTTTTTACTAAATCCAGTGATATTCCCTTTTCATATAATAAATGTATCGTGTCCCGAATTCTCACTCTATCGAACGCTTTCTTCAAATCTATCAGACACATATATGCTGGTTTGTTGTGTTCCAGCGACTTTTCATTTATTTGTCTTATTACTTGCAGAGATACTCGTTATTTTATTTTTGTCGCTGTTATTCTTGTTGTTAATTTGAGTGTTGTATTTAATAGATTTATTGCTCGATAATTATTGGGGTCTTTCTTATCTCTTTTTTTGAAGAACATCACCATGATCGCTCTCCTCCATTCATCTGGTATTCGGTTCGTGGTGATTATTTTATTAATAAGACGTTGCAGTTGTTGTACAAGATAATCACCTCCATATTTTAAGAGTTCACTTGGTATTTGATCTTCTCCTGGTGACTTTCTGTTTTTTAATTTGTTTATTCCTTCTTTCACATCGTTTTGGGAGATTTCGGTCTTTTCCTCAGTTATTATATTTGGCGATTCTGGTAAAGGTTCTTCGTTTTGTATTTTAAACATTTCTGTCAGGAAGGCCACCCATCTATCCTCTTGTATGTGTTCTATTTCAACTAGTTCTTTTATTTCGCTTCTTTGTTGTCTTATGAAGCGCCATACTTGTTTCTGTTGTCCATAGAAATCCATCTCTAGTCCTTTTCTGAATCTTTCCCAGTAGTCTGTTATTGTTTTTCTTACCATTTGATGAGTTTCAGTTCTTATTCTTTTATATTCTTCATATGATTCATTCGTTTTTTCTGACTTATATTTTAGGAAAGCTTTCTTTTTTTGGTGACATTTTTGTTTAACCTCTAGTGTAAACCATGGTGTTTTCGTTGACCACTTTTTGTTTATTATTTTCGTTCCAAGTGCTTCTCGGGCAGCATCCAGAATATTTTTCCCAGCTAGTCTCTACATTGCTTTCATTTTCGACATTCTCCATTTGTATTTTCTGTTTTAGCCCTTTTTGATATAATGATTTTATGGAGTCATCTCTTAAATTTTCTATTTTTATTATTTCCTCTGAATTGGTTTGTTTAAGCTTCTCTTTCCATCTTTCATTGAATCTAATTTTACTAAGTACCAAATAGTGATCGCTTTCCACATTGGGTGATGTCAAACTTCTCACATCCACTATCTGTTTATGGTGAATATTTCTGTTTGTGACCACATAATCTATCATTGATCTATGTCCTCTTGTATTTTCAAACGTGTATTTGTGTTGAATTTTATAACTCCGCCTGCATTGCCCACTAGGTGGGTCGAGTAGCTTGGTGGGTGAGGTTGTCGGTCCCAAGCCCGGATAAAGGAGGAGGGTTGTAGGGTTAGGTTAGCAGCCTGCCATATATAAAAAAAAAAAAAGCTCAAAGAACCGGTGACGAGCCTCGGGTCATATGTTGAGAGGTGAAAGATATGGCAAAAAAATCAATAGGAAGATGCAAGAACTCGCGGCTAAAAGACCTGAGGAGATGGTTGCCATTTGGACCGCCAACGAAAAGATTTGAAAGGAGACGGCGCAATAAGAAGAAGAGATGATTTCTAAAAAAATAATGAAAAATAAAAAATAATGATTTAGTGATATCGGACTAGTTCGGATGTTATAAAGAAAAAGAATAATGCAATCCAAGTATCTAGTAGATTTTTCAATTCATCGGTAACTTCAAGATTGATCTTGCCGTGCACTTATGCACTATTGTTATAATTACCTAATAATACATAAGTATAATATAATAATATATAGTATTCCACAAAAAAGCAACAAAACGGTTAAAGAAACTTATTTTGATAATTTTTCTTTAGGAACCAAATGGCTTCGTAATAATGACAAAATTTAATTTTTTACCGAACATTTAGAAGTCACCACCAGCGTTAATGGAATTATGGAAAACTTTAAAATATTTGTAATCCATCAACAGCTCCAGAATAGAATCTGATGTCTCGAGAAATTCTAAAATTTAAACACTTAGAAAACTATAAATAAGTTCAAGCATAAAAAATCAGACAAAAAAATCGTTATATGTATTTTATATTCTAACCTGTCATATCAAATCTTTACGAAAAGATCAAACTGTTTCGCAACTGTATATACTTCATCTAATTTATTTACCGTTGCACGTCATCCGCGTTATAGCCCGTGAGGTCACATGATACCAACACGAAATATTTAGGTGGTAGGTGTGTTCTTTTTTAGAAATACTTTGCCGAGTACACTGGCATTAGAGCCACTAGACATATTTTATTATATACGCGTAGAAATAATATTTAAAGATATATATTAATGTTAACTTAAAGAAATAATCAATAATTTGTTTCATTTAATTTGTATAAATGCATTATAAAGCGTTTTTATGAATGAACATTTGTTCGGAACACATGGTAACTGTAATCGAACGAAGGTGATATTTTGGCTTCAATTGGTAACACTTATTTGACAGTTGCGGTGTTGACTAATGTTAATAAGTAATGAAAAAAGTGTTGTTTTTGTTTAAGTATTCCATTTTACATCTTTAGACGATGCATACAAGCGGCTCAAATTGTTTTTAACACTTTTATTTTTTTTTATACTTTGGCAACTATGTCAACTTCGATCTCTGTCAATGATAATAACGTGCAACGGTAAGTAAATTAGATGGACTGTATAAACATTGTTAAAATATTAACAGACTTTTTTTTGGTTTTGATTCTCCCGTTTATTTAGCCAAGATTCCGCTTATCAAGGAAACAGACACTATTTAACAATCAGACGGCGGTTAATACATTGTTGCAAACGAAAGACTGTTCCTTCATACACTGTTGTTAACAAAGTGTAATTGATAAAATTTGGGTAATTATCGCTCACACGTAGCGTTGCAACAATTCGTTAACCTACCGCTTTTTCTGAGAGAAGGCCCGCTCCGCTATCATCAATACTTTTGTGTTTTCATTAATTGATTATTCGGATTTGGAAAATTGTTAATAAAGTATAATAAAACAGTGGAAAATATTTGAAAATCTATAACGCTTACCCATGTTTTTGGAAAAACTTTGACATATGGCCATACCAAGGCCAGCTTTAGCAAACTGACGTACTGGGTACGCATCCAACTCGGGATCTCCAGAACCAAAACCTTGGTATGCGAAATCAACAAAAATATAAAATTTCCTTTCTTTACAAATACATACAATTTCATCCCATTGCTTCGGCGTAGGATCGACTCCTGTGGGGTTGTGGGCTGTGGCGTGAAACAACACTATGGATTTACAGGGTATTTTGTTGAGATCATCTTTCATACCTTCAAAGTCCAAAGCCAATGTTTTATCATTGTAATACCTGGAAATATATATTATGTATAGTATTATTTATTGTACATAATAAATAATACTATACAAGTCACCCTTGATGAACAAAAATTATTCAAGTTTAGGATATATACATAGGTAACTTAATGATAAATTTTTAAAAGTAACAAAATAAAAGATATTATCAGGGATGCAAAATATGTGACGAAGCCTAAATAGAATAAGTTATGAGATGTAACTTAATAACCAAGAGAAGAGCATTGAATGCGTGTTACGTTTATTTTGGTAAATGGACGGATCGGTAAAATGACGATGGACAGATCGACGGCAGCACTCGTAACGGAGGATGTTTTGTCCAAAATTATAGAAATATCAACTGGATTTAGACTCACTACCAAAATAATTAGAGCTGCAGAAATAAAAGGTACAATTATAACATCGACGTCTCAACTGGTGTCGTATGCTAATGACATAGGATTGATTAGCTGAAATCCGTTTCAAAGAAGAATTTGTAAATTTGTGCAAGGAGATGTCCAAGAAAGGCATAGCCAGTAGCAAAAGTACAGTTAATACGACAAAGATATATATTGAAAATTATGTTTTGAAAAGGTATAACACATTAAGTACCTAGGGATTTCAATTAATAGAATGAATGATAGAAGTATAGATATTACCGAACGCATTCTAGCGGTCTGGAAACAAAAAATATTAAAAATTGAACAACAATTCTTCGTACAGGTCTCAAAATGATTTTTGAAAATTCCAGAACCATAGCGCCCACCTGTTCCTATAAACCAAGAATTATCCGAGAAGCCATAGAGATCGACATACTCCCGAATTGTCTCAATAAAAGAAATGACCCAGCTATTCAAATTTTCACTTATATATATATATATATATATATATATATATATATATATATATATATATATATAAATCTAGCGAATATGGTAGCCAACATGATATTCAACGATCGATAATGGTCATGGAACTTGAAGAATAAGAAGGGTGTATTTTAAAATTTTAAGTTTATATAGATAGGTAACTATTTTACATGTACCTGTAAGTTTTTGTAGACATTCCAGCATATTCAAGAATACGATGGTGATTGGGCCAGGTGGGTTCACATATATAAATTACCTTGTTATTTGGAAACCACTTACTCAAGAATCCACCTGCCACACATATTGCTCCTGACCCGGCAATAGTGTGACAGAAAACAGTTCGTCCACATTCTGAAAATTCGTTACCTTCTCCCATTGCAAAATCAAAGGCTTTTCTACAAAATGCCTGATTGCCTATCATGCCGGCATATTCTTTATTCATACTTTTGCACATTATTTTTAATTCTGCCTTGCGAACGCTTTGTAAAACATACGGGTTGCCTTCATCATCTCTACAAATATAAATAATTAGCACTACTTTAAAATAAAATAAAAAGACAAGTGTCAAATACAATATGAACACAGTCTCCCAAAGTATATAACTATAAAAAAGCACTTACACAGTGGTGTATACAAATTTAAATGTGACGACTGCCCAGAAACATCGGTCAAACTGGTAGAACTTTTATCAAATATGTAGCAGAACATAAAAGGGCTTTTAATAATTAAAAAACAGATTCTCTGTACACACTTCACCTCCTAGACCATAATCATTCTTTTAATGACGAATTTCAAATTCTTCACATTCAAAAAGACCTTAAGCTATCTTAATTAAACTCTATGGAAATTAACAGATAAAAAAACAGACATAATTCGGATTGACCAACTTGAGACAAACAGTTCTTCCCTCCTCAACCCATTTTGTTAAAGACTATAAAGTGTAAACGCACGTCAAAAATAGATCACTTGACAAAGGCACTCTACCGAAACAGCTGTAGTGATAAAAAATAAAAATTATAATAAATTTTGTGGAAGTTTTGAAAACAAAAGTTTTCAGTGTTTTATTTTTAGATAAAATGAATTAATTTCCTTCAAGTAACGGTCGAATCTATCACTTATATTACTATAAGGCCACCGCCAACTTCGATAATACGTGTTTGTCTTTCTAAATTAAACAAGAATGTCATCAAGGTTCTAAAAGGACAGAAGGAACTAGTATAGAGGTATGAGGGACTATATACAGGATTATATAGCTAAATAATCAGAAAATCGGAGCAAAATAAATGGAAAGTCACGTTATTGGAATATGTAAGTACCCAGTTATATTTGGACAAAGTATATCATTGTAAATGGGTATATTTTATAAAAAACCCTTAAAAGGGCTACATCAAAAACACGAACGTTTTCGGAACAACAGTTCCATCATCAGGTTAAAAATACAGGTTACCATGCCTGAGCCACCAAAATATTAGGGTAAAAACCCTTTAAAATATATAAAGTTACCAAAGATTGTACATAATGTTATTATTATTATTTGATGTTTAATATTTTAATTAAATATAACTTCAGGTAACATACATCCATGCTTTAAGTGAGTTCCAGCGTTCGGAGAGTAAACCTCTTCAAACGGACTTCCGTTGGTAACTCTGGAGATTTAAAAACTGCTTTAGTTAAAAAAACATTTTTATGTGTGTTAACTAAAACAATTACACACTATTATTAACTGTTGATAAATTTTATTGATCTTATGAGAATCCTAAAAAATTGTAAAGGTTAGAGCAAGCAATAGGCACTGGGATTAATGGACATCGTCCACTTATGATACCCATTCCAAGATTATGGAACTTTGCACCAGTTAATACAGGTATAAGGGATGAGTAGCATATGTTTTCAGAGTCGCTGGGTTGTCTCCCAGAAGTATTTGTCGCCTTTGATCGAATAAATCTCAGTCATAAAAGTTATAGTTGAGTATTTCAGGTTCTCTGCTAGAGTGTGCAGCTTAAGTGTCCATGAGACAGTTTCATTGTATACAGGTATATCTTGACTGGCGCATACTTTAGCCCTATTAGCACATGTCCGTCTAATATAAATTTTGCCATGTATTTGACCGGATATATTTTCGAGTTATGTTGCCTTCGGATACAGGTTTCTTCCGGTCGCAGCATATTGTACCTGATGCTTTTCTGGCTTAGGTTCATCATTATTTTCGTTGCCGTGTATTCTACGATGACCGGCACCCATACCAGTGTGACACTGTTATGTTCCACCAGTTTGTCGATTTCCTATCGGCATTCTCACACCGGCCTAGAGTCCACCTTATTGCGTAAAGGTTCTTAAGCCAGCATATTCCTCGTCTTTCCAAATTTCGCTGTTTACTAATTTTCCTTTCCATAATGGGTTGTAGTAATAACTATTTTTGCACTTTTACTACATGTCCTATGTACTCAAGTTTTCGTCTTTTGATAGTTAATATTATTTCCGCTTAATTTCATATCCTTCTTGTTACTTCCTCGTTTAAAAAACTTTGAATCCATGATATTCATTGGTGTTCTTCTGTAACACCAAGATTTAAAGACCAACTTATTTATATACATTCGCTTCCAAGATCCAATACAGAGTAGAGGACACATAACATCGAGGTTCTTTTATGTGAAGATTTAACGTTATATCTCAACAATATAGATACTTAATCAATCATGTACGGGCTATTTTAATACGTGTCTTCATTTCTTTGGTTTGGTCTACGTTTGATGTTATTCATGTTCCCAATATTTGTAGGTATCCACGCTCCCAATTACCATACCTTAAATAACCAGTTAGACGTTTGTATCTGCCAATTTAGTCATGGTCATGTACTTAGTTTTCTTCAAATTCATTTTCAGTCTCTATTCATGACAGTATATATTAAAGAGTTGTCATTTTTCATTATAATTGTATCATCTACAAAACGTAAGTTAGTCAAAATTTCTTTATTAAAAGATACTTAATGAATGTGAAAGCGCACCTTTAAATACTATAGACTATCACTATAGACATCGAAGAGTATTGGCAATTTGATTCCAATGTAGATAGACTAGACATAATTTTTACTCGACGTTTAATATTTTTACTTCTTAATATATCTACAAGCTTTTTACGTTGAACCTTAACAAATACTTCTTTAAATATATGGTCTACATAACATAAGTACATGTCCTGATTCATGTGCATGCCTTTCTATTCAAACTGAACAAAGCATGTCTTGTGGGCACACCATTTTTAAACCCAAATTGTGTGTGAGTAATTTCATATTTAAGAGTTTTAATAATTCTGCTGTGTATTATAGTCAAAAATGTTTTAACTGTGTGTCTCATTAAAGCTATGGTTTTGTCGTCTGAGTAGGTTATTGCACTTGACTTTTCAGGAATTGTTATCGAATAACTTCGATTGCAGCCATTGTTTGGGCATTGGAATAGTCTGATATATTATATTAAAGAGTTCAACCATTACATCAATAACATCTTTCTCAATGAGTTTTATTAATTCGATAGACAGATTATCTGATCCAGTAGCTTTGCCGTCTTTTGTGTTTTTTATGGCATAGATGAATTCTTCTAGTAGCACTGTTGATCCGATATGCTCTGTATGTTTACTCGTTCCGCTCTTACCGGAAGAAATAAAAATGCTAAAAATCTGGAACATTCATATACTGAAATATATGTTGTACAGTTTGATACCTTGACTTCTTGGAATTATACCTTGTACTATTATCTATGATGTACTCATAGCCGTAGTAGTGATTTTCATTGTGGTTATGTTAATTATTCACGACGCATATAGTATACGTCATGTTTTTATCTGGGGATATTCCAATGTGTATATATTTTCGTCATTTAATGGTATAGGTACAAACATTCCACTCATCCAGTCTTGCGGTATAAGCCCCTTGTTAAACTATATTTATATGTTATATGCATTGTTAAACAAATATAGTATTATTTATTAATTGTTTTTTATTAATATTTTTAAAATTTCAAAAAATATTGTTTTCGACAACTATTTTCTGGTAGTTGTTCAGCTGCATTTAGAATTTCCTGTTTACGTACAGTTAGTATTTTCTCTGAATACTATTACAGTATTTTGTCTTTGTCGCATAAATATTTATTAAATATATTCTTTGCATTTCTCTGTTTTATCTTTGATTGTTTCTGCTTTGAGTAATAATGTCGAATTACTGGATTTTATATTCCTGCTGCTGGTATGTTTTTTACGTCTTGTACTGTTTGTTATCTTCTTCCATTTATGGTCTAGATATTCCGTAGTGTAGTTTGCATTTATTTTCAGACCTCTTTGTATTTTTTTCTGGATTTTAAAGTTAGTATGCTTATTTATGAAATTTATTTATGTGACGTTGGCGATGTAATATCACACATAACTACATCAATCCAAAAAGCTGCTAATGCTGCTACTCCAGGACGCTCCTATAAAGAAAAACCAGGCTCATATCCGGACTATATAAACAATATGATGCGTGAAAAATGGAAACCGAGAAACAAAAATGGCAAAGTACTCGAGCCCCAATAGACAAAACAAATCTAAACAGATCTACATGACGACTAAGCAACTCAAAGAAGCACTAAACGAATACAAAGATGCTGGTATTAAATTTTTTACATTTTTTTGGAAAACCTTTCTGTAAGTGAAAATAAAGACTATTTACTATGGAGACGCAAGGAAACTCAAATCCTAACGACAATCTAAGACCACTAAGAAAAGACGATGGTGGCTTGGCTAGTGGTGATTGAGACAAGACATAAGATGTGCGGAACATCTTATGCTTGCATTCTAACCTCATCAGAAAGAAGCTCATCGCTCCCAATCAACCCAATTATGATGTTATCATACTAAAAAATTTACTTGAAGAGGTTAATAGGGCTAATACTATACATTTTCAAAGCTATTATAAAAATTGGTTATTTTGTGTCATGTAAAAAGTAGCCAAAATAATTATGCTGCCTAGCAAAGACCTAAATGAAGTCTCATCATACCGTCCCATCAGAACTTAATGTCTCATGGTAAATAACTTAATACCAAACTACCAATTTGGCTTTGAACAAGAACATGATACCATCGAGCAAATACATACCTTATTCCGTGGCCAAAATTCTACAGTCATATGTAACAGGTAGACCCTTCCTTATTAATCATAGCAAAGCTTGGACTCCCCTATATTCGATCTCGGCAGAAACCCTTCAAGGTAGTGTGCTTGGTTCAACCCTATATTTCCTGTACACAGCTAATATTCCTACCATAAATAATACTATGATTGCTGCGTATGCAGATGATGCCGTCATGTGAATCCAAGATCAACATCCAGAAATTTGCAAGACCATTTAAACTAATTAGAAAATTGGTTAAAACTAAGGTGTGTCAAAGTAAATTAAATTGACTCACGTTCACGTGAAAAAAAAAGAGAACTGCCCTCTGGTATCTGGAAACCGAAAAACCTGATAGGAACAATGTTAAATATCTGGGTGTCCACATAGATAATCGCCTAAATTGGAAAAAACAAGTACGGTCCAAAGGACTACAACTCAACATGCTTTACAAGAAAATCTACTGGTTTCCAAAACTAACTTCTTTTCTATAAGGCAATAATACGACCGGTATGGATGTACGGGATTCAACTTTGGGGAATTGCCAGGAATACATATATGCAAAGGCTACAAAGATTCCAATCTAAAGTTCTTGTTGATGTCTCCAATGCCCCATGGTATGTGCCAAACCATGTTATTCATTATGACCTGAAACTATTAAAGAAGCAACCGTCACTCAGTGTACAAACTACTTCAAGGGCTATCATCTCATTCAAATCCACTCACCGCGACCTCCTGACCCCACCACTACTTGGAAGACTAAAAAGGTTGGATCCAGTAAATCTATTCACAGCTAGGAAGTAGGTAGAAGTTACTCATTTGCATAAAAGTCAGAAATTTGGTAATGTAAAGTTAAACAACATTGCTGATAGCTTTCCTTCGTAACTAGTATATGATTGTGGTCTATAGCAATATCAGCTACCTTCAAGTTGTTAGATAGAAAATGTAATTATTGATGATAAGCGTTATTCTTATTAACAATATATGTGACATAACAAAGGTGTTGTAAATAGTCGTATTTAATCGAACTCCTGTATGTTTATTGATACTTTTTATATACTTATTTTCTTTATCTTTCTTGTTACCAATTTCTTACATTACTTATGAATTGCCTGCATTTAGTTAATCCTTAAGGAGAACCTTTTTCATTTACTTAGGCATTTACGAAATAATTCTCATAGCCTTTAAAAGCTTTAAAAGGTTATCATTGATTTTTTTATTCATTCATTTGTAATAGTCTGGTACCTACCTATTAAATCACAGACTTCGTGACGATAGACTGGTAAAACTGGTATGGGAAGAGATTCCCACAGGCAAAAGACCACTCGGACGTCCCAGAATGCGATGGAGAGATAACATCCAAGCAGATCTCCGGAAAATGAACATTCCATTTGACCCTAAGTTGATGGAAGACCGAACAAATTGGGAAAAGTTGTACAGTCAACCAAGACCCACCCAGGGTTGTAGCGCTACGTGATGATGATGATGGTACCTACCTGCTACCATTATGTGCTTTAGGAATTCACTAGTGTTTCGAAAAACCTACATAATATTTACTAACCTATATGCTCCTACACCTAAATTTACTTTTTGTTTCGAAGTGTCTTGCAAAAAGGAGTCGAGAAGTCCAAAAATTGGGTCCGGGTCAGCTAGAGGAAGTTTTGAAAACCAAGCAATATTTCGGTATTGTGATTTGAAATATAAATTTGGTACTAATAATTTTGTACTTCCAAAATTTTTCCAATTCGACATTTTACTTTAATTTATACTAAAAAAATTTTCAAGAAAAATTTGACGTGTGTTATGACATATACATGTTAGTTGATGCTTTTGACACAGCAAAATGTCAAATTAGCGATGGAACGTTAATAAAAGTTAAATACAGTCGACTCAAAAATAGCTTCCAAAAAAGTAATTTTATAGTGGGCTATCTTACTTTAGTTTTGTGAACTTTGTGAAAGAAGTTTCTTAATAATCGGTAACTTTTATATTCTGTATTTTATTTAACACATCGGCTGCCACCATAAGAATGTTAGGTAATTTCTCCAGGTGCCAAAGTGAAAAATGCTTGCAAAACAATATTTGTTCATACAAATGGTTAATAATACAAAGTAAGTTTACATTCTTAAAATTTTTTTGGGAAAAAATAGCAAGATCACGGGTGATCCTAATGGCACTGCAGTAACATATTACACAAGTATGTGCCACTATTATCACCGGTAATGGTGAACAATAATGCTTTTTAGTAAAATATGTCACACAGTAGTATATATGTGCAAATATTACAAAATGCAGAAACAAGTTTGGGTTTCTTTTGAGATTCTTTACTGCCTTTTGTTGGTACTGGTTCAATGTAACATCGGTTACAACGTTTTCTCTTCTTCCTATTATTTCTAGTTTTGGCGTCAACTTACTGTAACAAGGTGCTTTACAATAGTAATACGTTTAGGAATCGGACTGTAATTGACTAAACTAAAGATTACCATTTCCAGAAATGAGATTACTTTCTGTTTTGGTGTGTTGAAGGAATTATATATTAATAAACTATTGATGACAGCTGTATTCAATAAAACTTAAATTGCAGCTTTATGGTACCAGCGAACAGTTTTTCTCAGAGGTGAGAAATAGCTTGCGAGTTGATCTGAGATGTCAACGCCATCTTTTCCTTTGTTGTAGTCTATAATTGCTTCAGGTTTAATTATAGCTACACCATCTTTCTTATGTTTACCTGTCTCTTTCATGCCGATTCTATGTCTGGTCGTCAAGAAAAGGACATCACGTTTACCATTTGCCATTTGCCTATTATAATGCCATCACCATGTTCCTTTCGAATTATTTCTTTTTTTTTAATTTTGCGGAAAGTATATCTTCTGGAATATATTTTCTGTTTTACGTAGTGCCCCTAATAAGTGACTGTTAACATCTAATAATTGTTTTGCTAATGGCACAGACGTGTAGTAATTATCGTTTATTACAACTCTTTCTTTTTGTAGATAGTCTTTTGCTAAATCTAGTACAATTTTTCCTGATAAATCCTGCCCTTTATTGATTATTTTGCCGGTATACAATACATAATCATTTTTAGAGTATAACCTACAGGATTATATAATTAAAACAGCCATAGCGGTGACACTTTGAAAGTATATATTGTTTGAAAAGTAGTTTTCCTTGAAAGGAAATCATACTTTTATGAACAACTAGTGTTGAGCCAGGATTACATTGTTGGGCAAAACGTAATTGTGTTATTTCAAATAATTTTCTAATTTTATGCAACAATCGTTTGGTAAAGCAGCCACGTTATCAGCGAAATGTAAGAATTTCAAAAAAAGCTGAAATCTTTTTCTGATCATTGCAGAAAAAATTAACCCAATAACTAGCAATAACTCACTCCAATAATTAGCAATTTTGGGAAGCTTGACAATTCCCATATACAAAACACAACCCAAAAATTTTAAAATGTCTTGTTTATTGGTAGGTTTTGCATTTTTTACTTGCGCAGCATTTTTGTTAGTCTCCTCTACAATAAGTTGTAAAATTTCTTCATTGTAAACATGAAAAGGAGTTAGTTCCGTTCTATTTTAAGGATAATTATTATCATAGACATATGATTCATTACCAGGAAACTGCATATCGAGACGTAAATGAGTACAGTCAACTTCGTACCATTCATCGTCATTATTTTGCTGATTGTTAGATTCTACCGATTGTTGTGCATTTTCGTCCAATCAGCTTGAATCACTGTTACATTCTTCTTCTTTATCAGATTTTTCTTCGTCACTCGGGTTGTAATCGGATAACAAAAATTCATCAGAATCGTCCTCCTCTAACAATTGGAGCAACTCCGCCGCTGTCAATTTTATTTGGCATACGCTGCGTTTTACTTGTATATAGTAAATTATCCATGATCTGAAAGACAATACTAGCACCATTTTTCATTAATTAAATGTATAAGCAAAAACATTTGAGGTTGTGTAAAATACATACTGTAATATTTTGTTTATCCTTACAAATAATCCAGCATAAAGATTTTAAAACGAATAAACGACATAAATACTTACTTCATATAATTTTAAATTCACCAAAAAAAAGTGGTTTAATAATATACAAGAATATTTAATGGAAAAGAACTATTTTGACATTCTTTCTGATCCTAGCAGAGTTTACAACGGATATGAAACTTATTTTACCCTTTGTCCGAAAGGAAATAGGGTTCTTGCACCAAAAGGTGCCAAAAATGTTTATCAGATAGAGCAAGGCCCATCGAAAACAAATATTACCGTCATGTTCACATTTTCTGCTGCGGGAGTTACAACGCCACCGATGATCGTTTATGCTTATAAAAGATTACCCAAAAGAATCGCAGAAGGTGTTCCAGATGGGTGGAGTATTGCTACTAGTAAAAAAGTCTGGATGCAAGCAGATGATTTTCATGATTATATATCTAAGATATTATATTCTTATTTAGTCAAACAAGATTTTATATTTCTAATTATAACGTTTGTAGACGGGCACAAAACACATTTAACATACCAACTAAGTCAACTATGTACAGAACTCGAAATAATTTTAGTGCCACTAGAATTCTTCAACCCGCCGACGTCTCTAGTTTCAAGCCACTTAAAAATGCGTGGAAAAGAGCTCTGTTGAATTGGAAGAGACAAAATCTATTTGAACAACTAAGTAAGAGTAACTTTGCTCCAATTTTAAAAGAAGCGGTAGATACTCTTAAATCATCGGTTATTTTAAGTGGTTTTAGAGTGTGTGGTCTCTGTCCTTGGAACGCGGATAGTATTGACTACAGCAAATGCCTAGGTAAAAAATATACCATAGATAAATTTGGCGAAACCACAACAGAATCAATAAATTTGACCAATTTTTGCATGAAGATACTTTACAGCTCTTAAAAGAAGTCAGAAAAAATGGAAACTCTGATAACACTAGTAAAAGTTTCAGGGTACTACTTAATCTATTTAACATTTTATATCCAAATAATTCAAATAATGAAGAAGGCGATAATTCACAAATTGTAATAGATGAAATATTTTTGGAAGATATGTCTGTAGTAGAAGAGAGAGCAGCGATGGCTTTAACTTACGATATAGAATCTGTACCTGTTGTTCTTTTGGAAGAAGTTCCTGAACAAAATACAAAAGTGGCACAAAGTTTAGCACTTAAGAAAATACTCAAAAAACAATCACACTTTTGATTCAGTTCCCTCCACTAGTCATAACTCTATAAATAAGAGCAGTAAGATGGAAGATTGTTTGCCTTGGGTCAAAACTCCCGAACGTACGGTAATACGTAATATCCAAAGATCTAGTTTTGTAATTTCTTCAGTTTATAAAAGAGAACTAGAGGAAAAGGAACGAGAAAAAAATGAAAAGGAGCGAACAAAGTTAGAAAATAAACCAAAACGATTTCTGACAAGTAAAGAAAATTCCTTGAAAGGAAAAAGTGTTAAACGAAATACTAAGATTAAGGTACTCAAAGAAACATCTTTATTTCGGCAGAAACCTAGTATTTTAAAGGATTAAAAGTAAACAAGCTTTTAAATAAAGAAGATGATCGACAGCACTATGAAAAAAATATGGAAATAGGTCAATTCCAAAAGCACGTTAGAAATCTGTCAGTATAAGGATTTGATCCAGAAGTTCCAGAACTCTGCTCACCACCTAAAAATAATATTTTTATGAATAAGGGTATTATATATGTTTTACATGTACTGGAAATTTTTCCCTGATTAGGTTTGGAGTTAAATGCCAGAAGTGTTCCAGAACATTTCACAAGGGATGTCTTGAAAAATATAATTTATATAAAGAATATTTTGTTTGTAAAACTTGTTTTAAACAACTTGTATAAAGAATATTGTTTTTTTAAAATTTGTTTTTAAAAAATATATAAATAAATGACACTTTGTTTGTACGTAAGTACTTATGTTTTAGTTTTGTTTTCAATGTTCAATCAATATTTTGATATAAAAATTATGCCAATTACTGGGTGCCAATGATTGAGTACACTGCCAATTACTACATGCCAATAACTAGGATATAACTGCCAATAATTATGAAATGTGTATAATGACTAAGATAACCTATTTTTGCATTATTTTCCTTAATATTTATAATAAAATGACATTTAATTTGTGTTCAGTAATAATAGTAAATTATGAAAAAAATCAAAATATCCCCTGTGATGTTATCTATATTAGCAAATCTAATGTTTAAACAACTCTATTCTTTAAAGTGCCAATAACTAGGTGGTTCACCCTACCTAAAATGCTCCTAAACCTAACGATAACTCAACATACTCATCAGCAACAAATATGCAATTCCGATCTAAAGAGCAAGCGATCATCTCCAGTGTCTTAAAAAATTCTATGTATATTTAATTCCATTGGGCAAAATAATTCAACCTAAGAATATATTTTCATCCAGATTATCTAATCAGCTAGCGAACAAAAAAGTTGTTTATGGCTTCACCATAAACTGTTTACTATATGTTCTTCTACTACATACTCTTGACTAAGGTAGAAAACCCTAACAGAAAATCCTGGTCTTCCTGTTAGAGAGGTGGGGCGTAGGACCTGCTTCTATTCACCTCCCATCCTCCACGCGTTTAAACCGAACAAAACAAAAAGGCCAACAATCTGAAAAAGACCGTTTTTTCAACAGAACTTGTAATTGGAAACGAGCTTGGTCCAACCAGCACCCAAAAGGTAGGAAATCCTTCTGACACTACTGCTTTACAGCCACCACTTAGTTCCGGATAGCGGCAATATGCAAATTGACGTTTATCCAATAAATAAAAACATCACTCTTAAATTGGCAACAAAGCCTAAACAAGGTAAAAACATGGTATCTATGTTCGGAACACTGACGGAAAAACGAAGACGATGTAGAAAACAAGGGACTTTGAATATAAATACATGGAATATACGAGTACAAGGGTGGAGAACCAAGTCAGATGAAGTCATAGCAGAAGTAAAAAAAAATAAATCAGATATTACAGTTCCTACCAAAACAAAGAAAAAAGGCCAAGGTAGCGAAGACATAGAAGGTTTTATTCATATTTATAGTGGAGTAGAGAAAGGCACGAGAGCACAAGCAGGAGTATCAATATTGATAAAAAATAGACTTAACAGGAAACCTGAAAAACTGGGAACAAATCAATGAGAGAATTATTAGAGTATCTATTATATGAAAAGGGTACGATCTCGAGATCATTGGAATATATGCGCCATCAGAAAGTGCATCAAAAACAGATAAACAAATATTCTATGAAACCTTATCACAACTCATTAAAAATATAAATAGCCGCAAAGAAATTTTACTGTTGGAAGATATTAATGCATGGACAGAAAAAGAAACACAAATGACAAAGTAGTAGGTAAATGCGGAGATGCAAAAATAAATGAAAATGGGGAACACTTAATCCAATTCTGTGAACAGCACTCGCTAGAAATTCTAAACGGAGTCTTTACCTTTAATATTTTTAACCATTTACTATCTACATCAAACAAGCACTTAAACACAATATTATAAAATGGAAACACAACAAAAATTTTGATTAATAAAAAAATGGGGTTCGGAAAACTTTTTATTCAATATTACAAAAATTTGGCTATTTACATCAAGACGATATTGTACATTACATTAAAGTAATTTAAACTAATTTTAATATTTAATTGGCCAGCCCTTGTTTTTAATAACTAGTTTACACTTATGGCCACATCTTTTGTTTGTGGATTTGCTTTTGGAAATGATGTTTGATATTCTTTGCCACAAATTCTCGATGGGATTGAGGTCCGGGAATTGCGCTGGCCAGTCTATCCTATCAATTTCATCACTCTCCATCCAAGCCTTAACCAATTTTGCTCTATGGTAAGGAGCATTATCATCCTGAAAAATGAATTTTTCTTCACTGAACATCTTATTCTGTAGTACCTCAATGTATTTGGTAGCATTCATCATCCCAGAGACAACGTGTCCCAACTCCTCGAGCGGACATGCAACCCCATATCATAACGGAGGTTGGATGTTTAATTGTGGGATGAACGCATTTTGGAGAAAATTCTTTACCAGGAAATCTTCTGACGTAGGCATTTCCAGCATGATTATTAATATTGAAAGTGGATTCATCACTAAACAGTACATTCTGCCACTGCTCTGTTGTCCAGATTCAATATTCCTATGCCCATTTCAACGGTGCAATCTTTGCTTTTCTAAAAGCAGTGGTTTCTTCCGTGCCTTACATCTTCTTCCCAAAACTAAGCAGTCTTTTTTTCACAGTGGACGTGCACACGCTTACACCTGTAGATTCAGACCACAGCTTCGTCAATTGGGTAGAATTAAGACTTCTCTCCGCCAGAATTGTTCTGCTTAACGTAGCGTCATCCCGAACAGAAGTTTTCTTTGGTCGGGCACTACGCGGTCTGTCGTCGATTTTTCCTTATTCAGCATACTTGTTAATTACTCTAATTACTGTAGATTGATTACAGTTTACTGCGGATGCTATTTTGCGACTAGATTTGTCGGTTTATGCTAATTACAAGGTGATGCAGGGCTTTTTAACACCACTGGATATATATATATATATATATATATATATATATATATATATATATATATATATATATATATATATATATATATATATATATATAAGTAATAAACATTTTTATTGTGACGACATAGCAGAAGCTGTGAAAATCATCCGTATTAAGAACTGGAAAGTGCAATGTAAAGACGAGAAGAAATCACGAAAAAATCACGTAAAATGTGCAACAAACAATAAAAATAAAATATATATCATTAACTATTTAAAAGCATTTGTTAATAAATTTTAAATATATTTTTTTTCTATATTTTAAAGCAGTGAATTATTTCATTATACCAATCTGTCGACTCCGTCAAAATAATTTGTATCTTTAATAGATTCCTACTAATTCGAACAAATTTATACGAAATATTCACGGTTAACTAATTAACCAAAAGAAGCTTGTTAGCTCATTCGTAACGAATAAAAACTAGAAATATTCATATAAGCGAGTGAGTCCGTTTGATAGAGAAAACAACAAAAAGCGGCGGATGTTGACAACCGTTAACAAATTGCTAATCTGTAAAAGATCTGTGAAGATTTGTACAAGCACCAAATAAACGGCAGAACAGAAATGATCTTCATTGTTGTTTGTCTCACGTCACGTTCTGGTACCGAATAAAATTTCCTACTTACTTGAATAACGGAATATTGAATCTAATTGGTGTTGTATTTATATCTCTGAATATACAGTGGGCGATCAAATAATAATGGTACCTAAATAAAATTTACATTTTTGTTTAAAACGAGTTTATAACTAAACTAAACACTATATATATGTTTTTGCTTAGGCTGTTCTTCTTTAAGTACCTTTTGCTTCCAGAGTATAGACGTTTATCTGTCTTGTATTCGTAATTGTTCCACTCTAGCAAGAGCAAAAATTTTACCTGTATTTCGAATTCCGCACCAACCCCTTGTATTTCTCTGTCACGAATGTTGCTTTCTCTCCTCTTCTTCGTTTTATTCTACTCCTTAAAATCAATTTTAGTATTTCATATTGACCACCTCTCAGTATATTGTTCTGAAGCTATTTTCTTCTGGCATCTTAAAGTAATTAGTATTTTAATCGGAATAAGCCACAATTGAAGTTTAAAATAAGTTTATTGATGTTTCAATTTCCACTTCGTAAATCGTCCTCAAAATACAAACATTAATGTTGTCGATAGGACTCTTTGATCAAAAGCTATCAAATTTTTACCATAGTCACATTTCTCTCAAAACGTGAGAGGTGGCATTCGTAATTTTACAGAAATAGCCAAATTATAACTTCAGTAATAATAATTGACTCCTCTTTTTTAAATAGGTCGGGAACCTTAATAAAAAAATAAAATATGTAAAAATTAGTAAAAATATCGATTGTTTCCTACTTTTCTTGCTTATAACTTTAAAACAATTCATTTTGGAGCAAACTAGTACTAAAATAAAATAACTAAAATTAAATTTTCTATAAGATAGGGCTGGTTAAAAATGTTTTAATTTATTACCGTTGCTGCAAAGTACCAAATATATTATATAATTATATTATATAAATATATTATACAAAAAAAAATAGGACGAAACAAGCCTAGTTGTATTCAATGTTTTTCAACCACCTAGATTATATTTAAGACCTTCATAATTAGTCAAGAAAATCTTTATAACACAGTTAAACAGCCCTGTAAGTTTCATTAACTTTTATTGAACACATTTTGCATAACAATTTTGCAATCTTAATTTGTTTAAAAAAATTTAATATTTTTTAAATCTTCCACGACCAAAACCAGACCATATAAAAGTTTGTCAATTTTTTTACTTATAAAAACGTACTTACGCAAGAAATAAAAGATTTGATAAGGGAAAAGAACAGAGCAAAGCAGACAGCAAGAAGGACAAGGAACCATACGGACAAAAATAGAGCAAATAGGTTAAACAGAGAGGTCAAAACAGCACTACAACAACACCGTAGTGAAAGCTGGGAAAACCACATAAGAGATATGGAGGAACAAGAGGAACGAGGACCAAATATGCAAAATATTTGGAGGCTTCAGCGAATACTGAGAAATGACAGAAAGCCAATCCCTCCATTACATGGGGAAAACGGAATAGTCTACACTACAGTGGAAAAAGCAGAGGTAATGAGGAGTACTCTCGAGAGAGAGTATACATTAAATTACCACCCAGACGAGGACACCCACTTCATAGAAGAAGTCAAAAGACAAAGAGAAAGACCCGAAAATTCAAACGAAATCATCCCTCCTTTATCACCGGAGGAGTTAAACGAGCTAATTAAAAACAGCTCGCCGAAAAAGGCACCTGGTTCAGATCAAATAACGAACAGGGCTCTTAAATACTTACCAGCGAGAGCCATAGTATATTTAACAAATATAATCAATGCGATGCTAAGATTCAAGAAATTCCCGGAAAGAGGCCCATGTCATAATGTTACTAAAGCACGGAAAAACCAACACATTCCCGCAAAACTACAGGCCAATAAGCTTGCTACCTGCAATCAGCAAGATTGTAGAGAGAGTAATACTTAGCAGACTCCAAGCTGAAACAGACAGACTAGATATAATACCCGAAGCCCAATTCGGTTTTAGATCAGAACACTCCAGTGAGCTATAAGTACTCAGATTAACAGAGTACATAGCAGCTGGATTTAATGATTAACAATACACAGAAGCTGCTTTTCTAGATGTAAGCAAAGCTTTCGACAGAGTCTGGCATAAAGGACTAATCTACAAAATGAGAAGATACGGCTACAGCGGAGCAATGACAAGACTAATCTCTTCGTACTTGAGCAATCGTAGTTTCAGAGTTCGAATAGAACAAGTCTTATCTAAACTCGGGAACCCGGAGGCTGGAGTGCCACAGGGAGCGGCACTGTCACCTCTACTGTACACGATATACACAGCAGATATACCTAGAACACCAGGTACATTACTAAGCCTCTATGCCGACGACACAGCGATAGCGGTCAAACACAGAAATGTAGACATAGCGGTAAACAACTTACAAACAGCGATAGAAGAATGGAGTTTAAAATGGGAAATCGCTATAAACTCCGAAAAGACACAGGCTGTACTTTTCAAAAAGAGGCACCAACAACCAGAAGAACAGGTGACTGTGCAAGACAATCCCATCGAGTGGAAAAGCAAAGCAAAATACCTCGGAATAATCATGGACAAAGGTTTAACGTTTAGTAAACACGTAGATGCTACAATACAAAAAGCCAACATGGCAAGAGCATCAATATGAGGCCTCAGAATAAAAAAAATAATAAATATTATAATTCTAAATACTCACATATGCATCTCTTGCATGGGGACACATATGTAACACGACAAAAGAGAAAATACAAGCGGCACATAACAGCAGTATAAGAGAAGCAGTCAACGTACCGAGATACGTTGCAAAAAGATTCCTCTTCAGAGAATTACAACAAATTAGAGTGACAGATAGAGAACCATCCTAGTCACATATTGCGAGAGATCATGAGGTACGACGCTTTCCACAGATGGAAGCACAAGACACCCAAACAACAAATAGTAGAATAAAACCAAACGCACTAGAGAGAAAATCAGTAAATACACCAGAGAGAAAACAAAACACCAGAGAGAAAACACTACAAAAAACAACAAAAACAACGCACCAAGAAGACAGTTCGTAGCTCAAAAAACTCGTGGACAATCGCAACGTACAGCGTCGACCCAGTTAATTTTAGATAGATAATTATTATACTAATATGCACTAATTCTGATTTTTTGTTTCAGGCATTCTACAAAAAAAAATCCAAAAAACACACAAAAAACGGCTTCGGCCAATAAAAAAAAAATAAAAAAACGGGCACGTAGGGCCCAACCCCTTGACCACCAAGTCGCCGAACTGAGCCTAGCTCAGAGCGGAGACCTGAAGCCCAAGTAAGCAATTTTAGTTCGCGGATAAGCCACAGTAAGATAACAGGATTATAGCGACAATGCGCTGTCCTCAGTTTTGAATTCGGTTAGGAAACCATGTTGGAGTTCTATTACCCAAGATTCCCACATGAAGAGCATTTGGCTGATAGTTGTGCCCCTATCGCGCATCAGAGTGCTATAGGGAGGAAAGGGATGGTCTGGAGCATTGGAGCGCGGTGGAGTGACTCCTGTTTTTACTCGAGTTAATACACTTCGTTCCAATGAATTGTTATACCCGAACGTAATTCTTAGGGGTGAACATGTCTCACAGGCTGGGTTTAATTAAATTGCTTGCTTGCTTGAAAACGTACTTAACCTATCTAACGTACTTTATGGAATTGAAATCGAACTATTTGGACGGTATCAGGAATGTTTTAAAATTATAAAAAATCTTTTGGTTTATAAAAAAATAAAATATCTCAGTAACTGTTGGCTTAAATTAAATTCAGAAAACGGTGTTGTAAACGACTTGGCAGGAGGTTTCTTATCAAATAAAAAAGTTGAGTTAGGAGCAATGTTTCCTGAACGTGATTTGCGACGAAGTTATAAACAATAATAAGACGATAATCTTTAAACCATTACCTTTTTCTTTTAAAACTCTTTCTCGATTAAAGTTTTTATATCTTCAAGATATTTAATACAGAACATATATTATAATAATAAAAACCATCGGTATTGCGCGTGAAAAATACCAAAATAATTATTAGGTTGAAGTAAATTGAATTTCAAATATCAAAATCGGTATACTTAAAAAAATATATTATCAGCTTTCAATGAAGCAATTTTATTTATTTTGTTTAATCCGACGTAAGTCTAATTCAATCATCGAAAAAACGCATTTTCAAATACCGGAGATGCCTTAGTTATAAATATATTTATTTCTCCAGTCATCAGAGACGAAAATGAGACAGAATCTCTACAAATCATACGAACAAGCTGAATTTTTCTGAGAATGTTAATTTTGAAACTCCAAAAAATGCAATGCAAAAAAGTTTACTATTCCTACCTTTGGCTTCCCGTTAAAACCACCCTTCAGAGGGGAAAAAACAGAAAAAAATCGATTTACCAAGAATGTGAGCGTCGTAGAAAAAATATTTCAAATAAAAAATGTAGCTGAGACAATTTTGAACAAAAATGCATATTAGCACTTAATACCAGTTAATAGGTTTTGAAGAATGGACTTTAACAATGGAAAGTCCATAGTGACCGGTTAATGAAAAAATGACAAATTGTAATGATCTCATGAGAATTATAAAAAATGGCAAAAATCGCGCAACGTTTATTTAACACTTTTAGAGAAATTGACATCAATGGCATATAGGACATCCACATTTAACCCTAGAACACTAACCATTTGTAAAATTTACGAAAGCTGATTATTTTTTTTTAATTTGGCAACCTTGCATGAATTGTAGAAGCGTAGATATTGGAGTAGCTTTGGTATATAATCAGTTTGTCGAGTACATTCACAGTGTAGTTGCCTTTCTTTGTGCAGTCGTTGTTTTTTTATCTTGGTATTATTATTTCCGTTTCTCATTCACAGACAATTTAATTAAATGGCTAGAATGGCTAGAATGGCTAGAAAATTTGACGATAAAAGACCCTTACCCAATAAGAATTGGAATTGGAGGCCGAAAAAATATTGATGGGTGAATTAGATGATGGTAGCCTACAATCAAGTGACGAAACTTCTAGTAATTCAGAAAGTAAAGACATAGTGCGAAATTGTTCCAGCCCGTCTGAATCGGAGTACGAGCCACAATTTTCTGGTGATGAAAGCAGCGATTTTGAGTGTAGCACTCCTTAAACGAAAAAAAGAAAGCCTAATAACCACTCTACTTCTGTTTCTATGCCTAGCACTTCATGTAGAGTTCAATATGAGATTTCTTCTGTGTAAACCGATATTCAACAAGACCATTCATTTCAGCAAATAATAACTCAGCCTCATCAAAACGAAATAGATAGTGAAGAAGTGTGTTTTCAGCAAGTTAAAGAGCGAGAAACCGAAAACATTGTGGACGACTCTGAACCGCTTACTTCCAATTTGACTACGAGTCTCAAAGGCAAAAACGGTCGTAGCTGGTGTACTATATAATCTTCAAAAATGTACTACAAAAAGGAATATTTTGGGTATTGTTCAAAGACCACCTTTTTTTTCGTCTTTATAGAGGAGTTTCAAAGACCACCTGGACAGGAAAAATATGCTAATACACCATTAGATGTATTTCAGTGTTTAATGAAAAATTTCTGTTGCACATCAAGTTTTTAAAAATACTAATTCTCTCGTAACAAGGGATAAATTAAATGTTCTTGTTGGACTACTTATTTTTCTGGAGCACAAAAAGATAACTATCTTCATAGTAGAGAGATGTTTGATTCCAAAATGTCTGACTCCATTTATAGAGCAACAATAAGCTGCGAAAGATTTGATTTTTTTCTACATAATCTTAGGTTCGATGTTAAAACCACAAGAACTAAAAGAAAAAATATAGATAGGTTTGCGCCTATCCGGTAAATATAGGTCCTATCCACCAGGTAGCTATGTTACTATTGAAAAGCAGTTATTAGATTTTAGAGGCCGGTGCCGTTTTAGGATGTATATCCTGAATAAGCCGACCAAGTACGGAATTAAAATTGTGATGACTTGCGACGTGGGTACCAAGTACATGTTGAACGCAGACCCTTACTTCGGAAAACATACGCACACAAATGGAGAATCTCTAGGAGAATACTATGTTAAAAAGTTGGCTGAAACTATTTACGGAAGTTACCGAAACGTCACAATGGACAATTGGTTCAATTCAGTGAACCTTGCAGATACTCTTTTAAAGCCTCCTTACAATCTTACAAGTATTGGTATTTTGCGCCAAAATAAATGAGATATACCCCCCGAAATTATTAATCTTAAAAATAGAGAAATCGGAAATTCAAGATTTTGCTTTGACCGAAAGCAGACGTTAGGGTCGTATAAATCCAGAAAGAACAAAGCCGTTTTAGTTTTATCGACAGTGCATGAAGGTTCAGTTATTTGTGTAACTACTAAAAAACCAGAAATAATATTGCACTATAACCAAACAAAGGGTGGTGTGGACACTTTCGACCAAATGTGTGGCCACCGAAGTTGCTCCAGAAAAACTCGAAGATGGCTGCTTTGTATATTCTATGGTATGATCAACATAGCGTGTATAAACTCTTGGAATATTAATAATCATAATTTATCAAGAAATAATCAGAAACCAATCACGAGAAAGGCTTTTATGTTAAATCTACATCAACAACTCACAAGATTATGGCTTGAAAAGCGTATGGCAATGCCGACTTTGCAACACTCGGTGAAGCTTCTGATTAGCGATTTAATTTAAATTCCTTTGAAAGTTGCTGACCTCAATCAACCTTCTAACAAACGTACTACATGCTACATCTGTCGCTCCAAAAAAAGAAGAATGACATCACTTCATTGCAATCACTGCAAACGAGTATTTTCCGTAGAACACCGGGCTCGTTCTTGCGTTACCTCTGAATGTTTTTTGAATATTTTAGGTATATAAATGTTCGTTTATTCATTTAAAAAATTTATTAAAATTTCCTCTTAATTTTTTGTTTTACTTTTTTGGAATGGAAAAAAAATCGTAAGTATTACGAATGGTTAGTGTCTACGAGAATCTAGATTAAGGTTAGTATTCTAGGGTTAAGAAAGAAGATGCGAAAATAGAGGAATAAGCGTAAGATCATCAATAGGAAGATTATATGGGAAGATACTGCAAGAAAAGATAGAGCAAGCGATAAAAGGCAAAATTGGGGAGGATCAGGCAGGCTTCAGGGCAGAAAGATCATGCATAGACCACATATACACACTGGAACGACTGTTGGAAAAGAAAGAAGTAAAAAATAGAGATATACCTTTGGCATTTGTGGATCTGAGAAAGGCGTACGACTTTGTTCCAAGGTCAGGCAATGTACAAATTAGAAGTACAGACGAAACTCATAGAAGCTACAAAACTCTGTATAAAGAAAAAAAAAGCGTCTATTAAAATAGAAACAAGAATCATAGGAGACTTCACCACAACAAAAGGTCTCCTACAAGGTTGTTCCACATCTCCAACCCTATTCAAAATATACTTAAAGAAAGCCTTGACTACATGGAAAAGAAAATGTGAAGGCATGGGAGTACCGGTATGAAACGAATACCTATATACGTTAAGCTTTGCAGACGATCAAGTAGTGATTGCACAAACCAAGAAGACCTCAGTTACATGATGAAGGAACTACAAGAAGAATATACCAAGGCTGGCCTAGATATTAACCTCGCGAAAACAGAGTATCTATCTACAAGTGAAGAAGACATAGAAGTTCTACAGATTGACGACAACGTAACAATCAAAGGAAAGGATAAATTTAAATACTTGGGGTTTATAATCACAAAAAAGGCAACAACAGAGGAAGAAATTAGCAAAGATTAGGACAAACAAGAACAGCAATCCGGCAAATTAACTCAGTATGGTGGTATAGACACCTAAATATGAAGACAAAAACACAGATTTATAAAACATTAGTGCGAAGTATTATGACATATGGGGCTGAAAATTGGATCATAAACAAGAAAAACAGCAGCAGGGTAGTAGCAACAGAGATGGAATGCCTGCGAAGATGCTGCAGAGTAACTAGAATGGATAGAAGTAATGACGAAATAAAGCAAAGAACATCAATATAAACAGACATACTAACATATATAGAACAAAACAGACTAAACTGGTTTGGACATGTAAGAAGAACTAGCGACAGCAGATGGATAAAGAGAATAACCGAATGGAGCCCCATAGAAAGGAGGAAAAGTGGACGACCCCGAAGATCCTGGAGGAACGAAGTAGATGATGACGCCATGAGTAAGAGAGGCCTAAACAACGATGGATAATGGGACAACAGAGAGAGATGGAGACGGTTAAGCGAGGGAAGGCAGTGAATACTGTAGAATCCCTGAATATATATATATATATATATATATATATATATATATATATATATATATATATATATATATATATAGAAATTGACCTTAATTGCAGCCAAATTCAAAAATTGTATAAGAAAGAGATTTAAGATTTTTGTCATCAAAAGATATCGAATTTTTACCATCGAGAGAACAGTTTATTTTACACAAAAAGTGCTAATAAACATTTTTGTTTAAAATTGTCGTTTAAATTTTGTTAAAATTTTAATAAATTAATGAGAACTCTCTGGAATAAATCGTTATCGGCCTAAAATATAAAACAATGCTTTTTTAAAGCAAATACGCTTGTTTCATCAAAAGGTCCCATAAATTTGATCACCCACTGTATATCTCTATCGGTATATCTATCTGAAGATAACTATTTGTTATTAACTAGGCAGTAAGAGTCGTCCTTAATATCGAATTATATAGAAACAAGAAAAGATAATTAATTGGAACGTATTTTGTCTTGTTGAGTTGATCATTAAAATACCTGGCATGTATTTGTCAATAGTTCCGCCTTCTAAAAAATGCTATAACGTAACAAAAATTTGTTTTTTTTTCTCTCATGGTATAGAAATCATTTCAGAGCTTAATAGCTGTAATACTGTACACCTTAGAATGTTATAACTATTTTTTCTAGACGTTGTTGCAGTGCAAAGAGAAATTTACTTATTTTTCAGTTTAATTTTTTGTTAAGTCTTAGGATCGTCCCATGTTCATACAAGAAGTGCAATCTAAATTGTTCTTGCACTGTCAAATTTAAATATCTTGTAACGGTAAAGTTTCGTTTTCTTTCTCGATCTCTACTAGTTATCAAAAATATTTACTAATGAATAGCAAACAGTAAACTTTTAAATTTAGAGCAGTTTTTGCTTATCGTGGTTATAATATTTGTTATTCATAATTACATTGAAATTTTAAGATTTACCTTCTTTTGTATTTAATTTTCTTTCCTTTTTTTCTCTATTGCTTCTACCTTTTCAAACCTGATTTTTATGTTTTTTTTTGTAGTGACTACAAAATGTTAAGATATGACTATATATAGCACAAATCTGGGGTTCAGCAAGTAATACGAACATACAAAGACTTCAACGATTCCAATGAGCGCCAGACCTGCAATGCTCATTGGTATGTTACAAACCAGGAGTTTACATCAAGAAGAACTGCTCAACGTTTTATCTTAAAGAAGATGAAAAACCAGACACTTTAGACGTCTAGTAAATCTGGAAAAACAGATTGTTGTCATGCTTAAGTCCCTTCTTGTGAGTGATTCTGGATTGCTAGTAGTGTTTTGTTATTTTCTTCTCTTGTGAAATTCCTTGTTAATAAATGACAATGAGTAAGTAGTCTTTTTTTATTATAACTTTTGTTAGAGCAAGTGTTTTGGGTTCTATCATATACGAATTTAAAACATTTTTTGAGGTTTACGTTGCGTTGTGATTTGAGTGATAATTTATTCTGGTTCATGAAACTAAATAAAGAATACATCATCTACATATCTCCACCATACTGCGAGCTATTTGCCTTGTTTGTGCATAATGTTTTGTTCAAAATCCTCCACAAATATAACTGCTAATAATGGAAGTGAATTAATTCATTATTAAGTTAAAAATAAGTATTGTTTGTGGAAAGTGCTAGTAACTTTATGATAGCTAATATATTCAGTTTGGTTTTTGTTGTCAATGTATCGTCCCTTTCTAATTTTACTTTTATTATCTATTTTATGAGTTTTCTGCAAAGGTACATTGGTGAAAAGCCTGGTGATATCAAAACTAAATAGCATAATGTTGTAATCGTAATCTATCTCTGCTAGTTTTAGTAAAAATTGGTGTGAATTTTTAATAGAATTGTTTTATTGTGAGCTTAAAGTTACATTACATACGTCTAGCAAAAACTTGGACAAACTGCTGCAAGGCGAACCCATGCTGCTGCAAATTGGTCTGAGGGGTACATTTTATTTGTAAATTTTTGGGATTCCGTAAAGGTGTGGTGTCCTACTATAGTGTGATGTTAATGTTCTTCTTTGATAGTCTGTTAAGTGTTTTTTAAATCTGTGCAGTATTAAATATATGTTATTTTTCAGTGATTTGGCTGGATGCTTTGTTCTTTTCGTGTAAGGTCCATCTGTGACCAATTCTTGAATTTTCTCCTGAACTGGCTTTTGACCATAATAACAGTTGCAGTGCCATTGTCATGGTGATATTATTATGGATTCATCTATGAAAACGGTTTTCGGAGTAGAAATCGTAACGTCAAAGTTTACCCAGATTAAAATGTAATTTTTTATACAATCAATTGTGGTTTAATCAGTTCCAGAACCTTATTGAAAAATAAATTTTAAATTTTTTCGAGTAATTGCGATTGCGAAAAAACTAACTCTTAAATAAAAATACTTCTTCTTCTTTACGTACCATCTCGGCGACGAAGGTTTGCAATAATCACGGCTATTCTAACTTTTGACACTACAGCCCGAAAGAGTTCAGTTGAGCTGCATCCTAACCATTATCTGAGGTTTATCAGCTAGGACATTCTTCTTCTACCTATGCTGCGCTTTTCTTGAATCTGTCCCTGCATTATTAGTAGTAGGAATTTATATCTGTCACCACATGTTATATGACCCAGATATTATAGTTTTCTTATTTTAATGGAATCCAGTATCTCCCTGCTGTTCTCTATTCTTCTTAGTACTTCTTCATTGGTTACTTTGTCTGATATTATTGAGACATTATTTATTTAATGTCTATGACTCCACACCATACAAAACAACAGAAAATTCATAACACTTTAGTACTCGTTTTCTAAGATTTAGGCTGAGGTCTCTACAACATAATATTTTTTTCATATTATTGAATGCACTTCTAGCCTTTTCTATTCTTACTGTAATTTCTTTCGTATAATCGTTTGTTTAATTAATGTTTACCCCTAAATAGTTATAATTCTCAACTCGTTCTCTCGTCTTATTATTTACGTGTAGATTGATGTGTCTAATATTTTTCTTTGATATAACCATGAATTTTGTTTTCTTTATGTTTAGTGACAGACCAAATTCTTCACTCGCTGCAACAACCTTATACTTAATACTGAATTTTTATTATTCTTATATCCCCTGTGTCGATGTTCTTTGTTCTCAGTAGTTTTATTAACGGAATATGTTTCACTATATCGAACGCCTTGTTATAATCTAGGAAGCAGACATAGATGTCCTGGTTTACATCTAAACATCTCTGTATTAGCACATTTACTGCATATAATGCTTCTCTGGTTCTTTGGGCATTTCTAAATCCTAACTGAGTTTGTCCAATGTCTTGTTCTAACTTTTTATATATTCTACGATGAATAATCTTTAGGAATACTTTGAGTATGTGGCACATTAGACTGATGGTACAATGATCGCAACATTGCTGTTGCGAATGTTGATATAAGCTATTCTTTAGGTAATATACCTGTTCTGTATATGATATTAAATAATTCGACAATAACATGTATATTGCAGTCGGCGATAAGTTGCAATATTTCTGTCGGTATTTAGTCTGGTTTTTCAGTTTCCCTATTGCTTTCCCAGTTTTCATTTTCTAATTGTATGTGTTACTTCTCTTTCTGATATTTCTGGTCCAGTCTCTTCAACGAAATATTCGTTATCTATTTTGTCTCGTTCGTCATTAAACAGCTGTTCTATATAGTTTGCCCATGCCATCAGTTTGTTTTCTGTATCCATTACTGTGTCTCCCTTTTCATCAACTAGTATATTTTGCTTGGATTCTGGTCTTCTAGTTAATTCTTTTATTTTCCTGTGTAAATTAAAGCTGTAATGTTTATTTTGTAGCATTTATATTATATCAAATTTTACTTTTAACCAATTTTTTTGCTATTCGAATTTGTCGCTGTATTTCGTTTTGTGTTTGCTTATACATTGATTTATTTTTGTCCTTATATACTCTTCTTTTGTTCATCAAGTCTAGTATTTCATCCGTAATCCAATCTTTTTTCTTTTCTTTGATTTTGCGTAGGTACTTTTTTGAAGGTTCTATTAAGTCAGCCTTTATCTTTTCCCAGTTTTTGTTGATGTTTTCTTCACTGCATTTCCCTTCAATCTGTACGGTGTTTAGACGTTCATTTATTTTTTCTTTGATATTTTCTCTGATTTTTGTCATCTCTTGGTGCATTTATATCAGTTCTTTCTTCTTTTGCTGTCTTCTCTATTCTTTTCATTTTAATTTTCATATGTGCTAAGAGATTATGGTTCGATGCTATATCTGCTCCAGGTTGTGTTTTGACTGCACTATTACTAATTACTATTTAAATGGAAATAAGCCACAATTAGAGGTTAAAGTATGTTTATTGATGTTTCAATTTCCACTTCGGAAATCGTTCTCAAAATACAAACATTAGTAAATTATTGATTAAATTACCAATGTTTGTATTTTGAGAATGATTTCCGAAGTGAAAATTGAAACGTCATTAAACATACTTTAACCTTTAATTGTGGCTTATTCACATTTAAATAGTAATTACTATAAAATGCCACAAGAAAAAAGCTTCAGAACAATATGCAGTAATACTATTGCGATATCTTTCTTTGATCATTTTATATTTGATTTCTCATTATCTGATATAGATTATCTCTTGGCGATTTTCACGTGTACAAACGTCTATTAGGTAATTCAAAGAATGTGTTTGTAGCAATCATATTATTATCTCGGCAGAATTGTATCAACATATCTCCTCTTTGATTTCTAAAACCTAATCCAAAATTTTCCACTACGTTGCTTGTGCTACCCTTTCCAATTTTGGCGTTCAGGTCACCCAATATTATTGTGACGTCACGTGCTTTGGTAGTTCTCAATGCCTCTTAGTTGTTTTGCTTCAATTTGTTCGTAGAACGATTCCTACTCTTCGTCATATTTTTCGGCCGGTGGGGTATAGACTTAAATTATGTTTATTTTTCTATCTTTCGTTTTTAGTTGTAGTAGCATAACGCTTTCGCATACAGATTATAATAACAGAAGAGAGGCTAGAAAATTTTACAAGGAAATCAAGCGATGCACCCAAGGATACATAACAAGATCAACAGTTTGCAAGGACAAAAATGGGGCAATTATCAGCGAGAAAGAGGAAATAATGAAAAGGTGGAAGGAGCATTTTCAAGAGCTGTTAAACCCAGAAAAAGAACAAAACGAAGATGAAGAGATAATTCACCACACAGCAGAACAACTAGTTGAGCAACCAACATTGGAAGAAACGATAAACGTCATAAAACATCTAAAAAATAACAAAGCACCTGGCACAGATGGAATAACTGCAGAACTGATAAAGAATGGTGGACATGCGCTATGGAGGCGTATCCATAAACTAATCGACCGCATATGGACACTAGAAGTCATCCCAGAAGATTGGAAAGTGGGAATCATACTTCCTATGTACAAAGGGGGAGACAAACGACTCTGCAAAAATTATAGGGGCATAACAGTTTTAAATGTCATCTACAAGATATTATCAGGAATTATATATAGCCGCCTGGAGTCGTTTTCGGAGGAGATTATTGGTGAATACCAATGTGGCTTCAGACCAAAGAGGTCAACTATTGACCAAATACATATGTTAAGAGGTATACATGAAAAATGTGTTGAATATAACATACCTATTTACAACTTGTATATCGATTTCAAACAGGCGTTTGATGGAGTAGATCGACAAAAGATGTTAAAGCAACTATCTATGTTAGGGATACCCAATAAGTTGGTTAAACTTATACGAATGACTCTGGAGGGTTCCAAAGCTATGGTGAAAATAGATGGAGATATGACGCAGGCCTTTGATATTGAAAATGGAGTTAGACAAGGGGATGCCTTATCAACAACACTTTTTAATCTAACTTTAGAAGCTGTTGTTAGAAAACTGGATATAAACGGCTGTATTAATACAAGATCTATGCAAATATGCGCATATGCGGATGATGTTGCCATAATAAGCCGCAACAAAAGGGTATTGAGCGAAAAAGTTATAGAACTGAAACGAGAAGCTGCTACGTTTGGTCTATATATAAATGAAAGCAAAACAAAATATATGGAGTGCACAAAATCGAATGAACATGAGAATCTGAAGGTAGACAACCATACCTACAAATATGCCTCCACTTTTCCCTACCTAGGCTCAATAATAAATGACAACAACAACATCAGTCAAGAAATACAAGCACGGATTCTTAGCGGTAATAAGTGCTTTTATGCATACAAAGACTTAATGAAAAGTAAGTTACTGAATCGTGAGTCTAAGCTGAGAATCTACAAAACAGTAATTAGACCAGTGGTCACATATGGATGTGAAACGTGGACCCTCTCAACTACTGATGAAAATCAACTGAGAATATTTGAGCGCAAAATACTAAGGAAGATATTTGGACCAACCCAATGCAGCGATGGTTCGTGGAGAATTAAAATGAATCACGAGCTGGATGAACTAATGCAGAGCGCAGATATTGTCAGATTTGTAAAGTCACAAAGACTAAACTGGCTTGGTCACCTAGAAAGAATGCCAGATAATCGAGCTGTAAAAGTAGTCCAGAGATGGAAGCCCCAAGGAAACAGAACAAGAGGAAGGCCCCGTAAAAGATGGATAGACGACGTAGAGAGGGATCTTAAAACCATGAACATCAGGCAGTGGCGAAGGAAAGTATCCGACAGGGCAGAATGGAAGAACATTGGTAAGCAGGCCAAGACTCACAAAGGGTTGTAGCGCCATTAGAAGAAGAAGAAGAAGAAGCATAACGCTTTCGAAAAAAGGTAGGAAATTCTGGACGTATTGTGAGATTTCATTGTTCAGTATTATTGCCACGCTATGTCGATGTTGTATGTCATTATTACCCGAATAGTATATCGTAGGGTCTCTATCTTTACATTTTCCATTTCCTATCCATCGGGTTTCACTTATTCCTAAAATATTGATGTTAATTAATAACAAGACTCCTTTCCTGTCGGATCTGGGTCTCCGATACCCATGATCAGTAGACGTCTGCTTACTTTGTCTTCTCATTTCATGATAATTCGACTACGGATATCTTACGATCTTTAATACAGTGGTTTCCCGTTGCTTTCTTTATACTTATGCAGTTGGCTAATGTCTTAGCTCATCTGCCTTTAGGGCCAGTTTCCCAACCCTAGGACAAAGGAGTGCCCTGCCACTTACCAGCTCATCCGCCCAAAGCTGTTGGCCAGTAAGTGGGGGATTGCTTATACCGGCAATCTGTCGGACGTCAGAGCCTCGTTTTTTATCTGACAGGATGCATCGAATAGTGAGGATCAAGACCATTACACGGGCAGGTGAGGTTGACATTTGGATCGGAGAGGTTATACGTTGCGCATCACTATCCCTTACATCCCAAATAAAACACTACATCTCAAACAAATGTTTGGAAACTGGTTCACTGTTGATATAACTATTTATTTAGTTTAGATCCTTAATGGTTGAGTTTGGCTAGGAAAGCCATAAGACTGTCGTTTCACAGCTTTCAGTTTTTGATAATCCATATTTAGCAGATAAAACGTTTTTGAGCACAGAAAGCTTGAGCTAATCTGTTAATTGTCTCAACACCCTTCATTACAATTAGATCATCTTGTTTTTAGAACACCACTTCCATGAATTTTTGGTATATGGTCGGTTAAGTTCGGAGGAGTTTAATATTAAGGAAAATATTTTATAAATTAAATTTTATAGCTTTATTACTAAGTACAACTAGCATTAAATAAACAAACAAGTTTGCCTATAACTATAGTGTATTTTTATGTATGAGAGAGTAATAAAACAATAAATTATGTATGCAAATCCCTAAACTGTTGATACGGGTAACTCAATGAAAAACAGATATTTGTCAACAAGTTTACAGAAGTATATAGGAAAACAATTTTAAATTGAGTATGACCACCAGGTATTAAGGTTGGAGCAGAATAGAATACAATAGTTGTGAGGGTTACTAATCCCTAAATAAGGTTGCCAGTGTCGGAGTGATGGAGGTTAACAGGTACTAATGAATTTGCAAGAAATGTAAGATGTTTATTTTATTGGTTATATATAACCAATAAAAGTTTAATAAGTACCTACCTATTTGCAAAATAAAGTTTAATTCTTTAGATAAAATAAAACGTTTTATTTTATCTATTTGCAAAATAAAGTTTAATTCTTTGCCTATTTGCAAAATAAAGTTTAATTCTTTAAATAAAATAAAACGTTTTATTTTATCTGAAATGAGTGCATTCGACGAAGTAAGGGTTTCAACAATCAAACATTTAATTCTTTAATTCCAGGAATCTACTACAGTAATTGACTAGATAATTACCTTCTAAACTTATTCCACAGAAAATGTGATAGTGGGTTTTTCCATTTTGTATATAGGAAGGTCCAAGTGGCGTATTCAAAATTCTTAACAGTTCACTAAAAGTAGGTACTTCAGTTGCAAGGTGCAGTTTATTGTGTATACTAGTGTTATGGAAAATTTGGAAGTGCCGTGTAAACGCCGAAAAATTGGTCCTCTAACAGTTAATGAAAAAACATTAATATTTAATTGTTTTAAATCATTTACAGACAAACGTTTATGTGAAAGTGTTGATGAGACCGTTGAGTTAGTTAGCAGTACACTTGGTGTTGGGAAATCTACGATTTACAGAGTTATTAAAGAAGAGAAATGTGGTAGTTTTCAAATGCCACGTAATGCTCCAGGGAAACCAAAATTTCAAATAGAATATCATTTTAAAGAAGGACTTCGACGGAAAGTGCATGAATTCTTCTTTAGACAAGAATTTCCAACACTGGATAAAGTTCTTGTCTCAGTTCGAGATGATAAGTATTACCCAGAAATGAGTCGAAGTACGTTATGGAAACTTTTAAAAGAAATAGGCTTCCGCTGGAAAAAGAATCCCAGAAAGTCTATTTTATTAGAAAGAAGCGATATTGTCATATGGAGAAGACATTTTCTAAGAACCATAAAGGAAATGAGAAACCAAAAAAGAAAAATATTTTATCTTGATGAAACATGGATCAACGAGGGTCATACACCAAATAAATTTTGGCAGGATGAAACTGTTACAAGTCAAAGGCACGCTTTTGTAAATAACTTATCTACTGGTTTAAACCCACCATCAGGAAAGGGACGCAGGCTGATAATAGTACACATTGGCAGTTCAGGCGGTTTTGTTGAAGGTGGTTTATTAACTTTTGAATCAACTCGTACCGGTGACTACCATGAAGACATGAACGCTGATGTCTTTCAATAATGGTTCGAACAAATGATAGATCTTCTTCCTAAGAACTGTGTAATAGTAATGGATAATGCAAGTTATCACTCCAGACTTATAGAAGGACTGCCCACAACCAAGTGGTTAAAAAAAGACTTGCAGAATTGACTGAGTTCAAAAAATATTACGTACCATCCCGGATCTATAAGAAAGGAACTTTATTCGTTGTGTGCCCTTCATAAAGAAAAATTTAAAAAATACGAAATTGATGAAATTGCCAAAAATCGTGGAATGACAGTACTTAGATCCCCACCATATCATTGTGAATTAAACCCGATTGAACTGGTATGGGCACAGATAAAGAGTGAAGTTTCAAGAAAAAATTCCACTTTTAAAATTCATGATGTTAAACAGTTGTTTTTGGAGGCCGTAAATAATGTAAAACCTGAAAACTGGGAAAAGGCAGTAAATCACACTATTAAAGAAGAGGAAAAAATGTGGAAGCTGGACAATATTACTGATAAAATGATCGAGCCAGTTATTATAAATCTTGGTTCTGAAAGTTCATCTTCTGAATCTGATTTGGATTTGTAACAAGTAGCTGTAAGTTTTATATTAATATTTTTATTCATCTATTTAACATACCTTAGACGGTTTTAAAAACTCTTTTTCTCTTTTGTAATTTTTAAAAATTAAAAAAAATGTGAATTTTTTAAAACCCTTTTTAATGTAGGCCAGTCAGTTCTAATATAGTGTGTGGTAAAAGAGGTCACTTTTGTTTACATACACATAACACTTTATAACACTGAAATAATTCATTTATTTTTTACAATTATTCAAAGTAATTTTTCAATTAATCTTGAGCACGCCCATGGAGTGGTCGGAGCTACCAGTTAAAATTATGCTAATTGCTCTCTCGTTCATAAAAATAAACTATAACAAGTAATTGTTTACATTTCAGTTAGTATAACGGCGAATTTACTTATAAGATAAGCAGCTGAAGTATACTGCTGACTACTTACTAATATACTGTAGAAAAATATGTAAAATTAACCAAAAGCATTAATGTTTTATTATAATTTCATTATTAAATCGATCAAGTTGATTACATTTTTTCAAACTTAGACCCCATACGTCAAAGATCTGTAGTACAAATTTTCAGTCAATAAACAGTCAATAAATAAGAAACCGTTGTATTTCATTTCAGCTAACGGCATTTAGTACACCAGTGTACCCAAATCAACATCTTATAAATTTTCTAAAAATAATATGGTCTGTGGTGTGCCAATGAAGAATCGTTTATAGAAATAGCTTAAAGACAATTACCAAGAAATATGCCAAAGAAAAGAAACTATAAAGACAAGTAGTTATGCTGAAAGGGACTCTATTCGAGCAAGTCTAACGCCTGTTGCAAACTCACCAGTAGCGTAGAAGTGTTGAGTATTAAGAATATAAATGTATTTAGTTTTATTAATTAAAGAAAAATACTTAGTTTCACATATTAAATAACAAACATAATATGAGAAAAAGCGAATACTGAAATTGAAACATTTAAATATAAAGAACGAATTGAAAGAGTCAAAAAATTTTAATATATCTTATAGGTTACTATGAGCACAATGTGACATAGAAATGGAAATTAGAAAATAAATGTTCATTTAGTTGTCCACGAGGTTTTAATTTAAGCATTTCTTCCGTTGTTTTTTGATCTCCAATGAATATCATATATAGAACCATTTTATTACGTCACCACTATCCATTTGAAAGCCTTGAGATCTTGTCTTGATAAATGAGCTCTTTATGGTCTTTAAAAACAAGAAAAAGTACAAATGTTGCCTAAATCACCTTAAACTACATAACAACAATGAAGCTCAGGAAAATCCGTGAAAAGTCCAGGATTCAGAAAGAATACTTGTCAGAGTGGGAGGGGATTATCGGTCTCAAAAATGAAGAAGGCAACAAAGGATCCTGCTACTTCATACTTTAAGGAAAACGTTCTATATATGAATTCATACACATCATCACTTCCATCTAAAAGTACATCAATAAGTTTTATTTAAACATTTTTTATAAAAGGTATATAAAAATATATATATAAATATTAGAGGTATATAAAAGACCCTTTCGGGCTACATCGCAGAACCTTTTTGGGATGTGGAACCCAGAAAGTTTTCTGGATGTATTTTATGTTCTAACTAATTACAACTAATTTTAACAGTATAATAATATATTCAACAATAATGTAACACATAACAAATTTTGTAACTTTTTAAGGGTTTGTACCCAGACATTTAGTGGCTACACTCATGTATCCCTTTTAATAATACACAGATGGTGGACTTTTTATTTCGAAAACGTTCTGTGATGTAGCTCGAAAGAGCTTTTTTAATTATATACACAGTCTGGTTTGTTACAGTCTTCCCTCTGGCCTCGAACTTGTTAGAGGAGGGACCAGCAGAAGATGTGGTTTTCTACCTGGGGCGTACTCGTCTTCGTCTTGGTACTACAGGCGTTAGAGCTTCAGCCTCAATGAGGCTAGCTTGTGTAAGCGCGTATACATTGAATACACCAAGAGTAGTAGGAGTGTCCACTCCGCAAAGCTCATAACTCCATTCCACATACCACTCGCTTCCTTCCTTTAGGGTTCATCTCTCTTAGGGTAGAATTTAGCTGTCTTACCTTTGTTGCAGTTTCGCAACGAGATATAAACATTTATATAATACTAACAGACTTTGTGGTAGTTTTGATTCTCCCCGTATATCAAGATTCCATGTTCAAGGGTGCATCTGTGTTAAAAACTACATATTACGAGACGGGCCATCTGCAAAATGACACACATTTGAGATAAGAAAAATCAGAGTCGAGTTTTATCTCTCAAACCACACACATGTGTGTGCGTTTGGGTTAAGAAGAGTACCTTAAGACACTTGCCAGCGGTCCTTTGACCGAGGAAGTCGGTTTGATGCAGAAAAGTTGAAATTAGAAATTTTGTGGTTCCTGGTGTACGTCCTTGAAGACGTCGTTGGTGCTGTGATTTATGGGGTAAGCTACAATACACCATAATTTTGTTGCTGCATATATCAAGTACGTTTACTTGGTATATAGATGTCATATTTGCTTCGAACTTTTTATCAGTTGTGCCGCGATCGCGATTGAACTTGATTGAGAACATTTCATTACCTTTATGTAGATTTGTATATTTTTCATATTATAATAATTTCACTATTCTTTTTGTATATATATCACAGTGTTGTGTATTTTATTACCTAATATTAACTTTTCTTCTTCTTTTTCTGTTTTTTTTTGTGTGTTTAGGTTTCTCTGATAGTAGATACCTTTTTTCCATGTTCTTTTCCATGTGTAGTTGCGGTTTCCTTGTGGTAGGAGCCTTGTCGGTTATGATAACCAGTTAATATGTCGTTGTTTACGGTTTCCTTATGGTAGGGACCTTATCAATTATGATAACCATTTTATGTGTCTTGCTCACGGGTTCCTTATGGTAGGAGCCTAGTCGGTTGTGATAGCTATTTGTTGGGGTATTTCTTTTATCTGAAAAGATACCCAGTCGTCTGCCGAAAGACGATACCTAGTCTGCTGAAAGACTATTTCTTTGTCGAGGTTCTCTTATGCTAGAGACCTTATTGCGGTTATCACAACCATAGTATAGTTGGGGTATTTCTTTTATCTGAAAAGATACCCAGTCGTCTGCCGAAAGACGATACCTAGTCTGCCGAAAGACTATTTCTTTATCGAGGTTCTCTTATGGTAGAGACCTTATTGCGGTTATCACAACCATAATATATAGTCGGGTTTTCTTTTATCTGAAAAGTTGCCCAGTCTGCCGAAAGACATTTTACTTTTTACGTTGTACAAGGTTTATTTACTGTATACCTTTTTGCGGTTATCATAACTATATAGTCGGGTATTTCTTTTATGTAAAAAGATACCTAATCGTCTGTCGAAAGACGATACCTAGTCTGTCGAAAGACTATTTCTTCTTTACATTCTTTGTTCCAGGTGCTCTTCTGACAGAGACCTTCTTTTCGGGGTTGTTATAACCATTTATTGTATATATAATTCTTTTCTACTAAAAGATACCTAGTCTGCCGAAAGACTATTTCTTTTTTTTTACATTACTTTTTCGAGGTTCTCTTCTGACAGAGGCCTTTTTTGCGGTTGTTATACCCATTTACATTACGGTATATCTTTTATACTAAAAGATATCCAGTTATCTGCAGAAAAACGATTTTGTACTTTACATTAATTAATTTTCAAGGTGCTCTTTTTACAGAGACCTTTTTAAGGTTTTTTATAACCATCTTACATTGAGACTTCTTTTATACTGAAAGATAACTAGTCTGTCGAAAGACTATTTCTTTTTTATATACTTTATTTAAAGGTGCTCTTATGACAGAGACCTTTTTCGGGTTTGTATACACATTTCTTGCTGATTTTTTCATAGTGCTTTTAGTGGAGTATTGTATTTCTTTTGTCTAAGCATATACTCAGTCTGCCGAAAGACATTCTTACTTTTACTTTTTCAGGGTTTTCTTATGCTAGAAACCTTTTTGCGGTTAGTATAACCATTTACATTGGGGTATTTATTTTGTGAAAAAAGATACCCAGTCTGTAGAGACATTTCTTCTTTTGTGTTCGCTGGTGTTTTTGTGAGGGTGGAAAAAATATTTACGGTTAATGCAACCATTTTTCTTTGTTGAAATTTTCCTGATTGTAGGGACATTAGTAACAGATTGTAATCGTTTTATGTTGGGATATTTCTTTTCAATGATAAGATACCTGGTCTGTGGAGACTGTTTTTTTTTTATTTTGTTTGTGGTTGTCTTATTATAGAGACCTGCTTTCGACTAATACAAGTATCTCTTTGGTTTGTTTCTGTAACAAATCCAGGGATTTACAATTACTTTTACTCGTTCACAATCTTTTTCTTCTTTGTCTTGTCAGTTTTAAATATTAGCTGCTCCATTTTTGTCTAAACAATGGACACCCTCAAATTCAAGAGACGGTCTGCAAAGAATGCAATTATTCGTCATTGTAATTGGATTGCAGAAAATGTTTCATTGGTCGATATTGATTATCTTTTGAAAGTTCGTCGTGAGTATTTACAGGTTGAATATGATAAATATGAATGCGCACAGGATGCAATCGAGAATTTATTGGTAGATTCCGCTGAAGATAGCGAGGATCGAAACATTGTAGATGATTTGTTTTGTAAGGCAATGGGACTTATAATATGGGAGCCCGTCCTCTCATCATTTACGTATTATAAAGTAGGTAGTGCATCCCATTGTTCTTCTAGGTTACATGTGGGGGAAAGACCTTCCACACTTATTTCAGATTTATGCCATCTACTCAATGTAGTTAAATCTTCTCAAAATTATATGTTAAAAGACTCATCTTTTTCACAACCTCAACCTTCTTTCGAGACATCCACGTCTCAAATACCTCGTGTGATGGCGCCTAGTTCGTCAGGTCAGCTATCCTCGACTTTAGCTCATGTAGATACTGTCCCTAAGGCGTTACCTTCGGGCCTTAGCAGTATTGCATATTCCCTTCCACCTGTTGCAGTGGTAAATGATAGTGAGTCCTATAAGACTCGTGACGCTCATACAAACGCGAGTTCTTCTACGGGGCTATCCTTTAATGATTTACATCTCTCTGGGCCTCAGGCCCATTCTAATATTCAATCCTTGCCCAAGGATTTTTCTTTGCACGACTTCCATGATGGGGTGTCTGATGATGACGCTGCCAATACAGCTTCGCGGGGAGCTAACCCCGATACACTTGCTCGATCAAAATCTTGGCATTGTGAGCCAAAATTCTTGTCGTCTCGTGACAGAGACAAGTTTAAAGAATCTAATAACTTAGATATTGCTACCATAATTGGGTCAAAAGTTCCTAGAGTCGTACTACACCCATCTCTAGATTTAACATTCGGGGTACATACGTTTAAAATGTACTCCTATCTTTCTCGTTTACGCCGAGTAAAGGAATTTGTGTTTTGTTTCATCAGAAACGTTCGTAAAAAGCAAGCTGAATTGCTTATTGTTCAACACTTAAAAAGTCTCTCGTTTCCTCGTATATTGGAATCGTTGCCATCCGGTATTGCCAATCCGGATAATCAGTTGAATATTCCGAATTTATTTCCAGAGGAAATTATTCACCGTACGACAATTAGCGGTATGTTGAGGAATGCTACCATTCCTTATGCTAAAAAGCATCCTTTTCTTGTTTCTTCGAACAATCTAGTTGGTTTAAAGATGTTTAAAACACACGTACAGTTGGGCCATGTAGGGCCCCATGGTACGTCCAATTGTAGAGATCATTTCGGACTTAGTTGTTGCACATTTTATAATGTTGAAAGTCCCATCCATCATTGTGTTACTTGTTCGAGATATCTTTTTATTGCCATAGATTATGGGATATATTTTTGCTTAAAGCTTGCGTAGCTTTATTTGTTCATTTATTTGCGCCACGTTATAAAAATAACGGTTTTAATGTTTGGAGACTTATGACATTTTCTTTTGACATTGTACGAATTCTTTAAAGTACAAAGAATTCTTAGAAGTCGCACCACTTTTGTTTTTCGTTCGTTTCAAAATTGCCTTATTATGTATAGAAAGCCTTGTTTATTGAATAGCATAAATGTTCGTATTTTATCTATTCTCTTTATTTATTATTTATCGTAATTCTGATTTATTCTAATTGACTAAGTCTACTACTAGCTTATTCACTACTCCACTCTACTCAACCTGAGATATAATTTGCTAATTGCTTTTCAAATTATCATAATTATATTTTATGGATAAAGCTTATGGAAGAATATAGTTTCTTCATTTTACATTTTTGTCGTGATTATGTCTGTCCAGGTAGATTGCTAATATCTAGGGACAGTGTTATAATTCATACGTTATTTTCTTTTGCCTTTGCTGCTTATTCGTTTCGAATATTGTAATGGCCATTCGGGCTATAACTATTCTGTTTATTTGTCCTTAACTTAGTTGTTGTTGCGGAGAACCATTTCCTTAGGTTTGTTAACCAGGATATTTGTCTTCTCCCATTTCCTTGCTTTTCGAGAACTATAAGAAAGTTATTTGTAGGATTTGTATTGAGTGACGTCTCTCATCATGTGTCCGAGACTTTCTGATTGTTGCCTTCTAATCATATACATCACTTTTCTTTCTTTCCTCGTTCTTTTTCATACGGTCCCGTTGGTTAACTGGTCCGTCCATGATATCCTGAGGATTCGCTTGAGTAGTCACATCTCGATGGCGTCAAGTTCATGTATTGTATCCTAGGATAATAGAGGAATGCACTTCCTATAAGAGAGGAAATCTGTTTTATGTATAGTACTGATAATTGTATAATTGTAGTGATGTATATTTAGTATGTAGTTATGTATTTCTATTCTATTATCGTTTGTTGTATAAGTTTATTGTTGTATGTATAAGTTATTGTTCTTTGTGCTCTTTTGTTAATGTAATGCTTTGTAGAATTTTAAGTGTGGCGTTCGTTTCGTAACCGAAGAAGTGTTTACGGTTTCGGAATTTGTACAGTGCGTCGGGAGTGCAAAGTACAGTTATGTTTTATTGGCACGTATGCCAACGCGGGGAGAATGTTGCAGTTTCGCAACGAGATATAAACATTTATATAATACTAACAGACTTTGTGGTAGTTTTGATTCTCCCCGTATATCAAGATTCCATGTTCAAGGGTGCATCTGTGTTAAAAACTACATATTACGAGACGGGCCATCTGCAAAATGACACACATTTGAGATAAGAAAAATCAGAGTCGAGTTTTATCTCTCAAACCACACACATGTGTGTGCGTTTGGGTTAAGAAGAGTACCTTAAGACACTTGCCAGCGGTCGATTGACCGAGGAAGTCGGTTTGATGCAGAAAAGTTGAAATTAGAAATTTTGTGGTTCCTGGTGTACGTCCTTGAAGACGTCGTTGGTGCTGTGATTTATGGGGTAAGCTACAATACACCATAATTTTGTTGCTGCATATATCAAGTACGTTTACTTGGTATATAGATGTCATATTTGCTTCGAACTTTTTATCAGTTGTGCCGCGATCGCGATTGAACTTGATTGAGAACATTTCATTACCTTTATGTAGATTTGTATATTTTTCATATTATAATAATTTCACTATTCTTTTTGTATATATATCACAGTGTTGTGTATTTTATTACCTAATATTAACTCATAATGTGTATTATGAGTATACTTTTGCATTGAGTTTAATAATTTGTTTTTATATGACATATATATTCATATTTTTTATTTTTTGTATATTATTTCTATCTATAACGTGGTATATATACAATCGACAGTTTTGTTTTGTTTATGGTTCTCTTTTTGTGTGTAAGTTTGTACTACATATATTCTTCTTCTTTTAAGTTTATATTCTTCTTTATTTATAATTGTAGGTATATTGGGTTATGTATATTTATGGTTTATTTCACCTCTTTTTAAAATAGAGTTTTATACAGTCCACTTGCTTTCATTTCTTTTATTTTAATATACATACCCAATCCAAAAGGGGGCAACCAGCGTGTTCTAGATTGAACAAAATATCTTCTCTCCCCCTTCAGGATGACCCCAATTGTTATATTGAGGTCATCGTATGTGCAGAACGCAACAACCTTTAGACCTGTTACTTGGAGCGGTTGTTTTGTTCCATACTAAATCTCCTTCTTTGAATGGACTGAGTTTCTTCAAACGGCGATCAGCATGTTTATATTTTACTTTTTCGCGATCAAACATGCACTTTTTCCGATTTAAGTTACTAAAACCACGGCGAAAACGGTCCATGAGTTTTTGAAAATTCATTGGGGCTCTTTTTACACCAAAATGCATCCGTAAGTACCGATAAGTCCCGAACGGTGACACAAACACAGTTTTATCACGGTCAGCTTCCACAACATTAACTTGATGATATCCCGATCGTAAGTTTATGGTAGACATATAAAATGTTCGCTTCGCGTGTAATAAATCGTCCATACGCGGTAACGGATACGAGTCACTAGTAGTCACGGCGTTTAAACGTTGATAGTCCAAGCAAAGTCTCGTTATAACTTTTTTCGGCACTAATACAACCGGCGCGGTCCATACACTTTCACATTCATCGATTATGCCTTCTTCCAGGAGTTTACCTAACTCAGTTTTAACCACTTCCTACTGCAGTTGACATTCGGTATGGTGGCAGTGCGATTGGTGCGCTATTTCCAGTGTTAATGCGATGCTCTGCATAGGCTGTAGGCTCTCACCTATTCTCAAGGTATTCTTCCTACTTTCCTAAAATTCATCGAGTCGAGTTTGTTCATAATCCGCTAGCATCATTCCTTCATCTTGTCTCAAATTTTCACAAGAATGAATTTTAATAGGTACTGTACCTTTTTCTTTAAAAAACAACGGCTGTCGTGAAGAGTTTTATTAGGTGCATCTTGAAAAACTATAAACTTAACTTTCTAGGCACCATTTTATCTCTTATGCGTACATCAACTCGTTTGTTTCTACCAACACCATGTGTCTGTATCTATTAACCCTTAAATATATTATATAATACGTAAAACCGGTCTAGGTTGAGGTGAAATAAGTGTATCTACAGAAGAGAAATCTATTGAGGATATTTCCGTGTGGCTACACACTGGACAATTCGGCTCGAATGAAACCCGGTTTACCACAACCGTCTAACAGACTAACCGTACGCGAAGAACTTTCAATTACTTTCTGAGACGTCGGTCTGTCTTTAGATTGTTGATCACGTAATTTTCGACACTCATCCTTAGAATGACCGGGAATACGACGATAATTACAACGTGGTCGTTTTTCGTACGGTTGTCTACTGTGAGAGGTTTTATCCCCCTTAGAACTAGGTTTATCGAAATCTTCAATTTTTCTTGCTTCTATAAATAGCTCCGTAAAATTGGAAAATGTGTCTCGATAAGTCTTTTCTCTAATATATTGGAAAAATCAGAGTACGACTCAGAATGATTCGTACCAATCAAATGTTCAAGGTTTCTATTCTGCGTGGAACGCAAATTGTACAAATTATTTTGCATGGAAAAATTGGAAAGTACTTGCCAGTAACTAGGGATGTCGAATCTTGGATAAAATACCTCCAGCACCTTTCTGTATGGCAGAAAGTGGAGCAAAATATGCTTATAATAACACTATGTGGAAGATTGTAGGTCCTTTATATTACAAGACAATATTTGGTACCCGGAAAATCTTTTTAATTGTTATGTATGTGGATAGGATGTTATTGTAATATTATTCAAAATGAAAATTAAATGCTTTTGTATGGTTGAACCTTAAACGAATTATCTAATAAACTAGGGATATGGGTTAGTCAAATTGAATATGATTATGATTTGAATATGATTAGTATGATGTTATGTGGTTATAAAAATTGTATGGGGGAGTATAGTTATTAGATGAGGATATACTTATGAAGAATTATCTGACAGGGCGAGGGAGCATTAGGCATAAATAATAAAGTGACTTGAGAGAAGTAATAAACGTGGAAAAATAAAAAAATGTTTGACATATATAACTTAGGTGTCAGAAGATTGGAAATTGGCTTTAATGAAAGATTAGACAGATTAGAAAATTTGTAAAAGAACAAAGAAAAATAATTGAAGAGAGCTGGAAGTAAGAGAAGTTGTATGAGATATAGGTTATGAGAATAATTGACGATGGAGAGAAAGTAATCTCGGTGGAATGAGGACCATTAACGAATTACTTCAAGTCTTCGTACAAGTCCAATCTTAAAGATTCCGGGATATTGAGAGTGTGGTTATGTTGTTTCAAATCTTAAGAGTAACTGTAAATGTTTTCTCTTTTTTAGTGTGTTCTAGAGAGCATGATTACAGTGATCTACAGGTTCTCTATATATGTAGCACTACAGTTGGAACATTTGAGTTTGTAAACACCGCTCCGTTGATAGGTTTTTTCGAGTTGGTGAGATACTGACCCAACTTGTTGGGTACTGTTGGGTACTATTGGGTAGAAAGAAATTTGGATGTTAATCGTGAGATTAGTTCATAATGATGCGATTTTTAATGTCTCCAGAAAAACTCTAATGATGATATGGTAAAGAAGTACAAATGGGTCTGGTCGTCACATCTCTGGCAAACGCTGCTTCTTGTAAGATTCTGAGCTGTTTTTTGTGAATAAGTTTTATCGTTCTTTGTAGATTCTGACTAGCAGAACGCTATATCTTCTTGTTAACACATTTACGGTATTATCCAGATTTCCTGCTACACATAGACTCAAGTTCCATTTCATAGGCAGAAATTCTATTTTTTATTATATATTATATATTGATACACTATTGGTAATGCAAATTACGAGCGAAAGGATTAGTTAGGAATTCCCCTTGGTTTTTCTACTGTTATTTCAGACAGTCCTGACAGAAAGTACCTCTCCGCTGTTTGCAGCCGCCCATTGGGGTGAAGGTCTTCCTCTACACCGTCGTCCTATTAAGGTCTTCAGCCGTATTCCTAGGCAGATGTTCGTGTTATACCCCACGAACCTGGGTTCCATTCTGAACTTAGCCATATATTCACTCCAGCCAGCTAAAGTGCTGGCTGCTAACCCCTGTGCCGTGCACGCTCCAGATTTAAATTATACACACGAAAAATAGGGAAGGTGACTATATTCTGTTGAAGCTGACTGTTGTTTACGTGGTTGTTTGTTTTGGTACTCGGATGATGTTTTATTCTTCATATACTTCACATGTATTAATATCGTTTTAGGTTGTCAAAATTGATTTGTAGGTAAGGTACAAACCATTAAAATAAATTGTTATTTCTTTTTAACCTATTTCTTTATTATATCGGTATAGTAGTAGCAGCACAAAAATTAAAAAATTATTTTTTGTCACACCTCTAAAGAAACGACATATTATTTTATTCCACTCAAAAATATTATTCTGCAGCCATATATCAGGTCATTAGCCTTTTTTTTTGAGAAACAATCTGTAAAAACCACGTTATGCTTTCGCCAAGTTTAACCAGCGATGACAAATTCGAGTGAGATTCGAGACAGAAAATGATGAGAATGTTTTTACTTCGCGTCTTTAAGTTTGTCTTCATCTTTTTACCTCCGGAAACAAAAATAGTCGGCACATCTATTTAAAACACCCTCATATTTACAGTCATCTGCTTCTGAAATTCTTCGGTATTTATAGCCGCGACACAGACTTAGAGTGAAATGTATTCATCTCTTTTCCAATGGATATGATACTTATAATAGACCACAAGAATGATTTTGAACGGCGAAATAATACTTCAAATTTATATATATATATATATATATATATATATATATATATATATATATATATATATATATATATATATATATATATATATATATATATATAAGAGTAAGGAAAAAGAAGTACTTGTGACTCGTTTGGAAAAAATATATAAATGTTTTGGATGGGTTGGAGTCAATAAAAGGGGCTATTGGTTAACTATTTATTATCTCGAGCTTTCAATTGTGTTTACAACTATTATCAAGAGCTGCTAAAAAAGACAAAATATCTTACAAAGTTGAGCTAGAAAGAAAAAAAAAAATTTTGTTAACTCACCAAATAAAATTAGTTTGTTTAATAAAATTGCTGCAAATACATCTCAAAAAGAATTAATACAAAAATGTCCTTATCTAATAAATGCTTCTCTGAAATTTTAATATAATTTTTAAAACATTTTCTTAACACAAAAACAATTGAATTTATAAATAATTTAAAGTAGCGACCAATTACAAATAAGCCTCAATGTCATAAATGCCAACTTAAAATTTTTATTTTTGACAATTATATTGCCAAAAATAAAATTGTGTTTAAAAATTATTTTTTGTTTAGTAACAAAAAAGAAGAAGATTGATTCACCATTGATAGATGTCTAAAAAAATGTAACAGATATATGGAAAATTATAATTATTAAAAAATTATTAAAAAATTTATAATTATATTATTTCTTTATAATTTATATATGACTTGAAAAATATCACATTTTGATTTAATTTTCCATATATCTTATACTAACTCTATAAGTTATACAATATTATAAATTTACAAAATCACCGATGTTTACTGGATCGGTTGTAGTCTCATTGGTATCAATCACGATTGAATCAGTATCCATTTCGGGAAAACTTCCTCCAGCTGATCGGGTGATGAATTGGTATTGAAGGAATAGCAGGCTATCGAAATGCTTCCATTTTGACTTTCAGATAGCCTGGGACTCTTATTCACCTGAGCAAATGCGTGGTTTCTGCTTTAGTTCATTGCGGAAGTTGTCTCGGAGTGATTTCCACTTTACTTTAATAGCTTCTCCTGAAAGAAAAAGACAGATGAATTTTTTATTAACACATATTTTAAAGTTTTGTTTTAGATATTTTGCTACTGGGGCATCTTTCAGAAGTCTAGGATTCACCTTCAGAATGGGAGCAAGTACAGTCAGCGGGATCGTACACGAAATAGTAGACGCAACTTGGGAAACACTCCATCTTATTCACATACCAGTGGCCACGGAAGGAACATTTAAGAAAATTGCCAAAGATTTTTTTGAGAGATGCAATTTTCCCGTTGCCTCGGGGCTATTGATGACAAGCACTGCCAGGTAAAATTTTCTCTACATTCTGGGACTATGTTTTATAATTATAAACCTTGTTTTCCAACAATCGTTCTGCAAGTCGTGGCCGATACAGACTATCGCTTTGTCGCAATTGAGGTTGGTAGATATGGAAAACAGAGGAACGTTCCGTAATTCATCGCTTTTTCATTTGATGGAATCTGAAAGTTTAAATATTCTTTCTGATGACGACCAATCGAGAACACAAATCACAGCTCCCTTCGTTTTCGTAGAAGATGAAAATCCTCTACCTCAACATTTATTGAAACCTTATCAAGACCGGTGTTTGACACCCGAACAAGAATATTTCAACATGCTTCTTTTAAGAGCCTGATCACAATATGATCATTTATAAATAAAGAATTAACAGCCGAGAGATTTGCAACGTTATCTATACATTACAGGTTATTTTCCACTCCAATGGAAAGTTGCTCAAATTGTTCTGATTCCAAAACTTAATAAGGATCACACGGAAGTATCTACATACCGCCCTATTAGCTTGTTGCCTAATATATCCAAAGTATTTGAACGGCTTTTTCTGAGAAGACTGGAGCTTATTTTATATGACAGTAATGTTTTACCGAATTATCAGTTTGGGTTTAGGAAACAACATGGTACTATCCAGCAAATTCATAGGGTGGTAAAGACTATCAGAAATTCGCTTGAACAAAAAAATTACTGTACTGCTGCATTTCTAGATGTCTCTCAAGCATTCGACAAAGTTTGGCATGTAGGTCTTATCTCCAAAATTAAATCTATATTTCCTCATCCCATAAGTTCACTTTTAAGATCCTACCTGACAGATCGATTCTTTCAAGTCAAAAGAGGTGGGGAAATCACTAACCTGATTCCAATTTGTTCCGGAGTTCCACAAGGAAGCATACTAGGACTCACCCTCTACTTAATATACACATCAGATCTCCCAACGACGACCAATACAACAATTGCTACATATGCCGATGAAACAGTTATCATGGCTTCAAATTCTACAGCAGCTGAAGCAGCCCAGGTATTACAAAATCACCTACTTAAACTAGAGAGCTGGCTTAAGCTGTGGCGAGTCCAAGTTAACAGTTTAAAATCAACACAAATAACGTTTACTTAAAAAAAAGGTGTCGCGCCACCAGTTTCTATAAACAACACTCCACTACCAGTTAATACCGTCGTTAAATACTTGGGAATCCATTTGGATAGCAAACTTAATTGGGGCATCCACATCTGGAAGAAACGCCTTCAACTTAGCTTAATCTACAGGAAAATGTATTGGTACATGAGTCGAAAATCAAATCTTAGCCTGGAGAACAAACTTCTGATATATAAATGTATTTTAAAACCGGTATGGCAATATGCAGCACAAATCTGGGGTACAGCAAGTAATACCAACATACAAAAACTTCAACGTTTTCAATCGAAAGTACTGCGCCAGATCTGTAATGCCCCTTGGTATATCACGAACCATAGATTACACCACGATTTACAGCTGCCAACAGTTTGCGAAGCAATATCTGCTGTAAACTCTGTATACAAGAACAGACTATGCTGCCATCCAAATCCGCTGGCCACGGATCTGCTCAACATTTCACACGTAAGAAGATTAAAACGACCAGACCCTTTGGACCTCTAGTAAATCAGGAAAAATAGAGCATAGTGTCATGGTGCGGTGAAATAACAAGTTTCTATTCTGGTGTTTTCTAAATCTTTGCTTAATTTGTGTTTTTAGCCTTGTATTTCTCATATGTGTGTCAGTGATGTTTACCTGTATTAAACTCTGTTTGTTAAGTGAAAGTTTAAACTAATTGATATATCATAGATTATATTTATATTATATTTTACCTGGATGCTCGCCACTGGGCAGCTTCCCACTATGTTATTGTACATAAATTATACATATTGCTTATTGTTTATAATGAGACAGATTGCAATAAACATTGGATGTTAAATAATAAAAAAAAATTTATACATTACCACGCGCCAGAAGTGGTAGGAAGAGACAATAGACCAGCTCATACAGCTACTTTCGTCCGAGATGTTTTCAAGATTTACGTATGCACAAACAGAATGTAATTAAGGACTTATTCAAATTAAAAACATGCCCTAATAATGCTATGTTTATTAATTTAGTCATTAATGCTAATAAACAGTTTAATTGCAACGAGAGGGTTTTAGGGAGAAGCCCGGGGGTAGAAGTAACAAAATGTTTGGCATATTTTTGGGGTCTCAAAATTGAGCAAAATTGAGCTCGCCCGTTTCGGTATTAAAGATCAAATCTCTGACGACTGGACAGACATTAAAAATATAGTTATAATCTGTATATTTTAATACAGTAGACTCCCTCTATAACGAGAACTGAAATGACAGACTAATTACCTCGTTATAAGCGGATCTCGTTATATCCAACAACAATAATACTGTGCATACATATGAATATGTAGTTTTCTAAAACATTAACTTTCTATAGTGAAGCCATTCGGAGCAATATAAGATGCTAATAAATATTGTTTGAATGGCGTTTTTGAAAAAAAGTTGTTTACTTTTATTGTCAATGAAATACATTAAAACAAAAAAGAGTAAGAGTTGTTTAACTTTATTGTCAATGATATACGTTAAAACAAAAAATCTGTATTCTGTAAATCTGTATAAAGCGTATTTTTAAGAATAACATAAACTACTGCGTCTGCAATTGGTAAGTCTGTCATTTTTGACTACTTTAAATTATCCAGTATTATATCTATCATATTTTCTAAAGATATGAAACAGTTTTATGCTTCTTCATTAGCGTTTTTTCTTTGAATAAAGTTTATGACAACCTTTAAAACACTTTCCACATCTTGTCTATTAGGACCTATATTATTAGGTGTGAATGGTCAACCTTCTAAAATGACACTTCCGACTAAGAATCATAAATTGTAAGAAGTTTATTGCGGACGGCATTTAAAAAGGGTATTTATTTATAGCTACGGTCGGGACAAAACGTAAAAAACACGTTTTTCAATCTTATTTTCGCTCGTTATAAGCAAATTTACCTCGCTATAGAGGATTATAGTATAATCGAAATTTCACGTTACATCTAATGTACCTCGTTATAAGCGAAAACTCGTAATAACCGTGTTCGTTATAGAGGGAGTATACTGTATAACATTTTTTCGAGATGTAGTTTAATAAACATTTTATATTTTGTTTTTGTGATTGTTAATTTTTTTCATTTTGTATCCTTAGGAAGTGAAATAAAACGGATTTTTTCAAACCAAGGTTAAGAAATTGTAAATCGTAGCTCAAGAACTAGAACATAATAAAGGAAGAGAATTAATTGTTTAGTCGTATTTTTGTTTAAGTCAAAACACTTTTTTTGTATTTATAAGTTCAACAAAAATCAAGATGTTTATGCCAAAAGATTTTAATTGTTTGATCCTCGTATAAAGTTTAATTTGCAATGAATAGTGACATCACAATTTGAAAGAGCTATTGCTTTTCTGCAATCACACAAAACATTGAACATACGGAAAAGGTTAGTGAGCTGACGGTGGTGTATGCAATAAACAACATCACAACGAATGCAGCCTTGAAGACTGACACAGTTTGCACTTAAAAAAATTTGACAAGCGTTTCGACCTTGACATGTTTAATCATCATTTGAAAATAATCCGATGACGACGATGACGACGAGACGAGCGGGCGGGTGGGGTGCGTTCGTAATACCAATGCAATTTTACATTCTCCGTTGTCCTATTTTTCAATATTTGTAGGTGTAAAAACGCTATAATTTCGTTAAAGGTCATTTCAGTCGATCATAAGCCTAGTTACATTTTTATCAATTCATAAAGATAGAAAATATAAATAAACATATTATGGAAGATTATCAATTTGGGTAAAATTTTTAAAATATTTTTATGACTTATAATATTAGCAAATTTCATGTATTTACGAATTATATCACTCATTTGCTGATTGAGGTTTATTTAATACGGGCATAAATTTCTGACTACCTACTATTTTTGTTTGAATTTACAAAGTTGTATTTAAGTCTCACGTTTTTACACTTGCTTAAGTGTGGATTTATTAATTTTTATTGTCCTATACTGGATTAGAAAAAAATAGATAATGGTCAAATATCATTGAATGCAGATTTACTATCACTTACAGGTTATATTTCACGACTGTACGGTTTGACTAAAAAACTAATAGACCCATCTTATTATTATTAATTGCTGTTAAGATAGACAGGTATTTGAGTTTGAGAAGATCAAGAGAAAGTAGGATCGTATTGAAGACTTAATTATAAGAACAACATATCATAATTAAAATACATATGTATTTTTAATGTTTTACATAAAACAGAAAAAAACCTAATTTCTTTGAAAGAATTTGTTTGAATGTGTAGGTTAATTTCCATTAAAGGTCTTTTTTATAAAAATAAACAGATATTTTACATTAACATTTATGTAATTTTTTAAAAATTTTTTTACATAATGTAGTTTGTATGCTAAACTAATAGGGTATGAAGGGAATATATGTTGTTTTTGTGAAAAATCTCAAACAAAACGTTATTAATAAATTCATTCGTAACAACTTACATCCACAGCTGGCGACAATAAAAAACATCACTGCTACGTATGTTGGGCAAAGGTAGGTTTTGCATAAAATCAAAGATGAGTAACATTATCTTATTTTGTTGGGCATCTTGCTTTAGTTTTCTTTTAATTTCAGTAAACTTTTCATCCTTCTTCAAATGTAGTTTGTGTGGTTTAAATTAATCATGCACTTAAGATTGTTCCTAAAATCATACATGCCAGAATTTAGAAGAAATGCAAAGGGGATATCGGTGAGATGCAATTTGGATTCCGCAAATTCCATGAGTACACGTAAAGCACTTTTCACCTTACAAGTCCTACTTCAGAGATGCCGCGATGTCAGTTGTGATGTTCATATTTGTTTTATTGCCTACGCATGACTAAGGCATTTGACCGTTGTCAGCACCAGAAGATGTTCGCCGCCCTACAAAGAGTAGGATTGGATGAGAAGGACATTCGGATCATCATAAATTTATACTGGAACCAGCGTGCTCAAGTCAAGGTCGAAGACCAGCTGACCAACCAAGTGAAGATCATGCGAGGAGTAAGGCAAGGCTGTGTGCTCTCGCCGACTCTTTTCAATATATACTCCGAGGAAATTTTTACTGAAGCCCTTACAAACCTAGAGATGGGAATCCGAGTGAACGGTGAATACATCAATAATATCCGCTACGCCGATGACACTGTGTTACTAACAACCAGCCTAAATGATCTACAAGCCTTACTAGACCGAGTGAGAACTGTGAGCGTAACTTACAGACTAGACCTTACTATTAAGAAAACTAAATTCATGGTTGTCAGCCGTGCAAATTTAGATCCCGGGGCACTAATGGCAGGTAGCGAAGAGATCCAGAGAGTCGACAGATTCACTTTCCTCGGAACTACCCTCAACTCACAATGGGCTTACGCTCAAGAGACTAGATCTAGAATTGAAATGGCACGGTCTACATTTATCAAATTGAGATCCTTGCTGTGCCGCAGTGATCTCAGTTTGGGAACAAAGATGCGGATAGTGAGGTGCTACGTTTACCATCTTGGACTCTTAGAACCTGAGTTTTGACTTTAAGAAATGAAAATCTTATTAGAACTGTCGCGTCGGTTCTTTGGCGTTTTGACAGTTTTTGAGTAACACCTTTAGTTAGAAAGGCACTACTCTTCTGAAAATCATTAATTTAAGCCATTAATACCGTTAATTTGGACTTCAAATAAACCATTTTGTACCCTTAGAGCGGGAGTTATGGAGTTGAACCCTAGATTTGGCCCTCTGGGCTAAAATATATAAATGGGCCTTTGACTTAATGTTCACATATGAAACATTTTCTTTGCGTAGCTATGATTCTTTGAAACAGTAATGAAACATATTCAATTTCTTTTTTCTTCTTTAACATTACATTCAGATACTGAGCCATAAGACTAAAAAATCGGATGGAGTATCGATTCTTGGCTGCTTTTTACTTCTTTAACTCTTGAATTTCACATTTCACCTCTAAAGTCGACTTTGAATCAAACGAATACCTCGTGTAGCATTTTCTTAATAGATAGCGTCCTAGAGCGACATCAAAAAAATCAGATAATTTTTCAGCTTTGGATTCTGATTCAACAATCTTATTAGCACTTTATTGGAAAAAATCCCGCATCTTACATACTTTTTAGCTGCACTGCCATAAGATATTCTGAGTCTCCAATGAAACATGTTTACATATCGAATGCACTGGAAATCTGATATTAGCATTAAAAAAATTAAAAGTAAACCTTTATAAAATAAGCAAGATTAAAATATTACTACACATTAATAAATAATAAATATATTTTTCGTACCCTAAAATATTTAGTTTTAATAAAAAAATGAAAAAAAAATTAAAAAAAGCATTTCGTAAGTTCATTCTAGTCAATTATTAGATTTAATTATCTATGCATATTACTAGATCAACATCTTCGATAGGTATATGAATTAAATCATAAAGTAAAAATACGCTCTCCTTATTTTAGCTAAAATAATAGGAATGATGTCACGAAGTAATTTGTATACCTGGGAACGCTCGTCAATACTGAAAATGACACTACCGCAGAGATAAACCGCAGAATTTGCACAGTTATATCAAGAAATACAAAAGTAAAACTCTACAAAACAATAATACGCCCAGTCCTAACATATGGTTCAGAAACCTGGACTTTAACAAAAAGCAATGAAAGCATGTTAGGATGTTTCGAAAGAAAAATACTAAGGCGCATCTATGGAGCGGTAAATGAAAACGGTGTCTGGAGAAGACGATATAACTTCGAACTCTATAATAGGATATACCAGGAACCAGATATCGTAAAACACATAAAGATAGGACGTCTGAGGTGGGTAGGCCATGTAATGCGGATGGAGCAAACCGACCCAGCTAGAAAAACGCTCCTTGATAGACCTATTGGTCAAAGAAGAAGAGGAAGACCCAGAACAAGATTCCTAGATAACATCGATGAAGACATGAGAAATATGGAAATACGTGCTTGGCGGAGGAAGGCGATGGATAGGGACGACTGGAGAAAAATTCTTGGGGAGGCTAGGACCCACACAGGGTTGTAAAGCCAAAATGATGATGATGATGTCACGAAGTAACACATTATCTGTTGTTCAGCTTTGAAATGAAAAGAAACCCTAGAACACACTTGGGCAGTCGACCAGTCAAGCACGGAAATGTGGAACAACTGCAAGGAGGCTCTGAAATTAGCAGCCGAAAGTACATTGGGAATATCCCGAACCCAAGAAAGAAACGACTGGTTCAACCAAGACTGCAAAAAAAATAACAGATGAGAAGAACGAGGCATTTAGGACCATGCAACAACGAAAAACTAGAACAACAATAGATAGATACAAAAACTTAATCCTAACCGAGCTAGTAGCAGCAGCAGAACGAATGGGGTTACAGATAAATCAAAATAAAACCAAATTCATGGCGACTAACACAAACACAAGAGCTGGAAATGTTGACACAAATTTAATCATCAATGACCAAAACTTCGAAGCAGTCAAAGAGTTCATATATCTAGGGACATCGGTTAACCCCAATAATAACACATCTGAGGAAATAAAAAGGCGAATAATAATTCCAAACAGGTGTTATCATGGTCTATCAAAGTACTTAGCTAACAAACGTCTGTCTCAAAAAACTCGTATAAGGCTGTATAGAACACTGATAGTCCCCGTTCTCACATATGGATCAGAGGCATGGACGCTAACGAAAACAGATGAATCCGCTCTATCCATTTTTGAAAGAAAGGTGCTACGCAAGATATTCGAAGCGGTCTGTGAGAACGGAATATGGAGGCGTAGGTATAACTTTGAACTGCAGAATATCTACAAGCATACGTTTGGTGGTAAAGATATTACCACTATAATTAAGCGAACCGCCTGCAGTGGGCAGGACATGTAGCCCGGGCCCCTGAGTCAAACATGATAAAAAAGATTCTAACAGCGCAACCCGTGGGAATGAGAAGACGGGGTAGACCAAAGCTGAGGTGGATGGACGGGGTAACACAAGATGCCTAGAAGATCGGAGTCGGCAACTGGAAAATGCAAGCGAGGGACATAATAGAATTGAGAAGGTCGAGGCCCTCTAAGGGCTGTAGCACCAAGATGATGATGATGATGAGCTTTGAAATAGAACGAGAAGACTTCTATTTATTAACAATAATAAAGAGGCTTTATTGCCTACAACAATACATAATTACATACTACGGTGCGGTGCTACTCTTACGATGTCTCACAAATCTCTGACGCTCCACACCAAGGCAAGCTTACTCGCTCTTGTCTCGCAAGCAAGTAATTTGATTAACTCAGAGACTTGCACACTCCTTAGAATGACATTCGGGTGTTACAATTCATTGAAGCGAGGTGTATTGATTCGTGTTATCAGGAACACCTTTCCCTCCTATAGCATTCTGATGCGCGATAGATAGTCACTATCAGCCAAATACTTTTCGTGTGGAAGTTCTGGGAAGAACTCCAATACGATATCCTAACAAGATCAATGCAGGCTAGAGTGAGGCGCTCGTTTTCTGCTTTTTTTAGTAATGTATCATCAAACTGAAATGGCTTGCTCTGGCCTCAATTCTCCGCTCCGGGCTGGGCGAAGTTTGGTGACTCGTTGCCCGAGGATGTGGGCCCTTCGTGGTTTTGGGGTTTTGTTAATTTTTTTGAATGGCTGTCGCCTTCGTGTTGGTATTTTTTAATTTTTTAATTATTCATAATAATAGTAAAGTAATAAACATCATTTATTTAAATTTTCAGTGCTGCGTGGCTTCTTCTGTTAGTAAAGCTACGAATTTTCTACACTTTATGTGTTTGCCAGTATTTGCTGTATTGGTCTTTTGTGCTTTCATCGATGGAACGCATCATATCTTATTATCTCTTATTATCATCTTATTATGTGATTCTCTAATTCTACAAATCTTATTCTGGCTTTTTCTACCGTTTTATCTATCACCCTTACTTGTTGCAGTTATCTAAACAGAAAGGATTCAGCGACATATCTAGGTAAATTTGCTGCTTTTCTGAGGATCTTATTGTGGGCTGCTTGTATTTTCTTTTTATTTGAATTGCTTATGTGTCCCCATGCGAGAGATGTGTATTTGATTATTGGAAGTATGATGCTGTTTATCAGTCTTATTTTCGTTTTTATGTGCAGTTTGCTTTTTCTACCTGCGAGTCCTATTATTGCTGCTCTGGCTGTTGCTGTTTTCTGGATGGTTGTGTCCACGTATTGCGTGAATGTTAAGCCTTGGTCCATAATGACTCCTAAGTATTTCGCTTCTCTTTGCGATTCGATTGGATTATCTTACACTAACAGCTGTTCCTCTGGGGTTTCTCTTTTCTTTTTAAATGTGATTGCTAGTGCCTTCTATGAATTGATTGCTATTTTTCATTGGATACATAATTCTTTAATGTTATCCAATGCTGTCTGTAGATTGTTGACCGCTATTTCTAAGTTTCTGTGTTTGGCCGCAATCTCTGTGTCGTCTGCATAAAGGCTGAGTAGTGTGTCTTGTCTCGCATAAGCGCTTACTCACACATACAGCCTCACACATATACATTAAACGCTTATGCGCAGTAAACTTGTATCAATACTTACTCTACATACAATATAAATATATTACATTTGTCAACATCTGTAATGTATGGGATTTGTTACAGTATTCCTACATATGGAATAATTGCTTGGGGCCCAGTTCAAGATACTAATATGAAAGTTCTTAACTTTTCTCTCTCTTTTAACATTGCCATTTCTCACTTTAATACTGCTTAAAAATATTCTTAAATGAATAAGTATGCCAAGCAGAAATACTTTTGAGATTTGATTTCAATACAGGGCTTGCACCATCCCCTTATACGTATTTTGAATAATTCTCTCTCCTGTTGCCGATCAGAATGTAGCTTCGACTATTTTTAAAATAATTTTAAACTGTTTATCCTTGTTTAGCGTCGTGTTATGTACAATTTTATGTTTATGACATTCTGCGATTGTTAGATAGCCCAAAATTGACGAAATGCCGCTGAAGATGCTCTAGGAAGCGAAAGTACTTGGGTAAGATTTAATTAATAAAACTGTGCTCGATATCTGCCTTTATTTTATCAAAGTTCATTTCCGTTTAAGTCAAAATATTTAACGCGTTTCGTATTAATTCTTATTTATAGTAAAAACTCTCTATTGCAATAATATTTGACTTGTTCACATGCCTGAAGTCAATTCCATCGACAAAGAAATGAATTAAATTACAGACTGGTCGATGTGGAGTGTCTTTATTCTTGAGTTACGGTGACAATTACGCCGCTAACCAGTGAGGTCCTGTTGGCATTCCCAATGTCATCCCGTCGCGTTGGCTTCTTTGTACATTCCTCGGCCTCTATTAGAAGGTCGATTAGACACGAAGACTCTTTAGCCAGGGTCGTAGTTCCCACTGACGTCATTCCTCAAATAGCGTAGATTTTCTGATTATGTTACACATATTTACAGAAGTATGTGGTGCTATTTTTAGAATGTTATATTAGTACTATTTTGTAAACATGTCATTGATGAATTTTATTTTATTTATCGTTTGGTTTCATAATAATTAGTAACATAGTTTTACTGGTTTTACAGATATAACTTGTAAACAAATTTGTACAAATGTATAACAACGTAATTACCTAAAGATAAAGGGTTCGCAGTAAAAAAAACATATTTCTAATAATATTATGTATACAAATATTGTAGATAGATATGAAGTTAAAAACTTCTTCTTAAGTACAAACTGAAGGACAAAACAACTGGACACCTTTATCCTATGGCAATAATATTTAAATAAGATTGTATCAACATAATAATATTTCCAATAATCGTAATGTATTGTTGGATTTAGTTTTTTCTAATGTTAGAGAGCTAAATATCTTAAAAACAAGTGATCCCCTTGTCGATCCTAGCATCCATCATGTGGGTTATGAATGTTGCTTAAACCTCGATGTAAAAGAAACAAATAGAAATAAGTTGGTTTATGATGAGTTGTTTTATGATTTTCGTAATGGCGATTACATTGCGCTTAAGAACTTCCTTGCTTCCATAGACTGGCAGGTATGTATGGTTAATGATATTGATGTTGCTACAAAATTATTCTATGAAGTTCTCTTTATAGGAATTGCTTACTTTGTGCCATTGAAGAAATATAGAACTTCAACTTTTCCCAAGTGGTTCTCTGCTAATCTTAGAAGACTGACTGGAGAAAAAATAATTATGCTCACTATATTTATGTTAATTATCGTTCTGATGATGACTATATTAGATTTTTCCACCTAAGAGCTGAATGTAAACAGCTGTGTGAAATTTGTGTCAGCGACTATATTAAAGGTATAGATACTGGCCTAAGAAATGATCCAAAATCATCTTGGAAGTACATCAATGATAAGCGATATAGTCATAACTTACCTAACTCCTTATTTTATCAAGTCCAATCTGCAAGAAATGTTCAAGACATAGCTAATTTATTTACGAACTTCTTCCAAACTGTGTATTCACCAAATTACAACAACCTTTACGTACCTATCCATCCATTAAATAGCAACTTTAGTACAAATATTTATCCTTCTAAGATTACCATGGCTGATATTGTTAATGGCATAAATGAGCTGCTCAATAAGCTTACTGCTGGTTCAGATGGAGTGCCTAATTTTTTATTAAATAAGTGTGTCTGTACCCTTGTAATGCCATTTGTTATATTGTTTAATAGATCTCTAGAAACCTCTATGTCTCCTTCTTCATGGAAAGAAAGTTATGTTGTTCCTATATTTAAAAATGGTCAGAAAGACAATATTGAAAATTATCGTAACATACGTATACAATCTTCAATCCTGACATTTCAGGATTTTTCGATGTCATCTTGGATATCATTCTTCAATTCATCAATGGACTTTTTCCATATAAAATTAATCTCACGAAACTGCTGTAACACCATTCGCTCTTCTTCTTCTTCTTCAAGTGCCCTGTCCGTTGCGAACGTTGGCTATTAACATGGCAATTCTGATCTTGTTTGAGGCGCTTCTGAATAGTTCGACCGATGTGAGCCCGAACCACTTCCTCAGATTTTGGAGCCATGAGTGTCTTCTCCTGCCTGGCCCGCGCTTACTGTCTATTTTTCCCTGGACAGTCAATTTCAGTAGACGGTACTTATCGTGTCTCAATATGTGGCCTAGATATTCAAGCTTTCTTTGTTTAATTGTATTCACGATTTCATTCTCCTTTCCGATTCTTTGGATTACCTTTATGTTGGTGACATGTTCGGTCCAGGATATACGAAGAATGCGTCGGTACACCTACATTTCGAATGCTTCTAGTTTTCTCGTGAGCGTCTCCGTCAGCGTCCAGGCCTCCATACCATACAGTAAGATCGGAAAAATGTAGCATTTAACTAGACGTAGTTTTAGGGGAAGAGACAAATCCCTGCTTATGAGAAGCTTTTTCATATTGCTAAATGCTGCTCTAGCTCGTTCTATTCTCGCCTTAATTTCTGTGGCCTGTTCCCATTTTGCATTTACGTTGGTGCCAAGGTACACATAAGATTCTACATGGTCAATTAGTATGTTACTTTTCCGTAACTGTCGAGCAGGCTGTTGCTTCCTGCTTATCAGCATCCACTTTGTCTTTGAAGTTGAGGCTCAGTCCGTATTCCTCACTAACTGAATAAACTCTTTCCATTACCTGCTGTAATTCGTCTATGGTACTGGCAAGGATCACCGTGTCGTCGGCATTTCTTATATTGTTCGTTAACTCGCCGTTTATTTTTATGCCCTCATTTGCATTTTTCATACATTTGTTAAATATTTCTTCGGAATAAATATTGAATAGGAGTGGGGATAATATACACCCCTGACGGACACCTCTTTTGATCTGTACACTTTCAGTGAGTTCGTTGCCAATTTTTGCTCTTGCTGTTTGACCTCCTTTATAGTTATTAGTCTCGAATAACTGGTTTATCAGGGACCAATTGAAGCCAAGAGGGTGGATCAGTTCCATGGTAATCTCTAATCGCTAATCTCTCGATATGAACTAACTTGGGTTTACTTCTAGCTAAAAACTGAATTCAGTAGATTAGATCGTTTATATTGTGCCGGATGGTGGGCCTTCCAGTTTTGTTGAATTTTCGGACAAAGTAATTTCTTATGTGTAAGATTGTATAACCATACTGGGTCACCTCTTTCGAAAGTTGTACCTGTAGTAGGCATGCCGAGCCTGGTCTTGGCTTCATTACTTTGAAGCTTAAAACTTTTACGAGCAAATTCGTAGACTTTTTCCAATTTTTATTTCAAATTTTCCATATACGTCAGGGATGAACGTTCTTCTTCACAGGAAGGCAATATTTTAAAAACAAGATCTTGAGGAAGCTTCATTTCTGTTCCAGAGATCATCATCAATGGAGAATAACTGGTTGCTTTATGTTTTTAACTTCTATAGGCTAACAGAAATAGAGGAATTAAAGTATCCCAATGTTTTTGATTATCAGTTGCAAACATTGAAAGGTATTGATTAACAGTTCTATTATGTCTTTTGACCATTCCGTCGGATTGAGAATGGAGAGGCGTAGTGCGAGTTTTCTTAATACCCAAGATTTTCATGAATTCTTGTCATAATTCTGATTTAAAATTTTATCCTTGATCAGAATGGAACTCCATTTCTTACTACGACGTGTGTTATCAATGCTTCTGCTACTGTAGGCGCTTCTTAATTGGAAAGGGATGCAATGTCAGTCCATTTTGAAAAATATTCCATTGCAGCCATTAAGTACTTGTTTTCTCTCTCTGTCATCGGAAGTGGACAGAGAATATTCATTGTAAGTTTTGCCAAAGGCTCTCCTTAAAGATATTGTGACATTTTACCACGATTTCTTGCTCTAGGACCTTTTCTACCATTACATAAATTATATATCTTATACCAATCTTCTACATCTCGGTGACAATTAATCCAGTAAAATCTTTTTTACTGGAACTCTAACCAGTGTTCTTTTGACTCCGAAATGTCCTCCAGAAAGGCTGCTATGAAGTTCTGTGAAGGCTTAATGTGTGATTTAGACAGTACCACTCTACCACTTGTTGAACTGTACGTACTTCATCGGAACTTTTCCACTTCTGATAAAGTAGACCATTAAAAAGATACAGAGATTCCCATTGAGCCCAATACTACTTTATAGTTCCACTGTATTGGGTTATTTCCTTCCAAATAGGTCTTACTCGATTTTTAAGCTATTCTCGCATGGCTTTTAACTCATTATCTTTATTAGGACTGTTTTTAAGGGTTTTCTAGGGAAGTTTGATCATTATCTTTTTTCTGTGTATCTATGGTCCTCTGGAGACTTACTTCCTTAGTTATAATCTCTTAATTCACGCTGACAGCAACTTTGAGGCTGCAATTCGTTTAAAGTATCTTGGAATTCTTGTAATTATTCATTTTGAAAAATTGACATCTGTTCTCTAAACTTTTTTATTTCACTAATCACTATTTTACTAATCACTAGATGCTTCCTCAGATATGCAACTTTAGATTTCAGAGTATCTTTTTCACTTCTGTAGTACGTTGTCTAAAATCGATTTCTCGTAGACGTTTATCTACTAGTACTTCTAGTAGGACTATGTGACTTGCTTCTAAATGTCGATCTGGCGGACCTTCCGACCTCAGTATTTGTATACATTTAAGTAAGCAATTGGTTTAATCACATTAATAACTAACTATTTTTTTTATGTATTAAACTTATTACGTGCAAGATATATAAAACTTTCGAATTTTTAAGTTGTTTGCTTAATTACCAATAGAACATTCTATTGTGATTCCATAAATAACAATTGATTCTTTTTTTACACTTTTTTTAAATAAATTAAAAAAAAATTTCATATATTTATCAAATTTTTATTGCATTTGTCACTTATGCTGAAATATTTGTGTCCAACAACCCCGAAAACCTACAACAAACGAGTTTCGAATGATTTTTTATGGAATTTGCATAAAACTTCCAGAGACCAGGTGGTATGTTCTGGCCATTTTGGACACCAGGTACATCGGAGTCCTTCGCCAACATGAGATTCATGTTTAGCGACCTCAAAAACCCACGAGAAATGTGGTTGCAATGATTTTGTATGGAGTCTGCATAAAACTCACGGAGACGAGGTGAGTACGATGACGCCCTGGGCACCAGACACATAGGAGGCCTTCACCGGCATGAAATTGGTGTTCAGCGACCCGCAGAAACTCCGAGTAGTACCATTCATCAATCAGCCAATCCCGTCCACTGCTGGACATAGGCCTCCCTCAGTTCTTTCCAGTGTTCTCTACACTGGGCCGCTTGTAGCCAGTTTCCCGCTACTCTTTTTATGTCGTCGGTCCATCTAGTCGGTGGTCGTCCTCGGCTTCTTTTATAATTTCTGGGCCTCCATTCCATAATTCGTCTTGTCCATCGTCCATCTTGTGTTCTGGCTAAGTGTCCTGCCCAGTTCCACTTAAGTCTCGTGGTTCTTTCGATGACGTCTTGAACTCCTGATCTTTGCCTGATTTGTCGGTTTGTTATGTGGTCTCGGAGGCTCACATTCAGCATTGCACGAGTAGTACCATTAGACGTATTTTATTAAATTTTTGTCGAGTTAAAATTTTTTTAATTTGCAACACTGGAAAATGCATTTTCCAAATGCAATTTGTCATTTCTTTTTGATAGCATTAGTTCATACAATTGCCTGACACTTTCACGAATCGAATGCACCCAACTGCATCTCAATCCATCTTATGGCGTCGATTTTCAAAAGTTGAGACGATTTTTGTGCTTCATTGCCTTAAAAGGGTAGTACGGGCAAAATTTCTCTAAATAGATAAATGGATTAGTCATAGTTCTTATTTGCTAAAGGCAAACCAAATCACCTACACAAGAACTAGTAAGGCGCTAAAAATATTTATTATTGAAGAAGTGAAGCCAGTGAAAGCACAAGAAGCACAAGAAGCACAAGAAAATTAAACAATAATAAATCAACTGCAGGGAAGGAATAACAAATAAGCTAGAATATACAGGAAACCCACGTTAACGAAGCCACTTTTGAAAGCAATTCAGAAAATAGTTATATACACCAATACAATGCATAATAGAATAGCACAATTTGAATGAAAATTAAGAATTTTAATAATAAAAAAAATTAACAGAAAACCCAGAAAAGTATATGGACATTAACTTACTAAATATAATGCTAGAAATAACGACAAATCTGAAAGCAAATATACTTAATGAACGTATAATATTAGCAAGAGGCATTTAGATCTGAAAGATCATATATCCCCTGCATAAACATATCCAGACAATTATTAAAAGTTTTGTGGGCTTAAAAAAGGCTTTCGCAAGGATAAAAGTAAGGGATGTAAAACGTATTTTAAGGCAATACAATAAAAGCAAATATTAAAGAAATAACGAACCTGATCGAAGTTGAAACTTTGATAAGACAGAGAAATTCTTTGAGTCCACTACAGTTTATTCTTCTTCTTCTTCTACTTCCTTCTTGTATGTAGGCCTAACAGGCTTTAAAGCCGGTTTTTCTTCAATATTAGCCTTCTAAATTGTTTAAATTATCGCACCACCTTTTTCTTGGTCTGCCAATACTTCTTCGTCCATTTGGGGACTTATTTCGTGGTATTCGTATTATCCTATCCTCTTCGATTCTACTATCTTCGATTCTATGTGTTTGTTCCACTCCTGTTTTCATTTTGTCACCCATCCATTTATGTCTTCTATATTGCATGCTCTTCTTATGTTTTCGTTTCTCTCTCTATCTAACAGACTTTTTCCTGATATTCGTCGAAGAATTTTCATCCCTGTTTCTAGTAGTCGTCTCGTTTTGGATGTGTCAGGTCTTGTCTCCGCCGTGTATGTTAATATAAGTCTAATTGCTGCTTTATAGATTCTTGTTTTTGTGTCTTGTCTTAGGTGTTTGTTCTTCCAGATAGTGTTATTAAGAGATTCCGCAGCTTTAATTGCTTTTAAACTTTATTGTCGTACTTCTTTTTCAACATCTCCGTAACTAGTTATATAATATTCCCAGATATCTAAACCTTGCTTTCTGCTTTATAATTTTTCCATCAATTTCGATTTTACATCGTAGTGGGTATTTAGATATTGTCATACATTTGTTTTTTCTATTGATATTATCATATTGTATTTCTTGGCTGTTTATTTTGACTATGGATTAAAAAATACCAGATCAGAAGAAAACAACTTAAAATACAACAAAGAAGAGTAACAAAGGCTTCGTGAATTTACTATAACTGCTAGGAAATTTAATATGATAATTTCATCAGATCATTATAAAGTGTATGGTTTTTCAAATGACCTGCTGAGGTCATAATGGAGGTACGTATGGACAACGTATTCACTTCAAATTCCTTTATCATCTCTCACGCCAATTTATGAAGCCAGGAAAGTATGGGACAAAGGTAGAAGATTAAGTGAACAGAACAATGTGCTGCTTGTCTGAACGATCAATATGGAGCATCAAATAAAATATCTGAAAATAAGTCAAAAGCAGAATTTACAAAACAGTTGTTAGGCCAATAATAACTTATGCTCAATGCCTTATGTGGAATTACTTAAGCTGAATGAGTGAGGATAGAGTAGTAAAAACAGTGAGAAATCATTCTCCAGTAAAAAGGCGATCAGCACGACTATGCAAACTGTCTAACGATAATAATTATACTATAGGCATATTGAAAAACAGGTCTGCTATAATGATAACATTAAAGAAGGAGATATTTAGTATTTATACCCTTAAAATTTGCTCAAAAGCTTTTTAACTATTTTTAGAAATGTAAAAAAGCCATAAATAAGAAAGTTTCATTTGTCTCAGTCATTTTGATATTTCAAAAACCATTTAGTTTAATGTTGTATCCTGTGTACTATCCAGAAACAAACTAAAAAAACGAAACAGAGTATTTACTTGTCACGACGTTTGTTTGGATTTTACACAGTTCTGTCACGAGACGAAGGAGACGCCAAATTTAACGCGAACGGCCCTTTTTTCCGTCATCCGCGTTAGCGTCTCTCTCACCCGAAATAGCTGGTTGAAAAGCTGCATAAAAGAGGGCCAGAAATAGTGCCATGTGGAGGGTTACAAGATTGATTTTGATCTCGCTTCGTATTCCGTATTGGAGGAGGAGTTTCTTATTACTGTAAAGATTCTGCAAAGGGTTGCGCTTTTCAGTTGAAATGTCCGATGTATCGGTCTGTGTTCAATTTGTCTTGTACCTATTTAGCGGTGGTTTTTTGTAATGTTTTTTTATCCTTATATTCATATCTCTACCAAATTATTCATTTTTCATTTTTTCATGTTTAATCTGAAATTTTTGTCAGCTCTAATTTATTTTATTGTTAAAATTTTTGTTATTTTTTGGTGGTCTCAGGCTTTGAAATATAATATTGATTCTTCAGGTAAAGATGACGACTGCATGAGGAAAATCATGTAACTGGCGAAGAAAAAAATGTATAAAGGATATAAAATATATCCGTAAACTAATTTTCGAAACCAAATTCAGATTTCTGCTTTAATCTGTGCCTTCTAAGAATTGCAAGGCAAAATACACGTTGATAAAGATGTAATTAGAGACATATGGAATCTAAAATTGCATTCCACAACATATCTCCTCAACTAAGTAAAAATCCTTAGAGAATTGGTTTCTCGTACTCATAAAGGGTATATCGAAATAAAAGGAAAGACAGTTAAGATTTGATTTCACGTATAGTGCGTCTGTGTATCCGCTTATACGTATTTCACCCTAAAAGAGATATTCGGAGCTCCGAAGATAGCCCTTTAAAAAAATTACTATTTCGTTAATTAACAACATTAAGGGCTGAAATTAACCAGTAGTTAAGTTTTTAACAAAACTTAAGAAATTAAATTATTAATTTTTTTTTAAATAAAGAGTAATTTGCGTTCCGACTAGAGTAAAAGGAGTGTGGGTAGCCCACTGAAGGGCCAGCCGCGCTCTTCAAAAAATCCAACATACGTTTAAAATAGAATGCTCAGAAAAAATGACATATCTCGCATTTTACTGGACCAAATTTGCTCTTTCTTTTTTTAAACTGGGTTATTTTTAAACCCCATGATTTTAAACTCTTTTCCGTTTTGCATTCTCAATAAAACGTCCTGGCTAGTAACGTGGTTAGTAAAGCCTCAATTTTCCTGGAGGTAGCGTCTGTGAGTCCACGACTCAACTCTGTAAACAGTATAGGAAAGATATAACATCGTAGTAACCTGATTTTTATGGGTGCTGAAAAATCATGGCATTTGAATAGCTTAGTTATTTTTTTGAAATGCCAAGCTTGCTTTCTCTATTCTACATTTGATTTATAGGGAATAGTCCTAATTTTCATTGACGTTCGTACTAAGGTAGATGTATGTTTTTACTATTTCTATTTGTTGACCATTCACACTGATTCTTCCAATTTGCTGTTTGATATCATCTGATTCTCCTGTATCTGTACGAAGAGACGATGTTTGATTCCAGTAAAGATTGCTAATAATTCTTAGATTACAGGTGTTTATACCAATATTTGTTATCATCTCCATCAGCTTGTCATGCTTTACTATATCGAACGCTTTATGGTAATCAATGAAGCGTGCATACATATCGCAATGTACATGTCTACATCGTTGAAATAGACTTGTATGTTTAAGAGAGCCTCTATCGTACCCACTGCGTTTCGAAAGCCAAACTGTGTACGGCTGATTTTTTATTCGCATAATATCCTTTGATGTGTAATTTTTAGAAATAGCTTTAAAATGTGCTTCATTAAGCTGGTTATCTGGAAATCATTGCAGGATACGGATTTTGTTTTCTTAGGTAGAGCAATAAACTTTGACTTCAGCTATGATTTTGGTATTACATTACTTTTGTTATACTGAATTGAAGTATACTATCATTTATCTAGCTTTTTCTCTTCTATTTTTTTTATTACATGTTCTTCTCTGATGTTCTTAAAGTTTTCACATATATTCTGGAATAATTCTTCTGAATTGTATGTTTGCTCCATGTTAGTTAGCTTTTCTGGAAGAATCCGTGCCATTGCCTCTTTTTTTTTCCTTATCTTTTAGTCTTATTATATCACATTTTTTGTTACTATTCTTTTTTGTCACCTTTTTAAATTAAAACCTAAATTTACCAATAACAGGAACATTATCTGATGATAATGTCAACATCGGGGTGATCGAGTCACTTTTGTGACTTGAGTTGCCAACTCGTAAGTTGCCGATCAGCAACTTTTCACTGATAGGAATCATTACGGAATCTCTGGTTCACCATTATGTAATCAATTTGATTCCGTATTATATTTCCCGATTGATCTTGCGGAGAGATCCAAGTATACTCTTAACAAGTGCTTTTTATTATTAAATGCTTTTGTATACATAAATGTAATAAAAAAAAAATATTAAAAAATTTTTCATAGGTCATTAGTACGTATACGTCTTACGAGACAAATAATCCCAGTATAATTGAGATCAATTAAGTCAAAGTATCTAGACCAGCCTTAGAAATTAGCTCATTTTTGAAAAAAATTTAAACAAATTAAATTTCGCAAAAACTATGTAAGCGATCCGGCCCATCTTTTGTACACAATTCAAAAACGATAAGGCCCTCAAGTTCCGATACATTGAAACAAATTTTAATAAATAATAAAAAAATTATTAACATTATTTAAAAATAGCCATTTTTTTTGTTCATTTTGCAATAACTTTTTTGTTTAGTAACCGATTTTAATTTAGTATATTTCATTTTGCGTATCTTGTCGTATCTTGGCGTATCAAAAAAAAAAATGTTTTCTGTTGACGTCAAATCTCTAAACAGACAAGTTTTTAATTTAGGCGGAAAAGCGTCTTAATTGTTTATTTAATAACAGTTCCACTAAAAAATTTACGAATCTCTTCTTCTTATTATTCTTTTTTTGGGCTATATCATTGACGAATCTTAGATTTAATCTTTTTGTAGTATCTCACACTACACATTTCAACTGTCAAATCCGTCGATATAGCAGTGACGAAAAAAAATGTTTATCAACTTATTTAGCCTATATATTGTGTTAGATAAGTCTACTACTATATCTAAGGTTTCGCCATTTATCCATTTTAACATCTCTAATGGGATTTGGTCACAGTCTACCGATTTGACATTTTAACATTTTTATTACTAATATTAATATTTTTAAAACTACACCATCTTCTACTTCTATTTTCATTTTTTCTGTTCTATTATCTTTAAAGAACTCTAGATTTATTCTGTTTGTCTCGTCTTCCATCTGCATCTTTCAGTATTCTCGATCTGTAGTATATTTTATTTAATTTTGTTTTTATTTATTTATCCGATTTTTTGCATATCAGATTATCTCTGTTTTTGCCTTTAACTCATATTACGTGGTAGTTATAAGCTAAAACACAGTGTTGAGCAGGTTGAAAAAAATAACTCTGTTAAGGGGTAATATGAAGATATCAGTAATAGACAAGTGACAAATATTGAGATATTAAATAAAATGACCAACAAAGTATTTTCAACATTATTAACATATAGTATTTTATGTTTGTAATTTTTTATTTTTAATTTTTGTTTTGAATATAAGGCGCTACTGAGGTCCATTCTCCTTGAAAATTTTAAACTGCCTTTGGTAACCTATAACAGTGTAATATGAACTTCCGTCACTGGATAAGTACTGTAACACTTGCCGTGCTACAATAATATTACAAGGCCAGAATCGCTCGTTGTCGAAGAGAATAGGGCAGGGTTATAGAAACTATATCGTATTTTAAATTCAAGCACAATTAGATAATATGAAATTATTATTTATTATTGGACGCCACCCTTGGTTTATCCTCGAAGGGGAAGAGCAAAAAAAAATTAAGATTTATTGAAAGTTTACAAGAAAACTATTCTTTATTATTTCTTAGTAATGAACAAAAAGAAAACATTAAAAGTTACGTCATCCCAAAGGGATTCCAAAATATTATTTTATGTTAACATTATCATAAACAAAAAATCTTTGTATCGTATTAAATTAAGAATTGGTTATAAAGAAAATGAATGTATATATATATTAACCCCAAATTTCGAAATTTGTTTACATTGAAAATAATATAGTTATTTATCAACTAGGAACAATGAAGAAAATAAACCTTTAAATTAAATTAGAACACTTCACTATATTTTCATTTTTTTTGAGTTCATAATCATTTCTGTTGTCTTGAAAGTAGGTATAATAAAAATTGGTACAACCTTAATCTGCTCTGTTTCTCTTCTTATTTAATCAGTCACCAAATTAACCATTGATTCAGCTACGTACTATATCAAATCACCACCATCCTAGATAAGAGGGGTTAGGGATTCCATAAAAAGGTACTGCTACTGAGCCATGATCTGGAATAACTCCATAGCAATACTATCTTGCGACGAGTATTAGAAATATAATATCGGCATTATAGCCTCTCCAATAAGGGTCTAAAAAAATAAATATCTATCTGAAATATGGACAAGAAAAGGATTTATTAGCTCACCTCTGAATTGAGACCCACTTTGGAAACACGTCTTAACGGTTGGACGGTCTTAACAGAAAAGAGCGAAGCGCTGTCATGGCGCCTGAATCTGGAAATTGGGCGTGAGTGACAAGTTGAAAAATATGCTCATCTACCGGATATATTTGGGAATTACAGAAGAATCCTTGAGTCGGCTACAGGTAGGTACTTGACAGATAGATGGGGCTATTAGTTTTATTAAAAAAAATATAATCGAAATATATAATGAGTTTCTTTTAAATCTTTTGAAACGGTTACACAGCCCTCCCCACGATTTCAACTGGGTACCAGCGTGGAATCGGACTAGGCATGGTGGCACACCATACTAACCTTTTCAAAAGTGGGAATAGATATACGGAGAGGTAAGACAAACAGAATGGACAAATGTAGCTACAATCTGGACTCACAGAATCCTTCTTTCACAACTCACGTGGGAACAACTCAAAGATTTCAGAACAAAGCGAAACAGAACGCATAGAAATGACTCAACTATAAAAATGTAAACAAAAAAAATTGCATGCTCACTCTCAAAATGCATAGGGTATTTCACCTATAACCAATATCATGAACAAAGCGGAATAAAACAAAACATATCTACAAATCATTATTTGAGACCAAATGCTCGCATTCAATTGAAACAATATAATTAAGATATTATTATTTGAAATTTCATAAGTAATATAAAGCAAAACATACTAGTGTTGTCACCAAGATACAAAACAGATAATTTACTGCGTAGTCGTTATGAGACCTAACACAATAAAACACAAAAAAAAAAAAATAATGTTATCGTTTGTTCGGAAGCGTAGAGTCTTTTATCTATGACTTAATCCACGAATAACATAAGAATAATAATACAATCGTATCATTAACGCCATAAAATACAAAATACAAATGTGTCATCGTTTGTTCGGAAGCATAGAGTCTTTCATCTATGACTTAATCCACGAATAACATAAGGTAATAACGCAGCGCGTCATTATAGACACATTTAGAAATACACAAATAAAAGGAAAGAGTTACTAATAGTTCAAAATTGGGTACATTAAAGTTCTACAAAGACAAGCCTTAATAAGTTTACTGGGAAAGGTAGACATCAGAATTTCTGTAAGACACATCTATATTTAGAAACAAAAAAAAGGCTGATGTTTAGTTATTAGTATGACAACTAGAATTTGTGATAACTAACGTGTATCATCCGCCTATAATAGGGACAACATCGGTAGGTCAACTTCGGGTAGGGTTAACTTCGGGTAGGGTCTAAATAATTCTAGATTACATAACTAAACAAGTATTGGAGAACTAAAAAAGTCTCCTGACGCGGGAGGCTGTTATTCTAGATTTATTACTGAAATAAAATTATGAATGGCTTATCATTCCGACGAGTCAACTAGCGGGAATCCGCTTACTTCATCCCTAGCCTTCCTCAGTGTCTGGCCATTCAGAATATAGGATGTTAGATAGCAATAATCTTTTCAAACATTATTTTGGGGGGTTTCGAATAGAGAGTCGAAATTCGAAGGTCTTCACACTAAGAGTAAAACTTAGGCAAATGAACAGATACTATAATGAACTATCATTGGTAACTAGACAGAGGAATCTTGATATCTTTGGTATAGATACCAAAAAAATTACTTGGATTTATAAATCCGTAAAATAAGATAAATTGAATTTTGTATCCACTTGAAGACAACTAAAGGTATGTACAATTTATTGTAATATAAACTAACATAAGCATAAAATAATCACATTCTACCAAGGCATTCTAAAAATAAAATGAGATTAAATTTTGCAAACACCCTTAAAATCAATATAGGTTCTTGGTCGGGGTAGCACAAACTCAAGATCTCGATCAATACAAACTAGAGAGAGAATAATACCGAAGTAGAATAAGATAAGATAAAAATAAAATTTATGTCGAAAAGAAATACGACATATATACATATATATATATATATATATATATATATATATATATATATATATATATATATATATATATATATATATATATATATATATATATATATATATAGACATATTGAACAGAATAAATGATCAATATTATAATAATAAAAAGTAAAACAGTTCAACGAACTGGGGTGCGAGCCAAACTGAGTTGCTCTGGAGATCGACGTGCGGAGTCTCCTACACTACTTCCAGAGGCTCGTCTCTTTGCGACAACATCTGAGATACACAAAATTATTAATTGGAATAGGGATAGGTCCACTAATCCACTTGACTATAGCAGGATGCTCCCTGACTAATAGTCAACACCACCGACATAAAACAAGGGTTGTCGAGACAGCTCAAAAAAAAATTGAAACGTGTCAACTTCCTGAAGGGAAAGAAGCACTAAGGGACAGATTTGCCGAAGCAAAGTGGTATTCAATGTACTAAGTACTAGGGTATCAGTGCTGTACTGACCCCACGCCAAAAAAATTTGGAAAGGAAACGAATCCTCTCCAGGATAAAGTTCGCGTTAGCGCAACTCTTCCTGTACACGGGCCACGGAGGGGTTGAATAGTCGCTGGAGAAGGTAGCAAAGATTAAGTAAGCAAAGGCGTAAAGGGAATCAACTAAAAAATTAAAAATTAAGAATGGACTGAACATTTTAGAAGAAAGGTATTAAAAATTTAAGAAAACCGATTTATTCGGTTTCGGACAAATCTGAATTATCCGACGAAACACTGACTTAGATAAGTTTTAGGTCTAAATAAAACAAAAAAAAATAAACAAAAATCACGACATATTAACATGCAAAATTAAACTGGATGCTCGATTTGATGAATCGACATTAGGTACAGTTCGTTGGCTGTTAGGCACAACGACCAATGGCAGATTTCTATAAACATGGCTCTAGCCTAACCAAAAGTGTGGAACAGACCAGTGTTAAAGTTTCTGGGAGCGAAAAGAGGGATGCTTCCAGCTCAACAAAGGCGGGTGGCCAACTAAGTAGTCTTAGCAAGCTTCGCTATGGTTATCCACTAGGTAGACAACCTAAATAGCATCAAACAATAATAAAGTTGACTATGACAGTCAAGCAATGAATGAATTTCCAACCACTGGTTGAAAATTGAACTAACGCAAAAGAAGAAAGACAGGATGGCCAATAGTTCCATAAGAATATCCTCTGGGATTGATCACAGTGGAAGATTTCCAAGCAAGAAGACTTCCAGAAGGACAAAAGAAGAAAATAAATCCAAACCGTTAATACACAATCTTGGAGAAGAAGAAAGAAAATGGGTTTATGGCATACAAACCATAATCGATACACAAACAGTTTAGTCTAAAACTGTTGTTTCCAAAAGAAACAAAAAAAAATCATAAGAGTCTTCCACGAAACAAAAACTTACGAAAAGACTTAAAAGGAACGGAAGAATCATTACCGTTTTCCAAAGAAATAGAAAAATATTACAGTCCATCGTTAATAATAAAAAATCATGATGTTGGATGTAACACACCATAACAATAAAAAAGGTTGAACAGTAAAACATTTTTGACACCTAATTGAATCCAATATGGTCGTCATACAAATCACAAAGAAATGTTTACCATTCTTTAGCAGAACTCTAACAGAGTCAAAATAATATAAACTTTTAATTCTCAGTGGGTCATTTACGGTAGCACCAGAACTATTTCAATTGTTAAACAAACGTGGTCTTAACGTCGACATAAAGATAAAAGATAAATTCACAATAGGCGGCAGCGGGTTGTTTCACCTCTGTATATACAAAGAGTCACAATAGACAACAGCAAACTACTTCAACCTCACTTGTACCATATCGTGAACACAAGATAATAAATGAAAGCTTTCGAGCCTTAGCCAAAAGTCTCAAAGCAAAAAGATATATGTGGTCTAATAAACTATTAGAAGACCGCAAAAATGTCAACGACAAAAAAAGAAAGCTGCTGGATATACCAGTAGTCTGACATCACACAAATAACTCAAGATACAATAATACAGGTCACGTGCCTGTACGTCCTACAGGACATCTCGAGAAAAAAAAGGTAAAACCACAAATAACAATAAGTTCCAGTACCAAAAACATACTTCTACTACATCCGACCACACAAAGACATAAAATTAACATAACAGAAGGAGAATAACAATATTTCCGCTCTATATTCTCAACAAAGACGCCTTAGGCAGAGAAAAACGAAGTCATATCATTACTTCCTTATACATTCAAAACAAAAGAACCATGGACTGTAAAATATAGAAAGCATTTTCCTTTTCAGGAAATAAAATTTTCTTTTCAAAGTACGAAAAAGTTAAACTATGAAAAAATAAATTTTTAAAATAAACGAAAAACAAATTAAAAAGAAAATTTAACAGAAAACAGACTAGATATTAAAAAAACATCCTAATATCAAAGAACTCAACTTCAAATCCTCGCAAAAAAATATTTCGCGTAAGTATTCTGCACGAAACCAGATAACACATTTTAAAATTAGGTAGGTCGGGACAGCCTGTATATAGATATAATTCCCAACTGTTTGCCGTAAATAGAAACCATGAATCAAGGTCAAGAAATAAAATTCACTTAATTGATTTTTCAAATAACAAACGCTAAAAGCCATTTCGTTTATTTAAAATAAACACATTGAGGAATATAATTATTATGCTTCCTATAAACAAAAAGACTGAACTGCAAAGAAAATGAATTGAGGACTAGAATATAAAATTAAAATGCTTGAACATATAAGCCCGAATAAATTCAAGCTAAACACTTCAAAGAGATAAACAAAATTCATTTTTCACTTATGGAATGTTTACCTTAGGCAGACGGGGAATAAACAGACGATTATCTTACCATTCAAAATACGACCATTAAAATGCACACGTAATAAACATTCCAAATACGTATTATGTATTTCACAAAATTAAAAATACGACGAGAATATTTCTACGCAATTTTACGAAGATTAAAAACGAATACATATAAATACTTTGCAAAAAATTCTAAAATAGTAGCAGTGTTGATTTAATGAAAATTGGGTAAAAGCAAATACACAAACAACTTGAGTCTAAAATACGAAATGTAAACAGAAATCATAAACATATTACGTTGTTTTTATAATGAAGATACACGCTCCACGATTGGCGCGCCATTTTGTAACACTTGCCGTGCTACAATAATATTACAAGGCCAGAATCGCTCGTTGTCGAAGAGAATAGGGCGGGGTTATAGAAACTATATCGTATTTTAAATTCAAGCACAATTAGATAATATGAAATTATTATTTATTATTGGACGCCACCCTTGGTTTATCCTCGAAGGGGAAGAGCAAAAAAAAAATTAAGATTTATTGAAAGTTTACAAGAAAACTATTCTTTATTATTTCTTAGTAATGAACAAAAAGAAAACATTAAAAGTTACGTCATCCCAAAGGGATTCCAAAATATTATTTTATGTTAACATTATCATAAACAAAAAATCTTTGTATCGTATTAAATTAAGAATTTGTTATAAAGAAAATGAATGTATATATATATTAACCCCAAATTTCGAAATTTGTTTACATTGAAAATAATATAGTTATTTATCAACTAGGAACAATGAAGAAAATAAACCTTTAAATTAAATTAGAACACTTCACTATATTTTCATTTTTTTTGAGTTCATAATCATTTCTGTTCTCTTGAAAGTAGGTATAATAAAAATTGGTACAACCTTAATCTGCTCTGTTTCTCTTCTTATTTAATCAGTCACCAAATTAACCATTGATTCAGCTACGTACTATATCAAATCACCACCATCCTAGATAAGAGGGGTTAGGGATTCCATAAAAAGGTACTGCTACTGAGCCATGATCTGGAATAACTCCATAGCAATACTATCTTGCGACGAGTATTAGAAATATAATATCGGCATTATAGCCTCTCCAATAAGGGTCTAAAAAAATAAATATCTATCTGAAATATGGACAAGAAAAGGATTTATTAGCTCACCTCTGAATTGAGACCCACTTTGGAAACACGTCTTAACGGTTGGACGGTCTTAACAGAAAAGAGCGAAGCGCTGTCATGGCGCCTGAATCTGGAAATTGGGCGTGAGTGACAAGTTGAAAAATATGCTCATCTACCGGATATATTTGGGAATTACAGAAGAATCCTTGAGTCGGCTACAGGTAGGTACTTGACAGATAGATGGGGCTATTAGTTTTATTAAAAAAAAATATAATCGAAATATATAATGAGTTTCTTTTAAATCTTTTGAAACGGTTACAGTACTATAGAAATTGCATCCTTTAAAACCACGGGGGTAAATTCGAAAAGGTCCAATTAGATACATCTATTTTCTTCCATAAATTTCAATATATATTGGAATAGGAAAAAAAGATTCATTTCTGCATGTGTCCTTTTGGGAAGCCGACGTATCTTTCTATCATAGTGCCCTATGATATCTCGTATGTCGCTATACGTTCATTAATATTGAAGATACCTTGTAGTGCACTTTTGGTAGTTGCCTTTTTTGTTTGTTCTTTTTAAATATATTCGTTATATCCTTTCCTTTCATTTAACGCATCACAAGCTCCAATCGAACCAATCATAAAGGAGATATGATGTAATGCCCTCTTGGCAATGCCGTAAAGTGTGATTTTTCTGTCTCAACCTATTCACTCTCCTCTCTCTTTTCCAATGATGTATCACGTTCCAACGAATCATTCTACCCCCATCACAAAATGCTAAAAAAATGAGCAGAATGAACATTAGCATTTTATATATAGCATGGGATTTTACATGAGAAATGAAGCAGAAACAGTATAGCAGCCTTTTTGCAGGTATAGCTTTTACTTAATTTTATTATCTTGTTTTGAACTGATGTCTTTATTCCATTTAGTGACAACAATAAGAACAAGTGCCTGATTAGATAACAAATTTAAACAATTTGAGAGTTATATTTTGAATAGAAAGAAAGATCAGGCTGTGTCAGCCTTATGTAAGTGTGTGGATTAGTTCCACCGAACATATTCGTTATTTATTTCTAGAGTGTGTTGACAACATTTAATCAACAATTGTAAGTTCCATATCTTTTACATTTTTGGTTTTCAGAAAGTAATTTTTTGTTAAAGATCCAAGTTTTTTTAACTTCTTCCTTTTAAGTATAAAATTGTCGCCCATTTTCTATCTGTTTTTTCTTATTTGTAATAATTTGCTCTGTTAAACCAAATTCTATCTTTCAAAGCTAGTTTCGAACCCACAACTCGCTCTCCACCAACCATCTAGCTGCCGTTCGCAGTATCTAGTATACCAACATTTTTAGCAACATAAAATAAAAAAGGTTACACATTGGTATAATGTAAATAATTGACAAATACAATGTTTTGTAGAATAACATAAAGCATTGCGTTTGTTATTACAAGTAAAGAATGACTAGGTATTTCTTAATACAAAACCTTCAAATTTGTTACCTACCTAACATTGGAGGACTCGACTGGGGATACTTGTACTGTGTGACCTAGTGGAAGCTAAAGATGGGTCAACTCTAGGTATCAGATGACATCCAGGTTTCATTAGCTTTTTCCTAGCACGCCGAGAGTGACCACTAATTTCCTAGCTTCTCATGGAATATTAGACCAAGAACAAATAAGCAATGCAAACAAGGAAGAGGAACCACGCAGCCTCCATCGTACATAACTGCATCTAATTGCAAAAACTATCTCCAAAAATGAGGAGGAACTACTGAAAAGTAGTCAGATAATTTATATTAATAACTCGACAACAAAACCATATCGCACCAATTTTGAATTAGATATTATTAGGGTAACCTCTAAAAAAGCCAGAAAAAAGTTACGAAACTTCCGCGTATTGAAGTTTTGTGTATTTTCATTAGAAAGTTTCCCCTTCGTAAGGTTGAATAGAATAAAAAAGGGATACAATGTAGATCAAGTGAGAGAAGTATTTTTCCCTTTGCGAATAAAAATATTAGATTTATTTTCCGTGGATAGTCATCTCCCGACGACATACGCTAGGGGTGTAATGTAAATTATGGAAAGTATCTAGTTGGTGGGATAATATATCCTTGGTTTAATGTTTAAAAATCACTATAATGTATACAAGTTAAATAATAAGTTTAATAAATGGCATGAATAATTATTTGTGACAAGTTTGATATAATGTGTTCTGTCTTGTCACAATATATAATCGTGATAATTGGCAAATAACAGTAAATAAATAAAAACTATTTATAGATATGTGTATTTATTTCAGTAACGTTTTTGTATTATAAAACGGAATCTACATAGGGTGTTTCAGCATAGTAAGATACTTACTAGAAACCTTAAAAATAACCCATAAGCAAAGAGCGATTTGTCATGCCTTTTTATCAATAACGAAATAGTTCGCCATATGTTCATCGCTCTTTTATCTTTTATTTGTTAAATAGAAACCCTTCCTCTTAACAAAGAAGTTAGTTTCTATTGTCGAACCACCCAGCCTATTTTCTACTAAAAGCGGAGAGGTTGGTTTTCTATGAAATAATCTTTCCTGTCGAGAGAAAGAAGTAAGGTTAGAAATACGACCACAATAGCCTTGTCAATTAAGTATAATTTTCGCGTGGCACTCTTCGGCCAATACGCCCACTGTTGTTTTATCCCTAGCTTGTCCAAGTATCAGAAATCGAGTTCATTTCCGAGTTGGTTCCTGTGGCATGCGGCTATCTTCAACAAACGGCGGTAAGTGTATTTTCAATTCACCATTATCCATATATCTTTATACAGTGCTTCCTATATTAACCATTTTCTCTTTTGTCAAACAGACGTCTTCCAATTCGAGGACACGGAGTCACTTCTGTTTGCCGTACTTTCTCTTCTTCTTCTTTTTCCCTTTTCTTTCTGCCTGCATCCATTCAGTTCAGTCTGGTCTAGTGTGAGAATTGACTGATATGTTACCAGTACCTACTTTAATTTGATGTTAAATGTGCGGATTGAAGCCACCGTAATTCGTTACCTTACCTAAATAATCTACGCTACTTGAGAAGTTTCAATGTACCTGCGAGGACAACGTATCAAGTGCTTTTATTGAGAGCGTTCTATGAACGAACGTCATTACCTGTGCCTACCTGTCGCCGACTGTATTGTAAGTACCGATATTTTTATTGACTAAAGCTTATCTAAAGTTGATTATGGCTCCAGTTCAGTACCTTTACCTTATTTATGGTTGTTTATTTTGAATCCAACCGAACGAACTATTATTAGTATGAAACTACGGAATAATAAATACATATGAATAGGAACAGATTTATTTTATATGTAGATTATATTTATCATAAATTTTCTACACATATTTGAGGTGATCACAATCAAACATTTTAGTAATTGTATGTTTACGTATTCTCAAGCGTAAAAATCACTTATTTGTTTTATTTCAAGTTATCAAATATTGACATAGATACAATTATAATATTCCTTGCCTTTTTCTTATTTTTGAGGATACTAAATTATTGATAATTATTTTTCGCAAAGATATTTTTTGTTGTATTTAATAATAAATTGAGCAATAACTTTTCTCGTGTTATTTACGTTTTTGATCTAATTAGATCATCTTCGAAAACGTTATGATACTGTATAAATTTTGACGACACTTGTAAAAGTTTTAACTATATGTTTTTATATACCTAAATACAATGCTGAAGTGTTTTAACTTCTGTATGTTTTTTTAAACGATGGTATACAGCCAACTACTGGGATTTTCCCATTAATTTTTCTTATTATTTTAATGAGATAAATTCGAACTTATTACTTATTCATAGCGAGTAAAACAAAACAAATTAAGATGAAGTAGAAAAGGCAATATCACAACTAGATGGCAAAGCTCCTGGACCTGACAATGCATATGCTGAACTCATAAAGTTATTTAACACCGACGGTACTCAACTACTAACAAAAATACTCAATGATATATATTTAAACGGAGTAATACCGAGATCATGGCTGAAGTCAATGTTTATCGCTCTACCAAAGAAAACAAAATCGGTATCCCGCAATGATTTCCGGACCATCAGCAATGAGCTACATTTTAAAGTTATTTCTAAAAATCATATAACAAAGAATATATTGGAATATGCGAAGAAAAAATCAGCTGTACACAGTTTAGTTTTCGGAATGCAGTGGGTACGAGAGAGAATGTATCAATAACACCCGATACGCGGATTACACGGTGGTATTCGCTGACAGTTATGAAGCCCTTCAGGAGTTAATAAATAAAATCACAGAAGTGAGTCAGAGATATGGACTTTCACTAAACATTAAGAAAACAAAGTGTATGATGATCTCTAAGAAGGAACAGCAAATTGAAAGAATAAGTGTGAACGGTCAACTAATAGAAAGAGTAAAAACATACACTTAACTCGGTACGTACTTACTTGGTAACGTCAATTAACATTGGGACTATTCTCTAGAAATCAAATATAGGATAGAGAAAACAAGATCTGCATTTTAAAAAATGACGAAGCTTTTCAAATGCCATGATTATATCTTTCCTATACTATTCTACAGAGTTGAGTCGTGGATTCTCACAGATGGCACCTGCAAGAAAATTGAGGCTTTCGAAATGTGGCTTTCTCGTCGAATCCTGAAGATACCCTATACCGACCACGTTACTCATAAGGACGTTTTATTAAGAATGCACAAAGGAAAAGAGTTGTTAACCCCAACAAAAACAGCCAAAATCGAATACCTCGGTCATATCACGAGGAACAGCTAAAGATATAGGTTGCTGCAATTAATTCTACAAGAAAAAGTAGAAGGAAAATGATGACCAAGGAAGGCGAAATATTTCCTGGCTGAAAAATCTATGTACATGGTTCAACACAACATAAACAAATCTTTTCAGATCAGCAGTGTGAAAAATACAGATTGCCATGAAAAGAAAACAAAACAATGCAATTCAATAATGCAAGAGATTTCCCGATCAAGAATCTTAAATTTGTCCGATGTTTAGACTTTTTCCACTTCATTAATTCTTTATTTTATTTTATTATTATTATGTATTATTCACTCCTTATTTTCCACAATGTACCAAAAAATAACCATGTAGCATGATATGTGCACAACCAAGTAAGGTTTCTGATCAAAAAAGTCAAAAGCATAAACAAACTAAGGTTCCAAAATTCCCGAAGTGTCCAAGATTCAATTGATGTCCAATTTGATATGGAGGTCACAAGTGAACACAGTTATTACCAATAAAATTTAAAAAAATACAATAATATATCTTCGCTGTGCATAAAACTCACGTTTAACAAGTACTAAAATACTAGATTACGGAGTGGGATAAAAAGACCAAACCTTTAAAATTTTCGCGCCAAGATCTTGATCTCCTCTTTAGGCAAGGGAATTATCTCTCTTGTAACGTCACATGTTTGTTAGTTTTCTTCAAATAATTATTTTTTTCCAATTTCTTTTAATTTTATTCATTTGTCAACTTTCTGTTTTATTTTACTATTTTTATTCTAAAAAGAGTTTACCTTGAGATTTCTATTTACTAATACAATTTTAATTTGTACTTGTTTAGAATCTATACTACATTCTATTCTATGCCATAGACATATATAAAATGCCTATAAATAAAGTCCTTACAGACTTTATTTCTCAGGTGGCAACTCCGTGATGTCAGTTTTCGCTTTCTCCAGTCAGATGGCCATTTTTCAAACAGCGACATAGAATGGATGACATGTAATCTTTTGTCACCTAGTGACTTCAGAACATCTCCTTGTATTCAATGCCTGGGAATTTATTTCTCTTTAGCGATTAAATTAGAGAGATTAAGGCAGTAAATTCTCTAGGGTAGTGGAAAGGCCATAGATTTTCTCCTGAAGTTTCTTTATTTATGTCTAAATCGCTACAATAATTTTGCCGTATTTCCAATATTTCGCCAGTATTGGTCTTTAGATTATAACCTTCCTTATTGATCACAAACCACGATTGAGGTTAAAATTCTCTGTTGAGAAGTTTTACCTTTTAAAATAAATCTCTCGGTTCATTCCGACAGCCCTGTTGTTCTATTTCTCTGCATATTTGGAAGATGTAGATGTAATCCACTTTATTTTTGCGGCACTGCCTTTTTATTTCTTTCGTTATCGCTTTGTATTCATCGTTCGTTGCAAATTTAGTTTCTTTTTTGCATTGAATCACAGTTTAAGTACCATCAGTTATCCATGGCTTACGGTTTGTGGAAACCGGTGTCGTGTAGTGTTCAATTATAGAATTATAAAGTTATAAAATTAATCGATTTTTGGAGAGTTTTGGTATATGATTCTTCTTAGGCGTCTCGTTTAAAGGACTTTAAACGAGACTTTATTGAAGTCGGAAGTTTAATACAAGGAGTTCTTTTCACTTCCACAATCTTTGCCCGGGTATGTTTTACAGTTAGTGACCGAGGGTTTACATCATGATCTTATTAGGATGTAATCTATTTGATTTCTTGTTCATTTATCTAGGCTTCGTTATCTGTACAATCTTCGTGGGTGGTGCTGAAGGAACTTGTTTGTAATTACGTAAGATGGTGTAAGATGATGCTCTATACAGAACTCCACAAGACATTTCTCTGCCCTCTTCTCATACAAGGGGTTACAAGGTGATATTGCTACAACAAAAGACTACGTAAAACACTGAAAATCTTCCTAATCAAAGAGGATAGCAAGAAATAACAAAAAATATGCAGGAATATTATATGTGTATATGCTAAAAGTATCTAAAATAACAAAATCAAATAACTGAATCAAAACTAAAGAATTCCTAAACAGTTCTGTGTAAGATTGATAAACTAAGCAAACCAAAAATTTCAGCACACCTTTTAGTAACTTGTTTTATGCCAAAAATCTTTTAAAACATTGTATTTGAGCTGAATAATTTACAATATAAATATATTTATACAAGTTATCATTGTAACAGTACTTTGTCTCCGGTTTCCCCCACGCCTGAAGTCCACTAAGTATAATAAGCACGAGAAAGAGCGAGATGAAGTGAGTATATCGCAATGAAGGTAAACGATTCCCGGGGAATGTGTGTAGGTACTTTGGTCGCATTAGCCGTTCAAGTCAACAGTTGAACATCGATTTATAATAGTGACAATTGATTTACGGCACAAGTCCTGATTGGCCGAAAGGAACATAGGCCAGTCAGTCAGTCAAATAGAAGTTAATTCAAGAAACAAAGCCAGTAATTATAAATTCCTGGAGAAAATAAACAGTCAATTAAGAATAAAAAAAGCGGTGAAGTTAAAGTTTAATAATTCACTATTTTACAAACTGGTTTTGGATTATATTTAATATGGTGTTTTAGGTATATCCTGTTTTATTATAAAATTTCAATTATTTGTATTTTACAAGAACTAATAATGATGGTTCATTAATTTGGAAAGTATTATATACGTAATACCTTATACTTTAAGAACAGTGTAGTATTTCTTAGTTTCTTTCGGACGCGAGCTTTTAATGCGACTATTAAGTATATTACATTACTCTGGATTACATTCTTTTTATATTTCAAACTACTAAATGCTCCCAATCATCATTATTTCAGCCTCTGGCTGTCTCACAGTTTGTTATTCATTATTAACACTCGTCATCATAAGCTCAATCTTCTTCTTCCATGGCACTTGCATTGGGTTGAGAAGTACTCGAAGTATTGACGAAGATTGATGAAAAAATCATCTAATCTAAAAGTATCAGTCTCATAAGACGACAAGTAACACTATATACCAATGAAAGGGACGAACTTGCCGGTTTCTGAGTAAATTTGCATTCTGAACTCCAGATAACCTGAAATACTAAAACAAGAAAGCGGTACTATATTATAAACCGCAAAGTTTAAAGTTTATGTTGGAGTGAGAAGTTTCATTTGAAAATTTACGTAAGATCTATAATTACAGATTATTAACTGGAAAATATTGCACTTACCAAATAATGTTAGTTACTCTTATTGTGGGATCTAGTTTTTTATATATATTTAGGGATTCTACAGTATTCACTGCCTTCCCTCGCTCAACCGTTTCCATCTCTCTCTGTTGTCCCATTCTTCATCGTTTAGACATCTCTTATTTATGGCGTCGTCTACTTCGTTCCTCCAGGATTTTCGGGGCTGTCCTCTTTTCCTCCTTCCTATGGGGCTCCATTCGGTTATTCTCATATCATATGTATCATATTCTCCTATCACGTCTCCAACAAGATGGATCGACCAAATTACAAGAATACGCAAAAGACCTATACATGAATTAAAAGAAATGACCAGAGACATAGATCTTTGGAGACAGACATTACACGACATAATGGTGACCACTATACTCCCTCCGAGGGGTCAGGACGAGAGAGAGCGCGACTTTTAGAATTAATTGTTCACAATGACATGCATTTTTGTTTTCCCATAGTCCATTATATTAACGTTCTTATACCAATTTAGTTTCCTTTTTTAATTGTTGATATAATTTTGATTCCTGTTTTAGGTTTTTTAATATCCCTATTTCTTATCCGGTTATATTCAAATTTTCTAACTATTCTACCCATTTATTTATTAATTCTTCTTTCTTTATTGTACGATATAATTAGTGGTGATCAACGACATACAATAATCGGTCTAGTATCAATAGCATTACGGTTAAATTACATATTGTAGTTTTAAGATGTCTTTCTCTTCTTTTCAATCACCATCACCAATATAAATAGTATGGACTGAGCCGTTCTTTTGCTTTGTTCTTTTGTTTGTTTTCACTTTCTCGGCGACACTGTTATACGTGCATTTAATACATTTATTATTTTTCGAGGAGTTTGCACATATATTCGATTTTCTTGATATTGGAATAAGATGTCTAATATAGATAAAATCTAGCATTTTTTAATTTACCAGAAATTATAAGGTTTTTCAAACTTTTATTCTATCTTGATATGTTTTTAATTTGGTTAATATAGGATTCTAGATATTATACTTCAAAATGCAGTAAATTTTGATGTCAAAATAATAACTTGTAGAGCAAAGATGATATGGCGAAATCGAACACCATAGTTTTATAAATTCTCCCAAAGAGATTGTATCAAAAGAAACTATAGAGCAAATAAATGTATGTATTTTACCTAAGTTTATTATTTTAATTCATTAACAATATTATTGTCAGAAAAGTGATATTGACTAGAAAAAAGATTCTTGTGCATAAAGACTGGTCTAAAATGCAAGCGGGAATCTATGATGAGATGATACAAATAGGTGACCGGTTACAACAGGTTCTCATACGATTTCATTTTAACTGTGATTCGTTTCAAATCTAAATATTATTAAACAACGGCGTGAGTCTTCATTTTCAAACGAAGTGATATTCTAGTAATATGTACATTAATATTTATAGTTGGTGGTATTCCAATACATACCAGTCAAATAATCTTGGTAAATAGTATTAATTACAGTCCCATATAATTTGTAGCTGTAATGTATGTAATGTAATATAATAATGTAATGTAATGTAATGTTCTTCTTCTTCTTCTTCTGGTTCCTATCCGTTTCGGATGTTGGAAATCATATTGGCAATCATGACCTTGCTCGCTGCGGCTCGAAACAGCTCCGTTGAGGTTTTCTTAAACCATGTTCTTAAATTCCGCAGCCATGATATTCTCCTTCTACCGGGTCCTCGCTTACCTTTGATTTTACCTTGCAATATAGACTGCAGCAGGGAGTAACGGTGCTGATTTCTCATAACGTGTCCCAGATATTGCAATTTTATGCGTTTGATCGTAAACACAATCTCTGGTTCCTTCTTCATTTTTTCTAGAACTTCCTTGTTCGTGATCCTTGCTGTTCATGATATTCTCAGCATTATTCTATAAAGCCACATCTCAAATGCTTCAAGTTTTTGAATAGTGGTGTCTGTAAGCGTCCTTGCCTCCGCCCCGTACAATAACACAGAGAAAACATAGCATCTCAAATATCTCATTTTTGTATCTAGGGATATGTTGTGACTTTTGAAGATGGCGCTCATTTTGTTAAAGACCGTTCTTGCATTTCCTATGCGGCACTTTATTTCCTGTACATTGCTCCACTGTTCGTTTATAATAGTTCCCAGGTAGCAATACTGTTTTACTCGCTCTATCTGCGTCCCATTAATGTATAGATGAGCCCGATTTATATTCTCCTTGCTGATAATCATTTGTTTCGTTTTGTGGGTATTAATGTTTAGTCCGTACTGTTGACTGTACTCGTTTATTCTGTCCATTAGCCTCTTAAGTCCCTCTAAACTATCTGCTATCACCATGGTATCGTCGGCATATCTAACATTGTTTACTCTTTCACCATTTAGAAGGATGCCTTCGTCTATTCCGTAAAGAGCCTCGTTAAAAATTTTCTCTGAGTACATATTAAATATCAACATAGATAGGATACATCCCTGTCTAACTCCACGTAGTATTTTTATGTGATCTGTTTCTTCTCCGTTAATTTTCATGTATGCGGTCTGATTCCAGTATAGTTCTGAAATTATTCTGAGGTCTTTGTCATCCAGGTCTGCTTCTTTTAAAATGTTTATCATCTTTTGATGTTGAACTCTGTCAAATGCCTTTTCATAGTCGATCAAGCACGCGTATACGTCGCAGTTAACGTCCCTGCATCTTTGAATCAGTACCTGTACTCCGAAAAGTGCCTCTCTGGTACCCACTGCGTTAATGAAGCCGAACTGTCTGTCCGATATTTGTTTCTCGCACTTCTTATAAATTCTTCCATGGATGACTCTAAGAAACAGTTTCAACATGTGGCTCATTAGGCTGATTGTTCGATATTCTTGGCACTTTTTAGCAACCTGTTTTTTAGGTATCGCTATGAATTCTGATTCTAGCCATTTATCAGGGATGATTCCTGTATTCCTGTTCAGTTCAGTAATGTTATAACAGTATAAAGTTAAGAAAAATAATTAGGCTCTATTTTAGAGGGTGGTGACTTATTATACCAATGTGCATTAAGCAAAATGTAATATAGGCTTAAAGTTGGTAAAATAGTTTACCACTTTTTTAGAGAAAAGTAGCCCAGATTATTTTGATGTTTAGAAATTTCTAGGAAATATAGATATGTTTATAATCACTTTATTACCTTTTCATCCAAATTTATTACGTTATGAATAAAACTCTAAATATATGTAAATATATAGTTTACTTTGCTACCCTCTTCAAAAATGTTACATAGGTATTTGTATGAAATGGCTCAAAGCACTTTTTACAAAGAGCAACTTTACAAGTTTGGCAACACAAATTACTTCTTTTCTATTTGTTCTTTAGTACTGCAGAATCTTCAGTAGAAATTATAGGTAAGTGGGCACCTACATTTGACAAACGATTTGTATTCTTTACTGTGTCTCGTCCATAGCAAGAATTATTTTTGCATCCATATACCTCTGCATTCACTAGCCTTCCCCGTTATCTTGTAATAGAAAATGTGCCAATAAAGTGATCTGTTACGCCAGTGGTGCTCGGACTTATACTGCATGTGATCTACGTGTTTCTATCTATGTGTTTGTAATTGGTCCAGCCTCATGCAAGTTTACTCCACTGCGTTATTCTTTTAATTTTTAGATTTTTAGTCTGCTTTTATATAAAAAACAGTTTTTTTTAGAACTCTTTAGCGACGTATTAGTATAATATTTTTGGATTACCGTCAAAGGCCGATATGATAAACCAAAAAAGAAGATGTATTTGGTAACTTTTCTTTCTTAGGTGTGAATCTGTCTCTTCAGTTTACTCCTCCTGGTTTAAAAACAAAGCATAGTAAAAAAACAATTTTAAAAATAAAAAACTTTATTGCACATTTCTAGTTGATAAAAAGTTGTAACTACAGAGAGTTGTAATTAAGGTCATGTTTTTCATATTAACTTTATTTGGATGTTGATGCATGGCACTGCATATCATCCACAAGTATTTCATATGATGGTACGTTATAACCGAGGGCCAAACGCTAGCATGAAGAGAGATGTTCCTCAGTTAGCCGATTACGATATTTTGATTTCACTATCTTCATTTGGGAAAATGCAGACTCACACAAGTATGTTGATCCAAAGAATGCTGCGAGCTGCAGAGCTCACATCTGTATGCAGAAGTAGTGTGTTCCCCAGAGTCGCTATCGTTATATAACTTTACAAAAACGTTGTATATATCTTCTCCGCAAGTTTTTTCTTTCAGAGTCAGAATTGTTAAGAATTCTTCTTTAGCCAACATGTCAGAAAATACCATCTGAATGAAAATATTTTTGCAACTACTGATTGTTTAACAAGTCTTGCACTTTCCGTTTTCTAAACAAACTGTTTTGCGGAAAATCATTTTCATAGTTTTTATGCAAAGTTTTATAATGCCGTTCTAAATTTCCGCGTTTGGGCAGAGCAACAAGCCAAGACACAAACAAGACAAACGCATTTATCTTTCACCATAGTAAACAGGAATTCTTTTTCCCGCGCATTACTAAAATATGTTTTACTCTTTTTCGCGGCACTCATATGGAGTTTCAAATATTACTGTAAATAATATATTACTAAAATGTTTTACGAGTAATAACTTAGTAATGAACTTAGTAATGAATGATTAATGCTTGACTAACAGCAATACAATGCCGATACAGCACACTCCCAGTTTAAAACTCTGTGAATGCTGATATGCCGAATTGGCATTTTCGCAACTTTCGGGTGAAGAGATAGCATCATAATTATTTCGACCATGCACGTGTGGTGTGTCAGGACAGTCCCAGTATTTTCTCCGTGAATCGCGATCGACTTCAAAAACTTTGGCGATCGACCGGTCGATCGAGATCGACCCTTTGAGCACCGCTGTGTTACGCAGTTCCTAAACTGTAAATGGGTAAAAGGTTTAGAAGTGTGGTTGGTTTTCGCCTTGGTATTTCTTTTTATAGATTATATACGAATTCACGATTGATACATCCTAAAAATAGTAAAACAACTTTATCCACCATCTTCATGATTTCAGGTTCGGGGGGTTAGTGGGATTAGGGTCGCATGAGAAATTATTACTAAGGGTTGGATTAAGTGATGATTCTAAAATTGATGTTAGTAATTACAGAAATGATATAGCGAAAAATATAATATTGTTTTTCGCTTGTGAAAAATCGAACATCTACCTCTTCCGAATTCGTATCAGTGGTCTCTTAATTCTCATTCAGTGTACGGCTTCGGTCGTTTATAAAGGTGTAACATAAAGAAAACATACGAATGCCTCAAACAACAAGGGGAACGTTTTATGACGAAATTGAAACAAGTAGTAGATCAAGTCAGAGAGATGATAATAATACTGGGGCATTTTACATCTCAAATAGGCAATCCAGAGTAATACCCAGAATTAACCAAAAACATAACGAGAATGTTAAAAATAAAAATGAAGAACAGATGATAACTTCTGCACGAACAACCAACTTAGAATAAACAACACATTTTTTACCACAAAGACCAACACAAGTATACATTTAATAACACCCGTGGACAAAAATTTATGATAGATTACATAATAACCAACAGAGATATACATCCATCAACAATAATCGACGTAAAATGCCTTAACTCAACAGATGTAGGTAGTGACCATAGCCTAATAAGAATCATGAAATACTTTACACCGAGTGGCGTTATAACAAACAAAAATCAGATTCGAAGGACTAAATACGGAATCCGCGAAATACTTATACAGAAAAAGAATATCAAAGAAGATTGCTAAAAATGAAATATTAGAAAACATATTAAACATATGTTAATATTAACATGTTCAAAAAAACCCCATGGTTTACAGAGACAGTGAAGATAAAATATGAAGAAAAAAGAAAACCTTTTTACAATACAGAACACAATAAACACAACAGGCATACAACAACTATAAACGAATCAGAAATTAAACTTATTCTTTAGTTAGACAAATAAAAAGGGAACACTGGCAGATCTTCTCAAAACAGACACGACTTCTACGGAACGCAGAAAGAAATATGGAGAATGATCAGAACTAATAAAACAGAAACATGTGCAGACTACTTTCGATTCCTATTTACCAAAGGTGATGATAATGAACCACAAACACCAGAAGTGACGGCAAAGGAAGCATTAAGGAAATTGCAAAACTGTAAATCACCAGGAGAGGACAGAATACCGAACGAACTGTCTAAGTACGGAGGACCAGATCTGACCAGACAATTACTTAAACTAATCCAAAATATAATAGAACAGAACAGAATTCCTGAAGAATAGAGACCAAGAATCCTCATACCTCGCTTCAAAAAGGTAGACAGATCAGACCCAGAAAATTATAGATGTATTAATTTCTTAAACACAAAATTAACAACCAAAGTGATAACACATTAACTGAATTAATATTTTAACACTAGCAGAAGAACATCAATGTTTTATGTCGGGAAGATCATGCATCGATGCTATATTTATAATGAGGCAAGTGCAAGAGAAACCATTAGAATACAACAGACCGGTATATCTATGATTCGTGGACCTTAAGCAGGAATTTAACCAAAGGATGTTATCCGCTTATTGTAAGCCAGAGAGATACCTTTAGGAAAAATTAAATAACTGATCCTATTGAATCTGGCAATAGAATAAGACAGGCGGATTTCCTAAGTCCTCTATTGTTCAACCTGATTATGGATGAAATAATAAAAAAATAAGAACTAAAAGAGAATACCATATGGGAAAAAAATAACTTAAAATAATCTGCTGTTCAAACGACGCAATACTACTCTCTTAAAGTGAAGATAATTTTCAACGTATGCTGCACCAATTTAATATAACCGCCAGAAAATTTAACGTATTAATTTCCCCAAAGAAGACAAAATGCATACCTCAAATTTACTACGATGTAAATTGGACCTGGAATGTCAGATAATAGAACAAGTGATGAAGTTTAAATGTCTAGGTATCACATAACCTTTTTTTTTTGGACTGAGGTGGAAACGTTCTAAACGGACTAGGGAAGGTGTCCCTAGTACTGTTGGACTCGATCCGGAAGGGGACACATGCTAACGCACGCTACCCAGTGTAGGGCCTCGTGCCCCGCATGCCCCCCTGGCCGGTCGCCTACCAACTAAAACCACCCCTTCTTCGACCCAGAATACCCCCGGACGAGTTCCTTAGAGAACGAAACATGGGAGTATCCTGCGCTGTCTGGACGGAATGTGCTAGGACTGTGCCAAGATTATCGTACAATTTACCTATGCTGCTATCCTGATAACGGGTAGCAGATAGGGAAGGTTCGGTTTCCTTACAGGCGAGGAAGGTATCACATAACCTAGCTACGGAAAGTTCAAAACAGAAGTGAAAGATAAAGTGAATAGAGCAAACCGAACCGCAGGCTGCCTGAATGAAACAATAGGGAGAAATAAAAATATCGGTAAAGAAATGAAAGGCAGAATTTACAAAACAGTCATCAGACCAAAATGACATACGCGGCAGAAAAACGACCTGACACAGAGTGGACAAAAGATAGATAAATACAGCAAAGATAAATACACTTAGACAAATTGATGGTCACTAAACACTATGGGACAGAGCTAGATGATATACTGATATACGATGTAGATGCAAGGTGAACAACATCAAGGCCTGTGTAAGAAATATAAGAGTAGAATGGAACGATCATACAAGCCGAATGAAAAAAAAGTAGAGTAGTAAAAACGGCAAAGACGGTTCCCCAATAGGAAGACGATGAGTCGAAAGATCACGAATACGATGGAACGACAAGTTACTAGAGGCACATCGAAAAACATGCAGAGTCGTGTCTACATAAAAAGAAGAAGAATAAGGAGAAGATAAAAACGAATGCATACTAGACCGAATACAGATGTGGAACAGCTGCATAAGTAGAATGGGTGAGCACATATTAGTAAAAATAGCACGAGATAATTCACCAAACGGCCGAGAAAGTATAGAGAAGCCAAAAAAAGATGAAGTGATAACCTATAAATCCAATTAAAATGCATCCAAAGATGGGTTTTTTTTGAGAATGATTAAGATGGTTTTGTAATCTTATTATTTTTATAAAGAAACTTCTATATACAATTTTTATAATTTTTATAAAATTTGATGTGACAACTTTGGAATCAAAAACATTTTGTTAATATTCTCTATAAAACTGACATGATAAACATTAAAAAAACTACAATCATAAAATATAAAATCATCATAAACTAGTAAAAACTAATACCATATTTTTCGTGAATGTTTCGTTTCACGTTCAGATGAACGTGAAACTATTTGCGTACCTACCCCTCATAAATCAATTTCAACTACTACCTTATTCATTTTGTAGTAAAGTTATGCAGTGTTCTCATTAATGCTCCTGTACATACATTTTACAATTTGATTTTTGCATGTAAGATTTAATTTAGACTGTGCTATAAATAATTTAAGTAAATTTATTCTCAAAGAGAGTCACTGCTTCGTCACAAACACCAATGATCTGAGTGGAGTTATTGATTCTAAAATAGTCAGTTTCTATGTTAACACGTTAAGCATGATTTTCATATGCTTAAAATGTTTTGAACGTCTTAAAACGGACAACCACAGACAAACATAACACAAGTAGAGGTTAAACTTGGAATGATCTTATTTATTTATGAGTTTTTTTACATTCCTGGCAAATCGATTCCTGTGTATGTTACAAAAGTAACAAAAGGGTCTTAAACTTGTTTTAGACTATTTTATTATTTTTAAAATTGGGTTTTTAAGAAATCAAACAATTTTACAAATGTTAAGCTTTGTATTGTTTCTAATTTTGAACTTTTTATGAGGTAATGACTAACCACCCATGGTACAATGAATACACAAGGTATGATACATAATGTTCCAAAATCGGTTCGCTTTCGCGCATGACGTAGTCAAGAACGCTTATTCCCGCAACATTTGAATGTAGTATAGGAAAGACTTTTAATTTTAAGTTTTTTATATAATTTGGCTAATTTAATTATAGTAATTATAAAGAGATGATAAAATTATGTTATTATAATATTTTAATCATAAATAAAATTTTGAAGTTAATTTAAATTTATTGATTTTTGGTACAGTTATTTTGTTAACATAGATATCCTTTATAAAACAAGTTTTAATTATCTTTTATTACACGTAGGTACAGGTTAATTAACTTATACTCCAGAGTTCGATATTTCAGATGTTTAAAAAGATACAAAAAACTGGTAATGAAGGTACACAAAATTTGTACGTATATACCTACTGAACAAAACACAAAATCAAAATAAATAATGATAAAGTCAACTTTATTTAGATCGGATGAGCTAGCTGGCCATCGAATATTGTAGTGTAGTGAGGTCACACAATATTGCACAACATTTTAAACGACATCTTTTGTAATATTCAAACATAAAATTATCTTGGTATTGTTTATAATAATGATAACATGATTTTAACAAAGAAAAATATCTTATTCTGGAAGATGCTAAATTGATTTCTTCCGAAACAGTTCTTATTGCAAATTGCATAGCAGGCTTAGGCTAGTTTCTTACTTTACAAATCGATATGAAAGAACCATTTAAGGTTGCTGTCTAAAAAAATAACAATTTTGCAGTAACATGTTAAAAAGCTAATATATTCATATGAATTCTGGGTCTTCGTTAATCTACAAAATGAAAGATACTATAATGGAGTTTTTTCTAGTTGCATAACTATACACATCACTCAGTTTATCCAAATGTTTTTAAAATCACCTATTTTTAACAGCGATGGTTCATGAAGATGTGGAATATTCACTTGCGAAGTGGATATATTTGTATAAAGAGACATATGTAAGCATATACCTATCTAAATTATTTTTCTATTATAAAATAGATGACTGAGTCAGTATTGAGTTATTTTAAAATATATTTATTATCTCATAACTTGCAATTTGCAGATAACCGATATTATCGTCGAACTTTTGTTTTTATACAAGCCTTCTCTCTTGCCGGTGTAAAGTCGTCTGAAGTGGATATTTATTGTGTTTTGCGTTTGAACTTATTTGTGCCTTAATTTCATATTATTATATTGTTTGATAAGTAAATTTTGCATATAATAATCGGTAGGATATAGCAATGTGTATATTTTTTATTTTACTAAATTTCATTATAACTCATCTTAAATACCATATTGAATTGTAAAACAGATTTTTCTTTATTGAAATCTGTTTTGTTTTTATTTCAGTAAAACTGCTGGGAAATAAGTGACAATGAAACAGAAAACGCAAATCTACTACTATTTACCTATTCACAGTATTTCCCCTGCAGAAAATTTTTAAATTTTAAAGGATTTGCATACAAAAAAAGCTTATATTATTAGTATATGTATGAAAACAAAAATATATATTTCGCTTGAATCCCTAGGAAAAGTAAAGGTTTTATGCAACTGAAACTATATTTTTTATTCAATTATAACCAAAACAAAACATTTAAAAAAAATTAGATCATTTTTTGACCATAATTTCAAAATTAATATGTACGTTAAGCTGTAATAATGGGTTCGAGGTGGTTCGAGCGGTCTTGACTACGTCACACTCCTGGGCCAGCTGTCAAATGTCATGCGCAATATCATACCTTGTGTATTCATTGTACCATGCTAACCACCCAAAGGAAGGAAAATTTCGTGGCCTATGTGAAGTATAATTATTATATACAATATAAATTATACAATTTTTTTCTATAACCTAGCTACTTTATTTTATATTATTGTGTCATTATCAGAAATTATAAGTGCATAGCTAATTTGATTTATTTGCTTTTAATTGATAGATGTAATCGCTTTCCAGATTTGGGACATGCCATTTTGATGCAAAGGAATGTGTTTTTAATACTGAATATTTGAAGTACTCAATCCAAGCAGAGCAGAACAGACACATTTAATACAATCAAGTGTAAACTGTAAGTATGGGTTACTCAAAAGTATGCAACATAACCAGCCTAACTAATGTTTAAGGTAGAGTTACTTATTTAGATTTAAACCCAATCGGTTTAGTAGCCAGTCCCTGAGCACTTCATTCCATCACTTACATTTTTTACGCAATTTAGATAGGCGTCGTTTATATCGACACATATCGAAAATAAATATCGTGTGCGGTTACGATAGCCGAGTTTACTTAAACACGAAAGGTGTGTGCCAATTACTGATTGGCGTAAGGCGGTTTATAAAAGTTTTTCTGGGGTAAGTATAAATAACCGCCAAGCGATCATCCGATCAAAAATATACATACAAGTTACACACACTTTTCACTCACTTCAAATATGAAGTGAAAATAATAATGTTAGTCGAAATACTTGCGCCGAATAGAGATGGACTAGCAATAGAGGGCGGCTGTAGTCTATTGAAATAGGAAAGAGTCAACATTTTTTTAATAAAAGTTTATTCATCTACTTAAACGAATCTACATAATTTTGCGTCTTTTCATGAACAATTCTAATCCAATTTGATCCAGCATGCTATGCCAGATTTTACCCATTTATATATACACTTCATCTGTTGCATTTGTGATACCGTAGCTACCGGTGTATCTTGTTTTACCAGTTTATCTTAGATTATGACTGGAAAAAATTTATTACATATTTATGTGATAGATTCGACCGTTACTTGATGGAAATTCATTTTATCTAACAATAAAACACTGACAACTTTTGTTTTCAACACTTTATTAATGGGGAGAATATAACGAATATAGAAAAAACAAATAAAGAGACTACCAAAAGGACACTACACATCGTCTTCGTTATTATTGAACTATAGCGACATACGACATATCACATGACACTATGGATGATAATATTTGATCTTCCGTCGCATGCGATGGGCAAAGGCTATAGCGGGATAAGATAGTCAAAATTGCACCATGCTCGATTCAGTTTTGGGTCTGGCCATTCGAAAGGACATAATCAAAAACGCACTTAGTTAAATTTTCAAGTTCCTAAGTACCTCTGGGGGTTCGCTATGGGCAAAGATGTATTTAAAAAAAATAAATTTTTTTTAGACGCTGTATTGCCGCAAAAATCTGAAAAAAATCATGAAAGCGTATTTTAGTAATACAAAACTGCCTGATTTTTTTCAGATTTTTAGCTTGAAAATTGAGCCCAGGAAAAATATTTGAAATTTTCAGTAATATTTTAGGTTATGTCGGAAATTTTTGGCCAACTTTAAAACAATGTTTTTTATGGGTTTTTTCCCGTTCTTTCGAATGGCATAGGTATTATTATAATTTTCAACGTGGAAAATGTCTAAAAATCTAAAAAACTACTTTTTTGGCATTTTTCTGAAGTTTTTGACTCATAACCTCAACAACATACACATAAATTAATGATAATTCATATTTTTATATGTATTCTTATATATCTTTACAATCGAAATAAGCTATTAAAACTATTATTTTTTCCTACAGCATGCTCCAAAAACCGAAAAACCCCGTTTTTTCCATGTTTTTACTACATAACCTCAAAAGATTCCGAAAAATGAATCGTGAATTAGAACGCACTTGTACATTCAAAAGTTGTGGAATTTTAAGCTAGCCAATATATCTATATACGTGATATTATATCACAATTTACATATATTTATACACAGACGCCTATCTATATATTTCCATGACTTGAGATCCTTGTTATATACATTCATAAGCTCGTACCACGCTCGTCCATGCCTTACTCTTCCGCTTAGATACAAGAGCGTTATACCCATGCTTATAACATTATTCCTTTATTTTATATTTTATATTTACTTAACTGTTTTGGCGTTCATGTCTTAGCCTTCCAGGGAGCCTGATTGTAACAGAAAACATAGCGTTGATAGTTGCGCCGCACGGTAGTTGACATTACGCGGTACAACTACCAACGCCATGTATATGTGTTATAATCGGGCTCTCATTCTATATCGCTCTTAGTGCGTTTGCGTGTGTAGGGCCATATCCTCTTTATCGCTCTTAGTCAGTTTGCGTGTTAGGGTCTTTATCTTTTCGGCGGGACTTTTCCTCAAATGTTCAATGGCTCTCTGTTTTTGTGTTTATTTTGAATTGATTTTGAATTTGACAGCAGAATTGTGTCGTGTCTAAAATAACAGGCAACAATAACCAGTATTATTGTTAAATTAAGAACTCGATCATCAAATAATTTTATTTCATCAGTTTTCGGGATAGATAATGAGATCAAAGTATCTGATTTTTGCGAGTCTGTAATCAATTCATTCGAGAGAGATGTATTGCCACAATATTTTGGAGTAAAAAGTCTCGTGAGAGACGACTTAATCCGTAACCATACTTCTGTTTATTCCATAACGTTATTTAATTTGACGGATGATCAGCTCACATTAATTTTCGATGGAGCTTATTTAGCTCGTTAAAAAAAGCAGAAATAATTGGTACCAAAGAAAATCATATTCGGGACAGAAGATAAAACCGTTGTGCAAGCCGTTTACCATCTGCACAACAGACGGGTTTGTTGTATATCTACCCGGTCCATTCTTAGCTACAGAAAATGATGCAAGCATCATGAAGAAGGTTCTGGAAGATCCAAATGGAATAAGGTCACTTATAAAAAAAAGGTGATGTTTGTATTGTAGATAGGGGCTTTAGAGACGTCGTATCCTATTTAGAAGATCTTGGCTTTAAGGTTCTGATGCCTGCATTAAAAGAAAAAAGACCAAGTTTATCCACAGCTAAAGCTAATGAATCTCGTTATGTTACGAAACTAAGATGGGTAGTAGAAGCTGTCCACGGCATTCTTGGAAAAAAATATAAGCTGCTCCATCAACAATTGGATAATAAATTGTTACCAAAAGCTGGAGCATATTGCAGAATTACATGTTTTCTTAATAACCGTTATGAAAAAAGATTATATAGCGATGTAGAAGGAGACCTTACGAAAGTAAACGACCAAGAGGAAGACCACAGATGAAAGGGGTTGATGACATTAAAAGAATAGCCGGAACAAATTGGAAATATGTTGCTCAGGATAGAGACCGATGGAAGGAGTTGGGAGAGGCCTATATCCAAACATGGACGACAGAAGGCTAAGAAGAAGAAGAAGAGCGATGAAGAAGAAGATGAAGAATTAAAAAAATTAATAATATAGAGAATGTTGAATTAGAGTAAAGTGGATAACACATTGGCTAAAGAAGCTGAAACAGCAAGGTGGTCTAGACGAAGTACACGACGACAACCAAGATAACATCGCGAGAAATTCTTGATTTTCCAGAGATGACCGAGAGAGATCTCAAAATATTCTTTTCGGGTACGTACCAGTTAGGTCAAGCTGTATGTTACCTAGCTACGTTATTGTTATTGTTGAGTTATTGAACGATAGAAACGAAATTAATTAAGAATACATCCGAATGAAACCGGATATTATCAAGGTTTTGATACAATCCAGACATATAAAAAAAATTTTTTATAAATGTTACATTGAGTATAAGCCAGAATCTATTGGCTACAATGCAATTTTACTCGTGCGATTGTTCTAATGGATTGAGAACTGTTGGATCCTGCTCACATGTTGCTGCTATTATATATTATTTAAGCAATGCTAGGTACAAATCGGACATTATTAGACCAGCTAAATTTCTTTCAGAAATATTTGGTGAAACGGAGATTGATCCGGTAATCGACGAGGATAGTGAGGAAGATTAATAAAATGTAATTCTTCTGTCATTCAATGTATCTAGATTAAATAGAATATTGTAAATATAGATTGTTAATTAGTAAATATATGAGTTTTATTTACCTCTAAAAAAAATATTCTGTTTTCCTGCGTACGTATTTTCCTTATAGCTGTAATAATGATTTAAAAGATATCAAAAATATGGTTCATTTTTCAGAGTCTTTTGAGGTTATCTAGTAAAAACATGGAGAAAATGGGGTTTTTCGGTTTTTGAGAATGTTGTGAGATAAAACTAATGCTTCGAATAGCTGATTATGATTGTAGAAGAAAAGATGCATGTGAGAATGTAAATTATTATTCATTTAGACACTGAATTTAGAGGTTATATAGCGAAAGCTTAAAAACAACGCCGAAAAAACGGGGTTTTTCGGTTTTTAGAGCATGCTGTAGGAAAAAAATAATAGTTTTAATAGCTTATTTCGATTATAAAGATAAGAATACATATAAAAATATGAATTATCATTAATTTATGTGTGTATGTTTTTGAGGTTATGAGTCAAAAACTTCCGAAAAATGCCAAAAAGGGCAGTTTTTTCGATTTTTAGGCATTTTCCACGTTGAAAATGATAATAATACCTACGCCATTCGAAAGAACGGGAAAAAACCCATAAAAAAACATTGTTTTAAAGTTGGCCAAAAATTTTCGACATAACCTAAAATATTACTGAAAATTTCAAATATTTTTCCTGGGCTCAATTTTCAAGCTAAAAATCTGAAAAAAATCAGGCAGTTTTGTTGACAGGCAGAATTGATTACTGACTCGCAAAAATCAGATACTTTGATCTCATTATCTATCCCGAAAACTGATGAAATAAAATTATTTGATGACCGAGTTCTTAATTTAACAATAATACTGGTTATTGTTGCCTGTTATTTTAGACACGACACAATTCTGCTGTCAAATTCAAAATCAATTCAAAATAAACACAAAAACAGAGAGCCATTGAACATTTGAGGAAAAGTCCCGCCGAAAAGATAAAGGCCCTAACACGCAAACTGACTAAGAGCGATAAAGAGGATATGGCCCTACACACGCAAACGCACTAAGAGCGATATAGAATAAGAGCCCGATTATAACACATATACATGGCGTTGGTAGTTGTACCGCGTAATGTCAACTACCGTGCGGCGCAACTATCAACGACATGTTTTCTGTTACAAGCAGGCTAAGACATGAACGCCAAAACAGTTAAGTAAATATAAAATATAAAATAAAGGAATAATGTTATAAGCATGGGTATAACGCTCTTGTATCTAAGCGGAAGAGTAAGGCATGGACGAGCGTGGTACGAGCTTATGAATGTATATAACAAGGATCTCAAGTCATGGAAATATATAGATATGCGTCTGTGTATAAATATATGTAAATTGTGATATATTATCACGTATATAGATATATTGGCTAGCTTAAAATTCCACAACTTTTGAATGTACAAGTGCGTTCTAATTCACGATTCATTTTTCGGAATCTTTTGAGGTTATGTAGTAAAAACATGGAGAAAACGGGGTTTTTCGGTTTTTGGAGCATGCTGTAGGAAAAAATAATAGTTTTAATAGCTTATTTCGATTGTAAAGATATATAAGAATACATATAAAAATATGAATTATCATTAATTTATGTGTATGTTGTTGAGGTTATGACTCAAAAACTTCAGAAAAATGCCAAAAAAGCAGTTTTTTTAGATTTTTAGACATTTTCCACGTTGAAAATTATAATAATACCTATGCCATTCGAAAGAACGGGAAAAAACTTATAATAAAAAACATTGTTTTAAAGTTGGCCAAAAGATTCCGACATAACCTAAAATATTACTGAAAATTTCAAATATTTTTCCTGGGCTCAATTTTCAAGCTAAAAATCTGAAAAAAATCAGGCAGTTTTGTATTATTAAAATACGCTTTCATGAATTTTTTCAGATTTTTTGCGGCAATACAGCGTCTAAAAAAAAATTATTTTTTTTAAATACGTTTTTTCCCATAGCGAACCCCCAGAGGCACTTAGGAACTTGAAAATTTAACGAATTGAATCGAGCATGGTGCAATTTTGACCATCTTATCCCGCTATAGCCTTTACTAGTTTCTCTATAACAATCTAAGATTTTTCGGAAATCATAATAATGGAATACCCTGTATATGATGCATTTACTACATCAGACCAATTTTATAACATCCACTGTACAATGCAGAGTTCATAACAAAAAACTTAACTATTTATAATATAACAAAAGGTATAATCAAAACCAAAGGTAAGTAATAATTATCAGATAGTAAAACTAAAGAGTTTTTTTAAGAAATTAGCAAGTCGCAGACTATAATAGTCATAAAAAGATTTGAAAATTTATACAGAATACAAGTTAATCATTATCATCTGAGGTCGAGAACTCAGAATTCAATACTGTGTTATCAGGCAGGAGATCTTTGACACAAAAACGACCAATTCGTTTGAGACAATATAACTTTCAAAACCGTACATCGAATATACTTTTGACAAAATTTAGCCACTATGGCATCATTTTTACTCGATTTTACAAAATTTCGTTTCAGGACTGTCTCCAGGAGAAAAACGTAACGGTCTTTTTCATAAATTATAATATTTTTGAAAACGAAAATAAGATTTCAATCTTTTCTGAATATCAGTAAAGATAGGAGGTAGGTTTTGGAGATCCTCTAGTCGATGGAGTTTTTCTAAAACCTGTGGTAAGGTATTTGCATTATCGGAGATTAAACCCAAATATGGAATGGAAGTATTGATCCCACGACCTGTGGTCATCAAATATATAAGACCTTAACACTTGTTTGGGCTAAGCAAAAACATATGTTTTCACTAAGCTGGACCAAGTGCATGTACCAACGTTAAAAAAAATTTAATTTAAATTTGTCAAAAGTTTTCCAAGGGGGACCTTGGACTTTTAGTAAATTTCGTTAATCGGCTATATTGGCGTCAATTTAGGTCCGCAAGTTAAACGAATAGACATTTCTTACATAAAATTGGCCGCTTGTTCTTCTGACATACTCAGAATTTTTCTACATCTAACGGTTCGTGAGAAAAATTTCCTCTTGGATGCCTGTATTTGGTGAAAATTTCGTGAAAATTAAAAGTGAATATTTCGTTCAAAATTTGATTTATTTCGATTAAAGATTCGACTTGCAGATAAAAAAAATTATACAAATATATACATGTGCCTATAAGAATATGCACTGTTTGGGCGGAAAATCGAAAAAACTGTAGATTTTTAAATTCTATTTTTCCTCTTTTCCGGCAAACTGGAGTGGGGATAGAAAAAAACCTATGTTTGGAATAAGCTGGACCAAATGCTTGTACCAACGTCAAAATTTTTTTTAAATTTAAATTTGTCAAAAAGTTTTCCAAGTGGGGATTTGTCCCTTGGATTCCCTTGGATTTTTATCAAATTTCGTTAATCGGCTATATTGGCGTCAATTTAGGTCCGAGAGTCAAACAGATGGACATTTTTTACATAAAATTGGCCGCTCGTTCTTCTGATATGCTCAGAATTTTCCTACATCTAACGGATCAGGAGAAAAATTTCTACTTGGATGCCTGTATTTGGGGAAAATTTCGTGAAAATTAAAAGTAAATATTTCGTTCCAAATTTGATTTATTTCGATTAAGAATGACTTGCTGATTAAAAAAATATATACATATGCCTATGAGAATATGCACCGTTTGGCCGGAAAATCGAAAAAACTGTTGATTTTTGAATTCGAATTTTCCTCTTTTCTACCAAATTGTTGTTTGCCTTATTCAATTTATTTTAAATTATTATCACTTCAGCTGTTTCGGCTGTAAAAAATTTTGTGAAAGTATTAAAAGCAAAAGTTTTCAGTGTTTTATTGTTACGTATTTATTACTTTTTATTAATTCTGAGTTCATTCTACAGTGTCAAAGGGCTTCAAGAAAAAATAAATGAGGGGAGAACGGTGTATAAAAGTGGCAGATAAATTGGTCTGCGCGGCCATGGATGAAAAAAAAAATAATTTAACTGTTTATTAAATAAAAGATTTGGCAGAAAATCTGTTGAAATAACGTAGATATTAACAGCAATGGTCACCAAAATAACGAAAAAAGAAACTGGTCTAGTACTTAAAAAAGGCAAAGCAGTTGGAGCTGGGGAAGTGGCGAACATGTTTGTTTAATAGAGTTATGAAAGTAGGTCAAATGACAGAAAAATGGAGAAAAAGTAAGGGTTTAAGAGTCAGCATCCAAAAGACCAAATATCTATGTATTGACGGAGACTCTAGCGATCTAACTGAACAATGGTAAAACAATAGCATATTGTCAAGATAACAACTACCTGGGGGTAAATTTTGATAACCGGAACGGATAACAAAGAAATAGAAACCAGAATATCAACAGCGAAAAACGCTCCACTAACATGACTTAACGACCACTTACTTAGCCGGAACTGACGGATTTACGTGCCTTCCAAAGTATGGTGCCGGCTCAGTTAAATTAGAAATTAAAAAATTTCTGATGTCAGCGTGTTAAGCTTATTTGATATACAAACTTTATAAAATTTTAAAAAGTTGTTTGTTGTACGGATCCGCGGCAGACAGTTTAACACTAATCAAATGGTTGAGTTCTTATACCCGTACCACATAAACAAAAATTTTAATGTGTTTCTTCTTTTTCTTCTTCTTCGTTCTCTTTGTAAGCAATTCTGGTTGTTCATTGGCGGATTAATACCTCTATGGAAGGTTATCAATCAATCTTTTGCACAGTCGTCCGATACTTCTTCTGCCGATTGGTGACTTATCTCTTGCTATTTTGACAACACGGGTCTCCTCCATTCTGCTTATGTAGTTATTCCATTCTTTTTTTCTATTTTGTGTCCATTCATTTATACACTGTACGTTACATTTTCTTCTAATGTCTTCACTTCTCTTTCAATCTGTCAGCGTATTTCCTGTAATTCTTTTCAGTACTCTCATCTCTGCCGTTCCCAGTAGCCTTTGCGTTGTGGCTGTGTCGGGTCTTGTTTCTGAGATATATGTCATTATTGGTATTACACTGGCTTTATAAATTCTTGGTATTACACTCTCAAAATAGAAAATGAGATATCACAAGCAATAGAAATACGTAGAGGAGTACGACAGGGATGCATTTTGTCACCGCTGCTATTTAATGTTAATAGTGAAAGCATCTGCCAGGAAACCCTTTTGCAAGCAAACGAAGGAATCGTAATCAAATGAAGAAGTTGTAAATAATATTAGATACACAGACGACACTGTACTAGTTGCAAAAACAGTAAAAGAATTACAACGATTACTTACAAATATAAATATTGCCTGCAACAATTATGGCATAAGTATCAATATAAAAAAAAACAAGTATATGGTCTTCAGTAAGAACATGACACAACCAGCAGATATTAGTATAAACGGCATTCAAATTGAAAAATATCAAGTTACAAATATTTGGGGACTTCAATAAACGAAACTGGAGACCAAAACAATGAAATAAAAAGACATATCGAAATTACCAGGGCCACGTTTATAAAGATAAGGAAATTCTTCTGCAACAGAGATAATCGTATAAGCATCCCTCTACGATTAAGAATGCTAAGGGGCTACGTATTTAACACGCTATTATACGGTGTAGAGGCCTGGACTCTCAAACAGAACAACATAAAAAATATTGGAACTTTCGAGATGTGGTGCTATCGTCGAATGCTAAAGATGAGTTGGGTTTAAAGAGTCACAAACTTTGAAGTAATGCGAATGATAGGAAAAGACCCAGAAATTTTGTCAACGATCAAACGAAGAAAACTCGAATATTTGGGTCACCTGATAGAGGACCCGAGGACATAAATACGCATTACTTCAAAATTTAATGCAAGGAAAAATAGAAGGAAAACAGAATCCAGGCCGTAGAAGAATGTCATGGTTGCGTAATTTGAGAGAGTGGTTTGGCTGTACCACTAATGAACTTTTTAGGTCACCTGTAAACAAGGTCAGGATAGCTTTGATGATTTCCAATCTCCGATAAGAGTGGTACAAGAAGAAGAAGGTGAATTCTTGACTTCATCTTAGTGTTAATGTGTCTGTTTCGCCTTGTGTAAACACCCGTAATGTGTTTTTTGTGGAGTCAAATGTTCCATCATTTATGTGTTTCTTTCAAAGAAGTTTTTATAAGTTCCTTTCATAAAGAAAAGAAAAAATTGTGGATGTTTTTTACCAAATGGGATCTCTCTTGAGTAGTGGTGCTATTTAAAACTTGACCATAGCTCTGATAATGACTTTGTAAGCCGAAAGCGCTCAGCTTGGAAATAAATTTTTAGACACTTTTTCATAAAAACTTTCCTTAGCCATAAGTTGTTTATGGCTAAGGAATCTACCATGGCTTTAGTTAATATTGGGAAACAACCTTTCTTCTATTAAAATAACCCGCAATTCTACAGTAAAAGTAAGTATAGTGGAGCAAAGAAATTCACAGTAAGTTTTTACCTTTTTTGTACTACTTCAGCAGATAATTATTAAGCTGAATATTTACATTTGGTGGTCAACATTAAATAGGAAACATATCTCACTAGTTTTATTTTGCTTCTACATGTAGCCATTGCAGTGTAGTGTTATTGTTTTTGAAGGAGTATATCCCGTAATTTTTTTGTATGTGTTGATCAATAATGTTTTTTATATACAGTGTAAATATGGAATTTGTATATATAGCTTGTCACTGAGTCTGCTATACAGCATACTTTATTGCCTCGTTTAACAGGCTTCATGGGCATGTATTGTTTGGCTAATAGTCTGCCCTTGAACGCTATCATCGATTCATCAACAACCAAGTATATACGAGTGGTTATACGTAGATTAGATTGTACTGTTTAGTTTTTCTACAAGTGGTTTCAACTTATGCCTTATGCAGTTTGTAATATCCAGGTTTTTCTCGAGGCACTGTATTTTTAATTAGTTTTTTTGTACCTCTTAGATCCAAATACCTGCGAAACTGCTGATATGCCTAAATATAAATCGTTGGACCAGTAACTGGAAAGCTGATAAAGTGTATGTATTCACATTATAATCATTACTTCAATTGGGGCCTTTACATCCTCTAGATTTGTATCGTGCCAATTAATAGATGGATCAAGTTGATTTGTCTTATTAGCCCTTCTAGGCCAATTCTGTTTTGCATATAGATTAGCCTGATAAATAGTAAAATCGTATGCAGAATTGGCATCTTTGCAAACTAAGGTTGTCAAAGGAATCTCTGTTTTATTCCCATTCCTCATCATTTTCTTCACCTTTACTATCTTTTAATAGAGATGATTGAAAATGTAACGGAGACGTATGGAGAGAAAAATTACCTGAATATTGAGCATGTGAAGATTCCAAACAGGCTATATTCACACCAGAAGAATCTGAACAGTTGTCTTCCAAATTTTCAAGTTCTTCGAAAGCACCTTTATCTGGTTCTTCTTCTGAATGTTCCTCACTGGTAAATAATATAAATAAGCTAATGCAGCCTTAGCATCTTTGGGTTTATCTAGATCGCACATTTTCAAAATAAAATAATTAAAATAAACAACGAGGATGGGAGGTGGGAAGCATATAACCCACTTACAAATATAGATTTAGAATACGTCAAATACGTTCTATTATTATTATTTTTATATGAATGTCTGTATAAAAGTCAACAGAATAGAAAAATATCATAATTTGCGTATAAAAAATTATTTATTCACAACTAGAACATAACCGCACAAAAAATCGTCAAAACAGCGTATATCCAAACATAAGTATGAATGGTAATATAAATATCTGAACCTCAGCTTTAAAGTAATTTTTTTATAGGTTTACTGATATCACTACTAGGTGGCAGCACCCTCGAACGGTGGGAAAATCGATGTACACTGCATGTAGACGTGATAATATATGGTGGGAATCATACTTTGCTCTGGCTATGAAAGGGTTAAAGATAGATTACATGGTTAAGCCATAAGGGTTATTATTAATTTTTTTTCTGTATTGCTCTAAACAAAAATACAAATATATTGTTTTATAAATAAAGATCTACATTGTTTAGCGCCTAAAAGTTATAAACATCGAACTTTAATTTTCAATTGTAGAGGTAGTTATTTTTCGCCTGCAATTAAAGGCTTTGTAATTATAGAAAGCATCTTTGAAGTGTTTGAAGATATTAAACGTTTTTGTTTTTAAGTCAAATTATTTGTGGGAATATTATTTAAAAAATGCACTTTAGTGGATTCCCTGCAATTGTATAATACGGAAGAGCTATTATATACCTCAAGCTTCTTACCAGTGTATTTCCAAGAACTGCTGTCGATGTTGTGGAAACGAACAAGTACAAAATGCACCATTTCATTTATACAATTTTTGAATTACCTCATTGAACACATGAAAAAATTATAATAAACTTGCAAATTACTTAGCTCAATATAAATGCAATCCTATCTCTATAAGACGAGAGCAATAAAAACTTTTTTCTTGTCCGTTTATATACCTCGAACAAACCATATAACCATACAATAATTTTTTGCTTCATCGGCGGCTATTGCAGATCGGGATTAAGATGTTTTATAGTTTCGCCGTTTTTGTAGAATTTATGAACATATGGATGACAACTCTATACAGTGTGAAAAATATTCGATGGTTTATAAATTCAATAGCAAACTTGTTTTTCTCATTACAATTTAATTTATAACAGCAAGAACTTGCTTTTATGTTTATTAAAATAGGGAACATGACAAACTGTTGTTCAGAAGTAAAGAGGTGTTATATGGTCATTTGTGTATTTATCTGTATGTACTAGAATATACTTGAATCAAAATAAAATTTACAAGAAACAAATTTTAATCATATTGAATATCAAATTTAAACACAACGATCAGTACAAGAATTAAGTAGAATAATTAATAAGATTAAATAATAATGTACTTAATCTCAAGCATCGGTATTAATATGAAGGAAATTAATAAAAAAAATTAAAAATAAATAAATTAAGTAGTAAAAATACGTGTTTGTTCACATATTTGTGATAAACTTAACGAAAGTGATTCATTATGAAATTATTTAGAAGATATAAAAGTTTCATAGAAATTATAATTTAAATTTCCAACAACATAAATATGCACACAAATTATTATTTATTTTCAATAAGCAATACGTTGAATATTAATAAATAACTTTTGTGGGCAATTATCTTTCCCAACAAACTCCTATACTCTAAATTTAATTTTAATTACAAACTATCTATTGATCTGTTTTATAATAATATCCACTAAAAAATTGACCATATAAAATATAATTTATTCACAAAAAAATAACTCTTTGAAACTTGGAATCTTAGTTCGTATGTTTATATTTGATTTTATCTTTAGAATATCTTAGAAGTTTTCTTTCATTCAAATTATTTGACTGACCTTTATTTTTATTACATTTGGAAATTTTTTTTTTACAATAGTGTTTTTTAAGTATGTGTTGCAGCAAAATTTTATTAACTAAGCTAATTTTATCTAGCGAGTTACTACTTTTTGCAATTATTAGTTCCACTTTAAAAGATATTTTGTTTTATTTTAGCTCTTGAAAATAATGGTAAACGCAATTGAATGCTTGAGTATATAAAATAGTTATCTAATAGCCCTTTTTTATTGACTCCAACCCACCCAAATATAAACTGTTTTGGATGGGCTGGAGTCAATAAAAGGGCTATTGGTTAACTATTTTTTTATTCTCGAGCTTTCAATTGTGTTTACAATTATTATCAAGAGCTAAAAAAGACAAAATACTTATAAGGTTGAACTAAAAAGAAAAAACAATTTTTGTTAACTTACCAAATAAAAATTAGTTTAGTAAGTAAAAATGACTGCTAATACATCTTCAAAATATTTAATACAAAAATGTTTTAATCCAATAAATGTTTCTCCGAAAATTTTTTTATAATTTTGAAAACATTTTTTTAATACAAAAATAATTGAATTTATAAATAAATTCAAATAGCAACCAATTACAAATAGCCTCAATGTCATAAATGCCAACATAAAATTTTTATTTTTGACAATTATATTGCCAAAAGTAAAATTTAATTATAAAAAGTATAATTATAAATTTTGCTTAAATTTTGAATTTCTGATTTTTTGTTTAAACTATTATCACTTTTGCTAATACAAACCATTTCCAAAAAAGTCCTTTTAAATTTATTACTTTCACTACATAAAATTTTAATGTTATCAAAATCCATAATATGGTCTTTATCGATTACATGCTCTGCCAAAGCACAAGATAATCGATAAAGACCATATTATGGATTTTGATAACATTAAAATTTTATGTAGTGAAAGTAATAAATTTAAAAGGACTTTTTTGGAAATGGTTTGTATTAGCAAAAGTGATAATAGTTTAAACAAAAGATCAGAAATTCAAAATTTAAGGAAAATTTATAATTATATTCTTTCTTTATGATTTATATATAAAACTTGTAAAATGTCATATTTAATTCTCCATATATCTGTTACATTCTTTCAGACATCTGTCAACGGTGAATAAATCTTCTTCTTTTTGTTACTAAACAAAAAAGAATGTTTAAACGAAATTTTACTTTTGGCAATATAATTGTCAAGAATAAAAAATTTATGTTGGCATTTATGACATTGAGGCTATTTGTAATTGGTTGCTATTTGAACTTATTTATAAATTCAATTATTTTTGTATTAAAAAAATGTTTTCAAAATTATAAAAAAATTTTCGGAGAAACATTTATTGGATTAAAACATTTTTGTATTAAATATTTTGAAGATGTATTAGCAGTAATTTTTACTTACTAAACTAATTTTTATTTGGTAAGTTAACAATAATTGTTTTTTCTTTTTAGTTCAACCTTATAAGTATTTTGTCTTTTTTAGCTCTTGATTCTCTTGTGCTTTGGCAGAGCATGTAATCGATAAAGACCATATTATGGATTTTGATAACATTAAAATTTTATGTAGTGAAAGTAATAAATTTAAAAGGACTTTTTTGGAAATGGTTTGTATTAGCAAAAGTGATAATAGTTTAAACAAAAAATCAGAAATTCAAAATTTAAGCAAAATTTATAATTATACTTTTTATAATTAAATTTTACTTTTGGCAATATAATTGTCAAAAATAAAAATTTTATGTTGGCATTTATGACATTGAGGCTATTTGTAATTGGTTGCTATTTGAACTTATTTATAAATTCAATTATTTTTGTATTAAAAAAATGTTTTCAAAATTATAAAAAAATTTTCGGAGAAACATTTATTGGATTAAAACATTTTTGTATTAAATATTTTGAAGATGTATTAGCAGTCATTTTTACTTACTAAACTAATTTTTATTTGGTAAGTTAACAAAAATTGTTTTTTCTTTTTAGTTCAACCTTATAAGTATTTTGTCTTTTTTAGCTCTTGATAATAATTGTAAACACAATTGAAAGCTCGAGAATAAAAAAATAGTTAACCAATAGCCCTTTTATTGACTCCAACCCATCCAAAACAGTTATATATTTATATATATATATATATATATATATATATATATATATATATATATATATATATATATATATAAAATAAAGTTTTATTTTGGGGTTGCAGTCAGTAATAGGGCAGGAACGTGAAACTCTTTGTTCTTTATCTAGCTTTCGCAAAATTTATTTGTTTCTTCAGGATATGCTAAAATATGGTATCAGTAAATACAATGAAATTAAAATTAAATAGCATTGTATAAAACTAGTATAAAAATTTACAACATGAGGTTAATCCATTAAATTTTCAAATTTACAAAACATTAAAACTTAACTTATTAAAATTATCTAGTTATGTAAGTACAATATTTTAATTTTATTTAATTTTGTACAAATTCATTATGACATTGATTATGTTGATGTTTGATTTATGTCAGAAAGACACTCGTTTCTGTTTATTATATTTTTTGTTGTTGATAACTAGCTCTTAATTGTTATTATGGTTACGTACAAAGTGGCGCCAAATATGAATATTTAAATTTTTTGAAATTATAGTATTTATAGTCAGAAAATCTAATATTAGAAAATTATAGTATTAATTTTCGTAAGACAGAATGTAATTATAGATATTGCTTAGTTTATCAATATCAGTTTTTTTATTAACGCATTGATATTTATTTATGCATACCATTTCTAAGAATTCTCTTTTATTTAATTGGTTTTCACGTCTTAATATATTAGTTTCATTGAAATTAAATGAATGATTTTTATTAATTGCATGATCTATTAAATTATTTCTGACATAAATCAAACATCAACATAATCAATGTCATAATGAATTTGTACAAAATTATAAAATATTGTACTTACATAACTAGATAATTTTAATAAGTTAAGTTTTAATGTTTTGTAAATTTGAAAATTTAATGGATTAACCTCATGTTGTAAGTTTTTATACTAGTTTTATACAATGCTATTTAATTTTAATTTCATTGTATTTACTGATACCATATTTTAGCATATCCTGAAGAAGCAAATAAATTTTGCGAAAGCTAGATAAAGAACAAAGAGTTTCACTTTCCTGCCCTATTAATGACTGCAACCCCAAAATAAAACTTTATTTTACATAACGTGTCAGTCAATAATACCTAACTACTTTATATGTATATATATATATATATATATATATATATATATATATATATATATATATATATATATATATATATATATATATATATATATATATATATATATATATATATATATATATATATAGTGTGCCCGTAAAGTATGGAATTAATTCAATAGTTCCTAACGAAAAGCCTTTTTAAAAAAATCTAAAACATGTCCATTTTTAAATTTAATGTTCTACATTTTACAATAAAATTTCATTATACAAGGTGATATACTTGCTTATGAAGAAGATGGGCACACTTCTGTTCGTAAAGTTAGTAGTGATCTCGATGTTTGCAAAACAACGGTACACAAAGTACGTAAAAGTAAGTGAAGTAAGTAAAATGCACAATTGTACAGAAATTAAACGAAGATTATCCTGATAAAAGAATACAATTTTGCGAAATAATGATGGATAACAGCCACCGAAATCCTCTCGTGGTTATTATTATTTTTTCATTTCATTTTCAAAATATTATTTTTTCTGATGAGGCTACATTCAAATTAAATGGCGAGGTCAACCGTCAGAATTGTGGATACTGGACAAAAGAAAACTCCAGCTGGATGCGGGAACATCATACACAATACCCGCAAAAGATAAACGTATGAGCTGGCATTGTAAGAAATAAAATCATTGGATCCTACTATTTCTAAGGTAATTTAATCGGACCAACATACCTTCAGTTTTTAAGTGGGTATCTCGTACCTACTTTAGTTAATTTATTCCCTAGTACAATTAATCTTGGAGGTTTTGATAAAAGTTTATGGTTTCAACAGGATGGTGCGCCTCCGCATTATGCTTCAGATGTTCGAAGGTACCTAAACGAAATTTTTCCGAATAGGTGAATTGGAAGACGTGGACATATTAAATGGCCAGTGAGGTCGCCAGATCTCAATCCTTTGAATTATTTTATGTGGGGTGATTTAAAAAATGTTGTTTATAAAACGAAACCTGCAAATATTGGAGACTTAAAAATAAGAATTCGTAAAGAAATAAACAATATTTCTCAAGAAAGCATAAACAAGGTTCTACAAGAATTTGTACAACGTTTGGGTTACTGTCGAATACAACAAGGGCTACAATTCGAACATTTAAGATTAAGTCATGTATTAATTACTGGATCACTTTGAAGTTATTTATTACAATTTATTTATAATTTATTAATATATTATAAATCAATAAAAATTAATTTTCTTAGTGCATATCTTTAATATTATATCTGTTAGACCCCCAGTATTATACTTTTTGGGAATCAGCTTCATTTTTATCGATCTAAAAATGTCCTTAAATACAGGGTGTTACATTAAAAAAAAAAAAGAACCGATGACGTCATCACTGTAATGTGTATCACCTTGCATAATGAAATTTTATTGTAAAATGTAGAACATAAAATTTAAAAATCGACGTGTTTTAGATTTTTTTAAAAAGGCTTTTCATTTAGGAAATATCGAATTTATTCCATATTTTACGGGCACACTGTATGTATATATATATATATATATGTATATATTACCGATGCATTTAAACTGTTATGGAATTCGCTGGATTTCGCTTTAAATGAGTAAGATTTCGCAGCTCTTGATTTCACATACCCGAGCTGGCTATCTCTATATCTGCAAACCTTCTCTTTTCCTGTAAATTAAGTTAAAATTTAACTTGGATTAAATCCCTAATATTTACGAGCCGGATCTGTCTCTTCTTTCTAATTAGACATAGTAATTAATTAAATGTTAAATTTTACTATCTTTTTCTTTGGTTGCTTTTGCCGATAAATTTAACCTATTGATAAGAATCGATATCGTTGATCCTTTATATATTTTTGGAATTCAAAGTATTTATTTGAAGAATATGCAATGACTTATAGTTGTGAGTTTTCTTTCTCACAATCTTACACTGCACTTTAAACTATATTAATAAAATTAATTTTAATTATTTTACTCTTCTTATAGGTGCCACTAAAATAAAAACTAAATAATATGTTTAAAAATAATAATTATTGTATTTATATGAAATTATTTTAACACGAGAAATATATAAAAATTTAAACCGACATTTATGACTTTTAAATTTTGACAATCGTTACGAATCTAATTTTTTAGTAACAGATATTCTTTTAGTTTTTTACTTTTCATTTAATGTCTATATTTTATTTATTATTTTTCATGAAGTTTTTAATTTAAACATGCTTAGAGTAAATATATGATGACTAGAAACGAATTGATCGAGAATAGTGTGAGAATAGAGTTCATTACCCGTGACGACGCCATTTTGTGGCGCTAGTTCCGTGACACTGGGCTCAGCATTTTAGTGGTGAGAGAAAAGTAATACAATGCCAGTATAGAAGCTTCGCTTCAATATATTTTTTTATGAAATCGATTTCTGGAGTGGAAATCAAAACATCAAGCAAATGTAAAATGCAATTTTGTCTATGCTATATTATAATTAATTGCGATTTAATCCCATGTAAATACAATATTTACTTACTGGCAACTTATTAAAAATATGTTTATATCTCGTTTGTTATAAAAAATATAACTTAAGTTTATATTATATTATCTCGTATCTGCAACATAAATAATAAACCAGTAGAATTAAACTTTTTTTAACAGTGTAGATAATACTTCTTTTACTTTGATTTATTCAGTGAGTTTTCTTTTAAAACTTAGCAACACGACTTGGTAGAAATAAAATGAATTGGCGATAGCGGCCTTTGGCAAGAGCTTCGTTGCTATTTTGTTGTTGATTCACACAAAGAGATGTTGAGGTAGGTTAGTTATGTATTGTAAACATCACATGAATGCTGCTCGTGACGTTTAAAAAAGTTTACGCACTATGATGATAAATTTGTTCATAATGAGTTGTTGAAATTTTGATCAATGATATGACTATTACATAGAAATTTAATATTTTATTTTATAAGTACCTATGAGTTTGATGTACCTCATGAGGAATATGGTTAGAAAATAAATATACAAAAAATCAAAGTTATGGTCTTTCGGTAGAAACAGAAACAACCAGAACACTACGGCCTCATCATCATTAATAGTGGAGGGTGCGAAAACGAGATCCTTCGACGCGTCATAATTGCCGAAGCTCACAAAAAAATGGAAGAACACTGACATTACAAAAAAAACACAAAATTACACCTTGCTCAAGTATTTATATTTTCTATCGTCACCTGCGCTTCTTCTACTTTGTGTGTCGTTCTTGTTTTCAAGCGTTGGCAGTTGTGGTATTAACAAGCAGATAAAATGTTTCTCGGTCGGCAGCTAGATGAAACAATTCCTCGACAGTTCGACCTGTCCATTGTCTAATGTTACGCAGTTAGGACTCTCCAGTATCGCCACTGTTGGTCGGGGATTGCTTATTTAATATATTCGCAAGCACCTTCATATCTGAAGGTTATCCACTATCCGCCACGTGTAACACCGCTGGTAGCCTACAGCTTACAGTCAGCAACATGGACCATCAAAAAATCTGATTCAAAGCTTATAATGGCAGTTGAAATGTGGGTCCACTGTAGAATGTTGCATACTGCAGACCGTATATCGCACAAGAGAGAGATAGGTGGACAGCAATAGTTAAACAAATATTACATGATATCACTACATGCTTAGAAAGGAGAAAAAAAGGAGGACCTATGAGTTGACCTAAAACTAATTTAAGAAGTATCTATAATAAAAAAGAGATATCTTGAATTAAAATTTGTTAATTTTAATTACCTAATTCATAAATTACACAGGCTACATCACAGGACGTTTTCGGAGTATCTATTCCATGATCAGTATTCCTTTTTGGATTTACATGTTTGAAGCCACTAAATATATGGGTAAAAACCCTTTAAATGTAGTTAGATTAACTTTGAACTACATATTTGATATTAAAAAAATCATTTTTAATCAGTTGCTATTAACAAACACTTTGTCTAAGGAGTAGCAACCCCACTGGAGTCCTACGTTGCTATGTCAGCTATGTGGTCAATTCCGTTTATACCTTAAACATCATAGTTTTCTAATATCAAAGATGTAATTTAAAGTTAAAATAACTACATTTAAAGGGTTTTTACCCACATACTTAGTGACTTCAAACGCTTTGTGGTGTAGCCTAATAGGGTTTTTATATTATTAAACATTCTATAAAGAATTTTTTTAAATAATTTTTTTTAAATATTTAATAAATTCTTAATTTTTAAATTTATTTCCGCATTGGAAATCGAAACGTCAAATAAAATGTAATTCTCATGATAATAAATTGAGGTTTAATCTCACATAAACAATTTTTAATGCACAAAATATTTGTTCTATTTTCCATTATTACGAAAAACTTTGTCTATTTGTACCAAAATTGTACACTATATAGTTAAAAACGAATTCAACCGATTCTTCTAGAAAATGCATGCTTGAATTGAATAATAAATACTGCCACTATCCGCCACTTCCTCCAGTTACTTTAAAATTTGCTTTTATTGTATTGAATACTATTTTTACTTTATCCTCATTCTCTTTTTACATTGCTCCAAAGTTTCTATCTTGGGTCCCTTTACCAACATGTCCTAAACGTTTTCCCCTAGGTATTCTTTAGTCTTCCTCTCCTACACTCTTTAGGAACTTGTTAATGCGCAATTCTTTGTGTTGAGTAATTAACGTTGAATATTCCCGAACCATTTTAATCTATACTTCTTCATTTTGGTACTAATTGGTGCCATTTCTAGACTTCTCCTTTCCTAATATCCTTATTTTTAATTTTATACTTTTTTGTGATACGCCATTCTTATATAATACAAATGATTAGATAAATATCTCATCATTCTTATTTTCCCAAAATGCATTCCCTATTTTTTCATCTTTTTAACTGCCTCAACATTTGGTTCCATGCATCATAGCTGCTCTTATAGTAGTTTTACAGAATTTTCCTTTTAATTTTCATAAGAATCTTGCTGTTGCACAACCCACCACTCGCTTCCTTTCACTTTATCGTTTTTACCCTAATTCTACTGTATTTAGCTTTATCTATTGCCCCATTAGGCTCTAATACGGATCTTAAAACTTACGCTACTTAAAACTCTTAATTTTCACAATAATTTCACCATCCAAAGTTATAATTTTATTTGTAGTATCTCCATCTTAAAATAAACATTTCAAATTATGAATACTAAGTATTTGAATTTTTCAGTGCCGTTAATTTCCTTATCTTCGCCCTTTTACAAGTTTCTCACTAGTTCATGTTCTGTTGTTAAGTATTTAGTCTTTTCTAGATTTATTTCCGCTTAATTTGTTGTATATTCCTCTTTAGATTTCGAAGCATATGGGATAGGTATGTTTTTTTTTGTATTTAGAATTAAATAAAAATATTTCACAGTTTCTGTATATTTACAGATTGTAACCATCTAACGTCTCAGAAACGGTGGTTGCCAATGGGTAACAATATAACTACCTCCGAAAGTTGGGAGCCAATGTAGAACAATAAAACTCTCAACTTTCTTTGGGAGCCAATTGTTAGCCTCGTCTAGCTCACTCTCTCAGATGTGAGAACGTCTTATCTTAAAAGTAAATCTGAAAAATAAGTTTTGCTAGAACAAATAAACCAAGATATTAACTATTAACTACTATTATACAAAAAAATATATATAATTCAAATTTTAATAATAAATTAAAATCAAAGCTAATCTTACCTACAGCTTTACAAAAAAGACTTTTAAATAATACTTATGGCTTCTTATATTTCCAAGTAAATGTAGTTATTGGTTGCTGATTTCAGTTGGTATTAAACTCTGGTTGAGTTCCCATACCAGCGGCCACCTACTGCACTATGTCACTTCCAATGGTCCAGCATGTGGCTCGGGAAGTCCTCACTTAAAAACGTATACAAAAATTGAAATTAGGCCAAAAAAATTAAAATAATGAGTCTTGTGTTAGCAACGTCATAACTTTTTATAAATTTTCATGCCATGTGAAGATTACAAATAATGATTACAAATTTTAAATAGCAAATAGCAAATTGGCAATGATAAAAGGAATATAATAATTATTTTTTTTTTTTATTTAAATTAATGTGTCTCGGTTGCAATATTATTAAATGAATTAGGTAAATTATATTTAAAATACTAATTGCATTATGGGAATAATACATTGAAAAATTAAATTTGGTGTGTAGTTTTAAGTTAAGTCAAATACGAAATTATAAGATAAGAGATATAAAAAAAATTATCAACTGGAAATGTACTCACTCCAGAAAAGATTTAACGATATAAATGCATTTTCAACTGATAATCCAGCTTAAACAAGAAAAATACATTATTAAAATTAATCTCCCTTTCTATTGAATTATCACTACTTCTGGATTGAAGTGATATAACAGAGCAAAGTTACTAACTTACAGATATACTTTTTCGACTGAAATGTGGCATAGAAATTTATATATGTTCTATATCATAAAACATAATGGGGTATGAATACAGAAAATAGAATATCAAGTGAAAATGAAAATTGGAATTTAGATTATGACAGAATATTTAGTAAATAGAAAGTTGATTGAAGGGTTGAGCGCCAACTATTTTTAGAATAAAAATAGTAAAATAAAAGATAACGTTAATAGATGAATAAAATCAAAAGAAATTTAAATAAAATAACTATTTAAAGAAAAATTACGAACATGTGACGTGTATAACGTTACAAGATTACAAATGGAACGGCTCTCGGTCTGACACACTCCGACATTTACAGATCTACTATGCTGCCCTCTGTCACTTAAAGCTTCTCATCTACCCCTATTCTCTTAATGAACTTCCACAGCATTGAGAGGTGGCCCTTTTATATAGACTAATGCTTTTGGTCCTTCCTTTCCGTCTTTGGTATTTTAAAAAATTAATTAAAATCCTTTGTAAAAAGTATATATTTAAAAACCCAAACGGGCTGTGTTAGACAGAACGTTTTCGGAATACATCATTCCATCATGGGTGTCCTAGAAAATATGTAACCACTTAATTAAAAACAACATGAAGTTTAAATTTTGACCAAGGTTAAAGAAAAGTGTGGTTAATACTTACTAGGAGTACATGAATGTAGCCACTAAATATATAGGTAAAAACCCGTTAACAAATAATTAGTTACATTTGTTCGACATTATATCTTATAAATACTTAAGATGTTAAAGTTACCGTTGGATTAGGTAACATGGCGACATATGACTCCACGTTGAAGTTGCAAGTCCTGAGACGGTGTGTCTACGAGGACTTTATGGAAGCAACTGATTGAAATGACAATGTTGACAAGTTAGGACGGAAGTCGTTACAGAGTAGTCAATATAACTGTATGTGTCTACTTAAGACAAAAGCCAACGTTATTTAAAATTGTTAGAGTAAAAAATTTTAATTAATATAACAGTATCAACCATCAATGTTGTTATTTTAAAATTATGTATATGAGATGAAATGTGGAGAAAAGATTGTGTGGTTATGGTTAGGCAACCAACTATACATGTGTGTGGTAGTGGAGTGAAATAGAGATTTTAATATAAGGCCCTTTATGTTTCTTCAACATTTGGTACCTGGAAAATAGAAACTAGACGTTTAGTCTTAATATCCCAGAAGACGTTTCACTTATTCACAATATCCTCCAAAAAAATTTCCTTAAATTAGACTTAGACGAAGATCTTGAAATTCTTAAAGAAAAACAAAAAAGCCAAAATTGCGTCAATCGTCATGTATCCTTCAATCGAGACTTCCTCCCTCTCCATCGCCAACTATTTTCATAACCTTCATCCCCAACTCACTTTTACAAAAAATCTACATTTATCACCATTCGTTCGCCCAATACTCATCTTCTTTAGTCCACTCCAAAAACTTTTCTGTCAACACATCACATTTTCAATCAGTCCTTGTCTCTCTCTATTAAACCCAAACTTCTAGTCCGACCCACTATACCTATTGTTGTCCATGCTTCTTGTCGGCACCCCCAAACCTTAGACTATTCTTCATCTCTTTCAAACAAACCTCTCAGTCCTCATGTCACTCTTCCACACAACCCCCCTTAGGGTTTGGTTAAGGTTCTCTGGGGATCTCAGCCTTCTGCATTCTTTCCGTATCTCACATTTTTTCAAAAACACTATAATCTTCTTCTTTTTTTCACTTAATTTCAACAGACCCACCCAAAAACCATTTCATTTTCATAATTAAGGTTTATATACACCTGCAAATCATCTAACTTATAACTTATCTCTTTACATTTCTCATGTACCTAGTGTTGCTTTATGACAGATAGATCCTTTCTCAAGTTATAAGTTGAGTACTACACATACAACATACTACAAAACCATGATCCAACCATCAAATTCTGTTTATTTTATATAATAGTTTAACGAACACCTCCTTCATATCCATTAAGAACTAAAAACAAATCCCACAACTTAATTACCAGTAAAGCTGACACCATAATTTTTGTTTACTTAATTTTAACAGAGCCAACCCACAACCATTCCATTTTCACATTTCAGATAATTATACATCTGCAACTCATTCAACTTGTAACTTATCCTTTTATATTTCCCATGTACCTAGTGTTGTTTATGACAGATAGGGCCTTTCTTAAGTTATAAGTTGAGTACTATTCTATTAACATATTATAAAACCATGTCCCAACCATCAAATTTTATTCATTTCACATAATAGGTAATAAAATAAAACTTCCACACCACTTAGTCTGTTAACACCCTATCAGATATTTAATTTCATGTACTTATAACTTAATAAGTTTTACATTCACCAGGTACCAAATGTTGTTTTTTTGACATACAGGGCCTTCTATAATCGAGTTATAAGTTAAATTTCACATGACCATTACACTACAAAACTTTTATTCCATTCACGCAAGTACACTTTCATATTTTAAATACATTCATTCTTATTCCACCAATATCAACAAAATTTCAATAACTCATCCTTCTACATGTGTCTAGTTTCTATTTTCCAGGTACCAAATGTTGAAGAAACATAAAGGGCCTTATATTAAAATCTCTATTTCACTCCACTACCACACACATGTATAGTTGGTTGCCTAACCATAACCACACAATCTTTTCTCCACATTTCATCTCATATACATAATTTTAAAATAACAACATTGATGGTTGATACTGTTATATTAATTAAAATTTTTTACTCTAACAATTTTAAATAACGTTGGCTTTTGTCTTAAGTAGACACATACAGTTATATTGACTACTCTGTTACGACTTCCGTCCTAACTTGTCAACATTGTCATTTCAATCAGTTGCTTCCCTAAAATCCTCGTAGACACACCGTCTCAGGACTTGCACGTTCAACGTGGAGTCATATGTGGCCATGTTACCTAATCCAACGGTAACTTTAACATCTTAAGTATTTATAAGATATAATGTCGAACAAATGTAACTAATTATTTGTTAACGGGTTTTACCCATATATTTAGTGGCTACATTCATGTACTCCTAGTAAGTATTAACCACACTTTTCTTTAACCTTGGTCAAAATTTAAACTTCATGTTCTTTTTAATTAAGTGGTTACATATTTTCTAGGACACCGATGATGGAATGATGTATTCCGAAAACGTTCTGTCTAACACAGCCCGTTTGGGTTTTTAAATATATACCTTTTACAAAGGATTTTAATTAATTTTTTAATATATGGTATACAGCCAAATACAGGAACTTAGATTCCTTGTGGATTTGGTATTTTAGGTACCGCAGCCTTGTGAGGCCTTCATACTGATATAAAATATAAGACGTGCCAAACGGTTTTCTCATCTTCTAGACAGAACCGATAAGTATCCCCTTCCGTCCACCGTATCCGACTTAAATTCTTACTTAGCCTTTCGATTGTGAGTCAGTAAGTCGGCTCTAAATTTGGTTTAATCTCCTTTAATAAACTCTAACCTATTTTTGTCCTGGTGAATTTTTCTACAATTCCAAAGACTTTTGTTGTATTTATTTATCGATGGCTGCTGCTTTGTGTGCGTAAACAACCTCAAAGCAGGCCTCCGGGCCAATTAATATCGAACAAGCGCCATGTGAGCCAGTTTATCAGCCTTCTTATTGGATTCTTTGTAGATTCTTTTATGTAGATTTTGATTTATTAATTATGATTTTGAAATTTAAAATATTTGTTTACTTTTTACTTTTATCAGTTCGAAGTTATAAAATTGGTTTACAGTGAAAATATAAAATAATTACCTGCTGTCATTCAATTAAAGCAGGTTAAGTTTAACTTTAGTTAATAATTAAGAGTAATGGATACTTATAACTTAAATGGCATAAACAATAAAACGTATTATTTTTACTTACAGCATTTTGTTTATACATAGTAAATCTAAAGAAAAGTTAATTAAACGGTACTTCTCTACTTTAGAGCGTCAAGGATGTTATAAATTCTTCCAAAATATGACAGCTTGAACTTTTATAAAATGGTAATATAGCAACTTTAATAGCAAATAAAAATACAAATACTTCAATGTCTCTGTAATGTATTTTGTAGTGGGTGTTCTAACAAATAATATTGTGGACAAAGTACGGATTTATATACCTAACTATGTACAAAATAATTTTTAACGCCTACGAACAGGTCAAATAAAATTTTATTTCATAGAAAAATTACAATGAAAGCTAAAAATGTAATTAGATAATTGTTCCCTTGAGAGGAAAAATAAGCGTTTGAATATTAAGCTTAGATATTTCATATTTCATCTATAGAGGTAAAAAAGGCTTTGCCAAGGGTGACAAAAACTATTTTAAATTATGAAAAAAAGATGTACTTAGTAAATCTGCTTAGAGGAATTCAAAAATATACAGAAATATTCACAGATTATAGCGAAGTTTATTGCCAGAACATGCAGCATATGCCTAAACCCCAAAATGAACAAGAAAAAAAATATGTCTCCAATGTTTCACTATTTAATTTAACTCTCTCTCTTTCTCTCTCTCTCTTTATATATATATATATATATATATATATATATATATATATATATATATATATAATATATATATATATATATATATATATATATATATATATATAATATATATATATATATATATATATATATATATATATATATATAAATATATATATTTATAACAATGTGGAAACCACTATGGAATAAAATTGTTTGTATCCTTATTTTAGAAAATAATAAAAAACGTTGAGATACCTTAACTTTTAAATATAAATGTGCGCTTTTTAAACATAAATTTGAATGTACAGGGTGATCCACGCAAGTCTGACATAGTCCATAATCTGTATTTTAAATGAAACACGCTGTATATTTTTATGTTTTTAAAAGCTGCTTAACAACCTGATCTCAACGAACTATATCATGTAGAATCTATTATGAATAATACAAGGTGAAATTTTGAAATTAAGTATAATTTTTTTTAAGACAAATAATTCATAGAATACCCGAGGTAATTGATTGGATTACATTAAAATAAATGCTCAAAATGTTCTCCACCTTGTTGTTGGTAATAACACAGTCTCCTATAAAACTCGTCCCGAACTTTGTTTAAATTTTGAGGTGAAATCTTCCGTATTTCTGTAGATATCTTTGAGGTCTTCAATGCTAGTTGGTTGTGTTGCATATACTTTGTTCTTGAGATAACTTCACAGAAAAAAATCCAAAGCCGTATGATCTGGCAACCTAGCTGACCATTCAATAGTACCCCTTCGTCCAATCCATTTATTAAAGAAGATTTCATTCAAGTAATTTCTCACCATTAAAGCATAATGGGGTGTTGCACCGTCCTGATGGAACAAGACAGTTTCATGCAGTAGGGTCGGATCTATTGGATTGGGATATAAGTTAGCCAACTGAGGAAAAACATCGTCTCTTAGCATGCTTAAATATTTTTCCGCTGTCAAATTACCATCTACAAATATAGGACCAATAATATGATCTCCTATAATACCTGCCCAAACATTCAACTTTTGAGGATACTGAGTATGTGTCTCACGCATTCAATGAGGAATCTCCGCTGACCAATATCTACAGTTTTGTCGGTTTACCTCTCCGTTCAATGTAAATGTTAATTAATCAGAAAAATGAATTGTGCCAAGAGCTATTTAATTTGTGTTAATTTTATCCATCATTCTGTCGCAAAAATCCATTCTACGATCTTGATCGTCTTCTGTTAACTCCTGCACAAAAGTCAATTTATATGGATGAAGTTTTTCTTCATGATGACACCTTAGGATAGTTGTGTGACTCACATTATTTTGACGTGCAATTTGACGTGAACTTGACGTTGCATTCTCTGCGGCACTTAACAAAATATCCACTTTCACCTCATCTTCAATGAAGTTCGGTTTTCTTTTTAATGGTTTGACATGCCAAGTTCTCTGAATTGTGCATAAATTTTAGACACAGTACCTTGTGCAATATTAGGCAACTGAGGATACCTCTGCTTGAATAAGTTTGCTACTTCAACTTGACTTCTACAATTCTCCCCGTAACCGATCATCATTAAAATCTCACTTCGGTGGGTGTCAGTTAAATATTTCATTTTTATTTCTGTAAGAAATTAGCTTTTAATTAGGACTTTATTATTTTAATGTAAAATGTCAATACACCAACAACTGATTGATAGCAATCCGCATTATTTGCCGATTTAGTTTAATTAGCAGACTATCTAGACAGTTTTTACCTATTCATGACAAAAAATGTTAACACGGTTACTACACAGAAATTTTCCCCAATATACTGACACGTAGAGTAGAAGTGCATTGTCTGCATTTAGCTAATTTAAAATAGTACCATAACATGTGATAAATTATTAAGTCCTAGTGGGAATGTCCTAAGAACCACTCCCATATCTCTTTCGACTCTAAGCAACGCTCGCTGGCTGATTTTATGTGCCTTAAATATTGTCCATCGTTTGTTGTATTGTAAAGCTTTGTTTATAAAGAAACCAAAGAAACAAGAATCCTAGACAAAATGAAAGAAAAAGCGTATGGAATTTTCAACCAACCAAAAAATCATCTGAATAAAAATTTGAGGAACTTGAATATCTACAAATAAAAGAGACCGGCGGCAAGGCGCAACTTAAAGGTTTTCACTTACGAAGGTACTTGTTAAAAGACCCTTTAATAAATTTTACTATATTGCACTGTTTTATTGATTGAAAATAACTGAACTTAAGTACAATAGTATTTCTTTTATATAAAAATTAAATAATGACAAAACTGCTGATTGGGATTGCTGACCTCCAGGGTTCGCAGATCGTAATTCGCAGAAGACCCAGACAACAACTAGTAGGGTATCCAACCGAAGAGTGAAGAGAGAAACATGAAAAGGTAGTCACGTAGTAGGAAACGGGGCTCATGGGTTAGCATTACACTGGACTTGGTAAGTGAAGTAGTTGGAATGACTTAGTTAATAGAATAATATAGATAGCTTTAGGAAAACAAAAAAAAATCAAAAACATAAAAAAAATCCAAAAACACATACACGAGGCATCTCACCGCCTTATGCACCAGGGAATGCATGACTCACTCCTCGTTAAGTACTATTAGTTCAAACTATTTGATTAACTTTTATATGAGTTGTAGGTTATCCAAAAGAGGGCAAACATTTTTTCCATGAGTTCCTCAGATGCAGCAACCGCTATTCTTGAGCATTGAGAATGATCACTTTTAGGAACGTGTAATAACGTTCTTTCTACTTTTATCTATCATTTGGTTTATTTCCATAAATACACAAACTTGATAACTAACTTGTTCTTTTTAACCTAACGCTATCCATACTTTTTTAAGAATATCATCTGATCAAATTGATTTATCTTGTTTATTTCCTAAAGCTTTTGACAATTTGTACACTATTATTATTACTGTTTCTTCTGGTTCTTCTGGTTCACTGTTAAACACTTCATGTAATTACATATACAGATATTTCAGCCAGCACATTTTTATATCTCTTTATCTACTAATATGTTGTTATTTATATTGGCTATAATGATGTCTTATAAATTGCAAAATGAATATTTTACTGGAAATAAAAAACAGCGAAGAAAGTTTATGACATATTACTTTCCTCATTTACACTTTTACTGTTTATCTCAATTATAATAATCAAACATTAAGAACAACGATCAGAAGTTATTTACGTTTTTACATTAAATTTTTTTATTAGTAACAATTTATTTTTATTATTTTTATTTGCTGTAGTCTGTGAATTATTTTCTTTTAATGACTAATATTATTATTCGTTTTAAATGTAATTTGATATTGTCGAGGCATAAATGTCTAAGTAGTTATAAAACTTCGGTAAAAATATATGAAAGTTTTAAGAAATTGACTGTAATTTATATTAGGTACTCCTTGACAAGCACTAAAAAAATAAAATTTGGTAATAATATTCTGTATTTAATTTGGATAATTGATATTCATTACTTAGTAAATTGCTCAATTCGCCTTACAGATGCCAGGGCAATAAGTTTCATTCCTCAAATTTTCAAATTCGTTACAATCCATATAAAGATATATATTTTTTTTACTAAAACATTTTACAATTTCGTTCCATCTTCTTAGCTCGTCCGTTTCGGCCCTCCAGTTGACAGCATTGATTGATCGAGATTGTTCTCCAGCTTTTTTCTCCATAATATTTTCAGTCTACCTCTAATTCTTCCAACGTGTTTCCTATGTAAAACTATCTCAGGTATTTTCCTTCGTGTCATTCGCTGGATGAGCTCTAGTAATCCCAATTTTTGAGCCTCAATTAAGTGCCAATAAATCAGAGGATAAGTGTAGACGAACAATTTTCGTAGCGTAAGATTGTGTACAGATGCAATGTTCGTTATAAAGCAAATTACTGAGAAATCACTAGAGTATAATAGACCAGTATTTCTGTGTCTGATTGAACTAAAGAAAGCGTTTGACAGAGTAAGACTCAAAATCTATCTTCTGTATAATAGAGAAGTTCCCCTAAATATTATAAAAACTATGGATAACGTCTACCAAAACAACAAAATGGAAGTCAGAAAAGATGGAAAACTTACATAAACTCTAGAAATAGGCAGCAGAATAAGACAAAGGGGTTTATTGAGCCATATGCTCTTTAATTTGATCATGGATAAAATCATCAAAACCGTTAACAAAGAAATGGGATACAGAATGGGAAACAAAGAAATCAAAATAGTCTGCAAAGACTGGTCCACCGATTAAACATAAGAGCAAAAGAATTTAATATGACAATCTCATCTCAGAAAACTAAAACAATAGTAGTCAGCAAAGAACCAACCAGATGTAAAATAGAAATTAATGGCATCAGTATTGAACAAGTAAGGGAAATAAAATACCTGGGAATTACACTGTCTAGTTATGGAGACCTGGATAAATAAGTAAGAGATCAAGTACAAAAAACAAATAGACTGGCAGGATACCTTAATAACACTATATGGCGAAACAGACATATTGACACTGAGATGAAGTCAAGAATTTATAAAGCCAGTGTAAGACCAATAATGACATATACCTCAGAAACAAGAGTCGATACAGCCAAAACGCAAAGGCTACTGGAAACGGCAGAGATGAGAGTACTGAGAAGAATTACAGGAAATACGCTGAGAGACCAAAAGAGAAGTGAAGACATTAGAAGAAAATGTAACATACAGAGTATAAATGAATGGACACAAAATAGCAAAAAGAATGGAATAACCACATAAGCAGAATGAAGGAGACCCGTGTCGTCAAAATAGCAAAAGAGGAAGAAGAAGAAGAAGAAGAAGAAGAAGAAGAAGAATTTTGCTACCAAATTTGTGATATTTTTGTAGGTGTACTGTTTATAAACTTCCTGCTTTGTTATTTTTCTTGAACTGGCTTTTTCTTTTATCTCTGCAAATTCAGCCCTTTATTATATAATGTGCTCCGTTTCCAAAATAAACTCAATAATTTTAACCAGTTTATTGCATATTTGATCACCACCCACTTTATTATTTCTTGTCCTACTGATCTCTCAGCCATGATTTTGTCCTATATTATTGCTTGTGCCCCACTTTTAATCTTCGTTCCAATCCAACGGATCGTCGAAAAACTTTTTCGTTCAAAAATTAGCTAATTTCACAATAACCTACTTCCTAATAGTACTAAGTTATTAATTCATTTATTTTGAAACCTTTTTTAGGACATTTCGTTGTACAGAGCTATTAGGACCCTGCACCTATTCTTAAACTGTCGTCGTTTTTCCTTATAATCTTTTTGGTTAACATTCGCTGTAGTGAACGTAATGTTTTACGGTTTTTGATTTTCGCAAGTGCAGACACAAAAATTAATTTTTTGAGGATGTTCAGATGAAAATCAACAGAAGTATGTAAAATACAAAGAGGTGTCAGACAGGGTTGTATACTATCCCCACTGTTATTTAATTTATATTCAGATAGAATATTTAAAGAAGCGCTGCATAATTTCTTATGGGGCGTGAAAGTTAATGGAATTCTGATAAATACAATCAGATATGCAGATGATACAGTTATTTTAAGTGATGACATGAATGGATTACAATGCCTTTTAAATGCCATTGATACAGTGGGAAGAGAGTTTGGCCTAAACATAAACTGTTCAAAAACAAAACACATGGTGTTTAGCCGTTTAGCACATCAAGATGCACGATTATATGTTGATGGTCATATAATTCAAAGAGTGTCCAGTTTTAATTATCTTGGTTGCCATATTACTGAACAACTAGATCCAGATCAAGAGATAAAACGTAGAATCGAGATAGCCCGCACGACATTTTTAAAAATGAAGTCATTCTTCTGTAATGATAACTTGCAACTTCAACTTCGAAAGCGAATGGTTAAATGCTACATTTGGCCAGTCCTCTTATACGGTGTCGAAGCATGGACATTAAAAATATCCACCATTAATCGTTTGGAGGCCTTTGAAATGTGGCTGCACAGACGTATACTAAAAATTCCATGGACGGCTATGCTGACAAATGTGGCAGTCCTTGAGAGAGCAAATGCTGCTCGCGAGCTGCTTGATAACATCAAATGTAGAAAGATGGCCTATTTTGGACACGTAGTAAGGGGATACCGATATAATATTCTTCAACTTATTATGATGGGTAAAATCGAAAGGACGCAGAGGAATTGGTAGAAAGCAGGCCTCTTGGTTGAAGAATATCAGGGAGTGGACAGGAATGAGGAAAGCTGAGCTACTCTTTAAAATAGCTCAAGACAGAGACAGTTTCGCCATGTTAATCGCCAACGTCAAGGGGACTTGATAGGGCACGTTAAGAAGAAGAACAGATATTATTTTGAGCTTAATCTCCTTTTTAAATCCATAATTCTGCCGAGAAATACAAAGGTAAAACTCTACAAAGCAATACTACGCCCAGTCCTAACATAGTGTTCAGAGACCTGGAGTCTAACAAAAAATAATGAAAACATGTCAAGATTTTTTGAAAGAAAAGTACAAAGGTGAATGTTTGGATCGGTGAATGACAATGAAGTATGGAGAAGACGATACACTTCTAACTTTCTAAAACATATTTTACCAGGAACCATATATCCTAAAATATATTAAAATAGGACGTCTGAAGTGGGCAGGATGAAACAAAATGTCCGAACCAGAAAAACGCCCCTCGAAAGACCGATTGCTCAAAAAAAAGAGGAACACCCAGAACAACATTCGTCTATAACATCTATAAAGACATGAGACAAATATGGAAATACGTGTTTGGTGAAGGACAGCGATGGATAGGGATGACTGAAGAGAAATTCTTGAAGAGACTAGGATCTACGCAGGGTTGTAAAGCCAGAATGATGATGATAAAGATGAGTTTCCTTAAACCAATGTGGATTACTATTGTTCCAATAACGACAGTTATGAGTGTTTATTCCGTCATTTAACATAAAAGTTCACACGTGCGAAAAACAGATATTGTAAATTAAATTCTGGATATCGATAGGTTGCTGTCTAAAAATTTCGCAAAACCACAGGCATCGATTAGGATCATCTTGTGTCCATTTGCACATGACCCAAATTTAAAACTTCAATTCCTTGATTTCCAATTGGACCACTTACTTCTCGTATGATATTCTTAACTGAGCCCGTACTTTAAAACTTATCAATTAAGTGTTATACGTATTGATAGCTTACATTTTTGTGTAAATAGTTTTAGCACAACCATTATTACGTAAGTAAATGACTTTAATGCAGATTTGTACCAGGAAAAGAAACGCTTGAGCAGCTATTGAACACCAGGGAGATAATAGAAAAAGCGAGGGCAATTTACCAATGCTGATCTGTTTTATAGATTACACAAAAATTACACTTTAGATAAGGTAAAATAAGATCCCTTCTAGACAATAATGGCAAATTAGGGTGTAACGTTATAAACGTCACATATTTGTTAATTTTCTTTTAATAATTATTCTATTTCATTTTTTTTATTTATTTATTTTTATCTTTCATTTTACTATTTTTATTCTAAAAATAGTTGGCGTCCAATTCTTATCTCAAGTCTTCAATCAACTAAATCCTACTTGATCTATATTTTTTATTTTCAATCTTCATTTATTTTAGTTGTATTTCCTGTATTTGACTCCAGTCTGTTCTATATCCAAGACACGGAACTTATACATTTCTATGCCTCACTTGAGTCGACAAACTTTATTTGTCAGTTGGCAACTCTGCTTGGTTAGAACACCTCTTATTGTGATTTCAACTGTAGAGGTGGATTATTAGTTTGTATAGTGTTTTTTGCTTATTTAAGCAAATGCTTCGATTCAAAAGTTATTTTATATTAATAAATAACCTCTGTGGTAAGTTATATTTAATATTTAACCAATAACCAGTGTCTTTTTATTTTTTCAAATTTTATTTCATTTTTTATACATTCCTACATTAACTTCTTCTGCATATATGTTTCTTTTAAACTTGAATTCGTCCAATATGAAGTTAGTATGTTTATTATAATTTAACTAATTTGTTTAATAATAATTATATCCTTTATATCCTTGAAAATTTGCTATTTTCTACTGATTATTGTAATTATTTTCAATTTTTATATGGCAAGAAAATATTTTAAAACACATGCAGCGTCTAACACTAGGTTAATTTTTTAAGTTTTTTTGGCCTAATTAATTGTTCCTGTTATATGCAGAACCTAACAGCTGCGTAGAATAATTGCTGCTCAGAAATAAAACGGGCTCGATCCCGGCATCTTCAGCAAGTTATCCTGTGAAGCCAACATCAGCAACTAACCACTACAATCTACAATCCTTTGAAGCCCACAACAAGTTATCCAGTAATGCGATAAGTAGGTATCATATTTTATATTTGTAAAGCTTATAGGCAAGATTTGATTTGATAATTTAATTTATAATTTTTTTTATGCAAAATAAATATGATTAGTTAATATCTTGGTTTAGTTATCCCAGTTAAACTCATTGTTTAGATTTACTTCTGAGATTGAGAGAGATTGAGCTAAACGAGGCCTAACAATTGGCTTCCAAAGAAAGTTGTGAGTTTTATTGTTATACATTGGCTCCCAACTTTCGGAGGTAGTTATATTGTTACCCAGTGGCACACAATGTTTCTTATGGGTCGTTCAAATGTTACAAAGGAGTATAAAACCACCTAGTTAACTTTCTACGAAATCTATATGATAAAAATTCAGCCAAAATTAAAATACACGGAATGTATTTAAATGCGCTCAAAACAAAAAAAAAAGGAATTACAGGACTGCATTCTATCACCGATATTATACCACTTATTATACAACTCATTATACACTATTATACAACTCTCATTATATATTCTAAATATATAATGAGAACAGTACCAGATAAATGGAATGGAGGAATCACTATAGGATATAAAAAAATTAGTAACCTGCGATACGCATATGACACACTTATACTTTCAGCGAATGAAGTCGAAATGTCCATTACCGACTGACTAAGGAAAAACCAATAATAATCGTAGACAGAGCAAATAATAATCTGCCACACATACAACTTCAGGCTTTTGAGCTATGGTTATACAGAGGTATCTTGAAGGGCCATAAGCTGCAGTATTTGGGACATATAATGAGAAATCCAGGCAGATATGAGCTACTCCAATGCATTTTGCAAGGTAAAATTGAAGGAAAAGAGCCCCAGGACGAAGAAGAATATCCTAGCTTGCTAACCTAAGAGTATGGTATAGAAAGACCAACGTTCGGAATGAACAAGCATCCTAAGAAGAAGAACATACACCTACTGGTGAATTTCGAAATAGTATACCTACAGATTTGTGTACTTATGCTCTTTGAAAACCAATAATGGTGACAGCTCCTCAGAAATTAAGCGTAGACTAGCAATGGCCCAAACCGCAGCAGATAAATTAATTAAAATATGGAAATACCGAACAATAACAAGAAATACTAAGCTCAGGTTGGTCAATGCCCTTATTTTTCCCATTGCTACATACGCAGCAGAAACAAGGACTCTTAAAAAAATCGATAGAAGTAAGATCAAAGCCTTCGAAATATGGAACTACAGAAGAATTCTAAGCATATCGTGGACAGAATACAGAACTAAACTGTCAATTCTGGAAGAGCTTCATATAAAAGACAGACTATTAAAAAAAGCAAACCAACCATACTTAAATTAATTCGACCACATAGCCAGAAAAATGAAGACTATGGAAATACTGATAGAAGAAGGAAAGATAGAAGGCCGAAAACCAAGAGGAAGATCTCCAACACGATGGGAAGACCAAATAAAGAATTTGGTGGGAAAATCCTTTCATCTGGCACAGGATCTCAGCCTAGGTAGACATCAAGCTAACAATATTTAGCATCTCACCACGCCCTGACAAGGCCTCAAGGAATAAGGAGGGAAATGGCAACTGTTTTCATTCTTTCTTTTCTGGTATAAACCATTTTGACAATATATGAACACAACTAATACGAATAAGTTTATTTTAAAATTTGGTGCGATATTGGTTTATTTCTACTTCGTATTCTTATTAGTTTACTTAATTTTTAAACTTTGGAACTTTCAAAATTAAAGAACACGATTTATCGGTAACTAATCAATCGATTAAAAAAACGGTTGTGTAAGTAGTGAATACTTTTTCCAAATTACGGGTCATTTGACCACTCATCCATTGACCCATTTAATATATTGTAGAGGGTTTCCACCACCAGCATAAGGTTTAATTTGCAAGAAATATTTTTGCATAAAAATTGGTCTCTTTCGATAGACAAATTGTCCAGTTTTTGGAGTTTTAGGGGGGTAGGTACAAATTTTGTTAGGACATCTGCTAGATTTTAAAATAATAGTACACAGTCTAAAAATATTGACAGATATAGTGAGCTTTGAAAAGTTAAATTAGAGTTTTTTTCGTTGCCTTTTTTCTTTGCTATCTCTCTTATTATAGCAGAGACCACCTCATCTACACAATTGGTATAAAATCCTCGAACCATTGTTTTGTTAGGATTGTCAGAACCGGTACTTGTCCTTTTATGTTTTGTGATGCTTAATTCCTCATGGTACTTTTCAACAATATTTTGTACTAGATTTATCTCAAAAGTCAAGTGATCTCTTTTGTCTGGTGAAAAAATAATTTGCTATATTTTTGACACATTTTTTCTTACGGTGTAATCATGTAAACTTTTTTTTTGAAAAGTAAAGTACATCTTTACATTTTGTGCAATATAAAATCCAAATACACAAATATAAATATTATGTTTTAAATACAACAATAATTACACAATTTTTTGTTTTACAAATCATGACATCGACAAACGAGTGCACGGGCGGACTATGTATTTCAATGTCAAAGGATGTTGCAAAAAATTACCTTACGAAAGCGTTTTGTAAACACTGCGTATGACCCAGATAATTATTTAGCAGACTTTGGTTTTGACATATTCGCATTGTATCGATACAATAGCATCGATTTAATTTGAGTAGTAAAAAATTATGGTCGGACTAAGACAGTGGAATTTAAGTGTTTGAGGTTAATACTTCAACCACTTATTTGCATTTATTGCTTAATATTTCCATTATAAATAAAGTTTATAAGTAATCTTCGAATGATAAATAATTTAACAATAAAAGGAACAAATAATGTATTTAGTTTCTAAATCTTAAAAAAAAGTTAACCTTAAACTGCAAATATGTTTAGAATTTCTACTTTAATTAAAAGTTTCGATAGCAGTTGATATTCTTCTCCTTCTTGATGTGCCTATCCGTGACGAATGTTCGATCATCATGGCAATTTTTATCTTATCTGGTACTGAGATCTTTTAACCAGGACGTGTTTCTTCTTCCTTTCTTTCTGGACCTCGATTTCTCAATATTTTTCCCTGCAGGATGCTTGTAGGATGGCATATCGGATTCATTATGCATAATCTGTCCGAAGTACTGTAGCTTTCGAGATTTGATGGTATTCAGTGCCTCTCGGTTCTTCTCGGACTAGGCTCGGACCTAGGACCTAGGCTGTAAGATTTGTTGTGATTACATCTTTGTCCAAAAGGACTTTTGATTCAGTACCCAGTCCCCATTATTTTTTGGGATTTTTTGTTCTGTAGATGGTATAATTCTTTTAATTTCTCAGTCAAGATTAGTTCTGGTGTCATCATGTCTAAATTCATCTGAAAGATGGATATCAGCTGGGATTTAGTACAGTCTCAGAAGTATTTATGTGACTATTCAATCCATAATTCGGTCTCTAAGTATTTTTTGATTTAAGTCTCAGGATGGTCTCAGGAGTCTCAACAACCGAAATATATAATTCCAGCATAGGAAGACTAGTGATAGCCCCTAAAGATGCCGTTCCTGTGCTATATAAGCCTCCTGTTATATTTAAAAGGTACACCTACAACTTGTCTGCAGTTCCAGAAAAATCGCGTAGCTCAGTTGATTAGGTTGTTAATATGAATGCAATAACTGAATTCGGAATTAAGGGGTTATCCGAGGATAATTGACTTCATTGGTTCTTTCTAGTTCCTTCCCAGATAAGTTCAGCTCACTCAGTCCAGTAAGCTTCCTCTTATTAATAAAGGCTACTATTTTAGTTTTAGAAGAGTTTATAGAGAGGTTCTCTTTTAGCTACCAACTTTCTATGCAATGAAAGGCATATCGCGTCTGATCCGCAATAGTAGTAGAAAATTTTCCCCTAGTCACTAATAAAATATCGCCTGCGAAACCCTGGACTCAGATTTATTGGCTACAAATCCCATGGTAGAGGATATCAGCGACTATTCTTCTTCTTGTAGTGCCTATTTATTTCAGATGTTAGCGACCATCATGACAATCTGTGTTTTGCGCAATGCTGCTCTGAAAAGATTTGTACTTGTTGTGTTAAACTCCGTACGTAGACTTTTCAGTCAGGAAATCCTTCGCCTTTCTTGTTCTGGTTTTCCTTCTACTTTTACCTGTAAAATTAATTGTAGCAACCCATATCTTTCGGTGTTCCTCATGATGTGACCGAGGTATTCAATTTTGGCTGTTTTTATTGTAGTGAACAGCTCTTTTTTGTATTCTTAATAAAACTCGTAATGAGCGACTATATTTTTTGGTTACAATACACCTCCGCGAGGGCATCTCGTAGATGACCTCAGGTTTATGGCACCTTCCTACGTCTCTGTGAATATTATTCTAAACTGAAGCATCTGAATAATCCACGTGCATGTTGTTGTGTTGTTAATTTTCTTCCTCATCAGTTCACTATGTATTGACTCGATAGAGGTATTATCAAATGCACCATCGATCTCTAAAAATGCAACAAGGGCGACTTCTTGAATGAAGTCAGACTTATTGGCCTGTATTATTTTGCTAAGGTATAATCTATCTTTGCTGGTTTAGGAATAAATGCCACCCTTGCTCTTCTTTAAGCTTTGGAAATATACCCCAGAGCATAACCAGCTATAAATATGTATATCAGGGAACCCATATTTATTTTCAGTGCTTCTTGGAGAAATATACCATCTGGTCCCACAGTTTTATATGGTTCACTAAAGACTTTATGTAGTACAAGGAGTTCCTCTTTCAGTAAAATATCAATTTTTTTATTAGATACAAGTTTTGTAAAAGTCGTGCTATGCCTGTGATTTTTTTTAAGTCGATTGCAATTGATTTCACCGAAAACAAAATTAAAACGAAAAAATGACGTTTTTGGTTGTAGGGGTGGGGGAAGGGGCTAGCGATTTAAAATTGCACTAAGTCTTATTTTTTCTAGGAGTTAGGGCATCTTGCCTATCTTAACAGGGATCTTTTATTCCCAAAAAATATAAAAAATAATGAAAAAATTCCACAAGAAAGTAACACATTAGTTCATTCGGTATGTGGACTATTCTTTATATTGAGTTAAACATTTTTTTACTACTCGGATATATCCGCAGTGGATCGAAGCATATTTCAGTATGTTGTACTGCAAATATGCATTTCTTTATTTACTTATAAACCTGTTTGAAGTAAATGAAGATATAGTGAAGTCGTTTTACCCTGTCCTAATTTGGATTAACGCCCGAAAAATAATTTATGACTCTAGTTACAGCCACTCTGTTATGCTTTCCTTTTTCTACCTGCTTTGTGGTACCGAACCTCCTACTGGTCGGCTGTAGTACTTGAGGATAAATCAGCGCTACCAAAACAATTTTTTTAAAAATCGTGAAAAAAAGTTTCCCACAAGCGGCTGGAAAAAAGAAGACTTAAGAAAGTGGCTGTCGGAGAAAAATATAGAACACGAACATCTAGTCTTAAAAGCTGAAATATTAAATAAGTTCAAAGAACACATTACTGAGAAAAAATTTGTCGTTGACCAAATGGCACTAAAATATGGTCATGAGGTCCTAAGACTACCACCATATCACTGCCAGTACAATCCAATTGAATTGGTGTGGGGCATCACTCAAAACTACTATGATAATAATGCATGTAAGACCACCGACGAAGCCAGCGTTTTACAACTCTGGCAAGATGCACTAAACCAAGTCAATGAGGAACAATGGCGGAAATATATTGAGCATACTGAAAAAAAATTTAGAGTCATATAAAATAGAACAAGTTATTGATGAAGTAAGAACTTTAATTATTCGTAATGATGAAGATTCAGATGAATCGGATAGCGAGTCAGATAGTGATGATACCTGTCCATAGATTAAGACGTAGATAGAAAAATTAACACAAAAGGGTACCAACCACCAAAAAAAAAAACAAAAAAAAAATACCGCATACAGGAGAGAGCCGGAGGCACGCCGCACGACGCTCTTGAATGCAAGCACCAAAAAAATTAGATTAGCAAATAAGGTAGATTAAGGACATGGCTGGATGAATGACTGGGTATTAGACGACGGATGAAAGGATTCGATGCTTGCTTGCTCTCGACTGCACTTGGTGCAGAAAAAGGGAAAGCAAGTATCGGCACACACAACCATCATTAGATCGCCGAACAATTGCTTTGACCGGTAGTGATAAAGCCAAATGGGCTAACCTACCACTTAAATGTAAATACACGGAAATCTCCGATTGCCTGACGGGGGATACCGCGAAATAGTCGAGACCTGGCTCCAAAGATATTATATTATAATTGTCTTATCTTGTTGCCTTGCTGTTTGTTTGCACCAACATTGCTTGTTTTATGTCTTCAATCATTCTCTTTAATCATTTCCTTTTAACAGCGCTTAATTTTACTGCTGTTATTTCGGTGTTGACTTATTTGCCCCTCTTGGGTTCTACACAAGCTTATTCGGAGTTTTTCATCTTCTCTTAAATTTTCAAAGTATTTATATGTTTCTCTTAGATTGTTATTTTAAAGGTTCGTTTCATTTTCTATTTCTTATCATTTTCAAATTTCCGTTTTGGTTTTCTACATATTTTATCCGTTCTTCCTGCCACTGCAAAATTCTTTGTAACAGTAATATAAGAAACAATGAAGGGGTCCATATTAAGATAAAATTATAGAAACCTTGGACAGACCATCTATTTAGTTTAGTTGGACATAACGTCTTAAAACTTTAAACTAGCACAAGAAATAATGAAATGGAAAATTTTGACAGAAAGTGGCTAGAATTGATATAAGCTAGCATTTATTTTACTTTAATTGAAAAAGCTAGCATGTTCTAAACTTATATGAGGTACTTACGTCATACTTTTAATTATCACTTGGAACTTTTCCTTGGTTTTATACTTTTTTTACTAAATCCTTTTTGATCCTGTCAGGTAAGTGCTATTAGTTAATTTTTTAAACATTTTTTAAACTCCTCTGGCCCAGTTGTCATATTCAAGATTTTATTTTTGATTCATAAATTGTAACATATAATTTTAATCCATGAATGAAAACATGGCAACGGTGCACACATAGGTGACGATGACACCCGAGCAACAGATATTAAACCGACTATTTGTCAAACACAGAGCGTATTTTGTTGATATATTTGACAGGTGATAACGCGGTGCTTATTATTTGAGAGGATTTCAGTTGGTAGAGCGGCGCGGCGAAGCGGCGGGATTACCACCATATTATTTTGCCGCTAATGACTCGCGTACGAAAATTACCTACCAGAAAGACGCTACTAATTGGCGGGTCACTTAAAATAAACCTTTCGAAGCAGTGGTGGAGCGGACACAAGGCGATTGAACGTGTAGTTATTCGGAAAATTTCGTAGGTGGATCTAAATAACTTAAAATTATCGAGTGGAACGGTTTTGATATATTATTGGTCTATGATTTATATCAGAAAATCGTGCAAAACTTAAAATAACCCTGTGAGTAATTTACAAGAAACAGAAATAATGCTGGATAATAAAAAAAGTGTATATTTTTTTATATCATACTAGTTTATTACTGTGTTTTTATTGATGAGTTACCAACTACATAATAGTGCACTTTATGGCCTGCACAGGCATCAAGACAAAAAACATTTGGTAACTTCTTCTTCTTCCTCTTCTACTTCTTGGACATCTTTCGATCTGTTTAATTTTGAAGCTACCTCTGGTTAATTTCCTGGGAGGTAGATTGCCAACTATCCCTTCATCTTTTAGGTGATCTTCAGGGGGGTCTTGAACCGGGCGGGTTGTTTTCTAGGGCAGTTTTTGGGAGTCTATTCTCATCCATTCATCTTACATGATTATATCACTTATATCAATTAAAACCGCAAAGGAAATCTGGATGAAAGAGCATTGTGAAGAATTAGAATCACTAAAAGAAAAGGGGGACAGCTTTGGACTACACAAAAAGGTTAAAGAAATTTCGAATATATACAAGAAACACCACGAGACAAACCTGAAAAATGATCAAGGCGACTACGTACAAACCCAGGAAGAACTAGCTAAAATCTGGACAGATTATGCTTCGTCCCTCTTTGCAGACAACAGACCGAATCTGCCAACTACTAACCTATCTACAGAAACTTTGTCCGGTCCTCCGATTATTCGCGCCGAGGTGGAGTACGCTATAAAAATAGCAAACTGGGCAAGGCCCCTGGACCGGATGGCATTACTACGGAAGCCCTAAAACTGTTGGATGATGACAACATCGACACTCTGGTAACAATCTTCAATGCCATATATGACACCGGCCACATTCCAACGGATTGGCTTTGTTCAACCTTCATAATGATCCCTAAATCACAAAGAGCGACAAAGTGCAAGGACCACAGACTGATTAGCTTGATGAGTCATTTGCTTAAAATATTTGTTCGCATACTCCACACAAGAATGTTCAGAAAACTAGAAGAGCTGAGCGGCGAGACACAATTTGGTTTCAAGAAGGGACTCGGGACGCGCGAAGCATCATTCTGCTTGAATACCCTGGTACAAAACTGTATGGACCAACGAAAAGATATAGTCATCACATTCCTCGACTACGAAAAAGCTTTTGACACCGTAAAACACGATGAAATAATAAAAATGCTACACAATGCTGATATTGATGAGAAAGATATAAGAGTTATCCAGAATCTCTATTGGAATCAAAAGGCACGTGTGAGGCTGAACAAATCAACAAACACAGAGGAATTCGAAATTTTACGAGGGGTGCGACAGGAGTGTATTTTGTCTCCTATGCTGTTCAACCTCTATGTGGAGAATGTTTTTGCAGAGGCACTTGAAGGCACTGATTGTGGTATAAAGGTCAACGGGTACCCGATAAATAACATTCGTTAAGCTGACGACACCGCAATAATCACAGATAACGAACATGATATGCAGTTGATACTAAATAAAATAAACACCACAGGAAAAACATATCGCCTGAAGATAAATGCTGGAAAAACAAAATGCATGACAATAAGAAAGGGCGCATTTTTCAGAGTACAACTGCACGTAGATAATGCTCCAATCGAGCAAGTGAAAACATTCAAATACTTGGGAATGATGGTGAATGACCAATGGGATCCTCAACAAGAAATAAAATGCCGTACCGAACAAGCAAGATAAGCTTTTCTTAAATTTAAACCGCTACTTTGTAACCGCAATCTTTCCTTCAATCTCCGTTACAGAATGGTTAAGTGCTATGTATGGTCCATATTGTTATACGGCATGGAGACATGGACGTTGAAAATATCTTCCATTAACAAGCTGGAAGCCTTCGAAATGTGGACCTTGCGAAGAATGTGCCGCATACCATGGACAGATAGGGTAAGAAACGAGGAAGTCCTAAGAAGAGCAAATACTGAGAGAGAATTGCTCAGCTTGATCAAGGCACGAAAGATTGGATACCTGGGCCACATCCTGAGAGGGGAAAAATACGCAATCCCTCAACTAATTATCCAAGGAAAGATTGAGGGCAAGAGAGGAGTAGGTCGCAAACAAATGTCGTGGCTGCGAAATATAAAGAACTGGACAGGCGTAACTAACACTGGCGAACTTTTGCATGCCGCAAAAGACAGACGTCTGACCTTAAGATAATTCGCCAACGCACTATAGGTGCACGGCACCATAAGAAGAAGATTATATCACATCCTCTTAGGCTGCCTTCGCATCTAACAATATCTTGAATTTTGCACTGCTCTCTGACGTATGTATTTCTCACCCTGTCTTCTTAATAACATTTATTATTAAAGGTACAAAATATCGTGTAACGTTATAAATGTCATATGTTTGTGATTTTTCTTTAAATAAGTATTTTAGTTAAATTTCTTTTGATTTTATTCATTTGTTAACTTTCTCCTTTGTTTTACTGATTTTCTTCTACAAATAGTTGGCGCTCAACTTTCTATTTGCTAAATATTATACTGTCATAATCTAAATCCCAATTTTAATTTTCACTTATTATTTTTGGTTCCCTGTATTCAGACCCGATTCGGTTTTATGCCGTCGGCATATATAAATTGTATATGATCTTCAAGTCATTACAAATTTTATTTTTCAAATAGCCACTCTTGACTTCTGTAATGTGAGTTTTCTGTTTATAATTCGATGGAAAGGGAAAAATGTTTTTTTATGAATGTTTTCATCTATAAAAAGACATGTTTGTGTTGTAAATTCATTTACATCGTTAGATCTTTTCTTGGGGCAAGGTGATTTCTTTATGTTTAATATGTACCCAATATCCAGTGTCATTTCTGATAATTTATTATATCTGTCTTTTTAAAAATTCCTTTTTTGACTTATTTTTGCCAGAACCTTTAACCCATGTGTGTCTTTTCAAACCCCATATGCATGCAGGATCTTTATTTAAATAATTTTAACTACCTCATTAATTCAATAATATCCATATTCATTCCATCCATGTCAATTTTCTATTGCAAGGAATTATTCCTATTTTGTTTAATACAGTCTTAAAATTGTAGTTATTCGCAATCTTCGATTAAATATGACAAGAAAATGTTTAAAAAGGTATGATGTTGCTAACACAAGCCACCGCTCTGAGGAGACCTAAAGAGGTCAAAATACGTATAAGCGGCTTGCCCCTACCCTGTATCGAAACAAAAATCTAATACCGTCATTATGTTTGATTACTTTACTCTGTTTGGAGTACCAGAAACTGAATTCACTACGAATTTTGACCATGATGAACGGCAGATGGAATGCAATTTTTAGATTCCCTTGCCGAGTAATTTATTAAGCTGTTTGCTTTGCAAGTTTTAGAAGGCACAGTGGTAAAAATTTAAATTCGGTTTCGCCAGGTCGAAATCGTTTGATTTCTCTTTTTGTTAACTATTATATTCTCTATGGCAGCAAGAAGCCAATTTAAAATATGGGTTTGGGAAATTTTCTATCATTTCTCTCACCATCGTTATATTAAAAAAAATGCAATTTTCTTTGTATTGGAATATATTTATATACCTCTCTCTAGCCTTATATCGTTTATTCCATTGGACGTCCATTAGATAATAATTAACTGTAAGTGAGAGTAAGTTTTATAAACTTTCTTATGGAATTCAACTTTCGTAGAGGAGATAGCACTTTAAGAAGAACAACTTGCTGGCCAAAAATGTAGGTGGAAGAGACACTCTTTTTTCCTAGAGTCTATAAATTGGTCCAAAAGAAGAAGTAGCGTGTAGAGTAAAGAGTCCAACCAGCGGTTGTTCAATGGAATGGAGATGTAGAAGGTAAAGAGACACCACTACATTGAAGATCAACAAGGATTAGTACAATCTAGTAGTTGTCCATACAGTGAACCTTCGCACTATACCAACAAAAACTATAACCTTTACTGACCATGGATATAGGATGACAAAATTTGACAATTAGGGTAATTATTATAGGAACTCTCAAATTAGTAACAAGCCATATCCTTGTAGCAAACGTAATACAAAATTTAAACATTTATACATAAAATAGGAGTAAGTATAAGCAGAGGAGAACACATAATGTAATCTAAGAAATACACCAGATAAAAATGTATGATAGGTATCCGCGATATAATAACTAGATTTTCACTACAAATTGTATGATTTACTTCTTGGGAAATAATGAAGCCCACCAAAGAAATGGAAAGTTGTAGTGTTAAACTTTTTCTTAGCCTTTATCGTCCATTTTTGGGCATAGGCCTCTCCCAACTCCTTTCATCGATCTCTATCCTGAGCAGCATACTTTCAATTTGTTCCGATTATTTTTTTATGTCTTCTACCCATCTCATTTGTGGCCTTTCCCTTGGTCGTCTACCTTTGTAAGATTGTAAGGTCTCCAATGTTGCATTATGACGTTCCAACGTTGGTTTTTTTGTCTAGCAGTATGACCTGCTAAGCTCCACTTGAGTTATGCAATTTTTGTTGTGATATCCTCATCTTTTGTTTTTGATCTTACCCAGTCGTTTCTCTTTGTATCTGACAGTCGTATATCTAACATTGTTTTTTCCATTGCCCTTTCTATCGTAGCTAGTTACTTCACATTTGCCTTGGTTAGGGTCCAGGTTTGAAATCCATATGTCATGATAGGAAGGATGCACTGGTTGAATACTTTGCTCCTTAAGTATTGAAGTATTTTTCGGTTCTTCAGTATCCAACTGAGTTTTTAAATCCTACAGTCTTGCTCCTCTAGTAATTTCCGCCCTTTGGTTCTCTTTGTCAAGTTTCAGAATTTTGCGTAGGTAGATATATTTCTGGCTTATTCTAACTCACTGCCATTTATAGTTGTACGTCTGGAATCGTCTCTGTTTGTCATTGTTTTTATTTTTATAATATTCATTTTAAGGCATTTTGGCCATTTATGTAAAAATTATAAATAATGTATTACTCCTAATACTCAAATAGGAGTATCTTTCATAATCTACGAAGGAAAAAAATAAGGGTAGTTGGTACTTATTTGCCTTCTCTATCAGTGTTCTTATTGTCAGCAGATGGTCGTCTGATGTACTGTACAACCTGTACAGTACATGTAAATGCCTGTACAACCCGTAGGTTGTACAGGCATTTTGTAAGTCAACCGATTGTTAATCCTTCTCATAACAGTTTGTATTATTGACTGACCCACACTATATGTCTATAATTCTTTAGGTCACCTGTGTCCCCTTCTCTTGTATTAGTATTACTAGGCGCTCGTTCCCGTCTTTAGAGATTTTGCTATTATGGAGACATCAATAGTTCTGTTAGTATAATAATTGTTACTGTCTTGCTTGTCTTCAAGAGCTCGGCAATTATACCGTCGTGTCCTGAAGCTTTATTGTTTTTACGCTCTTTTCAAGCTCTTTCTGTTACAAACCCCTCCATATTTGGTAGTACCTCTGATCTCACGTTTTTTTTTCTTTTGACGTTCTCTTTTGTTGATTCATTAGGCTGACTTTGCGAGCTGTACAAGGTTCTGTAGTTCGACTATCTTTTGTTATTTTACATTTATCCTTCTCTTCCTCATTATTGGTGTCTTTAAATTTGATAATTGTTTGGACACCCAGTGTTGGTCTTAGACATTTGGAACTCTGTTGTTTCAATGACTTGCATTATTAAGTTCTTGTTTCAGTTTTTATGTCGCGTTTTAGTTCTTTTTTAGTTGTTTTATAAACTTCTACGTATGCATTTCTTTTCCTCTAGTAATTGTCTTCTTTTCTTCACTAGTTGTTTAGTTTCGTTGCGTATTGTATCATCTTTAGTTCTTATTTTCTTTTTAGTGTCAAGCTAAATATCATATAATTATATATTATTACAGCCAATGTGCCTGATGAATAGATCGAGCTGTATATTTAATATTAACACATTTCTGTCATCAATAAAATCATCATTGCAACACGTTGCAATCTTTCTAACTACCTTAACCCTAATCATGAAAAAGAAAAATGTGATAAATATCTAGATAATAGATATCTAGATAAGAACACTTAAGATAGAAAATTAAATAGATAAGCATGACAGAAAAATGGAATATGTGACAAAAACTAAAAAAATTTGCAAAGAAATTAAAAAGGATTAAATAACTTAGATTCTATTCCAGAATTTGTTTTCTTACATATAGAATAGATACAGCATTAAAAAAATAAGCGATAGCTCAATAAGAGAACTTAATCTGAGAAGAAAATATCAGAGCAAACATAGTATAAACGAAAAATGGCACGACTTTAATTCAGCTAAGATGAAGCCTATGAAAACATGTAAAAAGCAGATATTTAAGTTTAAACAAGGATGAACAACTAAGACTTTTGGAAGATAAATGCTTATAACAATAGAAAACAACATATTACAAAAAATGACACAAATCCTTCGTGAGTCTTTGCTAGCTGTACGATTTACTTAATCTACTTCGGTCCTAGGGATTTCGTTGTTTTTTAGATGGGCGATTGCTGTTTTAATCTCTACTAGTGACTAGTTTTTCTGCTCTCGAGTATATCCTGCTTACGATGTTGTCTCTACCACTCATATTTAACAGATCGTCAAAATATTATTTCTAGGTTTTCCAAATTTCTGTTTTGTCTGTCATCAGATCATTATTTTTTTTTAACGTATTAGTCTATTGGTATAAAACGTTCCTTTAAGTTTTTGATATCTATGTAGATCTCCCGGCTATTGTTTGTAGCTGCATATTTTTCCACGCTTCTTATGATTTTATTACAGGCTTCTCTGTTTTCCTTCTTTACTTATAGAGACATTAAACATAGAGATAAAAAATCTAAAATAACAACGGAAGAATTTATTAATGCTGTGAATGCAGCAGAAAACAGAAAAAACACATGCCCATCCAAAGCAAATACCATTCCAGCTTCATTGGAAGAACTAAGGTAACGAATAGTGCATAAATGTAATGTAGTAACCTCTAAAATGTTGTTTGCAAATTCTAAAGACGAATTTTTAATTGCATGGACGTTGGTGGTCATTATGTATTTTGAACATCTAAGTAAATAGTTAGTTATAGTTGACGAGTAAACTCTTTGGAATTATGAATTTATTAATTTAAAATGAAGGTCATTTTATTTACGTTACATTTAATGTTTAAAGTTTCCTAGTTTCCTGTTGCAAATTTCGTTTTAATGTAGTGTTTGACATGACCTAAAATTGACATAGCAAAACACGTTATTTTTAGTTTTTAAGAGGTGTAACATTTTCAATAAACTAATACTTTTTCACAAGAATAGAGTTAATATCGACAAAAATATGGATGTCAAATATCAGGGTGGACTCTTTGAGTGTCCAACCCTGTATATTATATTTATATTTACTATTATTTACATGTTTCAGATTTAAACCATACGGCCCTCAGGGTAAAATCGATTCATCCCAGCTACATGCGGTAACAAACTTGCGCTCTGGTATGTTTTTTTATGTTATCCAGCTCTAAGTGCAATGTTACGCTGGAGTAAGTCCCATAAAATTTCTGACGCATCTAGATTTGGAGAGCAGAACCACTTTCTGCGGGGTCTTATAAGTCAGTCACTAAGATTCAGCTGTTTTATGTTCTTTAGTTCTTAGGAATGACTCCAATAGTAGAAGGAATAATAGGTATCCTCTGGATATTTTCCATTCTCCATTGTCTTCTTATTTATCTCAAGATTTCTGTACTTGGCGTTCTTCTCTTTGTAATTGTTGTTATTTGTCTAGTGAGTTTTTCAGAAGATCCGGTCTATTATGTGTAACTGGTTGGTTTGTGAGCAGAGTGTGGTTCCAGTATAGCTTGTAGTGTTGTTTTCAAGCATTATGTAAGGAACTTATGATAATAACGGTGCTAGTTGGTTTGAAGAAGCCCTAATTTATTGGTAATTTCTAAATGAAAAATCTTTTCTTTTGAGTCGTGCCAAAAGCTTGTTTGAAAATTACCTAGATGATTATAATAGACTTAAGTACAGATAGCAGAATTTTAGTTTGACTTGAAGCACAATTAATTGATAGATTATATATATATATATATATATATATATATATATATATATATATATATATATATATATATATATATATATATATATATACTGACGTGTATATTGAGCAAAATAACAAAAAAAATATAAGTAATATTTAACGAACAAGTTTATTCAGTGTCAAATTATTTTCCATCCTTGTTAGATACAATAAATACCTAAATCCTTTTCAGAGTTTTTCTCTTATTTCTTTTTATCTCATTTTTGGAACAATTTTAGCAATATTCTATTACAAATACTTCTTACCAGTCTAATATCAAAGATTATCATATTCATGTAACACCCTGTAAGGCATTTATAATTTAGAGCTTGTGTGATTTACCTTCTAGCGTTGAACTGCCACGCTTGCGCGTTTGGGAAATTTTCTCTGTTTGGAAACAGTGTCGCAGGGTCCTTGAGCTTGATGCCTGCTCCACTATTCCCCATTTCCATGTTCTCCTTGCTCGATTCCATTTCCAAGCGCGGTTCGATTTCTTGGATACATCTTTTAGGTCACTTTTTTGACTCTCACTCCTTAATATTGTAGAAGGCCTGTCTGATTCTACACGGCAAAAAAGTGGGTCGGTAAAGATCGCATAATGTGGATACTGGGAGGAGTTTTTTGTTTGGATTAAATAAATTATAGGAACTGACTATCCTTTTTTCCGCCTTTTGCCTAATATTGTTTACACAGAGGAAATATATTATTTGTTTTTAAATAAGAAATGTGCTAGAAAAATATATAGTTTTCGCCTTCTAATGTTACAACTGAACTCATAAATAAAAATATATGTATTAGAATTAACTGTCAAGTAATTAAGTATGTCAAAATTATTTTACGAACCGTAGCTCTAATAGTTTTCACTATCAATGACTAAACTCTATTCAAACTTCAAATATTGAAATCTAATCATGATCATCATTCTTATCATTATCAGTTTATTCTCCCGATTATAGCTTCCCTTACATCGTTGATCTTCTTATCTACCCAAAATTCTCCAATTTTTGCTTTTCTGTGACATATTGTACTGGCTTGTTTCCTTATGTCATAGTCTCATCTTAAATTTGGACGTCTTTTTGATCCCTTGATACCTCTTACACACCACATTGTAATTCTAGTAGACTATTTATTGTCAGTTCTTCTCTCTAAATGTCCTGTCCAGTTAACTTATTTATGTTAGTTACTGAGCTTATTTTGGGCCTTCCAGATTGTCTTTTGGCTGGTTTCCAGTTTCAGGATACTTTCCACGGAACTCACGACTTACTCATTTGGACTACATGTCCATACTATCTTAATTGTTGTTATTTATCATCTTTTGCTATTGTCGTTTCTACCTCAATGATTTTTTTATTGGTGCGTTTCTAATTTGTTTCGTTGTCAGCAGAGAGCTGGCAGATTATATCCTTAGCATATTAATGGCACACTGCTGTGCCTGATAGTATTTCGTCCTAACTTGTAGTAACATATGACCAGGGAGACTAAAAAAACAAAGATGGGTATCAGAATTGAGAAACTCTTCTGAGCTTATAAATATAAACATAACTAAAATGATCAGAGAGGCGACTTTAGTCATGGAAGCTGTCACTGCCACAAATACTAAGCCAGAATTATCAAAAACGCCCCTCTAGAGCTCAACAAAAGATCACTAAAGAGTTAAAAGTGGCTGCTGAGACTACAGCAAATCCATATAAAACTAAAGCGAGGTACCGGCAAAACCCTTCTTCTTCTTCTTCATTTTTGTATGTAGGCTTTAAAGCCTGTTTTTTTCTTTAATATTAGCCTCCTAAATTGTATAAATTATTGTACCATTTTTTGTCTTGATCTGCCAATACTTCTTCGTCCATTTGGTGGCTTATCTCATGTTATTCCTACTATACTATCCTTTGCCATTCTACTAATGTGTTCGTTTCACTCCTGTTTCCGTTTTGTCACCCATTAATTTATGTCTTCTATGTTGCATGCTCTTCTTATGTTTTCGCGTCTCTCCCTATCCAACAGACATTTCCCTGATATTCGTCGAAGTATTTTCATCTCTTGTTTCTAGTAGTCGTCTCGTTTTAGATGTGTCAGCTTTTGTCTCCGCTGTGAATGTTAATTGCTGCTTTATAGATTCTTGTTTCTGTGTCTTATCTTAGGTGTTTGTCCTTCCAGATTGTGTCATTAAGAGATCCCGCCACTTTACTTACTTCCTGCTTTATTATTTTTCATAAATTTCGATTTTACATCGTAGTGGGTATTTAGATGTTGTCATACATTTGGTTTTTTCTGCTGGTATTATCATATATTTCTTGGCTGTTGTATTGGAGATGTGTGTTAATCTTTGAAGCTCGTCTTCTGTCTCGGCGATTAATACGACGTCGTCTGCATAACATAATATTAAAATTTCTTTGTTCCCCATTCTTTAACCATGACCTTTACGTACTGCTTGTATTATTTCGTCCATTATTATATGCGGGGCAAACCCGCCAAATTAATTGGAATAAGCAGGAGATAAGCCTTCCGTCGGAAGTCAGAATCAATGTACATAACAACGGTTACATTAACAGTTACAAAAAACAACGTATGGCGTAAGGATGTCTTAGGTAAACTGTGCTAAGGTGTATACAAAAAAATGGACTGCTGATGTGGCGAGAACTATAAAGGGCCTGAGAAAAAAAGCAGACATAAATGTAGTGTCGATTGTAAGCAATAAATAAAACAATGATCAGGACCCTTCCAAAGAAGCAAAATAGATAACTTAAGAGAGAAGACTGGTTCTTGAAAAATCTAAAGATCTGGGAGGATGCACAAAACCTAGTTAGCACAATAGCCGAGTTCCGCTGCAAAGCTTTGAGAGCTGCTCATTCCGAGGCATATTACACACTTGGAAATGTATCCTTCAAAACCACCAAAGGCCTTGATAGCTCCAAGCAGAGTTCTGCAGATGAACCTCCAATATAGTCAGACAGCTTTGGCAGAACCTACAGTTGCCTTGAGGAGGTTCGATTTACCTTTTATATAAGAGCTCTGGGTTTACAAGAGCAAAATAAGGTCTACTGAGAATCGATGAAGAGCTTATTTATATCCGATCTGTCAAAGTTCCAAGGATCTGTGTAATATATAGTCAAACCCATATATGTCATTGACGAATTTCTGTTCTTGGGATTTAACAAGGGTAAAAATGAAGATTATAGAGGGTGCAAGCATGCAGGAGATAATTCTAGGATCAATATACCTTGCATATGATATTCTCGAACAACCAGCACCAAGGGGTTTGGAATAGCTAGTAACATACTGCAAAAGAAATGGACTGCAATTGACCATCGGCTGTGATGTAAATGCGCATCATCTGACTTAAGGTAGTAAGAATAATAATAATATCGTTGGGCATTTTTTCTGGGGAGATTCTTCCGAAAAGGCTTCGGCGATAATTACATGTTGAATCCTGTTTTAGGTAACTAGTGTCGACACACTAGACCAGGGGAATCAACGCTTCTCAGAAGCATGGGGACGGCTCGTTAGCAGTTTTAGAAATAAAAATGCCGTTTTTGGTGCCGAGAACCAAACTCATGTGCTCTGACTTAGAAGGTCAGTATATTGGCCGCTCAACTACGGCCGCCCGACTTGAGGTAGTACAAACACCAATGAAAAAGTGAGTCATTACTATAGTTTGTTATGGAACATGATTTAGACCTACTAAACGTAGGAAACATAACAACTTTCTTAAATTAACAGATGTTTGGAGGTAATTGAATTGACTGAATTAAGAGAAATAAAGAAAGGACACTCCAGGGCCTGAAGACATTTCCATTGAACTAGTAAAGTGTTACGATAATAAATATTATGGCGTATAAAACTGTAAATATATTATGACTAATTCTTTTCTGTTCTAGTTGTTTCGGCGCTCAGTTGAAAGACCTGTTCACCTGAATTATAATGAGTCACCCGCGACTCGAAATTTCCAGGCAGGCCGAATAAAACCAGCATGGGTAACTTTCTCGGCGCATCGATTCATCGCCAGAACTTCGAAGAATAACGGCATTTTATATTTAATGAAGGAATTCTGTTGTAACCGCGCCGCGTTTTAAATTGTAACGCACGTATTATAATAAATTATATAATTATTAAGTGTAAAATAAATTAGTACAAATAAAGACTTTAAATAAACTTTTAAGTGTTATAAGTGTAGAACCTTGAATAATAAATAAAAATATTAAATTAGACTTATAATAATATAACAGAAGCATGAACCAGCCATATTGTTAGAAATACTAGGAAATATTGTTAATAAATGTTTAATTAAAAGCCAAAATATTTCTACAGATTGTAATATATGATATCCTTAGAAGTAAGTAAGGGCGAATCCATAAAAAACGAATAGAGGTGAAATACCAAAATATAGAATTACATATGGGCTTCCGGGCAGGACGGTCCTGTATGAACTATATTTTTACTCTAGAACAAGCAATAAAAGAAAGCGTTGCTATAAATCTTGCTACCCATCTTGTCTTCATAGATCTAGAAATGGCCTACGACACAGGGCCTTTAAAATCTCTATTTAAAGTTTTTACAAGAACGGATCTAACGAAAACGTATATCAGATCTCTACACAACATTTATAAGAAACCCACTGTTAAGACAAACATTTTTTAAGACGAAAAAGAGGAGCAAACTTGGTTATAAGAAAGATAAAAAAATCTTCGTGGTTCTCAGTAGGTCGAAACGGCAGCAAAAAAAAATGTTTAATAAAAATGAAAATAAATGTCTGATTATGCAGGTCTGCGAAGATAATGTTTCTTAAATGTAGACAAAACATTTGATTATATTTTTGATTAGTAACAAGTTCTGATTGTACACGTTTGCAACAATGATAATGTATGCCAATAACAACACTTGACAGGGAGGTCTAGGAAACTGAGATCCAGTTGCATAAGAAATGACTGTGATCCTTTAACAATGTTTTTTTGAAGTGGCACAACATTTTCTTTAATTTGTTACTTACAATCCTTAAGAAATTACGTGAATACTTTTACACCTTATCATTCGAAAAACTTATCAAGCTAGTTGTCATTTCTTACAAAAAATATAAATCTATTTCAAACTCCTAAATATAACATTTATGCAAATATCTGTTTTAGGCATGCAGGTTTCCACATAGCTGTGTCCTAAAAATAAAGCATGTCCTTTGTCGTGTGTAAGGTCGAAGGTATCGTGTCATTAATATTTCCATTAATTTTTAAAACAATTCTACAAACACAGTATTGTCCTTTATCCTCCTGAGACGCCTTATCACTGCACAAAATTCATTTATTCATTCGCATTTCGTGACGTCCATGGTATCACTAATAAAATATTTACCAATAGTACGGTCAGAAGTGCGGATATTGCAACAAATTGCTTTTGCAAAAGGGATTTTTTTTAGAAGAAGCTAGTGTAATGGCCAAGGAAAAGTTGTTCCAGAAAAGAAAAAAGGTCGAACTTTTTTGAGTTATAAAAGTGAATTGAAGTATTAGAACAATACTGATTATAATTATGTAGTTAATTATGTTTTAATAAATATTCACATATTTAATAAAAGTAATCGTTTTTTGCTTGATATTATAACGCAGTGCGAAGCACGATAATTATTCAAGAGAAGTAATGTTATTTTTTCTCTTTATATTACCATTTTTTTTCTACATCTGCAATAAAACGGAACTAAGTAAACTTCAACGCCTTAATAATTGTTGTAATCAATACGAATTGAAGATGAATTTAAAGAAAACTAAATGCACGACTAAATCAGCAGATGCAAACATCCAATTAATTATTGAAGATACTGTAATTGGGAGTGTGGATACCTACAAATAATTAGGAACATGAATAACATTAAATGTAGACCAAACCAAAGAAATTAAGACACATATTGAAATAGGAATGAGTGATGCGTGTGCATCACTCATTATTCTTAAAAAGTTTCTTTGTAGTCGGGATATATGGTTAGAACTACGCCTAAGGATGCTTCGGTGTTACGTGTTCTTTACTCTTCTTTATGGCTTAGAAGCATGGGCACTAAAACAAATGCATCTGAATAAGTAAGTTATTTTTGAGTTTTGGTGTTGCAGAAGAACCCTACGAATATCATGGACTCAAATAATGGCAAACGCGGAAGTAATTATAAGGCTAAGAAATAAAGCGGAAATAATATCAACTATCAAAAGACGAAAACTTGAGTACTTAGGACATATGATGAGAGGTAAAAATTCTTATTCATACTTATTATGCAAGAAAAAATTCGAGGAAAGTAAAATGTGAGAAGACGAAGGATATCGTGGCTTAAGAACTTGACTTCTTCTTCTTCTTCAAGTGCCATCTCCGCGGCGGGGGTCGGCAATCTTCATAGCTATTCGGACTTTTGAGACGGCTGCTCTGAAAAGTTCATTTGATGTACATCCGTACCAATCTCTCAGGTTGCGCAGCCATGACATTCTACGCCTCCCTATGCTTCTCTTTCCTTGGATCTTTCCCTGCATAATCAGTTGGAGCAAGGTGTATTTCTCTCCACGTGTAATATGTCCGAGATATTCTAATTTTCTTGTTTTTATTGAATTTAAAATTTCCATTTCTTTGTTCATCCTTCCCAGAACCTCTTTGTTTGTGACGTGTTCTGTCCATGATATTTTCAGAATTCTTCTGTACACCCACAGCTCAAATGATTCCAGTTTTTTCATTGATGTCGCATTCAAGGTCCAAGATTCCAAGATTCCAAGGTTTAAATGCAATAGTGCAGAACTATTTAAAGCGACGGTCAACAAGGTACGCATAGCTACGATGGTTTGTAACCCTGACACAAGATGGAACTTGAAGAAGAAATACTTTAAGAACGTTTGGGGCTTAAAACATGCCGGATGATCAAATATTCTGGATTATAGAATGAATTTCGGGAAAATATCTATATTTTTAAACGTTATTGTACATTTTATTCAATTTTAGAGTTTCGATCAATTAAAGAGTCCGATATTTACTTGCGACCCGTGTCTCACTTGCGACCCGTTTCTTGTTCTTAACTCCTTAATTACGTATTTTTAACTTTTTAAATATTTTTTTTGTTTATCCGACTGAAAACTGTTATAAAAAGGTAAGTATTGACAGTATTAAATTGAAATTTGGCAGGTATGTTCTTGAATAGTTGTAAAATAAGCTACAGTATGTAAATTGAACATATCTGCCAAGATCTATTTTTTAAATTTTAATCACATAACCTTGAACATGAAGGTTGTCCATAGGAGAGGTATCTTAAGATTAAATATATCTAAAATTAGGAACCCAATTGTATATGCAATTCAAAATATGTCTATCTATACTTATTTTCAGTAAAATATCTACAAATCAACTATCATATAAAAAAGGAATCGAGAACATATAAAAAATGCTATTGACGTTATAGTAATTTTGTAAAAATGGGATAGCATGTGCCTAATGGGATAACCTAATGCGTCAAAGTGCTTCAACATTCCCAAAATAAACCATCGAGTTAGATGTCAAACGTGGCAAAGACTCAAAAGAACAATGCGCGCTACGAATTGGTCAAAAACCAGTTTTATCAGCAGGAATGGAAGAAGACTTGGTACAGTACTGTTTGGAAATGAACAGAAGATATTATGGTCCAGTAAAAAGTGGCTCCAAAATTTCCTCAGACGGCATCCCAATCTATCTGTAAGAAAGTCACAGTGATTTCAAAAAACAGAATAAAACGTTTTTTCCAGAAAATATCAACCGTTTTTTTGATACCCTGGAACCAGCTATAAAGCAGATACATTTCGACCCCCTAAGAGTGTATAGTTGATAAAACAACTATGAGCAATAGTAGTTGTTTCATCAATACAAGCCAATATTGCTAAGGTCACCACGCTGAAAGGAAGAAAACAAGTTGACACTTTAACTGCTGCAGAAATAGGCTGAAACTGCTGACACTGTAATTACCTGCATGAATGCTGCCAGAGGAATCGTTCCTTCGTTGTTTGTATTGTTGCTATTAGACGGAGCTTCAGCTGGGTTAATTGTTGATTGTCACTTTTTTTATGACGTCTGATATGTGAATATGATTCTTTATGAATGCAAAATTTTATCAATTATATAAAACCTTCAGAAGACGATCCCGTGTTACTCATTCCCGACGGCCATTATTGCCATACACGGAATCTGGACGTTATAGACTTAGCTAAAAAACATTATATTTCTATTGTATGCATTCCTCCCAATACGTCACATAATATTCAACCGTTAAATTTGTGTTTTATATCCCAATTAAAGACATATTATTCAAGAGAAATCCAAAATTGGTTAAATAATAATCCTTGTCGAAATGTAGGATCCTTCAAAATATTCTTAATGTTCTGCCCTGTTTATCAGAAATCTCCGACTGCTGATATAATAGCCAATGGGTTTCGTAAAGCAGGATATTTTTCATTTAATCGGAATAATTTTCAGAAGCAGATTTTATTTTAGAAAAACAAAGAGGAAGAACTCCGCCTCGACAAAATATCTACTTCTGATAAGACTTTGCCATTCGAACCAAATCATTAGCTCAATTCAACTGTCTATTGGAAAAACCCCCATAAACATCAAAGGGGTAGAAGTGTGGAAATTAATCAGTTATCGAATGCAGTTCATTGATACCTACTTCAAACACAGATGATTTAGAAGCCAGCATTTAAGAAAAATAAAGAAAAGAATCACTTAAAATAAAAAACATTTGCCAAATTTAAAGTTTGAAGTAAAACTAAAAAGAAGAGCATGGTCAAAAATAATAAGGTGAAGAAAGTAAAAAAAGTAGTAATGTGAAGTAAATCTTCACATTATGGATACTGATCAAGAAAGTGACGCATAGCGTATATTCAAAGGACCAACATGGAGAAAAGTGAGTACAGTATTGAAGTTGGTTCAGATGGTCACATGAAGAGTGTGCTGGTAGTAGAAAAGAACACCTAAGTGTGTGATTTATGAATTGAAAAATAGGTTCCTAATTTTGAATAGAGTATCCAATTTTCGGAACTTTTTTTTTAATTTGAAAATGTGTCATTTCTTACTGTTGCCTACGACTTACATTGTTTAATGATAAAATAAATATTTTATTATGCATAAGTTGTTTTTATTGAAGTTACAGCAATTAACACGGTTAGTCTTTTCCTTCCGAGTTCTCTCTTTCCCTCGACCTTTTCTTTCACTATTAGTTGACCATATTGGTACTTATTATTTTTCAGTATGTGTCGTAAGTATGATGCTTTTATAACTTTCACTATGTCGAAAAGTTCTCCTTGCTTATTCTCTGCAGCAGTTCTTTGTTTGAGGTATGCGATGTCCATGAAATTTTGAGGATTCTTCGGTAGATCCACATTTCAAAGGCCTCCAATTTATTTAAGGTTGATGTTTTAAGGGTCTACGTTTAAACTGTATAGAGAAGAGTCTACTAGACGTAGATTTTTGATAAGCGTAGTCGAATTTCGAGTTTGATTCGAGAATCACAGGACCTGTTCTATTCTTGATCATATAGGCTGGTATCGATTTAACACACCAATTACTTGAACTTGTTGACCTATTCTAAAATGTGCTTGTTTATTGTGCAAGGTTGAGGTACACTTTGGTTTTTTTTTCGGATTGACATCACTTTGGTTTTGGTTTGTCCTGTCGATGAGTCGTTTTAGACCCAAGCCGGAATCCGCAATCAACACCGTATCATCGGCCTATCTAATGCTGTTGATATTTACGCGATTTACCTTGACTGAATCCTTGGAGTCCTTCAGTGGCTCTTTAAAAAGAAACCCGGAATAAAGATTAAACAGCAATGTTGACAAAACACATCCTTGTCTAACTTCTCTCGTAATTTTTACTTACGCGGATTATACAATACGCGGATTATACGCTTGAAACCACTGATTATACAATACTTTACTGTTATGTATTCTTTTAAAGTGGTTTTAAGTTTTTTTAACTATCACTCTTACCCTTTTTCTGGATATGTAATCATTCAAGTAAACCTGTTTTCAGCAGACCAAAACATTCCTGGAGCATTCTTTCCATGGCACTCCTGGTCTTCTACATCAGTATTCCAGAGCAAGAGAACTGAACTCTAATTCGTGCCCATTGCTAGTTGAGTCGCTCAGCAAATTATTTTCTCGATCACTTATACTTTTCATGATAGTTCTCGGGACAATGTAATGCAGTGGGGTCCAAAATCTTAATGAATTGCAGTACCTTAATATTTTTGCTGTTACAGCTGCGCTGTAATAGTCCAATAATAACCCGGCCAAGGAAAATTTCTTTTGTATCTTAACTTGACACTGAAGGTCGTTGCTACCTTCCGTCGGGAATTTTTTTACCTTCAGGAACGCCAGACTCAAATCTGGGGTGTGGAACAGGAATGAATAAAAAGGGATTATATGGAATTAAAGTCGGACCGGTTTTCTCATGGGAAGTGGAAAGTAGAAGCTAAACAGTAGCTACTGTAAAGCTGGAACGCCAAGTGTTGAAGCAGTCTCTCTTCTACTGAGATTCTCCATGAGCCCTACACTCTACCCGTATTACTACAATCAAATTGATTGGTCTACAACGCGCACGATTTGTAAAAATAATTATAAAAAGGTGTTATAATTATAAAATATATAATTATAAAAAGGTTATTGTTTTCGTAGATGCGGAGCCTTTTACTGAGTTGGAACTTGGCGAGGCTGCTGGACGGATGAAGATCCGAGCACCTGGCATAGATGGAGTCTTGCCGGAGACAGTAAGACTCGCGGCACGAAGATACCCGCAGGTTTTCTTGAGCTTGCTAAACAAACTGCTTGAACAGCAGCAGTTTCCAACAATGTTGATAGAAGCTAAGGTTGTCCTTATCCCAAAAGGTAGAGGTGAAGAGGAAGAGGTGCGATTTCAACCAAGGTCCACGATAGATGCGGTCATAAAAGTAACCTCTTTAGTTATGCAGATCCGAAAAGAAAGAGATGGGTGATTCTCATTCTGCTTGACGTCAAGAATGCCTTTTTAGTACGGCATGTACGGCTATCATGGGAAAAATCATATCCATGCTTAAAAAATTTTGCTTAAGTGAGTACCTGGTCAACGTAATTAACAGATACTTTACTGACAGGTTCACAAGAGAAAAAGATACCAGCATCAGTTTGTCGCAGGGTGTTCCGCAGAGTTCAGTACTAGGTCCTATTCTGTGGAATGTCCTGTACGACGGGGTGTTGAGGCTAAAGATGCCAAGGGGATGCACTCTTGTAGCTTATGCCGATGATCTGCACTGGTTGCGAAGGCGAGTCACAAAACGGACATATATAATGCGTCTAACACAGCCCTCCGTCGCATTAGTAGATGGATCAGAGAGAACGATCTACAGCTAGCGCCTCAGAAAACTGAGGTGTTAGTTCTCAAAGGGAGCCGGGAAAAATCCTCTCTTCTCTTTATAGCAGAAGGTGTGGAGCTTGCACCGGTTAAATCGATTAAGTATTTGGGAGTCTGGTTGTCGGAAGGACTAAGGTTGGAGTACACATTCAAAAGACGGTAGAGAAGGCGAACCGAAATCTGAAAGCGTTGATAGGGCTGATGCCAAACGTTGGAGGCCCATGTAGCACCAAAAGAAAGGTGCTCTTGTTTTTCCTTCTTCGTAGTATGATTGAGCTAATTGTAAAATTGATGGTAAATTGGTGGAACAAAGCATAGTAGGTCTTGTAAATTTTTCAATTTTTGGTACTTCAGAGTTATAAGTAAACTGTACAGTTGGCTAAGACTAATATTCTGAGGTGTTCTTCCACGCATCTTCTTCATACAGTTAATTTTAATAAATTCAATATCTTTATTAAAACTGTACTTAAATTTCATAATAAATGGGTCCTTCTTCTCAAAAGAAATCCATTTTATTTCTTTCCATTTTATCTGATTTTTCTCATCATCCTTTTTAATATTTTCCTGTACATACGCATTAAAGTTTTTGCATGAAATGAAGTGCTCCATCTACATTTCTTCACGTTTAAACTTCTTAGAACTGTTTCTCACAGCATTCATCCACCCACTGAATACAAAAATATAAGGTACTTGCTTTTTGTACCTTCCAATGACTCCGAAATCTTCATCTCATTCCATGGAGGTATGTCCCGGTTAAGGAATTTGTGGTCTATTATTTCTAGCTGAGTTTCTTGAACCACGCAAATATCACAATGTTTTTGTTCTTATTTTGTCCCGGACAAGAATCACTAAATGCAATAAGATGTCGTGTATTTTTATTAAGACCAGCAATAAATTTCCAACGACATAAAGAAACTTCCAAAGAGCCTCTGGATGCAAAATGATTTATCCCACATATACATCGAAGTACATTTCTTGCCTAAATTGTGGATGCTAAAATTATATGTCCATAACACTTTGTTCGTTGTAAGTGCTGGCTTAGGTTAAGTGTTTTGTAGATCGAACTAAACTGATACCACGTCTTCATATCTTGAAGTTTCGGCCACTATTTTTCCCTCTTTTTTGGCTTGTATTTCCGATTCAGCTTTTTGGCGATGAAGCTCTCTCTCGCACATTATTTTTTTTATCTGACTCACTTGTGCACTCTTGTATTAATGTTTCTAACTTATCGCACTTATTACAAGTATCGGACAAGGGATGATGGAAACTTAGATTAAATATTTCGTTTTTTGCCATTTTTCTTTAATGACACTTTAAATCAACATCTGCAATGTTTTCTAGATCATGATTACTATCGTCTTCTATTGAAATAAAATTTTTGTCCCCTTCTGGATCGTCATATTAATAACTGTTAGATTCTGAAAAAAAAACACATTTTAAGGTTATGCTATCAGTTTCTTTCAACTTCTACTTTTTGAAGATATAAATAAATAAAATAACGATATAAGATAACAGTTGTAGACATATAAACTAACATACAAACTATATATCACAAACTAAAGAGCTAACAAACTAAATTCTTTAACAGAAAGAAAAGTAAATCAGGAACTGAATCTACATAAACAAAAATATATTAAAAATTCATTTGTAGCACTTAATAACCAACAGGAATTTTCGGAAACTTTATCGGTACAAAAATAGAAAGCATATAAAACATGAGTAAACAGAACGTGCATAGAACACATGATCGGAATGTCCAAATGTGTCCCGGCGAAAAAACTCTTGTTTTCCAAACTTGGAAGATAATTAGTTAATAATTCTGACTTTGACCTCCAAATTCATTTAGTTTTAATGTTTTTAAATTATTGGTAAAACTATTTTTCGAATTCTTCTGAAAACTAAGAGAAACAAGACTGATTAAATTTATTCACAAAATACAAAAGTATATTGACTTATATTAATTTATGGTTCATATTCATTATTGTTTTATAAACTAAAAAGGCCTATTTCAATAACACAAAATATCAATAAGTATCATCAGAGACCGAACTTTGGCCTCCCACCCTGGAAATAAATCTCTCAACCTTCCAAAGAATGTTGACACCGAAATACAACATACTTCATGCACCTTGTATTACTTTTTCTATTGATTAGGCGAGTTCAGTTGCCCTGACACAGTTCTCTTTGCATTGTGAGTCTCTACGAAACGATACGAGTATGACTACGGATACGATACAACCGAATTTCCGTGATCTAACTATGCTTCTGCCTTGAAGCTATTACGATCAGTACAACTTTGCGCTTCCTCTATATTTTGATGATGTTTTAGTCCGGAAAATAGAAATGTATTTCGGTTCGTAATGAAGTTGACTGAAAAGACAAAAGGAAAAAATGTATGTGTCTTTTAAAAACAGTGTTAAATCTCTAATTGAAATTTTTAATTTAGGAAATATGACTTCGAATGTACCGGCTTCTGGACATGACTGGATTTTTTTATCTCTACCAGAGACGGAAAAAACAAGAACGGAAACAAAAATATATAGGCTTGTCACTATTGGACAGGAGTAAAAGTGGCCTATTAATATGAGCTCTCATATTCTCTTGATATCTCCTTTGACCTGATCTTTCCACCTGTACTTTGGTTTTGCTCTAGGTCTTGTATTTATAAGTTTCCACGCTAATATTGTCTTTATTAAAGTTTTAGTTTTAGTACATGTCCGAGCCTTTTCAATCTTTTCTGATGGCCACGCACGAAATACGATTTAATAAAATATTTCAAAAATTACAAAGTTTACCGTGTATCTTTCAACAAAAGCTTGCGATCCCTTTGATGAGTTTTTAGTCAATATATGGAACAGGGTCACAATTCTTCAAACCTTCCATGTTCGAGCCGGTATCAATACAGCGTTATGACGTCATTTCAGCATCCCTGCTTCGTCAGAACTCAAGCTGATACACAATTTAACACGGAAAGGTCAACGAACGTCAGTTGGCATCTATTTTAATGGCCATAAATGAAAACTATTTAATAATCGTTTTCTGGCTTTTGCGCTATGCGACATGTGCAAAAGTTTACATCATTTAGCAAAATTTTGCGACCGCTTTGATGAATTTGCACAAATTCATCACACCTTTGCACATTTCACATAGCGCAAAGGGTGTAAAACGAAATTATTAAATCAATTTCATTTATAGCGATCAAAATAGGTGGCGACTTTGTACGCTACCCACTTGAGATGGGAAATAAGCAGGATGTATTCGTCGGCCTTTCGTGTTTGTTTTTGCATCAGCCCGAGTGTCTAACAAAACAGGGATACTGAAATGAGGTCATTATTCAACACTTTATTGATACCGATTCAAACACGGAAGGTTGCACGAGTTGTGCTCCTGTGACATATATTTTGGCTTTTTAAATCATCAAAGCGATCGCAAGCTTTTGCTGAAAAATGTAAACTTTTAAACATTTCGTTATATTCTTTACCTATATTGGATTATTGTAGCCAACTAATGAGCTGCCTGGATAAGCAACATAAAGATAATCCAGAAATTCCAGAACATTGACTCTTTTATATACCTGGTGAATAGTAACCTCCATATGGTTTTACAAATAAACACAAACAAAATGGCTTATGTAATATTCATCATCATTTTGGCTTTACAACACTGCGTGGATCCTAGCCTCCTAAAAAATTTCTCTGCAGTCGTCCCTACCCATTACCTTTCTTCGCCAAGCACGTATTCCCATATTTTTCATGTTTTTATCGATGTTATCAAGGAACCTTGTTCTGGGTCTTCCTTTTCTTTTCTGACTAATGGGTCTATCAAAGAGTGTTTTTCTAGCTGGGTCATTTTGTTCCATCCGCATTACATGCTCTGCCCACTTCAGACGTTTTATCTTAATATATTTTACGATATCTGTACGATATATTCTATATTGTTAGAAGTTGTATCGTCTTCTTCACACTCCATTGTCATTTACTGCTCCATAGATTCTCCTTAGTACTTTTCTTTCGAAACATTCTAACACGTTTTCATTATTTTTTGTTAGATTCCAGGTCTCTGAACTATATGTTAGGACTGGGCGTATTATTGTTTTGTAGAGTTCTATTTTTGTATTTCTCGATATACGAAAAAAAAAAAAATCTCGAAAATACCATGTTGGCCGTGCAAATTCTGCGTTTTATCTCTGCAGTAGTACTATTTTCAAAGTTAAGGAGCGCTCCCAGGTATGCAAATCAGCATAGGTCAGGATTTGCACTGATTTATTATATATTGAACCACTGGTTGTGATTTGTGATATACGTATTACTTTTTCCAGAGCCAGATTGAACAGTACACAGGAGAGAGAGTCTCCTTGCCGCAGCCCATTATTTGTTTTAAAAGGTTCAGACAGTTCTCCCTGAATTCGTAATCTACATTCAACTTTTTCAAGAGTTAGTTTTGTTAAATTTACCAACTGATTTGGTATTCATAGTTCTTTTATTACTTTTAATATTTCTCTTCTATTCACAGAGTTGTAAGCTGCTTTGTAGTCCATAAATATGTGATGGGTATCCATGCCATATTCCAGTGTTTTTTCCAAAATTTGTTTCAGGCTTGCAATCTGATGAATTGTTAATTTACCACCTCTGAAACCAGCCTGGTATTTTTCTACTAACCGTTCTGCATATGGTGTCATACGGTGACATAGTACTGTGGAAAATATTTTATACGCTGCATTTAGAAGCGTGATTTCTTTGTGGTTAGAGCATTTAAAGATATCTCCTTTTTTGTGTATGGTGCAAAGCATTCCAGCAATCATTGGGGATGGATTTGTGTCCATATTTCTTTTATAAGCTGCTGTAATGCCGTAATGGTATCATGGCCACCTTCTTTATATAGTTCAACTGGGAGATTATCTATTCCGAGTGATTTGTTTCTGGCTAGTTTTTTAACTGCATTTTTAACTTCAAAAATCGTTGATGGTTCCTCTTCCCTCTCGTCTGCTACCCTTACCTTATCTCTTTCGTCTTCCAGGTTTGCTTCTTCTTATATATTTTTATCTTCTATAGAATGCTCTGAATTCTTTCTCTGATAAGGTTTTCTATATATTTAAGTTCCGTATTTAGGTGGTTTCGTTTTTTTGTGTATACCTTACATTAGGTCTCAGTGGTATACCTTCTGTGTGGATTTTTGGTAAGCAGTAAAGTTTTGGACAAGATGCATTGTATATAGTCAGTTTTTTTGGCAAATTCTTGATTTATTTCTATGTTATTCCTCATAGTTTTTATAAGTTCATTATAAGAAAATTGTATCGTATTAGTTGGATCTCTTTTTAGCTGAAGATATTTAATTTTATCATTTAATAAGCCTATTGTTTTTTTCAATATATTTGGTTTTGTTCATTGCTACTGTACACCCTCCCTTATCTGATTGTAAAATATAAAGGTGATTGCAATGAAGAATAGGGTAAGGCATATTAGTGATGATAAATTCATAAACAGAAACTTAAATTTGCTGTTAATAAACTGTTAATAAACCGACAACTGTTTTCTAAAGTAAAAGACAAGACACCAACTGTAAATAAAATTAATATTATCTACAATCTGCCTTGTTTGGATTGCCAGAGCTCTTATGTTGGCCAAACTTCTTAATGGCTAAAATAAAGGGTCACACAACACAAAAGTGACTGCACAAAGAAGAAGAATACATGTGCGGCAGTTGATCATTACTTCTGGGGCATCAATTTGACTCAAATGTCAGAGTTCTACAGCAAGAGAACAATTACAAAAAAATATTGTTTTTAGAAATGTGTCATATTAATAAAGAAAAATATGCAGTAGCAATATATACTTATACTACTTATATATATATATTTATATATATATATATATATATATATATATACTTATATATATATATATATATATATATATATATATATATATATACTTATATATATATATATATATATATATATATATATATATATATATATATATATATATATATATATATATATATATATATATATATATATATATATATATATATATAGCAAAACTGGTAGGATTATCGACCGAAACGTAAATAACAATTTATTCGATTGGTGTGTCGGGTATGCGGTCTGTTATTTAAAAAAAAACTCTTTTTCTTTAATTACTCTATATTTCGCTGATTTTTTGTCAGCTTCATCATGAGACAACTGAAATATGATTAAAATGTATATAAATAAATATATATATATATATATATATATATATATATATATATATATATATATATATATATATATATATATATATGTATACAGGGTATGGTAAACAATGATGATGATGGTCAGAAGTGCACCAGATCATACTTTATATTTACTTGGATTATATGCAAAATTATTATTTTAAAAATTTAATGACTGGCTGTAGATGAAAATTGATTGGGTTACTAGTCCTTAATAAAAATAAAAGAAATTATTCGAGCTTGTCAAAATGTTAAAGGTGACACCGGAAAAGATATTTTTCCAAAATTTAAAACATTAATTCAAAAAACAATGGTTTTTAGAAACTTACTGAGGTAGCTGACGTTCTTGGTGATAATTTTTTGCGAAGAAATATATTTAGAACCAAATATTTTTGTGAATTTAAAATATGCTCTCATTACATCCGTTGTTGTGGGAAGAAGTTTCACAATTTACAAATATATGTACACAGATAGAGGCCCTAAGTTGTTATTAGAAAAATTTGTAAAAGCAATTGGTTCTTTATTGTTTATTTATTATATATAATTCTAAGGAATAGTATTTTACTTTTTTAATAAGTTGATTACAATAAATTGGCACATTACAATTGCCTGTTTAGTTTTTAAATTTATTTATATTGTTTTCGAATTATTAAGATAAACATTAATTAATATACCATTAATAAATGTATGTTTCCATTGACAGTATGCATATTATCTAAAAAAATGCACATTTAATGCATATTTTCTAAAATAAATACACATTTTTGGGTAAATATTTTTCACTTCTTTTATATTTGCGTAAGTCTTATTATGAGTTATATTAAAAAAGTTTAAAAATGAAAGAACTGTAAGTACACACCTATACTTACAAACATCCATTATTTTAATAAACCTTCCGTTCATTTTTACTAATCATCAATAACATCTTAAAAAGTTTTCTTTCTCCAAGTTTCCAATAAACCTGTTTACTGTTTACCTTTATTTGACATTCAGGGGTCACTTTGTCTATATCTTAATCAAACACAAACACGACCAAACGACTAATTATTATTGCTTTATCGACCCGCTAATTTAACGACAAAAAATCGCTGGTTACGAAATAAAATATTACTTCTAGACATTTCGGTAATATTAAAAAGACTAGATCAGACATTAATATTGACCGGGTCAGTCAGTTATAAAAATGTTCTTTTATGTTCATATATTTAGCAATTAGAATATTTCACATTCTAACAGTTCCCAATCGGGAACTGGGCCATTGGCGTGAAGGTAGTCTTTTTTTACTTAGGGATTAATAATTTATCTTTATGTGAACTATCCTAAATTGTTCAATTTTGTTTGACTAAGCGTTGAAGAAGTAAATCGGTATTAGTTTCCACTTTTTCTGGAAGTGGAAGTAAAGCTAAGTTGTGTATTTGATGTTTGAACAAAAATCTCAGGTACTGATGTATTGTTACGTTTTAGTTCAGTTTTAATTTTGTTTCTATTAATCAGTAGATGTTTGTTACATATATTCCTTCTTGTACATTTATTCATTCCAAGTAAATTTGGAGTCCAAATGTATACCAAGATACTTGGATTACTTTGGTTTGGTTTTTTTTTTGTAATTATTTTATTGTTAATGTATAATGTTGGATCTTTTCTTCTAGTTAAATTATAATGTATGGATATAGCATAATTTTGCAGGATATTAGAACTTCCACGAAATCCTTGTGAACTGCTAAGTTAAAGGTACTAACTGTAAAGGTTCCCATAATGGTGTCAGGAGAAGTCGGTAAATTTACTGTAAATAATATAAAATGGGAGCAGGGATACTGCCTTGTGAATTTCCAAAGCGTATTGACAATTTTATGAACTTTTGTTCTAATAAATCATGAATTGACTTAGGAAATTAGCAAAATGTATACTTATATTGCATATTTTATGCAAATATCTGAATATTTTGCATATTTGTACAAAAAATTGCATAAAATGCATAAAGTCAATTTATTGCAAATTACGGATTTCAAATAATATTTATCTAACCGTAGATCATGGTATGACTAAGTAACTGAAAATTCCAATGTTCATATTATTTCAATATTTCAGTATTACCGACAGAACCTATAGACGTGGTATTGTTGTAGCAGGTAACCGATTTTATAATCCCGTAAGTAATAAAAGCGTGTTTTAAAAGTTTATTGTGTGGGGTATGAATATTGTCCTTTTGCAAATCATTCTGTTCTCAAAAGTGAAAGTGAAAACATAAGCATCATCAATGGAGCTTGTTTAATTTGTTTTTCATCTTCTTCTTCCTCTTTATATGGGCGAAGGTTGTCACTTCATCTTTTGCGCGCTCGTCCGATACTTCTTCTGTCGATTGGTGGCTTACCTCGTGCTATTTTGATGAGACGGGTCCCCTCTATTCTGCTTATGTAGTTATTTCATTCTTTTTTTCTATTTTGTGTCTATTCATTTATACACTGTATGTTACATTTTCTTCTAATGTCTTCACTTCTCTTTCGATCTATTAACTTAACTGTTAATTAACTGTAATTAATTAAGGTTTTTATTTTAAAATGACGAAAATAACTAGAGTCACTACTTGGATTAAACCTTACAAGGATATGGATGGACTATGGATATGGACAAAATTTATTGTTCAGTTAGTAGCAAAATTATAAGTACTAAATATTTAATACTTTTCTATATTTCATATGTTATCTAAAATAATTTAACGATTTTATAAATTAACGTTAATAAAACAGGAATAATAGAACTAAATTTTAATACAATACCAATATCTATTTATGTATATTTTATTATAAAATAAATATTTTAGCTATTGCTAAAATATCAGTGACTGTCATGTGATAATCGTGCAGGTACTTAAATGGCATTTTTTCTATTAATGCCTTTACTTTAACATTATAAAGAAATCGGTTCTAACTGTAGTTATTTAAAAAAAAGACAAAGAAGACAATACTAAATTATCAAGCTTCTGTTTCCAAGTCTTTTCGGTAAAGTTTGAAAGGAGAAAACGAACAAGATACTTTAAATGAACACATGTGCCGTGCATTAATCTCTTTAAGTATACTACTTTCAAAATTCCAATGAAAACTAACTTAAAAAAATATTATAAATTGAAAACTCATTGTACTCGTCAGTAATAGATAATATAAAACCGAATATTAGCGGCAATTACTTCTACGTTTGTGTTGACTAAACTACTGATTCGTCAAGAAGATCATTTATGATTGGTGTTTTAAGCGATCAGATTGTAGTATACCAAAAATGTAGTTAATTTCATGCAAGTAATTCGAAAAAACCAACTCTGCAATAATATCACATTGGGTGCCACAAGAAATATCAAATTTTTTTCTTCATGCAGCTGTTCCTAACCATAAATTATAGCTTCTTTATCCGATGCTGCATCATGTATGGTCAAGGCAGGACAAAATTTAAAAACGTTTTATACCAACTTCATACACGTTATTTGTTTAGCACATGGAATGAACGGATTTGCGGAAGAAATTAGGAAAAAGTGTTCTGCAAAATCCCTGATATCAAGAATAAAAAAATATTCCTCAAATCCCCTATAAAAATTCAACTTTATAAAGAAATGCTTCCAAATATTCCACTTCTCACAGAACCCGTCCTAACACGATAGGGAACATAGTTGGAAGCCGCTTTTTTCTATTCAGACTATTTCGTAGATTTAAAAAACAAAATTGAAAATGAAAGTTTCCAATCTCTGCTAATTGCTAAACAAATTTTTAAAAACAATCTTCTTTAGGAGCAACTTTTATTCATTAAATCAAATTTTAGTATGCTTTAAAAACTATTACTCAATTAGAATCATCAAAGTTGTCCTTGATGGAAAGCATAGCCTTAATAAAATAATTAGATCAGCTTATCAAAACGTTAAAGGTGACACTGGAAAAGATATTTATCGAAACTTTGAAACAAGAATGGTCATTTTAAAATATGTAGCTCTAGCTTTTTCTATACGTATTCTAATTTCTTGGCTCATGTCTCAGTTCTGATGTAGATTACAAACAAGATAAGTAATACTGCGGGTTTCTCCAGTTGCTCTCCATAAGCTGTTACCACTTCTTGTTGCATTGGCGTTTTACTGACAACTATCACCTATGTCAACGTCACGTGAACAAATTAAATTCATTTGAAATGTGGATGTAGCGCCGAATGCTAAGAATAAGCTGGACCAGCAGAACTACGAATGAAGAAGTACTGAGAGCAATGAACACACGCCCTCATCTGGTCAATACTATCAAAATTAGAAAGACGTCATATCTATGACACATAATGCGCCATAGGGAATTTGAGCAGCTTCAGGTAATATTAGAAGGCAAGATTGAAGGTAAAAGGGGCATAGGACGAAAGAAAAATCTTGGCTACGAAACATCAGAGATTGGACCCACACAAAAGGAAATGAATTAATTTATCAAGCCCAGAATAGAGAGAAATTTGCCATATTGATCGCCAACCTCAACAGAGAAGGCACTTAGGAGGAGAAAGATCACCATTGTCTTTGAGGTATTTAGCTTCAGTTCATATTCATCACACATTGTGCTAATCCAATTAATCAGATGTTGAAGTCCTCTCACTATTTGCCATTAAAACCATATCACCGCGTACATATTTTTGGGTAAATTAGTGCATATTTATGCGCATCTTTTTCACTTTTTTTGCATATTTACCTAGTCTAATCAATGCACACCCTACCAAAGGCTTGGTTGATATCGAAACATACCGATGAACAATAATTCTTTTGTTATAATGTTAGTTTTATTGAGTTATTGTGTGTATTTGCACTGAACAGTTCAGTGACCTTGCGAAAAACAGAATTGGTGTGCCAGAATCTATTGTTTCGGGAATAGACCCATTTACTATTTGTATCAAGTCGTTCTAATACTTGGGATATGACAATGGACTGATAAGATGACTTATAAAATCATATTTCGTTTGGATTTTTCCATCGAGTTAGAATCTATGGAGAGGGCATCACGTGACTAAAAACGACCTCACTCCGGCCATATTGGTATGATCGTTGAGCCAGATCGTTTATGATTGTTTACGTTTGTTGTTTGTAGAATATTTTTTAGTTTTAACACTTTTATAGTAACTGTAATATTATATTGTGATAGCGCATAATAATATTTTGTTGTTCTCAACGTAGTTGCAGTAGCAGTAGCAATGTTAAAAAATCTTCAGGAATAACGTTTTATAGGTTAGTATACAAATATGTAAACAAAGTAATGGTCCGTACTTCAGAGAATAAATTAGTAGTATTCATAAAAAAATCTTATAAATAAAAAGTTTTGAAAAATTAACATAATAGCAATTAAAAGATCCACTTCCAACAAAATAGACATAATGAATACACAGAATATAAAGATACTATTTTCTAAGCTTTTTATAATATTTTTGAGTTTATTAGTCATCTTTTTTTTTAATATAAATTTGTTATTAATGCCTAGTGATGCATATGTGTACCCCGGAGGTAAAGGACACTATGTCCATTTTTATCGAAATTTAGATTATTGCACATTTGAATATAATTTTTCTGGCTCTACACATAGGTAAACCATACTATGTCCAGAGACAATTTTACGGCAAGTTACCGACTTTTTAATAAACACCAAGTCCACTTCCAGTCAGAGGTAAACAACACCATGTGAACTTGGTGTTGTTTACCTCTACTATATGTGTGCACCGTCATTTACCATCCGGACATAGTGTTATGTACCCTTGTACACTTCCCGTCATATAAAAATGGTACACTTTTTTTCCCAATGTAAACCAGTGTTCAGACCAGAGATATTTAAGAGAGCCCCTCTTACATATATCTAGTTCAGACTGGACACAATGGTTCGTGAAACAACTCATTGTTGCCATCACAGATAAAGGAATTGCGCTAAATCTAAATAAAAAAAAAACGTTCAAAAATGTGTTTAGATAAATATTATTTTTATCATTAACAACAAAAAACGGTATCTAATTGTTTCAGAACCACCTGTTCACTACAGTAACTTCCAAAGTAATGGTAAAGAAGTGGACAAAAATAATAATTAGTTTGGAGATGAAAATTCGGATATTGATAAAATCTATGAGCCTCTAAGTGGTAAAAGCTCAAAATCGGACAACAATGATATGAGACGTATAAGTAAACCAGCGAAAACAAAGGTAAAAGAGAAAGCTATTATTACTCCTACGATTAGTGGGGCAATATAAAAAAATCTTCTTCAGGACGATTTATCCCTAAGCAGTGATGCAGGCAATTTCAATGAACATGATGAAGTTATTTTAGAAGAAGAGAAATGTGTTAAAAGAAAGGTACAAAATATAACTAAGTGCAAACAAAAAGGTAAAAAACGTGTAGTAAATGAACAAAATTGGGCATGTAATGTTCGCAAACGAAAAATAGCTGGTGGGAAAGAGTATCTCAGTAAAAGAGGCAAAAACATGCCTGCAAAAATGTTAAAGCCTCCTTGCATGTGTCGCATGAAATGCTCTGAAAGATTTCCAGAATACGAAAGACAAAAAATTTTCATCTCATACTGGACTGAGACAAACTTTTCAGATGTTAAAAAGCAATTTATCATCTCATGTATCGACATCCAACCTACTCTTCGATCAAGAAAAAAAGACCTAAATTCTATCAAATCTAAAAATAATATACTACACTACTATTTTACAGTGAACAATCAGCTATTGAAGGTGTGCAAGGTTATGTTTTTAAACACACTTTGTATATCTAATTTAGTAGTAGTAAATATGTTGAAAAAAATTGAGCCAGGAGGTTAATAAAAGCTGATCAAAGAGGTAGACATACGCCAATCAATAAAACTCCTACCGAAACCGTATACATCAACATATTAAATCATTCCCAAAGTACGAGAGTCATTATTCCATAGAAAGGAGTAAGAGAAATTATCTGGGCACAGAACTTACAATAGAAAAGATGTATCAACTGTACATTGATGAATGCAATGAAAGACATGTAGATCCAAAGCTCAGAGCAAAAAAGTGGTTGTACGCAGATATTTTTAATAAAGACTTCAAGTTGTCGTTTAAACCACCCGAAAGAGACATTTGCGATACATGCAGTACATTCACCGCTCAATTGAAAAATAATCTTACTGCAGATGAACTAACCAGTGTACAGGCTGATCATGATGCTCACCTAATTGAATCTAAAACTCGGTATAACTTAAAACAATTGGACTTTATAATGGCTAAAGAGTCACCAAAATACAAAGTACTATCTGGTGATTTGCAAAAATATTTGCCTTCACCACTACCAAACAATTGTATTAGTTTCTACAAAAAGAAGCTTTGGACATTAAATTTTACATTATATGATGCCAGTGATTCTTCTGTACAATGTATGATGTGGGACGAATCGAAAGGGGCCCGAGGTGCAAATGAAATTGCCTCGTCAATTTTGAAATGGGCTGACAATACAATTCCAGGTAGTTAAGTAGAGGACATCACTCTTTGGACCGATAACTGCTATGGACAAAATAAAAATATAAGTATTATATTGTGCTATTTATGGATACTGCGTACGTACCCTCAAATAAAGACGATCACTCAAAAGTTTTTACTGAAAAGGCACACACATATGGAAGCAGACAGTGTTCATGCTTTAATCGAAAGAAAAAGAAAGAAACTCTCCAATTTGGCCATTTTAACACCATGGGACTGGCAACAACTAGTTAGACATCAGGTAAATACACAGTGCACAATATGGAACTTGCAGATTTCAAAAACTTCAAAACGCTGTTCGATAAGAAATTGTCACCTAATATTCCTTTTGTAAGTAGAAAAAAGAATGTTAATAAAGACCCTGTTCTACTGTTAACATGTGTTTTCCTACAAGTCCAACAAGAACACATTGGAAAGCTCTTTTATAAGACCAATTAATCAAAATATGTATGAAGTGGACTTCATGAGGTATCGAAGACAGCAATTAACGTTTCCAGCCCAATTAAATCAAGTCTCAGTAATCCCATTACTAATCACAAAATAAAAGTACAATGACTTAATTGCACTACTGCCTTTTGTTCCATCAGTTTGTCATGCGTTTTATCAAAATTTAACACATAGCGATGTAGCCACAAACGATTACCCACAAGAAGATGAAGATGATATGGAGCATCTTTAACAATTTTGAAACTTGTCTATAATTTTACTTAATTATTATAACATTATAATATTTACCTCTAATAAAATAATAGTAGGTATAGGCTGTTTAATGTGTTTGTATTGTTTATTTCGTAAAGACCTTAAAATGCAATGCCACATTATTTCAAAAAGTTTTTAGAAGTAAACAACATTATGTCCAACTACACATTTTTAAAAATTTTGTAAACAATGAACGGTAAACTTCAGGTATATAACACTTCATGGAAGGAAAAACGATTATAACACCACAGTAATAATTTATTAATCTTGGTTAAATATAAGAAACATTTGAGTATTTACTGATTACAAATTTAAAAAATGTTAAAACTGCTCTCCTGAAAAAGTAAGAAAATGGACATAGTGTCCTTTACCTCCGAGGTACCGATATATGTAATGGTATTTTAGGTTTCATCTCAAATCAATCAAAAGCCGAAAGTTTTATGATCAGAGTGTGAATATAATTATATATATATATATATATATATATATATATATATATATATATATATATATATATATATATATATATATATACAAGGATTTCCACAGTTTTCACTGTATTCCTTCACTCAACCGTTTTCTCCAAGTGAATATAATTACGGTGATAAAAAGCAGAAGAATAATTGTTGATAATATTTACCGTATAAGTATATGTGTATTTTTGTCTTATTTATTAGTAATTGTATATAATTAACCCTTAACAGAATCAAATTCCGAGATATTTTTTTTTGTTATTGTTGAGAGTACTCAAATATCTTAAATCTAAATATCTTAAAATTTCAATATTAAATACGGTAACATAATTTTTTTATTTCTACACAGTATTTCGATTGTGATATTCGGCAGATATTCATTGTTGTTTTTTTTTTAATAATAACTTTTCTAACTTTGTTAATTGAACTAATTTTTATTCAAGAATGTAACGAACTTTGCACAGCGTTCAGTTAATTTTATAATATTAACTTTATAATTTTAATAAATTATAAATAAATAAATTTAAAATTTATAATAAAAGTTTACCCTTTAAAATATTATTATCTCTTTCAGGTACAACTTGTTATTTGTATATCTAGTATTTTTAGTGTTTACAGCGGGATATAATTACTCTTCCCTACTCTTTTTGTTACTGTCTAGTAACCATCTGTATCTTTTTCCATTTTCGTATTTATTAGGTTTCCCCATTCCTTCAAAAATAGGGTGGTGCCCAAAAGTTTCTTCTTTTACGTTTATTTAACTCACTCGTAAATCTCGTGTAGTCTAGCTCTGTCGAACACCGACCAAGACACCTCTATCAGACTGAAGCCCATACTGTAGTACCCTTATTTGTGTAACCGTGTTGCCAATGACCAGAGCATTTTCCATTAACCACACTTCTCCACAGCCTAACAGTGGCATTTATTACGATACACTTTTACTCAATGTGCATCTTGTATTCCTACGTTTTAACCAATTGGTCTCCTACATTTTTATACTCGCGCAGTTAGCGAATTACACGATTTTTTAATAGCTACCCAATGACAACCCCTTTAATTTTGATTGAATAAATCATAGTCTATTAAAAATACATTGCACTTTTTTAGATTATGTTTAAATCTTTTGAATAACTAGTCATAATTGTATAGTAGTTTTAATATTATTGAGTCCGGCCCAGATCCCACCGCCATATTGGTATGATCGTTAACCACGCCTTCTGAAGCCGTTTTTAATATACACGTTAATATGCCCATTGCTTCTCCATAGATTCTAACTCGGTGGATTTTTCACAAGTTTTATATACTGGGTGAGTCATGAGGTTACTGTACATACTTCTACCTGGTATGTAGCCCTATGGGGAATAACAGAAGACCATTAAAAAGTGTATGTTCCCATGTTTAATAATATACTGGGTGAGTTGTGAATTTTGTATGAAAGTTATAGTCGTCATAACTTTTAAAAACGGTAAGTTTTATGTGTCTCATGTTTTGGTCAAACGATTTACTACTACCACCTAATCAACCGATGATTTATTCAAGGTTTTAAAAACTCAGTTTGTTTTGTTTATAAAAAAAATATCATCCTGTGTATGGTTTTTAAAAACTCTAATAAATATTTTACAAATTAGACAAATAGGCAATTAAAATGCATATTTATTTTTTCCACACACCAAACATTTAATTTATGCAACCCTTTTAGATAATAATTTACAGAATTTCAAAAGGTATAGTTTATTTCACGAAAAATGGTTGACTGCTTAATGATTGCAATAAAACCCGACCGCAAGTACCCCAGCTTAGTCAACATTAGTTGAGCAGGTAAGTATTCAGGTAAAATTGAAGCTACTGTGAAGTGTCGTTATCTTGTTTGTATAATAAATTCCTGGTAATATAAAAACGATTTAAAAATCGTATAAAATTATAAAAACGATTAGAATACATTTTATTTCATAAAGTTGTAAACATTTTAACAGTGAGTTTCACTATCAATGGTTGATCTTTAAATGACCACAATAAATTTGTTGATCGTTAAGTATATCCTGGAATAATTATACAGGTTCCCTCTATTCTGTATAATTTGTAAAAGTATATAAAACCGATGAGAAATTTTTAAATATACATTTTGTTTCATTTAGTTGAAAGTGTTACAAGTGTTACCAGTGTTATACCTATTTATATCTATAAAACAGCATTATGTGGCGTCCGTGGAAAAACATTGATGGTGCTTCTTCCAGTGTTCCAGCAAAGAAAAAGCATTTATTTGCTGACGCTTAAGAAATCGTAAAAACAATATATAGTTCTTTACTTACAAGAGCACTTACTGCTAATACTGCTGCCAGTGAAATATCTGATTTTACAAAAATACCTCTAACCACAGTGAAAAGAATTACATCAAATCCCATTAAGTCAAGAAGGAAGCGTAAGGATGCCGGTTCTACCAAATGTATTGACGAAAGTGATAAGGACTTAATAAGACGAAAAATTTACACAATGTACGAAGAGCAACGGATACCTACATTAGATGCTTTAAAACAACGGCTTACTAATGATGATACACAAATAAACTGTAGCCGCATTAGTCTTTGGAGGATTTTGTCTGAAATGGGCTTTAGATATCGTACAATTGACAAAAGGCAAGTGCTTATGGAGTCCCATCGTTTACAAAAGTGGCATACTGAATATATAACTTCCATAAGAAAGTACCGTACAGAAGATCGACCAATAATTTATCTGGACGAGACATGGTTTGACACTCATGAAACACCATCCAAAGGATGGTCCGATTCTTCCAACAGGTGTCAAACAAAAGCTCCATCAAACAAAGGGAAAAGAATAACAATTTTACATGCAGGATCAGAAAATGGTTGGGTCCCAAATGCCTTATGGCTTTCTGCAAAGAACATTAAAGACTCCTGCGTGGACTACCATGAGGATACAACGGCAGAACCTTCCTCAAAAACGTGTGATAGTACACTTCAAAACTACCTGTTAGAAAACGATATATATTTTGAAGAAAGTTATTTAAAAAATAAACTGTTAGAAGTGTTAAAATCGTTTTCTATTAAAAAAGTATATGTTTGTGACGCATTGGCCGAGGACATGGGACATACAGTGTTACGGCTTCCGCCCTACTATTGATTATTTAATCGCATAGAGCATATGTGGCACCAACTAAAGTCAAATGTTAGGTCACAAAATGTTTCTCCGACTTTAAGTGGTAGTGTAGTTGAATTAATAAGAAAATGTGTTGATGATATCTCCCCAGAAAGTTGGAAAAATAAAAATAGAAAATTATCAAGTATATTCACTTGAACAACCTGAAAATACCATATGAAATAATTTAATAAATTTTTATAATCGTGTATTACACAGCTACCAATGAAATATATTAAATAACAAACTTTCTGAAGTGCGACCCTGTGTACTTCGATAGTTTATTGAGAGATTCTTGTATACACATTAGGATCAACTCAGGTAACCATTAAGCACTCAACCATTTTTCGTGAAACAAACTATACAAGTTGTTCTGAATAATATAAAACATCGTGTTAGTATCATATTTGTTTTGTGATTCATTCGTAGTGTCGTTTTATTGAATTCTTAGAATTTTATTTTACTTTTGCTCAACATAATAATCAGTTTTATTTTTGAGTCAATTGCTTATGTATTTTATTAAGTTTGTGAAAAATAACACAAATAAAACTAAATTAAACGAAAATAAACAAGAAATATGGTTGCCGTAATTAGCATTAGGACTTTCTCTCCAAAATTTAACTGAATCTTAGGAGGCTATGATAATTTGACATTTGTGTTGTTTGTGTATATAATAGGACTTTTCATCCACCGCCGCCGTTTTTCGTACAGATAGAGTTGACAATGATGTATATTATATTATACATCACACGTACTGGTTTATAAATTTATAAAGAAATATTTTTTAAATAAATATTGTGTATTTAATAAAGAAATACCATTGTTTATAAAGACATAAAGCCTTTAGAATAATATTAAAATAATTTTGGCATTGCATTTAAATAATTTAGAGCGTGCATCACTCTAACATATTCCATAACATCACCGCTTCGTTGTTCCTTTTCGTACAGGCATAATTATAATATTCGAATAAAAAAATTGATTTGCTAATTGTGGCACTTTATTTTTTCAATAACCAGATTTTCTTTGGTATTTTTATATTAATTATCTATATTATTTATATTACTAACCTAACCTAACATATTTGTTTACAAAATGTCTGTGCGAAATCAATGGCTGACACTATTTTGTGATGAAAAGTTCTATTGACTTTTCGGTTGCCATCGTTGTTATTTATTTGTATTTCTGTCACTATTTTGACACGTTTTTATTATATTTTAAGGTAATGTAAGATATTTAAATTATTCTATTGCTACAAAATGTTGCTTTAATCAGAGTATGCGGACATTATTTTTGTTTACGGGTTTTGTGACCGATATGGTAGGGAAGCCAGCAGAACAATCAAGGACGATTTTCAGAGCGTCAAGTTCCGAATTACCAAACGTTTATCAATCGATTTGATTAATTATTTAAAAGAAAATGAAACATATATACACATATATAAACATATATATATATATATATATATATATATATATATATATACATAATAAATTAAAATCTGAACGACCATTAGATTCTTTACATAAACGCCTATTCCTTGATGCAGTCGAAGCTTATTCCAAAATAAGTACCAGGCAAGTAAGAAGTCAAATAGCCGTTCCCAATTTAATATAAATATTTCATTACATAAAACGAAAAACTAAGTAATATCAAAGAAACCAGTAAGGTGCAAACTTAAGATTAAAAAGCAAATGATAGAACAAATATTGACATCTAAATATCTGGGAATAAACTTACCGAGCGACAATGACATTCAGAAGGAAGTAAGAAAACAAGTGGCAAAAGCAAGTAGAACAGTGGAATACTATAACGACACAATATGAAGAAACACACACTTCAAATGGAAACATAAACGAGAATTTCCAAGTTTATAATGCGACCTGTCATGACATATACTGCAGAAACAAAACCAGATACAAGCACAGCAAGAAGATATTTGGAGACAAATGGAATGAAAATCCTAGGAAGAATAACCGGAAATCACTACTAGGCAGAACAAGGACTAATCATATTAGAGACCTATGCAGAATAAAAAACATTAATGAATGGATGTAAGAAAGAATAAGAAAATGGAGCAGCCATATCAACCGAATAGCAAAAAATATAGTATTGAATTTCAATATTCCATTAGGGTAGAAGGTAACGTCGAATAAAACTAGTCAATTTGCCATAAAAGTAGAAGAAAATATTATAATTGAAAGTATATGTTTACACAATATATATAGTGTAAATCGAGAACTGTATATATAGCTTGATTGCTGTATTGTATACATTACAAGAATTAATAGTTATAAAAAAGTTCCTGAAGACGACATTATTATTCTTTTAACACTTACTACGATGTCAGAATTACACATTTGCAATTGTCCACCCCTGCTATAGAGACTGGGTACAAAGTATATTATCAGATCCAAATTAACTAAAGATAAACAGGAAATCACAGTTAAAAAAAAACTACTATTGCAGTTATTTTATCACAAAATGCAACTAAACATTAAATTTCATTTCAAAAAGAAGTCATTATAGAAGCAAATCAATGAAGCGGGTGGCATTACTATCCATTTAAGTTTAAAATATTAATTTACCCAATTTTCTCTTTTTTCTTTCTTATAATCGGAAATATGGTTTGTTCGCTTTGATCGATAAACCAATTATTTTGTATATACAATTGTGTATTTGAACTTTGTGTATTGGTAAAAACCAGCAGAGTTGCTTAAATAGTAATAATTCATGAATATGTGTAGGAGTGGGCCTAGACACTGAAGCGTGGGCTAGTTACATGGATTTGTATGTGATCTTTGAGGTATACAATTATATACCATATATATATATATATATATATATATATATATATATATATATATATATATATATATATATATATATATATATGAGTAAACGTTAAATAGTGGGTTTGCAGCAATAAAAATGAAACGTGTACTCTTTTAAATTTTTATTCCAAGCTTTCGGACATTGGTTATGTCCTTCATCAGGGAGCTACAAATGTGATTAATAAATTGTTGGTGTTGGTATAATTAATTAAAAATTGTTTCTACTTACAAACTTAACGAGGTTGTATCAACGAAGATGTGTTATAATGTTGATAAAATTTATCATAGTCTCTCATCTTTTTTAATATATAAAAACTATTATGTTTAAAAATTTAAAAAAATTACTGTAAATACAAAAACACTTAATTATTCTAAATAAATAGTGACATTATTTTGACAAAATTCTTTTAAATGTCAATTGATAAATTATTTTTTGTGTTATTATTGCATTTATCTAGTAGTAACAAATAGGAGAACATTTCATTTAGATGGCCAATATCCGTTCTATGATTCATTGTATTATTATTTTGGCAAATGTAGGCCATTTCAAGAAAAAGTCTTTTGGTGATGTTACTTTCCTGTTCTACTACTTTGATGTTATTATAATCTATCTAATGCCCATTTTTAAATACATGTTCACCCAATGCAGTTTTTTCAGGATGTAGTCTATTATCTGACTTGTGGGATGTAATGCGATCTTTAAGGCATCTTGATGTTTAACCATAGTATACTTGTTCACATGATCCGCACGGTATACAGTAAACAACATCTGTGAAAGACAAGAGTGCGGATTGGTCTTTAAGTTTAGAAAAAACTTTGTTAACTGTTAGTACCGTTTTATGTGTAATTTTGATATTATTAATTGATGAAAAAATTCTACTTAGTTTCTGTCCAATGTCCTTAATGTATGGAAGAGATACATATCTAATTGTAGTTTGTTGTGGTAAAGGATCTACAGGTCCAATTCTATCTTGTGATACAGACAGATTTTCTTCGTTTCTTAAATGATTAGTTAAATTTTGTGGAGTGTTAAACAAAATTTTCTTTAGTAGTATACTTGGGTATGAGTTTTCAATGAATAGGTTATAAATGATTTTTAGATTTTTTGTATGGAAAGCGGTATCGCTGATTTTAAGGACACGATTTTTCATTTTTTATATACCAAATTAATACGAAAAGGTACCCATTTACTGGTTGATTGGTATAGAAAACCTCTCAGTTCAGGCAGATATCTAAATTATTGGTCATACCATAAATATTCGATAAAACTGAATTTAGTTAAAGAAATGAAAAATCGTGTCCTTAAAATCAGCGATACCGCTTTCCATACAAAAAATCTAAAAAATCCTTTATAACCTATTCATTGAAAACTCATACCCAAGTATACTACTAAAGAAAATTTTGTTTAACACTCCACAAAATTTAACTAGTCATTTAAGAAACGAAGAAAATCTGTCTGTATCACAAGATAGAATTGGACCTGTAGATCCTTTACCACAACAAACTACAATTAGATATGTATCTCTTCCATACATTAAGGACATTGGACAGAAACTAAGTAGAATTTTTTCATCAATTAATAATATCAAAATTACACATAAAACGGTACTAACAGTTAACAAAGTTATTTCTAAACTTAAAGACCAATCCGCACTCTTGTCTTTAACAGATGTTGTTTACTGTATACCGTGCGGATCATGTGAACAAGTATACTATGGTCAAACATCAAGATGCCTTAAAGATCGCATTACATCCCACAAGTCAGATAATAGACTACATCCTGAAAAAACTGCATTGGGTGAACATGTATTTAAAAATGAGCATCAGATAGATTATATTTGCCTACATTTGCCAAAATAATAATACAATGAATCATAGAACGGATATTGGCCATCTAAATGAAATGTTCTCCTATTTGTTACTACTAGATAAATGCAATAATAACACAAACAATAATTTATCAATTGACATTTAAAAGAATTTTGTCAAAATATTGTCACGTATTTATTTAGAATAATTAAGTGTTTTTGTATTTACAGTAATTTTTTAAAATTTTTAAACATAAAAATAGTTTTTATATATTAAAAAAGATGAGAGACTATGATAAATTTTATCAACATTATAACATATCTTCGTTGATACAACCTCGTTAAGTTTGTAAGTAGAAACAATTTTTAATTAATTATACCAACACCAACAATTTATTAATCACATTTGTAGCTCCCTGATGAAGGACATAACCAATGTCCGAAAGCTAGGAATAAAAATTTAAAAGTGTACACGTTTCATTTTTATTGCTGCAAACCCACTATTTAACGTTTACTTCCTTACGTTGTCAGCAAATACTTTTGGTTCATTATATATATATATATATATATATATATATATATATATATATATATATATATATATATATATATCATCATCATCATTGGTGCTAAAGCCCTATAAAAGAGCCTCGACCTTCCTAAGTCTATTACGCCAGTCAGTTCTATCCATTGCCAACTGTTGCCAGTTTGCTGCGCCTATTTGTCTACCATCCTCATCTACACCATCCCTCCATCTAAGTTTTGGCCTACCCTACTTCTACTTCCCACAGGTTGCGACATAAGGATTCTTTTAGGAGGGTTGTTCTGCTGTGATCTTGCCAGATGTCGTGACCATCTTAGTCTTGCTATTTTTATAAAGGATACTACGTCTTTACCACCAAATATACGTTTATATCTGTGATATATCTCGTAGTTGTACTTGCTTCTCCAAATACCATTTTCACAGATGCCACCGAATATTCTTCTCAGAATCCTTCGTTCAAATATAAGCAGGAGATTTTCATCTGCCTTGGAAATGGTCCATGTCTCCGACCCATATGTCAACACTGGTTGTATAATGTATATGGGTATTTTTGTTTTTTGGCTTAAGTTTCTGCTTCTCATATGTCTACTCAGTCCAAAACAGCATTTGTTTGCTAGGATTATTCTTCGCTTGATTTCTTCCGCCATGACGTTGGTTCTTCTTGGTGATCAGGGAGCCTAAGTATGTGAATTTGTCCACCACTTCAAAGGTAGAGTTATCAACCGTGAATTGGTGGCCGATGTTTCTGGCTCTATTGTTGGGTGTTGATGCCATTATCTTAGTTTTCTCCTCATTTACTTGCAGGCCCATATTTTTGAGGCGTTTGACAAGGTGGTATACATTTCTTCTAGCTTGCGTGTTGTGCGGGCAAATAGGTCAACATCATCTGCATATGCCAAAATTTGTGATAATTTATTAAAAATGTTTCCTCTGTTGTCTATTTGGGTATCCCTGACCGCCTTTTCCAGAGCTATGTTGAAAAGGTGACACGCCAGCGCATCTACCTGTCGCAGCCCAACATGCGTTTCAAATGCCTGTGATTGTTCGCCCTGTATTTCGACTTTGCAAACAACTTTACGCATTGTAGCCTTAACCAATCTTATCAGTTTATCGCGGAAATGGAATTCATCCATGGCTTCATACAATTTATTTCTTAGGATACTATCATAGGCCGATTTAAAATCTACGAAAAGATGGTATGTGTCGATATTGAATTCATTGGTTTTTTCCAGTATTTGCCTTAGCACAAAGATCTGATCTGTTGTTGATCGACCAGGCCTAAAACCACTTTGATATTCGCCAAGAAGCTCCTCTGAATATGCACTCAGGCGACCATATAAAATACTCGAAAATATTTTGTATGCTGTATTAAGAATGGTTATTCCCCTATAGTTTCTACATTCCAATTGATCGCCCTTTTTGTGTAGCGGGCAAACGATTACAATACATCACTCTTCTGGGATTTTTTTCTCATTCCAGGGTCTCAGTATGATTTTATATATTATATGATTAGTCGGAGTAGCACCTCCACATTTATTAATTTCCGCGGGTATACCCACCTCCATTTTAACGTCTTCGCCCTACAAAAAGGAGCTGGAATTTGCACAGAAAAAAACGTAAGCTATGGAGGTGAAATCAGCAAAAAGAAAGATAACCGATGATCAAAATAAATCAGAGACGAGTAAAAAATCGATATTTTTTTCTTTTATCAATTTTAAAAATATTAATTAAATTTTAAAAATACGCATAACATAGTATGAAGCTTCGCGCTAATCTACAGTAAAACCTACTGCACCACCATTTTTATAACAACTCGATGACTAAATCAATTCGGCTAATTTTGATTTTGAAATATTTGTTGTCCAAGGAAGGTTTAAAAGGTGAGAAAATATAATGAAATTATAAAGTAAATAATAGAAGCAACAGTTTTATTTTTCCATACAAACAGTTAGAGTATAGTCTTATACAATAATGTTAACTATTGTAACTAACTATGGTAGTAGCCATCTAGAGCTCATACGGAGAAATCGTCTCAGGGTCAGCAATCCCCCAAAATTGGATTCTTACGTTGCCATGCAGAGTATATGTTACAAACTTTAACATTACATCAAATATTTAACAAAAATGTAATAAATAAAAAATTTTGTATTATTTCAAGTTTTTACCCAAATATGTACCGACTTCACTCATTTACACCTGATAAATGTACTGATAATAGTACGAAAACGTTCTGTTGGGATAAAGTCCAAGCAAGAAAGCCATTTAATTAAACCCAGCCTGTGAGACATGTTCACCCCTAGAATTACGTTCGGGTGTAACAATTCATTGGAGCGAGGTATATTAACTCGAGTACAACAGGAGTCACTCCACCTCGCTCCAATGCTCGAGACGATCCCTTTTCTCCTATAGCACTCTAATGCTCGGTGGGGGAACAACTATCAGCCAAATGCTCTTCAAGTGGGAGTCCATAATCGAATTTACATTCAGGACTGCGTGACGCGCTATATTCCTGTGACTTATCCGCGGAACTTGAAATTGCAGTTCGGAGACTTAATGCTCAAGAGTTTGTGCCCTACGTGCCCGGTTTTTTTGGGTTTTATTAATTTTTTTTTGGTGGCTTCCGCCGGTTTTTTGTTAGCGTCTTTGATTTTTTTTTTGTTGGTCGAGGCCTTTTTTGTGTTTTTTATTGATCTTTTTAGTAGGATGTCGAGATGAAAGATCTTCATTGTTAGGGCCTACACAGTGCTTTCTGTTAGTCTGAATTAGAAAAGGTACGAACTGTCCTCTTTATTTCCTTTATTTTCTCTCTAGGGGTTGTTCTCTCTAGAGTTTGTATTCTCTCCGGGTATTTGGGATGTAGTCCGAATGGATCTTTTTAATTATATATCTTTTACAAAGGATTTTTACATAAAACTTTTGTGATTTATGGTGTATAGCCCACTACAGGAATTTTATTTTCCTTGTGGATTTCCAAAATTTGACCACTGAACTTCTGAAAGCCCCAAGACTTATATTTCTAATCTCTTCATTTCTAGTATGATTGTTGCTAGTTTATCTATTGAATAAATCTTGTTTCATAGTTTATAATAATTTTGTATAATATTTTTATAGTTACATATTAAATTAATAAAAGTCCTAAAAACTTTTTAAAATTAACTAATCAGTATATTATATAAAACCAGTACATTCATAATATCAGACCAAGCACAAGCCTGTTCATGCGTTATAATTTTGGTCCACATTACACAGACTACAGAGGAATTATTTATTTATGGCAAAATATTTTCATGATCCAATTGGAAACTTTCAGGACCAGAATATGAATATTTATAAACATAAACAACGTCAAATTGCACATTTTATAGGGCCGATAATTAAATTTTATTGTTTTAACATTAATAGATAGGTAATATGAATAAATAATACTCGATAGAAATTGACGTGCAAAATGAAAAAACTTGTATAAACTGATCCTATGTATTATAACGATAATTTATTTCTGCGTTGATTATTTATTTATTTTTTTATGCTAACGTGATCTGCAATGCAAACTATTTTAATTTTTATATATTTTTTTAAAAATTTAACACGTTGCGTACGGCGTGAGACAATACGTGTCTCACACTCGATTTGATCCTTTTGGACGGCGTGGCACAAATGGTGTACCATATGGTATACTTTCACTTAGACGGCGTGTATTACAAAACGGTTCATGCGACTGTGCTATTTAAGCAGGAATACAAAAAGAGCCGTCCTAGCGAGAGGCTGATATGCGCCGGACGTTTGTTTTGATTTTATGAACCTATTTTTGGTAAGGTGAATAAAAAAATGTAAATAGTAAAAATTCTGTTTTAGTAGAAAGCTATAATAAGCATATGAAACATCGGAATATTAGTAAATTATAACAAAACATGTAAAATTACGAAAAAAATATTATTTCTTTCATCTTATGTTCCTGAAAATAACAAGGAATCCAATAATTCTTTTTACCTCATTGCATTGCCAAACTGATCGGGAACAACTATTCGCCGCAGTGTTCCTGTCATTTGATTCTTTTAAGGCCTTATAACACACAACACAACGGTTTCATTTATGGTGTACCAAAACGTGTTCTAGTTGTTCATCTGCTTTTTCGTTCTCCATGTGGTCCACACGATTTTTACCAAATAATAACCTTGCAGCTAACAGCTCTCTGTATTCCGTTATTTGAATTGTTTTCTGTGTTACCTCCTTATATATTAAAAAGGAATTTACTAATGCACAGCCAAAAATCAGTTCAACTGCTAATTTTCGGTACCAGTTATTACCTCGTCTAAGGCAATGAGAGTAAGACTTGAGTTGATCTGGTAAATCAATGTAGCTCTTGCACCTGTTGTAATTAACGACAGCAGTTGGTTTCTCTATTTCACTGCGTCTGTTCTTTATTTTAGTGGTGTCTGCTTGATGTTTTGTCGTAAGCATCATCACGGCACGTTTGTCTTTCCACTTTAGCATTACTATACCAGTAGAACTTTCTTCAGCAACAATTTCATATTTTTTTAATTTAGTATTAACCACTTTGGGAGAATTGAGTTTACGATTAGCTCTTACAGTGCCAACTAGGTGTGTATTTCTTTCTAATAACTTGGTTGCAAGACTCACACTTGTGTAATAATTGTCGATGTATAAAGTGCGCCCACAGTCAAGTAGATTGTCCATCAAATGCAACACAACTCCTGTGGAAGCACTACCATCATCAGTCTTATCATTACCAGAATACAATTTGAAATTGTATGTGTACCCACCTATAGTACATAATTTGTACAGTTTTAGGCCAAACTTGTGCCGTTTGTTCTTTATATATTGCCTAAATTTTAGGCGTCCTCTAAACGGCACAAGTGTCTCATCTATGCATACTTCTTCACATGGCACCATTACTGCTTGAAACTGTTCAATGAGCTTCTCGAGAAGTGGAGTAATTTTTCTTAGCCGATCATTTACTACAGATCGGTCATTATTGTCGCTAAAGTGCCACATCTTTAATAGCTCTTCAAAACTATTGTTGGATATTTGACTAATCCCATCCACATAATAATGCCAAAAAATTTGTGTATTTTTGGGAACCCACTTCTTTTTGTGTTTCCTCTTATTTGACGGTGTAGTATAATTTTGTAAAACCTGCTGTGCATATAAGTTGGTTTTTTCAACTATATAATTTATTATGTCGTCAGTAAGGAAGATCTTGAAACAATCATATGGTTCTTGATCTATATAATTCTCGTAATATGAAGATTTTATTCCGTCGTTTTCTACACTGTAATCGAATGTTTTCAGTGATGTTCCATCAACTTCCCTTCACTGAAATTGCTCGCTATGACACACTTCTTCAGTAATTGTGGCCATATCAGTTACTTCTTGTTACATCAATAATATTTGTTTGTTGTTCAACAGTCTTGGTTCCTTGGATTGAAATAGTTTCATGTGAACCAGATTCCAAATCCATCTACAAAAAGTTTACCTGTTTATTGTTGACAAAATAAAAATAAAGTTCAATAACTTACGGTTGCAGAAACCACATTAGAAGTACCTTCGCTATATTCTCATCATTTTTCTTGACACGGTTTTTGGGAACTGGCTCCTCGCAACCATCAGAAGAATACCCATTGGAAGATTCAGGTTCATATTCTTCTGACAAATAAACATCGGCAAATTCGCTTTCATTGTCCTCATCAGACATAATCTCATCCCAAATGGCTTGCAAACGGCTTTGTTCTTTTTCATAATCTCCCATATTGCAATAAATGGCACGATAACAACACTCCGTCAGCAACAACTAATAATAATTAAGACTACTTCTAACTAGACACAGAATACAAACGATCTGCAAATTCAGTCACCCCACTACTGTTCCAAGAACCATGAATATGCATTTGGCGCGAAATATAGCTTGTGGTACGCGTAACAAACCACGCCGGCTGGAATAAACAAATTAATCCTTGGCCGGCGTGAAACAAACGTTGTGCCACAAAGTATATTCTAAAAAAACTTATGATATATCGAAAATCAAAGAAGAAAAATTATTGTGGCATGTTAATTAGACAAAAATGAATCTAGATACATAAAAAAAACGCTGGCTGGGGGTATATTTTTTTTTTGTACAGCCGTACGCAATGTGTTAAAGTGTTGATCATAAATTGATTAGATAAAAAATTACCATTCGTTTGACTTATCATATAACGCACATATTCCACTCACTTGCTTTGCAGTCTGTCATCTGTTTATTTTTAATAATACTTGTAAGGTGGTTTAGGCCATTCAGTCCATCTGCATCATAATATAACCAAATTGCATTGTTTTTATCTTCAAATCATTAATTTACTCTGAATTTATTTAGATTTTGTTCATTTCCGTTTTTTTTTCTAAAAATAGTTGGCGTTAAACTTTAATTCCAGCATAACCTTTGTATATGTCCACCGTATACCTTCTGCAATTTTATTGGGTTGATTAAACTACTGACAGCTTGTCAGCAAGGTATGTCTTAACCACTTCTGGTAGACATTAAAAAGGAGAATTGACTTTTGTGCTATTTAAATGGTGTCTCTCCGTTAAAACATTTTATTTTCTATTGTAATTCACACCCATCTTGGGGTAAATTTTAAATATATTTATTGTTCTTTTTTTCATAATACTTTCATGTTTTTATTGTTGTTTTTTTTGAATAAGTTCTTATATTTCGATTTTTATATAAATCTAATCTATATTTAGAATAGATAGATAGAATTATAAGAAATCAGATAGATTACATCTTGATAAGGAACAGGTATACGAACTCTATTACAGTACTGAAGAATTACCCTGGAGCAGATATAAATTCGGACCACCACCCAGTAGTAGCAAATATGAATGTAAGATTGAGAAAACCATTAATGAAAAGATCTAGACCACAAATATACATTTTTAAACTAAGAGAGCAAAATACTTACCAAGAAACTCAAAATAAAATAAATTAGAGGAGTTAGACAAGGGTGCATACTTTCACCACTATTATTCAACGTCTACAGTGAACTGATATTTCAAGAAGCTTTATTGGATATTGTGGAAGGTATTTTGGTCAACGGAAATATCATTAATAATATTAGATATGCGGACGATACGGTCATGTTTGCAAATGACATGGAAGATCTACAGTACATAATACAACATTTATACAATGCATGTGAAAAGTACGGAATACAAATGAATCTCAAAAAAAACGAAATCAATGATATTCTCAAAAAAACAATTCAGATCTAGAACAGAAATGTCAAGAAACACGTTCATAAAAATGAAGAACTTACTTTGCAACCGTAACCTTAATCTAGAGATCCGCACAAGAATGCTACGTTGTTATGTTTTTTCTACTTTACTATACGGCATGGAAGCGTGAACAATAAAACAGTCTGAAATCAAAAAATTGAACTCCTTTGAGATGTCGTGCTACAGAAGAATCCACAGAATATCGTGGACTAAAAAAGTAACTAATATAGAGCTGTTACAAAGAATGAAGAAAGAATGTGAAGTCATAAAAACTGTTAAAATTAGAAAGATTCAATATCTGGGTCATATAATGAGGGGCGAGAAGTACGTATTACTTAGGTTTATTATGCAAGGGAAGATACAAGGGAAGAGAAACCCAGGACGACGCAAAATGTCCTGGCTAAGAAATTTGAGAAAGAGGCTCGGTTGCAGCTCATTAGCATTATTCAGAAGTGCGGCCAATAAAATTAAAATAGCGATGATGATTTCCAACCTCCGATAGGAGAAGGAACCTGAAGAAGAAGAATCTATATTTCCTCATGGCTTCCGAATTTTGCAAGTATATGCTTTAGTAATTTGTTTTTTATATAAGTATTCTTGCCCTTGCTCTCTAAATTTGCATTTTATAATTATATATTTCTATACAATTCTGCAATATATTCGCGGGGTCAAGTACGGCAATGCTTTCAAATATTGTTGAATCTAATATTGGCATTGGTCAGGCCATAAAGTTATGGTGTCTACATTGAAAACTATATATATATATATATATATATATATATATATATATATATATATATATATATATATATATATATATATATATATATATATATATATACTAATATACTAATATATATGCCTCGTTTTGTAGTTAGTTTTTCTTGCACATAAGTTTTTTCTGGACTTAAGCTGTTTCCTAGACTTAAATTCTGTCTTGAACTTAAATTCTTACCTAGATTTAATTTGTTTTCTAGAAATTCAACATGTTAGATTATCATCCAATTCCGTTTAATATCTAGCAATAAATTAAACATCAGGTAAGAAGCATTTCCGTTTAAGATTAATACATGAAATAAGAGCAGTTTGTGAAAGCAGCTTTCTAAAGATAAATAAACCCTACAAGAAGCAATATTAAATTATTTAAATAACTATTTACGCAAAACTAATCCTTTTAGTATGTTATTTTTGAAAAGCACAGCGTGCTTACTTTTTGTATATTAATTAATTTGGTAAAATAATTCTCCATTACTGGCCTTTGCTGACGATATAGATGCAGTCACGCATTCTACAAGAGACGTGAGAGTGGTATTTTCTCAGCTCGAGGAGGAAGCAGGTAGTCTGGATCTCCGAATAAATGAAGAAAAGACGAAATACATGGTAGTCCCCAAAAATCCAAGACCAAGAGTTAGGCAGAACATCAGTATTAATGGTCACAACTTCGAAGTAGTAAAGGAGTTTAAATACCTGAGGGCGATAATCACAGCGGACAACCACATAGAAAAAGAGGTCTCAGCAAGGATAGCTGCGTGAAATAAAGCATTATACTCTCTTTCAACATTATTAAGATCGAAGCCGCTAAAAAAGAAAATCTAAATTAACACTGTACAAATCGATTATTCGCCCAATTATTACATATACTCTCTTTCAACATTATTAAGATCGAAGCCGCTAAAAAGAAAATCTAAATTAACGCTGTACAAATCGATTATTCGCCCAATTATTACATATAGCAGTGAAACAAGGACTCTCAACCAGCGGAAAATCAATAAGAAGCTTCTAGGATTTGAAAGAAAGGTTCTCAAAATAATATTTGGCCCTCAAAGAGATGAATTCACAGGGGATTGGAGAAGACGCGTGGTACGATCAGAGGATGACAGAGTGTTAAAAACAGTGTTTTTTGAAAGACCAGATGGTAGATCAGTAGGCCGACCGAGAAAAAGATCAAAGGATGATGTTGAAGCCGATTTATCTAGAATTGGGGTACAACAATGGGAAATAGAAGAGCAAGATCGTAGTGGATGGAGGGCGATAGTAGATGCGGCGAAGACTCACCCAGAGTTGTAAAGCCAGTAAAGAAGAAGAAGAATTCTCCATTACACCTGCTTCATCTTATTTCCCAATTGTGCAGTTTATATTAAGACAGGTATGTACCTACACCTGAGAGAGCTAGTCGAACCACTAAACAAGAGACCCTGCTACATAATTATTCTTATAGCATGTGGCAATTGCTGTAGGATACCATAGTTACTCAAGTTGATCAGACACGATTCATGTTCTATCATCTAAGATAATCTGAGAATAATCTCAGCAGTTTACAGGACAATGATATGCACATACACAGTATATTTTTTATTTTTGAGGAAGCGATTATTGTCACTCTTTGACTTCCCTATCAACTACATGAAGACATAGGTATCAATTTTAAATTTGTTTATTGTAAAGCAATACGCAGGGTTTGCTTATGCAAAATATCATTATTCTGTTTGTTTTATTCTAAATCAATATGATTAGTTAATTCATTATTTTATTTGTTACCAACTGAATTTTTATTGTTTAATTCATAATTTAAAACAAGACAGATTCACACTTGAGAAATTGAGCTAAGCGAAGCATAAACGAAAAGCTCCCATAGTTGATTAAGGTATTATGTTATAATAGTATTTCAATTCTCTTTGGTAGTCTTCAAATCTATACTAAGCAAATTAGGGGAAGATTTAGCAATAATTTATACAGCTAAATAAAAAATTGAAGAGTTGTTTAAAACAACAATTATGTTGAAAAATATCGAATTCCTGATTGTTGTTCTATTTTTACGGCCGAGGCTGCTGCTATCCAGAAAGTACTAACTTAGTATATCACTAATTATTCTTTTGATAATATTATAATAGTGTCAGACTTTCAGGCAGTATTGCGACCTATTTCTGACCATCCCTTAGATTAGTTACATAACCTTAATATTCTTGATTTACACAACCTTTTTTATCGATTTTGAAAAAGCGTTTGACAGAGTACGCCATGATAAGCTAAGAGACATTCTTGAAAGAAAGGACATAGATAATATAGATCTGCGAATAATTCTCAATCTATATTGGAATCAGAAAGCTAACATCAAAATAGAAAATGAGATATCACAAGCAATAGAAATACGTAGAGGAGTACGACAGGGATGCATTTTGTCACCGTTGCTATTTAATGTTTATAGTGAAAGCATCTACCAGGAAACCCTTTTGCAAGCACACGAAGGAATCGTAATCAATGGAGAGGTTGTAAATAATATTCGATACGCAGACGACACTGTACTAGTTGCAAGAACAGTAGAAGAATTACAACGATTACTTACAAATATAAATATTGCCTGCAACAATTATGGCATAAGTATCAATATCAAAAAAACCAAGTATATGGTCTTCAGTAAGAACATGACACAACCAGCACATATTAGTATAAACGGTACTTAAATTGAAAAAGGATCAAGTTAAAAATACTTGGTGACTTCAATAAACGAAAACGGAGACCAAAACAATGAAATAAAAAGACGTATCGAAATTGTAAGGGCCACCTTCATAAAGATGAGGCAATTCTTCTGCAACAGAGATATAAGCATCCCTCTACGATTAAGAATGCTAAGGGGCTACGTATTATACTGTGTAGAGGCCTGGACTCTTAAACAGAACAACATAAAAAATATTGAAAGTTTCGAGATGTGATGCTACCGTCGAATACTGAAGATAATTTGGGTTGAAAGAGTCACAAACTTTGAAGTAATGCGAAGGATAGGAAAAAACCAAGAAATTTTGTCAACGATCAAACGAAGAAAATTCGAATATTTGGGTCACCTGATGAGAGGATATAAATACGCATTACTTCAAAATATAATGCAAGGAAAGATAGAAGGAGAACGGAATCCAGGCCGTAGAAGAATGTCATGTTGCGTAATTTGAGAGAGTGGTTTGGCTGTACCACTAATGAACTCTTTAGGTCAGCTGTAAACAAGGTCAGGATAGCCTTGATGATATCTTATCTCCGATAGGAGTGGCACAAGAAGAAGAAGAATATTCTTGATATTAAAAAGTTATATTACACGTTTTAAAATATACAAAGAACTCAGTCACACTCTGGGTTAAGGGACACTTTGGGTAGTTGGAAATAAAACAGTGGATGAAATAGCAAACAATATATCTGACATTTGAGAAATTACAACCATTTTCAACTTTAGAGATCTATTTTTTATTAATAGAAGTATTAGCAGAGAAAGATGGAGGTCAAAGAATAAAGAAATCCAAAAGACATCTAGAAATCATTACTTTACTATTTACCAAAGCTTTTTAAAAAGTATTTATCATTTTAACTATAACTATAATAAAATGCATTCCTAGATCATAACGCGGCTAAAAAATCTAAACGCGGTCCAGAGCATCTTCATAGGTTTAAAATCTATGAGACCCTCTTCTGTTCGCATATTAATGAATATACTATAGGAGATTTACGTTATGTATTTTTCGAATGTCTCTGTAATTTAAATCTGTATTCCGTATTTTAATTAAGTTTATAAACAAATCTAACATCAAAAATTGATCATTTTTTTAACAAAATTCTGTGTCAAAAAATTATTGTCTAATGCCGTCTTACTTTCCACACACACATACAATATGGTTCAAAAATTATTAACTTCTCTCAATTTTTCTTTTCTTTTGTGGATTTTTAAATAAACAAAGAAAACTTCTACAATAAAATGTTAGTTAGCTATACCTGATTTTTTAAGAAACTTAATAAGACGATCCGAAAACACTGCTTGTCCTTTTTACTACCTACCGCAAAGTGGCGAAATCTGAACTAAATCAAATGGCCAAAAAAATTAACAAAAATCCTCAGAAAAAAAGATGACAAAAGGATCTCGTATGCATTTCGTTGTGAATGAGCCTGGTCTGCCGAGTCAGCGACCCTTGTGAGAACACCACAACTCGATATCGGCTCAAGAGAAAGAGGAAAAGGTTGATAGTAAGAAGAGGCGAGCGAGACAGACAACGATTAAGCTTTCAAGAGTGACGAGGAAGTATAAGAACAAAAGCATCAGACACGAGACACTGTAAAAATCCAACAAAATTTTTAAATCGAACAAAACTAATAAAAGAAAAAAAGCTTTAATATGTACGAGGAGAATCGGTAGATTTGTTATACAAGTTTGTGAATTCTGAAACGTCTAAGCCAAAATATATAATTTGTTAGTTGTTATAATAAAATTTAAATTTTATTTTAAGTCGTAATAAGGGCAGTGTATTGTTTGGCTTTTCTTTAACCTTTTTTCAAGAGGTCTTTTATCTAACCCTTAAATGATATGCAAAAACGTATTTATATTAATAGGCATATTATTTATATAGGTAGATATATCGAAGTCACGGTCCTATTTGTAATTATACAGAGAATCTTAGCCAGATCAGTTTGGTTAAGCCGATGAATATCGACTTAAGATAAACAATACAGGTAATATACAACTCACTACTAACAGACGAAGCACAAAACAATATCGCTTTTTGTACTCAGCATATTTAAATTGGACAGATACAATTTTGAATATGTAAACGAATTCCAGTATTTGGATGCCACTATGACTTACGACAATGATTTAAGCAGAAAAATACGTACTCAGATACAAAAAGGCAACAGGTAAGGCTATGGCTCCAAGAGCGACAGATTGTCGCTAGCCTAGCAGTAGCAGTAAAATTTAGCTTGATAAATGAAAACAACAGCAGTGATACTGAGTGGCTCCACGCACTGTAGATTGTCGCTTCGTTTCGAGACCGAGACGCGACGTCAAGGTCGTGTCGCGTTCGAATAGATCCGGACCTATTTTTTAGCAGTAATTTGCAGCGCGTTTGTGGCTCCACTAGCAGTTATTTGTCGCTTGTAGCGGTAATTACCATTTAATCGGATATTTTTGTTCTTGTTTGTTTATTTCTATGTGTTTGTTAAGTTGTTTCTTTGTTTTTATAAATTACTTTAAAGTTTTTTCATACAGTTTTGTGTCTCAAATCATAAAAAAAAATTATAAGTTCTAAGAAAGAAATAAATCCAATATTTTCTTTATCGGTATTCTAGATAACAAAAATCAATGGATGGTTTTTTTTCAATCCCAATTAACCGTATCAAACTGTACTTTATAATAGATGCCATTATTAAACAAGAAAAAGTTGAATAGAGAGAATAAACAGTTTTTATTGATTTCCCGAAAATCTATTTGTCATTTCTATATAACTGGTTGTCTAATCATGTCATATAAATAAAATTTTAATAATTATTGTTTATAGTAAAATTTTATTATCCTTCAGTACTAATGTTTCGTTTTCGATAGCTTGGCGTGATTCATAAATAAAAGAATGCAACAAAGCAGATTTTATGTCGCGTCAGAATTTTTTAAATTATTGTAACATAAAAAAGCAAGTTAGATATTGGAAACGGAAGATTCATTACATCAACCCAATATGATAAATGAATATAATCGACATAATTCAGTAGCTAATTACAGAATACGCAGAGGTAAGAAGTGGTGGCGGCCCCTTTTTATTCTAATGAAAGTTAAATAGTTAAATATTTTGTTTTTTTTTATTTTTAGGTAGATACATGTACAGGATTATAAAATATTGATGTATCCTGTTTTCGTATGACATCTTCTATTTCACATAATAAAAAATTAAAAAAAGACACTGACATCCTGTAATATCAAAAAACTTGTCTGCAAAAGCTGTAAACTTGTCAGCAAAAAACTGTCGCTCGTGGAGCCATGATTTTACTGCTTTACTGCCGCCGTAATTTTACTGCTACTGCTAGCGACAATCTGTCGCTCGTGGAGCCATAGCCTAACACGCTATCTAGAAGATCGAATATACGGATATATAGAACACTCTTTAGTCCAGTCATAACACGCGGCTTAGAAACCTAGACTATCACGAAATAAAATTAATTATTTCTAAGGCGTTTTTAACACAAAATATTGAGAAAAATAGATGGTACAATGGCTGATATCACAACTGGACAATATCAAATTAAAATAGATCACATTAAAATAGATTGGAAATCACAAACCGTCACCCAAGTATAATCAACGAGATAAAAGTTCAAAGTCTCAGATTGACAGGACATCTTCAGAGAACCCAGGACAAACGACCAATCAAACCGACATGGAAGAATGATCCAGTCAAGACCCCATTAGGCAGACCAATACTTAGATGGAAGTATAACGTCTTAAACTCTTTTAATACCATGGAAACGCATTACTGAAGCGAAGAAATAAGGTATCGAAGTAGATAGAGACACATTTTACAGGCAGCGAAGACCCACGAAGGGTTGTAAAGCCGCAAGGAGATACAAATAAAGAGACAAAGAGTCTCATTAACAAGGGGATGTTTTCTTTGTTCAATAATTTGAATATCTCTGGAGGTACGCCATTTAAATAACTGGCTTTTTCTGTTTTATTATTTTTAATTGCTCTAGTGACTTTTAAAATTAGTCAATGGTTTCAAAATAAAGTCTTTTCCAAAATTCGTCTTCGTGCTATCGCATTGGGAACTTGTTACAAATTTTTGACAAGATCACATCTAAATCTGCTTGTAGTTATGAACAACGTCTCCTACAGCAGGGGAACGTTGAGGTGATGCAGCTTGTCGATAATACTAATTTATTAAAAAGACTCGAGAGGACCCAACCTTTTAATTCAGTTGTAACTGTGATGGTTAAAAGTAGAAATATTGTGCTAATTTTGTATTACTTATGATGGTAGTGTTGCTAAAATTACTAGACCTTAAAACAGACGAGCGAGGAGTAAGACCTTAGTATTTAAGAAGGTAGGTTAAAATGATATTAAAAGTTGGACAAAATCCAAGAGAAGCTAGAGATATTCTGGAGAGGGTTAAATAGTTAATATGAGGTCCATTTAAGTAGACGCAGCTTGTCTAGGAGACCGTTGGGAGTTTATGACGGTCAATTCTAAAGCCAATCGGAAGCTTCCGAGTTTCTGCGGCTCTGTACCTTCATTTGATAGGTACATTTATCGATGTATCATTGCAGTGTTAATGCTCGAACTAAGGTCATAATTTGTAAAAATGGTGCAGTGGCCGGTGTGCGTCTAGAGAAGTAATAGAATTTTGTGACTTTTAAGTAATTGTTTTAAAATAAAACTTTATTTTTCAGATATTATGGATTATGAAAAAGAGTCTTCTTCTTAAGGTGACGTGCATTTCTGCGTAGGCGTCCACCGTACATTGTCTTGTCAGGTGAGATATTAAATAGTCAGGATTAAATAATTCTGTTTTTAGCAGCATTGCGAAGCATTTCATAGCTGTGGATTCCTGTCAATTGTCGAATATTGCGCAGCCATGACATTTTTTTACGTCCCAGACCTCTCCTACCCTCTATCTTCCCTTCGAGTATCAGTTGCTGAAAAGTATATCTTTCTCCTCGTAATATGTAACCCAAGTATGCAGTCTTCTTACTTTTTACATAACTAAAAAGTTCCCTATCCTGTAAGCCCGCTCTTCTGAGTACTTCCTCATTTCTGACCCTTTACAGCCATGATATTCGAAGCATTCGACGCAGGCACCACATTTCAAACACTTCAATTGGGTTAATGGAACTGGCCTTTAACGTCCATGCTTTCATTCCGTACAAGAGAACAGGTCACACGTAACACTTAAGCATCTTGTATCGGAGGTCGAAGTCCAATTTGCGATAAGTCAGAAACTTACGAAGCCTAAAAAAAGCATTTCTGGCTTGTTCAACTCTGCTCTTTATTTCATTCTCGGGGTCCCAACCCTCGTTTAGCAAACAACCCAAGTATTTAAATTGTCTGACCTGTTCGATTTCTTCCCCAGAGACATATATCTTTGCGTTGGGGTAATCATTTCTACTTATAATCATTGTTTTTGTCTTCTTGATATTTATTTTCAAACCCCGAGCTTCACTAGCAAGAGTTAGATCATTTAAAAGGCATTGAAGATCTTCGATGTTATCTGCCACTATGGCTGTATCATCGGCATACCTGATGTTATTAATAAATATGCCGTTAACTTTAATACCCTTATTAGAGTCTGCCACTGCTTCTGTGAAGGCTTTTTCTACGTATAAATTGAACAGCATTGGAGACAGTATACAACCTTGCCTTACTCCTTTTTTAATGGAGAAATCTTCTGTTTCATTCAAATTTGAAACAGAGCATGAAAAAGAGTAAAGAAGATTATTTATACTTTTTGAAGAAGTTTCGACGGGCGATGAGTATGATGATAAAGAGGAATCGGGACAAGAAGATCATGTAGAAGAAAGCTTGGAGGAAAGCGATATGGAACAGGAGAATGAGAAATTAGATGATAAGACAGATTTTGCCATTGGTCCATATTTTTTGGACAAAGATAATAAAACAAAATGGACTAAGCATATTGCCCCTAAGAACGTCAGAACTCGAAGTGATAATATTGTTCTGCAGCTTCCGGGTTCAAAACAATATATGTCAGACAGAAAACCGATATTTTCGATATCTGGAACAATTTATTTGGAACTGATGAGTTGCAAATAATTGTTGATGAAACCAATACAAAAATAGAAGCAGAAACGCAGAAGTTCAGTAGCTAACGAGATATATACCCAACAAACATTGATGAAATTTATGCACTTTTAGTTCTCTTATGTCTTGCAGGTATAAAAAAGGCAATTCATCTTAATACAACAGACTTGTGGAAAACGGACGGCACTTTATAGAGGTTTTCCGACTGACAATGAACATCACGAGATTTAGAAATTTACTAAGGTATTATACATGCGAACTCATAATATCAATACAAGGGATAATAGAGTTAGTTTGGATAAATTAGCGCCAATAAGAGATCTTATTACTAAGTGGAACGAAAATCAGAAAAAATGTTTCTCTCATTCGTAATACGTAACCGTGAATGAAAAGTTGGAGGCTTTTAGAGGACGGTGCTCGTTCTGCCAGTACATACTGGCATAAGTATTAGCTTCAAGGAAAATAGTTTAACTCTCTTGAAATTCCTGCATATTTCTCTAACAATTAAGGACACCGTATTGGCTCTAGTACATTTGGGTTTGGTTCAAGAGGAACACTAGTGTCATATAAACCAAAAAAAAAACAAAAATGTTTTGTTATATTCAATTATGCATCATAGGGACGACGTTGATCCTGTAACTGGAAAACCGGAAATCATATTAGCATATATCAGCACAAAAAGCGGTGTTGATACCGTAGATAAATTATGCGCACAATATGATGTGGCACGTTGTAGTAGAAGATGGCCTATGGTGATTTTGTACAGCGTTTTAAATGTTACAGCAATAAATTACTTTATTATTTACATTTGTAACATTCCAAATTCCACAAAGACCCGACAAGAAGTTTTGACAAATTTAGCATGTAGCCTTATGTACAACCACCAGAAGTATCGAAGCCAAAATGTCTGTGTACCCAAAACAATAAGGTTTCGAGTAAAGGATGTCATTTGGATGAAGATATCATGCCAGTTTAAAGAACTTCGGGAGCAATTAGGAGGTGTGGTGACTGTGGATGGAAAAAGAATCGAAAAACGAAATATTTTTGTTCGATTTGTAAAAAGTATCTTTGTTTATATGTAAATCCAATTTGCAATATATGTAACAATATTTCGGCTTAATTTTATTGTTTTTTGCCATCTCTTATATTATTTTTTTATGATGTCTTAACACGTTAATCGCCCTAATAAAGCGAAAAATATCCCACCCTCAGGCCCAACTTAGTTTTTCTAGTAAATCATTAGGTTTTTACCTCGGATATGATATACTGGCTGCTATAAAGCGCTAGGTTAAAACTGCGAAACAGCTATAAACACTGCAAGGTCTAATGCTAATGTATTACACTCCAATATATCTTCAAGTAGTGATTCTGATGATTTTTTAGAAGAAATAAATCCGAGAAAAAAAAACTAAAAGGTACATATAGCAATTTTCCCATGCAAATTAAAAATGAAAATGATGAAGAGCTTTTACAAGATGAACTACACTGGTTTCCTCTGAATGGTTTATATTTAACAAAATTTAATTTTGATGTAGATCATGTCGGTATTACAACACAGATAACTGAGAGTTTTATTACAAAGGCACCATATGATTTTTTCAAGATATATCTCAGTGATAAACCAAGAGATATGCTCAACAAACCAAAAACAAACCTATGGCAGTTTTCTCGCGATTACACAGATGGAAAGATACTAACAGGGACGAAATTATCACATTCTTTGGAATTGTAATGTATATGGGTCTAGTAAGGTTTCCAAAAATGACGGATCACTGATCTAAGAATCCATTATATAGCAATCATGTATCGTGTAAAATGTCAAGAATGCTACATTTGAACGATAATGAAACGGTTGATAAAAATAACCGTTTGGGAAAACTAAGCCCTTTATTAGAAAACGTGACTATTAAATTCAAAGAGGTTTATATTCCGGAGAAATCTGTCTGAATAGATGAAACACTGGTACCCTTCAGAGGGAGATTGTTATTCAGACAAATATCAAAAATAAGAGGTTCAAATACGGAATAAAACTGTATAAACTCTGTTATAAAGACGGCTACATATACGATATCAAAATATACTGTGGACAAGATAAAAATTTAGATAAAACCTGCTACAGTTTCGACTGTTTTATCACTTATGTTGCCACTTTTAGATCACGGATGTATTTCATATATAGATAATTACTATACTACGTGTCGCATTAGCGCATGAACTACAAAAGCGCAAAACGCATCTTGTCGGTACTTTAAGGAAAAGTAGAAAAAACAATCCAAAGAATGTAGAGGCCCAAAAATTAAATAAAGGAGAAATTTTCGCAACAGAAAGTAATACAGTGGTAGTTGTTTTAAAATGGCAGGATAAACGTGATATTCTTTGTCTCAGCACTATTCATGCTGACACAACCACTAACATTCATAGATCTATCCGATCAGTTGAAATCATATTCTTCCCCTTTGCGTAAAGGGATCAAGTGCTATAGAAAACTTGCATTTGAAATATTACTTGGCTCAGCAGTAGTAAGTGCTTTTAGAATATATAAAATGGTGACAAAGGCCAAAATATCAATTACGGATTTTAGACAGAGCATTGCTCTAAGTATGTTACAAATGCATGAAGTGGATGTCGCGAAGGTGCCGGAAAATGACAACATAAAGCATATTTTACATAAAGTTGCTTCAAAAGATCGTCGAAAATATGTAGTATGTTATGCGAAAATAAGCGCTGAAGAAGGCAGAAAAACCGCTCAGAAGAGGGACCAAAATCAAAATTTTTATGTGATGCTTGTAATAAGTTTTATTGTTTGTCATATTTTTTTGACGTTCACGATTATTCTGTATAATTAATAAAAACTGTTTGTATTATTTAATTAAAATAAAAATGTTTTTTCATAAATCCTTATAATTTTTTTGAAAAATCTTTAATGATAGTAAATACATAAAAAGTGCCGAGCTCAATCACTAGTATTACCTGCCAGGCCCATCTGTAAAAACTTTCATATAGATAAATGTGTTTCGAAGCACGGCAGTTGGGTTACACTCTTTTATGTTAACGCTAGTAGTGAAGGTTGCCCTATAAGTGTTGGGGCGTGTACGACCACAGGATCTGAAACCCAAATGTCGGGTGTCGTGGCGATTAACGTGTTAATGAAATAATGTTTTATTTTTCTATTATAAAGATAATTCTTGAAAACTGATATGTTATGTTCTAATTGTAATTTGTGTACGTAATTTTTTGTGCTACGTAAATAAATATTTTAAATAAACAAAATATGTCAATAATAATAAATAATTAAAAAAAAACTAAAAACAATAGATTATTTTGTGTGACTACTGATACACAAAATTAAACTGTGTCTACCGGAATGTTAAAGTACACTTATAGATGTAATGTAATAAGATAAGGATTGAGAAAAGGGTATGTCTTCTTTGGTAAAAAACGTAGTCTTTGATACTTCGTTTATTTAATATGTACATTCCTATGCTTTACAGATCGTGAGTAGATAAATTCTTGACTCAGAGCGGAAGTATAATAATCAGTTTTAAATAAATGTTTTTACGGTATTAATAGATTTAGTCAGTCAGTTCTATATTGTTATCTCGACACCAAAACTATTTCCCCTTATATTGCAAGACAATTAAATCAATATCTATTTATAGAACTAACACTGTTAACAAAATTATACCATTACTTATCTCTAAAGGAAGTTGCTAACGTTTAACCTGTTTTGTGTATATATACAAAACATACAGGGTCCTGAAAGAGCTTAATTACAGTAAAGGAAATAATGAATAAGCTGAATTACACATAGTTTCAAAAGTTATGCTACACCAAAAATGTTCACTAATAGTAATTATTTTCAGAAAATATTTCTATCATAACGTTGACAGATATTTTTTGTTTTTAAAGAGATGCTATTTTTTTAATAAATCTTCTTCTTCTCATTGCGCCGTCTCCTTTCGAAGGTTGGCGATCCAAATGGCAATTGTAGTTTTGGAAACTGCTGCGCGAAAGATCTCTGCGGATGAGCGGTCGAACCATCTCCTCAGGTCTTTCAGCCACGAGTTCTGGCGTCTTCCTACTGATCTTTTGCCCTGTACTTTTCCTTCCAGTATAACTTGAAGTAATTCACATCTTTCGCCTCTCAGCACATGACCCAAGTATTGCATTTTCCTCTCTTTGATTATTCTTAGTAATTCTTTTTGTTTACACATGCGATGAAGTACCTCAACATTAGTAACTCTTTGTACCCATGGAATCCTCAACATTCGTCTGTATATATACATCTCAAAGGCATCTATTCTTTTTTCTACTTCGGAGTCCATTGTCCAACTTTCACAGCCATACAGTAAGACAGAAAAAACGTAACATCTGATCATTCGGATTCTAAGCTGTAGACTAAGGTCTGATCTTGTAAAAAATGTTTTAATGCTCATGAATGTTTTCCTTGCTTGTTCGATTCTTGACAGGATTTCTTTTTTAATAAATAAAAAATTAAAAACTAAAAAAAATATTTCTAATTAAAATGTATTTAACAATTTTAATATCACGTATTTCCACCACAGGCAAGCCTGGATTCGAGCTCTTAATATCACGTATTTCCACCACAGACATCGATGCAAGCCTGGATTCGAGCTCTCATACTGCTAACAAGATATCGCATGCAACTCCAAACGGCGAATACTTTCTGTCTCGAGATAGTCATTAACGACTTGAGCCCTATGTAGGCGGGCGTTATCATTTATAAATACAAAATTTTCACCCACAGCTCCTCGTCATAATATCACATGAGGTTCTAAAATTCGTTGTGTCCTGTGAGAGTCCCGTCAAAAAGCACCAATTTCGTGCGTCCACTTGCCATAATACCCTACTAAAACATAAGAATTTCCTGGCTATCACTATTTAAACAGATTCTGGTCAAATTTTCTAAACTGCTGAGGGAACTGTATGTATTCTTGAGCCCACTGGAGGCGGTGCAAAACATGACTACATTGTAGCTGACGAACTCTTATTGGTTGACGACTCCTCAAACCTGACTCTAAATTACCTCTTCTTATTGTAGCCAACAATACTCTGACTTCGTCGATGTAGCATGCATCTCTACCAGCCCTCTTTGGAGGGCTGGTACAGACAGAAGAATTTCTCGGAATGGAAATCCTGATATATCTATTCTGTTGCTCATTGGTAACTCGGGGTCTCTACCAGAGCAACAAGCTCTATTCTGTATTGAATTTTTCTCCAGAAACGTATTCCATATCCGTGAGACATCGTTCTAATAAAACACCTACTTTTCTTAAATATATTTTTTAAAATGTTAACACTTTGGCCAAAACAGATCAATTAAATTGGTATTTAAATAAAATGAAAAACCAAAAAAGGTGTATTTTATATGAAAACGCCTAATAAATATATGATAGTAAACATGGATCTATAAAAGTCTAAAAATCTTGAGTACGAGTGGTGATGTTAATATATACAATATTAATAGTTTTAAGTCCCGATTTAATTTCATATAGGTCGAACGGATAATGCTAACTACGAAATGAAAATTAATGAACTGTTGAACATGAAAATAAATGAGCAGATAATTCCTTTAATACCGCTGTTGATCAATTTGTCTATCTTAGGTCCTTGATAACAAATTTCGGAGAGTGCAGTGCCAAAATACAGCAGAGATTAGCAGTTTCAGAAAGCGCTATGGCTAAATTAACGAAAACGTGGAAAAAGCATCAAATAACCGTGGACACCATAAGTAGTCTCGTTGAATTGTTCTATTTGGGATAAATGGCTGTAGGATTTGTGGCTGCGTGCTTATTTTTAAATACGTCGTTTTCTTGGTGCTTATAATTAAATCCATTTTTGTAGCTGATTCTTTTAGTGCTACATAAGCCTTTCGTACAGTGTTTTCCATTCTCCCAACAATATTGATATCATCAGCATAGGCAAGGATTGCACTGATTTATTATAAATTGAACCGATGGTTTAATAGTAGCAGGTCTAGGTATCTGAAGGGCTCATAAATAGGTCCTGCTCCGATCTACCATAACCATAACCGGTAGTTGTGATTTGTGACATACGTATTACTTTTTCCAGAGCCAGATTGAACAGAATACAGGAGAGAGGGTCTGCCTGGCGCAGCCCGTTATTTGTTTTAAAAGGTTCAGACATTCCCCCTGGATTTGTACTCTACGTTTAACTTTTTCAAGAGTTAAGTGTGTTGTATCTACTAACGGACTTGGTATTCCTAACTCTTTCATTGCTTTAAACTATTTACAAAATTAGCTCTTCTATTTACAGATTTGTAGGCTGCTTTGTAGTCTATATATATATATATATATATATGATGAGTATATATGTCATATTCCAGTGTTTTTCTAAAATTTGTCTTAGGATTGCAATCTAATCAATTATCGATTTACCACTGCTGCTTTGTAGTCTATATATATATATATATATATATATATATATATATATATATATATATATATATATATATATATATATATATATATATATATATATATATATATATATATATATATATATATATATATATATATATATATATATATATATATATATATATATATATATATATATATATATATATATATATATATATATATATCTACGGCATAAAGTGGACTCCGCCCATGTTAAAATTCAGGTTCAAGTGAGCTCCGTGGTCAAGTGGCCACCGATATACGGAGCTCACTTGACCATTCCATAATATTGGCTCTGTCGATTCGTCAACATGTATAGTTTCACAATTTTTAAAAATTTTGTGGAGCCCCTAAGTACCCCTGTATCATGAATGTATATCGCTTAGTTCACGTGTATATATTATAGGGGTCGTTCAGATCTTGTTCCGTGTATATTGGAACCATACGTATATCGGTTTAAGTAAGCTCTGATAGTTTGGCAACTATGGGATTAAGCCGTTTATTTCCAGCGTATATTCTAAACGGTTCATATAGACTCCTTACTTTTGTTATCATTCATACGCATTACAGTATGTAACAGATATGTGTACTACCAAATACCTGTTTTTGGTAGGTACGTGCTTTTCTAAAAATAGATTTATAGATACAAAAGGATTTCATTACCAAGTTGGATGTGTTTTTTCATATGCGAAAATTTCCTAATGTATTTTGTTAACGTGAGTATGTCTTTATACGTTTTATTTAAGAATCCGGTTAATAAGAACTTCTTTTATTGTTTCATGATATCTTATATACAGCTTTTTTATTATTTTATTTCTTCTATTTTATTATTTTATTTTTTTCTGGATTCTATTTCTTATTATTCTATTTTTTAATTCTGGATAGAAGGTTATCTCAAAATAAATATTTAAGTGCTAAAATAGATATTTTTTTGTTAAAATGGGTAGTAGTGCACAAAAAAGGGAAGAATGATTAATTTTTCTAACATGAATTATACCACTTCACCAATATTACATATTTCTGAATGTTTTATCTCGTATTTAGGAGTAATATGTAATCAATATAAGTGGAGTTAGTGTCAAATTTGCAATAATCTTTATAAGTAATAGCTTACTGACTGTACTTTACATGTTCAGTTCACATAAATAAACCTTGTCCCTTCAAAAAGAGCGATTTGAACGGTAAAGTTAACTAAGAAAGTGTGATAAGTCTTGTACCACCCCACATGCACATAAGTTAACCGGTGTTTGCAGGCAAGAGTCCTCCTGGCAGATTTAAGGAAGATAACTACCATAAGGAAGTTCCGTTCGAGGGATCAGATGGAGAGGAGCAGCTTATTTTTGTTTGTATATCTTGCAGATGTGTTGATATAGCCAGTTTTTCCTTGATTCTAGTCATAAAATGGGCTGGTATTCGTGGAGTGGATGTCACGAATCTGGACTTTGTTTTTTTTGCTCTCTAGCTACTTATCTTCGGATATTAGGTGGATTGATAGCTACGATATTGTAGAGCTTATGTATGGATGTGAGTCTTAATATTCCCTGAATTTGGCTGACTAATTTATAACTAAATATTTTATAAGTTATTTAAATAACTATTTATAAACGGCATTTAGATTAACAAATACCACTCCTCATACCTGATATTTTTCGTACTTCTCTTCGCTGTGTTGGGCAAGATTTAGTATTTGTGACATATATGATCTAACCTGTCATATATAGCCACTTTTGTCTTTTAATTTGAGTTTTTCTTCTATTATCGGTTTATATTAAGGATCATGTACAGAAGTATTCTGTATAGCTGACAAAATAAATAGATATATTGGCCGATAGCTTTTGTGGTCGTTGAAGTTTTTGCCAGGTTTAAGCAAGGCAACAACTTTGTCTTTGCTTTGCTTGTCTAAAGACTTTGGATATTAGCCATTGTTGTATTTTTAGTTCAAATTTTATAGTTTTGTGCTCAGATCCTCAGACAGGAGCCGTAATATTGTTCATTATTTACTTGGATAGCGGATCCAAGCTCAACATCGTTAAAAGGTTCTCTCAGCTGACTGGTTTTGTTTTCTCTCATTATAAGTTTTTATGTAAAGTGGAGTGTCTTTATCTCTACATATACTCTTAATATTTATACACATAATTAGAATAGTTGGTCCTAAAAAGCACCGATTTAACAAAAAACATATTGAACGGGTGATTTAAGAATTAACGATTACTTAATTATTCATTACCCAGGGTACGCCCGATTGCGGTGGTCTTATTAGTACTTCAATTTTCGTGAACGCTTCTACTTTAAACTTCATAAAAAATGACTAATCTTTCACTTTGCTGTTACTGTTATTTTAAGACGATATTTCGAGTCAGATTTGTATAGTAATAACTATAGTCAATATATAGTCTCTATAAGTAAATGAGTTTGTGGTATCGGTTACAACTCATATATATTGATAATGAGGAAATAAACAGGTTAAAATAGGTGTAGAAAATTTTACCTACATATATCGGCACCATTGTTCAGGAGATGGGTTTATCCCAGAGATCAAAGGTTACATACTTTTACAGGCGTATTCTAGGTTCTATTTATATATTTTTATTACTAAAAAAGTGTATTTATAATAAAGGCCTTAAGCTATCTGTAGATTCCATGAATATTAGAATCTATCGAAATTAGCAAATTAAAAAATACAGACATAATTCTGAATGACCAACTTGAGACAAACAGTTATCCCCTCCTCAACTTATTCAGTTACAAAATATGACGTGTAAACGCATACCTGTTTAATTGTTAGATAAAATGAATTTCCATCAAGTAACGGTCGAATCTATCACTTACTAAAAGAGTACGAAAAGACCTGCTTATGCTTTAGAGTATGGGTACTTTAGTACAAAGTACCCTTTGCTTTTGCCAATTGCTTTGTCACTTTCTCAGCGATGGGTCTCCCTTTTGCTCATCAATAATGTTCCCGCTCGATATAGTTATTCTAAGATATTCAGATTTCACTATATCCTCTACATTTGGCTTTATCTCCTATTAATTTACAACTACGACGAAATCTTTATAATATATCTGATGCATTGATATTAAAGTGGAGTAGAATACTTGGTAGATAATATTTATTTGTTTTGAGTATACTTATTTTACGACCTAGTACATAAAAAAATAAATACTTGTGTGCTCAGTGCTTTCTAAGTCTGTAAAACATAAACATGCTTCCATATTAGATTATACATTTATTAAGAATGTCCACTCTCTGAATTAAAGTTTTTATCTTAAAATATGACTGTGTCCCACAATCTTTCACAAAAGTTATTCTTTTCTGAAATTTTCTGAATAAGGTTCAATAGGTTTTTATATTTTGTTTTACGTTTTAATCTTTAAATCGGAGTTCATTTTTTGAAAAACTATAAACATGTGACAACAAATTGCTATATGAACGGCGTTATGCATCACTAGACCCAGCCCCAATTTCTTAAATTGTGGATTATGGCGCTTTCTGGTGGAAAAGAGGAACAACAGGATAACATCAGATGTAGACCAAACAAAAGAAATTAGGACACGCATTGAAATAGCACGTGCATTATTTTTTAAACTTTAAAAGTTTCTTTGTTTTCGGGATATAAAGTTAGAGCCTGAGAATGCTTCGATATTACGTGTTCCCTACTTTTCTTTATGGCTTGGAAGCGTGAACACTAAAACAAGTCCATCTGAATAAGTTGGCCGCCTTTAAATTTTGGTGTTACAGAAGAATTTTACGAATATCATGGATTCAAAGAATGTCAAACGTGGAAGTAACTAGAATGATAGGAAATGGGGCGGAAATATTATTAACTATCAAAAGACGAAAACTTGAGTACTTAGGACATGTGATGAGAGGGCAAACATACGCATTATTACAACTTATTATGCAAGGCAAAATCCGAGGAAAGCGAAATGTGGGAAGACGAAGAATATTCTGGCTTGAAAACTTAAGGGAATGGTTTGAATGCAGTAGTGCAGAACTTTATAGAGCGGCAGTCAACAGAGTCCGTATAGCCATGATGATTTCCAACCTTCGATAGAAGATGGAACTTAAAGAAGAAGATAGAAAAAGGCATAAACTATCTACGTAATAAATCCCATTAACCTGTTAGTAACGGATAACCAGATATATTTAAAAAGATTAAGTACCTTTCTTTTTATTTTGGATTTTGAATTTTGCATAACTAGAGCAAGCGACTAATTTTTGTGTATTAGTTTTGGACCAAGCGCCTCTTGCGAGCGTTTTAATGATTGTAAATCGAATATTTGGCAACATATGTACATAAACGTGGTTAACAATGGTGACGTTGGCAACTTGTTGAGGCGTTTAGGTTAAGAAGTAGTGGCAGTTATTGCTTAAATTTTTCTATAATAGTCACATTACAGAAGAGCTAACACAGAAAGAGAATACTTAACAAAAGACATAACATTAAGTAAAATGTATGAATTGTATATTGAAGAAGCAGACAATGACCTTGTTAAATTTTCGTTTTACAAAAAAATGTTTTTAACACGATTTAATCTTCAAAGAAAAAAGTTGAAAAAAGATACTTGTAGTAGATGTGATTGTTTCGAATTAGAAATTAAAAATTGCGCAGATAACGAACAATTAAGCGTTAAAAAAAGAAAAAATGTGCACTTAGAAGAAAGAAAGCTAGACATGAAGATAAGCAACGATCAACCAGAAGTGGAAACCTTTTGTTTTGATTGAAAGAAAAACTCTTCCCCTTTCGAGAATTCTAATAAATATTGTATATTATAAGCGTCAATTATGTATTTACAACCTTGGTATCCATAGCGCCAAGGATAAAAAAGGTCATTGTTATATTTGGATAGAAGGTGAAGCTGGTCGGGGAGCCCAGGACGTAGGCATTTGTCTTAAGAAACACATTGAAGAAAATGTTACTTCTGCAAAACATGTAATTTTGTGGTCAGACTCTTGTGGCGGCCAAAACCGCAGCATTAAAATAGTTGATTCTGAAAATGATTTTGGAAACTCATCCTACCATTGAAAAAATTACATTACGCTATTTCTTTCCTAGTCATAGCTTTTACCCAATGGTAGTGATTTTGGAGATTTTGAAAATGGCCTAAAATTTCAACAACGTTTATATACCGTTGATGATTACCTAAACGTGATGAAAAAATTCCGTAAAAAGAACCCACTAGTAGTTCACAGAATGAAAAAAGAAGAATTCGTCAAGCTAAGAAGAAATACAAGCGAATCAACAGAAGAGACCAATTTAATAGATCTTGATAAAATATTAAAGTTAACAACTACAATTTCGTAAATATGGAACACTTTAAATATCTTAGATAAATAATCACGGTTAATAATAATGCCACTAAAGAAATACAGATCATAATTTAAACTTTTTACCTATTTTAATACATAGATGCTAATCATGGACAATGACTAAAACGGATAAGGAAGAACTACGAATATTTGAAAGGAAAATAATAGGAAAATTGTTTTAACCTCATTATCATATCGCTACAAATCCGTATAGAAGAAGAACACATACTTAATAAAGAAAGCTCTTATAACGATATTGTTTAGGCAAATAAATTGCTTAAGGTAGATCGTACACATGCATAGACGCCAAGATGTCAAACTTGTAAAACTGTTATGGAAGGAAGTCAGCACAGAAGAATACCACTTGGGCGTCTCAGTATGCAATGAAGGAAAACATCCAATCATATCTCAAAAAATTAACATCGTGAAGGTTCTTCTCTGAACCCCATAACAAATGGCTAATCTTTTACTTTTCATTAAAAATTTAAATTTTAATAAGTCACGTAAATAACGTTTTAAAAGTGCCTTTCCTGAGATAACTTTTTTTAAGCCTGGTTTGTTTGATTACATGTAATTGATTTGATAGTCCCCAACAGATGAATATTGACTATAGGTAGGATAGCAGGTAGTTGAACAGGCATGTGTTGATAAATATGATGGGTCGGTAGATAGTCTCATTATTCCTAAATCTGACCTCATGTTACCTTCCCCCTTCATTTGTGGAAGTCCTAAAGGCATTTTTTCTCTTGGGGCATCCTCCCAATTTAACTTGGCAATGTAGTTATTATAGAGCCTTTGGATATAGCCAGCGCAACTTTAGCATTGAGATTTAGCTTCTTACACGACGTTGTTGTCTTTATATATGTGTTTGGCCTTGGCATTAGTTCCGTTCGGTATTGGTTAGTACGCGGACCTTTGTAAGTCGGAAAATACTTCTGATGGCTTTTCTAGCGATCCTGATCTAATTAATACCTGAGTTTTACGTACATTGTTTTGTTAGCGTTCTGGCCACATATCCACACATTAGCACTGGTTTAATCACTGTTTTATATATCCTGATTTAAGAAAGTCGTATTAGACCTCTGAATTTAAAAGATTATAAGAGTTATATATACATCAGTTAGCTACCTGAATATTCCCTTTTATTTCTTATGTTACAACGTTATCTACGATATCTAAAATGTTGCAATCCTTTAAAATTATATGGGTCTATTGTTACGTTATGCCCTACTCTACGTCACCTCTTTTGTATGTTGTCAGAGATTGCCTTTACCTATTAGAACAATTTGTTGGATGAAAGGCGTAGTGGTGGTAGGCCACGAAAAAGAGACAGTATGAAATAAGCCATTAATGTCATGTAATTGTGTTGATATTGCAAGTTTGTTATTATTGCATAAATAATATTTAAGTAAATGTAATACTGTATTCTGTGTAAAATAAAAGCAAATAAAACCGAATCCAACATACGCAAACCTCTTAAAACGGGTAGTTTTTTGGTGGTGCGACATTGTGGCGACCGTGACAGGACTTTTTGAGTTGGATTTCGGTGTGAATTTTGTAGTTCTGGACCAGGGAGTTTTTACCGCGTTCTTTTGGTTTGTGATTTGTATTGAGAACGTTTCGGTGGTTTTGAACCAAACCCACTATGGCAGCAGAATTGGAAAATAGAAAGAAAACCAGAAGAGTATTAAGGGCTATTTTTACGCGTACGGCCAACGAATTAGAAGGTCTTATGAAAGCAGAATCATTGGACTACGAGTCAATAGAAGTGTCATGGGAACTGTTAAAATGTAAGTTTGACGAGTTACAGTCAATTGACTCCCAAATTACTGAATTATCGTTTGAAAGTTCTACTGAAACGGAGCTAGAAGCAGAGATAGAGAGTTGTGATGTGTATTTGAGAAAGTTTTCCAAGTGTAGAACCAGATATAACAAGCTGATGGAAGAAACGAAGACTGAAGCATCCAGCAGGCATAGTGCAGTGTCCCAGAATGCAGATGAGCCAGAGTTAACAGGTATGAGAAAATTTAGATTACCTACTATTGAATTTAAAAAATATGATGGCAGTATCAAAGGTTGGTTGGCATTCTGGGCACAATTCAAAAAGATTCATGAGGATGATTCTATTGATTGCCATGATAAGATAGAATATTTAATTCAAGCCACAGTACCAGGTAGTAGAGCACGTCAACTAGTAGAGAGCTATCCAGCTATGGCTGACAATTATAGTAAAATTATGGAAAGTATGCAAAGCAGGTTTGGCAGAGAAGACTTACAGATAGAAGTATACATTAGAGAGTTACTAAAACTCATTTTGAGTAAGTCTGCATCTAAACAAAAGATTGATATATCTAAACTGTATGACAGCATTGAAACTCAACTGCGAGCACTGGAGACATTAGGTATCACATCTGACAAGTGTTCAGCAATGCTCTTTCCATTAATCGAATCTTGTTTACCTCAGGAATTGCTTAGGGTATGGCAACGTTCCACAAATATTGATTGTAGAGATGGGACATTGGAAAACAGGTTGAAACTGTTGATGACTTTTCTCAGAAATGAAGTAGAGAATGAACAAAGAATTGCTTTAGCTGCTGAAGGTTTTGGATTGTCTGAAGAAGTGGCTTCATCCTCTAAAGCTAATGTCAAGAAATCATCAGGTTTTCCAACTGCTGCTAATTTAATTAATTGTGAAATTTCAGCTTGTGTCTTTTGTTCAGGTACACATGGTAGTGAAGATTGCTTTAAGGCACAAAAAATGACATTTGTTCAAAAAAGGGATATTCTCATTGGGAAGAAGGCTTGTTTTAGATGTCTAAAAGTGGGACATCAGACAAAAAGATGTAAAACAAGGCTAAGGTGTGTTATCTGTAGCCAAGCTCATGTAGTGTTGATGTGCCCCAGTTTAACAATAAGTCAAGATAAGCATAGTAATAGGCAAAATGAGAACATGTCTTCTAAGGATGTCATAAACGACCAGGCTTTGACTAACCAAACTAAAGGTCATGTATTTTTGCAAACATTGAGAGTCACTTTAACTGGTATATTTGGTAATACTAGAGTTGTTCGCGCCTTAATTGATAGTGGGTCACAAAGATCATATATATTAAAGGACACAGCTTTAAAATTAGGTTATCCAGTTAAACGACAGGAAAAAATTGTTCATTGTCTGTTTGGAGGGTCAGAAGTTGCAAACTCTCATAACTGTTATGAAGTCACAATACAGGGTAAGAACTCTACAATTTGTAGTGATGTGGCTCCAGTATTTCATGGTCCATGGAGAGAACAAGCCAAGAACCTTAATATTGATTTATCTGATGATCTCCAACCTGGACCAATTGAACTGTTGCTGGGAGCAGATGTCGCTGGTTATTTGTATACAGGGGGTCGTCATAAGCTAGATTGTGGGCTAGTAGCTATAGAAACTCTCATTGGATGGACACTTATGGGAAAAATACCTACCAGTAGTAAACATTCTGATGTTGTCATGTCCACATTGAATCTTCTCATAAAGGATGCTTCCTTAAGTGAGCTTTGGGAGTTGGAAGCAATTGGTATTAAAGAGCCTACAGATAGATATACCAAAGAGGAGGCTGCTTTAGCTGCTAGAGATTTTTTTATGCAGACTGTAAGTGTAGATAAGATGGGCCGCTACGAGATTCGTCTTCCTTGGTTGGATGGTCACCCTCCTCTCCCCAGTAATTGTGAGTTGTCGGAAAAAAGACTAAATTCCACTCTTCAAAAGCTGAAACGTGATGGTCTTTTTGAAAGGTATGATGATGTTTTTGCTGACTGGCAAGCTGAGGGTATAATTGAGCTAGTTGGAAAGTTAAATGATGTTGATAACAGTCTAGGACATTTTTTACCTCACCGCCCAGTAGTAAAGGAAGAAAGTACTACCAAGGTACGTCCAGTGTTTGATGCATCTGCACATTCAAAGAATAAACCTTCACTTAACCACTGTTTAGAGAAAGGTCCAAATCTAATTCAGTTAATTCCTTCAATGTTTGTAAGGTTTAGAAAAAACAAAATAGGAGTGATTTCTGATATTAAAAGAGCATTTCAACAAATAGGTGTGCATGAAAGGGACTGTGATTTTCTCAAATTTTTATGGGTTGACACAGAAGGTCAGACAGTAGTTTTTCGTCATAAACGTGTAGTATTCGGTGTTAACAGTAGTCCATTTTTATTAGGGATGACACTAGAGTACCACTTAGCAAGATACCTTGAAAAGGGTTCTACATCAGAATCATTGTATACTTTAGATGTTGTGAAGAGGTTAAGTCAAAGCTTCTATGTGGACAACTGTGTTACAAGCTTACCTGATGAAGAGATGGTGTCAAGGTTTATTACAGAGTCTGTAGCAATTATGGCAGAGGGACAGTTTGAACTAAGAGGGTGGGAGCGTACAAGGAATGCTGAAGTTAGTGGAACTGAAGAGATATGTCCTGTTCTTGGTATGAACTGGCATCCTGTACGAGATGTTTTGACAGTTAATTTGAAATTCTTAAGAGAGGACACTGATTTAGAAAATATGGTAGTGACTAAACGTAGAATCCTTTCTATAGCACAAAAAGTGTTTGATCCTATTGGATATTTATGTCCAGCTCTATTAGTGCCCAAACTCATTTTGCAAAAGTTGTGGGAGAAAAGCTTGGCATGGGACGAACCACTGGATGAAGTCATCTCTGAAGAGTTTAAAATTTGGTTGAAAGATTTACCTTATCTTGAGAAGATTGAATTGCCTCGATGGGTACACATGAATGGTGAGACATTACAAAATTTAAGTATCCATATTTTTTGTGATGCAAGCAAACTGGCCTATGCTTGTGCCATCTTTTTGCGAGTGAGTTATTCTGGTAAAGTATTTGTATCTCTATTGGCCTCGAAAGCTAGATTGGCTCCAATTAAGAAATCTACTTCAAAAATGACTATTCCACGTCTGGAGCTGCTAGCTGCAACTATAGGTGCCCGTTTGTATGTTCAGGTTGCAGAGAACTTGCCTGGGAATATAGAATCATTTTTTTGGAGTGACTCAAGCACTGTTATTTCCTGGATACAACGCCAAGAAGAATGGGGGGTTTTTGTATGGAACAGAGTTAAAGAAATTCGTAACTTAACTTCAATGGAAAACTGGCGTCACCTACCAGGAATGGTCAATCCTGCAGACTTGCCATCACGAGGGTGCACTGCTAAACATTTGTTTCAGTCAAGATGGTGGGAGGGGCCGAAGTGGTTGTATGAAGGCCGTGATAAGTGGCCATCCAGTGCGGCTACTTGTGATGAAGAAGAAGTTAATGCCGAGCGTAGGAAGACTTTGGTGACATCTCTTGTTAATGTTTATAATTCGTGTGACTGGCATTTTAGCTACTTTTCACAGTATAGTAAGATGGTACGAATGGTGGCTTGGATTCAACGTTTTGTAAAAAATTGTCGCAAAGGTGACCAGAAGTATAAAGGTGAGTTGACTTCTGAAGAGTTTGAAGCTGCAGAGAAATTTATTTTGACAAAAGTGCAGCAGGAAAGCTTCTAAGGTGTGGATGATAAAAGGATTAATCATCTTGACCCATTTTATGAAGAAGGGGGTTTGATTAGATTGAGATCTAGAGTTTGTAACAGAGAAGATACACAGTATTACCGTTTTCCAGTCGTACTGCCATCTAAACATGAGGTAACCATTAAGTTAATTAGGTATTATCACTTAAAGTCTTGTCATGTTGGGATCCAAGGTACTTTAAGTTTGCTCCGAGAAAAGTTTTGGATTCTCTCAGGAAGGCGTAGTGTAAGATCCGTTATCTCCAAGTGTGTATTGTGCCGGAGGTACACTGGAAAGCATCTAGCAGTTCATACTCCTCCTTTACCGGCTAACAGAGTGCGTGACGCTGTAGCATTTGAAGTAACCGGTATTGACTTTGCGGGACCTCTGTTCCTTAAGACCGGTGAAAAAGTTTGGATTTGTATGTTCACGTGTGCGATTTTCAGGGCGGTTCATCTAGAACTTTGTTGTTCGCTATCAACTTCTAATTTTCTTCAGGCCTTACGCCGGTTCGTGTCTCGTCGTGGTAGGCCGAAAACGATTTATAGTGATAACGGTACGAGTTTTGTGGGTGCTGAAAATGCCTTATCATGTCTGGACTGGGACGTTATTACTCGTGAGATGTCTGTGCAACGTATTCGTTGGCATTTTAATCCACCTACAGCAGCTTGGTGGGGAGGATTCTGGGAGCGTCTCATTGGTGTTATGAAACAGTTGTTGAGAAAAACACTAGGTCGTGCCAGTTTGGACTATGAGACTTTGCTAACCTTGTTATGTGAGTGTGAGGCAATAATTAATTCGCGACCATTAACGTATTTTATCGGAGGATCCTCAAGAGTTAGTTGCCTTGACACCAGCGATGTTTTTGCGGGATCAGGTGGACTTCGGGCTACCAGATTGTGATGCTATAGACAATGCTTCATTGTGTCGGAAAGTGCGTCGGGTTCAGACTTTGCGAGAGGAACTTCGTAAGCGATTCCGTTTGGAATATCTTGGACAGTTAAAACTGGTTTGCGCGAATAAGAGACCTGTCCAGCGTCTTTACCCACTAGAGTGTTGTACTGTTCCTGAGTTCGAGCTTCAGAATGATGTGAAGACGTCAATGAAGGATGACAGTGAATTAAATGGTACTCCACATGTTCCTGAGTTGGCTGCGAGAGACTCCAGTTCCGAAGACGAATACTGTGAGAGTGCGGGGGTGTTTAAAGTCAGTATTCCGACAAATAGTGCAAAGGTTTCTAAAGTGAAAATCACATGTACGGGACGGGCTTCTAAAGTACCTAAACGTTATTTGGAGTAGTGATTGTCAAAAACTGTATACTTATTAGCAATTTTAAGTTTTTGTATAATGGTTTTGTAGTATGTCTCTTTAGATTTTGTGAGCAATATTTTACTTTATCAGAATATTCCTCAGGTGGGAGTATGTCAGAGATTGCCTTTACCTATTAGAACAATTTGTTGGATGAAAGGCGTAGTGGTGGTAGGCCACGAAAAAGAGACAGTATGAAATAAGCCATTAATGTCATGTAATTGTGTTGATATTGCAAGTTTGTTATTATTGCATAAATAATATTTAAGTAAATGTAATACTGTATTCTGTGTAAAATAAAAGCAAATAAAACCGAATCCAACATACGCAAACCTCTTAAAACGGGTAGTTTTTTGGTGGTGCGACATATGTTAAAGAACATTTATATGCTTTATTACTGACAATTAGACCGTTTTTTTTATGCTAATATCATTATTTTATAGTATTCTAATAATTTATGGATTAAATCCGGATAGCAAATTGATATTCTTCACTTTCTCGGAAAAATAATATTCTAACACACAAAATCCTATTAAATTGCCAAAACCTTCCTTGCATATTCTATTCACTCATGAGGGGCACCAGCAATATCAGTACCATAATAAGGCTTATAGTACTGGACTGGCTAATCGTTGGAAAATGGGAAGCATGAGTTTTAATGTTTTCGGGACTGCCATCTGTTAGCGGAGAGCAGAGATATTAGTACCAAGTTAATGCATATAGTAATCGTTGCTGGAACTTTATTATTATTAAACAACACTATATTTTCTAGTAAAATCATCATGACTTTACAGTAAGACAAATTTTCGAACGTTGGTTATGGAAACATCATGTACATACCACCAGGTTCCCTATGTCGATATCCAGCAAAATCGTTGTAATAAGGAGACGGCAAACAAAAATCCAGAGATAAAAATATGCACCAAGAAAGTCTGTTTTATTCAACAGTCGAATAAACTACACCAGGAAATTTTGGCACACCAGGTAGAAACGAAAGGGGCGAAATACTCTTAAATTTCCTATAAGAAAACAATCTATATTTAATGAATAGCTTCTTCTATAAGAAGATCCATAGAAGATGGACTTGGAAGAGCCCCTATGGTAAGACAAAAAATGAGATCGACTTCATTATCACTGACAAAAAACATATACTCAAAGATGTTACAGTCTTAAATCAATTTTCGGTTGCAAGCGATCATAGAATGGTCCGAGCAACTGTAGAAGTCAATATTAAGCAAGAAAGACTGAAGATGATAAAAAGTAAAAATTCAAACCTTGGATGCGCCCAACGAATGAACTTGAGTTTGAAAAAGATATCACCAGTAACTTACTCAGAAATACAACAAGAGAAGACATAAATAACCTAAACGAAGAAATAGTAGATACATTAACACAAGCTCAGGAAAAATTTGGCCCTAAACATGGAAAAGAACAAAAAAATAGTAATGAAACGAAACAAAAAATGGAAGATCGTAGAATACTGAGAAGTGAAGGAAATGTTGACTCACAAGATATAAACAACATAAATAAAGAAATCTCTAAAGCCATCAGACGGGATATTAGATAATACAACAACGAGAAAATTATAAAAACTATAGAAGACAACAAAAGCATGAAAGCATTGAGGAGAAAAATAGAAAATGACAAAAAAGAAATCTTCCAACTTAAAGACAAAAATGGAAATATTATCTCAGATAGACCAAGCATATTACATATAGTGGAAAGTTTCTATGAAACATTATATAAAAGTCAACTTATTCCAGAGCTCATCGAACAACCAATACAAAAGGTACATAATGTAGGATCGGAGGATATACCAGATATATCACGAGAGGAAATTCAACATGCCCTCAAAAATATGAAAAATAATAGAGGTCCGGGGGAAGATGGTGTAGTCATTGAAACAATTAAACTAGGAGGTCCACTTTTGATGTCCCGAATCCAAACACTTTTTAATCTATGTCTGCATAGTGAAAACATTCCAAGTAAATGGAAAAATTCGGTTACAATCATCCTCCACAAAAAAGGGGATAAAACAGATCTCGAAAACTATAGGCCAATTAGTTTGCTTAACTACCTATACAAGCTCTTTACTCGAATACTGACAAACAGATTAGAAGCAAAACTCGATTTCTATCAATTAGAAGAACAGGCAGGATTTCGAGCGGGACACGGAACAAACGACCATTTGCAATGCCTTAAAACTCTAGTTGAAAAGTCTATCGAATATAACAGACCCCTTGCTCTTATCTTTGTCGACTTCCACAAAGCATTTGACACAGTCGAAACAGTTGCTATCTTAAAAGCACTATCAGAATGCAGAATATATCAAAGGTATGCAAATATTATTCGAAATATATACGACATGCGACAAATGCGACAACAACCGTTAACCTCCATTGCACTGAGAAGATAAAAATTGGCAGAAGGGTGCGGCAGGGAGATACCTTGTCGCCAAAACTATTTATAACAGTTATGGAGTACGCATTTAAAAGGCTAGAGTGGGAATCAAAGGGTATTAGAATCGATGGAAAGATATTCAATCATCTCAGATATGCCGATGATATTGTTCTCATAACAGACAACTTAGGAGAAGCCAGAGTTATGCTACAACAACTACAGCAAGTAACCCAGAAAGTCGGTTTAAAAATAAACTATGGAAAAACAAATGTGATGACCAATATCGTCCCCAATGAGCTAATAGAAATCAAAAAGTCGCCCATAGAACTTGTAGAAAAATATGTGTATTTGGGTCACAAAATAAGGTTAACGCGAAACCAAACCTGCAAGCTACTCAAAAGAATAAGTCTGGGTTGGGCTGCATTCGAAAAAATGAGAGACGTATTTAAAACAAATATACCGATCCATTTAAAAAGAAAAGCTTTTAACCAGTGCGTTCTACCAGTCCTCACATACGGAGCAGAAACCTTAACTCTCACAAAAACATCAGCCGAAAAATTGAGAAGGACACAACGAAAGATGGAGAGATAAATGCTTGGAATAAACTTAAGCAATATAATAAGAAACGAGGAAGTTCGTAGAAGAACCGGAGTGGAAGACATTATCGAACATATTACAAAAAACAAAAAAGGAGATGGACAGGACATGTTGCAAAAATGAAAGAGAACAGTTGGACAAAAAAATTGCTTGAGTGGAGACCACGGGCTGAAAAGCGAAGCCGAGGAAGACCCCCAAAGCGATGGACCAACGACCTCAAAAGAATCGTGACCAATTGGATACCAGAGGCGCAGAACAGAAGCAGATGGAAAAGTCTAGAGGAGGCCTATGTTCAACAATGCACAACTCAGGGCTGATTGATGATGATGATGATGACTATTAGACCGCTTTTTTTTGCTGCTACTAGCATTATTTTAGAGCATTCTATTATTTAATTTATGGATTAAATCCGGATAACAAATAGATATTCTTCACTTTCTCGGAGAAATAATATTCTAACACACAAAATCCTATTAAATTGTCAAAACCTTCCTTGCATATTCTATGCACTTATGAGGAGCAGCAGCAATGTCAGTACCATCATAAGGCGTATAGTTCTGGACTGGCTAATTGTTGGATAATGAGAAGCATGAGTGTAGCAGTTTTAATGTTTTCGGGACTGCTACCTGGTATCGGGGAGCAGAATTATCATTACCGAGTTAATGCATATAGGAATTGTTGCTTGAACTTTATTATTATTAAACAACACTATATTTCCTAGTAAAATAATCAAAAATTTACAGTAAGAAAAATTTTTGAACGTTGGTTATGAAAACATCATGTACATACCACCGGGTTCACTATGTCCATATCCAGCAAAATCCTTGTAATAATGATACTGGAAACCAAAGATGAAAATATGCTCCAAGAAACTTTGTGTTATAAAACAGTCGAATAAAATACAGATTCTCGATTCCAATAATCAAAAAATTAATGAACAGCTTACTAAAATAGAAATAACGCCTATTTAAGATGTAATCCATTAACGGCCCAAGGGACAAAGCACTTCTAGCATATGCTAATGATATAGAACTCATAACTCTAATGAGAAACTCTTCCGTCCACAAACTTCAATAAAGTGAAGAGAGCACAAAAAATGTTTGACTTAAAATCAACGAAATGAAAACCAAATACAAGCGAATCAACAGAAAACCAATCAACCAATTCAATCAATTTAGAAAAAACATTAAAGTCAACAACTACAATTTCGAAAGTATGGAACACTTTAAATATCTTAGATCACTAATCACGGTTAGTAATAATGCCACTAAAGAAATACAGAGCATAATTCAAACTTCAGACCTATTTTAATATATGGATGTGAGTCATGGAGAATGACTAAAACAAATAAGGAAGCACTCCGAATATTTGAAAGGAAAATAATCAGAAATTTTTATTTAACCCCATTATCATAACTACTATTTAAATGGGAATAAGTCACAATTAGAGGTTAAAGTTAGTTTATTGACGTTTCAATTTCCACTTCGGAAATCATTCTCACTAATGTTTGTATTTTGAGAACGATTTCCGAAGTGGAAATTGAAACGTCAATAAACTAACTTTAAGCTTTAATTGTGGCTTATTCCCATTTTAATAGTAATTACTTTAAAATGCCACGAGAAAATAGCTTCAGAACTCATTATTATATCGCTACAAATCCGTATAGAATAAGAAAACATACTGAATAAAGAAATCTCGCATAACGATATTGTTCAGGAAAATAAATCCCTTAAGGTATATCGGACACGTGCATAGACGCCAAAATGTCAAACTTGTAGAACTGGTGTGGAAGGAAGTTAGCACAGAAGAATGCCACTTGGGCATGTCAGTATACAATGGAGAGAAAACATCCAAACATATCTCAAAAAATGAACATTTCATTTGATTGCAGATTCGTGGAAAATCGATCAACATGGAGATAAGTTGTAGTCAGCGAAGACCTACCCAGTGTTGTAGCGCCACGTATTGATAATGATAAAGAGAAAGGAGAAACAGTGACAAAAAGCAACAAAAATGGACTATGGAGCAAAGCTGCTTCAAAATCTTTGATTGGAGAGGATTTAAATGAAAGTATAAGAAATACAATGGATAATTGATGGATTCGAGAAACTTGAGACTTGAGAAAGGCACTCTCCGAAACAGCTGTAGTGATAAGATAGAAATAATTTTGTAGAAGTTTTGCTGTTTTATTGTTAAACAAAATGGAATTAACATACGACATTATATACGCTAAAATAACTAGACAACTTATATGATACGGACATATAAGGAGAAAGTTTAATGATACAATAATCTACCCAATATTTGTTATGAGTAAAAACGATATGAATAAACAAAATAAAGAAATCCATGGCAAAAGGCAAAAAGAGTAATGATTTAAAAATGAGAGAGGTATCCTGTGGATAACATGTGCTTAATTAGGAACGAATGGAGATGAAGATCAGAAGACGACAAAGAATGTTTTAAATTGATAAATGTATACAATTTTTAACAATGTATATTTATAGGTCATTATTAGGGCCAACGTGCTAATTTTATGTAAAATAACACTTTTCAAGTCGGATCGGTTACACCACGGTGGAATCAAATACACCCAAAGTTAAAAACTATCGATGTTTATATGAAAGATGAAACCTTATGGCACATGACCGTGCAATCTTGACACCTACACATTATCACATAATTGTGAACGGTATATTGTACCTAATTACTAAGAAGTTTGTTATTTTATTCTAAGAATAAGTTTAATAATTTACGGGAGATTTAATGTATTTAAAATTTTACAGGATCCGGTATCGTAATAAGAAGTCAAATTTCACTACAACTCCATAAAAACGTGTTAAATTTTACTTTGGATATTCTTTTTGTGAATACCTATAATAAGTAAAAATACAGTAAGTTTCATCTTCTTATTGTGCCGTATTCTAATTAAGGTTAGCGATTACTTGTTTAAACGCTTCCCATAAATTATTATAGTTTAAATTTAACTACTTTATGAAACAAATATTGCACGTCATAAATTGCAGGAATTGAAAAATTACAAAGATCTCCTGTTTACAGAGTTTCTTTTAATTTTATGTAGTTTATTATAATCCTACCGAAGGGCTTCTACTTTCTTAAACTGTTACACGACTACTCTACTCGATGTTAGTACATTTAGAGACTAAATGTTTAAGTGCATATTCATTTTAACAAAAAATAATAATAAATAAAACGAAAACTAGCCATTTCCAAGCTTATAATAAATACTTTTTTAAGTTTGAAAATAATTAAAGAAAGTAATATAAATAACCACCATAAAATATTTAACTACATTAACCGAGTACCTATTTGTGAAATTTCTCGATTACTAAATTGATTGATATTTAAATAAATTTGAAGTTCCAAAACGTACCTGCTGTAAAATTTAAAAATCTACGACTAATCAAATTATTGGCAACATCGGAGGAGTTTAGTTGTATACGCAAAGAAATGTATACGGATCCCAAAAGTGTTTTAACCTATTACGGAGTCCACTTAATCCGACGTGTTGGTCGGAGTCCACAAAAACGCTTCCCAGATAATTATATACACGATGTATATTCGCCTGGAGTTAGTATAATACCGTTTTAGTACGGAGCCCCCATTAACCGCTAGATCTATATATATATATATATATATATATATATATATATATATATATATATATATATATATATATATATATATATATATATATATATATATATAAGAAAAAAGAAGTACTTGTGACTCGTTTGGAACAAATATATAACTGTTTTGGATGGGTTGGAGTCAATAATAGGGCTATTGGTTAACTATTTTTTTATTCTCGAGCTTTCAATTGTGTTTACAATTATTATCAAGAGCTAAAAAAGACAAAATACTTACAAGGTTGAACTAAAAAGAAAAAACAATTTTTGTTAACTTACCAAATAAAAATTAGTTTGGTAAGTAAAAATCACTGCTTACATGTTCAAAATATTTAATACAAAAATGTTTTTATCTAACAAATGTTTCTCTGAAAAATTTTTATAATTTTGAAAACATTTTTTTTAATATAAGAATAATTGAATTTATAAATAAGTTCAAATAGCAACCAATTACAAATAGCCTCAATGTCATAAATGCCAACATAAAATTTTTATTTTTGACAATTATATTGCCAAAAGTAAAACTTCGTTTAAACATTCTTTTTTTGTTTAGTAACAAAAAGAAGAAGATTTATTCACCCTTGACAGATGTCTGAAAGAATGTGACAGATATATGGAGAATTAAATATGACATTTTACAAGTTTTATATATAAATCATAAAGAAAGAATATAATTATAAATTTTGCTTAAATTTTGAATTTCAGATCTTTTGTTTAAACTCTTATCATTTTTGCTAATACAAACCATTTCCAAAAAAGTCCTTTTAAATTTATTACTTTCACTACATAAAATTTTAATGTTATCAAAATCCATAATATGGTCTTTATCGATTACATGTTCTGCCAAAGCACAAGATGGTTTTTTAATTCTGCAATCACTTTTGTGAGAAATAATGCGATTTGAAAGATTTCTTCCGGTCTCACCAACATATTCAGCTTAACACTGAGTACAACTAATGCTGTATACTAAATTCGTTTTTTCAAATTTGTCTATAGGATATTTAGTTTTAGAATATAAAGATGAAATAGTTTTGATGTTCTTTGTTGCTATTTTTATATTGTCAATAACCTTTAGTGTTTGTATTAATTTAGGTGTTAATGATGGTATAAAAGGTAGTGAATGATAATAGATGTTCTGATTGTTAGATACAATGTTTTGAGATTGAGCAAAAAATGGTGTTAAATTATTTATATTACCAATATTAGAAAAAAAGCATCCTATGTAGCATATCTGGAGGATAAGAGTTTTCAATTAGAATATTTTTTAATAACTGAAGATCTTCCTGTAGATAATCTGGATGAGAAAGTTTTAAAACACGTTCTTTTAATCCTGTTATAAGGTTCATTTTCATCTTATTTGGATGGTGAGAGTAATAGCTTATAAATCTATTACTACATATGGGTTTTCTTGACATTATATACCATTCCTTGACATGAGAATTGTAAGAAATACAGACAATATGTTGAAAACCAGATGGTTCAGAAAACCCATATGTAGTAATAGATTTATAAGCTATTACTCTCACCATCCAAATAAGATGAAAATGAACCTTATAACAGGATTAAAAGAACGTGTTTTAAAACTTTCTCATCCAGATTATCTACAGGAAGATCTTCAGTTATTAAAAAATATTCTAATTGAAAACTCTTATCCTCCAGATATGCTACATAGGATGCTTTTTTCTAATATTGGTAATATAAATAATTTAACACCATTTTTTGCTCAATCTCAAAACATTGTATCTAACAATCAGAACATCTATTATCATTCACTACCTTTTATACCATCATTAACACCTAAATTAATACAAACACTAAAGGTTATTGACAATATAAAAATAGCAACAAAGAACATCAAAACTATTTCATCTTTATATTCTAAAACTAAATATCCTATAGACAAATTTGAAAAAACGAATTTAGTATACAGCATTAGTTGTACTCAGTGTTAAGCTGAATATGTTGGTGAGACCGGAAGAAATCTTTCAAATCGCATTATTTCTCACAAAAGTGATTGCAGAATTAAAAAACCATCTTGTGCTTTGGCAGAACATGTAATCGATAAAGACCATATTATGGATTTTGATAACATTAAAATTTTATGTAGTGAAAGTAATAAATTTAAAAGGACTTTTTTGGAAATGGTTTGTATTAGCAAAAATGATAAGAGTTTAAACAAAAGATCTGAAATTCAAAATTTAAGCAAAATTTATAATTATATTCTTTCTTTATGATTTATATATAAAACTTGTAAAATGTCATATTTAATTCTCCATATATCTGTCACATTCTTTCAGACATCTGTCAAGGGTGAATAAATCTTCTTCTTTTTGTTACTAAACAAAAAAAGAATGTTTAAACGAAGTTTTACTTTTGGCAATATAATTGTCAAAAATAAAAATTTTATGTTGGCATTTATGACATTGAGGCTATTTGTAATTGGTTGCTATTTGAACTTTCAAATTTATTTCAAATTTAATTTATAAATTCAATTATTCTTATATTAAAAAAAATGTTTTCAAAATTATAAAAATTTTTCAGAGAAACATTTGTTAGATAAAAACATTTTTGTATTAAATATTTTGAACATGTAAGCAGTGATTTTTACTTACCAAACTAATTTTTATTTGGTAAGTTAACAAAAATTGTTTTTTCTTTTTAGTTCAACCTTGTAAGTATTTTGTCTTTTTTAGCTCTTGATAATAATTGTAAACACAATTGAAAGCTCGAGAATAAAAAAATAGTTAACCAATAGCCCTATTATTGACTCCAACCCATCCAAAACAGTTATATATATATATATATATATATATATATATATATATATATATATATATATATATATATATATATATATATATATATATATAGATCTAGCGGTTAATGGGGGCTCCGTACTAAAACGGTATTATACTAACTCCAGGCGAATATACATCGTGTATATTATTATCTGGGTAGCGCTTTATGTGGACTCCGACCAACACGTCGGATTAAGTGGACTCCGTAATAGGTTAAAACACTTTTGGGATCCGTATACATTTCTTTGCGTATACAACTAAACTCCTCCGATGTTGCCAATAATTTGATTAGTCGTAGATTTTTAAATTTTACAGCAGGTACGTTTTGGAACTTCAAATTTATTTAAATATCAATCAATTTAGTCATCGAGAAATTTCACAAATAGGTACTCGGTTAATGTAGTTAAATATTTTATGGTGGTTATTTATATTACTTGCTTTAATTATTTTCAAACTTAAAAAAGTATTTATTATAAGCTTGGAAATGGCTAGTTTTCGTTTTATTTATTATTATTTTTTGTTAAAATGAATATGCACTTAAACATTTAGTCTCTAAATGTACTAACATCGAGTAGAGTAGTCGTGTAACAGTTTAAGAAAGTAGAAGCCCTTCGGTAGGATTATAATAAACTACATAAAATTAAAAGAAACTCTGTAAACAGGAGATCTTTGTAATTTTTCAATTCCTGCAATTTATGACGTGCAATATTTGTTTCATAAAGTAGTTAAATTTAAACTATAATAATTTATGGGAAGCGTTTAAAGAAGTAATCGCTAACCTTAATTAGAATACGGCACAATAAGAAGATGAAACTTACTGTATTTTTACTTATTATATTCACAAAAAGAATATCCAAAGTAAAATTTAACACGTTTTTATGGAGTTGTAGTGAAATTTGACTTCTTATTACGATACCGGATCCTGTAAAATTTTAAATACATTAAATCTCCCGTAAATTATTAAACTTATTCTTAGAATAAAATAACAAACTTCTTAGTAATTAGGTACAATATACCGTTCACAATTATGTGATAATGTGTAGGTGTCAAGATTGCACGGTCATGTGCCATAAGGTTTCATCTTTCATATAAACATCGATAGTTTTTAACTTTGGGTGTATTTGATTCCACCGTGCTGTAACCGATCCGACTTGAAAAGTGTTATTTTACATAAAATTAGCACGTTGGCCCTAATAATGACCTATAAATATACATTGTTAAAAATTGTATACATTTATCAATTTAAAACATTCTTTGTCGTCTTCTGATCTTCATCTCCATTCGTTCCTAATTAAGCACATGTTATCCACAGGATACCTCTCTCATTTTTAAATCATTACTCTTTTTGCCTTTTGCCATGGATTTCTTTATTTTGTTTATTCATATCGTTTTTACTCATAACAAATATTGGGTAGATTATTGTATCATTAAACTTTCTCCTTATATGTCCGTATCATATAAGTTGTCTAGTTATTTTAGCGTATATAATGTCGTATGTTAATTCCATTTTGTTTAACAATAAAACAGCAAAACTTCTACAAAATTATTTCTATCTTATCACTACAGCTGTTTCGGAGAGTGCCTTTCTCAAGTCTCAAGTTTCTCGAATCCATCAATCATCCATTGTATTTCTTATACTTTCATTTAAATCCTCTCCAATCAAAGATTTTGAAGTAGCTTTGCTCCATAGTCCATTTTTGTTGCTTTTTGTCACTGTTTCTACTTTCTCTTTATCATTATCAATACGTAGCGCTACAACACTGGGTAGGTCTTCGCTGACTACAACTTATCTCCAAGTTGATCGATTTTCCACGAATCTGCAATCAAATGAAATGTTCATTTTTTGAGATATGATTGGATGTTTTCTCTCCATTGTATACTGACATGCCCAAGTGGCATTCTTCTGTGCTAACTTCCTTCCACACCAGTTCTACAAGTTTGACATTTTGGCGTCTATGCACGTGTCCGATATACCTTAAGGGATTTATTTTCCTGAACAATATCGTTATGCGAGATTTCTTTATTCAGTATGTTTTCTTATTGTATACGGATTTGTAGCGATATGATAATGAGTTCTGAAGCTATTTTCTCGTGGCATTTTAAAGTAATTACTATTTAAATGGGAATAAGCCACAATTAAAGCTTAAAGTTAGTTTATTGACGTTTCAATTTCCACTTCGGAAATCGTTCTCAAAATACAAACATTAGTGAGAATGATTTCCGAAGTGGAAATTGAAACGTCAATAAACTAACTTTAACCTCTAATTGTGGCTTATTCCCATTTAAATAGTAGTTATGATAATGGGGTTAAATAAAAATTTCTGATTATTTTCCTTTCAAATATTCGGAGTGCTTCCTTATTTGTTTTAGTCATTCTCCATGACTCACATCCATGTATTAAAATAGGTCTGAAGTTTGAATTATGCTCTGTATTTCTTTAGTGGCATTATTACTAACCGTGATTAGTGATCTAAGATATTTAAAGTGTTCCATACTTTCGAAATTGTAGTTGTTGACTATAATGTTTTTTCTAAATTGATTGAATTGGTTGATTGGTTTTCTGTTGATTCGCTTGTATTTGGTTTTCATTTCGTTGATTTTAAGTCAAACATTTTTTGTGCTCTCTTCACTTTATTGAAGTTTGTGGACGGAAGAGTTTCTCATTAGAGTTATGAGTTCTATATGATTAGCATATGCTAGGAGTGCTTTGTCCCTTGGGCCGTTAATGGATTACATCTTAAATAGGCGTTATTTCTATTTTAGTAAGCTGTTCATTAATTTTTTGATTATTGGAATCGAGAATCTGTATTTTATTCGACTGTTTTATAACACAAAGTTTCTTGGAGCATATTTTCATCTTTGGTTTCCAGTATCATTATTACAAGGATTTTGCTGGATATGGACATAGTGAACCCGGTGGTATGTACATGATGTTTTCATAACCAACGTTCAAAAATTTTTCTTACTGTAAATTTTTGATTATTTTACTAGGAAATATAGTGTTGTTTAATAATAATAAAGTTCAAGCAACAATTCCTATATGCATTAACTCGGTAATGATAATTCTGCTCCCCGATACCAGGTAGCAGTCCCGAAAACATTAAAACTGCTACACTCATGCTTCTCATTATCCAACAATTAGCCAGTCCAGAACTATACGCCTTATGATGGTACTGATATTGCTGGTGCCCCTCATGAGTGAATAGAATATGCAAGGAAGGTTTTGGCAATTTAATAGGATTTTGTGTGTTAGAATATTATTTTTCCGAGAAAGTGAAGAATATCAATTTGCTATCCGGATTTAATCCATAAATTAAATAATAGAATGCTCTAAAATAATGCTAGTAGCAGCAAAAAAAAGCGGTCTAATAGTCATCATCATCATCATCAATCAGCCCTGAGTTGTGCATTGTTGAACATAGGCCTCCTCTAGACTTTTCCATCTGCTTCTGTTCTGCGCCTCTGGTATCCAATTGGTCACGATTCTTTTGAGGTCGTTGGTCCATCGCTTTGGGGGTCTTCCTCGGCTTCGCTTTTCAGCCCGTGGTCTCCACTCAAGCAATTTTTTTGTCCAACTGTTGTCTTTCATTCTTGCAACATGTCCTGTCCATCTCCTTTTTTGTTTTTTGTAATATGTTCGATAATGTCTTCCACTCCGGTTCTTCTACGAACTTCCTCGTTTCTTATTCTATTGCTTAAGTTTATTCCAAGCATTTATCTCTCCATCTTTGGTTGTGTCCTTCTCAATTTTTCGGCTGATGTTTTTGTGAGAGTTAAGGTTTCTGCTCCGTATGTGAGGACTGGTAGAACGCACTGGTTAAAAGCTTTTCTTTTTAAATGGATCGGTATATTTGATTTAAATACGTCTCTCATTTTTCCGAATGCAGCCCAACCCAGACTTATTCTTTTGAGTAGCTCGCATGTTTGGTTTCGCGTTAACCTTATTTTGTGACCCAAATACACATATTTTTCTACAAGTTCTATGGGCGACTTTTTGATTTCTATTAGCTCATTGGGGACGATATTGGTCATCACATTTGTTTTTCCATAGTTTATTTTTAAACCGACTTTCTGGGTTACTTGCTGTAGTTGTTGTAGCATAACTCTGGCTTCTCGTAAGTTGTCTGTTATGAGAACAATATCATCGGCATATCTGAGATGATTGAATATCTTTCCATCGATTCTAATACCCTTTGATTCCCACTCTAGCCTTTTAAATGCGTACTACATAACTGTTATAAATAGTTTTGGCGACAAGGTATCTCCCTGCCGCACCCTTCTGCCAATTTTTATCTTCTCAGTGCAATGGAGGTTAACGGTTGTTGTCGTATTTGTCGCATGTCGTATATATTTCGAATAATATTTGCATACCTTTGATATATTCTGCATTCTGATAGTGCTTTTAAGATAGCAACTGTTTCGACTGTGTCAAATGCTTTGTGGAAGTCGACAAAGATAAGAGCAAGGGGTCTGTTATATTCGATAGACTTTTCAACTAGAGTTTTAAGGCATTGCAAATGGTCGTTTGTTCCGTGTCCCGCTCGAAATCCTGCCTGTTCTTCTGATTGATAGAAATCGAGTTTTGCTTCTAATCTATTTGTCAGTATTCGAGTAAAGAGCTTGTATAGGTAGTTAAGCAAACTAATTGGCCTATAGTTTGCGAGATCTGCTTTATCCCCTTTTTTGTGGAGGATGATTGTAACCGAATTTTTCCATTTACTTGGAATGTTTTCACTATGCAGACATAGATTAAAAAGTGTTTGGATTCGGGACATTAAAAGTGGACCTCCTAGTTTAATTGTTTCAATGACTACACCATCTTCCCCCGGACCTCTATTATTTTTCATATTTTTGAGGGCATGTTGAATTTCCTCTCGTGATATATCTGGTATATCCTCCGATCTTACATTATGTACCTTTTGTATTGGTTGTTCGATGAGCTCTGGAATAAGTTGACTTTTATATAATGTTTCATAGAAACTTTCCACTATATGTAATATGCTTGGTCTATCTGAGATAATATTTCCATTTTTGTCTTTTAGTTGGAAGATTTCTTTTTTGTCATTTTCTATTTTTCTCCTCAATGCTTTCATGCTTTTGTTGTCTTCTATAGTTTTTATAATTTTCTCGTTGTTGTATTATCTAATATCCCGTCTGATGGCTTTGGAGATTTCTTTATTTATGTTGTTTATATCTTGTGAGTAAACATTTCCTTCACTTCTCAGTATTCTACGATCTTCCATTTTTTGTTTCGTTTCATTACTATTTTTTTGTTCTTTTCCATGTTTAGGGCCAAATTTTTCCTGAGCTTGTGTTAATGTATCTACTATTTCTTCGTTTAGGTTATTTATGTTTTCTCTTGTTGTATTTCTGAGTAAGTTACTGGTGATATATTTTTCAAACTCAAGTTCATTCGTTGGGCGCATCCAAGGTTTGAATTTTTTACTTTTTATCATCTTCAGTCTTTCTTGCTTAATATTGACTTCTACAGTTTCTCGGACCATTCTATGATCGCTTGCAACCGAAAATTGATTTAAGACTGTAACATCTTTGACTATATGTTTTTTGTCAGTGATGATGAAGTCGATCTCATTTTTTGTCTTACCATAGGGGCTCTTCCAAGTCCATCTTCTATGGATCTTCTTATAGAAGAAGCTATTCATTAAATATAGATTGTTTTCTTATAGGGAATTTAAGAGTATTTCGCCCCTTTCGTTTCTACCTGGTGTGCCAAAATTTCCGAGGGCATTTTCAGCTGGGTCAGTGCTTATTCCTATTTTGTCATTAAAGTCGCCACATAGTACCGTAAAATGTTCTTGGTCTTCTGAAACAGCTGTGTACAAGTCATCATAGAACTGTTCTATTTCTTCGTCAGCGTGACTCGATGTTGGTGCATAGACTTGAATGATCTTTATGGAGTAACGGGTGTTTAGTTGTAATTTTGCAAGTATAACTCTTGTGGAAACTGCTTTTACTGATATGATATTCTCAGTTAGTTTTTTATTAATAAAGAGCCCAATGCCTCCATTCACATAGTTTTCTCCGACATGATAGAAAATGTGACCGGATTTTAAAGTGGTTAGGCTTTCTTCTTTCCTTCCGACCTCAGCGACTCCAACAATGTCCCAATTGATTTTATCAAGTTCAGATTCCATTTCTATGAATTTTTCTTCTGATAGCAGGGTTCTTGCATTGAAAGTTGCAATTTTTAGAGATATATATCTGTTAGATGGTTTTCTAAAATATGTCAGAATTTTGCCCCCCCAGAATCCGTGGACTGACTGATAGTCTGACTGATGGTCTAATAGTCACTAATGAGAAAAGCAAATAAATGTTCTTTAACATACAAAAGAGAATATCGAGAGTAGGGCATAACGGAACAATAAAGCCATATAATTTTGAAAGATTGCAGCGTCTTAGATGCCGTAGGTAATGTTGTTACATAAAAAATAAAAGGGAATATTTAGGTAGCTAACTGATGTTTATGTATATATAACCTTCTTTATTAGACCAGGATTGCTAGAAAAGCCATCAGAGGTATTTTCCGACTTACAGAGGTCCGAGTACTAACCAATACCGAACAGAGCTAATTCCAAGATCAAACACATATATAAAGATAGCAACGTCGTACAAGAAACTAAATCTCAGTGCTAAAGTTGCGCTGGCTTTATCCAAAGACTCTATAATAAGTGCATTGCCAAGTTAAATTGGGAGGATGCCCAAGAGAAAAAATGCCTTTAAGACTTCCACAAATGAAGGAGGAGGTAACATATGGTCAGATTTAGGAATAATGAGACCTACAATCAATACTTATCTGTTGTGGAATATCAAATCAATTACATGTAATTAAACGAACTGGGCTTAAAAAAAATATCCAAGGAAAGGCACTTCAGAAATATTGACATAAATTTTAAAAACGTCATTTACCTGGCTGTATTTTCAATAGGAAAGGGAAGACAAAAAGAAGAAAAGGCAATAGAATCTTGTTCCGTTCTGACTATACGATGACGATGATCTTTATATAACATATAAGGAGAAAGAGAGAATAATGTTTATGTTTAATTTAGAACTCTCAGGTTTTCTCCCTTTTGAATTGGGTATGTATATGTATTACCATAGAAAATAAAAGCAAGAGAACTATAATTATAAAACGAAAAGATTACGAAATGTAAAGATTATATAAATCCCTTATATTTACACAGACTGTTTTACAAAAGGTGAACAAATGAGCATAAACGGACAGCTGTTTTACAAACTTAATATTATTAGACGCATTTAGGATCAATTTCACTCAAAATATGATATGCTAAAATACGATACGACACGAAAAAGGCAATGACTTTTACAGCTGATTGCCACATAAATATCAATGTATTGTAGTTGTTGACTTTAATGTTTGTTTTAAATTTATTAAATTTGTCTCTTCTGTTGATTCGCTTGTATTAGGTTTTCATTTCGTTGATTTTAAGTGAAACATTTTTCGTGCACTTTTTTGCGGACCGGAGAGAGTTTCTTATGAGATCCATATCATTAGCATATGCCAAGAGTGCTTTGTACCTTGGCCCGTTAATGGATTACATCTTAAATATGCGTTATTTCTATTTTACTAAGCTGTTTATTGATTTTTTGACTATTTGAATTAAGAATCTGTAGTTTATTCGACTGTTGAATAAAACAGACTTTCTTGGTGCATATTTTTATCTCTGGATTTTTGTTTGCCGTCTCCTTATTACAACGATTTTGCTGGATATCGACATAGGGAACCTGGTGGTATGTACATGATGTTTCCATAACCAACGTTCAAAAATTTGTCTTACTGTAAAGTCATGATGATTTTACTAGAAAATATAGTGTTGTTTAATAATAATAAAGTTCCAGCAACGATTACTATATGCATTAACTTGGTACTAATATCTCTGCTCTCCGCTAACAGATGGCAGTCCCGAAAACATTAAAACTCATGCTTCCCATTTTCCAACGATTAGCCAGTCCAGTACTATACGCCTTATTATGGTACTGATATTGCTGGTGCCCCTCATGAGTGAATAGAATATGCAAGGAAGGTTTTGGCAATTTAATAGGATTTTGTGTGTTAGAATATTATTTTTCCGAGAAAGTGAAGAATATCAATTTGCTATTTTGATTTAATCCATAAATTATTAGACTACTATAAAATAATGATATTAGCATAAAAAAAACGGTCTAATTGTCAGTAATAAAGCATATAAATGTTCTTTAACATACAAAAGAGGTGACGTAGAGTAGGGCATAACGTAACAATAGACCCATATAATTTTAAAGGATTGCAACATTTTAGATATCGTAGATAACGTTGTAACATAAGAAATAAAAGGGAATATTCAGGTAGCTAACTGATGTATATATAACTCTATATATATATAACTACAAAGGTCCGCGTACTAACCAATACCGAACGGAACTAATGCCAAGGCCAAACACATATATAAAGACAACAACGTCGTGTAAGAAGCTAAATCTCAATGCTAAAGTTGCGCTGGCTATATCCAAAGGCTCTATAATAACTACATTGCCAAGTTAAATTGGGAGGATGACCCAAGAGAAAAAATGCCTTTAGGACTTCCACAAATGATGGGGGGAAGGTAACATGAGGTCAGATTTAGGAATAATGAGACTATCTACCGACCCGTCATATTTATCAACACATGCCTGTTCAACTACCTGCTATCCTACCTATAGTCAATACTCATCTGTTGGGGACTATCAAATCAATTACATGTAATCAAACAAACCAGGCTTAAAAAAAGTTATCTCAGGAAAGGCACTTTTAAAACGTTATTTACGTGACTTATTAAAATTTAAATTTTTAATGAAAAGTAAAAGATTAGCCATTTGTTATGGGGTTCAGAGAAGAACCTTCACGATGTTAATTTTTTGAGATATGATTGGAAGTTTTCTCTTCATTGCATACTGAGACGCCCAAGTGGTATTCTTCTGTGCTAACTTCCTTCCATAACAGTTTTACAAGTTTGACATCTTGGCGTCTATGCATGTGTACGATCTACCTTAAGCAATTTATTTGCCTAAACAATATCGTTATAAGAGCTTTCTTTATTAAGTATGTGTTCTTCTTCTATACGGATTTGTAGCGATATGATAATGAGGTTAAAACAATTTTCCTATTATTTTCCTTTCAAATATTCGTAGTTCTTCCTTATCCGTTTTAGTCATTGTCCATGATTAGCATCTATGTATTAAAATAGGTAAAAAGTTTAAATTATGATCTGTATTTCTTTAGTGGCATTATTATTAACCGTGATTATTTATCTAAGATATTTAAAGTGTTCCATATTTACGAAATTGTAGTTGTTAACTTCAATATTTTATCAAGATCTATTAAATTGGTCTCTTCTGTTGATTCGCTTGTATTTCTTCTTAGCTTGACGAATTCTTCTTTTTTCATTCTGTGAACTACTAGTGGGTTCTTTTTACGGAATTTTTTCATCACGTTTAGGTAATCATCAACGGTATATAAACGTTGTTGAAATTTTAGGGCATTTTCAAAATCTCCAAAATCACTACCATTGGGTAAAAGCTATGACTAGGAAAGAAATAGCGTAATGTAATTTTTTCAATGGTAGGATGAGTTTCCAAAATCATTTTTAGAATCAACTATTTTAATGCTGCGGTTTTGGCCGCCACAAGAGTCTGACCACAAAATTACATGTTTTGCAGAAGTAACATTTTCTTCAATGTGTTTCTTAAGACCAATGCCTATGTCCTGGGCTCCCCGACCAGCTTCACCTTCTATCCAAATATAACAATGACCTTTTTTATCCTTGGCGCTATGGATACCAAGGTTGTAAATACATAATTGACGCTTATAATATACAATATTTATTAGAGTTCTCGAAAGGGGAAGAGTTTTTCTTTAAATCAAAACAAAAGGTTTCCACTTCTGGTTGATCGTTGCTTATCTTCATGTCTAGCTTTCTTTCTTCTAAGTGCACATTTTTTCTTTTTTTAACGCTTAATTGTTCGTTATCTGCGCAATTTTTAATTTCTAATTCGAAACAATCACATCTACTACAAGTATCTTTTCTCAACTTTTTTCTTTGAAGATTAAATCGTGTTAAAAACATTTTTTTGTAAAACGAAAATTTAACAAGGTCATTGTCTGCTTCTTCAATATACAATTCATACATTTTACTTAATGTTATGTCTTTTGTTAAGTATTCTCTTTCTGTGTTAGCTCTTCTGTAATGTGACTATTATAGAAAAATTTAAGCAATAACTGCCACTACTTCTTAACCTAAACGCCTCAACAAGTTGCCAACGTCACCATTGTTAACCACGTTTATGTACATATGTTGCCAAATATTCGATTTACAATCATTAAAACGCTCGCAAGAGGCGCTTGGTCCAAAACTAATACACAAAAATTAGTCGCTTGCTCTAGTTATGCAAAATTCAAAATCCAAAATAAAAAGAAAGGTACTTAATCTTTTTAAATATATCTGGTTATCCGTTACTAACAGGTTAATGGGATTTATTACGTAGATAGTTTATGCCTTTTTCTATCTTCTTCTTTAAGTTCCATCTTCTATCGAAGGTTGGAAATCATCATGGCTATACGGACTCTGTTGACTGCCGCTCTATAAAGTTCTACACTACTGCATTCAAACCATTCATTTAAGTTTTTAAGCCAGAATATTCTTCGTCTTCCCACATTTCGCTTTCCTCGGATTTTGCCTTGCATAATAAGTTGTAATAATGCGTATGTTTGCCCTCTCATCACATGTCCTAAGTACTCAAGTTTTCGTCTTTTGATAGTTAATAATATTTCCGCCCCATTTCCTATCATTCTAGTTACTTCCACGTTTGACATTTTTTGAATCCATGATATTCGTAAAATTCTTCTGTAACACCAAAATTCAAAGGCGGCCAACTTATTCAGATGGACTTGTTTTAGTGTTCACGCTTCCAAGCCATTAAGAAAAGTAGGGAACACGTAATATCGAAGCATTCTCAGGCTCTAACTTTATATCCCGAAAACAAAGAAACTTTTAAAGTTTAAAAAATAATGCACGTGCTATTTCAATGCGTGTCCTAATTTCTTTTGTTTGGTCTACATCTGATGTTATCCTGTTGTTCCTCTTTTCCACCAGAAAGCGCCATAATCCACAATTTAAGAAATTGGGGCTGGGTCTAGTGATGCATAACGCCGTTCATATAGCAATTTGTTGTCACATGTTTATAGTTTTTCAAAAAATGAACTCCGATTTAAAGATTAAAACGTAAAACAAAATATAAAAACCTATTGAACCTTATTCAGAAAATTTCAGAAAAGAATAACTTTTGTGAAAGATTGTGGGACACAGTCATATTTTAAGATAAAAACTTCAATTCAGAGAATGGACATTCTTAATAAATGTATAATCTAATATGGAAGCATGTTTATGTTTTACAGACTTAGAAAGCACTGAGCACACAAGTATTTATTTTTTTATGTACTAGGTCGTAAAATAAGTATACTCAAAACAAATAAATATTATCTACCAAGTATTCTACTCCACTTTAATATCAATGCATCAGATATATTATAAAGATTTCGTCGTAGTTGTAAATTAATAGGAGATAAAGCCAAATGTAGAGCATATAGTGAAATCTGAATATCTTAGAATAACTATATCGAGCGGGAACATTATTGATGAGCAAAAGGAAGACCCATCGCTGAGAAAGTGACAAAGCAATTGGCAAAAGCAAAGGGTACTTTGTACTAAAGTACCCATACTCTAAAGCATAAGCAGGTCTTTTCGTACTCTTTTAGTAAGTGATAGATTCGACCGTTACTTGATGGAAATTCATTTTATCTAACAATTAAACAGGTATGCGTTTACACGTCATATGTTGTAACTGAATAAGGTGAGGAGGGGATAACTGTTTGTCTCAAGTTGGTCATTCAGAATTATGTCTGTATTTTTTAATTTGCTAATTTCCATAGATTCTAATATTCATGGAATCTACAGATAGCTTAAGGCCTTTATTATAAATACACTTTTTTAGTAATAAAAATATATAAATAGAACCTAGAATACGCCTGTAAAAGTATGTAACCTTTGATCTCTGGGATAAACCCATCTCCTGAACAATGGTGCCGATATATGTAGGTAAAATTTTCTACACCTATTTTAACCTGTTTATTTCCTCATTATCAACATATATGAGTTGTAACCGATACCACAAACTCATTTACTTATAGACACTATATATTGACTATAGTTATTACTATACAAATCTGACTCGAAATATCGTCTTAAAATAACAGTAACAGCAAAGTGAAAGATTAGTCATTTTTTATGAAGTTTAAAGTAGAAGCGTTCACGAAAATTGAAGTACTAATAAGACCACCGCAATCGGGCGTACCCTGGGTAATGAATAATTAAGTAATCGTTAATTCTTAAATCACCCGTTCAATATGTTTTTTGTTAAATCGGTGCTTTTTAGGACCAACTATTCTAATTATGTGTATAAATATTAAGAATATATCTAGAGATAAAGACACTCCACTTTACATAAAAACTTATGAGAGAAAACAAAACCAGTCAGCTGAGAGAACCTTTTAACGATGTTAAGCTTGGATCCGCTATCCACGTATATAATGAACAATATTACGGCTCCTGGCTGAGGATCTGAGCACAAAACTATAAAATTTGAACTAAAAATACAACAATGGCTAATATCCAAAGTCTTTAGACAAGCAAAGCAAAGACAAAGTTGTTGCCTTGCTTAAACCTGGCAAAAACTCCAACGACCACAAAAGCTATCGGCCAATATATCTATTTATTTTGTCAGCTATACAGAATACTTCTGTACATGATCCTTAATATAAACCGATAATAGAAGAAAAACTCAAATTAAAAGACAAAAGTGGCTATATATGACAGGTTAGATCATATATGTCACAAATACTAAATCTTGCCCAACACAGCGAAGAGAAGTACGAAAAATATCAGGTATGAGGAGTGGTATTTGTTAATCTAAATGCCGTTTATAAATAGTTATTTAAATAACTTATAAAATATTTAGTTATAAATTAGTCAGCCAAATTCAGGGAATATTAAGACTCACATCCATACATAAGCTCTACAATATCGTAGCTATCAATCCACCTAATATCCGAAGATAAGTAGCTACAGAGCAAAAAAAACAAAGTTTAGATTCGTGACATCCACTCTACGAATACCAGCCTATTTTATGACTAGAATCAAGGAAAAACTGGCTATATCAACACATCTGCAAGATATACAAACAAAAATAAGCTGCTCCTCTCCATCTGATCCCTCGAACGGAACTTCCTTATGGTAGTTATCTTCCTTAAATCTGCCAGGAGGACTCTTGCCTGCAAACACCGGTTAACTTATGTGCATGTGGGGTGGTACAAGACTTATCACACTTTCTTAGTTAACTTTACCGTTCAAATCGCTCTTTTTGAAGGGACAAGGTTTATTTATGTGAACTGAACATGTAAAGTACAGTCAGTAAGCTATTACTTATAAAGATTATTGCAAATTTGACACTAACTCCACTTATATTGATTACATATTACTCCTAAATACGAGATAAAACATTCAGAAATATGTAATATTGGTGAAGTGGTATAATTCATGTTAGAAAAATTAATCATTCTTCCCTTTTTTGTGCACTACTACCCATTTTAACAAAAAAATATCTATTTTAGCACTTAAATATTTATTTTGAGATAACCTTCTATCCAGAATTAAAAAATAGAATAATAAGAAATAGAATCCAGAAAAAAATAAAATAATAAAATAGAAGAAATAAAATAATAAAAAAGCTGTATATAAGATATCATGAAACAATAAAAGAAGTTCTTATTAACCGGATTCTTAAATAAAACGTATAAAGACATACTCACGTTAACAAAATACATTAGGAAATTTTCGCATATGAAAAAACACATCCAACTTGGTAATGAAATCCTTTTGTATCTATAAATCTATTTTTAGAAAAGCACGTACCTACCAAAAACAGGTATTTGGTAGTACACATATCTGTTACATACTGTAATGCGTATGAATGATAACAAAAGTAAGGAGTCTATATGAACCGTTTAGAATATACGCTGGAAATAAACGGCTTAATCCCATAGTTGCCAAACTATCAGAGCTTACTTAAACCGATATACGTATGGTTCCAATATACACGGAACAAGATCTGAACGACCCCTATAATATATACACGTGAACTAAGCGATATACATTCATGATACAGGGGTACTTAGGGGCTCCACAAAATTTTTAAAAATTGTGAAACTATACATGTTGACGAATCGACAGAGCCAATATTATGGAATGGTCAAGTGAGCTCCGTATATCGGTGGCCACTTGACCACGGAGCTCACTTGAACCTGAATATTAACATGGGCGGAGTCCACTTTATGCCGTAGATATATATATATATATATATATATATATATATATGATGAGTATATATGTCATATTCCAGTGTTTTTCTAAAATTTGTCTTAGGATTGCAATCTAATGAATTATCGATTTACCACCTCTGAAACCAACCTGTATGTTCCTACTATTTGTTCTGCATATAGTGCCATACGGTGGCATAGTAATGATTGGTGAGCATTTAAAGATATCTCCTTTTTTATTTATGGTGCAAATTATTATAATATTACAACCACTGGGGAGAGATTTTGTGTCCATATTGCTTTTATGAGCTGCTGTAGTGAAAATATGGTTTCATAGCTACCTTCTTTATAAAGTTTCGCTGGGAGATAATATATTCCGGTTTATTTACTTCTGTCTAGTTTTTAACTGCATCTTTAAATTTAAGAATCGTTGGTGGTTCGTCTTCCGCTTACCTGATCTCTTGTCTTCTAGGTTTTCTTCCTCCTCCTTTATATTAAGTGCCTGATTAAAGTATTTTACTTATCTATTTAATACATATTTCCTTGTTGTTAATAGGTCACTATTCTGACTTCTGCATTGACTTGTGATGGCCTCGAATGCTTTTCTATTGATGTTAACGTTCTTATAGAATGCTTTAAATTCTTTCTTTCTATGGAGGTTTTCTATATATTTTCTAGGAGGAGGTTTCTAAGGTTTCGTAACATATGCTTTTTGACAGAAAGAGTTTGTTGGTCTTTAGCCCAATCCCCACCCTGGAGAGCCAGAGACTCTTCTGTTAGGGTTGCCATATGTCCAATATCAAATCTTTAGAATTCATATCCGAAATTGGACAGTATAATTTTATCACCCAGTAGACCGAATGAATCTATTTGTTATTAAATACACACACGTAGTTAATTAGGTTACATACACATTTGGTCAATTATCAATAATATGATTTGTACATCAGTCAAAAGTGCTGACAAAGTTAAACTATTTACATAAATTAAATACACATGTCACGCGAGGTCCGCGAAAATATTGACCCAATTAAAGTTTATATAAAACTAAGATCTCTTGCCTAGAGAGGCATTCAATCAATATTCACTCAACTAACTTGATAGTCTTCAACGATCAACTTCATCAGTCTCTACTCAAAGTAATCCCGGGTCTACACCCATAGTGTACGTCTCTACAATAAACTCTGTTACTATTATTTGGTGTTTCCATTACAACTGAACGAACATCTTCACTGAGCCAACGAAGGGGATTTGTTCATGGTCCTATCGAGAAACAGAATACTTCAAGGAAGTTTGAGAGAGCCTATACAGTCCACGCCAGCAACACCCTCAGTAGCAGAGAGAGACCACTAGACCCGGGAGAACGAGAGCCATACCAAAACCGAGAGCCACACTAGAGCCGAGAGCAGTACCAAAGCCGAGAGCCACACTAGAGCCGAGAGCAGTACCAAAGCCGAGAGCCATACTAGAGCCGAGAGCAGTACCAAAGCCGAGAGCCACACTAGAGCCGAGAGCAGTACCAAAGCCGAGAGCCACACTAGAGCCGAGAGCAGTACCAAAGCCGAGAGCCACACTAGAGCCGAGAGCAGTACCAAAGCCGAGAGCCACACTAGAGCCGAGAGCAGTACCAAAGCCGAGAGCCATACTAGAGCCGAGAGCAGTACCAAAGCCGAGAGCCACACTAGAGCCGAGAGCAGTACCAAAGCCGAGAGCCATACTAGAGCCGAGGCAGTACCAAAGCCGAGAGCCATACTAGAGCCGAGAGCAGTACCAAAGCCGAGAGCCATACTAGTGCCGAGAGCAGTACCAAAGCCGAGAGCCATACTAGAGCCGCAGAGCAGCCAAAGGACAGGACCGATTGCAGAACCCACCAGAAGCGAGGGATCCTCAACGTCTAAGAACACAAAAAACCGTAAGTTTTTGAATAATTACAAAATCTTCCAACTTTTACAATCTTACAATTTAACAAGTTTTTTTTTATTACAATTTAACAATTTAGAACAACAATCTCCACTCTATCAATCGTATAATAATGTACTTTAGAATGTATACCATTTAAATAATACAGAGAATTGATAAAACAAAAAATAAACGTCATTCACAACTATAACTTACTAAACAGTAATTTTGTATGACAATTTGAAAAAAGAAACGTTCATACATATAGCTTGCTTGTAATTCAATTAAATACTTTATTTCGAAAAATTAAAATAATTACGTAGCAAATAATTTCATTTATTTTGATAACAATATATATATGTATATATATCATTATAAGAGTGTGTGGATTACATCTTGACCTACCTCAGTACAAAGAATAGCACAGCAGGCAAGGTCAAACTCATATTTCGCTAAATTGCACATTCCGATAGAAAAGAAAGTGTTATAGTACAGGTATACTTATTTAATAAATAACGTACATTTCGTATTGTCTAATATATTTACCGCTGAATGTAAAAATTTATAAGAATAATCATGGAAAGCATATACGTTAAGCAAGCGGAATTAGGAACAGAAATAACGAAACTCGTTTCAAATACAAAAAAGGATTCCCAATCTCGGAAAAATCAACAATACATCCGGGATAGACAGGAAAAATTAGAAGAATATTGGGCAAAATTTTTAAATAACCACGAAAAGCTGCTAGAAGGGGGTATAACGAAAGAAAAATATTTTGAAACAAAATACTATGATCAGGTATTTAAGATATACATTGAGGGGAAAACCCTGTTGGAAGAATATGGAAGGGTGCTGAAAAGAGGAAAAGCACCGAAAGTAAAGGAGATACAGATAAGAAAACAAAGAATCGAGGAATTATTACGGCCAGAAAATGAACAAGACTTGCAGGAGGATGAAGAATTGCAGTCAGAGTTAAGAGAATACATGGAAAAGGTGAATACACTAATGATTGAAGCAGCAGTAAATGAGGAACTAGACGCTACAGATAATGGAGAAGTAGAGAGAATAAATCATCTAAAGAGGAAAGTCAGGGGAGTTTTAAAGAAAATAAGGCCAGGAATGCAACGGCCAGAAAGCACACAGAGGAGGGACGGTGTGACATTGCCGCAGGTAAAAATCCCTGTGTATGAAGGCAGATATGAAACGTGGAGAACTTTCCACGATCTGTTTACTAAAGTAATACATGAAAACGACCAGTTATCAAACGCAGAAAAAATGCAGTACCTAAAAACTCAAGTAAGAGGGGAAGCCAACAGAATGATACAACACTTAAACATATCCGAGACCAACTACGAAGTGGCCTGGAACATGCTAAAAGATAGGTATGAGAACCCAAGGATGATATTGTTTAAATTAATAGACAGGATGCTACTAGCGCAGGAAGTAAAGGAATCTTCTGCTAGAGCATTGAAATCACTACATGACACCTTCCACGAAAGTCTGGAAGCCATAGGAGGGTTAGGAACAGACACGGAAGCGTGGAGCCCATTGATAGCCCGAATTATCATAACGAAATGGGACAATGAAACTAGGAGGCTGTACGAAAACCACATTGGAGACAGTAGAGAGATACCGACGTACAAATCGACACAAACATTCTTACAGCGAAGATTTCAGACACTGGAACTGCTGGAGTCAGAAAAAAGACAAGAGAAGCAAGGAGGATCTCTTAGGAAACCAAGAACACATTGCGTGATATGCAACGGAGATCACGGAGTACCGAACTGCAGAGAATTTCAGGAACTCAATGTAAGAGACCGGAACAGGATGATAAAAGAAAAAGGATTGTGTACAAACTGCCTAGCACATAAAAAAGAAAAACAATGTAATTCACAATATAGGTGCAGACACTGTGGCGGAGACCACCACCATATGTTGCATTATGAAAAAGGAAACACAAGCAACAAAAGAAACTCCAATGGAACGAAAGGAGAACAAACACAAGAAAGAAATGGAAGAGATTCAAACAATAGAAGAAACGGGTACCAAGCTGATAGGTACAGAGGAGGAAATAATAATCCATACAACGCCAGAGAACAAAATAACGGAAGGCGAGAAAATACACAAGATACCAATGGGCCTAGGAATAGCAACGACCAACAAAGAGGGCAGAATTCAGTAAACTGTGCAAGCCATAAGGAAGGTAAAGCATTACTAGCGACAGCTGTGGTACGCATAAGAGATGCGAAAGGAGATTCACACATAATGAGAGCACTAATCGACCAAGGGTCACAATGCGCATTTATAACGGAACAAGCTGCGACGACGCTAGGAACAACAAGGAAGCCCATACAGGCGACCATATCCGGGATAGGTCTTCAGGAGAAAAAACAGCCAACTAGAGTATGAAACTTATAATCGAAACTCATTACGAAAGTGACTTCGAGATGAAAATAGAAGCACTAGTACTACCGAAGATAACAAGGAATTTACCGGAACAGGATATAATTCTACCGGACTATAACGAGAAAAATGCAATACTGGCAGATCGAAGATATTACAAGGTAGGGAAGATAGACTTACTACTAGGAGTAAAAGAATACAGTTACATATTGACAGAAGGGATGCACAGAATAAGTAATGGACTCCTGAGTCAAAACACCAAACTAGGATGGATAGTTTCGGGAATAGCACGAGAAAGGGAGAATATAAAAGCAGAAGTATGCTGTATGATATCAAGACAAGAAATGAACATACAAATAAAGAACTTCTGGGAATTAGAAGAAGTAAATCAGGACACAAGTTTCTCAGTGGAAGAACAAGAATGTGAAGAACTGTATCGACAGACTGTAAAAAGGAATGAAGAAGGGAGATACGAAGTAAAAATTCCGTTTAGGGAAGACGTCGCAAAGTTAGGAGAATCTAAACAGCAAGCATTCGCCAGATTGATGCAACTAGAAAGGAAGTTTGCAAAAGACAAACAGTTAGAAGCGAATTACAGACAATTCATGGAAGATTATAAAAACCAAGGTCATATGGTAATAGCAGAAAACCAGGGAGATGGGTACTACTTACCTCATCATCCAGTGAGAAAAGAGGACAGTACTACAACGAAAATAAGAGCCGTGTTTGATGCATCAAGCAAAAGCTCATCGGCAGTAAGCCTGAATGATATTATGCACACAGGGCCGAAATTACAACAAGATTTGACAAATATACTATTACGATGGAGATCCAATAAAGTAGCATACTCAGCGGATCTGGAAAAAATGTTTAGACAAATCAGAATGGCAGAAGAAGACCAAAAATATCAAAAAATTTTGTGGAGAAAGGACACAAAGGACCACATACAAGAGTATAACTTAACGACGGTGACATACGGCACGGCCGCAGCACCCTTTTTAGCGTTAAGAACAATACAACAATTACAAGAAGACGAAGGAGCGAGGTTCCCGTTGGCATCGAAAATTGTAAAAGAAAACATGTATGTAGACGATATACTAGGAGGAGCTGAGACAGTGCAGGAAGCAGAAACAGCCCAAAAGGAATTAATACAACTGTTCAGAAAAGGAGGTTTCATTCTTAGAAAATGGTTGAGCAACGAAGAAAAAATAATGGAGAACGTACCGGAGGATATGAGGAACGTAGACTCCAAGGCATTCAAACAAGAAGAAGTACGGAAAACGTTAGGAATACACTGGTCACCTAAAGAGGATATAATCACATTCAAAATAGGGATAACGACGGCAAAGAAAATAACGAAAAGACACGTACTGTCAGAAGTAGCAAAACTATACGACCCACTGGGATGGATAGCACCTGTAGTAATTCAGGCGAAAATGTTCATACAGGAATTATGGGAGCAAAAGACCAGTTGGGATAAAGAATTAACTAGCAACCAACAAAGCAGGTGGAATACATACCAGGCGCAATTAGTAAATCTGGAGAAAATAACATTGCCCAGGTGGAACAACTTAAGCAAGATAAACAGAGTAGAACTACATGGATTTGCAGATGCGTCTATGAAAGGATATGGAGCGGTAATCTACTCAAGGGTATTAGGCCCAGAAATTAAAACGAATCTAATGATAGCAAAATCGAAAGTCGCACCATTGAAAGGGAAAACGACGTTACCGAGGCTCGAGCTGTGTGCCGCGGTACTACTAGCAAATTTAATGAAGAAAACCCTACAAGCATTGAACAGGGAAAACATTGAGGTATATGCATGGTCGGACTCAACGATAACCCTGGCTTGGATAAAGGGATCATCAAAAAGGTGGAAAATGTTCGTCGCCAACAGAGTAGAGGAAATAAGAGGCGTTATAGGACCGAAAAATTGGCATAAGGTAGATACAAAGGAAAATCCAGCGGACATCCTCTCATGTGGAAGTACCGCATCAGAATTATTAGAAGCAGAGCTATGGTGGAAGGGACCAACTTGGCTGACTAGTAACAAAACTTTAACGCAGGAATCAGAAGAAATACCAGAGACAAATGAGGAGGAAGTCAAAACGAAAATAACGGTGCACACGACAACGATAAAGGAGGACATATGCGAGAGATTCTCAAATTTAGAAAGAATGAGAAGAGTACTTTCATATTGTAGGAGATTTGCAGACAAATGCAGAAAAAAGAAAGACAATGGACAAAGTCAGCTTACAGTCCAAGAATTAGAGGAAACGCTATTAAAGGTGATAAAGCACACACAGCACGCCTACTTCAAACAAGAAATAAATAAGCTGGAGAAGAAACAGCAATTAGACAAGAAAAATAAATTAGCGTTATTGGTACCATTCCTGGATAGACAAGGAATTCTAAGAGTCACCGGAAGACTGAGACACACGAATCTAAAGTACGGAGAAAAACATCCGATAATTTTGCCAAAGGATAGTGCATTAACAAAGTTACTTATAACAGATAGTCACGCAAGAAATCTACATAGCGGATTACAACAAACACTACAGTACATAAAAAGGAAATACTGGATAATCAACGGCAGAAGAACCGTGAAAGATCATCTAGCAAAATGTTTAAGGTGCAGGAGGTATAAAAGCCAAGCAGCACAACAATTAATGGGAGATCTACCGAAAGACAGAGTGAACCCGAGTCATCCCTTTACTAACACAGGGATAGATTATGCCGGGCCAATAAAAATAAGTACCACGAGAGGCAGAGGACAGAGGAGCTATAAGGGCTACATCTCAGTATTTGTGTGTCTGTCAACGAAGGCAGTACACCTTGAGGTAGTAAGCGATATGTCTACGGATGCATTCATCGCAGCGTTCAAAAGATTTACGGCACGCAGAGGACAGTGCAACAACGTATACAGCGATAACGGAACCACATTCGTAGGAACAGCAAATTTGTTGAAGAAAGAAAATCAAAAAATAGATGACGAGATAAAACAAGGATTACTGGCACTAGGTACCCAGTGGCATGTAATACCTGCATATGCACCACATTTCGGAGGATTATGGGAGAGCGCAGTGCGAATAATGAAATATCACTTGAAAAGAATCATCGGGGAAACAGTTCTAACATATGAAGAATTGAGTACGGTGCTGGCACAAATAGAAGCATGTATGAACTCGAGACCATTATGTGGGTCATCAGAAGACCCTGAAGGGAAAATAGCCCTGACACCAGCTCACTTCCTTATAGGGAGAGAAATTATATCACCAAATCGGGAAGAAGAGCTTACGACTTATTTGAAGATGCCGACGAGGTGGAGATTAGTGGAGAAAATAAAAAGAGACTTCTGGAAAATTTGGAAACAGGAATACCTGCACCAATTACAACCGAGAAATAGATGGCATAAGGCGCACCCTAATATAAAAGAAGAAGAAATAGTTATAATTAAAGAAGAGGATACACCTCCAGGCAGATGGCCATTAGCAAGGGTAACAGAAACACACCCTGGAGCGGAGGGATTAACCAGAGTAGTAACAGTGAGAAAGGCAAACGGGAAACTGACTAAAAGACCCATACATAAGCTAATACGACTGGAAGAAGAGAAACAGGAAAAGCCGAAGAAGGCAGCAGCACTAAGATGGAAGAAAATACTAGTAGCTATAATGTTTTTAACGATGTTAAAACCCATAAAGGCAGAACCGTATAAAATATATAATCCGGTACCAGGATTTTTCACAGAAGACCTTGGAGAGGTCGTCATAGACCGGGGAACATTTCGAATAAAGGTGTTACTCGAAAAAGGAAGAATTCGAACAGAGCACCAACTAATAGGAAATATGATACAAGGCGTACGAGAACTGTGTCATGAGATAAAAATCGTGAATTGTAAGGATATAATAGAGAAGTTAGAGGAAGGACAAAGAAAGGCGGAGTCAGTAAGCGAGGGGTTGACAGTAGAAATAAAAGGAAGGGAAAGAAGAGGAATATTAGGAACAATATTAACCTCAGTATTTGGAGTCAATGACGAAGCCTACAGTAACATTGAAGCATTAGATAATAACCAAAAGGAGCTAATAAAGGGATCACAGCACCAGGCGAAGATAATGTTAGAAACAATAACATCAATCAATCACACAGAGAACAGGATAAACGAGCAAATGAACAAGTTTAACAAAGCACTAATCACAGGTCTACAAGAAATATCTAAAGGACTTAACGAAGCAGAAGACAAAGCACAAAAACTAGAAACCGAATATAGCACGTTACGAATACAAACGATAGCATTACAAGTTATGGACTTCATAAACGAATATACTCAATTTTACTAGGGAATATTAAACCTTCACTATAACCACGGACACTTCATTGATATAGTAAAACCGGGTGAAATAACCAAATTAATAGGGACAGCAGGGCAGATACTGCCTCAAGGGGTCGAAATACGACGACAACCCATTATAGAAACAGAAGTCAGTCATGACGACAGATATATAACAGTCATCGGATACTTCATAGTGACAGGGAAAAATAAGTACAGCATGCTCAAAGTCACGGCCATACCACTTAACGTTGAGGGGTCGGTGTTGCGCACATTTGTCGCCCCAAGGAATCTACGACCAGTAGATTCCTTGGGACACACTGCACTACTTCGAATTGACCGCGGAAGATAGAGAAAGATGCTTACTGTTGACAAAGGCGCAGATAGCGTGCTCACCAACGGCTATAAGAAACATGGATACCCAACCAAACTGCATACTTGAAGAAATTTATGAGCGATCTAAGAATAGCACATGTCCAGTGGTAGCCAGGACAATACAGACAGCTCAATGGAGTAAGATGGGTACTCCCAACCTCTGGCTAGTTATCACGCCAGTCACGATACACATATCCATTATTTGCGATGGAAATCGGAACGAAAGAGTACTGGAACGAGTCACATTCCTGAAGCTTTCACCCAAATGTATCGCCCAAACGAAAAATATTACATTACTCCCCACTAGCAGTGGGGTGGACAGAGCAGTGACGAGTTACCTGAAGTCGCCAATCACTCCCGTGGCCCAACTGGTGGCGAGGACACTCCGCAAGTTTAACACGCCTCTAAACACCTACCTTGACATACCAGGAGGAGAGCTACGTCATGTGTTACTTGAGGAGGAGAGTCTGGAACAAGAAATGATGCATACGCAGTGGCGATCGATTCACGAATCTAATTGGCATTATTTTGTGGCCACCGGGATCATTACTATAATGGTAATAATTGGGATACTCACGTTATGGAAGTACCGCCCTGTTGCACGACTATGTCGTTCAGGGAATCCACAAACTCAGACTAACGAACAGGAAGTACCTGTATTAGTTAGTAATCGGCACAACAATGTACCGTCGACTTCCCAAGTTGACATCCCACTTTCCACATTTTCATCCAATTGCCCTAATTTTAATCTAGAGATAGAGTCGGACATTGATAGCTAGGGTACGGTTGGAAGATTGTTGATTATTCTTAAACTATTTATAATTTATCATGTTTGAATTTTACTATGTTATGTAATACTTATTTGTAAACTTTGAGTATTGACACTTGGGCCAGATTGCCCGATTCCGCAGTATGTCCAATATCAAATCTTTAGAATTCATATCCGAAATTGGACAGTATAATTTTATCACCCAGTAGACCGAATGAATCTATTTGTTATTAAATACACACACGTAGTTAATTAGGTTACATACACATTTGGTCAATTATCAATAATATAATTTGTACATCAGTCAAAAGTGCTGACAAAGTTAAACTATTTACATAAATTAAATACACATGTCACGCGAGGTCCGCGAAAATATTGACCCAATTAAAGTTTATATAAAACTAAGATCTCTTGCCTAGAGAGGCATTCAATCAATATTCACTCAACTAACTTGATAGTCTTCAACGATCAACTTCATCAGTCTCTACTCAAAGTAATCCCGGGTCTACACCCATAGTGTACGTCTCTACAATAAACTCTGCTACCATTATTTGGTGTTTCCATTACAACTGAACGAACATCTTCACTGAGTCAACGAAGGGAATTTGTTCACCATACCTAAATCTGTTTTGGTTCTCAGGTAGTTTTTTTATTTCCCACCGACCCGTTGATCCTAAGACTAGTTCATACGTTCCCCTATCCATCTCCTGGAGACATGTCCGATGGAAGACAGATAACTGCACGTGGAGTTCATATAATAAAGTCACTCGAAATACAGCCTTACGTACAAGTGAAATAATAGTGCTCTATCTCTATTCTACTTAAAATACCAGAATTGAATATTTTAAAGTACCTACGCAAGACACAGGGGTCGGCATAAGTCAGGCAACAAATTTGCAATAAGGGAAAAAATACAGCGTCAAAATGAATTTATTCAAAGAAATTACAAAAGGGATTCGAAAAAGAGTTAATGTAAGTCTTCAAATTGATGCAAATTTTGATCAATGCATTTACTGCAATATTCTGCAAATTTCTTAACGGAGAGGCAGGTCCGGCGAAGCAAGTCAAGCTGTCCGCGAAGATGTTCAAATTCTTCTTTAATTGCAGTTCGGAGGTCTGGAAGCATAGGTGGTCCTCTTGCAAGAACGCGATCCTTGAGAAAACCTCACAGGAAGAAATCACAAGGTGTCAGGTCACATGATCGTGCGGGCCACTCAACGATTCCTCGTCTGCTTATCCATTCTCCAAAATGAACATTCAAGGTACTCCCGCACACATGACGTGTTTTCATTCTGAAAACACGTCTACTCGACGACCACATGCTATTATGACATCGACACAACTGTCTCAAGCACGAATATACTTCGTTTCAATCTTTTTAGACAGCGTTGCTAGACTTGTGAGGCTTGCCGGACTTATGGTCGATTTTTCAAAAGCATTGACTAACTTATGTCGACCCTCGTATATCTGTTGTACGTATATTTTTTGAAATTCATTGGAAAACTAAATACATTATCGAAAATTATAAACTAAAAAAGTGAATAAAATAACAATTAAATTTATGTAAAAATATTTTTTTTTAATTTTGAATAAGGTTTTTTTGCAATTAAATTTCGATATAATTTAAAGGTTAAAAATATGCGTACACAACTATGTGCAGACAATGGGTACAAGAAAAATTAAAATAACATATAAATCCACTCTTCAATTAGATAACGTTTCGTATATGGTTCCCACGTTTTATCAATTTAAATGAGTGGCCATGCCATTATAAGGTAATAAATAAAAAACATTGTTAAAACAATATAAAAAAGTTTGCAAGGCATTAAGAAAATTATAAATATAAGTTTAGATGTAGTAAGTTCCCCTTAAACCATCTAAGATATGCAGATGACGTAGTACTAATAGCCGACAGCTGGAAAGAACTGAAGACGATGATCGATGAGCTTCATACGGAATCCATAAAAAAAGGACTGAAAATGAATCTGAGTAAAACTAAGCTAATGTCGAATAAAGATGATCAACCGACGATAACCATCCAAGGAACAAAAGTGGAACATGTAGAAGAATACATATATCTGGGTCAGAATATCAAAGTAAACAAAGAAAACCAAACTACCGAAATAAGCAGACGAGTAAGAATGGGATGGGCCGCATATGGAAAACTCTCATACATACTGAAAGACAAAAAGATACCCCAAAACCTTCGATCCACAGTGTTCGATTCTTGTATCCTTCCCGTTCTCACTTACGGAGCTCAAACCTGGACATTCACAAAAAAGAACATGGACAAGATTCGAAAAACTCAGCGAGCCATGGAACGACAGATGCTTGGTATCTCACTAATAGATCGGCAAACGAACGAAGCAATCAAGGAACAAAACAAAAATAAAGGACGCCGCGAAACAAGCAGCTAAATTAAAATGGAAATGGGCTGGACACAACGAACGTCTCGAAGATGGTAAATGGAACAAAGAAGTCGGAAACTGGCGACCGTACGATGCGAAGAGACCAAGAGGAAGACCTCAAATGCGCTGGAGCGACGATATCAAAAGAGTCGCAGGACCAATGTGGAAACGCCTAGCACACAACAGGGATGAATGGCGAGAAATGGGAGAGGCCTTTATTCGACAATTCGGATAGAAAAAGGGCTAAAAAAAAAAAAAAAAGTTCCCCGGAGTTCTATGGACAAATGAGTATTTCTTTGAACTCTTATAGGAAACTATTGTTGACGTTAAAATTGTTAAAACAGGCAAAAATGAATTTTCTAATGCCCAATTAAAATGTTTATTAACGTTGCACCAGGGCCGGTTCTAGTGTTTTGAGCGCCCCGGGCAATACAAAATTCGGCGCCCTTTCATACAAGAATATAAAAATTTAATGCAAATTAAAAAAATAGTAAGGAAAGGCAAAACATCAAAATTACGGAATAACAAACTGTGTAAAAATTTATTTATTTGAAAAATAAGACAAAAGTAATTTACTTACAGGTGATGCAAGATACGGAATGGCATAACGAGCTTATTTGAAGTTCGAGCGACGAAGGAGTTAAACCACCGAAAGCCCGAGCACGGTCTGACTTTACACATATTTTACCGGGTATTACAGCTACTTAGGTTTTAACTCTGCCGGGATTGGTATATTGGTAAAAAAAATTACACCGGATGATATAATGGATATTTCAGAAAGCCATAAAGGGAGAACAGCTTCCAAAGGAATAGACGGAAGCATATATGACATCTATATTTAAGAAAGGAGATAGAAAACGATGCAAAAACTACAGAGGAATAAGCGTAATATCATCAATAGGAAGATTATATGGGAAGATACTGCGAGAAAAGATAGAGCAAGCGATAAAAGGCAAAATCGGGGAAGATCAGGCAGGCTTCACGGCAGGAAGATCATGCATAGACCACATATACACACTGGAACAACTGTTGGAAAAGAAAAAAGCAAAAAATAGAGATATATATTTGGCATTTGTGGACCTGAGAAAGGCGTATGACTCTGTTCCAAGGTCAGAATTATGGGAGGCAATGTACATATTAGAAATACAGACGGAACTCATAGAAGCTACAAAAGCTCTGTATAAAGAAAATAAAGTGTCCATTAAAATGGGAACAAGAATCATAGAAGACTTCACCACAACAAAAGGGCTTCTACAGGGTCCAACCCTATTCAAAATATACTTAGAGAAAGCCTTGACTACATGGAAAAGAAAATGTGAAGGCATGGGAGTACCGGTCCGTAACGAATACCTATATACGTTAAGCTTTGCAGACGATCAAGTAGTGATTGCACAAGACCAAGACGACCTCAGCTACATGACGAAGAAACTACAAGAAGAATATACCAAGGCTGGCCTAGATGTTAACCTCGCAAAAACAGAGTACCTATCTACAAGTGAAGAAGACATAGAAGATCTACAGATTGATGACCACGTAACAATCAAAGGAAAGGATACATTCAAATACTTATAATGACAAAAAAGGCAACAACAGAGAAAGAAATTACACAAAGATTAGGACAAACAAGAACAGCAATCCGACAACTTAACTCAGTATGGTGGGATAGACACCTAAACATGAAGACAAAAACACAGATTTATTAAACATTATTGCGAAGTATTATGACATATGGGGCTGAAAATTGGATCATAAACAAGAAAAACAGCAGTAGGATAGTAGCAACAGAGATGGAATGCCTGCGAAGATGCTGCATACTAACAAGAATGGATAGGAGAAGTAATGACGAAATAAAGCAAAGAACATCAATTAAAACAGACATACTAACATACATAGAACAAAAAAGACTAAAGTGGTATGGACATGTAAGAAGAACTAGTGACAGCAGATGGATAAAGAGAATAACCGAATTAAGCCCCAAAGGAAGGAGGAAAAGAGGACGACCCCGAAAATCCTGGAGGAACGAAGTAGACGACGCCATGAGTAAGAGAGGCCTAAACGATGGAGAATGGGACAACAGAGATAGATGACAACGGTTGAGCGAGGGAAGGCAGTGAATACTGTAGAATCTCTGAATATATATATATATATATATATAGGTTTTAACTGCAAACAATATTATTTACCAGATCGTTTTGAAGGTCCTAAAATTGCGTACAAAATACGTACTTAAAACGATAATTATTATAAAAATTTAAACAGATGATTAATATTTCTATTAATCGGATAACATTTATGACTTTTATTAAATTTTGAAGAGTTTGAAGACTTACGAATCGATTCTTTTAGTGACAGACAATATTTTAATTGTTTACTTCTCATTTATGTCTATATTTTGTTAGGAATTTTTCATACAGTTTTTAATTTAAACCTGCTTAGAGTAAATATATATGATGACAAGTATAGAATTGATCAAGAGTAGTGAATCGATGTCAAGAACCTCTATTCTATGACGCTACCCGTGACGACACCATCTTGTGGCGCTAGCCTTCATGTTAGAGCCGTTATCATATTCTTGGCATATGCTGACAATAATCTAAGTTTACTTGAAAATCATTCATTAATTGTTTTATTATCTAAGATAATGAGTGGCCTGCTTCAATTTCTTGGTAGCTAATAGAATGCTCCTTATTTTTAGTCGCTATTATTACTATCTAAAACGTAACGTAAATGATAGTTGTTCCTTATGACTAATGTAAGTAGAACGATCTAAAATAATACCAAAATATTTCGCTTTACGTGGACTCTAAATGTAAAAACATATTTTATTTTTACATCGACGCCCCTAAAAATTTGGTGCCCCTTTATACAATGCTGCGAACAGATGCACTAACTAAAGAACTCTTTTATTATTTTACCTTATAGTTACCCACTCACTGAAGGTTATTAGTCTAAAATCATTACAAATAAAAATATAAGGACAATTATTGTTCATTACGGAAACGAGGTGATAACGACGCCCCTGCAACGAAAAGACATTCATACTTATACTAAAAGTAAAACAGAAATTGTGCATCCCGGAAGTGTTAAAGCCTATTGACTTTGAATAGCATCGTTTTACATTCCGAAGCAAGTAGCAGTGGTGGTACTCGTACCAATGACTGATGTGGGAATTTCACAAACAAATCCACTGAAAGGTCAATCGTTAATTGTATGTAACAGAGATAATGTAATACGTTGTTAACAGTCCATAAAATTGAAGAAGATAATGGTTAATTATTGCTGCAAGGTTTAAAGGCCATCCAAAATATTTTGGAATATCAATGAGCAAATAGTTTTGCTGATAAACTTCTGGTTACATAAACCGCACGTGTCTTATTACACAAATTTAGAATAAAATGGAAACCATCAAATATGTATAAACTTATCAGTAGCCCATAAGTAGACCATAGATGTTAGCAAATAAAAAGACTTTTTCGTGACACTCTATGATACCGGTATCCAGCAACTGTTTTTGATAAATTCGCTAATAACAACATGTACGTAAGATTAAAATCGCTAATAAACAAAATACGCATAAGATTAAACTTCATTTTTTACTTATAAACAATATCGAAACAATGAAATAAATATCGCTATTTGGTTTTAAATACTAAAGATGGAGACCGGTAAATTATATGGAAAATGACACAATTTTACTAAAAAAGCACACAATTTTTTAAAGTGAGAGTTCGGAAAAGTTATTTTTGTTAATTTGTTTCTTAATTATTGCAGAAAAAGTCAAAAGTTAATTTTTTAAAAATTGATTATTATTTTTCTAAAAATGCAAACAACACATTTCTCATGATAATAGGGACAATATCACATGTATTCATCTATAAAAATTTAAAGAATTAAATTGCAAAATTGAAATTATTTATCCCAGAAAGCTTGTATGTATCTACGTTATTATGCGTAAATGTTATACGTTAGGTCTACATGAACTTTGAAAAACCAAATTGAATAGAAAGGCTTCATATTATAAAATAAGGTTAGAAAAGTACTGTCATTTTAACACGTTGATCGCCATGTGTGGCAAGTGTGCCTTGCACGAATGTAACACAACAGGCCGCGCCGCACACACATGTCTCGCATGCATCGAGTTAGAATCTATGGAGAGGGCATCACGTGACTAAAAACGACCTCACTTCGGCCATATCGTTTAAATTGTTTTGACACTTTTGACAGATCGTATATGTTTATTTACGTTTGTTGTTTTTCGAATATTTTGAGTTTTATAATACTTTTATAGAAACTGCAATGTTAATAAAAAATCTTCAGGAATAACGTTCTACAGGTTAGTATACAAATATGTAAACAAAGTAATGGCCTGTACTTCAGAGAATAAATTAATAGTATTTAACTGTATTAATTTATCTTTATGTATAATATATCGTGTTTTTATTGTTTACCGCGGGATAAATAAATCATAGTTTATTAAAAATGTATTGCACTTTTTTAGATTATGATTAAATCTTCTGAATAACTAGTCATATTTTTATAGTAGTTTTAATATTATTGAGTCCGGCCATGATCCCACCGCCATATTGGTATCATCGTTAGCCACGCCTACCTACGCCGTTTTTAATACACACGTTAATATGCTCATAGCATCTCCATAGATTCTAACTCGATGCTCGCATGTAATGTTTTACACCAAGCCGCGCTGCACAGAATTGCTTCACGTTTGAGTAGAAATGCTATGAGAAATAAGAGTAGATAGCCCAAGGAACAAATTAAGTTAGTTGGCCCGTCCCTGGACCCGAATATATAGGATTTGATTAAGGGTTGAATGTCACAATATCATACCTTAATATTTTTGTTTTATGTATTTTATTATTTTTACTGTTGTAATGTAGTTTGTTAGGTAACTGAAAAATTAATGAATTTAGACAACAAAATATTAATTTATTTGAAAAATAAACAGAATAAATTTACCAATATATATAATAAAATATATTCGCTTAGATTTATAAAGACAAAATTTGTATTCCAACAATAAAATAAAAAAATAAAACTTAAGAATCAGTGTTTTGCAGTCTTTATAATTTGCACATATGAACAGAAGTAAAGCAAGGTATACAATAAAATTTATCATACTGTATACATTTGTAACGTAACATAACATTGTAACGTGTTGTTCGGACATGTTCTTGTGGCAATTTCAGCATCTACGTCTACTATTAGTGTTCACTTCCTGAATGTGATGGCTCTCTACCAATGGAGGATTTTCTCTTGAGGTTATATTTAGCTAGTGTTTGGCAATATTTTCCCTAAATTGGATAATTGTGATATTTTTACCAGTAACCTGTTTATATAATATAAACGCGTTTACGATAGTTGAACCAAGAAGAATTTCTATTGCCAATTTGCGATACCACTTGAGGCTACGTCTTAGGCAAGAAGAGTACGCTTTTAGTTGATCAGAGAGATCAACGAAACTTTTGTTTTGATTATAGTCTCTAATAGCTGTTGGTTTTTTCTTTTCAGTTCCATTTTTGGACTTTACAGTAACCATCTTTTTTTAACTGTTTAACAGTAACAGTAACAGTAACAGTAACAGTACAGTAACCTGTTTTTAACCATTTTTGTGTTTTGTTGTCAGCATCAAAACTTCCCGTTTATTACACCACTTCAGTATCACCACTTTAGAATCACTTTCCTTGGCAATAACTTTGCCTTTTTTTAATTTTCTTTGTACTATGTCTTTTGGGATTCTCTTCCAATTTTTTCTTAAGGTGCCGACCAGATGAGTTTGTCTGTCCAGCAATTTGTGAGCAAGTTCGACACTGGTATAATAGTTGGTTCGACCACTATCCAATAAATTTTTGCAAAGCCCCATAACAATCAATATTGGTACGCTGTCAGAAGTAGTATTTTTTTCTGTCCCACAATATATTTTGAAATCATACGTGTAACGTTTGTTCAAGACAAAGTTTGAAAACTTTTACCCCAAACTTGTGTCTTTTGTTTTTTATATATTGTAGAAAACTAAGATGTCCTCGAAAAGGCACGAGGTTTTGGTCTACGCAAACATTACGTGAAGGGGTTACTGCGTTTTGAAATTTTTGACTGATATGATTTAGAAGGGGTTTGATTTTGTAAAGTCTGTGTGAAGTATCTGTACTTTCATTATCAGAAAAATGTCAGTTTTGGCACAAAAAATTGCCAGAAATTTTATTTCGTTTGAATATAAGATATTCTTACACCAATAGGATGTCACACTAGGCATCTGCACTAATCCCATCCAAATCTGTATACTCAAAAATATTTTCAATTCGTCAGTAGTAGTATCCTTCCATTGTCGAATCCGAGCTTGAAGTAAATTGGTTCTTTCTGCTTTTTGCGAAGCGTATTTATTGGTTTCTTGTACCATCAAATTCATGATATCGTCATCCACAAACAGTAAAAAAAAATCAATAGGCTGGTTATCATGCTTACCTGTGATATTTTCATTTATATTCAACTCTTGCTCAAAAACAGTGAAATGTTTCAAATTATCCCCGGTTACCTCATTCCAGTTCAACACTGTAGAAGCACTAGGTATTTCATCAGCTGTATCACTATCCCATTCAAAGATAACACTTTCAATCGTTTCATATATTAGATTCGTAGGACTGCTAACAGGATTAGTTTCCATGTTGTCAGTATGCTTTTCTTGTTCAACGCTTTCGATTTGTACTGCAAATGATGTACTGGGTTGATATATGCTATTAGAGTTATTAGAAACGTTGAGTACCTTTTTTTCTTCCTTTTTTTGAACAGGTGATGAAGAATAATTAGATGAATCTGAATAATAACTACTTGCGATATAACTTCACAAAACAAACAAACACCTCTTCATTTGACAACTTATCATCAATTAGTTTTTGTAGTTTACTTTGATTTTTTTCATAATCACCCGTTTTTCTCAATTTTACTGCGATACTGTTACTACGATAACAAGTTGATGCGAACTAAATAATACACTGGTTTAGACCCATACCGCTACAATATGCAGGTAAATAATACACTGGTTAGACCCATACCGCTACCATACGCAGGTTTATTCTTGCAAATTTGCGAGGCACGTGCGCATCGCATGGCCTCAGCTTAAGGTTGATCTTCACCCTCGATTAATTTGTTTCTGATCCTAGAGATGGCTCTACTGCGGCATACTACTGTGGTAATTTTTTTAACTTAATCGTAGATTTCTACATGATGACTCTGTGATATTTTCAAACCCTAATATAAATTACAGTTTTCTATCATTATATCCATTGGCTGAGTTGCCAAGTTGTGTAGACAAGAATTTTATCAAATACCTAGTAGACCAAGTAAGCAAAGATATCTTTAACAACATCTTTATGTATAATATTTTACTGCTCCGCTGTGTCAATCGGAATATATTAAAGTTACGCACTTGCAAGAACATAATCCATAATCCACACATATCATTGAAAAATGACACATATTTATTATGTAAACATTTTTATCGACAAAGAGGTACTTAGCGGCGCTATCTGTGAATATCGTATTACCATTAAATTTATACATGCAATCATATATTAGATTTTTGTTGATAGTTAAAAATTAAATTAGGTATCTGGTATTATTAAATATTTTAGTGGGATTTATATGAAAAATGGTCAATCGTCAAAAATGTTATTTAAAACATGCGAACATGTCTTTCTTTTGGTCTGTTTATTACTGGGTTCAGGTTTGTTATCTTCCTTATTAGTGCGTCTTTTTCTCTTCTTTGTATGTGTCCAAACCATCTCAGTCTGTGTGGATTAATAAATTTCACTATGTCTTCCCCTTAGGTTATATTTCTATTTCTTATTTCATGCTTCATTAGTCTTCTATATTCTCCTTGTTCGGGCTTCATTGGGCTGTTTATTCTTATCATTTTGCTTTTAATAATTCTTACTGTTTCTTTATATTTTACTTTTTATTTTTATTTTTATTTTCTTTATATCTATTTTCGTAAGACATATTACTTTTGCTACGTATGCTATCACCGGTCTAATTGCTGCTCTATATATTTTTGTCTTTGTTTTTTGCTGTTTTTTATCTTTAAGTAGTGAATGATATTTCCAAAACACGATGTTTTTCTCTCACCTTGTGTGCGTGGTAGTGTCATGCGTTGGATGTACGATTTGGGGTAGTCGATGCCTATTTAGTTATCACGGTTCTATTTGGTCTAATTAGTTCTTCAGTTTCCGTATTCGACCATTTTATAAAGCCAAATGAGTATGTGAAAAGTGGTATTGCGTATGTGTTTATTGCTTTTACTATGTGCTTGGAATTAAGTTTGCTTTTGAGTATTAGTATCCCAGATTTAGTCATACGGCTCACACTCCATCTAAGGGGAAAATTCACTCATCCCAGATACCTACGGTATCAAAAGGATTGAGCTCTGGTGGGACTCTTTCCGTGTTATCGAGCCCTAGGTGGCTTGGTATGTTGGAGTATCTCCCAAAAATTTTCGTACACATCTGGACGTTGAGAGTACTACAGCTTTCTGCATAGTCTTGTAGAGATGTTCATTCAGACCTAGCTTTTTTATGTTTTCTAGGAGTTTCTTTGGAATGACTCCAGTAGTGGAGAGAATAATAGGTATTGTCTGGGTACTTTCCATTCTCCACTGTCTTCGTATTTGAATTTCCAGATCCCTGTACTTGGCGATTTTTTCGTTCTGTTTAACACGAAGATTATTGTTGTTGGGTATCGCCACATCAATTAATGTTGTTTGTCTCTTTAGTTTATTAACCAGTATGAGATCTGTTCTATTATGTGCCACTGTTTGTTCTGTAAGCACAGTGCGGTCCCAGTATAGCTTGTAGTTGTCATTGTCAAGTATACTCTCAGGAACGTATTGATAATATGGAAGATGGTTTGTTTGAAGAAGTCCCAGTTTGATAGCTATCTCTTGATGAATGATCTTTCTTACTGAGTCGTGCCGTTCCTTATATTCAGTTGCAGCAAATGCCTGACAGCCCCGGTAAGATGTTGGATGGATTCCTGAGCTTAACATCCATATCAGCGTTTGTTATTCTGGACCTGAGGGTCTTTGACGATATATTTCAGGTAATTTTTGGTTGGTATAACCTGATCCTGAATGGCCAGTAGTGAATCTTCTGTTTCAGGGAACATCTTTCCTGATGTCAGCCAATAGTTCGACGCTATATTGTCGACATGGTCTTGACTGACCTCAATGGGATGTCGCCCGTGCAGAGGTTTACCCATCCAGGTGCGCATTTTTTCGTCCATAATAAGCTGGTTTATGCGCATTTCTGGTTCCCTCAGTTAGATCGGTGTTGTGATCTACTGCACAAATCGCGCAATGTAAAGTAGATGTCTCAGCTTGCACCTGAAAATAAGTTCTTAAATTAGTAATTTGTTTTTTGAGTTGCTCACTTATATCCATAAGTCCTCGTCCTCCGAAATACCGCGGTAATGTCGTTCTTTCTACTGCACTTCGAGGATGGTGTTTTTGTGCCTTGGTGAGGTGTGTTCGTACTTTTCGCTGAAGATTTTCTATATCATTCGCTTAATCTTTGTATGTAGGTATATTTTAAAAAATATACCTATATACCTACATACAAAGATTAAACCTCTTTTTGTGTTACATGGTATACAGCCAGCTACAGGAATTTATTTTCCTTGTGGATTTTCTATATCCGTTTTTGTCCACTTAACAATACCAAATGAATAGCTACGCGCGGAACATGCGTAGATGTTTAGTGCCTTAAACAAATTTTTACTGTTAAGGTGTAAACGAAGCAGCTGTTTTACCTTTCGTATAAACTCAGTAGTTATCTCAGTTTTTATTTGCTTATGGTCAATCTTCCGCGATTGCTTTATTCCTAGGTATTTATACATATCATTTTCACCGATGGCCTCGATGTTCTGGCCGTTTTGCATATCGAATCAGCCGGGCTAAACCTTTCCTTTGATTATACGGCACTTGTCAAGACCGAAGTGCATACTAATATCATTAGAGAAATTTTCTACTGTTTTTAGCATATGATCCAGGTGGCTTCGAGTGGAAGCTAATAGTTTTAAATCATCCATATACAATAGATGATTAAGGTTGATACGCCGGGCTACACAGGATGTGACCAATTTATACAGAGTTGGAAGACAAGTAATTGGGCGGTACTTGGTTGGATCTTGAGTGTTACTTTGATCTTTGGGAATTAAATAAGTTATTCCCTGGGTTAGGAAAGATATAAATAGAAAAAAATATATAAACAATATAGTTAACATAAAGCTAGGTAGAGATAGTGCAAGCACTCCTGACCACGGCGCAGTAGACGAAATTTGGTTTACAATAGAACCTTTCTGCCTTTACGTGAATTTTGACTCCGCCTTCGCGCAGCTCCATGGTCAGGAGTGTTTGCACTGTCTATACAATATTCTGTTCGTTTTCATCAAACTTGTTTTTGAAACTATTTAAACTAGTAGCTTCTACTATAAAAACAAGTCCGGAGACATTCTATGAAAAGCTTTTGATATAAAGTATAAAGCAGAATTCGCTTTACTAACTATTTTTGCTGTTTGAGTAGACCAACTTAATGTTTGGTTGACCGTAACACCAAAATCATTAACTTCCCGTAGCGACTTCAGAGGAACTCCATCCCAAACATATTATGTATATCGGAAATATGAATATCGGCATGAGAAGATTTAAATGACAAAAAGTCAGAAAACTATATGTAAAATGTAACTAAAATGTAAAGAAGCAATATTGGTCTAAAAAATATTAATTGTTGTCTTTATTCGTTTTTTGCGGCATTTTGTTGGTTAGTACTAATAATAGTTGAAACTTTATTAATATACTTTATTGTTAGTTCTTTGTTAAGTACTTTATATTTTTCCAGTTCCTCTCGCCATTTATTCAAATAGTTTAGTTGATATTTAGTTATGTCATCCTTTAAAATTGAACTCTAGAAAATTTGGTTCTTAACCACCTCATCTAATTGTGCAACATAAATAATGGACTATTATTATCTGCAAATTTAACCGTTAATGGCCTAGGCTTATTACTATTGTTAACCTGCCAATACGAAAAACGGAAAAACGTGGAAACTGATAACGAATATTTGCTTCTTGTTACAATCCTCGAGTTACTCAATTGAGTTACTTTGAGAAAGTTGTTCCAAGGCCTCGAGACAATCCTTAATCGATGCGAATCTATCTGATAACTTAGAAATTAAATCAGATAATTTATTAAACTGATCTTAGAATGTATAGCAACTATTACAGACAATTCTTAGTGACTTCGATTTTGTCCTAGTTATTCTTATAACTTCTTCTTGTGCAATATTTAGACATTGAATACGAATATGAACAAGTTCGTTTGAAATACCTTCTATAATTATTACACCAGCATCCAGTTCAAATAATTCTAATATGGCACCCATTTTTGATGTTAATAAAGATTTTTCTATCTTACCAGTAAAAAACTATATAAAGAATAGTAGGAAAATGTAACTTGACTTTCACACACAATACAAAAAATCCAACAACGCTAATTGAATAATTAAATTACCACGTTAAATATGCAGAACACAATAATTATTGTATAAATACACAATATGATATTAGATATACATATCTAATATTAGGCTTATAACAAAAGTAGACAGGTGGTAGACATTGTGGACTATCACGGGTTGTGTTTCTCTGCATGTGCTAGCAGTAGAAAAGAGACATCTCTATGAGAGAAGAGAGCATTTGACAACAGCTATAAAAAAAAGAAAGGAAAAGATCAATGGAAAAATGGCAAGAAGAGGAGAACAACAAGGAAGATGTTGCCCAGTGGACCAAGATGCTAATCCCGAGTCTAAGGGGACTGGTTAGAATGTCTGTTTTAGGGCGTATCTTCATAGGTTCAGAAAGACAGATACAGATAAATGCCTATACTGCGAATATTCCGACATTGTTACTCACACAATGCTGAAGTGTAATAGATGTACAGTGGAGAGAAACAGAGAAAGAAATAGGTATGAACCCTGTGACTGTAAGAGAGATGATCGTGAAGATGACTGGAAGTACGGAGGGATGGAATAGTGTTCACAATTACATCCGAGCAGTCATTAAAAAGAAAGAAGAAGAAAAGAAACACCAACCGAGCCAACGACAGAGATAAGATCTAATTACTATTTTAATGGAAATAAGCCACAATTGAAGGTTAAAATAAGTTTATTGACGTTTGAATCTTTGATCTTTGATCTTGCACTAATAACTTGTTTATATTCCAACAATTAATAGAAAAAAGAATAGTAGTTGGTACCAAAGTACATCTAGCCTTCATCGACCTAGAAAAGGCGTATGATACAGTTCCAAGACTTAAATTGTGGCAACAACTCGACATTAGTCCATACCTTTTAGGAATAATTACAGAAGTATACAGAGAGAACACTACTTACCTAAAAATCGGAAATAGACTATCAGAGCCAATAAAAGTAACTAAAGGACTAAAACAAGGATGCAGAATATCACACTCACTGTTTAATTTATATATTGAGGCAGCCCTCCATAATTGGAAAAACCACTGCCTGGGAATGGGAATCCCCATAGGAAATGACGTACTGTTCTCCCTGAACTTTGCGGATGACCAAGTCGTCCTAGCTCAAGATTTTTATGATCTAGAATTTATGATAAAGCGTCTATACAGAGAATATGTAAAATGTGGGTTACAAGTCAGCATGAAGAAAACAGAATATTTAGTTATCAATTCAGATGCAAGGTTTGAAGTGTTGATCGACGAGGACGTGGAAATCAAACAAGTGGAAAAATTTAAATATTTAAGTGCACTCATTGCTAAGAACGGCTTGGGACAAACCGAAATTAAACACCGAATTACTCAGAGACGTAAAATTGTAGAATGTCTGAACTCCTTATGGTGGGATCGCAACATTTCCAAAAGGACCAAAAAAAGAATAGGGCAAACCATGGTTGAATCAGAAAATAGTTATGGCTCTAAAGTATGGACAATTGTCAATGCAGACCTGAAGAGAAGATTGTTAGCAGTTGAAATGGATTATTTGAGAAGAAGTGCTAGAACATCAAGCCAGGAAAGGAAGACCAACGCTACAGAAACGGTCATTGGCAGAATAGAAAAAAAGAGGTTCAAAATGGTTTGGACACCTATTGAGAATGCCTGACGAACGTTGGCTCCAAAAACTTCACAAATGGATGCCCCCTGGAAGAAGAAAAAGAGGTAGAACTTGACGCTCATGGAATGAAGGAATTAGAAGAGCGATGGAATCGAAAGGTTTGGAGGAGGAGCATGCCTTAAACCGGCAGGATTGGCGGAGAAGAACGGGAATACGGCGATAGCCCTCTCCAAAATGTATTGTATTTACAAGTTGGCTTATTCCCATTAAAATAGTAATTGCCTTAAAAGCCACAAGAAAATAGTTTCAGAACAATAGATAAGATTTAGATAATAGAAGGGAGTGTTCCAAAAATGTCTTCACACAAGTAAGAGAGGGTGGTTTTAGTTGGTAGGCAGAATAATAGATACCTGAATCTTTGGCACTGCTACAATCTTTACTACTTTAAATTAAACTTAAACCCAAATTTTAGGGACTCAAAATGGAGGTAGCATTAAAAAATTTCAAACCCCCCCTCAGACATATTCTGTGTACGCCACTGGTTATGCAAGAACCACTATTTTTATAAATACTAAAATAATAAACTAAAAACGCCTAAATAGGTTTTTAAAACTAAATAGGTTTTTTGTAGATATATTACTTATAGAGTGTAAATTTTATGATATAATACTCTCAAAATAAAAGTTGCAGTATCTACTATTCTGTAACTCTGTAAGTTTCAGCATGACCGGTTCAAAGTTCAAACCGATAACATTCCTATTAAATTTTGTTGTTATCTGCCAAAGTGTTGTACAAAGTAATTGATATGGCAACCCTGTTAGTGTGACGTTTCGCTTGAAGCGTTTCGAAGCCGAACGTAATGCTATCTATCGATGATAAATACTACCATTGCTTCAGATGGAGCCATCTCCCTACATTACAATTTGAAGGCGGCAGTTCAAGACATAATTCTTGTTTAACGAGATTTTTCATATGTTTAGGAAAACCTATTTAAATTTTTGTTGCAAATATTATCCACTTTTACAGTTTTATATATGTTGTTATTAAAAAATCTTTCGGTTTCTTACCGATAACTTTATTATAAGCCGAAACATATTATTTTTTCCTATTGGGACAAAACTGTAAATTCAAAAATTTTCAAAAAATTCATAAGTATTTCTTATAATCATATCTTGATGCTGTAAAAAAATTAACAAAATCCTATGTTTGGTTTTCCCGCTTTATACTTGGAAAAAAGTAGTTTTTTTGAGTTTTTTCAAAAACGAAAACATGAAGTTTGTTTAAAAGTTGTCAAAATACTTCTAGTCATCACATATACCTTCTCAAATTTTTTCAAATTTTTTGAATTTGGGGTTTGTCTTTTGGGGGGTGCAGATCAACCTTTATTTCTTAGGCCGCGCTATGAACCCGTACCTTGAATTCAAAATCATGTTTAGAAAGAAATTTTGCTATATTTATGAAATGCGTTGTTTTTGTATTAACATTTTAAAATATCTATAAAATTGTTATACTTTTCATAAAATGATCTAGACAAAGTATGGAAATAAGGATGTGACAATTGTATATACTAAGTATATACTGAATATGTACTATATTCATACTACGAACGATACAAGAAAAAGCTTATGAATACGACATATACCTATATAATATGTATATAGACTTTAAACAAGCTTTTGATAGTGTGAAAAGAGACAGAATGCTGGAAGACCTTGTAATCTAGGTATACCTAAGAAATACATCAGCCTCATAAAAATGACGTTGCAGGGTTCAAAAGCCGCAGTCAGAGTAGATGGAGAACTGACTCCCCTCTTTAACATCAACATGGGAGTAAGACAGGGAGATGCCCTATCAACCATGCTATTCAACCTAGTTCTTGAGGCAGTCATCAGAAAAACCAATATAACCGGCCATATAAACACCAAATCAGTACAAATTACTGCATATGCAGACGATGTAGCCATCATTAGTAGGAATAAGCCAAGACTAATGGAAGTGTTCAAACAAATTGATCCTGAAGCAAGAAAAAGAGGTCTCAAAATAAACGAAGCAAAAACAAAGTATATGACAGTCAAAAGAATAACTGACAATGAAAATAATATCACAATAGACAACTATACTATCGAACGAGTGGATGCCTTTACATATATCGGCACAGAAATCAATCAGAAGAACTCCGTAAGTAGCAAAATTAATGCACGTATTTCCAGCGGGAATCGTACATACTATGCTAATAAAAGATTGATGACATAGAAATTATTAGACAAAAGAACCAAAATGACTATCTACAGAACACTGATTAGACCCGTAGTAACCTATGGATGTGAAACTTGGGTAATGATGAAACAAGATGAAGCCCAACTCAGGACATTCGAGAGAAAAATACTGAGGAAAGTATATGGCCCGGTACAAGAGGAAGATGGCACATGGAGAATCAGGAGAAACAACGAGGTTAATGAGTTAAATGAAGGTTATGACATTGTAAGATTTGTGAAAAGTCAAAGACTGTCATGGCTGGGACATGTGCAGAGACAAAACGATGCAAAAACAACAAAGAAAATGTTACAATGGAAGCCCATAGAAAGGCGAAAAAAAGGAAGGCCCAGAACGAGATGGTTGAATGACGTGGAAGACGACCTGAAAACAATAAACATAAGACAATGGAGAAAAAGGGCACAAGAGAGATCTGAATGGAAGGACATAGCCAGACAGGCAAAGACCCATCCAGGGTTATGATGCCAAAAGAAGAAGAAGAATTGTATATACACTATTTTTTGTGTAATTAACTACTGACCGCAGAATCTGAAGATCTTATCACCTTAAAAATATGAAGAAGATAAAGAAGCATATACAGGGTGAGTTTTTAGTACGACATTATTTAGAAAAAATGTAGACAATGATATTTTCCATATTTAGAAAATATGTGGAATTCTACAGAGTGATTAATAACTCCGTGGTATAGCAAACACACAATTTTTTAAATGGGACACCCTATATATTTTTTCAATTTTGTATTCCTCTCATAATTCTTGTTCTTATGATATTGAGTTTTGCATTAGTATACAAAGTATTTAACAAGTTATGACCATTTTTATTTCGAAATCCCTATGAAATCAACACCATGTATACAGTCTGTCAATTTTAAAACTGACAATGGGATATATCTCACGAACAAAAGCTGATGACGAAAAATGCTTGAAGCAGTTTCTAGGATAGTAAGGGAAGACTAAAATGACATGAAAGAGAACTCACCCCCATCAACCCCCTAGGCATCACCAACCACAACCAAAAAAGTTGAAATTGCAAAACCCTACTTATGATACATCATTGAAATGACTATTATAAAAAATGATATCGACTGGTATACATAATAACTATACAGGGTGAAGCAAAAATTGTTAAACTTTGGTTTAAATAGAAAATTTAATGAGGTTTTTGTTAATTCTGTTGATGACCCTGTATAATTATTGTTTAATAATTATACAGGGTGTTAATATCAGCCGACTTAATATGACTTTTGTATTTGTAATGCTATCTCCTGGACTATTATTTTTAATGATAAGTGCCCGTCGGATTTTTTTTTGTTAAATAAAAAAATAATTTGCCGTTTTTGCAAAACAAGTTGAAAACATGTGTTTTTTGGGTTCTGTCAGATTCAATAATTTTTGGTTATTTGAGAATTTTAAATATCATTAATTTTCATCATTTGTAGGATCGGTACTGTCATTCAGCTGTAGTTTTCACGATGGTTTACAGCATACCTGAACGCGTAGAGGTCATTGTCATATTTGCCTCCCAGAACCAGTGTTATTTACGAACAGCTCAAATGTTTTATGAAAGGCATCCAGACAAAAATGTATGTTATGTGTATGTCCTCGATTTAGTTCAAAAGTTTAGAGAAATGGGATCAGTGCAAAATAACAAAAGGGATACCCCAAGATTACTGAATGAAGCATCCCAAATTGAGTTCCTTGGAAATTTTGCAGTAGAGTCTATTGCATCAACACGTCAAGTATCTGCAATGACAGGACTTTCACATAAGTAGGTTAGAAAGGTGTTGAAATTACATAAGTTTCACCCGTACAAAACACAAATTCTTCAAGAACTAGGCGATGATGATCCAGACCGACAAATTAAGTTTTGTAAACTCATGACTAAAAGAATTCGCGTGGAACCGTTAGTGTTAAAAAATATTTGTTTATTGATGAGTGATGAAAGTAGTTTTATGCTGAATGGTAATCTAAAAAAATAAAACTGTCGGTACTGGAGTGATGCGAACCAGCATCGATTCAGAGAAGGTCACACTCAATATCCTGAAAAACTGAATGATTGGGCAGGAATATTAGGCGATGCTATAATTGGCCCCTTGTTCAGACCAGGCAATTTAAGTGGCGACATTTATCTCGATATGCTGGAAAACACCATCAAACCTTTAATTGTGCATGAATTAGAGAACCAAAGGGACGATCAAGGCAACCTAGCTCTAGACGAAGATTTTCTGCACTTCCAACAAGATGGAGCACTTCCTCACTAAGCAGCTCAAGTTAGGTACTGGTTGGATACTAATTATCCGAACAAATGGATTGGAAGGAGAGGTCCTATTGAAACACCGAGGTCATCAGACTTCCCGCCACCTTACTTTTTTCTATAAGGATAGCTCAAAACCCGATAAATTACGATATTCTCAATTTTTTCAATATATTACCCTCTATTTTATTTTCTAGACATATTGTATATAATTCTCTTCTATTTTTATATAGCATTCCCTATACCTTAACTCATTATTTTCCGAGATATCTTTAGTTTTCTTCAAATTTCGGGAATACATTTAATTCTTGTAAGTAGAAATAAGTATTGAGTGATAATATAACATGTAATATAACAAAATTATTTTTATTCAATAAGTGACAAACAAAAAATATAAACCGTAATAATATGTAATGAATGTAACGATTAATGTGATAATAAAGAAATAAGTCTAAAGTAAATGTTCAAAATGTCCACCTTCAACGTCTATACAAGTTTGTAACCAATATTCAAATGACCGAGCCACATTTCATAACATTTGCAAGTCAATTTTATAAAAAAGCTTCTTTTATTCTATTTTTCATATCATCTGGCGTTTTTGGAGGCTTCTGGAATACAAGGTCTTTTATATAGCCCGACATGAAAAAATCAATTTTGGAGAATTCCGGTGATCGCGGTGGCCAAACAGTTGGTCTTCCTTTGCCTATCCACCTCTCAAGAAAGTTATTATTTAGATAATTGTGAATAGGAGCAGTGTGGTGAACTGGATCACCGTCGTGTAAAAACCATATTCTTCTTCTTCTTACAGTGCCGTCTCCTTACGGGGGTTAGCAATCATAACGGCTATTTCTATTTTTGAACTTGCTGCTCCAAACAAATCAATTGATCTGCATTGATACCAATCACGTAGATTCTTTAACCATGAGTTCTGCCTTTGGCCAACAGATCTTCTTCCTTGAATCTTTCCCTGTATTATGAGTAACACAATTTCATATTTTGGTCCCCTCATCACGTGGCCTAGGTATTCCAGTTTTCTGGTTTGTATAGTGGTGATTAGTTCTGTTTCTTTACCAACTTTCTCCAGTACTTCTTTATTTGTAATTCTATTAGTCCATGATATTTTTAATACACTGCGGTATAACCAGAGTTCGAAAACCTCGATTTTTTTTAAATTGCATTTTTTTAATGTCCAAGTCTCAGCTCCATATAGTAATATTGAAAATATATAACAGCGAATGGTACGTAGTCTGATCTCCAAATTTAGATTTTTGCACGTTAGGAGTGGCTTCATTCGTATCATTGGTTTCATTGATCAAAGTTCACAAGTATTGATATTTTTCTACTTGTTCTATCACGTTACTATCGATTGTCAATAGGTGATGTATATTTTGTGGTCTTTTTGTAATTAGCATGTAATTCGTTTTTTAGCGTTTATAGTAATTCCCATCTCAGCACTATTCATACTTAAGCTTTCGATGAGATGTTGTAGGTCTTCTATACTCGTTGCTATGATGACAGTGTCGTCTGCATATCGTAAGTTGTTAATTAATTTTCCGTTAACGGTAACTCCCGCTTTGATATTATTGAGCGTGTTTTGGAAAATTTATTTAGGTTACAAGTTAAACAAAAGTGGCGATAAAACACATCCCTGTCTAACTCCTCTACAGATCTTCATTTCTTCTGAGTGTTGCCCATCAATTTGAACTGTGGCACTTTGGTTCCAATAAAATGTTTGCACTATATTTATGATTTTACTGTCAATGCGCTTGTTCATAAGTATTAATATTAGTTTCATGTTTTACTCTATCGAAAGCTTTTTCGTAGTCAACAAAGCACAAGTGTAGGTCAACGTTTACATCTCGACATTGCTTTCAGCAGTACTTTTAAAGTATGACTCATGAGGCTCAGTGTTCGATAATCAGAGCACTCTTTTGCTGCTTGTTTTTTAGGGATGGTTATAAATACTTACTTCAGCCACTTGAAGTATTATTCCTGTATTATCGTACACCGTGTTGAATGAATCTGCCAATACTTCCAAAATATGCTCTTCCACTAGTTTTAACAGTTCTACTGGTATTTCATCTAATCTAGCTGCCTTATTGTCTTTAGAGTTTTTGATTAAAGGATTAAATTCTTGTATTTTCTGCATTTCACCTCTTTCATCTTAGAAAAGTTCTCTAACGTACTCCTCCCATCGTCTTAATTTCTCTGGTAAATCTATTAGTAGTACTCCTTTTTTCTCTTTTATGTGTCCTTGCTGTCTATTTCGACCCATTCCAGTCACTTCTCTTATTTTTTTGTGCATATTTCTCATATCATATTTTGTTTCTAGTTCTTCTATCTCTTTACATTGTTTCATCAAATAGATTTCCTTAGCTGTTTTGATTTTTTCCTTAATTATTCGTTGTATTTCTTTATACTTCTGTAGATGTTTTTCTTTATATTTCCTTCTTTCTTTCATCTGTAATAGTATTTCTTCTGTCATCCACTGTTTTTTAGCAGTGGATGACAGAAGAAATCAGTGGAAAAACAATATTGGTTGTTAAATATTAATCGGTAGATTTTGCAGTAGTATTGGCAAATAATTATTTAGAAAATCCGGATATATGGCACCATTCACACGACCGTCAAAAAAATGTGGTCCAATCACATAATCGCCAACGATACCACCACAGACATTTATAGACCACCTGTTTTGACTATGAGTATTAACAAAATAGGGATTGCTTGATGCATAGTAATAAAAATAATACCGATTCACCGTTCCATTTTTGTGAAATGTAGCCTCATCTCCAAAAAGCACATAATCGAAAAAAATCTGTCTCTTTGCACTTGGTGCTGAGACCATTGACAGAAAGCTTATGTTCGTTGATAATTGCCAACTGTAAATTCTTGATGTAACTGTATGCCGTAAGGATGCAGTTTATGATTACGAAGGATTTTTGACGCCGAAGTTTGACTAATGTTATGTTAATTTCAAATTTCACGAGTGCTGATATGGGGATTTTCAGTAGTAGCTATCAGTACATCATATTCCATTTCTTCACTTAGAACAGTTTTGGTTCTCTCATTTTTTTATATACAACTGACTCAGTGCGAACAAAACGATCCATTAATTTTTCAAAAGCTCTTGCGTTTGGCTTCGTCCGTTCTAAATCACGCTTGTGATATATTCTGGGTGCAAGTAAGCGATTTCTCTAACTTTCTCCTAATACCCAGATCATATCTATTAACTCTTCTACAGAAAAATTCATTTTTAGCAATAAAGACAAGCCGCATACACCGATTAAAAAGGTAATAATATGAAAACTGTCATTTTCAAAGCCTAATGTTTACGGATTAATAATATGAAAACTGTCATTTTTTCAAACCCTACCATTTTACCTTTGTAACTGACACAAATGGCCTTTTACTTATTAATAACTACGCGTCACAATCGGCAGTTAGGAATGTTTTATTAAAAATTCCTGGCTTAGAATACTGTTGATCTTCTTCTTCTTTAGGTATCGTCTACTCGAATAAGGTTGGTAATCATCACAGCTATTTTCACTTTTGAGATTGCAGCTCTGAACAAGTCGACGGAACTGCAATTATACCACTTTCTCAGATTGTTGAGCCAGGAGATGCGTCTTCTTCCAATACTTCGTTTTCCCTGTATTTTTCCCTGCATTATGGTTTGTAGCAACACATATTTATCCCCTCTCATAACGTGGCCGAGATATTATAACTCTCTTATCCTAATCATATTTATGATTTCCATTTCCATTGTCATCTTTCTGAGGACCTCAATATTTGTTATTCGGTCTACCCAACTTATTTTTAATATTCTTCGGTAGGTCCACATCTCAAATGCTTCAAGTCGATCGCTCACCTCTTTCTTTAAGGTCCAGGCCTCCACCCCATACAGCAGCACCGAAAACACATATGAACGTAATATCTTATTTTAAGTTGCAAACTAAGTTCTCTACTGCATAATACTTTCCTCATTTTATTATATGTTGTTCTAGCTTGTCCAATTCTCATTTTTATTTCTTCTGTTTACTCGTTATTTTCATTAATAATTGTACCAAGATATCTGTATTTTTTTACTTTTTTATTGGAACCCCTCTTATGTTTAAAATGTCTTGGTTGTTGTGTTTTGGAAATTGTCATAAATTGTCATTTTGTTTTATTAGCATTAAGCGTTAGTCCGCTTTCCTCACTAGCATTTACTACATTATCTAAAAGTGTCTGTAGATCTTGTATATTCTCTGCAATTAGTATAGTATCATCGGCATATCTGATATTGTTGATGGGTCTGCCGTTGACTTTTATTCCAATTGTTACATTTTCGAGTGATTTTTTAATTATTTCTTTCGAATATAGATTGAACAATAAGAAGGAGAGTATGCAACCTTGCCTTACGCCTCTTTTTATCTCTACTTCCTATGAAAGTACCTACTTTGCCTACTCTGACTTTTGCTGTTCGGTTATTGTTTATCTTTAAGTAACTGTATAAGACGGTTGTATCGGACCTTATCGAACGCCTTATTTTAATCAATTGAACAAACATAGAGTGGTTGGTTTACATCCATAGATCTTTGCATGAGGACGTTAAATCCAAATAATGCCTCTCGTGTACCCATGGCATTCCTAAATCCAAATTGGGTTTCAGTGATGTCTTGTTGTACTTTTCTGAAAATTCTTAAATGAATAATTTTTAAGAATATTTTTAGTGTGTGACTCGTTAGACTAATTATACGGTGGTCATTACATTCCCTTGCATTAGGTTCTTTTGGTTCAGGCTCCGCAGTTTTATTAGATTTTGCCAGATTTATTGTATTATTTCATCCTTAGTTATATTTGGACCGATATCATGTTTGCAATCGCAATCGTTCATGCTATCTTGTTGTGTCCTGTCGTCCTCAAACAATTCTTGGACGTATTTTCTCCATCTGTTTAGTTTGCCTTTGATATCAGATATTATTTTACCATTCGTATCAACCAGGGTGTTACTATTGTTGGACCGTTTTATAACTGCTAATTCTTTAATTTCTTTGTGCAATTCAAAACTGTCATGATTTCTCTGGAGTTCTTCTATCTCTAAACATTTGTCGTTGTACCACTTTTCTTTAGCTGCCCGTATTTTTATTCTGATCTCCTTGTGTGTGGCTTCGTATTCGTTTACATTTTTGTTTTTGTATGATCTTCTGTTGTCCATTAGTTGATATACTGTTGATATAACAATCTAAAAATTGTTACATCAATTGTATATTGTTTTGTTTTCTGTTTTGTGTGGGGTATTTATTGAATAAAAATAATCTTGTTATATTATTATACAATACCATTATAACAGTTAAGAGCTACAACCTGGTTGTCTCTGATCGCCCAAAAGATATTAAACTCCGATTGCTCCTGAAAACCACGTTCTCTTGTTAAATGTTAATTTACTTCGCTTCAGTAATTCAAGTTGTGTTGTTTAGACATTCCATTTCTTTTAAATTTTAATTCGTCACACCGTATAATATTCTTCAAAAATTCATTTCCTTTTTAATATTTTAGCGTTTTACTTTTTGATGTAGAAAAGTAAAAAAATAGTTAAATACAATTAATATGCTTCAATATTGAAGAAAAAAATTAAATATTAACAGAATCTAAAAAGTAATAAAAGAATGTTTTTATATGTTTCTTTTACATGTAATGCATTTAAAGTTCCGCCACTGCACCAACCCATAAACTTACATGAATAAAACATGGAACTTGCAAGAAAAATCAGAATCAGTAAACAGGAACACAGTACCGTTTTTATAATCAACAATAACTGATTAGGTTGTGTGAGTGTTTAACTGGCCAGAGTTTTGAAAACGGTATCACTGTCTGTTGTCTTAGCTTAACTAACAATCAGTTTACAAGAAAAACGTGACAATTTTATGCTTGGTTTCGTTTCATTTACTTATATTCGGCGCCTAACCGCCTGTTCTTGTTAAAAGTGCTATGGATGATATTTTTATACTATAATGCATTTCTTTCAAAGTGTTAACTGTAGTAACTCCAACAACGTGTTAACATAAATATTTTTCATATATTATGTTCGCTAATTACTATAATTACGAACAGTTTTTTGTTGTAAAAGAAAACAGAAGATGTAAAGCGTGTTAAATTTTTTTTTAAACTGTCCATAATATCATTATTGTCTTTGCTTTGCCCTTTGCGGAATCAGCTTCCCTAATTACATTTCTCCATAAGTTTCTATATTGGGTCATACGTCTATCTAAGCGTCTCCACCCAGGCCTTCTCTCTCCTTTCTCTCCTACTGCTCCCAGGAAAATGCAGATCAGTTATTCTTTATACCGGATCATTAACGTCTCAATATTGAACATGTTCAAACCGTCCTAACTTATTATTTTTTATTTTGGTATCAATTGCTGCCACCCCTAGACTTCCTCTAATATACTTATTAGCACATCATAGCTGATCTTATGGTGATTGTTTTATAGAATTTTGCCTTCAGCTTTATTGGAATTTTTCTGTCACACCACTCCTTGTGGTGTGAAATCACCTTGATCCATCTAACCCTAAATCTACTGCATGCATTTTCATCTATTTCCCTATTACTCCGTAATACCAATCCTTGCTACTTAAAACTATTACTTTTTATAATCATTTCACCATCCAAAGATATAATTTTCTTCATATTAACTTCATCTTTAAATGAGCATTTCAAACACTCTGTTTTTGCCCGACTAAGTTTTAAATGGGAATTACACTGTCTAGCTATGGAGACCTGGACAAAGTAGTGAAAGATCAAGTACAAAAAGCAAATAGACTGGCAGCATGCCTTAATAACACTATATGGCAAAACAGACACATTAACACTGAGATGTAGTCAAGAATAATTTATAAAGCCAGTGTGAGACCAATAATGACATAGGCCTCAGACGCAAGACCCGACACAGCCAGAATGCAAAGGCTACTGGAAACGGCAGAGATCAGAGTACTGAGAGGAATTACAGGAAATAAGCTGAGAGATCGAAAGGGAAGTGAAGACATTAGAAGAAAATGTAACGTTCAGTGAACAAATGAATGGATACGTACAGTATATAAATGGATGGACACAAAATAGAAGAAAAAAAGAATGGAATAACCACATAAGCAGACTGGAGAAGACCCCTGTGGTCAAAATAGCAAGATATAAGTCGACCGCGCAAAAGATGGAGTAACAACCTTCAATAGAGGTTTTAATCCTCCAATGAACACGTAGAATTGCTAATAAAAAAGAAGAAGAAGTTTTAAATCTTTTTCATCAAGAGCTTGTCGCCACTGCCCCCGTTTGTTTGAAGTCGCTTTTACTGTTTCTTACTAACACTACATTATCATCATGCATTAACACCTTTGCTGCGTTACGGGATAAATAGACCACGTATTAGACTAGCGGTTGGTTGCATCGGTAATATGTCGAAAATTTTCTCATATTGTGAAAGGTGTATTTTCATTTTTCAGGATAATTTATTAATTCTTATAGGAATATATTCAATAATAACATACGATCTTATTACGGCTTCAAGATCATAGGACCCAAATAGATCTCGTACCGCAGTGCTAATTGAAAATTATTTTTGTAATGCGATACGAGGTCCGGAAACATGAAACCCCAGTGACTTATGCCGCACTGATAAACAATCTGACAAGAATTTGCATGTTTAGAAATTATTTATGTTGAATATTAATGCAGTTAAGGTCCAACAACAGTTGCAGTAAAAGTTTTTCTGTAGAATGTCTCATGAAAGGAAATTAGTAGAATTAGCACAAAGTATGCCTGACTTAAGAAGTTTGAAGAAGAAGTCGCAAATGAGTTAAGGTCGCTAGAACTGCACTCCATAGAGGGCAAATGGAATAATATCAAAACAGCAGTACTGAGAGCGGCAGCGTCCACTCTGGGAAACAAGAAAAATGCGAGTAGAGGAGCATGGTTCGATGACGAGTGCAGACAAGCAATAAAGGAAAAAATCAAGCACACGAAATGTATATAACAAAGAGAACACGGGAAAGAAGAACATCATTTGAAGTCGCAAGACGGAAAGCAGACAAGATATTTAGAAATAAAAAAGAGCCTATGAAAATGGACAAATAGAAAAAATGGAAGAAGATTTCAAAAACAATGAAATTAGAGGGGTTTACGAAAGAGGGCGTCAAAAAAGATAAAAAGTGGGTATGAACCTCAAACAAGTCTATGCAAAGATGAAAGTGAGCAAATAATCAGTGACCAAAAGAAAGTCACAGAAACCTAAAAGCATTATTTTCAGACCCTACTTGCTACACAAGCAGACATAAAAGATGAAGTGGGTACGAACTACGTAGAAGAGAATGAAGTAGAGAATGGAGTAGAAGCTCCAACCATAGAGGAAGTTCTCGAAGCTATTAAGGCCCAGAAAAACAATAAAGCCCCGGGAGTTGACGAAATACCAGCAGAATTGTATAAGGTGGGTGGCGACCACCTAGCAAGTCACATCCACGAGCTCATCAAGGACATATGGCAAGAAGAGAAAATACCCGACGACTGGAAGAAAATTATTGTATGTCCGATCTATAAAAAAGGAGACAGACTCCAGTGCAAAAACTACCGTGGAATTTATCTACTATGCACTAGTAGAGTAGTCTATGGACAGACTTTTTCGAAATTTCGCACGGACTAAAGCAGGGAGATGGGCCAACTTTGTTTAATCTGGCACTGGACTATGCGGTTAGGCAAATGCAGACTGGGTGAGAAAACCTACTGACCAACCGAACGGTTCAAGTGGCCGCTTATGCCGATGATATTAATATTATGAGTAGAACATCAACGGGAGCACAGGAAACATACGCAGAGTTAAAAATGCAAAAAAAACGCTAGGTCTGAAAATTAACACAAAAAAAAATAATGATACAGACGAGAAGACATATAGTCCCACAAAACATTATACATGAAGATGACATTGAAACGGTTGGAAATTTTACATACCTGGGAGTAGAAATATATGCCGACGGATCAGAAAATGAAGAAATATGGAAGAGAATAACGCAGGCAAACAGAGCTTATTTTGCCCTCTCCCATATACTTCGGTCAAAAATGTCCACCGAAATACAAAGACGAGAATCTATAAAAACTTAAATCGACCAATAACATGCTATGGCAGTGAAGAATGGGTCCTGAAAGAAACATCCAAAAGCAAACTCGACACATTCGAAAGGAAAGTACTGAGGAGAATACTAGGCCTTGTGAGAGAAAACGGAATTTTCAGAAGTCGATACAACAACGAGTTTTATCAACTTTATAAGGAAGCACCACTGTCAGACTCATTAGAATATAAAGATTGCAATGGGCTGGATATGTGATAAGAATGGGAGAGGATAGGCTACCAAAAAGAGCACTGAATGTTAGAATGCAGGGAAAGAGACTGGTTGGAAAGACAAGAAAGCGCTGGGAAGACACAGCAAACAGCGACGCATAAGCCCTTTTAGAAGTCCGTGTATGGAGATGATCAGCCACAGACAAGCAAGGGTAGAGGCAAAAAATAAAGGACGCCAAGGCTCAATTTGGGCTGTAGTGCCGTAGAAAAAGAAGAATGCCTGACTCAAGCGATGCCGACAGTTTTAATGGAGATTCAGATTATTCAGATTTAGATAGAAATTTCGTGCCCCCTCAGTCATCAGATCTGACCAATTCAGATGTATATATGGAAAAAGATAATAGTTTTGGAGAAAATATGGAAGACAATGTCACTGAGGCGATTATTCAAGATAACAATATTGATGAACTGGGTATTACCGAATGGTCAGAAATAAGTGAAACTGATGAAATCATATTTTCGAAATTTTGTAAAAATGAAACTGTTTATAATATTCCATACGATGCAAAACACCTTTAGATTTTTTTTGAATATTGGTCGGTGATGTCCTAATTGAAATTAATTAAAATTTTAAGAAACGAATCGGAAGGCGGCAGGCCTAAGACTCTTAGGACCTGGAGATCTTTTTGGTTGGTCAACTACAACAATCGCGGAAATTGTCAAATGTCACTAGCATACGCAAACCGTAAAAAGATGGGAAGAAGGGCAAGGATGTAAACTTGCCAGGGTAACACTAAGTAACCTTGAAGAGTCAACATCAAAGAAGTATTTGGGAATGACCAGGAAAAACCTACGTTTGGCAGTGGGTTTTTTAACTGGTCATTGTCAACTAAGCAAACACCTCCACACACTGATGCTAGCAGACACACCTCTATGTACGAAGTGTGAACGAGAAGACGAAACTGTAGAGCAAGTCCTCTGTGAATGCCCAGAGTTATCGTTAATACGAGAGTACGCGTTCGGCGAGTCCTGGCCCACAACTGCCCACATAAGAAAGATGTCTCCTGGTGACTTGTCCACTTTTCTAAAAATGGCAGGATGGACAATGAGGTAAGGGTAACAGCTCTCTGGGAGGATGCACAATGGGTCAATTGTGGCCTAAGTGCTGTGAAACTTAAGTCGCCCTCCCTACTCTACAGATACAGATACAGAAGAAACGAATCGCTAAGGGAATTGTTAGTATTCCAAAAGTGCAACATTATTGGTCCAGGAATCATCTATTTCACAATAAGTTTATTAGTTCAGTGATGACTCATGACAGATTTTTACTTTTGTTAAAGTGTCATTTTGTCAATAATATTAAAATTGTTCTGAAACTAGTTTCTTGTGGCATTTTAAAGTAATTACTATTTAAATTGTAATAAGCCACAAATTTATTTACTAATGTTTGTATTTTGAGAACGATTTCCGAAGTGGAAATTGAAACGTCAATAAACGTACTTTAACCTTTAATTGTGGCTTCTACCCATTTAAACAGTAATTAATAATATTAAAGATACCAGCTTAAACAGAATATATAAACTTCGTCCTGTTATTGATCTTCTTCTTCTTCTTCACGTGCCATATCATAGTTATCCGATGTTGGTGATTACCATTGCGAAGGCTTCTCGATCTTCTGCCACATTCTGATTCTACACTACAGAATTTCAAAAACTGTATAATTGCTGGTCAAGATTTGGTCATAGACGAATCTATGATACCTTGGAGTGCCGTTTAGTTTTTCGGCAGTATATAAAAAAGGCGCATAAGTATGGTGTGAGGATGTATAAATTATGTAGTACTGACGGATATGTAATTAACTTTAAACTTTGTACTAGTAAAGGTCATAGTGTAACAGGAAAATCTCAGGCTGATCATATCACAGATTCGTTGATGTAAGAATAGTATGGAAACGGACATAATCTTTTTTGTGAGAACTGTCATACTTCAATAAAACTTGCAAGAATGCTTGAAAAAAATAAAACAATAATTTGCTGTACAGTAAGAAAAATCAGAAAAGGTTTGCCTAGTGTTCTATCCTCCAAACTCAAGCGAGGTGAAGTCATGGAAAGATAACTGGGTTATATTATAAATGTTTAACTTTGGACACAGAAGGCTGGTTGATGATAATAGTGATGACAGTTTTTGTATTTTCTTTTCTCCGTTCGGCATATTTTATCAGCCTTCCATATTGCATCTTTGTAGCTTGCTCTTCTTTTTCTGGGGTTTTTTTTCATATATTTCTTGTGTTTTTTATTGGAACATATGCATGACCTTTTTACATCATTAAACCATTCTTTTTTGTTTTTTTGCCTATGATCCTTTTTAGTGCGTCAATTACTTTTGTTTTGATTTCTTTCTAATGTTCTTTGGTGCCTGTTGCTGTTTGTATGAACTGAAAAGAACTACATTTATTGAATTTTTAGTTCTAGTGATGGAAGGCAGAACCTAGTGCTGCATTAGGTAAATAGAGCAAACTCAATAAGTAATTCAAAGTTTAGTTAACTAAAGATAGAAAAAAAAATATTAATTAATTGGCTGAGACAAAATTGTAATTCAGAAGAACCATTTCTATAGCTCTCGTATATATATAAATAATAATCACACATAAGTTTTTTCACTTCATTTCTTTCCGGTAGGAATGGCGTAATTTAAAACAATTCAAATACGAGTTCTCGATGGACTGTTATATATTTGTGAGTGATTGTATTATTTTCATTCACATTCTTTTAACTGCTTTCACAACCTTAAAAAAGTTTCGTCATCGGCAAGGCATAGCATTGCGCCGCATAAGATGGCCGAAACAAGTAGGTAAGACTTTCTTCTTTGAAAATTCAATATAATTTGTAATTGTTCTCAATTGGACGTAATATCAGTTACGACTGCTTACATAATAGAATTTTTGTTTCGTAAACCATTCGTTGGTGTTGTGTACAGTGCTGGCAGTCATTTTTTACTTTCGGAATAGTTACGGATTTAGATACGTTTGGCAAAAAAAAGAAACAAATACGAAGAAAAAATAATAACATTAATACACGAAGGCTCATTATTAGATATTATTAATATTCAAGATCCAGTCATTGTTTATGCACCTATTACAATTTGTAGTTTAGCCAAGTCAAAATTTGTGGAAATTGAGACAAGTTCATATCTGAACTTACCACAATTGAATCTACATAATGGAGAAATTAGTACCAAGTTAAAACGTACTAAAACTGCACTTAAAATGATATGCTACAGACTACACAAGTTTCCACAAACTTACGTTACTAGAATTTCCCCTAAATCCTAAAATTACTTATGAAAAACGTTATAATAAAACAAAGCATTTAACGCATAATATATTACGCAAAGTATGATAAATTTATAGTCCGGGTTCTTGGGACCGTTTTCATCCTTTTTTACTAACAAGTTAATTTTTAGTGAGTAGTTTCGCCTTTACAAAAATTTGCGTTCGTTGTAGCTAAAAGAGGTAGCAGGGATGAAATAGTTTAGTTTTTTTGTTAATTCTCAAGACAATTATCCAAACTCACTGAAAAAATATTTTAGTGCTACAAAATGCAATTTTCAACATGTACCATTAACGAGGTTGTGAAAAATAATTGCTAACCACCTGATTTTTTTCTGTTAGTTAGTCAATATTTATATAATTTAACACCGACATTGTCCTACAAATTGCGTGGTAAGTTATCCTGGTAATACGTTCAAATTTGTACTAAAAATACCTAATTTAAAAATAATTACTATCAAGCTGAATCTTCTCGAATAGCTTCGCTTCGATGAGACGCCCAAAAATTTCCAGTAAGAAAATTCTCTAATGTGGTAGCTAAGAGGGGTACTAGGGATATAATATGTTGATTTGATAATTTTCAAAAATTTATTACTAACTGGTTATTTTTAAAAGTAAGAATACTGCGATGCTACGTCTTCTCTGTCCTTTTTTATGGTTCACAAGGAATCTAAGTTCCTGTAGTTGGCTGTGTACCATATATAACAAAAAATTTTATTAAAAATCCTTTATAAAAGGTATAAAATTTAAAAAAACCCCAATCGGACTATATCACAAAACGTTTTCGGAATCTATATTCCATCATCCGTGCACTAGGTGGGTATACATGTATTGAGCCACTAAATTTGTGGGTAAAAACCCGTTAAAAGTTTGTTTTTTTAAATTTAGTTTATTTAAATTATGTGGTGGTAAATATTATGATGTTAAAGTCACCAGTGGATTTGGTAACATGGCAACGTATGACTCCACGTGAAATTGCTGGTCCTGAGACGATGTGTCTACGAGTACTTGAGAGTTGCTTTCATCAAGTCCTCGTAGACACATCGTCTCAGGACCAGCAACTTCTAACATCATAATATTTACCACCACATAATGTAAACTAAATTAAAAAAAAACAACTTTTAACGGGTTTTTACCCACATATTTAGTGGCTCAATACATGTATACCCACCTAGTGCACTGATGATGGAATATGGATTCCGAAAACATTTTGTGATATAGCCCGACTGTTTTTTTTTTTAAATTATATACCTTTTAACCCTTTTCGGGCAAGTGGTTCCACAGCGGAACCACAAATTCATAAATTTCTAAAACCTTTCCCAGTAAACGCTTGCCGGAACCACGTTCAGACCGGTGTCCCCTACCATTTTGTGTTTTAGATCGCTAATGCGGCGACTTTCTCGGTGGCTTCAGTTTGTTTCAAGGAGCGGTAGATGTATGTTACCTTTTTACTTTTTGTCACGCATAACGAATTTTTTTATTTCAACTACGCAAATAAAAGATATGTCAGGTAAGTGGATCATAAATATATACATATTGATGTTATTTTAGAGTTGTTACAAAAAAGTTCTTATATTTTTTCATAAATATGTTGTTTTTTGCTTTCAAAATATGTGGTTCCATGTGGACCCACAAAGCCTATTATTAGCATAATATAAATATTTGTTTTTATTGTTTCAGGAAACCGTTTCTTTAGAGAGCTTGAAGCTCTCGAAGCTGATGAGGTATTTCAACTTATTGAAGAGATACCATCCGGAGAAGAATCAGAAGCTTCCGAAATAGATTCAGATGATGATGGACGAGAGGATGAACCTCCCGATGATACCAATGATGAATCATTTGTTATTGAAGATGATCTTCAAGAAATACAAAATACTGCGGAAAATGAAGACACTGGTACGGACATTGAAATAGAATCAAGTAATCAAGAATCAAGTGAAGACGAAACTGGAGTCAATAGGAAAAGAAAACTAACAAAAAAAAATACAAGACACAAATACACAAAACAAAGGTAAAAAGAAACCTAAGAATGAAGAAAAGGTAGTTGTTTGGTCCGATGATTCAAAAAAATTTGGTAAGAGTCCTTCAGTTTTTGTAAGTGACGTAGGTCCTAATGTGCCCGAAGAGATAGAAGAACCGCTGGATATATTTATGCTTCTTTTTTCAGAGGAGCTTTTGGATACATTAGTATTTCAGACCAACTTGTATGCAACCCAAAAAAATAAACAATATATTCCAACAACAAAAGAAGAAATGAAATGTTTCTTAGGAATCAATATTCTTATGGGTATAAAAAAAGATCCAAGCTACAGAGATTATTGGTCTGCAAGAACTGATTTACGGGACACCTATATATCATCTGCTATGTCTCGAAATCGGTTTGATTGGTTTTTGGGTAACATGCACCTAAATGACAACTTTATTGCTCCTAAAAAAGGTTCTAATGATTATGACAAATTGTATAAAATAAGACCAATGATAGATAGATTGACGGAAACATTTGATAAGTATTATAATCCCAGTAAATGCCAGTCAGTTGACGAAGGAATGATTAAGTTCAAGGGGCGAAGCTCACTACGACAATACATGCCGAAAAAACCGACAAAAAGGGGTTATAAAGTATGGGTGCGAGCAAATGAATCTGGTTTTGTTTCGCAATTCCAGATTTATACAGGTAAAACAGGTGATCTTGCAGAAAAAAGGTTAGGGGCTAGAGTGGTCAAAGATTTAACAAGTAGTCTTGCTGGTAAGTGTCATGAAGTGTATATGGACAATTTTTTTACTTCTTATCTACTCTTAGAAGAACTACGAGCCCAATATATATATGCTTGTGGAACAGCAAAGCTGAATACTAAATTTTTTCCCAAAGATTTCTCTAACGATAAATCAATGAAACGTGGTGACACATGTTGGAAAATTAGTAATGGGGGCATATTGGCAACAAAATGGATGGATAACAAATCTGTTCATTTCTTGAGCAATTTTCATAACCCTGAAGATATGCAGGAAATCTCAAGAAAGCAAAAAGATGGCTCCAAAAAAACTTTCACTGGTCTTACAGTAGTGACAGATTATAATAAACATATGGGTTACGCAGACAAATCAGATATGTACAAGGCTTGCTATGCAATAGATCGTAAATCTAAAAAATGGTGGCATCGAATTTTCTGGCATTTTATTGATCTAACAATTGTAAACGCATATATCATATTCAAAGAAAGATCTCAAACACCATCAGTTACTTTCAAAGTTTTTCGTTTAGCAGTATCTGCAGGTTTGATAGGTGCTGATCCTTCCACTCCCCAAAGAGGAAGACCAAGTTCAACAGCAGAAGTGCCGAATAAATTTAAAATTCAGGTTCCCATTGAAATACGCACCGACAAAGCTGCTCATTTGCCCATTCATGGCAATAAAGTTCGATGTGCTCACTGTAGCACTAGAAACCAACCTCATAGAACTAGATGGCACTGTTCCTCATGTAAAGTTGGGCTTTGTCTCACGGATAAATCTAATTGCTTTTCAAGTTTTCATAAAAAATAAAAATAACTTTTTTGAATTCATACTTATTTTCCTGTGGTTGTAATTGTTTTTGTAGTTTTCATGCGAAATAAATAACTTTTTTTAATTCATACTTATTTCCCTGTGGTTCCACCATGGAACCACCTCCAAACTCCAAAAAGTTGTCATAAAAAAATATTATTTCCAATTTTTGGTGTTAAATTTTACGATAAATAACACAATTTTTGTTGAGAAATACATTTTAATGCAAATAGCATAATTCGGGCTGCAAAGGGTTAAAAAGGATTTTTAATAATTTTTTTTTCTTTTTTATGCTGTTGAATCGTGGACCTTTAACAAAGATATGTGCAGAAAACTGGAAGCATTTGAGATGTGGCTATATCGGAGAATATTTAAGATCCCGTGGATTGACCGAGTCACAAATGGAGAGGTCCTCAGAAGAATGAATAAGAACCGAGAGGTACTCACCATCAAATCTCGAAAGTTACAATTCTTCGGATATATTAGGCGAAATTAATCCAGATATGATCTCCATCAAGCCATCCTGAAAAAAAAAAAAATATTTGGAAAACGAGGTCCAGGAAGAAGAAGAACACCTTGGTTAAAGAACCTCAGAATCTGGTTCAATACAATATCTGTGCAGCTTTTCCGCGCTGCTGCAGATAAGATAAAGATTGCCATGATGATCGCCAACATTCGTAGCGGATAGGCACATCAAGAAGAAGAAGGGTATTTTTTTGTTAATTCTCAAGATAATTATCTAAATTCACCGAAAAAATATTTGTCCTACAAAATGCAAGGTTTTATTATAGAGTCCCCCTTTTCAGCACGTATGATTAACAAGATTATGAAAAATAATTACTAACCAGCTAATTTTGTTTCTGTTGTTTAGGTAATATTTATATAATTTAACACTCACATTGTCCTACATGTTTCGTGTTACGTTATCCTGGTCCTCCAAATAAATACATATTTGAAATTTATAGTTGCTTACTGTGTATTAGCAACGAATATAGACGCCTGGGCCTTTCCATCACAATTTTGTTTTGTGCGCACGTTAAAGTAGGTTAGTAATATAAATAAAAATAAACTACCTGTAAATACATAGTTAAGATAAAAAAAAAATACTAAAGAAAGTATACTTAATGAAAAAAAAAAAAGAAATAAAGAAAAAAGTGCCTCAATTAGCAAATAATTTTTTCTAATCCAATATTATTAAAATATTTGTATGACAGGGAACAACGAAGCGGTGTCGTTATGAAGTACCTATGTAAGAGTGATACGCGTTATAAATCATTTAACCATAATACATATTATTGTATAAATTTTTCAAGCCCTTTATTTCTTTATAAACGTATATACTTACAATATTTTATTTGAATTAAATACTATTCTATACAGACATTTGTCATTTTTACCTTTAAAATATTAAATGATCTATTATTTTGATTATACAGTATTATATTTTTATTAAATAATATATTTCGGAAGTAATGAAAATGGATTGACATCATTAATTAGAATAAAAAATTATAGATTCGTCTCGAATCTCTAAAATCGTTCTCAAACATCAAAACGTGAAATCATCGAAACGGAAATCGAAATGTCAAATTTTTGAAGTTAAAAATGTAGTTAATAATATGTGAAGAGTATCGCATGGTAATGTTTTAACATGAAATACGAGTACTCTAATTGAGTTTGGAATTTAAGGTTAGCCCTATATACTTGACCTTATTAGTTCTTTCTAGTTCCTCCCCGAATATTTTCAGTTCACTTAGTCCAGTAAGACCTTTTATTGGTAAAGGCTAGTAGTTTAGTTCTAGAAGCGTTCACATAGAGGTTCTCCGTGAATCAGGTTATCAATGACGAAGGCACCCCTAAGTTGCTCTTATATTTAGGATACCTTCATATGTATCTGCTTTGAAGCATCTGAATCCACTTCCATTTGGGTTTTTGATTTTATTCCTAATTTTTTCTTTAATTTGACTCTCTTTTTCAACGTCCATGACTACCGTACCGTTCAACCCCACGGATAAAAGTTGGTTGAGTGGATTGTGATTCCAGATGTAGGCCATTCCTCTCTCACTCCCTCTGATGGAAAAAATCACTCATAACAATACCTGTGGTATGTATGGTATCAAAAAGATTGAGCTCTGGAGACTATTTCCATATTATTCAGCCTTAGGTGATTTCCTAAAAATTTCAGAGTAAAAGTTGTCCCCCTTTCGAGCAGGAAAGATGTATGTTCCCTTCATGTCAAATCTTCATCATCGACCTAGTGTCATTACAATATTAAAATTTACCATGATTTTCATGGAATATAAGGGTTTCTACATCTGATTACATAGCTAGTTTCAACTACTTTAAATGTTTTTCACTGACGAAGGTCCGACTGGACCGAAAACGTTGAAGATTTGTAATCCGTTTGGACAAATTTTAAATTATTTTTTAATAAAATATACCATTATATACAAGAAGTCGTTACTCCTATCTAAGACTAAAAAAACTTAAAAAACGTTCATCGAGATAATAATGTTCGAAACATTGAACGACCCATAAGAAACAGTGAGTGCCAATGTGTAACAATATAACTACCCTCTGAAAGTTAGGAGCCAATGTATAATAATAAAACTCACAACTTTCTTTGCGAGCCAATTATTGTCAGGCTTTCAGGTGTGAGGACGTCTAGCTCAGTCTCTCAGGTGTAAGGACGTCTTATCTTAAATGTAAATCTGAGAAATAGAGAATTGTTATCTAAATATTATAGCTAGTAGTAAATAGTGCTTAATTAATTTATATCACTCCTTTTGTTCATTGCATTGGCATTCTGAGAAATGAATGCCATTTCTAAGAATAGTCTTTTAGTATAGTTGGACTCTGTAGCTAAAACTCTGACTGATTCATAATTCAGTTTATGATGTTCTTTGTTGACATGTTCCGAAAGAGCAGATATTTCAGGATATAATCTGCTACCACTCCGGTGACTAATTAAACGATTACCTAAATTGCGTGAGGTTTGTCCTACATATACTAAATTACAGTTATTACATGAAATTTGGTAGACAACGTTGGAACAATCCTTAATGTCATTCTTATCTTTAACTTTAGAAAATATAGATCTTGAAGTTAATGAGATTTTAAAGGCTATTATAAGTTGGTGATATCTTTGAACAATCTTGCCAGTCTGGGTGTTATGTCTTTAACATATATTAAAAAAGTATATAAGCAATTGGCATTTGGTAATTCTAGCCTTCATTTGCTTCAGCAAATTGATTTTTATTGAATGACGATGATATGACCAATAGTTAAGAAAACGTCCAGAACTATGAGGTTTTCTATACCAGTCGATTATCAGGTAGTTGTTATGGGTTCTGATGAACCGGGTATCCAGAAAGGGGACTGAGCATAGATTATCCTAGTAGACGGTCATAACTGTTAAATGCCTGTAGAATTTCTGTGGAACCATTACTAAGAATAGCAAGGATTTTAAGTTTTCATTAGTTCTCATTGCAATATCAGCTTGAAATATTTCAAAAAACTCATATCATTTCTTTTCAACAACACCTATTTCACTTTCAATAATACTGTGTTTAGATAAACACAAGAAACTCCTATGGGAGGTACTATCTCTCCCATTTTGGCCTGTTATGTGATGGATCATTTACTGGATAAGGTGATCCCAGAATTGTTTATACAACATAATCTTATAATGTCCATTGTCGTAAGCTTTTTTACATATTTAATACCATTGACTGCTACATATCTACTACTTTTCTATGGATGTTTGGTTTTTCATATTGTTCTTTTTAGATGAACTGATGATGCTTTCTGATTAGAAAGCGAAACATCTTCAATAAATAGATGAATTAGCCACCTTCTTTGTCTTTTTCTTTTCTACACTTTGACCGAAAAATCCACCACTCTTCGAGTATTCCTTAATTTATATATATATATATATATATATATATATATATATATATATATATATATATATATATATATATATATATATCTACAGCATAGAACATACTGGAGTTGAATACAGGAGATAGAACTGAATTAAATGAACATTTAAAATAAAGAAAAAGATTATGACAGAATATTCAGTAAATAGAAAGTTGAGCGCCAACTATTTTTAGAATAAAAATAGTAATAAAAAAGAACAAGTTAATAAATGAATAAATTCGAAAGGAATTAAAATAATTATTTGAAGAAAAATAACAAACATGTGACGTTTAAAACAATGTCTTATTATAAGTGAACTTAAAGTTGGTTGTGTCCAATCACAACAGATTTTTTTTTGCATGGTGTTTAGTTTTTAATTATTCGTTATATCATTAACGGCAAACATTAAAGGTAATCTAGGTCATTTTTTGGGAAAATACGATTCAAACGTATTTTATACCTACCGTCTATCATCTCCCGTATTTATTTCACGATATCTGTTTACTAGGAAAATATTTACCAAGATTTCTCTGTTAACAATCTCAGATTACTTGATATTTTCTCTTATGAAACTGTAAGTTCCTAGTAAGTTACATATATTATTTATGGTTTTTAAACATTTTTGTTAGTTTAGTGCAATGCTCTCCGTCTGGAAAAATTTCATTGTTTTCTGTTTTCGTAAATACAGAGGTATGTAGACATTAGCATGGAATAAGAAATATGATAACAGCTGTTGTTCAAGTTCGAGACCCTATTGCTTTTTATTCGAAGTATTATTTTTATAACACTTACTTTGTAATAACAGTATTTTAGTCCACTTAATTAAATTTATTTAAAGCAATTCTGTCGATATTCTGTGTGGCTATAAAGCAGAACATATTATCAAGAATCTTTAAAAACATAGTAAGAATTACGATAATAAGGTAGCTTTTCAAATTTCATATTCAGTTAGTTCTGCAAAATACGACAAATGCGACAGATTAAGACTGCGGATTGAAAAGGGTTAAGAATCGATTTAAAATAAAGCAAAGATGATATGAGTGCTTTAGTAAGCTGCTAAATGAAGAAGAGCAGAGGAAAAACAGAGGATGCATGATCCAAAATGAGAATGTAATATCGAGGATAGCGAGAGATGAAGTTTTTGAGGCGTTAAATAGGACGAAGAACGGTAAGGCAGTAGTACCTGATGAAATACCTGTAAAAGTTCGAAAGGCTCTAGAAGGGGAACGGATTAATGTGTTGTGGCAAATGATGAATAGGATAATGAGGAAAAAAGAATGCCTAATGCTTGGAGGTAGAGCGTGATGGTATTACTGTATAAAGATAAATTGGACATTAAGGACTGTAAGTACTAGAGAAAAACAAAGTTAATGTGGCACACAATGAAAGTTTCGGAGAGAACTGTAGAGGGAAGGTTAAGGAAAGAGACATCGATAGAAGAACAGTTTGAGTGTATGCTAGGAAGGAGGACAAGAACAAGACTGAGAAGAACGTTAGGCTCGTGAAAGATATTTATGAGGGAGCGTGCATTAAAGTCAGGACTTACTGAAAATTTTCCAGTGACGGTTGGTTTGCATCAAGGTTCTTTACTGAGTCTCTATCTGTTTAATCTTGACATGGATGTACTGACACTACTAACAGACAAAGTAAGAGAGTGGCTTTATTGGTCAATGCTCTTTGCAGATGAGATCGTGTTAGTGGAGCGGAGTTCGATAAATAGTTGGGGGGTTGGAGAATGGATATTGAAGAGGGAAAACTTAAGGTACTTCTTCTTCTTTTCCTTCAGCCTTAAGTAATCCAACTTTGAACATAGGTCTCCCCCAAATCAATCCAGTGTTTTCTATTTTGCGCCACTTGCTTCCAGTTGTGTCCTTCGATCTTGTTAATGCCATCAGCGCATCTCATTTGTGGTCTTTCTCTGCTTCTCTTTCCTTACCATGGTCTCCATTGTTGTATTTCGTGGTTCCATCTTTTATCCTTCAGTCGGGCATTGTGTCCTGCAAAGCTCCATTTCAAAATTTTCAGCATGTTTTCCTGCGTCTTTTACTTTGGTTTTGCCTCCAAAAGTTAAGGTTAGCACGTCAAAGACAGAGTATATGTGATTGGACAAAACAGAAATGCTTAGGAACATCAAATTGCTTAAAGAAAAACTAGGACTAGTAGGAGAATTTAAATACTTTGGCTAAAATATAACGGAAAATGGGACGCTAGATCAAGAAATTGTACACATGACACAGGTTGGTTGGTTTAACTGCAAGCGAATAAGCAAAGTATTTTGTGATCAAAAAATCGGTGAAGGGCTGAAAAGAAATATATACGAGAGTGTCGTGAGACCTACGCTGGTGTATGGTGTTAAAATGTGGCGTGTAAAGAGGGTTTACGAAGATAAGATGGAGGTAACTATCATAAAAATGTTTCGGTGGATGTTGGGTAAGACTAGAAAGGACAAGGTCAGGAACGATGTGATTAGAGTAACAGCCGGGATGACTACAGTCATAGAAAAGGTTTAAGAACAAAAAATGCAATGGTTTGGTTACATCAGATGTAAAAATTAGAAGTATGTGGAACGAAGGATAGAGCTTTTAGAAGTTGAGGGAAAGAGAAGTAGTAGAAAACCGAGGAGAATTGGAAGAAGTGTGTGGCAGAGGACTTGAGAGAGAAAGATTTAAATGAAGAAGATCCGATAAACTGGAATGAGTGGCGAAAAAAAGTAAGAAATAGCGACTCCTAAAAATGGAAAATCAGTGAAAGAAGAAGAAGACTTATTGAGAATGACTAATTTTGGACACGGTTCTTATTTTTAATATTTTTTTGTATTATACAAAAAAAATAAACGCCTTGTTTACAAAGTAAATTTTAAATTATTTTGCATAATGTAATTTCGAGTATTATCTGTTTAAAAAATCCAATTTTCGTCATAGTTTAATTGTCTCTCGTTTTCACAATATTAGAAGCTACAAAAAAATAATAAAGCTTAGCTAATAAAGCTAAAAAAGACGCAAAACTAATGAACAGAACGTTTGAAGCTGTAACCACTGGGTGTAGCTGTAAATACTGGGTGAACGATATAAGGAGAAGGTAAAAGATGTACTCTTCTCCTAACATAAATATATGTTACGAAAAGATTATGAAAACCGACCGGACTATGAAAAGCCTAGTCGAAAATGAATACGGACCACTTGAGCTGAAAGAGTAAGCAGGATTTTGAGTTGGACAATATTGCATTGAGAATATCTATACTTTAACCCAACTCAATAAAAAAAGAATGGCTAGAGATAGACCAACTCATCTATTATTTGTGGACTTGATGAAATTTATGTTACAATATTCCTATTTAGACTACAGCAAGTACTTTAAAGTTTATCAATTAATATTACACTTGTGAAAACAATACAACGATTCATTAACGATCTTCGATCAAAAATAAATATTAACAACCAGTACTCCGAGAATGGTATGGATTTAAGGTAAGGCTGCAATATATCTTCAACATTCTGCAAAATCTACATGAATGAGACATTGAAAAACTGAAGAAGATCATGTTCTGAAATGGGTATACCATTAAACTACGAAACACCCTTATATAGGCTTCATTTCGCGGACAAAACTTTTGTTAGTTATTAGAAATTAGAAACGCTTAAGAATAGACTAAAACAAAGTCTCCAAAAAGATTCAAAATTCAAAATTTATTTAACTACATTTACAAATTTTACATTTGTTTGTAGCAAGTCAATTATATGTATAAGTAAAAAAGATAATATATAACATACACAAAATACAATAGGAGATGAAAATACATGAATGCACATAACATAAAATAAAACATAAAATATACAAAATAAGACATATACCAACATAGTGAGTACATCCATGTTCATGTTACTGCCTTGAAGTGATCAAAGTATTCAGTACAGAGTAAAAAGCAAATCTCAAAAGGTATCTTTTCAGACTTACTTTAAATTTATTCATCGAAAGTTGTTTTAAATCCTTAGGTAGGACATTGTATATATTATAGTCAATTGAGTTTTTTTGTGATTTACTCAAACGATACTTAACTGTTCTGATGTTATTTGCACCTCTTGTGCTATAGTTATGTAAGTCAGAATGTTTAATTAAAGCATCAGTTTTTATGTATTTCTACATTAACGCTGTATAGCCATAATGTTGGCAAGGGCATTATCTTATATTTAATAAACAATGGTTTGCAAGATTCCAAATAGCTAACTTTTGCAATTATTCTTATTGCTTTTTTTGCAATTTAAATATTGTTTTGGCATTGCAAGAGTTTCCCCACAGAATAACACCATAGCTTAAAAATGAATGAAAAAGAAAAAAGTACGTTATTTTCAAGGTATCAACACTTGTAACAAGTTTTAATTGTCTGAGTAAAAATAAGGTACTAGAAAGTTTACCTTTAAGATGGTCAATATGGTTATACCAAGTCAATGTGTTGTCAACTGTTATTCCCAACAATCTGACATTATTTTTTTCAACACTCACATCGAAGGTAGACGAAAAAATTAAATTTTGAGTTTTGTTATCATTTAGTTTAAGGTTATTTGCTAAGAACCATGATTGTGCATTGGAATTTACATACTCAGACGTGGTTTCTAAAACTGAACGATTTTTATCAGAAAAAACAAAAGTAGTGTCATCTGCAAATAAAACTGTTTTAAATGGAGCCATGAAATTGGGCAAGTCATTAACATATATTATAAATAATAGAGGGCCCAGTACTGATCCTTGTGGAACTCCATGCTTTATCTGCTTAAATTCAGAGAGACAATTTCCGTACTTGACTGCTTGGTATCTATCCTTTAGATACGATGAAATTAGTTCCAAAGGAGTACCTCTTATACCGTAAAAATGCAGTTTTTTTAGCAAAATATCATGAGAAACACAGTCGAAGGCCATTGAAAGATCACACAGCGGTATGGCAGAGTGATTATGCTTCTCAAGGCCATCAACTATGGCACTCATCACATCTAAAAGTGCATGTGTTGTAGAACGATCCTTTCTAAACCCATATTGTGAACTAGTAAAAAAGTTATTTGTTTCGAAGTACGATATAAGACGCTTCTTCAGAATTTTTTCGATTATTTTACTGAATATCGAAACGATGGAAATTGGTCTATAATTGTCTACAAGGTGGGAATATCCCGATTGAAAAAATACTATTAATGAGATGTGTTAAAGGTTTAGTAATTATTTCACTAGTGCTTTTGATAAACGATGCGTTTAGCTCATTAGTATTCAAACAATTTGAATTTTTCAATGTTTTTATAACTGTAGATACTTCTTGTTGATTGGTTGGAGACAGAAAAAATTAATTCGATGGAGCTGGAAATTTTTGATAGTTCAAAATTGTATCGTTTGGTGTATTTGGAAGGGATTTTATAATGTTCTCAGCAATTTCAACAAAAAAGTTATTGAAAGAGTCACAAGATATGTTGGTTGTTGAATTATGTAAACCATTTGTTTTATTTCGCTCATAGTTAATTACCTTCCAACACGTCTTGGATCTACTCTTTGACGTTAATATCAATTGATCATATGCCAGCTTTTTCGATATTTTTAACTCAGCATTGTAATGATTTTTATATATTTTATATTCGCTGTAATGTACTGGGTTTTTAGTAGCCCGTATTTTATATGTTTGCAAATGATTTCTCATATTTTACATCAGTAACAACAGCTCGCCATAATCGTTTCATTGTCCTTTGTACCTAGAAGAGACTCAACACTTTTTCAGCCGCAGCTCCAATGCCAATATTTAGAAGCTAAAAATGTAATTGTTTTAATTGACACGGTAAGAAAAGCCTTCGCCTTCCAAGTAATATACAGAATTATACAGTTACGAGTTACCGAGTTATCCAGGCAGCACCGGATTGATGACCTAAATTCATGTCTTCAACACCACAATTGGAACATTGAAAATTTGCAAAATTTGCTATTTTCAGACGAAACCAGGATTTGTGTAAAATCAGAGGACCGATGAATTCGTGTACTTAGAGAGCAAGGAAGATAAACAAGAATGGAAATTGCCAGATGTGTTAACATATATAAAGGCGAAAGTGTCTTATGATCATTAAAAAAGATTATGAAAGAGGAATTATGATCATTAAAAAAACTCCTCTTTAGTTTCCGTGCAACCAACTTGAACAGCTTGTGGGTATATTGATTTGGTTCTAGAAGGTATAGTTAGGTTCTGGAGAGGTGCAAAGGGAGAAAACCTCATTTTAATGCATGATAATGCAAGTCCACATACCAGTAGAGTGACTACAGACTTTCTTGAAGCAGAAGATATCACTGTTATCACTGTTATGAAGTGGCCCGACCTTATACTTATAGAGCATTTGTGGTATATACTTAAAAAATAATTAGACTTCCCCAGGATACTCCACAAAACGCCATACAGCTAGTACAAGCTGCTTTTGAAGCATGGAACCACCTGCCGCAACAAAATGTTGACAATTTATTTAGGAGCATGTCCACACGAATTGAAACTTGCATAAGGGCTAGGGATAGTAACACTAAAATTTTTTATGCTATTGACTTTAAAACAAATAGTTTAAATTTGTTATTTCAAGAATTTATTGTTTTCTTTAATTTTAATATATTGGTGAATCAATTGCTTTACAATAAACATTATTTGACTTCGTATGTTGATTTTTTTAAATTCGCTTAAAATAGTACGAAATATCAGATGATTATACATAGGGTAGAGTGCTTTGCTACCATTGGCGCTCCATTGTCAGAATGTGCTAGACTGGCAGAAGATAGAAAAACGTGGAGGAACATTGGGAAATTTAGCTAATAGCTTCATGATATCACGATACCTGCATCAGGTGAACGACTAAGAAGAAGAGTGCTTTAAGAGTAGGGGTCAATAAGAGTGCGCACTCGTCGATTTTCTGAGTGCGTTGTCGACAGGAATAAAGTTTTAGTTCGTACCGATTAAGAGAAGTGTTTGTATGTGTCTTGAGTATTTTAGGCAAATAAACACCGATAATAACGTTATTAGGTAACTTTAATTAGTTTTATCTATTTTCTTATTATATTTTGAAATTTTTAATATTTTATACAACTGTAACCGCTGCATGCAAGAATTTCGCGGCAATACCCTACCATACTTGCAATAAACTTTGAATAATCGTATGTATCATACCGTTGTTTACAATTTTGCACCAAGATGAAGGCAGCACTAGCATTTGTTAAAACATGCTTGTTTTCTAAGAGTGCGCAGTCATTAATATTGTAAGAGTACGCGCGCACTCTTATAAACCAGGTTTTGTTATAAAGGATTAACCGTATTTTTTCTTTTGTTTAAGAATGGTACACTCACCGGTGGTTATGTAGGTAGCAAGATAAAGGGTTGAAAATTGAGAGAAGTGTGGCAAAATCTATAGGAATGGCGTCCCAAACAGGCTTCCTAAAGTTTTCTCTACAAAAGGAAAAAGGTGTGTCAATAAAATATCTAGCGCAGAACGGGGAACCAATGTTACTGTTGTAGGCACAATGAGTGCTAGTGGACATTATATTCCTCCCGCTTTTAATATCCACATAAAAGAATGAAGACAGAATTTTTGGATGGAGCTCCATCATCATCAGTTGGAATGGTATCCGACAGTAGCCGACAAAGGAATAACCAGTCCTATTGATAATGGATAATCATACTTCCCATTGTTTCATTGCAGCAATTAATTTTTTCGACAATATTACATTATCACATTAACACTTCCTCCCCATAGTAGTCACCGTATGCAGCCACTTGACAGATATTTTTTAGCCCGCTAAAAAAGTTTTATTCTAACGAATGTGAAAAATTGCTGACGAGCCATCCAGGGCGGGTAATTACGGTTTACCAAATTGCTTTAATATTTGCTCCTGCATACTTTAAAGCTGCTACTATATTGAATGCAATTGAAGGTTTTAAAGTGACGGGGATATGTCCCTTTAATAATGACATATTTACTGACGCTGACTTCATGGCCACTTTTGTCACAGAACGAGCATAACCTGCTACAGCTGCAGTAACTACGGAACTAGAAGCATTTAACGTACAATCAGGAATCGCTAAAACTCTACGTCTAAAATCGATATCCAACTACATCAAATGTCTGAATCAGCCTCTGAAAATACTCCCAATGTTCTTGACAGTCCAACTATTGTTATTGTTAATTCCACTTCTAAGGAAAATATTTATGTTAATGAAAGAGATGCCATAATCAGCGAAATACCTACATCTGAATCTGATTGTAAAATCCGAGAAGGATTTTACAGATCACAAACAATACGTCTCAGCTTACAGATCTGGTTTCCAACACATTTGCAATAACTTTGGTAGAAAAAGTTGATATAGCTCCAAAAACAAAAACATTTGATTTATTAAACACTCCTGGAACATCATCAAGTTATATTAAATTAACAACCATTTCTCAGTTAATGAAATCGATTGTGGTTTTAGATCCAGAAATCGCAGAAGCAAAAAGTCGGAAATTATCACCAGCTCTCCATATAAGGACCAACTAATTAAAGAAAATGAGAAAAAAAAGCCGCAATACAAAGTCAAACTGGATGTTGGCGATAACCTACCACCACCGCAAGCGCTTCTGGGAGGGAGTTTAAAAAGGAAATCAGATGTGAACCTCAGACCGCCAGAGAAGATACAAAAAAATGAAAAAGCTGTTTTCACAAAGCCAAAAACAACGCCTCATAAGAAAATTTGGAGCTGTCCAGAGTGCAATGAAACATTTAAGGAACCTATCACAGAAGCCTGCATTAAGTGCATATCATGTGCTGAATGGTGGCATGAAAAGTGCAGGTTTTGGATCTTATAAATGTGAACTATGTTCATAAAATTACGTGCGCAATCTTACAATCCTAAATGCGTACTTTTAAAAAGCGGGTTTATAAGAGTGCGCAAAAGCACTTTTTTTTAGTTTCATTTTTTCTATTAAAGTAATAATGTTTAGTTCGCAAATTATAATTGATTTTGTTGTTTATGTATCAGCAGGCGTAAATAGAAATAAATATACTTTCAAGCTTCAAGCAATTGGTTTGAATTTTACACTTAATTAAACCTTAAGTACGCATTCTTGAAGCACTCTACCCTAAGTTTGATTGTGTATAATTATTGTATAAATGTTAAAATACACTTCTGGGAAAGATAAGTTGCAACCAAAATGTATATCGTGAATTTTAATAGATGTTATAAAAGCTTGTTGTTTTACAATTTTATTTAAAAATGGGAGTTTCATTGATACATTTTTCCTTTAGTTCAAGTAGCTTCTGACTTATCCATCAACTCATTTATCTGGATCAATGATACGTATTGCAAAGTTAATCAATTACTTAAAATGCCTAACATAAATATGGACTGTTTGTTTATTGCCGCGCTACAAAATTTGCAACGTCACCGATAAGCTTTTGAAAACCAGAAGTTACAATCACATAATCATTATTAAGATACACTCGTTGAGTAAATTCCACTCCCAATCTTTTAATAAAAACCTCGAAACACGTCTTGAATGAATCGAGCACGGGTACACGCCGGTTCCACCCACACACTACAATGACCTCTTCTTCTATTTCGTGTCTTTTTCCGCTCCTTCCGATTCTTTTCTTCCCATAGGAGTGTTTGTATCGTTAGGTCTAGCGGACTATTACCTAATTTTGTGACTTACGGCCTACTTAAGCTCAAAAAAACCAACAGACGACGGAGAGATGCCATGGATTATGTAACATTGAAAATTCTTCCGCTTTCTTTTTTATTAGTTTACAGGGTTGGATTCGTACTTGAATTAAGAATAATTTATGTTGAAATAACGGAATTATTATCGTTATTGAAATTGTTTTTTAACATATAAGATGTTGAAAATTAAAATAATTGAAAATAAATAGACAAATGTATTGAATAACAAAATTAATGCTTTATATGCTATTGATTATGTACTTCAGAAAAGAACTACAACGTTAACGGAGTTTTAGTGTTTCATATGATCAATGAACACCCAAATTATATGAAAAATACGCGGAGTGCGTTTAAGGGGATGCGTTTTTGAGAAGGGGACGAATTCGTCCCTATGTGCTTTGGGGTGAATTATATGCCCTTTTCGTACATATATATCTACAGAAAAGTTGTTCAAAATTAAATTTGTTATCCACGCATCGCCTTTTAAAATTAAAAATAATTTTATTTGACAACAATATATTAGAAAAAACTAAGCAAAAAAACACGAAAATGCTCGAATTTTCTATTTTGTCTCATAACTTTTTTCCACGGGTGTATAGGTATTGCTTCAAAGAAGCAAAACCTCTATACTTCCTCTTCAAAATAAAGTTTGGCAGAAGTCTGTAGGATCTATAGTATCGGAGATACAATTTTTTAAATTTAGCCACTCACACCGTTTTTTGACCGTTTTTTGAAGTTTTTTTCGTTTGGTTATATAACTTTCTTCTACACAGTTTTAGATATTATGCAATTGGATTAAGTAGAAATAAAAATCAATTACCTACCTTTAAAATGGTCTACTGTAGATGGATTTAGGACTAATTTTAAGCAAGATACTGTCCTTCAAAGTTTTCCACTTAAATTTTATGGCTATTATTATGTTGACTTATTTATAAGAAATTTCTTATTGTACCGAATGTGCTCATTTCGACGTAGCCGTAACAGTTTAAAATTATTTAAAAAATCGAAGCTACATTCTGGTCGGCAACAAGAGAAGAATATTCCAGAATATTCTAGTACATAATAACTTGTATAATTGTATAAGTAGCGCTGATATTAGCTAAGTTTAGTTGATAAGATATTATTGTGTTGTAAGCTTATAAATAAAGATATTTATATAAATTAGAACCTCTCGTTTTATTGAAATACGCTACAGTTGGTGTCACGGTGTGAAGTAAAATATTTATTTAAAAATAAATTCAGCAGTGACTTTTGAAAAAGACTTTTGAACTTTTAAAAAGTATTGTTCGTCGGGAACATCCGCGTAGTTCGGTGGTGATCTTTGTAAAAAAAGGAACATTTAAAAAGTACGTGTGTACCTGACCAAAGATGCTGCTAGTATAAATTTTAGTAAAATAGTTGCCTGAGCAACTGGAAGAACGCGATGAAGCCTGCAGTGGATACAAGAAGATCCTCCTAGAACGACTGAAAAATGTTCTGAACAAGAATGGAGATGAGCCAGAGACTTTCCAGTTTCAATCAGCAGAAGAAGCAGTTTTAACGAAAATAATTGATGGAAAATTGTAAAATGTTTCTCCAATGATTGGGGAAACTTCTAGAAAAAAAGACGAGAAATTCGAAAATGTTTCTAGAAAAACCGACGAAGTATGTAGTTAGAACAATGAGAAATTTGAAGAAGTTTCTAGAATATTCGATAAGGTAGAAAAGAATATCAAACAGTTAGAGAGCATGATAACTAATACGAAAGTTCTACCACCAGTTAATGCAGTAGTTTTAGATCCTGTACTGAAAAAAGAACCACCTAGAGACGAAATGATACATCATATGAGATTCAAATTGTCACCATTTGATGGAAAGTCTTCTTGGTCCATATACCTTAGAAAATTTGAAGCTATTACGACAGCCAATCATTGGACAGTACAAGAAAAAGCTGTTTCTTTGACTTCTGCTTTCCGAGGTGATGCTGCGGATATCCTAAGATCAATTCCTAAGGGTCAAGAAAAATGTTACCAGACCTTGTGCCCATCTACAATAAGTCTACAAAGTACAAATAAGAAGTAGAATTCAACGAGCAAGTGAGAATTTGCAAGAATTTGAAGCAGAGGTTGCTCGTATAGCGCAGTTATATCTAGAGCTTATCCGGAGGTACCAGACAACATATTGGAAGAAATTGCTGTAGATACATTTATCAATGGGTTGAAAGACAGTCAACTTCAGAAAGCTGTACTACTAGCAAGACCGAAAGTTTTAGATGAAGCGCTCGCCATTGCCTTGGAACACGAAACATCTAGTCAAGCTACAACGAGCTATCGAGTACTAACCTCTAAAGAGAAACAAGAACAAAACGATAAAGGTCTGGAGAAAATCGTATGGAAAGTAGTTACGATGCCGAAGAGACGCAAATCCAGATGTTGGTATGGTGGCGACGTAGGTCACATTCGCCGTAAATTGCAAGAAAATAATACAACAGTCAGAAAGCTAGAACAGATCGAACACTGGACTGGAAAAAGTCATTCAAATGCTGATGCTCAGTCAAGACGGCCATGCAGTGCAAATTATTGTAGGTAATCACTGTCTTGCGATACCAAATGAAGAAGCTGCTACCTATGCAGAGATACTTGTTAAAGAATTCTTTAGCCGATTTGGTGTTCCCTTGGAGATCCACTCCGACAGAGTGTTTCCAGAACGACACTCTTATCCTGTCCCCCAGAGCCTATTTTCTGTACTTTAAAATAGTCTTCAGCAGTAGTAAAAACAAAGTCAATAATTAATTCTAAACACAACATTTAACAATAAGAAAAAAAAACAAAATGATCTAGATATGTAGCCGTGAGGTAGATTTCTATTTAGTTTTGGTAGATGATAAACCATATATTTGCTTATATGCAATTAAAACACTTTTATTTCTGATTACTAAATATTTATTTACTGTAGATGTTATTGGATAACCTATAGGTTTGCAACAATTGGAAAATCACATTCATAAATGTATACTCAGTTTTTAAAATGCAAGAATTGAAATAAAAAAGAAGTATGAAAACGTCCATAGTAATATTAGCCATTCTCTAATTTTTATAACCGACCGACGTAAGTTTAGCTCACATGTTTTGAGTTATTTGCTATAATACGAATGATGACATTATGTAAAGATCCAGCGGATCTACTGTAGGTATACTATAAACATCAGAAATTAGATAAAAATACATTAATCACATAACAAAACTAAAAAAAAAATAATCACAAAGAGCAAGTAACAAAATATTAATTTCTGCGAGCGACCGAAAGTCCGGAAATATAATGTAAAAAAAGGTAATCAAATAATATACAAATATAATTTTTACAACAAGTAACTGGTCTATTAAAAAAGACAAACAGCAGAATGAGAAGTAGTAACAAAGGAAGATATTTAATCTATACTGTATGGTATAATTATTCCAAATAAATTAACACAGCCAGTAAATATAACTATCTCATGAGATATTACTAGGTGATGGATTATATAAAAAAGTCATACAATTTAACAGCTTAAGGTAATAATCAAGATAACTATCATTTCTACGGTAGTACTTGCCACTCTGACCATCGATATTCTCTCGCAACAATAGATTCCTATCACTTAGCAACAGTTTCCAATAAGCTTTGCTAATCTGTGATTATCAAATTACCGAATCATACGCTAGATGTTACCAATCAGCCTTAAGTAAGCATGAATTGACAGCAAGTAACCCGTATTACACAGGCTTTAATCGTATTTGCAGAGATAACGTAGCAGATATATACATACAGCAGGTTGCCGATGTGTTTCCCGGTTCCTATCTCATTGAGAGGTCGAACAGGAGATGACGGAATTTATAAGCGGGTGTGAGTAGGACAGAACGAAATTCAATGTTGCCAATATCAGGAAGGAATAAATACGCTGGGTGTGTAAATTCTATTAAATGCTAAGGTTATTGTGGTTTATAAAAAGGATACTATAGTCCAACAATTTACTGGAGAGGGTGATTCATTGGTAACAACTGATTTTAAAACTTTCAACTTTTGGGAAATTCCATAATTCCAGTGGCGGTGCTATTTCATTATTTGTTTAATTTGTTTAGGATTGGATTTATTTTAAATATTATTTGAACTGTAGGTATCATTGTCGTGTTTTGTTTTTTTTTTCATTTTCTAGTCATTTTGTCAGTTCCTAGTTACCCAAGACTTGCCTTACTATTATGGGAAGATAGCTACGTAACTTCCAACGGTTAAAGCTTTTACCTGAATTAATTTCTTAAATCCACACATAGTATTGAACAATGATTCATGTTATCTAAAAACTCTATCTTCTTTCCATTTGTCGACAAGGAAACATATATCGGTGGCGATATCTGTGAAGATCTTATTACCATCGAATTCGTACTTATCATATTATACTATTGTTGGTTAAAAATTAAATGATCTGGTATTATTTAATATCTTTGTGGGAATTACATACCAGGTAAATGATCAATTGGCAAACATTATTTTTAAAGCATGCAAACAGTTTTTGCAGTCTCTTTCTAACGTATCGTTGTTGTTATAGTATCAGCTCTTAAATTTGTGTTTGATTGCTTCGTCTAAATAGTATTTGCGTATTTATTTTGTTAATTAGTTTTTTAAAAAGGTTCTGAAACTATTTCCATGTGGCATGTCTAAGTTACTTTGTTTATACCGGATGAAGCCAAAATTAATTGTAATGAAAATTATATGTTAACTGTTGTTTAACGTTTCGATGCAACAAATGGTATAAGTACACGACATCCATGTAATAGACCCATTCCACCAGAAAAACAACAAATTAGCTGAAAGGTATATATTGAACTAAAAAAAAACAATACCTTCAACGCGAGCTGTAAGTCGCTCTTCTTTTTTAACATGAGTATTAATTGCAACAGTTGAATCTATTATGCGCGAGAAAAAGCTAACAGATGCTTTTAAACCTCTATATACAAATCAGCGCGGACGAAAACCTATTAATTTGGATGAAGCCCAAAAAACTATCATCCGGAGAACTACACATTCATTTTTCTTTAAAAATGGGACTCCAACTCTGTAATCTGTATTAAGTAAAATAGGCAAAATCTATAATTTTCCTAAAATGAGCCGTGAATTATTATGAAAAAAATTGCAAAGTCCTAAATTTCAAAATACAAAACGATGCCGGAATTAAAGTTTAAGAGTTAAAGAGGAATTAATATCATCGCGTCGTTATTTATCAACCCTCAATTCGGGAATATCCTTAACGAGATTTTGGTTAAAGCCAGTTTGCAACACAGTCGCAAAAGTTTGGCAACATACAACAGTAACAAATGCACGGCAAGCCTTTGTTGAAGGTTTTTAGACAGGATTGCGAGCTCCGTCAGCATCCAATTGTCGTCCGTATTAGCAGCGATACTGGTTTTCTGCAAAATTTTACCTTTGTTTTATATAGAATAAAACCAAGGACTACCATGAAAACATAAACTCCATATGCTTCGAGAAGTGGTTCGAGTGTACATTCTCCAGGGTGGAAAATGGTAACTATGTCATGGTAGTCGATAATGCATCTTATCGCAGCCACCATGTTAAAGGTATTCTAACGAAGACTGATAGAAAATCCGTCATGCAGACCAAATAATTTATTTTATTTGCAGAGGATATGGTCAAAGCAGAACTAATGGCAATAATCAAGGAGATCGTCTTAGAAATCGTTAATATGCAGTTCTTTCAATGGCTACATTTCATGGTATTACTGTTTTGAATCTTCTACCTTTCCATTGCTGGTGTTGAACTCAAAACGCACAAAAGACACGCACATAGGTACGTGGAATGTATGAGGTCAACCAACAAGGAAAATTTTATAATCTGATACAGGAAATGCAACGCTTAAAAATAGACATCCTTGGATATAATAAAGTTCGATGGCCTCACAGCGGCAGAAATTTAATAGACAACTACGTAATTTATTATAAATACTCTGGCAGTTAAACTCTGGCCACAAAACCAAAAGGCTAACGTAACAATATACAGTCTAAATAGCTTGCTACTTAGACTGAAATACGCTGGTGTATCGGATACATCTCTGGATATCCAAGACAAGAGATAGGGCTTAGCGGCCCGGTGTTACTCATTCCATAGATCCCCATTGGTCAGGTGTTTATGCTTAAAAAAAACAGAATATAAATAGTGATAAATAATTATAATATATTGTTAAATGCTCGGATAAATAAACTTTAATCAAATTAAAGGTAGATGTCGAGCACAGTTTTTTTTATTAAATCTTGCCCAAGTACTTTCGCTCTCAGAGTACGAAATGCCCCTGAAGATGCTTTGAGCGCAAAAGTACTTGGGCAAGATTTTATAAAAAAAACTGTTCTCGATATCTACCTTTTATTTAATTAAAGTATAATATTTGTATTTGGCAAATAATTATATAAACATTAAAAAAACGTTGTTGTCTACCTATTTTCATGTTCTAAGATACATGTCCCAAAATATTTAAATTTCGATGTAGACGAATACGTAGACGTAAATACTTTTGATCTGCCTTCATGAAACGCTATTGATAGAGTAAATAATTAAGAATTCGGATAAATTGTGCTGACTAAATTTTAATTTGCTAAAAGGTATCGTCAATATGTCTATCGAGCTGGTTCACTGTAAAGGACCTAATATTACACATTAAAAAGTACGAAGATCTATCATAATGTTGTGAATCAAAATTTTGATTTTTTTATTAGTAAATGGCACCTCGTACAATTAGTATATTATGTTACATTTATGAGTCAACCTCACTAATTCCTTGTCAGACTATAAATGTACACGCAAGTTTACTTTTACTAATTCACAAAATATTAAATAAAAAATAGTAATTAAGGACAAATGCAACTGATTTTTTTATTAATCCCACTTTTATTACAATCTATCTATATAATTTTAACCTAAATATTTAGGTAGATAATAGAAAATAAGTAATAGGATTGACAATTAAAGTATTATGACATGCAGGGATGCATCCAGTGACGCACGCCATTTTAAAACTTTAATATTGACTATCTTTGACACCTATCTATACATAATACATATACATTTAGTATTAATAAATTAACTCTAACGGAACTTTTCGTTTTAACTTTCGAACTGTATGCGGTTTATTCACTGAACTTCTTACGAACACATTCGGATGCACTTTAGTTGTCTTTGTCTACATGTTTTTCGCGCACTTTTTGATATTATCTTTGTCGTATGTTAATCCGGCGTCTTTATGGATGGCCTCATTGGTTATGAATCATGAAACTCCTAGTATTGTTCTAATATTTTGGATTAGAATCTTTGTATTATTACATCAACTTATAACCCAGTTATTTCCGCTTGGTAAATATATCCTTCCTGCTGTTTAATCTTCTGTCCAAGTATCCTTCTTTTTTTTCGTTTTTATAGAGGGGGGTCTGGAATCTTCAAAAGACATCTTAGTCCAGGATGCTGCCTGACTGACCTTACTGCAGGATTCGTTCTCCGTACCTCTCAGAATCTCCTCTGTCATCCAGCGATCCGGAAGCGGAATGGCTGCTGTAAGGTCGGCATTACTTCCGAAGCACTAACTTCATTAATTAATTCTCCATTCATCCACATCCAAACTCCATTTATCAGCAAGGAGACATCCTGTCTCGTTCCAGCTAGTGCGTAGAAGACCCTCATCGGTCCTAGTACGGCATCACTCCCAGACGGGCGTTTTCTCCTTCCCCACAGTCTGACTCACGCAGTATAACTCATATAGTCTGACCCACTTTTCTTTTTTCAATTTCCAGCATCTTTCTCTCTTACCTTTACCGCTGGTCCAGCTGTCTTTCTTCCTCTTCTTTTTTCTTGATTACTGCTTGGATATAGTTGTGTACGCTAGTCCAACCTGATTTATTTTCAATCATTCTCTCAATCTACTATCCATCTGTTGGACTCTGACACCGTATGTGTCACAGTGTCCACCCGTGTCCTAAAACACCCGTGTCCTGTGAGCGTCTGCGTCAGGAAATAGTCCATTCGTCTTTGGCCACAGTTAACAAAATCTCTTATGTTCGGGATCAGCATTTTCGTCCACTGTGTCACATCCTCCGTGTTGTTCCATTCTTCTTGCCATCTTTCAATTGACCTTTCCTTTTCCTGTCTTCTCTCGGCCATAGTGAGGATTGGGCCTCTTCTCTCATAGAGCTCTTTTCTTTCCACCGTCAAAACATGTAACGGAACATATCCAATGATGGTCTACAAGGCTACCCCAGACACAGTCCTGTAGACGCATGCCACTCGGAACAGATTTGTTCTGTCCACTCGTGTCATGAACCTCCTACAGGCCGTTATCTCTACCGCCTCGTTCCAGACTGGTGCAGCGTAGAGGACGATCTACTGTACAACACCGTGTAAGACCCTCCTCCTTTCGGATTTGGGTCCCCCGATTTTGGGCATCGCCCTACTCACCGCAGCAGCACTATTCGCAGCCTTCCGGGCCACCTCCCGCACGTGCTCCCCCCGTTTTCCATTCTGGTGCAACGTCACTCCTAGGTACTTTACATGTTTCTTGGGTGTTAGACATGCTCCCGCACATTGTAATTCAACACTCTGCCTGTTCCTTTTCCCCTTCAGAATGATGGCTTCGGTTTTCTCTGCCGCAAGTTTCAATCCGTGCTGCGTCATTAATTTTTTGTCCAAGTTCATACCTAGATATTTGACTTCATTATTTTGTGAGATTTCTTTACCGTTTTAGGTTACATTCGGACATGTTTCCCTACGCGTGGTAAATATTAGGAGTAGTGATTTGTTTTCATTTAATTTGACTCTCCATTTTTGTCAACCATTGCTGTATTTTATTTAAGGTGTTTTCTAGGATTTCTTAGGCTTTGTTGGGATTTTTGTTAGATGATAGTATTGCCGACTCATCTGCAAAAGTGGCTGTGGTGATATTTGTATCTGTTGCTTGGTAGGCCAGCAGTGAATATAAGGTATAATATTGGTCCTAAGACGCTCCCTTGGGGATTTTGTGTTGTATAATATTTTTTACTTCATCTTTTGTGAATCTTTGCAACTGAAATTTATTGCTCTAGTTTCACAATTTCGATGTAAAATCAAAGACATATACGGGTCAATTTCGGTGTAATATCAAATAGTATCAACCTGGCGTATTTATTTTTTATACAAACTACATTACCAAACATTTTTAAGAAACTGTGTTTGAGACATCTCAGCTTTTGTCAAATATCTTGTTTGATATGTAGTATAACTTAAATATGGAGGTATGCGAAGTTGTTATTCATTGAATTTTATAAGTTAATTTTATGTAGTAAAATGAACTCTTGTAACATGAGCCCATAAGTGGTTTGTTGAGAGCAAATTGTTTTGTTCTTCGACTAGGTCTAGTTTCTTTAAATGTAGATGTTTCTTATCTTTATTGTAAATCTGACAAATGAGTTTGGCTGGGATAAATACAATATGATATTAACTAAAAAGAGCAAATCCGGCGTACACCTGTAAAAATATGAAAATGATACTTATGCAAAGTTTATGGTAAAATGGTATTAAGATCATATTAATATCAATTTAAAAAAACTTACTAGCCAATGTTTGTTCGTCTTTCATAACGTAGTTATGAAATTATCCTCCAGTGATATTATCTGGACCAACCTTCTTTACTTTGAAGTACTTAAGGAACGTCATGGTTGGTTATTCTGTCACAGGTACGGTCTATAGTTCTATTGTAAAAGTTTTGTTTGAAAAGTGTTTTTCTATCGTTTAAAATCTTTTGATTTTTTACACTATGCTTGGCTATTTTGAACATATTCCTTCCACTCCCTTTGATATAAGGTTTTGTTAAAGGCTAATTTTCTTGTCACTGTTTATACAATTTTCTCGTTTTTTTGGTTTTTTTATGGATTTTGGTTTGATAGCCACCAAATCTCCGTACTCTCAAATTTCTTTCCTGAGGTTTTTCCAAGAGTGAGAACTACTTGTGGCAGTTAGGTGTTTTGAACGTAAAATCCTCAGGCATAATAAAAAGTCGTGCATTAGAACGGATTATGGCGTAGGCGCTATAATGTTTAGCTTTATGACCTTTATAGTAAACCTAGTAGTGGTAGGTCCATCAACATAAACATGCTGCGGTGGTTAGGCCACTTAGAGAGAATGAACGAGATGGAGCAGTCGAAAAACATTAATAATCAAAGACCGGATCGAGTAAGAAGAGGAGGCAGGCAAAGGGCACGATTTAAGGACGAGGTGGAAGACGACTTACGAGCATTATAAGTACGAAAGTAGAAAATCAAGATTAAGGATAGGCAGGAATAAAAGCTGATCCTAGAACAGGCAAAGACCCACTAAGGGTTGTAAAACCAATGATGATGATGAGAACTACTTATATAAACCTTATAGGAACGTATCGTGTTTTCTCTCGTAGAATAAATCCATTAAATTATTTTAATTGCATTGGTAATATTAACTGGTATTTTACAAGAATTAGTGTGTTAATTAAAAGTTATATATTAAACACAATCGCACCTAATTAACAGTTATCTCTGTTTCATAATATTGCGACATCTTGCATTTACTAAAATTTCTGATTATTGCTTTATTATAAAGAGATCTAACGAAAATACATTTTCAATTCCGTTTTAAAATTCACCTTCCTAAAAACTTTCCTCGAGAAACTTCTGGAATCAAGAATGAACGCTAGAATTCGACTTGGTGGCCTATCGGCAACTATGCAGATCTTCGTCCAGGCAGGCTGAGCGCGTCGATTGATTCAATCGGTACGCGCCAGAACGGCACAAGAGACGACACCGAATTCTACCCCCGCCCCCACCTGCGACCGCATTCCAACCAGTGTTGCCAACAACAAACAGTTTACAGATTCATTAGTAATATGCCACAAACTCCCGGCTTTACTGAGAGATTATCTGTGGATGCAGGAGAAAAGACCTCAGGACCGGACTAGCGACCAATTATCTTAATACATATAGGTATTACGTTTTGATTTCATCACGCGGAAGGAAAGTACAATGTGAAATGGTAAAGGTATTTTTAATACGAGTTCAACTGGGCTCAGGGTTTTATATTCAGGGCTAATATAGATGACGATACTACAATTTTCTTTATTTACATAAAATTTACATATAAAAACTTTATTTACATCTATCTATATAAAAAGATACGAAAGTCACACCGTTTCTCCAGTAAGGTAACTACGCCACCTAGGAAAGAAATCTGAACTACCAACATTTGACATTTCAATCATATTTTGTTCTTGAAACGATAAGGTTAGTGTTGCCCAAAATCGGTCTTGGTCTTGCAGTCTTGGTCTTGTTCTTGCGTTTTTGCAAGACCAAGACCAAGACCAAGACCGCCTAATTTTAGCAAGACCAAGACCAAGACTGACCGTGCAAGATTTAAGCAAGAACAAGACCAAGCCTGCGAGACTCTTGCGTCTTGCAGATAGGACTGAGTGTGGTTTTAGCGACTATAGTAGTTCGGGTATATGCTTAAAGACTCTATGAGATGCAAAAAGATATGTAATAAAATTTGAAAAACTGGACTTATGCGAATTACAAACAATACCATAAACATACATACCGAATTAAAATATTCATTAAGAAAACACATTTGACACGTGCTCAGAGGTCATAATTACAATGTAAAACTAAAATATTTTGTACATTTTCCAGCAGACTTCTTTGCTCTGAAATTAGTTTTCCAGATTTTGAGAATAGCCGCTCTCTAATCATAAAAATAATCTTCTTGCATTTCGACGCCGACAATAATATCGGATAGATATTTTTTAAAATATGTCACCCTAGCTAAAAAAATATAATTGTTACGAACAACCACTTAATAATTCAATTTTTTTCCTATAATAATTTGGTCAGGAGTAATCTAAATAAACAAATCTTATCGGCCTAAGGCTGTAAATTGTTTCTGCTGAGTGTGCGATGAGATCATTCGGTTAAAGAAAATTTGCTCAAACCGTCGCCTACCATGTAAACAAAATACCGAAGTAACGATATATAATTCTCGGTTTGTTATTAGATACTTAGGGTATTGGATAGTAACGAACTTAAATTATAGTAGTATAATAGTTACTTTTTCGACATCACTTACCTTCATTCCCAATTGAGCTTTCCTTTTAGTCTAATTATGTAATAATTGTTTTTCATCTAATCCTTGTTGTTCCCGGAGTGACAAGTTTACAATCTGACATGAGGGACAAAGATTCAAATAGTTCTAGTCGGAGTAAAGAGCGTTGGAGTTATAGATCTAAAAGCCCTAAAAGCAAATTTGAAGGAAGGTTGAAATGAAAACAAACACCAGAAACACGTCAGGTTTAAGGAAGCATCTAATTCTTTTTCACAAAAAGGAATTACAAATATTTCTTCCTGAAAAACCAAAATTCGGTGAAGATATTACAAGCTTTTTAATAACCGCTAGAGAAAGTGGAGATGTAAAAAATATACTTATTACTTTATTACCAATTACATATATTATCTACCTACTACTTTAGTCTGGTAAATTAATGTATTTATTAAGTAGGTATCTCCTTAATTTAAAACAACTTCTTTTGATTATCATTGCTTGTTTACCTATTGTTTATTTTTTCTTTATTCTTTATTTTTTATTTAACTATAAGTTAGTTTTTTATATAAAAGTAGAAATAAGATTGGTAAAAACATTTATTTTGCTTTACTAAGTGGATTATAGTTTTTTATCTGATCACCTAAAAGATCTGTGCCCTTGATACATGTATGTGGATTTTTTGCCCATAATGTCTATCAATCCCTTTCTAGGCAGATAATATTCTTTAAAGTACAGGCATGCCGATGTCATTAATTTGTTTTTTTTTGTGTTTTAACCACGTTTTAGCACATGTAAGCGTAGTAAATGCAAACGTTTATTAAGAAACAGATTGACTTCCGTGGGGCATGGTAGATAGATGAGTTAGTTAGAGCATAGGCACAGATCGCTTAGATCGTGGCTTCAAACCTCACCCGATGTCAGTTGTTTAGACATTTATTAATTTGGTAGGTCTTTATTATTCTTCTTCTTCTTCATGTGCCGAGCTCGATTGTCGAGCGTTGGCTATAGTAATTTTGTTGACGGCAGCTCGGAAAAGAGATGCAGAGGATCTGTTAAACCAATCTCTAAGGTTTATAAACCATGACGTTCTTCTTCGACGTTTATTATGGCTTTATTATGGCTATGTTAATTCAAGCTTAAAATGTACTTACTCTGTGTAAATGTGTTACGTTGTTCTAAGATCTAAAGTAACGTTTAATAAATAGCAATAGGCTAATGGGTAACTGCAAGACTTGCAAGACTCTTGCTGCAAGACCAAGACCAAGACCAAGACCGGAAGTGCAATACCAAGACCAAGACCAAGACCAGGTGCATTGCCGCAAGACCAAGACCAAGACTGTCTAAGTCTCGTCTTGTTCTTGCATTTGGGCAACACTAGATAAGGTTGATTTATAGCTAATTCATTCTACAAATTGATGATTCAAATATTCTTAATCGGAAATTTTACTACAGTAATTAATTTTTTCCCAAAAATTACTTAAAATATAGGTTACTGTAATTGTACGATCAATGACGTATACTATATATTTATTATACGTCATTGGCTAAGATGCACATAACACTTGCTATAAAAATAAAATGACATTTAAAAAATATCAACGGTTTACCAAAATAAAATAAAATTAAAACTAAATAAAATTAAATAAACCTAAATAGAATTAAATAAAATTAAATCAAGTTAAACAGAATTACGTAAAATTAAATTCCGGTAAATAGAATTAAATAAAATTATATCAAGTTAAAATGTTTATTCTGCTCTTTTGGGCGTTTTGTGGTGGGGGTAGAATATTTCGTCGGATCGTGACGTATGATACATCATTCGCAAGGAGAGAGGTAGCCAATAAGTTGAGATAGGAAAAACACACATTGCTTCATTGCCAAAACAGCATTAGTTTATAATATCTCCTTTGTTACTGATCCGATTGGAGCGTTTGAAGCGGTAAATGAAAGGTAAGGATATAACGAATACACTAAGATAGAAAAAAAAACAAGGCAACAACCAAAAGAGCGCTTCACAGTGTCTTCGTTATTAATGAACGTATAGTTACATACGAGACGTCTTAGGGCACTATGGATAAAAATATTTTAACTAAAAGACAAATTTTGATTTATTGACTTAAACAAGATCTCTGGCTGAGTATAAAATAAACAACTGAACGAATTCTAACATGCGATATAGCAATTGAAAGGGAAGAAAATAACGTATATATTAAGTAAGAACAAACTAACAAGACGACTACCAAAAGGACATTACACAGTATCTTTATTATTAATGAACGTATAGCGACATACGAGATGTCGTACTGCATTATGGATAAAAATAGATTTACCATAAGACAAATTTTGATTTATTGACTTAAAAGAAGGACGTAGGCTGAGTACAGAATAAACAACTCATCGAATCCTAACATGCGATATAGCACATGAAAGGTAAGGATATAATGAATATATTCAGAAAGAAAAAACAAAGAACTACCAAAAGGGCATATTATTTTCGTTATTAATGAACGTACAGCAACATACGACATACCACATGACACCACATGTCCATCGGGTGGGTGGTCTGCCTCGACTTCGCTTGTCGGCTCTTGGTCTCCACTCCAATAATCTCTTCGTCCATCTTCCGTCTTCCATTCTAGCAACATGTGCAGCCCACCTCCACTTTTGATTATTGATTCGCAGTATAATATCGTCTACGCCAGTTCGTCGGCGTATCTCCTTATTTCTCACGCGATATTTCAAGGTCAGGCCCAGAATTGATCTCTCCATTCGCCTTTGTGTTACCCTCAGTTTTTCGGCAGTAGCTTTCGTTAAAGTTAGGGTCTCTGCTCCGTAGGTCAAGACTGGTAAGATGCATTGGTTAAATGCCTTCCTTTTCAGGTGAATTGGGGTATTTGTTTTAAAAATGTCTCTCATCCTTCCATATGCCGCCCATCCCAACGTGATTCGTCTATTTAGCTCGCAGGTTTGGTTGTCTCTGGTTATTCTGATTTCATGACCCAAGTATGTGTATTTATCGATTAATTCTACCTTGTTGTTATTGACCTGTATCTCTTCGCTGGGAACCATATTGGTCATCATTTTGGTTTTCTCGAAATTTATCTCCAGCCCAGTTTCTTGTAGTATGTAATTCAGTTCTTGGAGCATGTCTTTGATCTCTCCCAGATTATCTGACAGAAGCACGATATCGTCCGCAAAACGTAGATGGTTTAATCTTTCTCCATCGATGGATATTCCTTTCTGTTGCCATGTTAGTCTTTTAAATGCATACTCAAGAACGGTAATGAACAGCTTTGGTGACATGGTATCACCTTGCCTGACTCCCCTTTTTATCTTTATTTTATTAGTTGCTGAATGTAGACTTATGGTTGTTGTGGCATTTTCATATATATTTTTAACTATATTACAATATCTGTGGTCGACCCTGCAATCTTGTAGTGCTCTTAAGATGGACGGTAATTCCACTGTATCAAACGCCTTTTTAAAGTCTACAAATATCAATGCCAAGGGACGGTTATATTCGTTAGTTTTTTCTATCAGGGTTTTTAGGCACTGCAGGTGATCGTTTGTGCCGTAATTAGGGCGGAAACCGGCTTGTTCCCGAGGTTGGTAAAAATCCAGCTTTGTCTCTAATCTGTTCGTTATAATTCGGATGTATAGTTTATAAAGATGGTTAAGGAGACTGATTGGTCTGTATCTTTCCAGGTCTGCTATATCTCCCTTCTTGTGTAAGAGTACAGTTATTGAATGATTCCACTTTGTTGGGATATTTTGATTCCATAGGCATAGATTAAAGAGCTTTTGAATTTTGGTTATCAGTACTGAGCCTCCTATCTTTATCGCTTCCGTGACGACACCGTCCTCCCCCGGAGCTTTGTTATTCTTCATCTTTTTTAGAACCTTGTAAATTTCGTCCAAGGAGATTTCTGGGATATCTTCGGAACCCTGATTTTGAACCTTCCTCTGCTGATATTCAACTATATCTAGAGTCGATTGGTTGCTATATAATGTCTCATAGAATGATTCCACAATTTGTAACAAATGTTCTCTGTTTGATGTGATGTTGCCATTTCTATCCTTGAGTTTGACTATTTGTTTATTTCCATTTGTGAGTTTGCGTCTCATTATTTTCATACTCTTATTTTCCTCAATAGTTTTGATGATTTTCTCATCTTTGTATTTTCTTAGGTCTTTTCTGATTTCTCTTGATACTTCCTTGTTCATTTTATTTATATCGTCGTTACTAGAGTTTTCGTCGCTTCTCAGTATTCTTCTTTGTTCCATTTTTTTCTGTGTTTCCAGACTAATTTTTTCTTCCTTCACGCTTTCCTTCACGAGCAGTATTTCTTTTGAGCTTCTCTTATTGCTTCTACTATTATGTCATTTAGGATGTTAATATCATTTGTTGATGATTTTTCTTGAAGGAATTTACCGATATGATCTTCAAAATTTTGTTCGTTGTTTGGATGTGTCCATATGTTTATTTGCTTCTTTTTATCATATTGTGTCGTTCATAGTTGGTATTTAACACAATGTTTTAAAATCTGACATTTGTAAGGGTTTTTGGCTAAGTTCAATGCCACGCGAGCCACTGTGTGTTGGCAAGGTTTCAGTTTCAGCCGCCCACTCTGGGAACAGACGCTGTTTGCAGCCGCCCACTCTGGGTCAGACGCTGCTGCTGTCGCAGTATCACAGCCGCTTAACTCATAATGTGAGTGACGCCTGTGAGTATCTGGAATTAAGCCTACTGGATTTTTACTTCCTATAGCCTTAATCCAGTAATGACATTACTGCTGCCTAATGTCATATCCTCAGTTGATCCGCGGGTACTTATTTGGCAATGCCTTATACGTACCTGTCCTGCATATCTGCAGGAACTTTCCCTATCAGCCATATGGGACGTGCCGTGTCGAGGTTGAGGATATCCCCCGTCCAGTCTGTCTTCCGTGGAGTACAGAACATATTTGCTTTATATATAAAGCATAAGCTAAATTTACTTTATTAACCTGAAGAAGGCCTTTGAATAATTACAAAATAAGCAACTAGCCTAATACTAGCATTTAACACATCAAATTAAACGACGTGAGGCGTATAGTACATATAATGTATATAGCGTCACATCAATATATATATATATATATATATATATATATATATATATATATATATATATATATATATATATTGTGACGATTAGGGTTTATAGAAAATAATTTATAAGTTATATACTACATAATATTAGATATTTGGTTGTTTTAAATAAGTTATATACTAGAGAATTTAATAAAAATATATTTATGTGAGGGCATTTTTAATAAATTAGCATATAATAATTGTAAAAAGTTGTATTTTAATATTGTAAATATATATAAGTGAGCCATGTGCTTAGGCAACCAAAAATACTCTCGGAGATTGACAGATATTTATACTCTGAAGTGACGTTTAAGAATATTTACGAATATAAAGTGGGTTATAATAATATATTGTTTGAAATGTGTATTTTATTAAATTAGAATGTTAAGTTACTAATTTAATTATATATTCTGATCTGAAAAGCCTAAATGTAAACAAAATTATTAATAGAAAAGAATGGAATTCTCTGGATCTCCGGAGATGGCCATGTTTGCGAAATGGTTTGTTCCAGAAAATTCATACAAGTATGAAATAGAACAAATTGGAACATGATCTCTTACGAGATGGTTCTAGAATGTCCAAAAGATATAAATACCCGTGATTTGGATTCAAGATGGCAGTTTTTAAGTTTTTTAGTCAGAAGTCAAGCAGTTTATTATGAAAGTTAGTTAGAGTCAGTGAATCAAGTACAAATAGTCCAATAGTTTAATATAGTGAGTTAAATGAAGATTAAAAATTATGCATATAATTTAATGCACATTTATAATTATACACAAATAATTATTGAAGATAAAAAAAGGTATATTGGAAGAAATTAAATTATATTATGGTTGGAGATTAGTATAAATCAACTTATAATAATTGGATATTGGTATATTGAAAAGAAGAATAAATATAAATGCTGTTTGCTGGTTTGGTTGGTGGTGTATAAATGCTGGTGAAGAAAACTATATCTTAAATTAGTAGAAGCTGATAATTGGAAAAAGTAATTTCACAAAAAACAAGGATAACTGAAGTACGAAGACATTCAGTGGTGATTAGAATCTAGTAGAAAACAGTTCATTTAGGCATTCAGTGAAAGAAAGGTACAAAATTTTGTTAATATAATTTAGTTAGTGTCATAACAATTTCAATTTTGAAGATAGTTTGTTTAAATTTTAGATTGTCTATAGAATTTAATTAGTTTTATAAGAATATCAGTTTAAAGATAGTTTATTTTAAATTTACATTGACTAGGTTAGATATATATGTGTGTTTCATAATAGTTATAATAAAGATAATTTAAAAAAGTACTTACAAGCTAATTCTTTGAGAACCGCGATAAAAACCCTATATATTATATTATTAAAAATACTCATTGCTCATCATTCAAACAAACAACACATCATAACAATTTGGCACCCAACGCGGTGGCTCTCTATTTAAAAGAATTAGTTTGGGAAGATAAGTGCTCTCATATAAGTAAATTAATTATCAGTAGAAAGAAAAAATTATAGATTTTATTTTTAATTATATTTGAACAAGTAAAGTCTCAAAATGTCTCAAGGAAAGAAAGGTACAAGAAGCAAAAAGAATGAAGAAGATGTGGAAGTAGAAACACAACCTATACAAGAGGAGAGTTTAGTTCAAGTTCCACAAGATACTGCAGAATTGAATCCAGAAAGAGAGGAAAATGTCAATATGGCAGCTTTGATGTCATTAATGATGCAGATGAACAAGACAATGGAAGAGAATTCAAAAGAAATCAAAGAAGACATGAAAAAAATGGAACAGAAAATGGAAGAGAATACGAAAAAATTGGAAGAGAATTCAAAAGAAGTCAAAGAAGACATGAAAAAAATGGAACAGAAATTGGAAGAGAATTATAGAAAATTAGAAAAGAAAATAGAAGATAATAATAATAAAATTGTAAAACAAATGGATAAAAAACTTGAAGCTGCAGAGAAAAAAGTAGCAAATGAAATAAAAAGTATACGGAATGACTACAAGAAAAGGATAGAAAATGAGAGGACAGAAGTAAAGAGGATTATTCAAGATAATAAGATAGATATAGAACAGAAAATAGAGTTACAGAAATGTAACTTAGAAGTAAAAATTAACGAAGACAGGAGAAACACAGAAGAAAAATTAGACGATATACAACAAAATATCCAAATAAATAGTAATCAAATAAGAAATGTGGAACAGAGAATAGATGATATTTCACAAATGAGAGACATAGGGAGACCTTACTTAAATTTAACAAATGAGACTGGGATTAAATTCTCTGGTAATATAAAAAATTTGCATCCTAGAGTATACATAAATAGTTTAAAACATAAATTAAGATTGGTGAATAATATTAATGATATTAAAGATTATATTAGAATGACATTAAATGACAATGCAGCAACTTGGTTTGCTAGTATTGAGAATGATTTAGATAATTTTCAAACATTTGAAAATAAATTTTTAAATTATTATTGGGGTGAACTAGAGCAAGCCAAGTTTAGAGAAATTCTATATTTTGGAAAGTATAATCACAATTTAAAATCAAATATGGTAGATTATGCATTAAAACTGATAACAGTTGCAAAATATTTAGAACCACCACTTAGAGAGGATGAAACAGTCTTAAATGTATCTAGACATTTTGATGCTGATGTTGTGCAAACCGTAACTGTACAAAATATTCAAACAATAGATAGTTTTATTAATTTTATTCAAAGAATACAAAGAGGTAATATGACAAGTAATAATAATAACAACAGAAAAAACAATAATAACTTTCAATATAATAAAAATGATAATCAACAATACAGACAATCATATAACAATAATACTAGGTATGGTGATAGTTTGCAAAATTTTAATAATAATAACAGTAATCCAAATAGACAGAACTTTAATAATAATACTAGTTATAATAGACAAAATTTTAATAATAATACTAATTATAATAGACAACATTTTAATGACAGTACTAATAATAATAGACAAGATTTTAATAATAGAAGAAATACAGAGCGACCTAACTATAACAGACAGGTAAATTGTGTTCGAAGGAATAGAAGCTGCGAAGACAGGGAACAAAATAGTACAAGGCAGGAAAATGTGAGTAGAAGTCATAGTAGGGAAAGACATAGGACATCAGATCCAAGTGGTCAGATACAATCTGACAATTCTAATAATCAAAATTTTGTGCAGTAAACTTTCTGAATTACAAGTTAGGCCATTGCTATTATGAAAAACCTTCTGAATTTATTTCTTTAGATGAAGAGAAAATTATTGAATCTATTAATTTAATTTATATAAATGCTTTGGCCAAAAATAAAATGATTAAAATTATGATAGATACTGGTTCAGAAAGTACATTAGTCTCGGAGAATTTTATTTTTAATACATTAAAACTATCAGATATAATAAAGATTCCAAAAATTAAAATTATTGGTGCAAATAATAAGAAGTTGGGTGAAATTGATAAACTAGCCAATTTTAAAATTAATATTCTTAATAAAGAAATTAATATGCAAGGATTTATTGTCAAGGATTTATGTGTTGATATATTAATGGGAAATGATGAATTGGAAAAGAAGAAAGTAAAGATAGATTTTGAAGAAAAAATGGTAACTTTGGAAGGGCAAATAATTAAATTTATGCAGAAAGATGAGGTAGAAGAAGGAATAAGAGTTGATAGGATATTATTAAAAGAAAATAATGATGTTTATGAAGAAGAAATGTATTTTGATGATAGGGAAATGTCCCAAAAGAATGTAAAGAATAATTATTGTAGTGAATATTTAAGGAATGGAAATTTTAAGCAGATGGATGCCTACGAGGCGGAGTGCGTAAAATTGGAAGCAAGGAATAATGAGTACATAATGAAGAATAATGTTATTTGTAAAGAAGAAGATATGATGAAAGTTTTAAATTGCCCTGAAGAATATAAATCAATAGTCATTTCCATATTGCAGCAACACAAGGGACTTGTCAATAAAGAAAATAGAATTGCACAAAATTATATCCATAGTATAAAAGTTAAAGAAGAAAAAGATTTTAAAACAAAATCATACACAATACCATATAAATACAGAGAAGAAGTAAACAAAACAATTAATAATATGTTAGAAGATGGGATCATTGAGAAGGCAGACACACGTTTTATTAACCCCATAGTAGTAGTACGAAAAAGATCAGGTGAAATCAGGTTATGTTTGGATGCAAGGAATATTAACAAGATTACTGAAAAGCAATTTGAAGCACCAATGAGTATAGATGGAATATTAGGAAGAATTACAGGAATGTCATTTTTCACTAAAATTGATTTACAGCATAGCTTTTGGTTAATACCTCTAGAAAGAAAAAGTAGACAGTATACAGGATTTCAGATAGATGGAGTAGTATATCAATTCAAAGTAGTACCATTTGGACTTCAATCATCTTGCAGTGCTCTATGTAGATGTCTTCATGATATTTTGGATCAATATGAACATTTTGTAATTCACTACATTGATGATATATTAATTTTTTCTAAAACGGCTGAAGATCATGAGAAACACCTAAAAACTATAATAAATAGATTAGACAAAGTTGGACTAAAAATAAATCAAGAAAAATGTACATTTTTTCAAAAAGAAGTCATATATCTAGGTTATAAACTTAACACTAAGGGAATCGAAATGGATCCAGAACGGACACAAGTCATTCAGGAATATAAAACACCACACAATTTAAGAACTTTAAGAGGATTTATTGGAATAATTAATTATTATAAAAGGATGATACCAGATCTAAGTATAAAAGAAATTCCATTACTTGAACTACTGAGAAAAGGTGTAAAATGGAGATGGGATCAGAGAAGAGAACTAGCATTCCAAGAGATTAAAAACATTTTTCTGTCAAATTTGAAAATATACTATCCTGACTACACACAGCCATTCATATTAAGAACAGATGCATCAATAGAGAGATTATCAGGGGTATTATTACAAATACATGATGGGGTCGAATACCCAATACAATTCATTTCAAGAATTACAAAGCCACATGAAAAGGGTTACTCGGTTTCAGAATTAGAACTAGCAAGTATAATACACTGTGTCACAAAATTAAGATTTTATTTGTTGGGTAATGAATTTACAATAGAAACAGATCACCAAGCTTTAACGTCTATATTAAATAACAAATATGGAAACAGTAGAATACATAGGTGGAGTCTAATACTTAGTAAATACTGCTTTGAAATCAAATACATTTCTGGAAAATCCAATATAGTGGCAGATGCTTTATCAAGGTTAGAAAATACATCACAAAAAGGGCAGCGAACAATAAAAATTGGATTAAATCAATTAGTAGAAAGTACTGGATTATATTCTAAAGAAGAAATTATAAGAGATCAGATCAATTTGAGTGAAAAACAAAAAGTCCTTAGGAAAGATGGAGTATATTATAAAATAATAAATGGCATAGAAGTATATGTAATAACTAGAACTTTAGCAAAGAAAATATTGAAAAATTTACATAACAATTATATGCATATTGGTTCAAGAAAGCTATGGATGCTATTTAGGGACAATTATTTTGCAAAGAATGGCATAAGTATAGCAAAAGAAATTAGTACCCAATGCCCAATATGTCAACTAAACAAAGAAAAGAATTTCAAAAACCAGAACACATATAAATCTAATGTTGTATATGAAAAACTAAATACAGTTTCCATGGATTTTATTTCAAATTTAGTTCTCAGTCCAACAGGAAAAAAGCATATACTAGTGATAGTTGATTTATATACAAAATTTATTAAACTATATCCCTGCTCCAGAACAAATGTTAAAACATTAAAATTATATATTAATCAATTTTTCGAAGAAATAGGACCATTTAGAAATTGCATAATAGATAATGCTACATATTTTAACAACCAAAAATTTCGGACATTTTGTGAGAAAAAGGGAATCAACATTCATTTTACAAGTATCAGACATCCTCAGGCAAATCCTGCAGAAAGATATATTAAAGAAGTTATAAAATATTTAAGGATACTGTGCCAAAATCAACACGAAACTTGGCAGCAACATATACCACAAGTAGAGTATTTTTTAAATAATACACATAATTTGAATACAGAGGAAGTACCAGAATATTTAATGTTTGGCCATATAGGAAACAGAAAGTGGATTAGTGAATATAATCAGGATATGTTAGAACAAGTAATGCAGAAAGTGAATAACCGAATTAGGAGGAAAGCTGAAAAATATATCAGAAGACAAAATCGAAATATAAAAAAACCAATCACATTTCAAAAAGGAGACCTAGTGTTAATTCGTTCACTTAGAAAAAGTAATGTTAAAGAAAACCGTTGTAAGAAATTACAACCAATGTTTGAAGGTCCATATACAATTGAAAATCAGAATGGACTAAATAGTTATGTGTTAATAGATGCAGAGAACAGACTAAGAGGCATATTTCATATCAACGACATTTTTCAATATCATGAAGAGATTGAATAATGATTTCTATACCTTTAACACAAATATAATAACACTAATAACTTACTGATAGATCCATTTCATAGATAGATGGTAGATTTCTTTGTTGTGAATAAATTTGACATCATACTTGTTGAATTTTGTATATATGGAAATTATTTTGTACCCTAAAAATCATAATTTGGGGTTAGATACAAAATTGATTTTATAAATGTCTTTCTAATATAATAAAGTATAAAACTTACCAATTTATATGGATGAAAGTTATTTTGAATGGAAATAATTCCTAGATTTTGTCTATAAATAAACAGAACACAATATCCATTATATTTTTAATTAAGGTTATATTTTATTCTCTCCATTTGACATGACAGTTTGACCATAGAATAGCCGAACTGTGCTCCGTTGTTCTCTGCTTTGACATAGACAGCGAACAGGGATGTATTTAACACACTTTAAATAATAAAAAAAAATTGAATTATTAATTTATTAAATTTAATAAGGTATGAGAAAATTAATATTTAAAAAAATAATAAGTAAATTATTTATTTTAAATATTATTTTGGGGTATTGTGACGATTAGGGTTTATAGAAAATAATTTATAAGTTATATACTACATAATATTAGATATTTGGTTGTTTTAAATAAGTTATATACTAGAGAATTTAATAAAAATATATTTATGTGAGGGCATTTTTAATAAATTAGCATATAATAATTGTAAAAAGTTGTATTTTAATATTGTAAATATATATAAGTGAGCCATGTGCTTAGGCAACCAAAAATACTCTCGGAGATTGACAGATATTTATACTCTGAAGTGACGTTTAAGAATATTTACGAATATAAAGTGGGTTATAATAATATATTGTTTGAAATGTGTATTTTATTAAATTAGAATGTTAAGTTACTAATTTAATTATATATTCTGATCTGAAAAGCCTAAATGTAAACAAAATTATTAATAGAAAAGAATGGAATTCTCTGGATCTCCGGAGATGGCCATGTTTGCGAAATGGTTTGTTCCAGAAAATTCATACAAGTATGAAATAGAACAAATTGGAACATGATCTCTTACGAGATGGTTCTAGAATGTCCAAAAGATATAAATACCCGTGATTTGGATTCAAGATGGCAGTTTTTAAGTTTTTTAGTCAGAAGTCAAGCAGTTTATTATGAAAGTTAGTTAGAGTCAGTGAATCAAGTACAAATAGTCCAATAGTTTAATATAGTGAGTTAAATGAAGATTAAAAATTATGCATATAATTTAATGCACATTTATAATTATACACAAATAATTATTGAAGATAAAAAAAGGTATATTGGAAGAAATTAAATTATATTATGGTTGGAGATTAGTATAAATCAACTTATAATAATTGGATATTGGTATATTGAAAAGAAGAATAAATATAAATGCTGTTTGCTGGTTTGGTTGGTGGTGTATAAATGCTGGTGAAGAAAACTATATCTTAAATTAGTAGAAGCTGATAATTGGAAAAAGTAATTTCACAAAAAACAAGGATAACTGAAGTACGAAGACATTCAGTGGTGATTAGAATCTAGTAGAAAACAGTTCATTTAGGCATTCAGTGAAAGAAAGGTACAAAATTTTGTTAATATAATTTAGTTAGTGTCATAACAATTTCAATTTTGAAGATAGTTTGTTTAAATTTTAGATTGTCTATAGAATTTAATTAGTTTTATAAGAATATCAGTTTAAAGATAGTTTATTTTAAATTTACATTGACTAGGTTAGATATATATGTGTGTTTCATAATAGTTATAATAAAGATAATTTAAAAAAGTACTTACAAGCTAATTCTTTGAGAACCGCGATAAAAACCCTATATATTATATTATTAAAAATACTCATTGCTCATCATTCAAACAAACAACACATCATAACAATATATATATATATATATATATATATATATATATATATATATATATATATATATATATATATATATATATATATATATATATATATATATATCGAATATAGTAAAAAAACAGTAGCGGTAAGAAATACAGTCGAGCGCTCAGATTTGTAGGTTTTGATAGTTCTGCTTTAAGATATATTGCGGCGGCTGGTAATTGTTCTGGTAAATAAATATGTAATTAAAAATATTTATTTTTTACTTAGGTATGTACCGTTAACGCAGGATGTATTGTATGTACTAAAATTTCATTTCATTTCATCATACGGGGGCCCCCTCTCTTACCGTATGCATACACTCTACTAACGAATTGCTACATCACTCTTCAAAATAATTAAATTACAGCAAAGAGCACTCTACACTTTACTAACGAACTTCTTCCCAAATAAAACGCATGTCTTACTAAAACTTCACCAGGTCGGTTGCAAAAAAAGAGCGACCTCAAACTTCGCCGCATTTAAAGCTTTCTATAACAAATATGTAAACGCCACTATACCGGTTTCTTTTAATACGGCTACGTTCTTCATTGTTTAAACAACGTTCGTCGTTCAAATTTTCGTTCTCTCTGTACGTTGAACGACAACTTGGAGGAAAGTAGTAAAGTATAGTAGTAAAGTGGATAACGGTTGCCTAGGACCTTTGGACGATCTTAAACATTTTGTGTCGCCCTTTTTGGACGAATAAAAGGAAAATATCACTATTAGTAAGTCAGTAACATATCAAGGATACATCATTGATGTTATTTTTTAATAATATAAGTATAAAATCAGAGTTTCCTGTTTATTAAGAGTAAACTATATATGTAAGAATAACCCTTACCATGTTGGATTTTTTTGACTTTTTCTCATGATTTACTATGGAACCACTAACACGAGACTTTTACTGTCTTCGTGGCATGTGGTTGTCTTTTTAAAGACGAATAATATGCTATGGTTTTTCTGACGAATATTCTCAGTTGATTTCATGTAATCGAATTAACTATTTTTAGAATAAAGTAGTCCCAGGAACGCAACTCAGCAATATTGGCACTATCATTTTAAAGTCGTCTACTTTAAAATGTATAATATATGTTTGAATTGTCAATATAAATGAGCCAGATAAAATTAAATTATTAGAAGATTTCTTTACCAAGTAACAAAAAAAAACAAATTTTGTTTAATTTAGTAATTGTTATCTTTTATAGGCATTTAAAATTTTTAAACGCTTAAATCAATTTAAATTTCTCGTTAACTCATATTTTTGTATAACCAAAAAAAAACATTTAATGTAAAAAAATATACAAAATTTATTTTGATAAGAGGTAAGATGGCCAAAAAACGATTTTTGGCGTTTTATGAAATTTTAACGTCAGGTGTCAATACTTTGTGATAACCTTTGGTGAATCTTGAGCTTTTGTGACGCCATCATTACCCCAAAATTTGGAGTCAAATTTCCGCTGGGGCAGTTTTGACTTTCTTACTGATTTTTTAACAATAGGTTCCCCCTTTAGTAGTGCTGCTTTATATAATTTTTCAACAAAAAATGTTTCAAATATGTTACCGAGATAAACAAAAATGTTTATAAGCATTTTTTGTGCAAATTTAACCATTCTCTTATAAACAACGCTTAAAGCGACCGTCGATTTTGCATGTCAGTTACGAGCGCGAAATCAATATTCCATAAAATTTTTATCAACTCGACGGTAAAAATTCGATATCATTTGATCAAAATGTCCTATCGTCAAAAATAAAGATCCGTTTTAAAGGCAAAGAGTGCAGCTTTCGTATGCAGTTTTTGTATCTTGCCAAAAATAAACTTAGCTTTATAAAATTGGCATGATTTTTGCTAATTTTTTACGATTCTCGTGAGATCAATAAAATTGATCACTTTCATTGATCAGTTGTAGTCAAATTTCTATTTTTAGAGATCAATCTTTAAAACCTATGACATGAAATTTCATTTTTTACTTGTGGTAAAAATATATATGGACATTTAAAATATAAATAAAAAACGCAGAATTTAATGTTTTACATTACAAACGATCACACGTCACGGGAAATGCATTAAAGAAAACGGTTTTGGGTGTAGTTTATTGCAGAAGTTTTGTTCTATTAAAATGTAATTAAAATAACGGTTTAAACGTTTTAGATCGTTTGTTGTGTGAAAGTAATCCAACGTTGTTAAGCATACTTTAAATGCCTCACATTCGTTGCCAAAATTCAAAACTAAACTTTAATGCTATAGGTTTTAAAGGTTAGGCTCTAGTAATCGAAACTTAATAGTGGTTAGTCAATGAAAGGGATATATTGTATTGATTTAATAAGAATCATAAAAAATGGCAAAAATTGCGTCTCCTTTATGTATTTAACACCTGTATTAAATGTGAGTTCATTTGCGGCAAAATACAAAAACTGCATACGAAAGCTGCACTCTTTACCTTTAAAGCATCTTGATTTTTGTTGATAGGTCGCTTGAATCGAATTTGTACCGTCGAGCTGATCCAAATTGTATTTAATATTGATTTCGCTCGCGTAACTGACATGCAATATCGACGGTCGCTTCAAGCGGTGTTTCTAAGAGAATGGCTCATTCTACACAAAAAATACTCATAAACATTTTTATTTAAAATTATCATAGCTATTAAAAACAATTTTTTCTACGGTGTACAGCTTCTTGGTTAATCGATTTTTTTTTTGCGTTTTTACATCCATGCGAAGGGGGTTTTAGGGGGAAGCCCGGGGGTTAAAGTTTTTTGCATAATTTTTGGGGTCCCGAAATTCATATTCTCGGCAAAATTCTATAAACCGACTTATTAATATGAGGATTTTATAAAAAAATTTATTGAATTTGGAGAATATACTGTTGATACTATGAGTGCTTTGTAAACATGACATAAAAACTGGAGATTCTGATTGTATTGATGGTTGCCTATGTGTGAGTATCTGTAAAAGTTCAAACTCATATATGTATGGGGAACCTGTATACTTTTTTAAAAAGAAAATTGGTACATATTGTGAAATTGTAATTATTAAAATAAATGTGATGATAAAATTAAAGAGTTGTAGTAATTATGTGTGAAGAATCAAAATATGAATACTTGTGTGGTTATATCTGTAGAACATAAATTTATCATAGAAAAAACTGAAATTGCTTATGGCACTTTGAGAACCAGCAGAGACATTATAATTATAATTAGAGATCATTAAAATTCCTAGTAAATATTCAAATCAATGTTGCTCACGCCATTTATCCACCGAGTGCATTTTAATTACCTTAAGGACGCTACTGTGGTTCCTAATAGCCATTCATCTCCCTTTCGTTGAACGTCCAACAAACAGGACAAAATTGGGTTTGAGTGGTCTCTTGACAAGGTAAGCCGTTTTTCTCTTATATATTTTCAAATAAATATTTATTTTAGACCCTTACCAGGAGCCCTTATATTTTCCAGAACTATGTTTATTGGCCCGAGGTTATCTAAATAGCTATGGATTTATGGTATATGTCCTGAAACCAACAATTCAAAGAATATCCCGTTTGCTTAGCCGCCCAATCATATATATTTTTATGGTGGATATTATGTTTCTACTGCTGATGGATTTAACGTTCTGAAATCCCAGCTTGAGTACCTAGTTGGTAAAAGTTATATTCTTTCTACGAGCCACACAAGCATTTGGATAATTCAGGTTGTATCCATTTTATATTTTTTTTATTGAACAGTGAAGATTATCCATAAACTAAATAACAGTGAAGTGATTTATTATTTATCTTTTAAGTACAATAAGTTTCTACATTTTACATAATATACAAATATATTTTTTGATGTGAACGAATTTCGAAATTTGGGATAATTTTATTTTCATATAAGTATTTCTTATTCATATTCCAATGCCAAGATATGAAATGTTTGTTTTCTTACGACATGATTTTAATTTTAGTTTCGTACAAGCACATCTCATTTGTAATTTAATACCTGAAATACAGACTGTTTATCTCTTTTCTCGAATGACGTAACTTTTTAACGTAGAGTCTTTTAATAACTTCTTGTTCGTTACAAAATAATAAAGGTTAGCTTTGCTTTAAATTTTTCATTTTATTTCTTCGTCTGAGCTCGTTTTCTTACGAGGTTAAACTATTAAGGAATGGCGCCCAATTTATTTTAATTTGAGGATCATGCAAACAAATTTTATATGAATTAGAATAGAATATGGAAAGAACCTCTTCCGACACGAGCAGAAAGACCTAGATTATTTGTGAACATGAGGAAATAATTTGCTAACGTTCTAAATAGGGGTTCTAAATAAATAACTCTTGCTCACTTAGTGATTTTTTATTATTATATTTACCTCTTTTTGTTGCGAAGGACCAGCTACACAATCACTGTCGTCAGCCATTTTACACAAATATTGACAACATCAAACCAGAAACCACGTTTCAATCAACCATATAACTTAATATTTCACTTTACTCTACCTGCCACCGCTTTGAAATGAACATTAATTGTAAAGCCAATTGAAATATTACATTAGTCATATAAATCAACACTACCACGCACTAGTGCGTAAATGACCCGTTGCTGAAAACATATTCGTTAATGTGTTTTGTCTCTGTACAGAAACCTGTCTCGGACAAAGCTCTATAGATGCTATAAAGATCTCCAATACATTATCTTTATATTTGTGCACATTTTTCACTATTTCTTCCGAGAATATTTATTAATATGATAACCTTATTGTTAAAACAAACTTTACTTTTCCGGCATTTAACCTATTGAGCTTTGTCTTCTTAATTGAATTAAACTTTGGCTTTGTGTGTTGAGCCATGTGTGATCTCTACCTAATTTATTCCTAGCTACTTGGCTCCATTCGTTCTGTCTATCTCTGGATTAAATAAAATATCTCTGATTGGGATTCTGAACACTTGTACTTGATATTTAATAAAAATGAGGGTATTTATGTTGAAAATATATGTTGTCGGTAGATTAATTAGAAATTAAATAATATTTATGAGATTCCTCAAGCAGAATATATCACAGACCATCACCAGTTTGTTATTCCGCTCCAGTCCTGGATCGTTAAAGAGAGATGAATCGACTGTGCGGTCGAGAGTGATCTCTCGCAATGGGAGAGGGACGATCTGATGGCATTCTCACAGTTACAGCTGACCGTAAATGTACAACGCAAATGTAATAATAAATTTTTGGGAGTATTTGGGCAAATCTGGTAGCTGCTTCAGGTTCGAAATAAGGTGACTGTTAGTGGGTGGGAAAATATCCTTTTGAGGTTGTTAAGTTTTGTGTTTGTCTGTTATATATTGGTTTTATATTTATAACATTTATTAGTGTAATTTATAGTTATTATAGAGTTATTTTAGTTTATTTTTTTTATTAATAATGTATTAGGTTGAAATATGCTGTTAATATTGTGACGGGTAGCTCATTTAGACAACAGACTCAGTAAAACGCAGGTTTAAATTAAAATTAAAATATATTTGGAAGAAAGAAATTACAAAATAAAGTTATATTCAAACCAATAAAGGTAAACTGCCAATCCTGTTAATACTGACTCAACTGACTGACTGTTAATACCAGCAAAAGTAAAATAAAATTAATGTCATAAAATTGAAACGGCACTTACGGTGTGTTAATACACACGTTAATACATTCGTCTCTTTTAGCACACATCGATGGAAGAGAAACTTGGAAGGTGACAATAATTTTTAATGTAATACATCATCATTCTCTTTGCGTTTGTCCCTATGCTGGATTGGCTTCCCTAATTACATTTCTCCATAAGTTTCTATTTTCGGTCATATTAACATCAATTCTCTTTACCCGACATGTCCTGCCTAAGCGTCTTCCTCCTGGTCTTCCACTTCTACTCCTTCTAGGAACCTACAAATCAGCAATTCTTCGTATTAAGTTATTAACGTCTTAACATTGAACATGACTAAACCATCTTAACATATGCTCTCTCATTTTGGCAATAATTGTCGCCATCCCTAGACTTCCCCTAATATAGTCGTTCTTAATTTTATCCTTGTTTGTCATTCCACTCATACATATAAAAACTCTCATTACCACCACATGCATGCGTCGTTCCTCCTTATTTTTAACTGTTCAACATTCAGTTCGGTACATCATAGCTGGTCTTATGGTTGTTTTATAGAAATTTCCCTTCAGCTTCATTGGATTTTTTCTGTAACAAAACACACCTCTTGCTTCCTTCTACTTCACCCATCTAGCCCTAATTCTGCTGTATGTATTTTTATCTATTTCCTCATTTCTCTGTAATACTGATCCTAGGTACTTAAAACTCCGTCAGGAATCATGTGAATTTTTTGTAGTTTACTAACGCTTTCTTTCTTTCCGCAACGGATTGATCACATTCCGAATCCCACCTCGGGGGGGGGGGGGGGGGGGAGGTGGGATAGTACGTTTAAATTAAAATGATTTATATTGGCAAATATATTGGTTAGAAGCTTTATTAATACAGTCAATAACGAAATTATATTTTTCTTGGGTGTCTGAGGAGGCGTGAAGATTGTTAGTTAATAAGGTGTCAATAAACTGAGAGTATAATGACCAATTGGCTTTTTTAATGTTCCACTTACTACTGGGATAAATGATATTCGCATCAGTTTCCAAGATATCGATTACAACCCTTGTAACGAAGTGATTTGGTCCCAAAGTATCAGTATCTACAGACCACGAAATTTTATCAAAGAGAGAAGGTGAGCAAAATGTGACATCAATCATGGAATCTGTGTTTCCTGGTCTCTGATCTAAATGACTATTACTTTAATACGGTTTCTTCCTATACTTTCCTTAATATTGTTAATCTTTAATTTTTGATGTAAAATATCACCCACAACCATCGGGTGCAATCGGCCTATATTCTGATCATTGGTCTTTTCAACATATACACAACAATTTTGAAAGTCGTAGTTACTAGAATTAATATTAAAAAGTTTTACTTTCCGTGTAGCAGGAGAAACCGTGGTGTTAATTCCTGTATACATATCTTGTTTACTAACACTAACAACTTCAGAAGTATTTGGTTAAGTTAGCGCATTGGCGTCTTATTGGTATTCTCCCCAATCAGGGGAGAATATTTTCACTTTATTCTCACTATTTTACTACAATATGTAAATATTATTAATCACGACGAAATTAAAATGTTATAATTATCACAAAAACTGGGAGCTTAATGACTTTATCGATAAACACGTCTATCCGATATCAATGTATGGCTTTGACTGCTCTTTATGTTGTGAACGCCCCATTTCCGCATTCTTTTGAGATTCAAACCATATAAAAACAGTGGCACCCTTTTCTTTTGGAGAATTGTTCTCTTCCCTATTTCCTTTTTGTTGTTTTATTATATCTATTCTTTCTGTGTCCCTTACCCCCTCGCTCATAATCTAGCGGTACTGAGCAACGGATCCTTCAAGACTATCATGTACCGGTGTTCTAAAATTAATTCTTAGATTAAAAAATATTCTAGATATAGAATATTCTTTAATAATTCTAGATTCCTAGGTATGGAGCACAATAAAAATAATAAAAAGATATTGAATTTATTGAATTAGTTAAATGGCCTTCTGGTTGATTACTATGTTAAAAATTATCCCTTTTTCTGTACATTTGACAGAATTTATCAATCTAATTTTTTTTAGTAGCTTTTTAGTAGTTTCTATAGGTTATATAAAAATATACCCTACTTGCAAGAATAACGGATTCTACTATTATCATTAATCAGCGCGTGTGTCGTACTTCAACCTTTACCTTTATTTCAACTTCTTTATCTTAAAATATGTACCATAAAATCATGCAATACCTTTTTCTTAACCGATCGACCGAGTGTTGGTTTTAAGCATTAATGGTATAACCGAGATAATTCCTCGATATTTCCCAAGAAGCGTGCGATACAAGAGATCGTGACGATGATTGTGGCAACCTAGTGTGAGGTCCTGAGAATCAAACTGAAGGATATTTATCACAGTCTTACTTTTCGAGTAATTGTCTTCGACTGCAAGCCTTCGACTGCTATTATTTCTAAGCGAAATTATCATTAATAACTTGATAATGTGGATATCTAATGTTGGAGTATTTATAGGAGAAACTGAATTATTTCGTGAAATATTTTATAACTGAACTTAAATCTTTTATACACGATACACTTAAAAATTACGTCATTACAAAAATGTTATTTGGGAGGTGATCTTTGACTTAGGATTAAATAACAACAAAAATCGTTAAAAAGTAAAACACTATACAGTATGATGCAAATGTATGAAATAAATTCATTATTTCAGAAACAGACGACTTTTACAAAAAATCTTAAAACACGTAAATTTTAATTTTCGAATGGCTATCAACTGCTATATATGTGTTGGACAATACGTCATCAGTGTCGGCGTAATGACGTAATCGACGATTTTTTTAAATACAAACCGAGGTTACGCGACAGCTCATTTTAAAGGTCTCCTTATCGCCTTTGAAACGATATATTCATTTGAATATTTATTTCTACAGGGTTAACCAAAACTTTTGGTTTATTAATACAATTAACTTACAATAAAGGTTTACTTAAATATAATTAAATTACAACAAATGTTCAAATTGATGACCTTCAGCAAAGATTGGCAATAAATTCTTTCCTAACGTTTTCGATGACTTTCGATGACAGGTGTTATTTTTGCAATTTTCGTTCTGATGCGCTCCTTCAACTCTTCTACATTGTTCGGTTGATTTTGATACACTCTGCTCTTTAAATATCCCCACAAAAAAAGTCTAACGGAGTAAAATCTGGAGACCTTGCCATTCGATATGCACCTACCTGGTAAAACGTTATTAAGGTAATTTCGTACCTCAACGCCGTAGTGTGGGTGAGCCCCAACATGTTGGTACCACAAGTCATTTCTATTTGGAAATAGCAGATTCAGCTATGGCAACAGATAATCCTGAAAAAATTCTAGATAACCAGAAGCAGTTAGGTTTTCCTCAAAAAAATATGGCCCCACAATTTGATTGTTTATAATGCCGGCACAAACATTCACCTTCTCGGGGTATTGTTGCCCAGTATCGATAAGCCTGGCGATTTACGTGCCCTTTCAACATAAAAGACGCTTCATTAGAAAAAAGTACCTTTTGTTGTGTATGAAACCCTTGTCTGTATTATATTTTTCCATAACGGTTTCGCAGAATTCGATTCTTCTATTAAAGTCATCTTCTAATAGCTCCTGGGCCAGATGTACTTTGTATGGATGCCACTTCTCCTTTTTTAGCACTCTTACAACAGTTGATTGGTGGACATTATTATCTAGTGCAACCTACCTAGAACTGGTATAGGGATTTTCTTGAAACGCCAGTACAACGTCCAGTTTCTTGGCTTCGGATATTGATTTTGTACCACTTCTGGGAAGATCTTTAACATGGCCTGTTTCCCTAATTTTTTTTTTCAATTTTACTTAGGTACTGTTGATTGGGTAATTGTTTCGCGATTGGGGTATTTAGCATTAAATAAATTACGAACTTCTGCTTGAGTCCTCACTCTATCTCCATAACCAATCATGATTAAAATCTCGATTCGTTTTGGTTCTGTTAGTTTCATTTTTGTAAATGCTGTTAATAATGTCGGCAAAAAACTCGAAGAGTAAAAATTTGACGTCTATTATTTGACAGATTCACAGACCATTGACAAATAAAGACGAGTCAATGACAATCTTGATTTAAATATTTTTGAAAAATAACTTGGAATACTCACTAAAATAATAAATTGTTCAGAAGGTAGGATTGTTTGTTATCAACGCATTTTTTTCGGAACCAGCAAAAAACTATTTTGTTTTATTCCAGTGGCGTTCCATAGTGTATTTTAGTTCAGTGAATAAATATTTATTGTACTTCCATGTTACTTAACAATTCATAATTTTGGTGAACCCTGTAGAAATAAATATTCAAGTGATTACATCGTTGCAAAGACGATAAGGAGATCTTTTAAATGAGCTGTAGCGTGACCTCGGTTTGTATTTAAAAAAATCGTCAATTACGTCATTACGTCGACACTGATGACGTAATTTCCAACACATACAGTCTGTCCCAAACCCTTCTTTCAGTGCGTCACTAATTTTGACGTCATATAGTATTTTAAGAATGTCGAGAAATATTGCATGACATTTAAGTTAAATTTGACAGTTGCAGGATGGTAATCTGTCTTTTTCTAATTGAAAATAATTTAATAATTTTAATATTAGTCTTTGTTCTTTTTCGATATATCTCGGCATATTTAAAATATTTTTATGACAATAAATACAAAATTAAATTTTCACTGTCAAATGTCTGATAATACTAACCTGGAATGACAATTATCATTTTATCAGTTGACATTGTGAAAGTACTGTCACGATCGAGACAGTCTGCGTCAAATTATATTTATGCGCAACATTTATTGGATATCTATTTAGCGTATTCTAAACTCCAACCAATTATACATCTGTAAGTAGAATTAGCTTTACGATAAATAATTTTCTAAGTTCTATGTCCATTTTTTCAATTTTGACAATTTTACAGACTAATAATTAACTTTTATAACTTTATTTAAAGGAATAGAGCACTAGGTCCTAAACCATTGGCTGATAAAGAAAGTGACCTTTAAAAGAACACCAAGTCCATTTTTACTTAGACGGATAAAACACCATGTGGACTTAATGTTTTGTCCCTCTACGCATGTGAATTACCGCCGGGCATATCTCTATGACGAGAGGTAGACTGTTAGTGATCTAATAATAATACTTTTGCTATTTATGGTGTGTTTACAGTGGTTTGTTACTAATAATAACAATGAACCATAATTCTCGCAAGAGAAAGATTCTTGAAGTACCTACTAAAAAGTTCTGCGAATTCTTCTACTGCATTTACAGGTAAGCTACCTTTTTGCTCATTATTTTTAAATTATTAAAAAACATAACCTCAAAAGGATAATATAGTGATTTGATACCAACCTTAGACTAGCAATATTATTAAATCTTTTACAACCAATATTATACGCCTTGTTTAATTTCAGAATCAAATAATACACCAAGCAATGATGTTTTAAATGAAGAGCATATTATTAGAGATGCCTTGAGTTGTGATAACGAAGATCAGTCTGATATAGAGAAAAGTTCTGATAAACTATTCGTAGTGGAAATAAAATAAGATCTGCATTACTAAAATGGGCAGATACCGTCATTCCTGACAGTAACATAGAATAAATCATACTACGGTCTTACAAATGTTACGGCCAGAATAAACATGTTAGCATAAATACTTGTTTAAAAAAGTAAAAATTATCATCCAGAAGTTTCTACTAAAGAGTAATACCCACATGGAGGCTGACACTGTCCATGCGCTGATAGAGCGAAAGAGAAAAAACTTAACATTTCTATTTACACGCCCTGGGACTGGCAGCCGTTAGTCAGATAAACCTCAATGAAATATATCGTACATATTATGGAACTAGAAGAATTTAAAAATTTAAGGTCTTTGTATTATGTCAAAACATCTTAAAATCCGCCTTTGATCAATAGAAAAGAGACATTAACAAACATTAAAAAAGTTCTTCTGTCAAACTGTGTTTAACTGCAAGTTAAACAAAACAGCATTGAAATCATGTTTTTAAAAAGTAATTTGCATGACGAAAACCAGGAAATTGACCTTGTTAGGTTTCGAAGGCGACACCTTACATTGCCAAAAGATTTGCAACTGGTATCACAAAGTCCAATACTTATATCACGACATAAGTATAACGATCTATTGGCATTACTGTCAAATGTTCCTACATTTTGCCATGATTTTTATCAAAGCTTAAAACATACCTACTAGTAATACTAATAGTGACTATCCAGAAGGAGACTTACTTGAGGATGACTGAGTGGTTTGTACCTAAAATGCCATTTTTACATACATATTTGTATTTGTAAAGGTAAATTGTATGGTTAAATAAATTTTGTCAGTAAAAGTCAAATAGGATTGTAGTTGTTATTGAATACCCCATACTAATTCTTACAGTACAATAACTTTATTAGATGGATACAACACCATGTCCGTTAAAATGGTTAAAAATCACAGGAACAAATTTGTTTTTAATTATAACAAATGTATGTAAATAACAATAAACAGAATGTTCTAGTAAAATATTGTTTCAATATCTTAATAAAAAGCTGCAGCAATATTACTTTTTGGTGAAAAAAAGTTTAAAACTGCTCTCCTGTAAAGTTTTAAAAATGAACATAGTGTTGATTCCTTCCGAGGTACAGATATTTGCATTTATTTTTCTTCTAACTTGCATAATCACTGCCTTTTCTAGTTTTTCCCTCTCTTTGTAGCAAACACCACTTATTTGGCTTCATTATCATTGTATAAATACTTAAAGAACTGCTTACACTTCCTAAATACGTATACACAACAAGTTGTCGATACGACTGCTGACGTCACACACCGTAGCCTCGCTGCGAGGAGCCATTTTTCTAGCCTCCATCAAAATTTTTTTTTTTTTTTTTATTTATTTTTATGGCTTCGGCAGTTTGCCATACAGCCAGTTACATGATCTTTTAATCTCATTAGGTACAGTAAAAAGTTTTTGAGTTATTTGCAATCGAATAGACTAAAATAGATAAATTTACAACATTTAACAAAAAGAAGAGAAAAAATATAAATAATACATACACATATATATCCATAAACATATACAATTAACATGGGTCACTCGTTTCACGTCCAGGGGACCATCAGGACATTATAATATATAACATACACAGTAAATAGGATTAAACATATAAAGAAGAGAAAACAAAGGTAAAAAGTAAAAAAAAAAAATTTTTTTTTTTTTAACTAAAGAAAAATATTACATTTGGTCAAAAAATCGATTATGCAATCGTAAATTAATCTATTTTGAGTCGCTAGGGCAGATAAAACGTTAAACGGAGATTTACCGGTAATACGAACTATATTATTATATAATAAGGTGGACTCCAAATTATATTTGGCACAACCAAAAATTACATGATCTAGGTCACCTTCTACTCCACATTCCAAACAGTTTTTACTCTCGATCACATGAATCATTGCAAGATGAGCAGGAAAACAAGCATGTCCAAATTTAAGCCTAGATATGGTTGTTATATAACGCCTAGGGACATTATAAGTTCTGTGCCAATGTGCAACAGGGACAGTTGTGTGTAAAGAAGTGTATCTATTTGGGTTGGTAAAACAAAACTCAGACCATAGGTCACTCCATTTATATTTTAAAACTGCCTTGCGTGAAGCAACCAAATCAGAAATACTGGGTAGAAATTCTGTGGTATCCACTGAATAAATACTTAATTTGGCTAGTTGGTCCACATGTTCATTATGTTTAATTCCACTGTGTGCTTTGGCCCATATAAATATCACATTTTTTTTATTTTCCTTAAAGTGTTTAACTAATTTTTTAATTAATATTATGTAGGGATTGGAGTATGAGGTTGGAAAAAAAGGTTGGTTAATGGCTGTGAGAACTGACATGGAATCTGAAACAATAATAACGGAGGAATCTCTGTTAGAAACAAAAAGTAGGGCTTGATATATGGCAATTGCTTCCGCACTAAATATGGAAATATTTGCTTTTAATTTGAACATTTTTTCTACCTTCTCCATGGGGATGTAAAAGGCACATCCTGTACCGTCTTCTGATTTGGAGGCATCCGTGTAGATAGTACTGTAGTAATCCCAATTGGATAAGATGCTTGTTATAATGTTGTTATTTGCTCTTCCAGTGTTAACATAATTTGGTTTAATAAATTTAACGCTATAAAAAAGAGCTTCAAAATCATTTATATCTGTGTGTGATTTTAAATTAATAGCTTCATCGGCACAAACTGTGTTTTCTCTAAGAGCTTCACATAGGGTTGGAGAATTTTTCTTAATCCAATATTTATTCGTTAAATCATAATTGTTTAAATTTGTTAATTCGGTATAAAGGAAAGTGTTCTGGTGTTTAATTTTCAGTAAAAATTTTTCGGCCAAGAAATGTCTTCTAAGAGAAATTGGAGGCTCACGTGCTTCAACATAAAGGGGCTCAATAGGAGTTGTCTTCATGGCACCAATACAGATCCGCAAACACTGGTTTATAAATATGTTTAATTTGTTTAGTAAGTTCTTGCTGGCAGATCCATATAACCAACATCCATAATCTATGATAGAGCGAATGTAAGTTCTATAAAAAAGTAAGGAAGTCTGAACATCTGTTCCCCACCAAGTTTTAGTTGTCATTTTCAGAAAGTTTAGGCCTTTTTCACATCTATTTAATATATATTCTATGTGAAATTTCCATGTGAGCTTGTGATCCAGTATAATGCCCAAATATTTAATTACCTTTTTAAAAGGAATTTCTCGCTGTTTTACTATAAATGTTTCGATATTGGGAATATTATGTCTACTGAAAATGGTCACTGCTGATTTTGTGGCCGACAGCTGAAGGTGATTTTCTTCCAACCATATTTCTACAACGTTGTAGGTATCCATTAAAAATCCAAAAGCTTCATCTCTCTTCTTTGTTTCACAGTAAATGCAGAAGTCATCTGCATATTGGATGATCTTAAAAGGATATTTTTCCAACTTTAATTTATGTAGGTCAGCTGTGTATAAATTGAAAAGAAAAGGACTTAAGACAGCTCCTTGTGGAATTCCTGTGAAAACATATCTTGGGCCTAATAAATGGTTGTTAAAATCCCTGACATAAACATGTCTTTCTGAATATAATCCGATAATAGCATACACTATTGCCTTAGGAATGTTAAAATCAATAATCATTTTTTTACTCAAAATATTTAAGTTTAAGGTGTCATATGCTTTCTCAATATCAATAAAAATTGTTGGAAGAAAGTTATTTCTAGAGAAATTATTTTGAATATTTGTTACTAAGGTTGTAAGTGCATCTAGCGTACCCACTCCTCTTTTGTATGCAAATTGACAGGGCGTAAGCAGGTCTTTTTTATGTAGCCACCATTCCAGCCTATGTTTTATCATACGTTCGAAAGTTTTTTGCACACATGATAGCAGAGAAATTGGTCCATAAGAATGGGCCAAGTTAGGGTCTTTACCTTGTTTAGGAATCGGTGTGATTATAATTTTCCTAAAATCTTCAATGCACTCACCTGCAAGCATCTCATCAAAAATTTGCAGAAGAAAACTTTTTGCTATAATTGGTAGGTTCTCTAACATCGGATACTTTATTTGATCAAAACCCGGGGCAGTACTTTTTTTATTTCTTAAAGCATAATTTAGTTCATTAATGTGAAAATTATTTGCCAAAAAATGTTTTTTATCTAAGATCGTATGTTCGATATTTACAGTGAAAGGAACAGTCTGGGGAGCTACATGATTAAAAAACTCATCTATTAAATCATCATTATGTGGCTTACCAATGTTTATTGTTTTACGATTCATTTTTTTTGCTTGTTTCCATATCATGCTAGTTGGAGTATTTTTGTTGAGATTGGAACACCATTCAATCCAACTTTTTTTAGCTTTTTCTTTTAATGTTCGTTTAGTAAGTGCCATGCATTTTTGGTATGCAAGAAAATTATCTTTTGTGGGGTTTGCTTTGTATACTTGCAGTACATGTTTCCTTTCAGAAATTATGTTGTCACATTCTGCATCCCACCAAGGTGAAGGTGTTCGATTTTTGCACTTAAACGGTCTGTATTCTTTTAAAGTTCTTTGTGCCGCATTATTTATACAATTGATTAAGAATGCATATTTTTCTTTGGTGGTTGGATATTCTGCATCAGTAAAGTTATAAAAGTAGTCTTCCACAAACTCTTTATATTGTTCCCAATTAGCTCCTTTTAGGTTCCATCTATATCGCGGAATTGTGATGTCCTGCGGAATTTGCTGCCTTGCAAGAGTTATTTTTATCATAAAATGATTCGATCCAAGTGTGTCAGAGTAAACTGCCCAATCTATATCACTAGCTACGTCCGAGGAGCAAAAGGTAACATCTATCACAGAATCATTGCATCCTGGCCGGGTAATACACGTGGGTTCGCCAGTATTCATAACTACAAAATCACAATTATTGCTTGCTTCAATGAGTTGTTTACCAATAAAATCGTTTATATGGGATCCCCAAGTAGCATGATGCGCGTTAAAATCCCCACCAATAATACATGGAGTTGAAAACTGCGAAAAAATATTTACCCAATCAGTTGTGTTGGTTTTAATATCCGGTGACCTATAAACGGAAATTATACTTAAAGTTTTATTGTTGAATTTGATATTAATACCACAAACAAGAAGATCGACATTAAAATTGGAAACTATGCTTAATTCTAGGTGTGAAATCGACTTTTTGACCAAAATGCAAATTCCTGAAAAACCATCTTGTCTATCTTTACGAATTACATTATAACCTACGAAACTATATACTTTTTTGGGTTTAAACCATGTTTCACTTATTATTGCTACATCAATATTATTATTTACAAGATAATGCATTAGACTATTTTTATTCGAAACAGCAGAACGTGCATTCCACTGACAAATATTTAATGTCTTTGGTAATGGAGTGAAGGTTACTTTTTACATGTGTCCTCCAACACTTTATTTATTCCTGTTTGAATTAAATCATTATTCAAATTTTTGATATCTTCAATGGTATGAATACCTTTTAAAAATTCAACTATAAAATCTGCAATTGACTTTACAATGTTTTTGTTATTTAAATTTTGATAATTTGGTGGATTATTATTTCGAGGCAGTGGTTGATTAGGGCCAAACTGAAACGGAAACATCGGTTGTGGAGGAGGAGTGTCATTAGAAATTCGACGTTTTTTATTGCTATGGCCGGTAGGACTTCGTGTAGGATGGGTGGGCAAAACGTAATTGCTATTATTCTTAAAATTTGAGTGTAAAAGGGAGTTAGAATTTCCAGACTTAGATTCAATCGCTGGTAAAGGCGGAAAATTGGAGTTGGATAAAATAGAAAAACTATTGTTTACAGATATACCAGAATAAGACATTTCACAATATTCTTTTGCCTCAATAAAGGAAATATTTTGTTCAACCATAACATTCTTAATTTTACGTTGTTTTTCATAATGAGGACATTTTCTTGAAATAGAAACGTGGTCATTTGTTTTACAATATAAACAGCGAATTTCTGAATCGTGACAAACATGATTTTCAGCTTTTATATTACTACACTTAATACATAACTCTTCAATATTTTTACATTGCCTAGAAATGTGACCATAGCGTAGACATCTGAAGCACTGTGTAACTCTGCTAAAAAACCGCTCCACCGAAAAATATACACTATTTATTGAAATATAATTAGGTAAAGTGTTCCCTTCAAAAGTTACAATAATGGTTTTTTTGGGGACATACTGTATATCACCATCCTTTTCTATTCTACGATGTGTACGTTTAACATCAACTACTGTTGAAGGAGATTTTATGTTATCTAAAATATATTTCGTATCGAATTGAGTATCAATATCTTTTATCAAACCCTTAATTTCTAATAAATGATTTGGTATAAACGCTACAAGATCATTTTCTGATAAAAGAGGATTGTTTACTAAAGCATTGGCATCAGAACATGTTTTTAGACTAACTTTTATTCTATTTTTTCCAACAGATCTAATTTGGTTAATATTGTTAACATTTAGTTTTTTGTGTAAGATATCTCCCACAAATAAGGGATGAAGACGGCCGGCATTTTCAATATTTTTTCGTTCGATAAAAACACAAATATTACTCAAATTATACTTATCTCCATTTCTTAGATTAAAAACTTTAGGTGTTTTATTTTGTTTATAAATATCCTTTTCTTTATCACTAATGACCTGGCGACTGGTTTCAGCTGTTGTCTCAGAACTTAAAGTGGTATCCATGTCTTGTACAGGGACCGATAAATAATTTCCTGACTCCGCATCACTTTTAGAGTTATTTGCACTCATGTTAATAGTTACACCTAACGGCGTCTTTCTTTTTAAAGCTTCCCCCATTTAGGGGGGAGCTATTTACACTCCGTACACGTTAACCACCGTACCACTCCGTTGGCTACCTTAATGGGAATCTTGAATACTTATTAATTGTAATATAACTATTAAATACTGTTTAATATACACACAATTATTAAAAACTAATAGGAGAACTTTTAATTATCAAGTTTAACTTTGACAGTTATTTGACGTATATGTCCATCAAAATTAAAATTAAGAATTGATTTATCTTAAAAAACATATATTTTTAAACAATTTCATGTTTACTATATTTTTATACATTTTATAATCTATTGAATTTAATTGAATTTAACTATATTTAAAAATTTGTGAACATCCCTAGCTTCCTAAGGGAGCTAAAGCTCTTTAAAGATGGCGCCTTAAAAGTAATTTTTTTTGATACCTCCAGAACGCTTATATTTAGAAAAACGAAAACTGGTACGATTATTTATCCTTCAGAGTTGATCGATTCCAATAACTGCGAATTTCTAGTACCGTTCATAGGCGTTCGTTTTGTAGGTCAACGGCTATTTTAACGCATAACTTTTTGATCTATAACTTTTAAGCATTTGTGATACTAGATTTTTAAATTTTCAGGTATTCTAGTACTAAAAGGTACTCTTACTTTAAGTCTGTAGAATACAGCGTTTTCTAGAAAACTCGATTTGAAAATCTTACGTTTTTCGTCATAAAAATTAAATTAATAGGTACCTTAATTAATTTTATAAATTACCCTTTGTTTCAATAAATGCTGAACACAATTCGTAAACAAAGTTTGGGAAACGAAGCAAAAAAACAATTTGAAACAAAATTTTATTAAAAGGCTTTTAAAAACCAAGTATTTATTACGATGGAGCGAAACTTCGAGTAACACAAAAGAACAAGTATCAAAGTTAGATAGTGTTACGATAAATTCTGACCCAAAACCGTAAATATATTTATTACTAATATTTTCATTCATTCACGTATTTTTTAGGTAATGCCTACCTGACACACGATGGGTCCCCCTTTGTAATAAAAACAACAATTCGAACCTTCTGGAGACAAGCCGATTTAACCATACCGGTTCTGAGAACAATTTGCCGCTCTGTCTAGAAGGCCGTAGACGTTTCTAGTCTAACAGTAGTGAATATATAACAGGACTTTTTGGAGAATAGAAAACAGTTAATTCTGAAGACGCGCTCGCGATAAAATGTTACGTTCGCTTTTTAATAAATTATGTATATTTAGTGATAAATAAATTAATATCAGTTATTGTGCTTTTTAATGAATTAGGATAAGAACAAGACATTATAAATTAAATAGACATTGAAATAAAATCATCACAATAGTAACAAAAGTTTCTCAATATGATGACCATTAGTCTCTATGCATAAATTTTCCCTTTAGAGAACGTCGAATTCTTGCAAAAATTCCAAAGTTATTTCTAAATTCGTTACATGCATCTTATATCCTTAGCCAGAGTTGTGCACGATTTTGTATCGGAACGAAATAAACAAATGCTTTTATATATCCTTAAATACAATAATCGCAAGGATTCAAATCCGGCGACCTTGCTGGCGAAGCAACGGGGCAGCCACTATATCTGGGCCGGTAATTCATTAAAATCCGTCCTTAACAGCAGTTTTTTCCTAACTGTTTGATTTAAAACTCTGACTCTAAAGTGGGTGATCGAAGAGCGAGCTATAATACCGCGGTTTTAAGAACGACGGTTTTACTCGCAACTCGTTAGTGCTGATCGACTAGCGAGCAAAACAGTCATTATCAACCGTCCACAGCTAATATGTCGTGTTCAATTGAAAGTGAAGTTTTATGTTACCTCGCTATAGCATACTACGAAATTACAAAAAAAAAGCGGAGACGCCCTAGACGTTGGGTATTTAAGTTTAACATATGCGTTAAGTCGAGTTGTTTTGTTTTTGTATTCTGGCGATGTACATTTTCATAAACAAACACATTCTCGTAAACAATATATAAATTCTAATAAAAAGTCGTGGCTGAGAGTACGCATATCTATGATTAAAAACTGATTTTTTCACTTCAACTGTCGCTGAAAACTGCCAGTTTTGCTCAACAGTAGTGATACACGCGCGGTTTTAAATGACGAGCCTAGTAAAAAATAAAACAAACTGTCGAGCCGCGAGCCAAACTCGTAGGTATATAAAACCGCGGTATTGCAATGATACACTGACGAGCTTTACCGTCGAGCCACAAAACTGCAGTTTTACTCGCCTGTCGATCATAGCCTTAAGGGATATATTTAATATTGACCTCTTTATTGACATCTGTGACACTTGTATTTTATTATTAATTTTTCTGTTAAGAGTCAGTCCATACGTTAGAATCGGAAGCACAAACATATAATAGTACAGTATACTCCCTCTATAACGAATACGGTTATTACGAGGTTTCGCTTATAACGAGATACATTAGATGTCCCGTGAAATTTCTATTGAACTATAACCGTCTATAGCGAGGCAAATTTGGTTATAACGAGAGATATATTATAAATAAGATCCAAAAACGTGTTTTTTACGTTTTTAGTCCGGTCGTGGCTATAAATAAATACCTTTTCAAACAGCCCCTCAATAAACTTAACTGCAGCCCGCAATAAACTTCTTTACAATGAATAAATACAACTGTTTCACATCTTTAGAAAATATATGATAGAATGATACTGGACCATTTAAAGCAGTTAAAAATAACAGAGTTCTTAAAATTGCAGAAGCAATAGTTTATGTTATCCTTGAAAATACGATTTATACATTATGTAGTTGGAAAAAATTTAAGTACAGCTTTTTTGTTCTAACGTATATCATTGATAATAAAAGTAAACAACTCTTTTATGTTTTAATATATTTCATTGACAATAAAAGTAAATTTTCAAAAACGCCATTCAAACAATATTTATTAGCATCTTATATTGCTCCGAATGGCTTCACTATAGGAAGTTAATGGTTTAGAAAACTACAGATTCATATGTATGCACAGTATTATGATTGTCTGATATAACGAGATCGGCTTATAACGAGGTAATTAGTCTGTCATTTTAGTTCTCGTTATAGAGGGAGTCTACTGTAGTACCTACCCATTTTTAAATATTTTGTCTAGAGCGTTTTTGCACATAAAATACTAATTTCGTTACTCATATATATCTTCTCCTATAACTTATCAACTAACAAATTTATTTACTCTTTTTATCAACATCAAAGTGTTTTTATCATTTGTTGCATTTGCAGAAACCTACATAAATAGCAATTTTCCAAAACTTTCACAAAATTAAATCACTGTTTTTAGTATAAATGGTAGAGAAGGATAGAATTTCTAATAACCTGATAGGTACTCAAGTAAGTAATGGATAATAAAAATTTAATAAGCGATAGCGCATGCAGAAATGTACATTGATACGGATAAACTGCATCGCAGAGCAGCAGAGCAGCCAGTGAGTAATGATGCATCGATTCGGGAGGTTTTTGACTTGCTGTGACTTGTGTAACAAGCATGAGGAGCGATTTGAAGTACGGAAGAGAGGATTTATATGCCGTTTATTTGTGACAAAATAAATATATATATATATATATATATATATATATATATATATATATATATATATATATATATATATATATATATAATATAATATAAAATTGCTGCTAACATATTTCAAAAAGAATTACTATAAAAATAAATAAGTAAGAATAGCGACCAATTACAATTAAGCCTCAATGTCATAAATGCCAACTAAAAATTTTTATTTTTGACAATAATATTGCCAAAAATAAAATTTTGTTTAAAAATTCTTTTTTGTTTAGTAACAAAAAAGAGGAAGATTTATTCACCATTGGTCTGAAAAAATGTAACAAATATATGGAAAATTAAATCAAAATGTGATATTTTACAGGTTTCATTGTTAAACTACAAAGAAATAATATAATTATAAATTTTGCTTAGATTTTGAATTTCTGATCTTTTGTTTAAATTATTATCACTTTTGCTAATACAAACCATTTCCAAAAAAGTCCTTTTGAATTTATTACTTTCACTACATAAAATTTAATGTTATCAAAATCCATAATATGGTCGTCTTTATCGATTACATAATCTGCCAAAGCACAAGATGGTTTTTTAATTCTGCAATCACTTTTGTGAGAAATAATGCGATTGAAAGATTTCTTCCGGTCTCACCTACATACTCAGCTTAACACTGAGTACAACTAATGCTGTATACTACATTTGTTTTTTCTAATTTGTCTATAGGATACTTAGTTTTGGAATATAAAGATGAAATAGTTTTGAAGTTCTGTGTTGCTATTTTTATATTATCAATAACCTTTAGTGTTTGTATTAATTTAATTGTTAATGATGGTATAAAAGGTAGTGAATGATAATAGATGTTCTGATTGTTGGATACAATGTTCTGAGATTTAGCAAAAAATGGTGTTAAGTTATTTATATTAACAATATTAGAAAAAAGCATCCTATGTAGCATATCTGGAGGATAAGAGTTTTCAATTAAAATATTTTTTAACGATTTAAGATCTTCTTGTAGATAATCTGGATGATAAAGCTTTAAAACACGTTCTTTTAATCCTGTTATTAGGTTAATTTTCATCTTATTTTGATGATGAGAGTAATAGCTTATAAATCTATTACTACATATGGGTTTTCTGAACCATCTGGTTTTCAACATATTGTCTGTGTTTCTTACAATTCTCATGTCAAGGAATGGTAGATAATTATCTACCTCTTCCTCAACTGTAAATTGTATATGTTGATTATGATTGTTGAAAATGTTGGCTGTTTCATGAATTTTGTGTTTAGGAAGTGCCAAAACTAAATCATCTACATATCTTTTAATAAAAGAAATAAAAAAAGTGCGTTGATACAATCACTGATAACACCATCCATGACATAGATTCTTAGAATGGGTGAAAGACTAGATCCCATAGGACTACCAAAAATTTGTTTATAAAAGACACCATTAAATATAAAAATATTAGAATTAAAAACAAAGTTGATAAGTGTTTTGAAATGTAATAAGTCAATATTAGTATGTTGCGAAATCTCATTCCAATGTTTTTCAACACTTCTTCTTCTTCTTCTTTTGGCATCATAACCCTGGATGGGTCTTTGCCTGTCTGGCTATGTCATTCCATTCAGATCTCTCTTGTGCCCTTCTTCTCCATTGTCTTATGTTCATTGTTTTCAGGTCGTCTTCCACGTCATCCAACCATCTCGTTCTGGGCCTTTCTTTTTTTCGCCTTCCTATGGGCTTCCATTGTAACATTTTCTTTGTTGTTTTTGCATCGTTTTGTCTCTGCACATGTCCCAGCCATGACAGTTTTTGACTTTTCACAAATCTTACAATGTCATAACCTTCATTTAACTCATTAACCTCGTCGTTTCTCCTGATTCTCCATATGCCATCTTCCTCTTGTACCGGGCCATATACTTTCCTCAGTATTTTTCTCTCGAATGTCCTGAGTTGGGCTTCATCTTTTTTCGTCATTACCCAAGTTTTACATCCATGTTACTACAGGTCTAATCAGTGTTCTGTAAATAGTCATTTTGGTTCTTTTGTCTAATAATTTCGATGTCATCAATCTTTTATTAGCATAGTATGTACGATTTCCGCTGGAAATACGTGCATTAATTTCGCTACTTACGGAGTTCTTCTGATTGATTTCTGTGCCGAGATATGTAAAAGTATCCACTCGTTCGATAGTATAGTTGTCTATTGTGATATTATTTTCATTGTCAGTTATTCTTTTGACTGTCATATACTTCGTTTTTGCTTCGTTTATTTTTAGACCTCTTTTTCTTGCTTCAGGATCAATTTGTTTGAACACTTCCATTAGTTTTTTAACACTACTTATAATTAAATCTAAAGGTAAATTGGTAAAAAGGGATGTTACATCAAAACTAACTAAAACATAATTTTGTGGTAATTGGAAATTATTAATGAAAGAACTAAAATCAAAATTTTGATTAGTTTAAATCCCGTGATTTTTAAAGTAGCTCCTTCAATGTGTTATTCTACTGAGGTCGAAAAGATACCGTATTGCTCTTTTTTGTAATTTAAAAATAACATCAGATTGGGCAGCTGTACTAGAACTTTAAAAGGGAATGCCATATCGAACATGAGACTCGAACAAAGAAAAATATGTTATTTGCCTTAATAAAAATTGCCTAAATTTTTGCCTAAAAATATGACTGCCTTTGAAAATACCAAGAAATTTTACAGAATCAGCGATACTGATCTGGCTTTTATTAAGAAGTAAAGGTTGAAGAGCTCCTTTATAAGATAATGCTACTGTCTTATCCACTAAGTAATCCAAAAAATATAAATAAGAATCGCACCAGGTTTTTATTTTAAGTAGATCAGAAGTTTAGATCAGAATATTTGAGTTCCTCCAGGTGATACTGGTATCATCAACAAAAAGAAAAACTGTTCCATCAATTTTTAAGTTAGTGATGTCATTTATAAAGATAAAGAAAAGTAGATGACCCAATACTGAACCTTGTGGTACTCCACATACAATGCTTTTGTGACTAGAGTCAGTATCCTTTGCTCTAACTAGTTGTTTTATATTCCTCAAGTAAGATTGGAACCAATTCAAAGAACTACCTCGAATTCCGTAGAAATTTAGTTTTTTATCAAAATGTCGTGATTTACACAATCAAAAGCTTTGGATAGCTACAAAAAGCAGTGGCAGTGTAAAGATTATTGTTTACTGCTTGATAGACCTCATATAGTACAGAAAACATGGCATGACTGGTATATTTATTAGATAAAAAACCGAAATGACTTTGTGATAAAATGTTGTTTTTAGCGAGAAAGGACATTAGTCGAGCTTTTAAAGTCTCTCAATAATTTTGGATAGGACTGGTAGTAAGGTAATAGGTCTATAGTTGCAGACATTGAATTTTTCACCACCCTTATCAAGAGGAATAATAATGCCTGTCATTAGGCACACTGGGAATATACCTTCAGTTTTATTTCAAAGATCATTTATTATGGACCAAGTTTCTCTTGCAACATTTTTAGATGTTGCAAGATGATTATGATAAACATTTTTTAGCTGTTTTGATAAGTTTCTCTGTACTTGGAGATATATTTAGTGACAAAGACGTTGGTAGTAAATTTCTTGATGTACAGTAGTGCACGCATTTTCTTGGCTGATATACGGATACCTTTGGTAGTCCAGGGTTTGTGATGATTTGACTTAATTGTAATTAAAGGAAATGCCTTATGAAAAATACAGACAAGCCTATCTAAAATTTTTAAAAAATACTGAAATTATAGTCCACGTCCACAGAGGAAAAGTGCCACCAAGAATTCAAGCACAAATTTTAGAGGATGGTTTGTTAAGATTGTTGGTATATACTGCTTTATGATCAGATAGTCCTGCAGAGCGTACATCTACAAGGGGTGAGAAATCTAAGACAGTATAATCAATTATAGTAGATGTCGTTTTAGTAATTCGTGTAGGAGAATTAACGTACATTGTAAAACCATACGATTCGAGTATATTAACAAAAGATAATTGGGCAGCACGAGCAACAGTGTAATTAATATTCATGTCTCCGCATAGAATTTTTCTGCTTTTATTGGGCAGGTATATGTAAAATAAAGATGAATAAAAGTAATTGAAAAATAAATATTAATAGTCACCAAAGTGTAAATCGCAGCAAAAAAAATGTGGTCCATATTTAAAAATTTTTCGCTACCCCAGATACGAAAAACAAAATTGATCCATATTTAAAGAAGATTCGGCTACAAAAAATACTCGAAAAAACAGTTAACTTTATTCATGTTTTGACTATAAATAGCGGTTTGTTTTAATAAAAATTATATCGTTATAAAATATAGGCCTTTAACTATTGACTGGCGTCAATTATAACTCTTAATTGGTATAAACACAACAGCTACAATTTTTTAACTTTTAAACAAATTGAGCTAACTTTACTTCTATTGATAATAGAAAAATATTTTACATTCTTTGTCTTGACTTCAGCTATAAGAATCAATAAGTTAAAAATACGTGTACTATATAGGGAGCGCTGCTCCTACGTGTACAAAGCAATAAATAAGGGGTTAATAAACTTTTTGAGCAATTATTTTTATACTTACATAAAAACATAGTTGATCAACAAGAGAATCAATTTAAAATTAGATCTCTATCTTTTTTAGAAAAAAAGTTCTAGCCCTCTAAAATTTATAAAATTTTTATAAACAATTTAACGTATTTCGAAAAAGAATTGACCAATCGGATCTTAGGAAGTCTCATTCGATTTGTAATTGAAGTAGTTATAATATTATGATTCTTGCATAAAAAACGAGAATTTTCACAGAAGTATTTCAAAAATTAAAAATGTGCGAAAAATTCACATTTTTGGACTTTCCATCCATCCATAAAGCCAAAGCTTTTGTTTATGTTACTACTTCCATTTAATATTCTGCTCTTTACTTTAAGATTTTAATTTGATACAATACAAATAAAAATAATCAAAAAACAGAGTTTTTGGCAACGTAAAAGTGCAATAAAAAAACTATAACCAACAGTTTGGAGTTGCAAACACTTGGAGGTTACTCAGCCATTGACCTTCATAACACTGTGCTGGTTTTAAAAATTCACTAATTATTGCTCAAAATCATTTATTTTTTTCTCTACAGCTTGGATTAATCACACGGTATATTTATTCGTACTCAACAGTCATATTTTTTTACTCTTTAAGCTACATTAACCAGTTGATTTAACTGAATAATTGTCCATTCGTCATTGATCTGCTCATTTGTTTATTAAGTGATATACATACAAAGCAGAGATCTATAGGAGTTGATGACTAAACCGTTTCATTTGAATACTCTTAAAACCCGACACAGTCTTCCTAGAAGGACGAAATCAACTACTTGGAAATTATAACGTATCATTGAACGGATCTCATAATTATTATTTGGGGATTTTTACAAATCCCAGTTATGGGTATGTTCCCGGATGACTGATATTATAATAGTGATACATTTTTTCAGGAATGTATTTTGTTAGTTAAGTATTTATTTAAACTATTAAATCAATATAGAGAAAATTTTATAATTTCATTTTTTTTTTCAAGGTGATTTTCAAGGTGAAAATTCTCTATCTAATCTAGAACATCCCGTTGTTTAAAAACATAATATTTCCAAATAATTGGTTTGGTAAAATTCGATTTAAATAGGTTTTCATAATATCTATCTAGAGTTGCCTCCAAATTTCTATCGCCTATCGAAAAAGTGGCGGTATAAAGGGTTAAGAAATTTGAGTAGCCAGGGACGTATCGCGATATTGTTTGTTTCACCGACTGAAATTTATTTATTCTTCTTCTTCTTCTTTCTCTTCATAAGCAATTCCGCTTGTTCATTAGCGGATTAATACCTCTATAGAAGGTTGTCACCCCATCTTTTGCGCGGTCGTCCGATACTTCTTCTGCCGATTGGTGACTTATCTCTTACTATTTTGACGACACGGGTATCCCCCATTCTGTTTATGTAGTTATTCCATTCTTTTTTTCTACTTTTTATCTATTGATTTATACACTGTACGTTACATTTTCTTTTAATGTCTTCAATTCTCTTTCGATCTCTCAGCGTATTTCCTGTAATTCTTCTCAGTACTCTTATCTCTGCCCTTTCCAGTAGCCTCTGTGTTATGGCTGTGTCGGGTCTTGTTTCTGAGGCATATGTCATTATTGGTCTTACACTAGATTTATAAATTCTTGTATCTAAATCTCAGTATTAATGTGTTTGTTTCGCCATATAGTGTTATTAAGGCATCCTGCCAGTCTATTTGCTTTTTTGCTTAATCTCTCACTGCTTTATCCAGGTCTCCGTAGCTGGACAATGTAATTCCAAGGTATTCTATTTCCATTATTTGTTCAATACTGATGCCATCAATTCCTATTTTACATCTGGTTGGTTCTTTGCTGATTACTATTGTTTTATGTTACTCTTATGTTAAATCTGTGGACCAGTCTTTGCAGACTATCGTCATCTTGGGCTATCAATATTGCATTGTCTGCGTAGCAGTATGTTTATTTCTTTGTTTCCTACTCTGTATCCTGTTACTTTGTTAACGCTTTTGATGGTTTCATCCATGATAAAATTAAAGAGCATAGGGCTCTATTTATCTAAGTATTAAATCATAAAATAACACATAGAATGATTTTGAAATCCGTTTCGCTAATGAACTTGCTTTTTTATCCTTAAAAGTAAAAAAAAAGTTTAATTTCTCTTGCTTAAGTCCCCTTTTACGAGCTGATAAAAAGTATGTTCCCTTTAGGTGAAATCTCATAACATCGACCTTATAAACTGTTTCATCACCTTAATAAATATAACCATGATTGTCATCTAATTTAAAATTTTTAAAACCTGTTTCAGTAGCTAGTTTCAACTACTTTTTAAAATGTTTCACTGATGATGGTCCGACTGGGCCGAAAACCTTTTAGATAAATTTTAATTATTTTTAATGAAATATTATACCATGATACATTAGAAGTTTTTTTAAATATAGGTAACGTTGTGTTTTCGTTATTATTATATTATTTATTTGACCAAAAACATCAACAGTATATCTTTTTTTATTTTGGTTGTTTGGTTTAACCTTTACCAGATTGTCATTAAGATAATAATTTTGAAATTACTAAATTTAAATATCATTTTTTCAGCTGATGTATTTTCTTTGCATTTTGAAATTCTTACCAATATCCAGTCAGTGTTTGGTTTGTTGTTTTGATGTAGTTGCACTGTGATGAAGTAGTTAAAACTAGCGGACCAACTCGACATCGAGTTTTGATGTAAGTTTTGCTGATATTTAAGAGGGGCGGAGTCTAACGATCCATTGTTTCCGTCGCCTGGTGTAAATGTTTAAAAAAACCTAAAAATAAACTGTATCGACGCCAATTTTTTTAAATTGAAAATCGATACAGTAGTTTTATAGGATTTTCAGGAAGATTTACATTAGGAAACGGAAACAATATGATTGTTAGACTCCGCCCCTCTTAAATAAAAAACAAAAGTAAAACCGGAAGTAACTTTTTTTTGCATATTTTAGATTGTAAAATGCCACGTTTAAGAAAAAGAAGTCAGTTTGAGAACTCTAACTAACTAACTAACTAAATTTATATTTAAATATTATTTAAATTTAAAAAATACAGAAAACAGTATGATGCTCCGCACTGGTCTACACTACCGCCTACTGTTCCACTTTTTTGAGAATACGCCACAATTTTACTTTATAATAAGTTTATTTTTTATTTATTTATTTAAAATAAACCTAATTTAAAGTAAAATTGTGGCTTATTCCCAACAAAATTAATAATATATTTCTAACTAATAAATTAAAAAGAAAGTAGTGCTTACCTCATTATTTAATTCTTCAAGTAGTACACTCAAAACGTAGTCTAAATCTCTAAATATCAATCACAACTCCTCACACACGCTGCACTTGTTGGAAACAGAATACTTTCTAACTAAATATAAAAATAAAAAAATACTAACTCATCAGATAGTGTAAAACAGATCCCATAAATTAAAATCGGAGACAGGAGGATCCCGAATTTTGAGTGGTCATTATCGTTATTCCTTAAGTGGAAACACTTGTTGGTGCATTCCAGCATTCGAGAGTTGACGCGTTGTTGCATTGTGTATAATATTGAATGAGAAATGGATTTTAATATATTTATATATATTATTGAAATATTGAAATTCGAAGTTGGTTTTTTTGTTTGCAATTTGGTTAGTTTAAAACAAAAAGTGAAATCAAACGATTTCTACTTAGCGAAACCGAATTCAAATCTTAACCACTGTGTTTCCCAAAATTTGCGAAACAAACAGCTGGATAAATTACTCGGCAAGGGAATCTAAAATTGCATTCCACAAGCCGTTCATCCTGGTCAAAATTCGTAGTGAATTCAGTTTCTTGTACTTCAAACGAAGTAAATAACAAAACAGAATGACGGTATTAGATTTTTGTTTTGATACAGTGCAGCAACAACCGCTGATACGTATTTCGACCTTCTTAGGTCTCTTCAGAACGGTATAGTCACTGCTCTGAACCAAAACAAAAATCTCTCCCGTCCTAGACAATAGTTAACATAGTGGTTAAGATTTGAATTCGGTTTCGCTAAGTAGAAATCGTTTGATTTTGTTTTTTGTTTTTAGATGGCGTAGTTACGTCCGTATATAGTTATTTTAATAACTATTGTCTAGAACGGGAGAGATTTTTGTTTTGGTTCAGAGCAGTGACTATACCGTTCTTAAGAGACCTAAGAAGGTCGAAATACGTATCAGCGGTTGTTGTTCCACTGTATCAAAACAAAAATCTAATACCGTCAATCTGTTTGGTTAGTTTAGTTTAGGTTAGGTTAGGTTAGGTTAGGCTGGGATATCTTACCGGAAGTAAATACTTCCGGTTTCATAATTCTGAATTCAATCAGTAAGTATAAGAAAAAAGTAGACGCGGGCATATTTTAAAAATACATTGAAAATTAGGACTTTAAATTTTGAAGAATGAAACCTGTAAAATTCCTATACTTTACTATAGGAAAAATTCATTTTATGGCCGCCATTTTTAAACCGGTTCGAATTTTTTAAATTTTAAACCTTAGGGGGAATCTACTCAATAATCTGTTTAATTATTCGAAAAAATAATTCTCCTATCTATCACCGTTTAGGAGGAGTATTGCGCACAAGAAAAGGGCCTTTTAGTATATAAGATCAGTTATATACTTCATGTAAAAAGGGAGGAGATATTGCTTAACAATTCGACTGTTCATTTCATATGTTCAATTTTCGACATTTTTATAATTTCAAATAATTATTTTTAAACACAATACGTATAATTGTATACATATTGTGGTTAATATTGTGGTTAATAATAATAAGAAAATAAAATTTTGATCCTATATATATTATGTTTGTCTGTCCGTCCGTCTGTCCAGTCCTAGATTAAAAAAACTGTAATAGATAGAGAAAAACTGACGACGGATTCCGATTCACCACATAATTTAATCTCGACAAACAAAAGCAAAATGGAAGTACTTACTTTTAGTTTTTATAAAATTAATCAGAACTTTATAATTTTCAAACGAAGATAGGTACGGGAAATCCTTGTACCTTAGGACACTTTTCTTCAGTCCCACGCATCTTCTGTTTAATTAACTTAAAGTATTAATTTGTAATATATCACATCTTCATAGTTATATTAATAAACAGTTATACACAGATGTACTAAAAAATACCTTTTTGAGTATAAAGAAATGAGAACTGATTTTGTCGCAAGGTACAAACACGTCTTGTACTTTGGAACACTGAAGTTTGTACCTGGATCAGGATTTTTGTACATAAACTAGTTTTTAACAGGATGAAACATGTTTAGATACGAATTTTATTTTTTTTACTTTTGTTTAAAATAAAGGGGTGATAATTACGAAATTAAAAACATGTTTGATAAATATTCTTTATTGGTGATAATACTGATAATATAATAGTCTAGCCAATAGTAATATTATAGTTTTAACAACATGCAGTATTCTTTGAAATACATCTTTAATTTAAATCGTTTTTGGACTTAGGCTTTCCCACATTTCTGACAGTAATTTTCACAACTGGTGCAATCTTCATGGACCAAAAACCTAATATTTATACATTAAATCCAGTCTTTTTGCCGTATTCTACTGTAATAATTTTCCTTATATCCTACACAATTATTATATTCTTCTTGTATATCGGCACATGTATCGGCATCGTTTCCTAATGTTAGAATAATGTCTTCATCAGAACTAGTCAAGTAATACTTATAATTCATGTTTTCATGTGTATCGGTTAACACCCTAGTCTTACCATTTCTATTTCGAGACTTTGTTTCTCGTGTCGGGGTCTTTGGGTAAGGTTGAACGACTTCTGGTGACAAAGTATCTCCTTCAGCACATTCTTTTGCAGCTCTGGATGTAGATGGTACTGGAAATTCCCTGATTGATAACTGGATTTCCTGTCATTTGTTGTTGAACACGTTTGGTGAATTTGAAACAGTTTCATCATCCAGCAGAGGATATTATTCTTAACCGTTGCCCAAATTAATTCGATTGGGTTCAAGTTTGGGTAAAAGGGGGGTAAACGTAAAGCGGTGTGGTCGTATTCTCGACAGTACCCATCAAATGCGTATCTTACATATCGGTACTTATGAAAATTAATGTGTTTATATAATTATGGTTTTAAACTCGTTGGAGTAAAAGGTTGTGTCAACCATTCAATCATTTCCTTCTTTAAACAATTGGAATTAGGCGATAGATTTGTCTGTATATTGTGAAAATTAGCATTATCACAAACTATTACCAAATTAGGTGTTAGGTTGGTTATTAACTTCTGTCTTAACCATTTCGCGTGATTTACCGAATTCATTTCGGAATGATAATCTCCAGATGTGGACCTTGATTTGAATATTAACAAACTATTTCTACTAAAACCCATTGTTCTTTCAGTATGAATTATTATAAGCCTTTGTCCTAGCGAAATAACAGAACATAAACCATTTGTGGAATCGTCTGTCCAATTTTTTGAGTAAGTATGTCTGCTGTGCACCTCATGTTTCACCTAAATAAACGATTCGTCTATTTTGCATTCTGAAATGTTTTATCTGTCTCAAATATTTTGCTCTTAAGGTTCTTTTTTTATATTTTTTTATCAAAATTTTAAGACTATTTTGTGTTTTTCTCCACCTTAATTGCATTTTTTAAAGAATTTTCTTAATAAAGTTTTTGACATATGCATATCTACCTCTTCTTTAATTTTAATATTTAAACGTTTAACAGTAACATGACATTTTTCTGTTTTATGAAAATCATATAAGTTTGTCCTTGGACTGGAAAATGTAACTTTTCCAGTTGTTTCCATTGAGTGTTTAACCTCCTTGAAAATTCTTTTAACGGTAGAAAAACACCTATAAAAAATACAAAACCACTTTATATTAATTTCTACATTTGCATTTATTACAACTTTTTGTGTTTCTTTTACACCAAGCCAAGTTTTTCATACAATTTTTAAATACTGTAAACCCCAAAAAAAATTTGTAATTGTTTAAAAATAATATCATTTCAAAAACTAAGTTTATTAATTACAATGTAATTAAGAAACTTAGTTATTGTAAAATAATTACATGTACTTAGCATTTCTAACATAATCTATACATAATATATATGAAAATGCAACTATGATAGTACAACTAGACGAAAATACAAATCCTATCCCCATTAAGAGAGGAGTGAGTCAAGGAGACGTAATATCGCCAAAGCTTTTCAACCTAGCCCTAGAAGACGTCTTCAAAACTACAAATTGGTCAACCTATGGCATTAACGTTAATGGCAACAAGTTAAACCACCTCAGATTCGCTGACGACATAGTGATTATAGCGAGCACATTCGAGGAACTGCAAATTATGATGGGGGAACTAGCAGCCAGGTCCCAATACGTAGGCCTAAAAATGAATATGAAAAAAACAAAAATAATGACAAACACAGATGACCCCAGACGTATAACTATAAATGGCAGTGAGATAAAACAAATCCAGGAATATATCTACCTAGGCCAAATCCTGAGACTTGACAAAGAGAACCAAAGTGCGAAAATTACTAGAAGAGCAAGACTAGCATGGGCAGGATTTGGAAAACTTAGTTGGATACTTAAAAACCGCAAAATACCCCAATACTTCAGGAGCAAAGTGTTCAACCAATGCATCCTTTCTATTGGATGTCAAACCTGGACCCTAACCAAGGCAAACATAAATAAACTAGCCACAACAGAAAGAACAATGGAAAAAGCAATGTTAGGTATACGACTATCAGATAAAAAGAGGAACGACTGGGTAAGATCCATAACAAAAGTAGATGACATAGCAACAAAAATTGCCAAACTTAAATGGAGCTTCGCATGCCACACTGCTAGACAAAAAGACCAACGTTGGAATACTACAATACAACATTGGAGACCTTACGAAAGTAAACGATCAAGAGGAAGACCACAGATGAGATGGGTTGATGATATTAAAAGAATAGCCGGAACAAATTGGAAATATGTTGCTCAGGATAGAGACCGATGGAAGGAGTTGGGAGAGGCCTATGTCCAAATATGGACGACAGAAGGCTAAGAAGAAGAAGAAGAAGAAGCATTTCTAACAGGATGTTTACGCATGATTAACAAAAACGAAATTAACTTAATATTTCATGAATATGATTAATGTGCTAAAGGTGAGTAGATTTATTGTAACGAAAGATACCAAGAATTTCCTATTCTTATGTCACAAAATTGTTAGCTTTTTGTACATTATTTAGAAAAATGGTTTTTATATACATAAAAAAATTTAAAATACCTAATGTAAACAAATTCAATATATAAGAATATTGAAAATACGTTTCATTATAAATAAACTATATAATATTTTTACCTGTTACTTGTGAAGTTTACCCTTTGATATCTTCTAAAGTAACTCCTTCTTTTTTTGTGTCATCAAAGTATTTAAACACAATAAATAATATTTCGGATCTATAATTTTTAATTTCCACGATGGCAGACATTATCCAAATTAAAACCAGTCACTTTGAAAATACAGACACAAGAAATAAACAATTACAGCTGTGCATTTACAATCGTTACGCTACCAACAGTAAGCCAGAATAAGGTTTAAAGTCTAACTAGGCGTGTCGACTTTCAAGAAAACGAAATTCCGATTGTGCACTAGTTCGTCAGATTTGGCGACTACTGTAGCATCCTGTTTTTCACATTGGGTCGGATATATTTTATGAAATGGTTTAAAAAATCTTTAAATTTTTTAACGTTGAACCATTCATTGGAAGTACCAAGATCCAGTATTTCTGAGGGTGCCCCATTACTCATATAGAGCTTAAAATACACTCTTGGAAATATCATACAAGGAGATATCCTAACGCATTGACACAAGCAATAATAGTGACGTTGCTCTTTCGCCTGATGTCACGTTGCCGACTTGTTTTGTCCCTTTAGGGGCTAAAATTTTCATGGGCATTTGTACAGCTTAGACCAGACCCGGCACAAGACAGCCCACACTTGTATATATTAAATATGTTTTCAGAAGTAAAATTGTGTTTGAGCAGCAAGTTCCCGTATTTTTAAAAAAATCAGAAACGTTATTCCGGTTAAAAGCTGTAGCATGAGCCAAGCTTGAGGCTTCTGGTTTTTGCCAGGTTAGATTTTGGTGTCGTTTAATAAAACAGTCTTAAAGCGTCTTTTCAGCTGCTTTCTTGTGTCTCAAGAATTTGGGTAGGCTTTTTATAAAATAACTGCTTATTTATATGCTTCATAAATTCGTCTTTTCGAATGCCATATTGAAATTTGGATACTGTCAAAAAATATTGAACTAACTACTCTGCTTCCTTGTCAGTAAATACCTTTTTCACATCATCATTGGGATTGTACATGACTGTTGTATTCTCGCTTTCTTTGTTTTTCTTAACACATCAGTTTATGAAAGATTTTGAAACATTAAATTCTTCAGCTATCTTTCGATTTAACCAACGTTGTTCTATAATCTATTTTATAGCTTTTTTGACGTTATTCGTATTGGCCTTAAGTCTAATTACTGTGTTCTTACTTCGTGACATCTAAAACAACAAAGATATTAGTCGCAATAAAGTGCACTTTGAAAAGATGTAACAGCTTGTACCTTAGAACTGTCCCAAGGTACAAAAGTATGAGTGAGGTACAAAATTATTTTGTTTTATTAAAGAAGTGAGGTTATGTAAACAGATTGAGTAATTCATCAAAAAACAGCAACATACTAGCAATATTGAAATATTGCTCTCAAAACAGCGATGAAGATAGATAAAGAAAAAAAACAGTAGCGAAATTTTGCCAATGCATAACCACTGTCGTAACATTCAAAATTGCCTACTTTTTTGAGTACGATCGAGATTTTAGGCACAAAGGACCACAAGGTTCGCTTGTGGTACTTATAGTGCCAAATTTAAAGTAAATCTATCGCTGTCCTTCGGTACAAGCTCTCTCAAGGCATAATACACGAATCTCCCCTCTACTTATTTTGACAATGCATACTAACTTTTAAACACGTAACTTCTAAAAAAATGTCACTTCCGGTGAAAATTTTTGTTGAGTTCCGGTTTATTTTTGATTTTTTTAGATGAAGATTAAATCGTGAAACAAACGATGTATTTAATTTCAATCCACAACTTTGCTTGCTAAATAAAAATTCACATAGAAAAATGATTTTTTCACCGTAAAAAAATCCGCCCCTTTATGCATTATATTAATTAATATTTTTGTTCTTGCTATATAGGTATCTTTAATGAATTAGGTTGTATCGGAAGTCACTCTGTATAATTATTTGTTTAAACTTAAACGGCAAACGGGCATTACTGACTGTTTGCTCGTTTTATAAACAACGTGATTTACTTTAATGTTTAATTTTTAATCGCATTTCTCAACCAGAGTTTTGTAAAACCTGTTGGATTGAATAGCATTTAATGTGGAAAATAGATAATTTACAGGATCGGATCGGCTTGCATTTATTATATTTTCATTCATTCATAACTCATTTTCATTTTTTGAATACAGTTACGATAGTTGTTTAAAAGGCCAATATTTTTGCTTTTTAATCTAGAGATTTGCGTATATAAGGACTCGTATATCAGACAGGGTTACATACATGGTCTTAAAACTAAGTCCAAAAACTAAAATAAAGATCGTGCAAGTTTATGCTCCAACTGAAAAAGCAACCGATGAGGAAATAAATTATTTTTACGAAGACCTTAAAAAAGTTATAGACAACAACAAAGAATCCAAAATAATAATAATGGGAGACTTTAACCCCAAAATTGGAAGTAAGATTGAAGACTCTGAAAGAGAGATTGGAAATTTTGGATTCGGAAATCCAAAAATCCGGACAAGAAACACAAGAGGAGGAAAACTCATGGAATTCCTGGAACATGAAAACATGTATGTTATGAATACCTTGTACGAAAAGAAACCTAACAGAAAATGGACATGGGCCGCACCTAACTGAACTACCAAAAATAAAATAGACTATTTTCTCTCAAAGAACAAAGGAATATTTGAAGACGTCACAACAATAAACAACGTAACAACGGGTAGTGACCATCGTATAGTTAGAGCAAAAATAAATATTAACATGAAAGAAGAGAGAGAAAAAATAAAAAAAAAAAACAACGAGGATAGATGCCTTTAAACTAAGAACAAATAAAGAGCAATTCCGAGAGGTCTTAGCGGATAAGTTCGAATCTGGTCCTTCACATAATCAAGATCAAATTGACGAGATTAATAAAAACATAAATAAAAACCTCGCAGTAGGACTACAGGTCGTAAAGAAGACAAAATAAGCAATGAAACCAAACAGCTAATGACGGAAAGAAGACAACTATTAGCGCAAAACAAACGCTATACTCAAGAATACAGAGAACTTAATAAAACAATTAGAAAAGAACTAAAACGCAACATACGAAAATGGAACGAGAACTTAATAGAGCATTGAAAACAACAGAGGCTTAAAATGTCTAAGACCCGCACTGGGAGTTCAAAAAATCATCAAAATTTAAGACGCCAACAATAAGGAAAAGAAGGACAAATATATAATAACAAATATTGTCGAAGACTTCTACATATCCTTGTACAGCTCGCAAGGTCAGCCTAATGAAACAACAAAGGAGAACGTCAAAAGAAAAATAAGAAACGTGGGATCAGAAGTACTACCAAATATAAAGGGATTCGAAATAGAAAGAGCTTTAAAAGAGCTAAAAAATAATAAAGCTCCAGGACACGACGGTATAATTGCCGAGCTCTTGAAAACAAGCAAGACATTAACAATCCCTGTACTAACAGAGCTATTTAATAGATGTCTCCATAATAGCAAGATCCCGAAAGACTGGAACGAGAGTAGTAATACTGTTACACAAAAAAGGGGACAAATGTGATCTACAGAATTATAGACCTATATCGTTGCTCAGTCAGGTATACAAACTATTTATGAGAATTATTAACAACCAGTTAACCTGCGAAATGGACAATTACTAACCGGTGGAACAGGCTGGCTTCCGCAAAGGATACAGTACATCAGACCATCTGCTTACAATGAGAACATTGATAGAAAAGGCAAATGAATACCGACTACCCGTATTTCTTGCCTTCGTCGACTATGAAAAGGCGTTTAATAGTATCGAGATGTGGGCCATAGAACAAGCTATTAATAATTGTAGAATAGATTCGAGATATAGGCAACTAATACATACTATATATGAAAATGCAACTATGATAGTACAACTAGACGAAAATACAAATCCCATCCCCATTAAGAGAGGAGTGAGACAAGGAGACGTAATATCGCCAAAGCTTTTCAACCTAGCCCTAGAAGACGTCTTCAAAACTACAAATTGGTCAACCTATGGAATTAACATTAATGACAACAAGTTAAACCACCTCAGATTCGCTGACAACATAGTGATTATAGCTAGCACATTTGAGGAACTGCAAATTATGATGGGGGAACTAGCAGCCAGCTCCCAATACGTCGGCCTAAAAATCAATAAAAAAAAACCAAAAATATTGACAAACACAGATGACCGCAGACGTATAACTATAAATGACAGTGAGATAGAACAAATCCAGGAATATATCTATCTAGGCCAATTCCTGAAACTTGACAAAGAGAACCAAAGTGCAGAAATTACTAGAAGAGCAATACTAGCATGGGCAGGATTTGGAAAACTTAGTTTGATATGGATAGTTGGATGTCAAACCTGGACCCTAACCAAGGCAAACATGAATAAACTAGCCAAGACAGAAAGAACAATGGAAAGAATAATGTTAGGTATACGACTGTCAGATAAAAAAACGAACAACTGGGTAAGATCCAAAACAAATGACGAAACAAATAACAACAAAAATTGCCAAACTTAAATGGAGCTTCGCGGGCCACACTGCTAGACAAAAAGACCAACGTTGGAATACTACAATACAACATTGGAGACCTTACGAAAGTAAACGACCAAGAGAAAGACCATAGATGAGATGGGTTGATGACATTTAAAGAATAGCCAGAACAAATTGGAAATATGCTGCTCAGAATAGAACCCGATGAAAGGAGTTGGGAAAGGCCTATGTCCAGACCTATGACAGAAGGCTAAGAAGAAGAAGAAGAAGAAGGACTCCTACTTTCGATAGGTAACATTACAAGACATTCATCAAAGCATAATTGTTTTCACTAAAGAAAGATCATTTGTGCTGATGGACATTTTTAGTAATTGTCCCTGTTTATCCACCGTAAAATGCTAAACCTTTTCTTCAGGTTAATTTGCGCTTAATTTCGTTTGAGTGATGGACACAATGTTTTATGTATTATGTTTCTACCGATCAATAGAGATAGATCTAAAGGTTTCCACTGATATATTTTTTGAACCATAATACTTGTAATGTATATTTATGTGGTGTCACGTTTAATAGAGGTGAAGAAAACGATAAAAGGCTATTAAATAGAAAATTATGACAAATCTAAAATCAAACCCAAATACTAGATAAATGGCTCCTGGGAATTACAGTAACATTTTTCAAAAGGGAGATCCAATGAAATACGACAACTACTGCAGCATCACTCGACCTTATACAAGATCCTGTCAAATGTGGTATACCAGAGAATTCAACCGTACGCAGAAAAAGATATAAAAAAAAAATGGTACAGTAAGCCGTATTGTAGACTAGCGCGAAACTTCATATCTTTTTTGTATTTATTTAATTTAAATAATATGTTTAAAATTAAATAAAGTAATTTTATTATTTATTTATTATTTTTATAGATTTTAATTCAATTGAAAAAGTTTACATGTTGTATAACGGTCACTCCTAGTAACGTAAATGGACTCTTCCAATTGTTTACTGTGACTACTATTTCGTAAAAAGCCATATTTAATATGTGCTGGTGTATAAATCTCTTCCAAAGTATAAATATGAAAGTTCAACTTATATTGTTTTAATAATAACTATTTTTTCCACATTTTAATTCAATTTTTGAACTGATAATTGTAAAAATCCGATATTATATTTATATGAAATAATTTTAAAATGAGAAGTGTAAAAAATAGAAATTAAAGCCCCATTTCATAATGACAAACTAAACTAAACCTTAACTAATGTTCACTTTAAAATAAAGTACACTTTAGTGTCACATCCAGTTCCATAATAAAAATTTTATTTAAAAAATCCTTTATAAAAGGTAAATAATTAAAACACCCCATCGGGCTACATCACAGAACGTTTGCGGAATTAATATTCCATTATCAGTATATCCTAAAAGTGTATAACCATTTTAATTAAAGAAAACATGAAATTTAAAATTTTGACAAATGTTAATACAAAATGTGGTTAATACCTACTAGATGTACATGTTTTGATACCCACTAAATACTTGGGTAAAAATTAAATAAAAATAAATTAAATTTAACGGGTTTTTACCCAAGTATTTAGTGGCTCAAAACATGTACATCTAGTAAGTATTAACAGTAACCACATTTTGTATTAACCTGTTTTAAAAGGTCAAAAAAGGCCAAAATTTTAAATTTTATATCTTCTTTAATTAAAGTGGTTATATACTTTTAGGATAGCCTGATGATAGAATATTAATTCCGAAAACGTTCTGTGATGTAGCCCGATAGGGTGTTTTAATTATATATCTTATATAAAGGATTTTTTAAATAAAATTTTTTTAATTTATTTACTGTTATGACATTAGGCGTGATTAAACTAACGATTTTATATTATTATTAATTCAATGGGGTGGCATTTATGACTTTTGACATTTATAATGGATTATGACGTTTGAGAGTCGTTACGAATCGAATTTAAGAATTGACAATTTATTTTCTATTAATTTTACTATCTTTTATTGGCAGATATACTTTAATTTTTTTATTTTTCATGTAATGTCTGTATTTTTCATGTAGTTTTTAATTTTAACCTGCTTAGAATAAATCTATGATGACTAGAAACGAATTGATCGCGAATAATGAATCGATCTGAAGACCCGATATTCCATGACGCTACTCGTCACGACTGGATTTTGTGGCACTAGTTCTGTGACGTTCGCCTCAGCATTTCGCTATAGAGAAAAAAGTAAATACAACACCAAAAGTAAATAAAATAAAATACAACGCCGGTGTATAAACTTTGCTTTAATAAATCGAAAAATATCAGTGTTGCTTTTGCAGGCAAAAGTCTGCAATAGACCAAAAGTGACCAAAGTGAAAGCAGCTATGATTAGGTTTAGTTATCCAAAAAATTACCTTAGTACTATTGTTCAAAACTGTTCAACTTAAGATAGCACATGCCTACAAAAAAAATGTTGGTTGACTTTAATAGCTGATATTTATGGATTTTTGTGAACTGAAACCAAATCTGGTCTTGATTTTTTTGTATCGCCAATAATTTTTAAGCAACCTTCTATTAGTTGTATAGTTTAAAATTCCCATACGGTATATGGTAAAATTAATGAAGCGCTAGGTTACTTGAAATATTGAGTCAGTATAGTAATGTAGGTTTTACTAATCAGATAGAATTGGTTTATATTTCCCTTCTCTTTTTTATTTGAAGCTTCTTGTGTAGCTTTCTCAGCGATGAGTTGCTTTTCGGTGAAGTGATCAACAGAAATCCCCGATCATGTTGGTATTATAGCGGCCTTAATAGCGTTTTTTCGTCAATTTAATATCCTAGTGGAAACGCTCACCCTGCTCCTCATGCTTTTTCGGGAAGTAATTACGATGGCTGCTTAAAAACTAAACTTTTATAACTCATCAAACATCCTAATTTTTTAAACTTCTTTAACATGTTAGCTACAATAGTACCATATTCTAGGTCTTTTAAATTTTCTTTTAAATATAAACATTTTGTAACAACTTGCTTAAATGATACCCGTGCTTCTTTCTCATTTATGGTTATTTTGGTTTCAAAGTTACCGTCGAACATCATTTTTCGAACGTCAGGTCCTACAAAGGCGCCTTTTTTAAGGTTAACTTCTGAATGATTTGGGAACTTTTGAAAAGAATAACTGAGACAAGATACATCTTTAGGCAATGCCTTTACAAACTGTTTTATGGAAACTAACTATATATATATGAATGAGAGTGGCGTAAGATAGACGGGGTTGGATACCCCGTTGGATTTATATATAGAAGATATAGAAGTAGTAAAAGAATGTTCTTAAGATCTACAAGGGTTTGCGGAGAATGTTCATCTGTTCTGAACCAATGTCGATCCCTATCTCTACTGTTCCTTGACACAAGAAACGAGAAAATTTGGTAAAACTAACTTGCTGACCAAGAAGTATGTATGTTACCTTTAAATCGCCATATATCCAATCATGAGCAGAATAGCCAATTCTATTCAACACTATTTCTAGGTTTTCATAGCTCTCTTTCATATGTACAGAATGGCCAACAGGTATATATGCATAAGTGTTACCATTGTGTAATAAAACAGCTTTTAAACTAGCTTTAATAAATAAACACTCTCTATTTTACTTTTTTGTATTCAACATCGATCTCGTTCATCAGACCCTTTAATATCTGAATAGTACACAAAATCACCTTTTTGTTCAAAAAATGTTGACAACTGCTTCCCTCTCTTCCTATACACATATGTGCTGATTCCAACTACCAACAAGTTCCTTTCTTTTAGTCTGGAAGCTTTTTCTTTTGTTATTCTAGCTACTCATCTCGCTCTGACTGCAATCAGAGCATAGTCACTCAAACATTTCAGTTTGAACAAAATTCAATTTATTTGGAGGTTCTGGGACCAGCAAATCTACATCGTGTCCTACTGGTCGGATAGCGGACATTAGCGAACAAAAGGAGTAATCATTAGTGTGGTTTTTAAGCTCTCTCTATACCATATTAACAGCACACTTAAAGGCTATTTTCTCCTTTTTTGAACATTTTCTAAAATCTTTAACCCAAACATAACATACTCTGTGCGGGGCCCAAAATTTATCTTTTTTACCAAGTTCAGTTCCAATCTATGAGAAATTATCTTTTTTATCTTAAAATTTATCTTTTTCACCAAGTTCAGTTCCAATATATGAGAAATTAACGTTTTTTACAAAGTCTGTAATGTTTCTTTTGTATTTTTTAGTAACAAACTCATCACAAATATAACAAAAACTGTTAGTAGAGTTTTTACAACAACGATTAAGTAGACATTTTACTGTGCACATTTACTGGAAGCCAGAAAGTGAGGTTAGGTTAACTGTAAACAAAACATCAGCTGTGATTAGACAGTGAATGTGTTTCAGCAGTGTTGTCAACTCTTCTACATTCTTTAAAAAATCACAAAAATTTAATAAATTTAATAAAGTGAAAATGTGAAGAAATGGTAAGTGATACAGCTTAATAAGTGTCATTTTTGGGTTTTTAGCACCATAAAAAACATAATAATAAAGTGTTTTGGTCGGCCAGATAGCCAAGCGGGCTAGGCAGCCGATTCTCATTCGCTTCACTGTCGAATGGTTCAGTGGTTGTGGTTATTAGGCTGAAATTCATAAATGGTGTCACTGAAAAGAACTTATACGAGCCTTGAAATGAGATTTTACTTGCCATAGGAACCCATAAACACTAGAGAATTAATGAGAGATGAAGAGCTTATATTTACATACAGTAAGCACATCAACGAGAACTTGAGAAACATACAAGGAAATTGCATAGAGGAAACCTGTGAGAAAATGAAAATAGCTATAGTCGAGGCTGACGAAGTAGTCGCAAGTAAAATAAAAAGAAATCACAAAAACGAGTGGATGACGGAAGAGATACTTGATCTAATGGAGCAACGCAGATAGTACAAAATACATCGGACTCAACAGGAATACAAGGAAATCCAACGTACTGGTACGATAAGGGCAAGAATTAAAAGGCAAAAGAAAGCTGGATGAAAGAACGTTGTGAAGAATTGGAATCACTACAAGAAAAGGGAGATAGCTTTGGACTACATAAAAAGGTCAAAAAAATTTCGAGTATATACGAGAAACACCATAAGACTCGCCTAAAGAATGATCAAGGAAACTACGTTCATACCCAGGAAGAACTAGCTAAAAGCTGGGCAAACTATGGTTCGTCCCTCTTTGCGGATAATAGATCGAATCTGCCCACTATTAACTTACCCACGGAAAATTTATCCGGCCCTCCCATTATTCGCGCCGAGGTGGAGTACGCTATCAAAGTAGCAAAACTAGGCAAGGCCCCTAAACCGGATGGAATTACTACGGAAGCCATAAAATAACATCGACATGCTGGTAACAATTTTCAATGCCATATATAACACCGGCCACATTCCAACGGATTGGCTTTATTCAACCTTTATAATGATCCCTAAATCACAAAGAGCGACAAAATGCAAAACCACAGACTAATAAGTTTAATGAGCCATTTGAGTAAGGTGTTTCTTCGCATACTTCACACAAGAATGTTCAGAAAGCTGGAAGATCTAAGCGGTAAGACACAATTTGGTTTCCAGAGCGGACTAGGTACACGTGAAGCAGCTTTCTACTTGAATACCCTTGTACAAAACTACATGGATCAACGACAGGATATAGTCATAATATTCCTCGATTATGAAAAAGCGTTTGACACTGTAAAACATGACGCAATGATAAAAATTCTACACAACGATAACATTGACGAGAAAGACATAAGAGTTATCCAGGATCTCTATTGGAATTAAAAAGCACGAGTGAGACTGAACAAATCAACCAACACAGAAGAATTTAAAATTTTAAGAGGGGTGCGACAGGGGTGTATTTTGTGTCCTATGCTCTTCAATCTCTATGTGGAGAACATTTTTGCAAAGGCTCTTAGTGTGGAATAAAGGTAAACATGTTCGCGACAAATAACGTTCGTTACGCCAACGACACCACAATAATAACAGCCAACGAACATAATATGCAGTTGATGTTAAATAAAATAAACACCGTAGGAAACATATATGGCTTGAAGATAAATGCTGGAAAAACTAAATGCATGGCAATAAGAAAAAACGTACTTTTAAGAATACAACTGCAAGTAGATAATGGTCCAGTCGATCAAGTGAAAACATTTAAATACTTGGGAATGATGATAAACGACCAATGGGATCCTCAACAAAAAATAAAATGCCGTACCGAACAAGCAAGACAAGCTTTTATCAAATTTAAACCGCTACTATATAACCGCAATCTTTCCTTCAATCTCCGCTACAGGATGATTAAGTGCTATGTATGGTCTATATTGTTATACGGCATGGAAACATGTACGTTAAGAGTACCTTCCATTAATAAGTTGGAGGCCTTCGAAATGTGGACATTGCGAAGAATGTTCCGCATACCATGGACAGATGGTGAGAAACGAGGAAGTCTTAAGAAAGGCAAATACTGAGAGAGAACTACTCAATTTGATCAAGGTACGAAAAATTGGATACCTCGGCCATATTCTGAGAGGAAAAAAATACGCAATCCCTCAACTAATCATCCAGGGAAAGATTGGAGGCAAGAGAGGAGTAGGTCGCAAACAAATGTCGTGGCTACGGAACATAAAGAACTGGACGGGCATAAATAACACTGGCGATCGTTTGCATGCCGCAAAAGACAGACGTCTGGCCTTAAGATAATTCGCCAACGCACTATAGGTGCACGGCACTATTAGAAGAAGGATCCCATTTAAACTAGTTTTATAAAATGATGTCCGTATGTATGCCATTTTTAATAAATAAGTCACAAAAACTTTAATAAAACTATAAACAGTTGGCATAATTGAGTTAAACAAAATTTAATAAGTATAAGTTTTATAGTTCACAAAATATGTTGGGAAGACTTTCGAGGCGCACTGTATAAACACATAAACAAAATATGTTGTTTCGAATTTATGTCTTTGGTTTAAAGTTTTTTTTTTAATAAATTTTGATTATGTGCGTTTATTTTAAAAACAGTTTCCCATGGTATTGAGCTAGGCCCATTTCTGTTTAGTGAAAGAAACAAAGGAATGCGATTCAGTTCACTTCGTTCACTATAACTGTACAATTATTGCCTAATAACAACGTGTATTACTTACTTCTCGGTCTTTGTTCTAATGTTAAAACTAATACCCGTTTGTCATTACGTAAACTGTCAATAAGTTTTTAACGCGAATACTTCGTTGTAGGAGGAAGAGGGAGGGAGAAAGAAAACAAAAGATATTGGATAATCAATATTTTCTCTTAATAATAGTGTTACTGTAATTACTGTTTATTGAAGTAAATAGCTATTGCAATTTTGCCTACATAAATAATAGAATCTGTAGGCAATTATTTTTTACAATTTGTGTTAAAACTAATAAAATATGAATTTGGATATGTTTACAAAATGAGACTGTAATAAGAAAAATTACTTTGTAAAAAGTCTTGTGTTAAAGTATGTAGACATTGTACAAAATTGTATATTTGATAAGATTAGTTAAAAAATGAATTTTACCGAAAATATGTTAAAAAAACTCTTAGAACAAAGGACAAATTGGAGAAATGAAAGTGAGTCCTTAAACTTTAGTCATACTTATTGCAAACAATATTTATGGTCAACATGAAGAAGCATATTATGATATAAAACAAATTAGAGCATTTTTTAAAGTAGTATACTCAGACTACGGCTGTTTGTGCATCATACATGCATCAGCTTACTTTCCTTTATCGTTTTCGGACGTCATATTGGGTACATATGAGATTTACTCAACAACCAGACACGTCGGTTTCATTTTTATACTTCGAGAGTACACCTGTTGATGCAGTTTTTGCATGTGAAAAGAAGTTTCAAATTTTTTTATTTACCCACAATTTCAGTTTGTATAGTCTTTGTCAATTTTTCCCCATTCTTCAATTTTTGTTTTTAATGGAGCGGTCCCATTCTTAACCTATTCAAGGTTTTCGGTTTCTTAAAGGTTAGAGATTGGCTGATCTAGCGAACCTAAACAAAACGAAAAATTTGAGATAGCTTAACCTGCAATGCTCATCCTATGGACGAACAATCCAGAAATCCTTTCTTGGATTTCAAGTCGCTTTCAGGGTATTTGGGCACTGTGTCTAGGGCATGCTGCTCATCTGTGATTTACTTGATTTTCTCTATAATATATGAGTTATGGGATTTTCAAAATCTGCTGCCTGATATAGATTTGTAAGTTTCGTGCATCTAGTTACTATTCTTCACATCTGATTCTTTGTCATATGTGCTTATGTGCTGTTGGAAGATCTGTGCCATTGTTCTTAACACACCATGAAATTCACCCCATCTTATTCCTTTCAGTTTGCCAAGGTCCTATTTGGTTTTTTCTCTCTCGTTTTCAGGCAGTGTTGTGTGTGACAACAATGTTGTGAGCGATCGGTCCAAAGTCACTTCAAGATATTCACTTTGTTTTAAAAGGATAAGGTGGTAGAACATTTTGTGAGTACTACGTAGTTGTTATAAATCTACTTCCTTAAATATTTCTATTTGAGCACATATTGCAAGATAATAGAATAAAATAGTGATTGGAATTGGCGTTATTTCTTACTCAAACTCAACTTATTCAAACATCAAAATTATAATCTCCTAAAATTGTTCCTCCTTCAAATTTTCTCCAGCTTTAGTTTTCACTTTTACCCATCTTCGATAGAACTCTGTGACAGAAATTCATGAACGGTACTATTTTATTATATCGTTTGAATACTATACAAGTCCTCGGACTTTGGCAGATCGGCTATATATAAGCTCTTTACCAATTCTAGATAGACCTCTTATTTGGCCATTGTAAACCCAGGGCTATTGACCCAGGGTAAGAGAGCAGCCTTGAATGCTGAGAGTGAAGACTAGGATTTTTACATCCTCGTCGATTTTCAGACTTTTAACAATTAGTCTGACAATCTTAAAGGTTTGATTTTGTGAGAAGGGACCTTAAATAAACTCAAAGAGCAACACTAAGAGGGCGAGGGCCATAGGGTGCTTAGACATATTGTTATGATATGATAACTAAATTCAAGTGTGCTCCCTCCTACAGTCCCTACATAATCATAACCACATTAAAAGTCTATTTTTTAGTATATCTCTTAGCACAGTTTAACCTAAGGGCTCCTGAGCTAAACGTTGCTTTATGGAACTGTAGAAGCTAATTCGGACTTTCGAACGAAGCCTCTTCTGCTCCAGTTTTGTTGATGATCAGGTCTCTTTGGGGCTGGGGTCTTGTCGGATATCAGTATAATATCCTCTGTACTACCATTATTTAGTTGGCTTTTATAGTTTCTAAGTGTTTTAGTAACTCGTTGTTACGGAGGCGTTATGGTATTCTTTCAAGATCTCCTTTTATCCTCGGGTCTAAAGGTACCATTCCGCAACAAGCGACCGAGACAGGAGACCGAGATCGATTGTGGTCTCTTCATGTCTGCTCTTAATGCTATTATATTAAGGTCGTTCTGCAGCACGAGACAAAGACAAACAAAAAACAACTGTCGCCTATCTGTGTATCGTTAGTCTCCTTTAAGAGCAGTAGTGAAGTCGGTCTCTGCGCGACATTCCTGTTTCAGCTCTGATTTGTACATGCCTTCTGATTAAAAATAATAACCTTCGAAATAAAATTTAATGGCAAGGAATACAAATTGCTAAAGGAGTTAGTGGCTAAGAACCAACTACTATTTGACTCTCAAGTAAAATTCTAGAAAATATAAAATCCTTCTTCGCGCCTCGTTTTAAATAAGTATAGAATTTATACACTTCCGTTTTTTCATACGAAATATGTAATACGAGAAATACATTGTCATTTTCTTCTTCCAGTAACCTTCTAAAGAACAGTTTCGAAGCCGTTTTTCTACATTTGATATACTGAAGTATAAACGCACGTTTTGCGTATATTGCTTGTCTCGGTCGCGTACTCATTTTAAGGACCGACAGTTCACTTCGTGTCTCGGTCTCGCCTATCTGTCACCTGTCTCGGTCTCCTATATCGATCCTTTATTGTGAAATGATACCTTTGTAGTTTTGTCGCTTTGGTTTTGTGTGAATTTTGTTTAATTCACGTTCCAACATATGTTTTTGCCTTTTCTTGTTCTGCTAAGTTTTAGTTAGGTAGTTAGGTAGTCTGTTCTTCTCGGAGAACAACAACAATCGGATACAAAGTCCGCGAATAAAATCTCGGAAGTTGTCTCCGATTTTAGTTTGTAAACACAAAAAGTTACTCATTTCTGAACTTCATTTCTAAATCATCTGTTTTCTCTCTTATCATCTCGTTGTCCATCTCTGTTACCACGAGTTAGGATAAAATAGCGCTTTGGGCAACACTTGTTCCCCTATACCATTTACACCTATAGCACTTGCTAATTAGATTACTTAGTAAGTGCCTGACATAAAGAACTTTTTAAAAATTATATAGAATAGAAATAAAAATTTTAAACATGTCTCAAATAGAAACGTTGTAAACATCACATCTTTTTTTTAAAAAAATTATTTTATTCCTTTTTTTTTGAATTTATTCATTTATTAACCTTCCGGTTTCTTTTACTATTTTTCTTCTAAAAATAGTTGGCGCTCAACTTTACTAACAACTTAATATTTGATATATTTATTATTCTTCATTTGTTCATTATTCTTCATTCATCATTTTTTTATTAATTAAATTTGTATATATTTGTATAAATTACATTAATTTGATTGTCCTAGTCATTGCTTATTTTTTTGATATATTTGTTAACTTTCTGGAACCTCATGACAAGGCAAGACATATCTTTATGCTGTCTGATTATACCACTTGATCATTGCCATATCTGAGATGTGACCGAGGTATTTGATTTTGGCTGTTTTTATTGTGGTTAACAAGTCTCTTACTTTTTGAATTTTTAATAAAATGTCCTGGTTAGTAAGGTAGTCGGTATAGGATATCTTCAGAATTCGACGATAAAGCCTTAAAGCCATTTCGAAAGCCTCAATTTTCTTGCAGATAGCGTCTATGAAAGTCCACAATCAACTCCGTAGACCAGTATAGGAAAGATATAACATCGTCGTAACCTGATTTTTATGAGTACTGATAAATCATGTAATTTGAATAGCTTAGCCATTTTTTGAAATACAGATCTTGCTTTCTCTATCCTATATTTTATTTGTAGGGAATGGTCCCAATTTTCATTGACGTTTGTACCAAGGTAGGTGTATGTTTTTACCCTTTCTATTGGTTGACTATTTATACTGATTCTTTTAATTTGCTGTTCCTTCTTAGAGATCATTAACAATTTGTTTTCTTTCATTCAGATAAAAATCAAAAATTTTTCGTCAATCGGTAGACATCCATGGTACACACCAAAGTATATGATCTTTGCATCTACAAAATACATCCCATCGTCATTAAACTCTATAAAAACATTAACATTCAATTCTAATAGAATATTCTGCGTAATAATATTGTACTATAATTAAACAAAAATGATATTACGAATTCCATAGTTTGCACCTCACATTGCCGTATCCATTTCGCTTGATTTTATTAAAAATATTTTAAAATATCCATCTAAATATTTTAGCTGTCTGTTATTTAACAATAAAACACTGAAAACTTCTGTTTTCAACACTTTCACAAAATTTATGTTAAATTATTATTACTACAGCTGTTTCAGCCAGAGTGCCTTTCTTTCAGTGTTTTATTATTAGATAAAATGAACTTCCATCAAGTAACGGTCGAATTCATCACTGTCTGTTATTATCGAAAATTAAGTTATGAATAAATATAAATTAACCATCAGTTCATATATTGAAACCTCCAAAATACCATTGCTTAGAAAATGTAAAGCAACCTCTGTGTTCCGAAGCTAGAATTTTCGACAAAAAAATAAACGTCTAAAATGATTACTGAAACAGAATAGACAATGAACAGTGTAAGCACTGAAGCAGTCACGTCTGACACGGTCAATTATGGAGGTTATGTCCATGCACATACCCATACCCATACCGTCAACATAACACTTACAATCGTCACTTTATTCAAGACTCTTCAATGATAGACAGGGTCGTACAACCGGTTTTTAACAATAACAACCATGCCTTGCTTCCTTGTGATGTGGCGTTTAATATTTAACCTCGCTAATTCAAGAAAAAGTTAAGTTATGATCTAGAATCTTTATAAAGTGTGTTAGAGTGTACAGAGGACAGGTATCTAAATTTATTTATACGCTTGTCCGAATTTGATCGAATCTAATAGAAAGAAAATTACTACCTAAATAAATAAAAACAATAAAGTTTATATAGACAGTTGGAACTCAAAGAACTGGACAAATAGGATTGAAAATTGGATTTAATGTTATGCTTTCAAATGGGAGAGACAGAGGGAATATTTTCTGTAAGCAACAGCACCAAAGCACGTCATTTACGAAGGAGTCGTTTAAACACAAGTTTAAATGGTATTGGAAATTTTAATACATGTATTTTTTAAATTAGGCTCAACATCACCAAAAAAAAGTGATACAGTAGGCTGAAAAGTAGACTCTAGCGGGAAGCTTCGTACTATGTATTCTGTATATAGTATTTTTAAAATCCGTAAACTAATTTTCGAAACCAAATGTTATTCCTATATACTCTGTACGAGTACTAGAAACCAAATTCGCTAAGGATTTTTGCTTAGTTGAGGAGACATGTCGTGGAAGGCAATTTTTAGATTCCCCATGTCTCTATTAACATCTTTATCAACGTCTGTTTTACCTTGCAATTCTTAGAAGGCACAGATTAAAGCAAAAATCTGAATTTGGTCTCGAAAATTAGTTTACGGATTTTAATATCAGATGTCGCTATTTGCGTCCATTCGAAGCCATGTCAGAGTTGCTTCCTAAGACAGAATAGATTTATTTTCACGTTCAGAACGACTGTGAAAGTCGTTCTGAAGAGGCCTATTAGGCCGAAATACGTATAAGCGGATACACAGACGCACTGTCCGTGAAATCAAATCTTAACTGTCTTTTCCTTCCTAATATTTTTAAAATTTAATAGTGATTTTATTATTTACTTATTAATTTAATAAATTTCGATAAAATTGATGTAGTGTGTAAAATAAAAGCTTACATGTTGTATAAAAAGCCATATTTATCTAATATGTGCTGCATTCGAAATCTCTTCTGTTCTCAATACGTCCTCGCAGTTCCTTTCATACAACTTACCGATGCACGAAAGGAAAAAGATAGGGCAATCGTTTTCTGCAGCTTTGGGGAGCAGTACCAGCCTTGATGTCTTCCAAATTTCAGGAAATGTCTGTGTTTTCAGCAATGCTACAGAACCCTTTCACCACCGCGGGCGGTATCTGATACGTACGTTCCTCGTCCCTCTATACTTCCTGCCATCTGCCGGACAGGACGAGCTTCCGTGTTACCTCAAGATTCTTGTCGAGAGGCATGTCGTACGAAGGACACGCATGGAACTCTATGGCGGGCCTGTATCTTTGAATTTAGATTTTTTTATTCAGATTTTCACACAGTTCTTTTTAGTGCCTTCTTTTTTCGGTACGGATTTTCCTGTAAAGTTCCCTCTTAAGTGCGTAATACTCTTTAATACCACGTCAGTGTTAATCCCTGCTCTGCCCCTTACTCTCTATAGTTATTATTTTTTGAGTTATATCCAGAAACATCGACAGTACAAAAATAGCAATCTTTTTTTCTCTCTCCATACCATAGGCACTACAAATCTGAAAGCGTTTTTTCTTTCTTCGACCGCTTCCTTAAATCATCAACATAAAAATAACATACATTGTTATTTTTAGCCCAACCTTTGCCCTGGTCACCAATTTTCACATTAAGATATGTAAAATATACCTTTTATATGAAGTCAGCAAAGTTTCTCAGATGTTTTTTAATAACAAAATCACCACATATGTAACAAAATGTATTTAGACAGTTTTTACAACCGCGACTAGCCATACTTAAAAGCGTATGAGTAAAAACACTAAAGAGTGAGGTTATGTTTGTTAGAATAAAGAAACTATACAGATGTTAATGAAGAGAAAGAAGAACAAAGAGTGTTTTACAATTCATCAATAGTGGTAACAACCAAGTAACATTCGATTTCTCTGCTCGTTAAACAAAATAAAATGTACCTAATTATGCAATTTTAAATGTTAAATTGTGAAAGAATGGTGAACAGCATTTTTAATATGATTTTCGGACTAAGCACACGAAAATACATAAGATAGAGGTAACTTTATCAAAAAAAGTTTTTCATCGTTGGCCTGTATTAAAATTTAGAAAACTTATGAGCAACGATAACTATTTATAAAATGTCATTGTTAACGATATGTTTCTGTTTGGATTTGGCAACATTTTTTTACAAATTTGTATCTGTTTTAAGTAAATAATGTGTTCCTTCTTTTATTATATTTAAGGTTATAATCTTTATAATGAAAAAGTCAATTATAAATTTACCTTTGTTAAATAGCGCACGTAATACATTAACAGCTTATTTAGAATTTTTACATCATAGAATTTTTCATAGCAATCTAATTAGAGTTTGTCTCAAAGGCTTGGTATACTCAAATTTTTAAATCAATATGCACTTACGGCTGAATCTAAATGGAACACGCGTGCCTTGTCGATAAAATAAACTTAATCCATCTGCGGTCCTTAGTGGTAAAATACGATTAAATAAAAAACCAGAGAATTTTATATCCATTTTCGTATTAAAAACGCTCATTCTTAATTCGTTCGACTTATCAAAACGTTTATCTCGAATTCCTAAAGTATTTACTCAACAGTTCAGTTTCTTGTTTTCGTAGCAAGCCGTAGTTAAAGGGGGCACAATAACCTCATCAGGAATGGCTACGAGTGCCTACTATAGTAGTAGGCGGCGTATTTCTTTCTGTCAGTAACAATCAACTGCACTAATTTTTTAATATTTTATTATTTTTATCTATTATCTTAGATTATCTTAGAAGTAAACGACATAATAAATTAAATAAATAAAATAAAAAGTTCTATGCCATACCTAAATTACATCTAAATGCCTCCTTTTAAACGATTATTTCGCCTGGTTCCACGTTTTCTTTTCTTCTACCTTTTTGGAGGCGGTGTTCTTGTTTTGTGGTTGTTTATCATAGTCGAGTTAGCCAAAATTTTAGTAATTTAAGTTTTATTGCTATAATTATTAAGGTTAAAGTCAAGTAACAACAATATTGAGAAAGAAGAAAAAGCTGAAAATAGAATAAAAAACGCCCATATAGAAATCTGTAATCTAGCCTGTCATAACGTACACTGAATAGTAATAACCGAAATAAGCACAACACGACGATGAAAAAACATTTAGAACACAAAATAATAATAAGACGATAAATATGTGCTAAATATACAACATAAATGAGCGATTTCAGTGGCGGTTTCTGTGCATGGAACAATGAAAAAGACTCAAATATAATGATAGAAGTAGAATAGTTATAATAGCCCGAGAGATATGACCAACCTGAAAAGGACAGTCAGGCCGATCTAGAAAGAGATGAAATGAGAATATTCAAACACCATAAGAGGACATCGTAGCCTCATGCAAGCAATAAGCATACATGAAGAACAAACCTCATAAAAACTATGGATGTATGACTTGTTTATTAATGTATTTTTGTGTATGAACAAAAAATTACTATTTATTTATATGTTAGAAGAGGACGAGGGAGTCTTTAGGCATATCTCGTATGTTTTATTTTTGTTTTGTAGCATATAAATAAAATAAAATAAAAATTTATTCCTAAATTACTACTTAAATTCAAAATAATTCCAGAAGATTAGGAACTGTAAAACAAATAAAATTCTTACCTACTCAAATGTTCACACAAACCACGACTTTGTGCCAAACAAAAACCAAATGTATTATAAAACTCCATTTTCATGGCGTTGAGTTCATTTGCCGATATGTTTTGGCAAAGTTCAACTACATAAATATCTTAGTTGCTTCCAGTTGGTGGGTCGCTCGAATTATTCATGCCTGTACAAATTTGTCTTTTGCAACCCCCAAAAATAAAAATCTAGGGAAGCTAGGGCTGGTGATCGAGGGGCCATTTGTAGGAGTAATTAAGTGCAGGAGTAATTTGATTTCGTATGAAAAACGGACCAATAATATGATCTCCCATTCCGATCCAAACATTCAACTTTTGTGGATACTGCGTACGCACAGACACACTCAAATGCTAATTTTCCTGCGACTAATAACGTACAATGAATGCATTATACTTCCCGTGAATTGCGAAGGACTAGTCTCTAAACAAAATATTTAAAAAAATTATTTTCATTAGATTTCTCCATCATAATTTCTCATAATTCCATCCCTTTAAACTGATCATTTATGTTTGAAATATTTATTGAGTGGTATGCACTTTATAATAAATGGGTAGTTGTTTCTTTTTAAAATATTTCTCACTGTTTTTTCATTCAATTTAACTTCATCGACAATTTGTCTACTTAAACACCACGTCGCTTCAGCCAGTGCACAGACCTGGGTTTCTTCAATTTCTCGTTCTTGATTAATTTTTTTTTTCACAATGTTGATCTGCAGCAGGGATTACTGGAGCAAAACAAGAATTTATGCAAATAGAATTCCAAAAATAATGAGCCGCAATAGATTTGATATGTTACTTTCGATGTTTCATTTATCAAACAATAAGCAACCAATCGATCCGGAAGAAAGACTTCACAAAATCTCTAAATTTTTAAACGTAGTAGAAAAGAAATTCAAAGAATCGTATATTCCCGAAGAAGAAGTTTGTATAAACGAACGCAACGTACTATTTCGAGGACGTATTTATTTCCGACGCTATATTCCCAATAAAAGACATAAGTATGGGATAAAGGTTTTCAAACTCTGTATTGCTGGAGGCTATACATGGTCGTTTAAAGTCTACACCGGCAAAGAAAGAGCGGACGATATATCAGTTGCCGAAAAAATTGTCACAACACTGATGGAAGGACTTTTGGATGCAGGTAGAACTATATGTACCGATAACTGGTACATTAGTGTTTCGCTGTCCAAAAGTCTAATTCAACGACAAACACATTTAGTAGGAACACTAAGGACAAACAGAAAATATAATCCCCCAGATGTGGTAAAAGCTAAATTGAGAAAGGGTGAAGTCGTGGCCCAATAAAACGAAAATAAAATTTGTCTGCAAATGGAAAGGTAAAAGAGATGTTGTTATTCTCAATATCAAACATGACGACTCTATGGTTAGAGTTACTCGTAGAGGACAAGAAGTTCATAAACCAGCGATGGTTGTAGATTACAACAAAGAAAAAGCTTTTGTCGACACTTCGACCAGATGGCATCTAGTCACTTGCGTGAATCACCCTGTACATTTAAAATTATGTTTAAAAAGCAAACGTTTGAATTTAAAAGTTGAAATGTCCCATTTTTAAAATTTTCTAAAATAAGGACACAAAGAATTTTTCCATAAGTGATTTCTACACTGTGTGGTTTTAAAATTTCACCCTGTAATATTCATAATAGACCCTACATGATAGATTTTGCTGAGATCAAGTTGTCGAGGAGCTTGTAAAAATATAAAAATACACTGTACATTTAAATTTGTGTGAAAAGCACATATAATCGCTTATGTAGAAAAGTCGACACGTCCCAGTCTTTTTTATAATTTTTTTCTTGTTTAATCATAATATACCTAACACATTTACAGTCGTTTATATTGTAAACACGTAATATGCATCAAGTTATATTCCTATATATTTATCGTCCATTTATCTCTATTTAATACGGGCATTAACATAGTATAGTACCTTTCCCTAATTCCTTAATGGTATATCAACCTAATGGGATTATTTTGATTCCCCGAGTGTAGTTATTCATCACGCTCATTACCGACAGGTATTTTTCTATTACCCAGACAAACAGACCATGACAAAAGAATTAATTCTTCGGGAGATCTCAGTTCACACACACTGACAATGAAATTACGGTGTGGCAAAGCCATTTAAATATCGGAATGCTTCTCTGTTTGTACTTTTTTTGTTTTTTGTTCTGTTTTCAGTTTATTATTTTCAATGGTCATTACACCGTGTGATCTTTCTTCATAGATGCATGAGATAAGGGGACTCGATAGTAATGACTGGTAATGTTAAGGTTGGGTAGCAGAAATTACTTAGGTGTATGCGTTAGCTTAAAAAAGAGCAGTGTACGTTGACTTTCGAAATTGTGGACAAACACCTGTAGTAATGTTTATCTGGGAAATTATGATTTGTTACGCTAACAAACACAAAACTAGCTATTATTTAAAATACTTATTTAAAAAGGAAATAGAGACATAAATACGTTGGTAGATTTCAAAGAATGGAGTTGAATTTTATGAAATAAACTTTATATCGCCATTGAGTTAGGTAGATCATGTCAACGATGAATTTTTTATTTGTTATTGTTTATTTTACATTTTAAGTGCAAGTAGATGCTTAAAATTTTTCAAATCTCCGAATTTTAAAGAATAAATACTTAATGGCTTATCACCCCTTTACGTTCAGAAAAGTACGTTACAATAGAGCAAATATATGTCTTGCCATAAAAAAAGTCTACCTACCTTGAATGATAGAATTACTGATCGGCGGTCTTCTCAGATAATATCCAGAGATTTAAAAAAATTTGGCGAGCTAGATATTTTGCGTAAAAAATTACTGGGACAAAACTATTTACTTATTCTAAAATTCTACCTAGAAGGATAATTCATTTATTCATTAAGCGATGCAGTCCCTAGGAATTATAGCTAACGCCATGGCTTTCAAACTCCTGTTTTGGGTGAGGTGGATTATTCCTCTGTATGATTTATTTCTTCCTGTCCTTCCACTAAACTTTCCAGTCTTTAACATTCATTATTCTTATATTATCTTCTATATCATACAGCAACCTTCTTCTGGACCTTTGTCTAGACCTGGGTCGGAGTGATGTCCAGTTAGTAGTTTTAATAGTAGTAGTCCAAAAAAAATTTATATATCTGACTATAGTTTTTCCCTTTAATTCTTCTTCAATTTCGATTTCCGCATTTGTTTTCATTTTTCGTTCTACCTCTCTTATTACATTGAGGCTTAGTATCGTTTTTATTACTTTTCTTTCAAATTTCAAAAGGCTATCTTCCTCTTGCTTGTTAATTGTCGTTTCCATCCCATATGTAACAACAGGTGTTATTAAGGTCTTATATAAATTTTTTCTTTGTTGTCTTACTTAGAGTCTGGCTTCTCAGCAGGTTTCTATTCATTCCATATGTTTTTTTTTGCCTTTCAGAATTCTTTTGTATATTCTCTTTTTTCCAGTTTTCTTGTTACACGCAAGTATCTAAAGGTGGATACAGTTTTAAATTTATGATTCTGTGGTATGTTGTTGTGTCGTCGGAAAAGCTAGATCCCCTTACAACCGGATGGAGGCCTTCTTTAAGAGCCACAAACTCTCTCTCGGTATGAAAGTAAGGATGCTGCGATGCTACCTACGTCATCTCTGTCCTATTCTATGGTGTTAAATCTTTGACCTTGAACGAAGATATCTGTTAAATATTTGAAAAGCGAGGTCCGCTAAGAAGAAGAACGTCCTGGTAAAATAACCTCAGAACCTGATTTAACACAACATCTGTGCAACCTTTCCGCGCTACTGCAGATAAGATAAAGATTGCATTGATGATCGCCAACATTTGTCATGGATGGGCACACTAAAAAGAAGTGTCGTCCTTCCCTATCGTCATGTATTTTGTTGTGTGCTGGTTTATCTCTAGCCCTATTCTCTTTGCTTGGTTATGTAATTTTTTAATTGCTCTTATAAGTGTCATCTTCGTTATTTCTATGATGACTAGTATCTGTAAATGTTTTTTTTACGAAATTTGTTCTCCTTATTATTGTTTCTAATATCAGGTTAAATAGTGTTAGGGAGATAATCACCTTGTTTCACGTCCTTGTCTACATTGATTTCCTTAGAAGTTGTTCCATATGCTCAGGTGTTACATATTTAAAATCCTCCTATACGGAATAAGGACAGCAACTCTGACTAAAGTGATGATGAGAAAGTGGAAGTTTTCAAGATGTGACTTTACAGAACGATCCTGAAAATATCTTACGTATACAGAGTTACGAATATAGAAGCCTTTTAAAACAAACAGAATTAAATAATGAAATAAAGATACGAAAACTACAATACCTTGGCCACGTGTTGGGAGAAATAAAATACCAGCTTTTGTAGAATTCCATACAGGAAACAATTTTAGAAAAACGTAGCATTAGAAGGCGACGAATGTCTTGCCGGCACAATCTCAGAGACTGGTTTAATTGCTCATCTAAAACTAAAAAGACAATATTTATGAAACTTTGCATGAAAGGACAATGGCACATAATGCATCTAATGCCATATATTTTGTTACTACTCTGTCTCCTGTTTCACTGGAATCCTCTACTTATTTAATTTAAATGAAATACCCTGTGTACTGTTGCAGATTTTAAAAAACTTGTTATTTGTAGTTCAAATATACGAAGTTTGGTGGTAGAAATTTGTTAAGCCCAGAAACAAGTCACTTTACAGTTAACGAATAGCTACAATAATTCTCCAAGAAGAATGAATAAAAAAATCACTTTAAATGTTCAAAATTCTCGGAAAAGCTCACATCCTCGCAATGTGTAAAGTCCATTAATTTATTTTCTAGACTTATAAGAGTCAAAGAGTGTCTAAAGATATTTTTTGTATAAGATATTAAATTTTAATAAGATATTAAAACAGTCTATAAAAAAAGTAAGAAATAAACGAATACTATTTAGTATGTAACTGTTGAAAAACCAATTTACAGTAATAATTTGTAGAATCAAAATGGTTTATGTAAGTGAAAAATATCGTATTAAAATATTAAGAACGATCGATTATGGTGATCGTGTTAGAACAACATCCAAAAACTTAAATGTTTGGATGGAAGTAATAGGTCAAATAATAGGTCCAAAATAGACTTATAAATAACCAAATTATTTCTGCCCTTTAACAGAATGACCAGTTACAACAAAATTATTGATTTTAAAAAGATGGAGCGCATCCCCACTAGTATTGACATAATATTTTGAATGCGAATTTTCCAAATCGATAGATTGGACATAGAGGAGATTCATAGGGTAGCCTGCTCGTTCTCCTGACCTTAATCCGTTATACTTTTAGGGTTATCTAAAATCACGTATTTACATTAGGCAATCGACATGTTTGCAGAGTTTGAAACAAAGAATTATTGATAAATTTTAACTTATACGCGGAGAAGTCTTGGACAGGGTGACTCACGAATTTAATAATAGGATTGTAAATCGTAGGGAGGTAAATAACAAGCATTTTGAACATTTAAAGTGATTTTTTTTTATTATTGTTATTTGTATTAGTAAATAAATTTGCACATTTTATAATTGTAAAGTAATTTATTTCTGGTTTTAATTCTTTATTAAACTTGGTTTGTATGCACTAGAAATAAGAAGTTCTTTTAATGCCTCGGTTTCCGATTTGAATTAAATAAGTTAAGGGTATTTCCGGTGAAACCAGAGGAGGAGTAGTAGCAAAAATATTGTGTCAGATGCGATATGTGTGATTGTACTGACATGTAATGTTTGCTTCATTAATAGCGTCTTTTTTGCTTCTGAGGTTGGATCTATACTTTATCCCAACCCTGTATATATTTATACAAAAGTAAACAGTTAGTGGCTAAACCGTGTAAACTGTAAAGTATATATTTTCAGGGTGTCCTTTTAAATGTTGCTATAGTTAATTTCTTACGTACAATTTGCACGATTTTCATATGCTTAAAAAGTTGAAAATACTTGAAACAGCCACCAGCAAATAAGGTTTAACTTTGAATGATCTTGTTTATCCGATGTTTAAAGTTTTAATCCGATAGTATATCTAAAAGTTAGTTTAAGTTTATATTTGTTTGAATAATTTACAATCCTTAGATATTTATTCCTGTTTCATCGACTTCGAGAAGGCATTCGACAGGGTCCGACATGAAAAACTAATAGAAGTACTGAGAAACAAATATATAGACAGACGAGACTTACGAATCATTATCAATCTGTATTGGAATCAAAAGGCCAATATAAAGGTAGAAAAACAAAAGTCCGAAAATATAGATATAAAGAGAGGAGTAAGACAGGGCTCCAGTGTTCTGTCACCATTACTGTTTAACGTGTACAGTGAAGCCATATTCCAGGAAGCGATAGCGGATCTGGGTGATGGAATCTCTGTAAACGGAAGAATAGTAAATAACATAAGATTCGCTGATGACACCGTTATAATGGCAGACACCCTGGAATCGCTACAAGAATTGGTAAATAGAATTAACGACTATTGCATTAGATACGGACTAAAAATAAATAAGAGAAAAACTAAATTTATGATTGTCTCAAAAACTCAACATGGAAATGAAAGATTAATGATAGAGCAAACCCAAATAGAAAAAGTAGAGACATATAAATATCTGGGAACCTGGGTTGATGACAAAAATGACCAAAGCAGAGAAATCAAAGTCCGAATTGAAACTGCAAGGCAAGCATTTGTGAAACTGAAGACAATATTTACCAACAGAGACCTTCAGTTGCATCTCAGATTGAGGGCTCTAAGATGTTACATATTTTCTATCTTACTATACGGAATGGAAGCTTGGACGTTGAAGAAACAACACATAAGAAAAATAGAAGCGTTCGAAATTTGGTGTTACAGAAGAATATTAAAAATTCAGTGGGTTCAAAGGATTACCAATGCTGAGGTACTACGACGTCTAAATAAGGAGTTAGAAATTATGAACAGCATAAAAAGAAGAAAACTAGAATATTTGGGTCACATAACCAGAGGAGAAAAATATGAGCTGCTGAGAATTATTATGCAAGGAAGGATCCAAGGAAGAAGAAGCATAGGAAGAAGACGCATCTCCTGGCTAAAGAACCTTAGAGAATGGTTTAACTGTAGTTCACTACAACTTTTCAGAGCAGCAGCCAACAAAGTGACCATAGCCGTTATGATATCCAACCTCTGATAGGAGATGGAACTTTAAGAAGAAGAATAATTTTTTGTGTGGAAGTGACTAACCAGCCAAAAGTTGGACGGCTTTTCTTTGCTTACATAGCCTTCTAATGGAAGTTGTCAATGAAATTGGCCGTCATTATGTCAGAGACCTCGGTTTTGAAAATTTTCTTTATGATATTTTTAAACCATCTGCGTATATCTTTCATCCGTGAATTTACCTACGATAGATTGACTTTTTCATTAATTATCAAACATCATGACAAAAGTACTGCAAATTACACTTTTTAATTAGTAAAAGGAATTTTGTTACAAGGAATCGATCTTATATTCTCTTCAGGAGACTATAATACGAATCGTTTTAGGTTCACGTAAGTACGCATTAATCTGCATTTTTATGTCTAGCATATTGGTTCTTTGTTTGTATAAATCGACTTGGCAACAAAACATCGCAGCAATGGAATTCCTAGCTCCAGGTAGAAATGGCAGAATACAAGAAATGGCTATTTCGATTCTTGCTTGGATATCAACTCTTGCGTTGTTTTGTTGGTTAAGTAGATTGCTTAAGTATTTCAGTGCTCTGAGGCTGGCTGCTCTATCCAAGGAAGCGTACTTAATTCTGCTCTATATTTTGCACACAGTAGATATTACTAACAGTGTTAAAGTAAGCAGTGCAATATAGGCAAATTACCCAAATGTCTTATAATACCATCAAATTATAGATATATAGATACTGATATCTAAGTAAGCAGTGCAATATAGGCAAATTACCCAAATGTCTTATAATACCATCAAATTGTCGCCTTACTACTATAACTTGATAACTCAAAAATTGGCGTTTTTAAAATAACTAGTTAACAAAATGTATTTTATGTGCCATTTGTCAATTGGAAATCGCCTGACAGCCATAACTGGTTTACGTTCAATGTTCATTTGTTCTGAAACCAATGCGCTACAGTATCTAGAGGTAGAAAGAGTGTTACCTAACTGATGTACTAGACAGCTGGCAAAGTCTAGGAGTTCATATACTTGAAACGATATGTGCACTGCTGTTTCTGATAGAATTTTGTCTCAAAGGGTGATTCTTCTTAGCTTACCACCAAGAACATTTAGGGAACGAGTAGAGAGGCGATCCTTGCCGGACTCTGTCTTTGACTCCCCAAATAGATCTGTGTTTTTATTGAGGATTGTACAGGCAATCTTTTAGAGTAATAAGGGAGCTTAGACAAAACTTACTAGCTATAGGAGGAGGTCCGTCAGGTATCGTCTTAATATAAGAGTCCTGGGGATACCACTACCAAACTAAAGGTCTATCGGGCGTCGACGGACAACTTATACATAAAAGATGAATGTAGAAAAAACGGTGTAGAAATAAATAAACTATGAAGAGAATAATGGGGTTTTACCTTCTTCTTCTACTGTCATCTCCACTAATGAAGGTTGGCTATAACTATTGCAAATTGATCTCTATCTTCTGCTTTCCTTAAGAGCGCCTGTCTGTTTAAAACGGTCCAGTCGCGAATGTTTTTCAGCCAGGATATTTTTCGTCTACCAGGATCCCTTTTTCCTTCGATTTTACCCTTCATCATCAGCTGCAATAACTCGTACTTCTCATTTCTAAGAATGTGCCCCAAATATGCTGTCTTTTCTCTTTAGACATTGCATGAGAATGTTATGTTTAACTTTGTCGAAAGCTTTCTCATAGTCTATAAACGCAACGAAAAGATATTTTTGTTGGTCTCAAAATTTTTGGGCAAGGGTTGTGAAACTATACAGAGTTTCCACTGTTCCGAAGCCGTTACGAAAGCCAAACTGTCTATTACTGATATCCGCTTCGCACTTTCTAAATATTCTTGCATGTATAATCTTTAAAAATGTTTTTAATAAGTGTGACTTAAGCTGATTAATCTATAGTCATTACAGTGTTTGGGGTTCTTGGTTTTTAGTAGCGGAACAAAGGTCGATAGCAGCCATTCTGTAGGTATCTCACCAGATTTGTATATGTTGTTAAAGAATATAGTTATTACACTTAAATTGCCTTCGTCTATAAGTTTAATCAGCTCGATATAAACTTCATCTGGCCCATAGGCTCTGACAGATTTTGAGTTGTTTATAGCATAGCATTGAACTTCAGATTTTAATATTATTGGAGCTTGCTAGTTATCAATTTGTGTTGGTTCCGTTCTTGTGTCCATGAAAATATCTTCAATATATTTAGTCCATACTTGTTTTATTTCAGTTGGGTTATTAATAGGTTTATTGTTTTTGTCAATTAATCGGTTAGGTGTATTTGTTCGTGATTTTCCAGATAATTCTTTCACTTTTTTATGTAAATTATAATGATCATGCTTTTTTTGCAATTCTTCCAATTCGATGCGTGTTTCTATCATCCACTTTTCCTTAGCCTCTTTTATTTTGTTCCTTATTAATTTATGTTTTTCTCTGTACTTATTTGGGTTTTTGTTTCAATATATTTTTCTTTGCTCCATGATTTCCAGTATTTCTTGAGTCATCCAAGGTTTTCGGCTTTCTGTTTTCTTTTGTAGAGTTTCTTTCTGTGTTTATATAACAGAATCTTTGATTTTGTTCCACATAATGTTCACATTCTCAATGTTTTTCATTTCTGATGTTAATTTCTTCTATTCTTGATTAATACTAGTTAAACCCTCAGCACGGATTTTATTTATCTTGAGTAACTGAGTATTCACCATAGAACTTTTGGATTTTATTATCTTTTTTACTCTCAGTTTCATTTTTGAGACAAGGTGAGACATTGCTAAAGTTGCGTGCCCTCCAAGTATAAAAACCTGGCAGGACCCTGGGCTACCTATCTTTCGACATACGCCCGTTAGTGAAACCTCTGCCCCTACGAGTCCGACACCAAAGTGAAGGTGCCACGCGGCGCGTACCAAAAACGTCCCGTGGGTTACCCCGTGGGGTTACCACGACACGTCTACTATACACGTCCCGTGGGGGCTCCACCTTCCCCGTAGTACCTGTGTTGTGAGTACCTTGCCTACCCGTTACTCCCACACCACCGACGGATAGGTTCGGCAGGCGGAGGAATTTCCACCTCACGCGTAGACAGGTCGCCGCCGAGGATCTCTCCTCTACCACTCTTGGATCTCCCGGTGGGTACGTGCCGGGACACCCACACCACGCCTGACCAAGGTCAGGGGAGGTATATACGGGCCCAGCTCGTTCAACCTCACCAGGCTCTTTTGGAATGAGAGTAGAGTGGTCCCACGAGAGTCTCGTCTCGGATACTAGGAATGTAGACCGGTGACCGTGTCGCCGAAGCGACCGTGTGCGTTTCTACCAACCCGACACCTCAAGCGACGGCTTTCCACTTCTCGATTCCTACCCATTAGTCGCCTCTTACGACAGGCAGGGCTTTCTGACCCCGGCCGTATTCTTATCTCCGCGAGCCGGACGGAGACAAGGTGAGACAGGATGGTCTGAGGGGACATCTACTCCTGGAAAAGTCTTAACGCTTACAATGGAATTTCTAAATCTTAGATTGGTTAGAATAAAGTCGATCTGATTTCTAATGCAATTTTGTTCATTATCATGTGGTTATCTTCAGGTATACAGTCAACGGAGTGGTAATCGAAACCATGTGTTCATAATCGCCAGGTTTTCTTCTTGACAAAATTGAGCCAATCTGTCGCCTCTAGCATTCCTTATTCCTAAACCATAATCACCTATTATATGGTCGACTCGGCCTTTTCCTATCTTTGCATTTAAATCACCCATTATTATAGTAATTTCTTCCTTTCTTGTGTATTGTAGAAGTTGTTTAAGTTCCTTGCTCGAACAAACTCCTCACGAAATTTAAAAAGGATTTGTTCTCTATATAGTTAGTTGCCACATTCGGGTGGCTCCTTCTCGCGGAGATTCTTAGCACCCCTCGACCATTAAAGGTCCGCCGCGGACTAGGGGCCATGATATTGACCGTACTTTGCATGGTTATTATTCTAGGGAAATCTGACGATCTTTAATGTAGTGGTTTCCCGTTGCCTTCTACATCCTTATGCCGTTGACCACTAATAGGTTCATCCGCTTTAGAGCCAATTTCTCAACCCCAGGATAAAAAAGTACCCTACCACTTACTACTTACTACTTATTTGGCTATGCCTTATTCGTACCTGTCCTGTATATCTGCAGAAATTTTCCCTATCAGCCATTGGGACGCGCCGTGTTGGAGTTGAGGACTTCCCCGCCTAGTCTGTCTTACGCAAAGTACTGAAGAGCCCCTACTCAATTCAAAGCCCCTTTTCCACGCAAGTTGGGACCAGCCACAAAGTTTTACGTAAGAAAGGAAATCCTCAAAATACGACTCTGCACATACAGAGTTTCCTAGAGACGTTAGACCTTTCGCGGTAGAGGAACATTTCATACTCAATTCTGGTGCTTATGTTGTGAGGTAAACAGAAACGAGTGAATGCTCAAAGCAGTATAATTATGAGTATCAGGCGATGCTTCGGTTTCATTAGAATTCTTAAGATATGCAGTGCTCTACTGAGCATGACCATGAATTTTGTATTTTCTCATGGGACAAGAATCGAGCAGGAAGAAACCAACATAGTAAAGAAGGAAAATGAACAACGCAGTCTCAGTTATCTGGAAAGTAAGGAACTGCATTAAGAATAACCTGCGTTTGTGTTCCATCCAATCCTTACGAAGATGAAGAGGAATCCAAAATGAGTAGAAAAGACATGAAGCAGAATAGTGTTAGTGCTAAGTAGCTATCCTACGTGATATAGTTTAAAATTCTATAAAAAATAAATAAAAAAAGATTATTTTAATCTATTTAATTAATTGACAAAGTATCCAAAAAATATACAAAACTAATTTTACGCTTAAGTACATCTAATGCTTTATTTAAAGTATTACAGCACGCCATAAAAATAATAATGTTGTTTTAAATGTTCTCACACTCACAGTTCGTTTGCTCTCTCGTGTAGATAAAGTCAATGGTAAATGGTACCGCACAACCAAACTGCTGCTATAACACGTATCATGAGAAAGTGTTAGTTTATGGTTCTTATAGACAATTAATTTACGTGTGCTTGGGAATTAGCAGCAGCAAATCAAAAAAGAATATTTTTTATACACGATTTTGTCAATATAAAGTAATAATAAAAAAAAATACTTTAAATTTACTGAATGAACATTATTTGGTTTTTAACTGTGCAAGATTGACGCAATGTCCTAATAAGAAAGAAGTTTTCCTCTATAGCTAAGGAGTTTCAACATAACTGTTTGTACCTTAATTTGAAAAGTTAAAATTATTTCAATAATAATTTTTCTTATATTATGCTCCAATTTTAAACAGAATATTAAAATTTCCATATGCTTTCCTATATGTAAACAGTGTCATTTTCAAATTTGCAGTAAAACATTTTGTACAAGAAAAATAAATCAATCTATCTTTATTTTACTGACACATAAGCAGATTGAAGAGGAAAATAAGTTGCAATATTCGAAGACCTGGATAATTATATACCTTAAACCAGAAACGGGAACACATTCTGGGCATATCAATTCTAAAATTGACAGCATAAAATAGGTTTAACGTGAGACGCAAGTTGGAAAACTTAAACGTTTTGGGAATATGGATAATCAACTTTTAAAAATATCGTGAATCTCTTGCCTAATCTGAGAATGAAGGTAACCTTAAATTATCGGCGTGAATTAGAAAACAAAAAATTTAGGGAAAGCGCTAACTCAGTTGACGTCAACTTTTTTTCCCTGGGCCCGTCTGATCTAAAAGATCTCCGTTATAACCGATGCTGAAGATTAATATATTTGCTGATACTTGATACTTATATGCCATTACCGTTTCAGTAATTGTTTTATTCTGTAGATTCCCAATCTGACTTCTCTTTGTATTATCAAATGCAAGGGAGGCAGGCCTAGTAGAGCCTCCATAGCTGCTGTTGAAGTAGTACGGCACCTCATCGTCACTGCGTAGGTAATTAAGGATTTGATCACCACAGTGTACAGCCTATGACACCCAGTAACAGCTAAAAAGTCATACCAAAAACATGTAGTTGTCGGAGATAAAAAATGGTGTAACCTAATATATAATCAATGATTATCAAAAACCACCAAAATAAAATGTATTGGCATAAAATAGGGCCTATAAAAATGTCCTTACAAAATGTGTTAGGGAAAGTACACTCACATGACAAAGTATTTTCTTGAAGAAGAAAGAGGGAGGTCTGAAAGTGATCTGCCTTGAATAACAAAATAAAGGTCTTAGGGTGGAGTGCTGGGTAACGCTTAGCTACAATCCAGTCGCCAATGGAGGTTTACATGTGGTCTTGTGGTCGAAAAAATTACCGAAAAAAGAGTTGAATAGGTTGCATTGGAAGTCGTATTACCAGCTTCATCATTCTAGTTTTAAGTAGTTTATTGGACAGAAGTCTAAGCAGGCTTGGGACACTAATGAATAAAACTGTTGACAATTATATTCATGCACAACTTCGAAAGGACGAAATAAGCGTCTTAGGGACAATAAGCTGGTCATCTTTTGTATTAAACTCTCTCCTTTTCTTAGACTAGGATGAAGAGCGTGATGTCCACGTTACGTATTATTTACTTTGGTGTATTAGAAAACATTTGCCAGTATCTAGCAAACAAAAAAAAATGGAGAAGAAAAAAAGTACTCATTAGTAAAGTGTCGATAAATTTCAGCTCCGAATAAAACGTGTTTTTTGTTGGTTTATACCAAAAATTTAAATACAAGGTTGTACTAAGAGTGAAATTAAAGTGTTTTCTAATATTAAAGAAGAGAAAAATTGTAAGTAAAATTTTTATTTGATCCACATAAAACTATTTAAAGGATTTTATTAAAAACTAAACAACAGAAGATCTATTTTTATTTCAAATAAAAACGCCGATAAGCTGGCTTAATTACCTTAAGTCAGTAGCGGCTTTAGTATGAATATTGTTAAATAAAGAAAATAAAAATTAAAAATGGATAACAATTTAAAAACTGACACAGTAATCACCAAACCATTATTAACATCTTCAGCACCAACCTCTTCTTCAACATTAAACTACTCTAATACCGTAAGCAACTTTAACTTTCCATCCAAAGAACAAGCAATTGTTTTGTCATCAGTACCGGATATAAAAATACACGAATACATAATAGCAATAGGAACTTTGGTACAACCAAAAAATATCATCTTCGCGTCCAGAATCTCAAATAACTTCTTCTTCAGTGCCTTATCCGGTCCGGATGTTGGCGATCATCAAGGCTATCATGGTTTTGTTGACTGCTCTGCGAAACAGCTCCGCTGAGGTCATCCCAAACCATTGTCGGAGATTTTTCAACCACGAGATACGACGGCGTCCCGGTCCTCTTCTGCCAAATACTTTACCCTGCATAACAAGTTGAAGAATTCGATATTTTCTAACAGAGTATGCATTTATCTCAGTAACACTACAATCTTAGAAAAATTACTACATAATCACAAATCCATTTCAATACAAGGAAACGACATAGAAATTAGAAGATTAATTACTCATGCTAGCCGACTAGTGATATCAAATGTCTGCCCCAGTATTCCAAACACTATTATCGATGAAGAGCTCAGAAAATTGGAGCTTATTGCAGTGTCCAAAATAACATTTTTAAAAGTTGGCATGCCTGAACCTGAATACACTCATATATTAAGCTTTAGGCGTCAAGTATTTGTTGCTCCAACAACTAATAATCATATCCCAAATTCACTTCTAATATCTCATGACAATACCCCCTACAGAATTTATCTTTTCACTTTTCACTAAATGTAATACCACACGACACAAAGATGAAAACTGCACTATCGAACCAAGTAATATACAAAATATTGACCAGCTACCTCAATCTATAAATGTTAATATTGCTCAAACAGAAAATTATCCAATAAATAAAACATCCCTTACATCAGAAACCCCAACTGCTCATCAATCCAGTACTTCTGCTACTTCTTCAACCAGACTACTACCAAATACCTCCTCCAACTCACAAAATCTACCCGAATCACTATCTAATAATACCAACATAATATCACATACTTATATAAAAAGACAAATGTCAACATCTCCTGAAATAATAGAGTCAGAAAATCAAAAAATAATAATTCCCGTTCCAAAGAAATCTGCACTTAAAAGGATTAAAAAAGCTTTGAACATCGAAACCTCAATGAAACCTATAGAAGCCGTTTTATCGTCAGCTACTACTCCTTACATACTAAAATATGATGCTAAACCTCAAACTGATGCTATTAAACACAGGAATGTCTACCAGTTTCAACTCATACAATGGCACGTTTTCAACCATCGATTAATCCCTCAGCAATTCAACTTTAGCACCACTACTTGAGTGGAATACACTTTCACACTTATTTGACCATCTACCAATTTTGATTACTCATATTAAAGACACAAACATTAATACAAAACCATATGAAACATCGAAATTAAAATCAGCGGACTGGGAAAAGTACACTAGTTTAATTAATAACTGAACGAATGAAAGACTTTAAAATATTAGAAGATATAGACATCACAATAACAAATTTTAATGATATCCTAATAGATTCAGCCAGAGAAGCGTTTGGAAAAATCAATGCTACCTCAAAAACACCTCTACTCTGGTGGAATATCGAAATAGAAACTTCTTTGAAACAAACAAAACACTCCTTGTATATATTGAAAAAATACAATTCCGAAACTAACTTAGCTAGATTTAGAGCGTTAAGAGAGAGATCCAGATTTCTAATCAAAAGATCTTAAAAAGAAAGCTGGGCCAATTATCCCTCATTAATAAATTCATCTGCACCAATAAGTAATATTTTGCAGAAAATAAGGAAAAGAAAAGGCTCAACCAAAATGAATCATACCGACACCATTGCTACAGATAACTTAATTATTTCAAATAAACTAGAAATCTTAGCTGATCACTATCAACTATATTCGAGCAATGATCGATACAACTCTACATTCTTAAAACACAAAGACAAAATCGAATTGTCACAAATCAAAATAGAAGATATTTTATGCCCTCTTAATATACCAATTACACTAGACGAGTTAAACAAAAGCCTAGGCAATGCTAAAAAAACTTCTTCAGGACCTGATGATATTCCAACAATATTTATTGAGAAACTACCTGAAACAGTACAGAAAATTTTAGTTGACATCTTTAACAATATTTACACAAATAAAACGTTATAATAATAATAATCTTAACTCAAAAATATATACAAAAAGGCACCTGGAAATCACCAGACAGACTTACAGTAAATAATATAATTATTGTTATTGATGATCATGTTATTGTGGACTCAAGACACCAATAGAATATAATAAACATTAAAAAATAAACAGCAAATCGGATCTTGATCATTAAAGGGTTGAAAGTAGGGTACGAGCCACAAATTTAAACATAAATAAAGGAAATAGGTTCTAAAAATAAACGATACAATGTAGAAAGACAAAGATGCGAATAAACATGGAGAAAATAAACAAAATATAAACATGAAATTGGAAAACAGACTAAAACATAAAATTCTAAATGAAGAGGGGGAGGAATGCAGAAACATCATGAAATAAGCAGCTGAAGAATTACTAGGCATGAAACATATATAAAGAAGAACAAGAACGAATGACTGGTTTGACAAAGATTCTTAGATTATAACAAAAAGAATAAAAAATATCATGTTTACTAATGTAACAGGAGCACAGAACCCGACAAGCAGAGTAGCGATATAAATAACTAAGTAAAGAAGAAAAGAAAATCCACCGCATAAAGAAAAGAGAAACATAAGATGTGAAGAGATAAGGAGCGCAATATATTGACAGAACAGCAAGAACAACTAAGACGATGGACATAATATTTTAAGGAAAAGCTTCAGGGACGTGAACTCTGATACACTAGTAAATAAGAAGACAAAAAAGAGACACTATCGCTTTAGCTTCAAGTGCTAACTTTTTGCGAGAACTTTTAACATTTATAAACTTCCTGCTAGTACTAGCTTCTTCCATTTTTATTGAATTAAACAATATTTAACAAAAGAAATAAATTGTTAAACAAAAAGGCACCTGTATACTTCTAAATCAAAATGCACAAGGCCATGTTTTGCTATTGTCAATTTACGGTCATGTTCAGAACTACATTATAATGAAATTTGCAACATTAATATAAAACTTTTTTAATTAAATTTAACGCAAATAAAATAAACCAAATTTCAAATAAATAAATTCATAATTTAAAACAGTTTTCTCATTAGCTATACCTATTTACTTAAATGTTAAAAATAATGTCCACCAACGCCCATACAGTTATAACGTCGCTGTTTGGAATTACTAAAAACATTTTGGAACATTTTAGGGGTTACTACACTACATTCATGTACTATTTGCTGTCTTATTTCTTCCAATAAAGCTGGAATTATAAATCTTGCTTTTGAAATAACCCCATATGAAGAAGTACAGGAAAGCAAAATTGATTTTTTTATTAAATATACAGCAAGATCACCGATTTAGATCTCCTGGACTTTTTCATATCGAGTTATTTAAAAACAAGAATTATAACAACATTCCAGGTTCATTGAAAGAAATAAGACAACGAATAGTACTTGAATGCCCTAAAGTACTCCAAAATGTTCTTTGACGTTGATGGATATCGTTTTTAACATTTAAGTAAATAGTTAAAACTGATGAGCAAAATGTTTTGAATTATGATATAAGTATTAATTTTAAATTTTATTTATTTTTTAAGTTACATTTAATAAAGTTTTCTATTAATGTTGTAAATTTCGTTTTAATGTAGTTTTTTACATGACCGGAAATTAACACCAGCAAATCATAGGCGTTACGTTTACTTTTTAAGAGGTGTAACACTTTCAATAAACTGATACTATTTCACCAGAATACAGTTAATATCGAAAAAAGTATAGATGTCTGAATTCTTCAGTAAAATACCTGTCGAATAATGTACCACACATGGTATATCCCCTATTTACAATTTAAGGGTTGGGGTAATGGTAGGGAGTAGGTTGATTGACAGATATCTGTGTTGTTAAAAGATGACCCCTTTAGAATAAAAATCGACGTGTCTTAGCATCTTTACAAAATCCAATGAATATTGCCAAATATCAGGGTGGACTTTTTTGAGTGCCCAACAGTGTTTATACTGACCATATACGCATCCTTTCTCCGCTATTCACACACTTCTTGTTAAAAATCATAGCGATAGCTAAACTATACGATAAACCTAAGCGTATATGTCATTTTTTATTTGCTTGACTCATAGTTTTGATTTAAACTCTATTTTCCTTATAAATTTTTAATAAATTTATACTTGCACATAATTTATACGATGCTTTAATATTTGAAAATTTGACTGATAAAGCTGGAAACGGATCTAAAACTTTTCATAGGGTATATGTAGTTCTTATTAACTTATACTGATAAACTCGATGTATAAAAAAAAACTTTAATTGAAAACTTTGTTAGGCTATCAAAAAGCGAAATATTATCAACAAGCGGTAGGTAAAATTAATTTTTAAAGTTGTAATTTTTGTGAATTGCTATTCGATTTTCAATTGACCAACTTGTAAAGAGTGCTGATCCACGTGTAGCCCATCCACTCGATTGATAAAAAGCTCCAACTAAAATATCCAATAAACGAGTCAGAGTGGCCATAACAATTAGGCGTAAACGCGTCTAGTTACCATTCGTCAGTGATTATTTGAACGAGATCTGTGGCTCTGTATGTGGCTGGAATGTGTCTAGAAAAGCAAATAGAGATTTCACATGGAGATACAATGGAATTCGTGAGTGAAGACCAACTTATGCCCGTTACTTGTTACAAAGAGTCAATTCAGTGCCGTCTCTAGGTCGTGGGTGAGGCCAGCGAGTTCACTGCAGAGAAATCTATTTCTGCGATGTAAATACGGATGGTTGTGTAATAATCGGGAAACGAAATTATTGTCGTTGCTTTCGCTTATGTTTTTTTCTCATGAGAAATGTATTTAAAAGCTAAAATTTCGTATAACATATACATAACGGAAACTTAGAGAAAATACGAGGGTTGATAAACATTATTTTTTAAACTTAGGTATAAGCCTATCTTTATCAAGTGAAATATTTCATATATAAATCAGAATATATTTTCGGTTACAAGAAAAGAATATATTTTCTTCAAATATTGTAAATAATCTTATCCAAATACTTAGTAGGTAGGCCATGTCGTATGCTTTTTAGAAATATATGGGACTTGAAATCGAAAATTTCGATTGAAAATTGGAAACCGTCGTACCAAATGAAATAATTAAAACTAGAGATCTAGGGATCTAATTTGAATAATAATAATAATAATGTTTATTTAGGAAGCTTACATTATAATATAGATTACAAGAAACTAAAAGCATACTAAATACTAAATAAACATAAAACTCACTGCCGTAGAGCTACCATAAAAGTAGAACCCCTTGTGCGTGAGTCTTAAAAAAATATACATTCAAATAAATAAATGTTTAACAAATGTATAAATATAAATAGTTAGTTACATATGAGCACTTATAAAAATACATTAATTTTAATTTTAATATAGCATGTGACACAAAATGTGAATACTTATATTATGTGAATACATGATATTAAATGAAGTAAATTCAAGAAATGTTTTAGTTGGTAATAAAAGTCTATTTAGATAATTATTATTTATTACTATGGTCCATTAATTAGTAGTAAAAATCTTGGAACTCAGCTGACGTAAAAAAATTTCGTTATCTGATACAACGACGTCTGGGATGCCATGAGTGGCAAATAAACCCCGTAATACATCTATAGTCACAACACTAGAGGTATTTGGAACGATTTTAACCTCCAACCTCGGCAAAATCGAGGTGTATTCTTGTTTATGACGCTCTGGCCCATCCCCACGGATGGATTGGAGCCTTTTTTGGCATGTTTCTAGACTTCTGGCACATGCTGCATGTATTTACTAGGTGTTCGATTTATTTGTCGAGACTTAAGCTGGATTTATAGTTTGACGCACTGTAAACGTAGACGCACTGGAAAAAGATCAACATAGAATTTTATGTACTCTTATTTATAAATGAACGTAAACGCATGACGGAACGTAAGTGAAACGCACTGCAACGGAAGAGTTGGCCAACTTTCATCTTTTACAGTGCGTTACTTGCGTCTGGCCAATCAAAAGGAAGAATTTTGTGCTGTCAACCAAAGTGAACTGTCTGGCCCGCCCACCATTTTGTAAAGTTGTTTATCAACATAATCGAATTTTGATTTTGTTGATTATTTGTTACAATGAACGTTAAGAATTTATAAAATAATAATAATAAATAATAAAAGGATATTATAGTATCATGGTCACCAACTCTAGCAACTGTTTCTACTCATGCGAAAAAATTCCACTCCGTCGATTTATAAATTGAAATAATATTTACAGTCCGTTTGTTACGTCTGCAGTGCGTCTACGTCTACAGTCCGTCAAACTATAAATCCAGCTTTAGTCACCAAACATATGAGCGTGCCAGTGACTTCGTTTTTACAATTCCGGGGTGTGCTGAGTGTAGCAAATTCGGTATTGTTTTTCTCCCTCCAAGTGGAACAATTACCTTTGTACCCCATAACAGGCAGTCTTGATAACAGCTAATTTTGTTTTTACGTAGTAGATAAGGAGTATATTCGTCTGAAAATTTAATTTTCTCATCAGGCCAACCTGTTTAAGCCCACTGCAAAACTTTAGATAACACTGGGTCTTTCTTAGTCTCATTGGCAATGTCTTTGGCACAGATTAGTTTTTCTGGGATGTTCACAAGCATCAAAACGTCATCTGAGTTTGGTGGTTTTTTCGCATGTACCTTTTGTGGCAATCTGCTAAGAGCATCTGCATGCTGAATTTTTGAACCTGGTACGTAACATAATTCGTAATCATAAGCAGATAACATAAGAGCCCATCTAAGCATTCTGGATGACAGTATCTCTGAAACACCTTTTTTCGGATTAAAAATACCCAACAATGGTTTATGGTCCGTTCTTATGCCTATTTTCATGCCATATACATATTCATGGAATTTTTTAATGCCCGATATTATGGCCAGTGCTTCTTTGTCGATTTGGGAGAAATTTCGTTCAGTAGATGATAGAGTACGGCTATGGTACGCCACTGGATATTCACGTCTGGATATTCACGTCCCTCATCATCATGTTGACTAAGCACACAACCTACCCCGTAAGGGCTGGCATCACACGTCAAAAATAAATCTTTTTGTTCACTGTAATGTCCTAACACAGGTTCTTTCACTAAAATTTCTTTTAATAAATCGAAAGCTTTTTGTTCTATGAAACGCCACTGCCAGGAACATCCTTTCGGAGCAGTGCATGTAACGGATTCGCAATTGTTCTCTTGTCCTTTAGAAAAACATGATAAAAATTTAAAAGTCCAAGAAAAGCTTGCAACCCGGTTTTATTGGTTGGCGCAGGCGCATCAGTTATGGCCGCGATTTTGTCTTTAGTGGGACGTAAACCGTCTTCACTAATTTGAAAAAAAAAAGAAACTCTATAGTTTTTGTTCGAAAAACGCAGTTTTCTTTGCGCAAATGCAGTCCCTCTTCCTGGAAACGCGATAATACCGCGCGCACTTTTGAATCCAATCCTATTTTAAGCTACCGACTATTAAAATGTCATCGTAATAAGGTAGTACACCAGGAATACCCGTTAATCTAGTGTCTATGAATTTTTGAAAAATTTGTGGAGCCACTGATATACCGAACTGTAAACGATTAAATTTAAAAGCCCCTTTATGCGTAATTATTATTGTTTGTGCTTCAGCAGCTTCGGGGTTGACACTTCACTGCAGATAAGCTTACGCCATGTCCAGTTTTGCAAAAACTTTACCGCCCGCAAGTGTGGATAAGATACCCTGTACCGATGGCACTGAATAAGATTTCGGATTTAACGCTAAATTCAATGTAAATTTGTAGTCACCACAAATTCTAACCTCCCCGTTTTCTTTTCAAACAGTCACAATTGGGGTGCACCATTTTGGGTACGTGACCGACTCGTTTGTGGTATTACCAACGAATCATTAAAAGTTAAGAAGCCACCTGCTCGAATAAGAAAACCTCCAAGGAATTTGGAGGACTATGATGAGTAGATTCATCCAGGAGGGAGGAGTGTGATGTTGGCAACCATGCAGTGCGATTACGTCACAATCAGCTGAAAAGAAACACGGGAGGAGACCGACGATAAAATCGTTTAATTAATGTATATTTATTTGCATTACGTTTTGGAGTGATAATTAAAGTCGGTAGTATTTCCTATACTGTTGTTATTATTTACAACCCGGTCCGATACTTATTATTTATCCCATACATTAATTAAACTATCCTCCTGTCGGTCTCCTCCCGTGTTTCTTCCCAGCTGATTGTGACGTAACCGCACTGCATGGTTGCCAATACATCACAGCTACGCTCTAGGGTTTTGACGTCGTAAATCTTGAATGACGTGCACTCATTTTTATATGAAAAATTCTATATAAGAACTTTATAATAGAATAATTTACGTACAGTTAAACATTAACTTTCGTTATATAACAGCTCTCTAGAATATCGTAAATTTTTCCCATAAATAATTCTAGTTAGCCACTTCTGAATAATTTTTATAGAATGCAAGTAATTATTCCGTATTCCACCCTATCCTAAAAGGCCATAGGTAAGTTGGTTGAGATTGTTTATAAGTGCATAATAAAGAATTCTTATATGGGTTACTTATTCCTAAAAATTGTTTTAAAAATACGAACCTTGATAGTAGCCCTCTTAAATTAACTACTATATTTTTTGATTGAGTATTCCATGGTTAATGTTTATCAATTATTATACCTAAATATTAAATCTCGTATGCATATGGAATTTTATTTTTTTGCATCGACTTTTAATGAGCCAAGATTTGGGAGGTTACTTACTTACATACGATGTAAATGGCATATATTTTGTTTTATCTACGTAAGGTAAGCTTATTAAACTGCAACCATTTCTTAATTGTAGCAAAGTTTGTTTTAGCTTTTTGTTTTAAATTACACCACGTATTTGCATCATAGAATGTAGCTATGTCATCTGCAAAGCTTATCGTCTTACATGTAATATTCAGTCTGAATAGATCGTTGATGTAGATATCGAAGAGAATTGGTCCTAAGACTGTTCCCTGCGGGACTCGATAGGATATAATTCTTCCTTTAATAATTTCTTTATCTCTATAAACATGTTGTTGCCGGTTTAGAAGATAACTTGCTAGGATATTATATGCAAACTCATATGCATAACTACAATTGGATCGAAATAATAATACAACCATAAAATTTTGATCCCATAGATTATGATTTTGTGTTCTTTCGTCCGTCTGTCTAGTCTTAGATTGAAAAAACTAATACATATAGAAAAAACTGTCAAAATGAAATAATCACTTCCGGTTTTGAGAACATTAATAAAAACGGTATATCTCACACAAGACGATAAACTTATTTCGACAACGGATTCCTGAGGCGAAGCTACATTGTTGTCGGCATCATTCATTCTCTCTCCTGATGCCGACCACAATGAAGTTCGCCTATTTTTTAAAAAATTTTAAAGTGTTTGTCCTTGTGTAGTGTAGTGTTACATTCTATAATTGTTAGATAGGCCAAAATTGACGAAATGCCCCTAAAGATGCTCTAGGAAGCGAAGGTACTTGGGCAAGATTTAATTAATGAAACTGTGCTCGATATCTGTCTTTTATTTGATTAAAGTTTATATATATATATATATATATATATATATATATATATATATATATATATATATATATATATATATCTACGGCTTACAGCCTAGTACCGCATCCCGCATTTCGATGTCCACCTTCTGCGGTCCGTCCATTTTTTCTCATTTATAGATCCTCTCTGGCTACTTCTCTCCATTTTAATGCTAGTCTTTCTCTCTTTCTTCTATTCCATGGAACACAATTTAAGGCATGTTTTGGTCCTTGGCCAATACATCATACTTGCTGGTAAGCTGTTTCTTTTCTTTTTAACCGTTATTTATGAAAAACCGTCTGAAAACCTAGTTTTTATTTTGAAAAATTAACATCGCTTGCAAATAACTCAAAAAGTATTGACTTAGTAAAAAAACTCTATTAAAAAGAAGTTGCTTAGAATTAGTAAATTTATCTTTTTCCGGACTTATTTTTAACGCATGTTTTTTAACCCCCGAGAAGGAGTGGCTTTCACCCGCCAAGGAAAAGCAACCCTGGGCTCACATACAAAAGTGAAGTAAAGGATAACAGGAACATAAATACAAATTTTTAAGCAAATCCGTCGTGACGAGGAAAATTACACTCCAAAACGGTCATTTACTGGAGTACGATGACCGCGAACTCCTGGCATTTTAAATTTGTAGGGTAAATAAAAAAATCCAAAATGACTAAAAACTACAAATAAACTAAATAAAATAAAATTTCTTACCATTTTTGTTTTTGCGAAAAAAAAAAAAGAAAAAAACAGTTAAAGTACAAACTTTATCGCAATATATATTTTAAGGTAAGACTTACAAAGAAATACTTTTCATCTAAATAAATAACCGTATACAACTTACATTTACATTTTTTAACCGTTACATTTTTTTGGCCATCAGTATAATATTTATTCTCTGCATTTTATTATTAAATGACTTAAATGACTAAATTATTATTTTATATACAGTATGTTAATTTTAAAACTTATAATGGGCTATATCTCACAAACAAAAGCTGATATCGAGAAATGCTTGAAACCGTTTCTAGGGTAGTAAGGGAGAACTAAAATGACATGAAAGAGAACTTACCCACATCAACTCCCTAGGCCCAACCCACCTCAAACAAAAAAGTTTAAATTGCAAACCCTTACTTGTGATACATCATTAAAAAGACTATAAAAATTGCTATCCAATGGTATAAATAATAATTATACAGGCTGAAGCAAAAATTGTGAAACGTTGGCTTAAATGTAAAATTTATTGAGGTTTTTGTTGAACTACAAATTTGTTAAAAATGTCAATTAAGTAAATGTTTAAAATGTGTTCCGTTGTTTTGTAAACAATAATAAAGCCTATTTTCAAATTCTACACGAACTTTGGCAAATGTTGTTTTAGTAACAGCGCGACATGCTTGCGTAATTCTTTCTCGCAATTCCCCAAGTGACGCAGGTTGAGTTTTATAAACAACTGACTTGAGGTAACTCCATAGAAACAAACTCAGGTGACAGTAAGTCTGGTGACCTCGTTGGCCACTCAATAGGACCTCTCCTTCCAATCCATTTGTTCGGATAATTAATATCCAACCAGTGCCTAACTCGAGCGCATAGTGAGCAGGTGTTCCGTCTTGTTGGAAGAGCATCAAATCTTCGTCTAGAGCTAGGTTGCCTTGATCGTCCCTTTGGTTCTCTAATTAATGCACAAAAAAAAGTTCGATTGTGTTTTTCAGCATATCGAGATAAATGTCTGGTTTAAACTTAAATTGCCTGGTATAAACAAGGTGCCAATTATAGCATTGCCTGATATTCCTGCTCAAACATTCAGTTTTTCAGGATATTGAGTGTGACCTTCTCTGAATCGATGAGACATTACCATTAAGCATAAAAGTACATTCATCAGTGAAACAAATATTTTTTAACAATTTCGGTTCAACGCGAATTCTTGAAGAATTTGTGTTTTTTATGGGTAAAACTAATGTAATTTCAATGCCTTTTTAACCGACTCATGTGAAAGTCCTGTAATTGTAGATACTTGACGTGTTGATGCAGGAGGCTTTATTGCAAAATTTCTGAATTTTGGATGCTTCATTCGGTTATCTTGGGGCATCCCTTTTTTTATTTTGCACTGATCCCGTTTCTCCAAACTTTTCAACTAAATCGCGGACGTACACGTGACTTACATTTTTAAAGACATTTAAAATTCTCAAATAAATCAAAAATTATTGAATCTGACAGAATCCAAAAAAACAGATGTTTTCAACTTGTTTTGCAAAAACGTCAAATTAAGTTGTTATTTAACAAAAAAAATTCCGACGGGCACTTTCATTAAAAATAATAGTCCAGGAGATAGCATTAGAAATACAAAATTTATAGTAAGCCGGCTGATATTAACACCCTGTATAATTATTAACCAATAATTATACAGGGTCATCAACAGAATCAACAAACACCTCATTAAATTTTCCATTTAAGCCAAAGTTTCACAATTATTGTTTCACCCTGTATAATTATTATTTATACCATTGGATAGCATTTTTTATAGTCTTTTTAATGACGTATCACAAGTAAGGGTCTGCAATTTAAACTTCTTTGGTTTTGGTGGGTCCTACGGGTTTGATGCGAGTGAGTTCTCTTTCATGTCATTTTAGTTCCCCCTTACTACCTTAGAAACGGTTTGAAGCATTTTTCGATATCAGCTTTTGTTCGTGAGATATAGCCCATTGTAAGTTTTAAAATTGGCACATTGGCACAATCAAAATCGTTTTAGATTTTTTGGTAAATAATAAAATAATACAGTTATGTATGAATAAATCTTGAAATAAAATGATTCTGTAGTAAATGAACTCATTTACGCACCATGTACCTTTAAAATTAAACGTACAACTTGTACTAGTGAAAATAAACATTACGTACCTTCTGGCAACTGTAAAAACATTGAAGTACTTTATTTCCATTGGGTCAAGGAAAATTATAGTTTAGAGTTGAATCTCTCACACCAAATACTCGACCTAACGTTCCTCTTGTAATCCGATTACGGTAATTATTGCAAAAGTTCATTAAAACGACGGACCGAGTCAAGGAAAAGTTCGGTCGTAGCCGAAATGAAGCAATAAAGAAGTAATCGCTTGTTGTTGGTAAACAATTATTTGTCAATGAAGGTATTTGAAACAAGTGAATATCACCGACGTATCGCATCTTCTTGGCACGATTTTTGATTGCAAAATGAACGGATCATGCATTGTCGTGGATCAGCGAAGCGTATTAGGCGATATCAGATATTTGCAAATTTTTTCATCCTTTGATTAAGTTATTTTTAGAGAATTTACGTAAAATGTTACAAAAGAAAAACGATGTCATTATATAAAATAGGTATAATCACTCTATATATAGTTGAGGCCATCCCCGGAAAAAGGGCCCATATGCCAAATGGCGCTTTTAAGAACAACAACACGTATTTTAAAAACAAAGATTAAAAACTTTGAACTTTATTGAAAGTTAAAATAAAAGTATTGTATTTAAACTAAAGTTACAAGAGCTTTAGAATAGCTTGTCATGGGCCCTTTTTCCACGGGTCTTTTGCGAAAGTATGAAATAAGTTTAAGAAAATCTTTATTTGCCAAATGACGTAAAACAAACATTAAAACAAGTTATTATTATACAAAGAAAGTTATACAGAAACTTCTTCTAGGATCCAGCACATCCATTGTTCATCTTCTTAGGACAAAAACGAAAATAGATCTCTCACGTCTTTTTCCTTCGCCGGCTTTATTCCAACCACTGGGACAGTTTGAAGAGCAATGTTTGTGTTTATGTTTCTTTCTTTCCAAATTGTGAATGGTATGTAATTTTCCATGTATGTTTGAAAACAAGATAATGTTCCGTCTTTTTTGTATTTCATTTGTACATACTGTTTCAAACTTTCAGTCCAATTTTTGATTAGCGTTCTGTCCATGACAACATTAAAAGGAGATGGATTTTTCCGACAATGCAATATTGCTTCCAAATATGGCTTTGCCGTCCCTATGTATTTCTTCTTTTTTAAAGATGACTTTACCAGCCCAAAATTGCGATCGCACTGATTAAAGGAATGGCCACGAACCGGAAATATATGTCGAATATTGACGTTAAACTTGTATGCTAGCCACACTCCAAATTTTACCATTGAAATGTTCTTATTTTGTCCTCCACACGCATCCGACAAAAATACGATTTTAGTGACATCGCCATTAATTTTTTTGCACAAGCAGTCATAGACGAATGAAATAACAGAATCGGCGCCTTTTTTTTCTTGTCTTTCCATAAATGTATACATAAAAGACGACCCTCATTGTAAATATGTATATTAAAGAGATAACACCAAAGTAGACGTTTATAAAACTGCACTGCTACATTGAGTTTCGGAACTGGTAGATTTTGTCCATAGTCAAATTCAATAACAAGGCAACTACTGTCAGTTTTACTTCTTTCTATCAGATTCCTTCTCATTGCTATATGTTGCTTTACTTTCATACTGTGAAGGCGATAGGAAAATGCACAGGCATCGTTAGGATTAATAGATAGTTTTTGTTTACATTCTGTTTAGAAATCACATACGTCTGTTTTGGGATTGTTGAAACTGTATGAACGCAGTGACTTAAAATACTGGAAGTATGTTTCATCTTTAGATTTGTGCATGTCTTTTCTTTATAGCATTGTACAAAAAGCTCATACAGCTTTTTAATATTTAATTCGGAATTCTCAAAATATTTTAGTTCGGATTTGTGTTGGGAATAATTACTTTTCTTAAACGTAATAGTTTCCAAATGCTCTTTAAGCAAGTCATGAATGTTGGGAGCAATTTGTGAAGTCTGTTGGCATGTGTAACTTGCTTTTCTGTAAATGAATCCCCCTCAATTATCTTCTTTTGTACTACACGAATACGCTTCACAGATACTTGAAAAAGTTTTTGGATCATGGTCCGACATGTTTTTATTCTGTCACCCTTTTGAGACACGAAATATTCCCATGTATACGCTCGTAAAACTTTTGGATTATTCTTGAGTCGTTTACGGTTTACATTAAGTTTTTTCATACACTGAGCCAACAAAGAGTACTGTTGAGGCTTTGCTTGTAAATAAAAGTGTTGAAATAAATGTTTTTGATCATCGATACTTAAACGGGTAAAACATTTGTCCAGGCAGCATTTTATGATTAACTAAAATGACTTAGCTGCAACATCGCGACCTGCCGAGGTAGCGTATATATTACCTGATTGCCTTTTAAATTTTCTTTTTTCTCGCGTCACATTAATCTTCTTACATCTTGTCAGTTTTTGTCTAACTACCTCTTCGTCAGAATCCATTTTTAAAGCTCAATAAACACACTTACGTTAACGACAAGCAAACGAACAACGGACGCGAACACAACTTTGTTAAATGTTTTGTTTATCGAATGACACAGGTTTAAGACATTGTTGCCAAACTTGGCTGAAATGAAATTTACATCATGGCGGATCGATTTAAACGATCTCCGGAAAAACGGCCCATAGGTTTATGGGCCCTTTTTCCGGGGATGGCCTCAATTAATTGTATAAGTAGTCTGATTGATGAAAAGTGAGAAAAAGAGAGGGAAACGTGGTGAAAAGATGTTCTTTTGAAAAACACTTTTTTAAAAAGCACAAACACTCAAAATAAACTTTTATTTACACTAGCAAAGTTTTAGTTACAATTCAAAATATATAATTCAGACTTCAAATTTAAATATATCAGATTAATATCACACTAATGCCAGACTGCAAAAAGGGGGTTTTACAATGCTTTATTTATAATAATTACATTTGCTGAAATGGTTGTTCTGGTACATCGCAATTGATGTTGCAAGGTTCCGAAATATTCAGTGCTGATAGGCGATAACTTCTTATTGAATTCGCGTGATCGAATATACTGGATTCTAGCCTTCATTGTACTATAACTTGCCCTATAAAGTTTAGGAATATTTTTGACTGTCCCTCTTGAACTTATTTTAACCTTTAGACCTCGCAGCACGTAAGACAGACCCTATGAGAATTCTGCTCGATTTCTTAGCAGAATGTGTAGGGAACTGTACATCTCAATATAATATTGTGCTTTTCCTTCACTCAACAGCTTGAAGTAGTTAGTATATTCATACACTATGTAATATAATCTGGAGCTTTTGTTATATTATTTTTTTACCGCATTGAGCTGGCGGTAGTCATTACTAAAAAACGTGGAACAATGCTTCTACTTTATCAAGAATGCATGTGAAGTTTTCGGATTATTTGATAGTTTAATGATCTCTTATTTGCCCGTAACTCTGATATACAGTAGACTCCCTCTATAACGAGAACTGAAATGACAGACTAATTACCTCGTTATAAGCCGATCTCGTTATATCAGACAATTATAATACTGTGCATACATATGAATCTGTAGTTTTCTAAACCATTAACTTCCTATAGTGAAGCCATTCGGAGCAATATAAGATGCTAATAAATATTGTTTGACTGGCGTTTTTGAAAAAAAGTTATTTACTTTTATTATCAATGATATACGTTAAAACAAAAAAGCTGTACTTATATTTTTTTCCAACTACATAATGTATAAATCGTATTTTCAAGGATAACATAAACTATTGCTTCTGCATTTTTAAGAACTCTGTTATTTTTAACTGCCTTAAATGGTCCAGTATCATTCTATCATATATTTTCTAAAGATGTGAAACAGTTGTATTTATTCATTGTAAAGAAGTTTATTGCGGTCTGCAGTTAAGTTTATTGAGGGGCTGTTTGAAAAGGTATTTATTTATAGCCACGACCGGACTAAAAACGTAAAAAACACGTTTTTGGATCTTATTTTCTCTCGTTATAACCAAATTTGCCTCGCTATAGACTTTTATAGTTCAATAGAAATTTCACGGGACATCTAATGTATCTCGTTATAAGCGAAACCTCGTAATAACCGTGTTCGTTATAAAGGGAGTATACTGTATTTAGCTTCTGTATCTGTATCTGTAGAGTAGGGAGGGCGAGTTAAGTTTCACAGCACTTAGGCCACAATTGACCCATTGTGCATCCTCCCAGGGAGCTGTCATCCTTAGCTCATTGTCCATCTTGCCATTTCTAGGAAGTTGGACAAGTCACCAGGAGACATTCTCTTATGTGGGCAGGTGTGGACCAGAACTCGCCGAACGCGTACGCTCGTATTAACGATAACTCCGAGCATTCACATAGGACATGCTCTACAGTTTCGTCTTCTCGTTCACACTTCCTACATAGAGGTGTCTCTGCTAGCCCCAGTGTGTGGAGGTGTTTGCTTAGTTGACAATGACCAGTTAAAAAACCAACTGCCAAACGTAGGTTTTTCCTGGTCATTCCCAAGTACTTCTTTGATGTTGACTCTTCAAGGTTACTTAGTGTTACCCTGGCAAGTTTACATCCTTTCTCTTCTTCCCATCTTTTTACGGTTTGCGTATGGGAGTCACATTTGACAACTTCCGCGATTGTTGTAGTTGACCAACCAAAAAGATCCCCAGGTCCTAAGAGTCTTAAGCCTGCCGCCTTCCTAAATAATTGGTCAGCAATGCGGTTGCCTTTATTCCTATTGTGTCCTTTAACCCACCTCAGGATGATGGTATTACCATCCGAAGCTTGAGTTAGTGACTCGTGACACTCCATTACTAAACCTGATGTGACACGTGGTCTATTCAAGGTTAGTAGCGCTTGTCTGCTATCTGTGCAGATCATTATAGTTTTCCCTGTTATACCTTTTTGGGTTATCTCTTTTGTGGCTATGGAGATACCAGTCAGTTCTGTCTGAAATACGCTGGCATTTTTGCCCATGCCCCACTATATTCTTAGGTTCAGTGATCTGGAGTATATCCCGCATCCTGAGCCTTCTTTCATTTTGGATCCATCGGTGTATATGCAATAGGCATTTGCCACGTTTGTCTCCATACACTGTCTTGTTTCAATTTTGTAGGGTTTGTTAAAGACAAACTTTGGTTCAATTGAGTCGCAGCCTGCCTGTAGCAGTGATACCGCATCCAGCTCTCCCCGCCAGAAACGAGTTCTCAATTGTCCCATTCCTACATCAAGGTTTGCACCAGCTGAGCGCAGTCGCATCATTGTCACTAGCGCCACCTCTTTGACATATATATCTAGAGGCGTGATGCCAATGATCAATTCCATTGCAGTAGTTGGTGTTGTTTTCATAGCACCTGTTATATTTATGCAAGCCATTCGCTGAATATGGTTTAGTTTGTTAATCGCTGTTGCCTGTAGCACTTTTGGTACCCAAGCAATAGCTCCGTAAGTTAGGATTGGCCTAATGACAGCAGTGTAGACCCAGGAGATCACCTTGGGCGTGAGGCCCCAGGTGCGTCCGACCGTTCGTCGACACTGCTCATAGGCAATATATGCTCTTTTAGCACTACCATCTAAGTGTGAGTTCCATGTTAACTTCCTGTCAAGGGTAATACCAAGGTACTTCACCTCGTCAGAAAAATTTAGACTGTAGTTTAGAATCCTTGGAGGTATTAAGCCCGTGATTTTTCTTTTCCTGGTAAAGAGGACCAGGAATATATTTAGCTTTGTCGCATTTCACAAACCCTTGACGTGTCGGTTGTTGTCTGATGGTCTGAGCATCTTTGGTATTGACTTCTTGGGTAACTATGCTTGTCCTTATCCTTGCTCTTATTTTTTCTTCCATGAAAAAACCGTCTTAAAGCCTTTACTTTTTGTGTTTGTATTATTAAACGTATCAATAATCTCTTGCGAATATTTTGACTTTGAAGATTTGTCAGCTGTACTCAAAGAAAAAATCAACACTACAAGGACACACTGTCCTACCAAAGCTCCTCAATTCTTCTCCTCAATTTAATAACAACTTTCGAAGTTCATGACTTTAACAAAAACGATGTCTCGAACTCTTACAAGCGATTTTGACCTTAAAACCGTATTATCATTCACATCCTTAACAATCCTTGGACTTACCTTCCAATAGTACTCATGGAACGGAGACCAAGAGATGATGCCTACTGAAGCAGATGTAGTCCACCAACACGTTGGACTGACGATTAAAAACGTTGCTATAAAAATTGGATGCAAGAGGCCAATATTAAAACAGATGGAAAATTATGAGTCAGATCTGTGTCCAGCGGTGGACAAGCGAAGATCATAATGATGAGTACTTATTAAGTTTGATCATTAGAATTTTCACATTATGGACGGATATAGTTACGTCTTTTATTTATGAACGGAGAGCTTTTTACCGTCGAATTTAACGTCTAGTGCAGTATTAAGTTTTTTCAAAATATCCATTCCGTATACAAACTGGACAGAGAATGTAGCAATTAATATTTTATTATTAATCTGGTACATCTGGCCAATGTATACCAGCATATCAACTTCCCCTAATGTTTTAATTATCTCGCTAGTTCCTGTTCTAAATTCTACTGAGGTCGATGATAATCTAAGAGGTATTTTATTATTTCTGCACGTTATGTCGCGCAATGATTTTTGCTTAGTTTGTATCAGTAAAACACGATCTTCCTTAACTATCCATATGACTGCCAATCTAGCTCACAAGAACGTTATGTTGAAAGTTAATTCTTATTGCTGTACTGCATATTAATAAATTATTATTTTAGTATCTCTACCGCTACTTTATCAGGCCCTGTCGCGTTGCAGTTGTTTGTTAGATTTATTGCTACCAATACATCTTCTTTTGTTACATCCAGAACATTATCTGTATTACCTTTTTTTTGGTATTCAATTTGTTCTTTCGCATTTAAATAAACCTTGAATATGCTTTTGTTACGGTTTTCCACGAAGCCATGCCTAGTATTTTTTTTTATTTTCATACTATAGTTCAGTCGTCAGAGAGTTGACTTCTTGTTGAGTTGACTATTAATAACAAAATAAACAATGAATTTTACTGCAGAGTATGTGTAATTTTTTTTTGCATTCAACTCCTTTTATACATATATAAAAATAAAAATATATATTTTCATTAAAATATTGATACAATCCTTCATTTACTATACTCCTATTACAGGTCAAATGTTTATATACAGCAAACGATGCACCATATACCTGTATACCTAATTCTTTTTCTCTTTCTGCTCTCTCTTACCTATAGCATTACATATGTAATGATTGTGCAGATTGACTCCCATATAAGTTTGTAACGACGAACGCGTGTATAGAAGTATAACTTCTACCGGCAGTCCCACTGGACTGCCACACCCGTTTTTTTTTGGTATTCAATTTGGTTTTTCGCATTTAAATAAACCTTGAATATGCTTTTGTTACGGTTTTCTACGAAGCCATGCCTAGTATTTTTTTTTATTTTCATACTATAGTTCAGTCGTCAGAGAGTTGACTTCTAAAAATCATACGAACAAGATGAATTTTGCCGAGAATATTAATTTTGGGATTCCCCAAAAAATGCAAGAAAGTTTACCACTTTTACCCTAGGACTTCCCCCTACAACCTTCCTCGTATTGTATTATATAATAGGAGATTTCAACGCTAAGATTGGACAACGACTAGAAGAAAGCGAAAACTATATTGGTGAATTCGGCTATGGTGTTAGAAATGAGAGAGGAGAAACCCTGGTTAACTTCCTACATAGCAACAAATATTTCGTAATGAACACATTTTATAAGAAAAAACCGCAAAGAAAGTGGACGTGGTTATCACCAGACGGAAAAACAAGGAACGAAATTGATTACATCATGTGTAACAAGAAAGGTATCGTAGAAGATGTAACAGTAATAAATAATGTCTCCCTGGGTAGTGATCACAGAATGGTTAGAGCTAAACTAAGGATTAAGTATAGCAAACGTAGAATTAACTTTATTAAAACGATACAAATAGACACAGAAAAGCTAAAAGTCGATAAAGAAAAATATGCTAGCAAATTAAAAACCGCCCAAGCACTGAATCTAGAACAACTCAGCGTTAATTAAATTAACTCAGTTATATCAAAAGAACTGTTGAATGCTAGCTCAGAAGTAGCAACCCGCCATAACAACAAAAAATCCAAAATAAGTGCAGAATCGAAGAATATGCTGAAACAACGAAAAGAGCTCCTGTCACTAAACAAAAGAAATACCATAGAATACAAAGAACTTAATCGAGCCATACGAAAACAGATAAAAGACGATATTAAAAAACATCAACAAGAACATGTCGAAAGAGTGATAGAGAAAAATCAAAGTCTGAAATATACCAAACCGAAATTAGGAAAGAAAAATATTATAACTATGAAAAATCAACAAGGCCAACTAGAAACAAGCAAAGCTCAGATATCAAACATAGTTGAAAACTTCTATACTGAGTTATACCGCTCAAGAAACGATCCCCCCGACTCTTCAAAGCAAAATCTGAAAAGACAAATAACAAACGTAAATTCTGAAGTAATGCCCGAAATAAGCGAAGTAGAAATAGAAAATGCAATTAAAGAATTGAAAAGAAATAAAGCACCGGGTAGTGATGGAATTCTGGCAGAAATGTTGAAAGAAGGAGGAGAAGAAGTCATCAGGTACCTAAAAATACTTTTTAATAAATGCCTATTTGAAGGAAACATACCAAGGGAATGGAATACTTCTAACACAATATTAATACACAAAAAAGGGGACAATACAGATCTGAAAAATTATCGTCCAATATCACTACTATCACAACTTTATAAAACATTCACAAAAATAATTACAAATAGATTGACAACAAAGTTCGATGTATATCAACCAGTAGAGCAAGCCGGATTTAGAAAAGGGTTCAGTACATGTGACCATCTTCACACACTAAAGGTCCTAATAGAAAAAGTTAACGAATACAATTTACCAATCTGTTTAGCATTTATAGACTACGAGAAAGCTTTTGACAGCATAGAATTATGGGCTATTGAGGAAGCACTGGTCAACAGCAGAATAGATTCTAGATATAGGATATTAATACATAATATATACCAACACGCTGAAATGGTAGTCACGATGGATAACGGAATGAAAACGAGGCCAATAAAAATCAACCGAGGAGTAAGACAGGGAGACACCATATCTCCAAAACTATTTACTGCCGCACTTGAAGACATCTTTAAATCACTAAATTGGGAAACGAAGGGACTGTCGATAAACGGAAAGTATTTAAACCATCTAAGATATGCAGATGACGTAGTACTAATAGCCGACAGCTGGAAAGAACTGAAGACGATGATCGATGAGCTTCATACGGAATCCATAAAAAAAGGACTGAAAATGAATCTGAGTAAAACTAAGCTAATGTCGAATAAAGATGATCAACCGACGATAACCATCCAAGGAACAAAAGTGGAACATGTAGAAGAATACATATATCTGGGTCAGAATATCAAGGTAAACAAAGAAAACCAAACTACCGAAATAAGCAGACGAGTAAGAATGGGATGGGCCGCATTTGGAAAACTCTCATACATACTGAAAGACAAAAAGATACCCCAAAACCTTCGAACCAAAGTGTTCGATTCTTGTATCCTTCCCGTTCTCACTTACGGAGCTCAAACCTGGACATTCACAAAAAAGAACATGGACAAGATTCGAAAAACTCAGCGAGCCATGGAACGACAGATGCTTGGTATCTCACTAATAGATCGGCAAACGAACGAAGCAATCCGGAACAAAACAAAAATAAAGGACGCCGCGAAACAAGCAGCTAAATTAAAATGGAAATGGGCTGGACACAACGAACGTCTCGAAGATGGTAGATGGAACAAAGAAGTCGGAAACTGGCGACCGTACGATGCGAAGAGACCAAGAGGAAGACCTCAAATGCACTGGAGCGACGATATCAAAAGAGTCGCAGGACCAATGTGGAAACGCCTAGCACACAACAGGGATGAATGGCGAGAAATGGGAGAGGCCTTTATTCGACAATTCGAATAGAAAAAGGGCTAAAAAAAAAATATGCATTTTAACAATAACATTGCCAATTCCTATTAACTTGAAGATTATCTAATGCTGCATCGCTGTAATAGTATAAAAGTATACTTTATTCATCCATAAATATTTAGTGTGCTGCCATAGTTTGAGTAAATGATGGAAGAGTGAAACAGTTAAACAGTCTTCATAGCGCAGCTTGATGCAATAGGAGTGGATATATTATTCTTGATATGCTTTACTTGGAGACACCTAATTTTAAACGATGGATTGTTGTATATTGGTTCTGATTTTATGACAAATATTAAGGAAATATAGAAGTGACAGTAATTTTTAGATTTTATATTGTAAGCTATTATGGTACCATTAATAAAACATGTGAAAATATCAAAAAACTACAGCTGCGTTTAATATCAGCTAAGAATAACAGGGCGGATTCCCATTTATATAATTTTGTAATTTTTCTAGTTGAATAATATTTTATTTAAGTGTCAAAGTTACAACACCGAACCGTTTCATTTTGTTTTCTATATAGGAAAAGAGTGCCTTTATTGATTGATACTGATACTTATTGATACTTATATACTTATTATAATTTTATAATTAAATAGAGATCAAATCTTTCATCTATTACCAGTAATGACATGCGAGTAAAGATACGGTCACACAATTATACACATACCCACATACTACCTCCTAATTGCATACAAATTAATGGTTATCTCCTAGTACCGTAGCTGTGTAAACATTATGTTGTTTTTCATAGGACACGTGAATAATGAATCTATGTCGACAATTCGGTAAACAAACGTGTATGTAGCACAATTTGTCACAAATTGAATTAACGTTCAATGTCATTCAACAAATAAGTTAATTTCTGTCATTGCTAGGCTTCAATTCAAAGATAATTTTATATGGTTCTTTAAATGGGTTCCGTTAACTGAAACCAAAACGATGTATATGAGAAAATAGGAGTAACCGATTACATTAATAAGGAAAGATGTTCTCTAGATATATCTATTATTACCTTTTTTCAGCGTTTACGCTTGAAGGTTATGCAGTGTAAAGTCAACGCAGGGTTCAATATTAAGTTAAGGAATCCCTTTATCAGCCAAAGGAAGTTGTTGCCTAAGTCAGATTAGAATTAGCTAGTGTCTTATAATCGAAGTAAACATCGAAGAAGAGCTAGTTAGTCGAAAACAAAATTTATGGCTTAAATATCTGCACTGCCTCCTGGCTTAAAACGAGGAGAAGAAATTTTTTTACATGATCCTAAACTTAATACGTTTTATATATTCGTTTCACAGAAATATGCAATAAATAATTTTTTGCCTCGGGTCCTAAAATTGTTTTTAATATTTTGCTTTCAAGACAGTTTGATATAATTCTGCTTTGCTCACTTTTAGTATTTGTTGAATCCTGCTCCTCAGCCATAATCCCTTATAGGAATTTGGTGAAAATATTAAGATTTTTTAAATATTTTAAGTTTTCTTTTAGTTAGTTTTCTTCCTTCTCTGTCCTGAGCTAGTTGTTTAGCTTGGTGTAACCCAGGCTCACAAGCAGTATTTTTGTTATATTAGCCACAATATTATTCGTGTTTGTCATTAATCCATTCAATACACCATTTAGGAGATTTATCGCTCTACACTAAGAGGTCTAATAGGTCTATTGTGGTGCACCCCTATGTCAACGTTGTCCTTTCGGCCCAGCCTTTTAAACAAAGCCAATTATGACCTTTGGTAACACTTATACAAAATTATAGGGTTCTGGGAAGCTAAACTATGATAACTCACAGATAATTCCTATTCATATCTAGTAGATCATTGGATCTCTTTCTCAAAAGTTCATGAATAAGAGCCTTTGAATGTTTAAGACCCACTTGTTCGTACCGGTGGTTACGTTTAATCCGTTCCAATCAGTCCTATATTGTTATTTTGGCTTTGGTTCTTGGTATTCCAGCGACAAGTTCTGTGACTATGGATGTTTCTTGTGCACATCCTCTGGCAACTATATCCACTTTATTATTTGTTGAAGCGAAGCTTCAATAGTGGCGTTTTATTACTTTTTTGTCTATAGTAAAATGCTAAGGCGAGTGTCAAGGAACTAGCGGCACAAGCTGGCGTCTTGAAAGAACTGGCGCCCAAAGATGGCGTCGTCACGGGAACGTCACAAAAAAGCAGTTCTTCACATCCATTCACTACTCTCGATCAATTTGTTTCTAGTCATCATATAAGTATTCTAGGCAGGTTTAAATTAAAAACTACATGAAAAATAAAGAAAAAAATACATACATTAAATGAAAAGTAAAAAATCAAAAGAATATTTGTCAATAAAAGATTTGATTCGCAACCATTGTCAAAATTTAAAAGTCATAAATGTCATCCGATTAATACCAATATTGAATCATTTGTTTATATTTTTAACACAGTCCTTTTAGAATAATTTTATATAAATACAATTATTATTTGTAAATATATTATTTAGTTTATATAATAATTAAATTTACTATCAATAATATTTATTTATATTTTATTATAATTTAATGTTTCGTTTGAATTTGACAGGTCTGTGAAAAGTAAACAATATATGCTTGGTTAATACGTCAACAGGTGGCGTTAGGAGTAAACATAATTGATTCAATTATTTGAATATAATATAATTTGTTTAAAATATAAATAATAAAGAAATGATAAAATAACTTTATTCAATTCAAAAAATATTATTTACATTTTAAAAATATAGAAAATATAATATAAAGCTTCGCGCTAAATTCTTTCTCACTAAAATGCCTACAAATCAACTTAATTCTTACAAAAACATAATAAAATCTTCTACAGGCTTACCAAAGACGCCAAAAGTTAAAACATTGATAACATTTCCCATTATAAACAATGACGGTCACTATCATTGCTACGTCGACAGTAGGGGATCAGCTGATAGTGGCCTGCGCAATATCATACCTGTTATTCTTTGTACCATGAGCATGTCCAACTACCCAAAGTAAGTAAAGTAAGGTTATTTTGTTACTTTTTCCGATCCGAATCAAATTCCGAAGGCAGTTCCAAATGAACGAATTAGGTTAATAAACGAACGAGTAATTCCTATTAGATTCCAGGGCGTTTAATGGTGCCTGCCATTTTAAGAAACGTTTTATTTCATATTCATTTTCTTCTAATTTCAATTATCATCGTTCCTATGGATAAAATTGTCGTTCCTTGTCTACATTTACTTTTAAACTTCATTCGTAAAAACTGGCGTAAGCGACCAAAACTTGGTCATCTGCAAAACATAAGCTTTATGAAGTCTTATCGTGTAGAGTTATATTTTTGTAATGCAACTTTGAGATGTTTTTGTTATTTATATTTCGGGTGTTAGCTGGTAACCAATTTTGATCTTTGTTGTTTATTGGTGGTACATATTTTTAACGGTCTAAATTATTTCTATCGAGTATTTCTGCAGTTGAACATGACTTAATCGTGCTAAACATTTCTTACAATCTACCACATAGACACCTATATACGTGGAAATCGCCTAGAGACAACGGAGGAGACGTTATTATAAGAAATCAAATGGACTATATACTTGTTAACAAAAGATATCGAAAAAGTTTCAACAGTGTTAAAACCTACCCAGGCGCTGTTATTTAATCTGACCACAATTCTTTAGTGTGCGTGTAGTGTATAGAACCAAGTTAAAGAAAACACTCGAAAAAACTGTAAAAAGCATGACATGATAAAACTAAAATGTAGTGAAGTAAAAGAAATAGTCAGCTAAACAACAAATAGAAAATTCAAAGAAATCGATAATACAACGAAAAGCACAGAAGAGAAGATAGAATCCTTTAATAAAACGATAGACGACATTAAAGACAATTTCATGAAGAACGAAGAAGGTAAGAATACGACAAGGAAGACGACAGAGATTCTGCAGCTGATGGAAGAAAGAACGAAAAATAAGAACAATAACTCTATGTATAAAATATTACAATGAAATATACATAGAAAGATCAGAGAAGCCAAACAGAAAGAACTGGAAAAAATGCCAAGAAATCTAAATTCTACAAAGTAAATACGACGCGCGATGACTTTAACCTGCATAAAAATATAAGAGAAATCAGAGACAAATGTAAGAACAGAAGAGTAAGTAAACTTGGTAGTGACAACGGATAGTAATTGTGGACAAAGAGAGTAATGATAATACGTGGAAAAATTACATACGAAATTTATGATTTTGATGAGAGAGAGAGAGAACCAGTAACCCATACCTAGGGGAACAGGACCACCTATACTAGTGACAGAAATAAGAGCAGCCATAATATCACTAAAAGAAGGAATAGCTCCAGGACCAGACGGAGTACAGTCTGAATTTCTTAAACTTCTTGATGATGAATCTTTAAGAATACTATATAAAATCTACAAAAATATCAATGACACGGAGAATATTCCAAAATATTGGCTAGTTTCAGAATTTATTATGTTACCAAAAAAACAGGAAGCGAGAAGAGAGAATACAAGACACACAGTTTGGATTTATGAAAGGTACGAGAGATACACTGTTTAGTCTACAGCTATCATTCCAAAGATGCAGAGATTTGACTTGCGATATCTGCATCTACTTTGCAGACCACCAAAAAGCATTTGAAACAAAAGCCTAAATAGATAATAAACGCCGGCGTAATACAAAATTTGTACTGGAACCAATCAGCCACAATAAGAACAAATCTTGGAGATGAACCCACACAAGCGATTCAGTTTCTGCGAGGCGTTAGACAAGGATGTATACTTTCACCTATATTATTCAACCTATATTCAGAGGAAATATTTAGTGAAGCCTTGGAAAATTGCGAATATGGAATCATTTTAAATGAAGAACGCCTAAACAACATCCGCTATGCAGATAACACCGTTATTTTGCAGACAATTTAAACAGCTTACAGTAACTGATAAACAAAGTAAATGAAGTAAGTGAAAGAATTGGACTACAAGTAAACATATCAAAAACTAAATTTATGGTCATCAGCAAAAAAAAATTAGAGACGTCCAACTGCTTATCAAGAATACACCAGTGGACTGAGTAAAACAGTTTACCTATCTTGGAACAATAGTAAACGAACAATGGGATCACTCACAAGAAGTAAAATGTAGAATAGAGAACGCTGGGAGTGCACTCCACAACATTGCCAAACTCTTTAAAAGCCACAACCTTAATCTGGAGATAAAAGTTAGGCTCCTAAGATGTTATATTTTCTTGATATTATACTAAGGAGTTGAATCCTAGACACTCACTGAAGCGATGAAGAAAAAATTTGAAGCCTTCGAGATGTTGCTATACATAAGAATCCTAAGGATATCATGGATGGACAAGATAACCCACGAATCTGTACTACGAAGAATGGGGAAAGAAAGAGAGGTGATGTATACAATTAAAAGAAGAAAGTTAGAATATCTTGGACACATAATGAGAAACGGCACTAAATACAGATTACTGAAAATAATCCTTCAAGGCAAAGTATTAAGAAAACTAGGAATTGGGAGAAGAAGAATATCATGGTTAAAAAGCCTGAGGAAATGGTTTTCCACAACAACAACTCATCTATTTAAAGCATCAGTTAATAAAATAATTATAGCCAGATAATAATATAGCCTATAATAGGCACCAAAAGGAGAAAAAGAAATTATTTCTATGTTCCAGTTATCTGTTATCCTTCTTCAAGTTCCTTCTTCTGATATAATCTATGGATATTGGCAGCGGAATAAGACTATAGGCAGCAGAATAAGCTATTGAGCTCTATGCCTAATCTAGCAGATGAACAACAGGGTTTTTGTACTGGAATATCGTGTATAGATGCAATATTTGTCATGAAGCAAATTAATGAGAAAGCACTAGAGTATAATAGATCAGCATTTCTGCGTCTAAAAGACTTAAAGAAAGCATAAAGATGTAATCCATTTTCTGATTGCTGAATTCATCAAAAGCGTTGACAAAGGAAGAGGATGCAAAATACGAAACAAAGAAGTAAAAATACTCTGTTACGCATACGACGAAATATTAATAGCCCAAGATAAAGATAGTATGCAAATACTAGTCCACCTAAGGGTATACAAATTTAATATGACAATTTTAACTCTAAATACTCAATCAGTAGTAATCAGCAAATAACCAATCATATGTAAAATAGAAATCCATGGCATGAGTATTATACAAGTAATGGAAATAAAGTATCTTGAAATTACACTGTCCAGCTTTGGAGACCTGGACAAAGAAGTAAAAGATCAAGTAGAAAAAGCAAATAGACTGGACGGATGGCTTAACACCACTATATGGCGAAAACGGACATCTTAACACCGAGATAAAGTCAAGAATTTATAAAGGCAATGAAAGACCAATGACATATATATCAGAAACACGACCTGACACAGCCACAACACACAGACTACTGGAAACGGCAGAGATGAGAGTACTGAGAAGAATTACAGGAAATACGCTGATTGATCGAAAATGGAGTGAGGACATTCGAAGAAAATGTAACGTACAGTGAATAAACGAATGGGTACTAAACAGAAAAAAAAGAATGGAATAACTTCATAAGCAGAATAGGGGAAACGCGTGTGGTCAAAATAGCAAGAGATAAATCAAGAAGTATCGGTATATATAGAGGTATAAATCCGCAAGTGAACAAGTAGTATTACTTATAAAGAGAAACAAGAAGAAATTCCTCCTCTTATTAGAGATTGGTAACCCTCATCATTATTTGTTATTCATCTTAATATATGAGCCAAATATTGAAGTGTTCTAATTTTAATAGTTTTTATTATGATCCTTTTCTTTGTTCTATGTCATGTTCCAAAGTATTTATATGCTGCTACTCTTTTCATTATTATGTTGTTAATGGCAACTTTTGATTTCCTATACGTTTTTAGAATATCGTCATTTAATTTTTTTTTCAGATTCATTTTTAGTTAATAATATTCGCACATGTTGTACCAACGTGATTTCTGTGGTAACTCTTTCATGTCATTTGTAAAGATGACCATATCATCAGAATATTTAATGTTAATAATGTTACTTTCAATGCACATAATACATTGACAACTTCCAAGAGAGCTTCCTGAAATAAAACGTCGCCATAAACGTTAAATAAGAGCGATGATAGTACGGCTGCGGTTATTGAATAGTTTACACCCTTGCGTACCTAGTAATAGATTTTTTGAATTTTTACCTTGTTTAAACGCACATTTTACGTCAAAATGTCGGTAATTACCAGTGTAGAGCCAAGAATAGGTTGATTAAAATTAAAAAATCAAAATAAAATAAATCTATTTTACAAAATGGAAATTATAGAAACAAGTTTTTTTGAAATAAAATGAATTATGTTCTTAAAAATAAGGAAGTCTGGTTAAAAATATCTAAATTATTTTATATTAAATAATGATAAATAGTATCACAATTAATATTTGAAAGCCATATTGTTAAATGTCAACAAAACTTTGCAATCTTCTGTCACAGAATAGATAACAATCAGAATGCCCACTCTCAGATGCCGCTTTTGAAAGCCGCTTTAGTACTTTGAAAGGAAGTAATTTAGTAACTTGAAATAATTTAATATATTCTTCAACTAAAAGTACGACATAAAATATTGCATATCTATGGTTGCCGTAAATAAATTAAATTTTTCTATGTACACCAGATAAAATGTCTCTGAACAGCACTGATTCCGTCTAAAACATGCCTGATTCCGTCTGCGCGAACAAAATGCGCGTACTTATTTTTTCAAGCAGAGTGGGCATTCTGATTGTTTATATGTTATATTCAATAAGCTTCTCCAAGCCCGCTGAATTGTTTCCCATAGTTCAATTCTATTCCGTAGCCTGTTTATTTTTATTTAATTTTTTTCAACTCGTCAACAGATAGTGTAACTATTCAAATATTTATTATAATGTGCCTTACAAGCCGTATATATTTAAAACGAAGAATATAAATAAAAAGCGTTCATATTTCAATCCAGTGAATACTATTGCTGACCATCGTGTTGTAAGTCGTGACTACGACCTGGGTCAATTGTAAACACGTTAAAGTTTTTAATATACATAGTAGAAAACTACCATCTATATCTGTCTTTTGGAAGAAAATGTCAACCTAAATCCCAGTTGGGCTAGTGCAGTGAAAGCTCAACCGCACAGTCTAGACCGTAAATTATTTGTTGATTATATTATCTAAATACACATTTATATATCATACATTAAAATGTAAGAACATAATATTTAACCTTTTATCAAGACGAATGTGACACTTGCTTTCCTTGTAAAAAGTTGAATACTTATTTAACTTACGTCTTTTAGTGTTTCACCAAATTTATCGATTTATAACGACATTAAAAGCAGTTTTTTTAATTAATCTACTTGCACAAATGAAATAATTGGAGATAGAGTTTATTATTAAATTATGTCTCGTTTCATGCGTTTACTGGATGTTAATTAGAAATTTTGTTCACTTAGCACTGGCGAAGGTCAATTAGAGGAGAGACGGCGAAACGTATAATACATATTGTGAATGTATTTTGTGTATTCATCCAATTTAGTAAACAATTTATTGAAAAACAGGAAACAAATATTTTTAATCTAAAAAGAACCTCTAGTGTAAAGGTCGTGGCATATTATCATGCACGTTGCGTTTCCAGCACATAGCGTTTAGTTTCCGAAAAATATAATTTAACTGGTTTTAAATATGAACAACGCACACTGTCCGGAACATAGCGTTTCAGACACTTAACGTTTCCGTTCAGTATATTCGAAAACAATATTTTACTGATGCCGACGGCTACGTAACGAGTCGTAACCGGTTGGTAAGGATAATGTAAATTAGATGTCCGTCGTTTTCACCTTGTAGTTTATTTAGGTATTTGTTTGATTTTGATTCAGAGTATTTAAAAAAATAATTTTCGAGGCTATTTTGTCGTTTATGCATGTGTTTTTATTGCTTTGTGACAATTAATCACGGAAGTGATAAACAATTTTGGAAGGACTTTTGTACGGAAGTAATACCTCTTATTTTTAAAAATACTTTTTGGTTTGATATGTATGGCTTCGTTAAATGTAGTATTTTGTTTTTTAACTGAAAGTAAAATTAAATTTAAAACATATTTAAACTGAATCCTATTCATTCTAAAATATCCATAATATTTTTCATCGTCATCAATTAATTCTCTGTATAAAGTCCAGTATTCACATTTCTTTTTCCTTTCTCTTAGCATTGGATGTACTTCAAACCTTCTTTTAACACAGTTTTACATTCTTCATCGTTATAAGGAGAAGAGCAATTGCACATAATTTTTGTCGAGAAAAGTGAGATCATATCTTCACCGAACCAAACTGAAACGTTATATGTATGAAAATGTGAACGCGCAGCCCAATTGCTGGAGTGGAAACGCTACGTGCCGGAAACTATACGTGCCCGATAATATGCCGCGACCTCAAAACTAGATTTAGTAAGTCGTAAATTGAAAGGTTATTTTAAAGTTTAAAAATGTTTTAAAGTTTTAGTGTTTAAATTAAAATTCTGAACTCTACATTGATACCATACAAAGAGAATAACTAAAATCGCTACTTTATCTGTGCTGTCATGTAGACTACATAAAAATAGTCAAGTGTCTGGTGTACTTTATTCTATATTTCATTAAATCAAAAAGAGACCTCTACAAAACCCAAGTACTTATACCATACGCCAGTAAAATCTTGCTGAACATCCTTAGAAATAGATTACAAGATTATGTACGTCATCAACTACCAGAAAAAGATATTTGAGAACAAACACAGAATCTGTGATAACTTATCAAAATCAAAAAGTCTAGAAAATTTCAGGCAGCAGTAATATGTTTCGTGGAATATTAAAACGCATTTAATCACTTTAGTTTGTAAAAGCTTTTGGCTATAAATATAGGCGCACCTTCACTTAGTGAATGGTGTATTTGCCATGAGAAAATCCCCAGAGGTGTGAATTAGTGGAGTAACGGTGACATTTGGTAAATTTTCTCTGGTGACACTTCACCAATGGCAGCAACAAAGCAAGAAATGCTGGATATTTTGTGAAAAGTAGAGTTCGAAAGCAGAGTTCGGATGGGGGCCTTCTTCAAGAGTCACAACCTCACTCATGATACAAAAGTAAGAATGCTGCGGTGCTACGTCTTCTCTGTCATTTTTTATGGTGTTGAATCGTGGACCTTGAACGAAGATATGTGCAGAAAACTGGAAGCATTTGAGATGTGGCTATATCGGAATTACTAAGAGTCCGTGGACTGACCGTGTCACAAATGAGGAGGTCCTCAGAAGAATGAATCAGAATCGAGAAGTACTGACCACCATCAAATCTCGAAAGTGTTACAGTTCTTCGGACATATTATGTGAAATGAATCCAGATATACTCTCCTTCAAGCCATCCTGCAAAGAAAAATATTTGGAAAACGGGGTCCAGGAAGAAGAAGAACATCTTGGTAAAAGAACCTCAGAATCTGGTTCAATAGAACATCTGTGCAGCTTTTCCGCGCTGTTGCAGATAAGATAAAGATTGCCATGATGATCGCCAACATTCGTAACGGATAGGCACTTCAAGAAGAAGAATATGGAAAAAAATTGAACTTATTTGAACAGCAACTGGAATTTAGAAGAAATCAGAGTCTTCCAAATCATATCCTACAACTAAAAAGTCCCTATGAATATTTTAATTTATTCTTCACAGATAGCATTTTAGACAAAATTGTGGAGGGGTCAAATTTATATTCCATACAGCAGAATCCTAACAAACCACTGAATATCACACCAAGTGACATAAAGCAATTTATTGGAATTACAATATATATATATCCCTTGTTCATTTGCCCCATACAAGTGCATATTGGTCACAAGAAATTGGCTTTGAGCAAACAAAAAGTGCTATATCAGTTAACAGATACGAGAAAATCAAACAATTTTTACGATTCGATTTTTATTATTTCATTAATAACGAGAATTCCTTATCTCGTGACAATCCAAACTACGATAGAGTTTTATAAAATTGGACCAATAATTAACCAACTCAATAAAGCATTTTCAAACGGAATTCCATTGGAACAATATCTGTCTGTCGATGAGCGTATAGAAATTGTATAGAATTATATACAGGACAAGAGAATGATCAAAAAACGAGATCTGCTTTTGAACCTGATCTCGGAGCAACAATGGAGATGTAGAATATTACTATAAACTCAATATACTGTTATAATTCATTTTATCCAGACCATTTTTTATACAATTTAAATAAATTTTTAAGTCATTCTGGTAAATAAAATTTATGTATTAGATTAAGATAAGATTAGATTAGCAGAAAGTTTTGCCTGTCAACAACTGATTTTTAAACACTTGCATGTTAAGTCTTATATAGAATTAGAAAGCCCATACTCATTATAATCTTTTTATTGTTTGTCTATGACCTAGGATTAAGACATTGTAATTAACCTTTTGTTATAGGAATGAATTATGTATTTGTAACCAAAGGGAAAGCCAGTTTTAAAGCAAAAATTTTAGTTTCTCTGGAAACAGTAATGGGATTTTTTGTTGATGATTGTAAACAAAATAAGCTGCTCCTCTAGCAAAATTGGCTAGAATTATTCCTAGGATTATGAGTCACAGGCTTTGTTTTGACAATTATTACTCCTCTACACCTCTCCTCTTGTATATCTTCCAAACAAGGTATTCACAGTTTCGGAACCCTAAAAAGGAATAGGATTCCAAATTGTAATCTTCCGGATGAACAGGCCATGAAAAATGAAGAAAGAGGCACTAGTGCAGAATTTATTGGTACTTGTAATCATCATCATCATAAGTGGCTCGACAATCCGTTGTGGATCTTGGCCTACTCACAAAGAAGTCGCCACTCCTGTCGATTCCTGGCAACTTCCGTCCATCTTCTAACCCCTAGAATCTGTAGGTCTTCTTCCACATCATCAATCCATCTCATCCGTGGTCGTCCTCTGCTTCTTGTGCCCTCTGGTTTTGAAAATGTTAATCTCTTCGTGTATTCGTAATCTGACATCCTAGCAATGTGTCCAGCCCATCTAAGTCTCTGCACTTTAACGAATTTCACAATATCTTGATCGGTGTATAACTGATACAGTTCAAAGTTATATCTTCGACGCCATAGCCCATTTTCATTTACGGCCCCAAAAATCTTTCTAAGAATTTTTCTCTCAAAAATACCAAGAAGTCTTTTATCATTTTGAGATAAGATGCACGTTTCAGCCCCATATATCAAAACTGGTCTTATTAAGGTCCTGTATATATTAAGCTTTAGTGGACGTTTTATATTTTTATTTTTTAAATGTTTCTGGAGGCCGTGAACAGTTCTGTTTGCTATTGCTATGCGTCTTTTTATTTCGTCGCTTGTCGTGTTTGTTGCGTTTACTAGCGATCCAAGATATGTAAATTCTTTGACTTGCTCAAAGGTATGGTTGTTAATTTGAATTCTTTGTTGGATATTTCGAGGGTTTTTAGAAACCAACATATATTTGGTTTTTTTCTCGTTTACCACAAGTCCCAATTCACTTGTTGCGTCCGCAAGCCTTGTAAAACACTGCACCATGTCTCTCATACTTCTGCCCACTATAACTATATCGTCAGCGAATGCGAGAATTTGCGTCGATCTATTAAAAATAGTTCCATTCATTCTAATATTTAATTGTTTGATTGCCTTTTCCAAGGCAATATTAAAGAGCAGACACGCCAATGTGTCCCCCTGTCTTAGACCATTATTAATCTTCAATTCTAACGCATGAGCTTACGTTTTACATTGTTAGGTGGGTCAACTTAACTAACTTAGGTGGGATCCCAAAGTCTATCATTGTATTATATAATGCAGTTCTTTTCACACTGTCATAGGCTGCTTTGAAGTCAATGAAGAGATGGTGTGTTTCTATGTTATATTCTAGTGACTTTTCTAGAATCTGCCTATGTACTTGTAATGGTTTTACAAAAATAAGTAGCTTAGTGTGGAAAGGTAACAAATTAGTCACGTTTCTATCGACTTTTGCTGGCGAAGTTCCGTAAACTACTCCCAAGAGATATGACAAATAAAGAAAAGAGAACAAAAGAAGTAAGTTGTCCATATCGTGTACAAGAATTCAACCATCATATGGGTGGTGTTGATTTGTTGGACAGCAATATGGGCCGGAATAAAATTATTCCAAAAATTAAAAAATGATATTTTAGAATATTTTACCATCTACTAGATCTAACCGTTGCGAACAGTTGGATTCTTTACAAGAATTCAGCTGAACATAGAACTGGCGCGAAGCCTAAAGTCACTCATGCTCAGTTTATAACACAACTGGCAGCAGCATTATGCATGACAGGAGAGCGATTTACCATTGCAAAAAGGGGAAGACCCTCAGTAAGTGAAACTGAGGAGGAGCTACAAATAATAAAGAGAAAAGGCCCAGCATAAGTTATGCCAGTAAAGGATGTTCGAATGCATGGAATTCACCATTGGATTGTATGGTCCGAAAACAAATAAGATGCAAATTTCCACAGTGCAATGGCTATACACACGGATTGTACGAAAATTGTGTGTAGCACTTTGCTTCACTAAAACGAAGAACTGAAGAAGACTAAAACGAAGAAATTGTTTTAAGTATATTCTTATTTGCATAATGTTGTTCATAAACAACACATATTTTTCCAAAATAAAAAAAAATAGTTGTTCAGATTTGTTTTATAATTTTTTCCCGTAAAAATAGCGAAAATCCAGTCTGCCAACTTTTTTGTAACGAAAAATAAAAAAATAGTGTTAAAATTTTAAGGAAATTCATTCATATAAAAATAATTCTGAGCAGAAAACCGTCATATCCTTGACTAAGAGCAATTATATCTAAGAGCTCCATGTAGTCACAAAAATTTAAATTTCGTTATTTTATTGTTCAGAGTGTTAACTAGAATTAATATGTTTAACATCAAACCGACTAAAATAGTCAAATAATATTTAAAATCAATTTCTGGAATATCAACAATTTATGCGCATATGCGAAATATCTGGGATCAAATCTAGGATCAAATTATCAGTTCCCATCCTGTTAACAATTTTGTTGGTAATAAGTAAACTATACGATCTATCAAATACTGAATCTCTTCAATTATCCGATGAAATAAACATATAAAGCACTATTTCCTTCACAGCCATACAATTTTCTTTTTTGTAAAATCCATCTAATCTCATTAAAAATAAAAAGCGCTGTGTAACTTCCGATAAAATACTCCTACTCTTACATAAATCGATATTTTCGGTAAACGAATTGACTCAATTAACTCACCAGCCTTCCATTGTGAACGATATTTTCTCCTTGTCGCTCTTACTGTCTTGCAGGTTCATCAAACGATTATAGAGGTTCGTGGGAGTCCCCTGTGCAGATAATTTTGATCCGCCATCGTTTTAATTAATAGTATAGTTGATGTTGGCTCGCCGGTTTTTTTTTATTTGACAATTACCACTTGAATGGTTTTCGTCTGATGTTTGAATTTCGTTCTTCTTTTGTCCACAATGTTTGTAATTTTGTTGTCCCTTTTTACAGTTTTTGTAACTGTTTATTTATATTTTAAGTATTAATTTGAAAGTATTTTCGTAAAAGAATTGTGATTATTTTTAAACATAAACGGCCAAAAAAAAAATATTACAATTTATTTTTCTTATATTGCATAATCTATTCATATTAAAAATAGTTCCCAACAACATGATTTAAATGAATGAGTAAAAATAAGTAATTTTTTAAGATAAGCATATTTCCTCATCTTTAATGATGACTAATAAGAGATATCCATGTGGATCCTTTACGTATGATTACTCCTTGCCTTTTCCATCCTTATACCGCTGATCAAAACGGGCAATAGAATATGCAGTCCATTTAAGACGACAAAGGGACTACTACAGGGTTGCTCCACATCCCCCACCCTGTTCAAAATATTCCTGGAAAAAACCCTGAAACCATGGAAAAGAAAGTGCGAAGGAATGGGTATACCAGTAAGGAACGAATATCTATATACGCTAAGTTTTGCCGACGACCAAATAGTGATCGCACAAGACGAGGATGACCTCAGTTTTATGATGAGAAAACTGGAGCAGGAATATACAAAGAATGGGATGGAAATAAACCTAATGAAAACTGAATACCTTACAAAGGAGAATACAGAAATAAAACAGCTGGAAATAGACGAAGGTAAACAAATCAAAGGAACAGATAAGTATAAGTATTTAGGTTTCATAATATCAAACAAAGGAACAACGGAGGAAGATATAAAAAATAGACTAGGACAAACAAGAGACTGCATACGAAAATTGAACCCGGTACTATGGGATAAGAACATCAGCATGAAAACAAAGAAAAAAATATATAATACCATGACAAGAAGTATCCTCACTTATGGGTGTGAAAATTGGACAATAAATAAGAAAACCAAAAATAAAATAAGAGCAACAGAGATGGAATTCCTAAGGAGAAGCTGCAGAGTAACAAGAAGAGATAGAATAAATAACATGGAGATTAAGAGGAGAATGGGAATGAACTCCGACTTAAAGACTACATCGAACAGAAGGGGTTAACCTGGTACGGACATGTCAGAAGAGCAGACCAAAATCGGTGGATAAATAGAATAACAGAGTGGAGCCCGATAGGAAGAAGAAAGAGAGGCAGACCCCGAAGATCTTTCAGAGATGAAGTGGACGAAGCAATGAGTAAAAGAAACCTACAGGAAGGGGACTGGCTAAACAGGCAAAATTGGAGAAAACGGTTGAGTGAAGGAATTATAATATATATACCGCTGATCATTTTTTAAACAATGACAAAAGAATGGTGCCCTGCTGCTTACCATCTTACAAGGTAACTCCCATAGAAAGTTTTCGGAGAGAGTTTCTAGCGCCAAATACGGACGAGCCGAAAGTAATTTCATTTGGCGGCAAATTCAAAACGTAGGTTTTCAATTTTAGGCCACATTCAAAAAATATGCTTTGAATTTTAGGCGCCAAAATTCAAAAAGTATGCTTTTAATGGAAAGTAAATATAGTCATAAAATAAAAAATAAAAACTTATTCTATGCCAAAAAATATATTCTCTCTGTCCAAAAATATAGTATACACTTACACATTTTTATATAAAAATGTATAACATAATATCTGATACAAAGAGAGTGTATATTATGGTACAGGAAAGTTTTTATTTAATATTTAATGATTATCTGTTTTCCACTACATTAACAAAACAAAGTCCCAAAAACAAAAAAATAAAACACAGACATCCTGACACTTGTTTATGTGTATAATTTTCTTTGGTAAGGTATTGGCAACAAATCTCCTCCTCCTCATTCCTTGAGCCCTTGTTAAGGTATGGGTGGAGATACTCTAAATTTGTCATTGGCTGCAATTCTGTACCAGATGGACAACTGTATGAAGGGATTTTTCCACCAATCTTCATTTAATCTTCCCATCGTGTTGGAGATCTTCCTTTTGATATACAAATATAGATACCTCTACATTCATTAGTAATAGCTTGTTGTAAGATCCATACCTTCTAAAATACTCTGACTTAAAGTACCATCTGTAGATAATAAAGTGTAAACTCTAGCATTTCTGCGATCTTGCTCTTCAGGATCATCAAAAATTATCATGTAACTCCATGTAATTTATAAAATAAGGCCAATTTTAGGAATGCAATTATAAGAGTTAAGAGTTTCTTTTCAGGCAACTTTTAGAAATGCAATGAGTGTTTTAATGATTTTAAAATATATATAGTATATAAATATAACTAATGTTGGTTAAGATTTAAAGGTAATTTAACTACAAAAACAAAATGTACAAAATAGTATTGAGTTTGTATTTACTAACAAAAGTTTGGTATAATTAGGTGCTGTTCTTACCTGGTGCTTGTAAAAATAAACTCCTAATTCTCAGAAAGTTTAATAGCCATTTGTCCAACTTTAACTTTTATCCATCAACAAAAAATATTCTTTTGATTGGAAATACTATACCATTTTGGTAATGTACCTTTTTCTCTTTTAGCAGTGTTTATTAGATATATAAAAATTGATGTATACTGTTTTTATCGCCTTTTTCTAAAATTTGTGATACGATGTTTTTATATCGCCCTTTGCAACTTGCAAAGGCGTGGATTACAATGTTGCCACTAACACATCTTTTTTTTTTGGTGGACACTCATAGTTCTTTAGAAATAAGTTATTGTAAATTTAAATGGTGATTTTAGTAGAATTTGCTACATTATTATTTTTTTTTGGAAAATATTTGTATAGTATAATCATTATTTGGGTAAATATGCAAAACTAGTAAAACCATGGCAACAGCACTTACATCAACGGCATAAGTCTTTTGCTATGTCATACACCCACCTAACGTGACTAGTAGTGCCGCGGCCATTACGAACGGCTGGACCCATTCGCTATATTCCATATTCATATTCCATATTTCATTCCATTTCATATTCCATATTCCACTTACGCTATTGGTATTCATTTATGTTCTGTAGGGGCACATAGTAGCTCCTTTCCTTCGAATACGTTAATCTTGATTCCCTATAAGTTTTCTTAAATATAAATATAATAAGAGAAGCAGTTGGCACAAAATTATCAACCAAATATGAGCAAAGACTAGAAAACTATACGATGATTAAATTAACCGAAATTAAATTATCCGTAAGATTGTTGATGTACTTGTCACATTAAGTTGCTAAATACGAGTTTCTGAAAAAAGTATGTAAGGATTGTTTAAATGAACCGAAAAATATTTTTTGCTTAAACAATTTTCTAATAATTTCCTTACTACGTTATGATAATTATTGTATAAAAGTATTGCTGTCGTTATGGTTGTTGGACTTTGAATGATACGTAAACTATTCGACGTTTCAAAAATCACTAAGCGAACACACTCAAGGTACAAAATGTAATAACACCAACCGACCAATTGGTACATAATTGACTGAGTTTGAAAACTTTGTCCCACATTTCAATTAAATATATTTTTTTACTTAATTAGCAAAAAATTAAGATTTATTTGATTTTTGATCTGATTAATAAAATACCAAAAAAATATAAATTATTTTCTCTCTCTCTCTCTCTCTCTCTCTAAATTTTATGACAATCTTAAAAAATCAACAAGAGAAAACAGTTTTTTTTTTATTGTCAAAATACCCAGTGGCAGGTTTCTTTAAGTCAGTATTGTTCTTATGGTTATAAAAAAACATCAGCAAAAAGAACTTTAAGAAAAGGCTGTAAGAACTTTAAAAACTGACGACTCCATAATTATCCTACCAGCAGACAAGGGAAATGAAACTGTGTTACTTACTTACTTACTTAGTCCTAAGCCTTTCTACCGTTAGGTGTAAGGCTGGTGGGGTTAAGTTTTGCACTGTTGTCTCCATGCTATCCGGTCTTGTGTTAGATTTCGTGCACTTTCCCATGTCAATCCTTTCTTCTCAACTTCTTTTCTGATTTCGTCTACCGACCTAACTCTTGGTCTTTCCCGTTTGTTTTTCTCTTGCACTCTCGTTTCAAACACTCGTTTTGTTAATCTTTCATTCGACATTCTACACACGTGCCCGAATCATCTTAGTTGCCCTTCTACTATTTTTTCGTTTATTGGTTCTAGTTTTAGGTTTTGTCTGATTGTTTCGTTTCGTATTTTGTCTGTCCTCTTTCTGTTTGCTATTTTCCTCAGGAACCTCATTTCCATAGCATTGACTCGAGATTTTTGTCTCCCAGTCAATGTCCATGACTCACTATTGTACATGATTGTAGATTTAACTACTGATTTAACGACTGCCGTTTTTATCTTCTCCGGTATTTCTTTTTTCCCCAAAAATGTTGTTTTTATAGTGTTAAATAAGCTTCCCGTTCGTCCCGTTCTCTCATTTATTTCCATGTCTTGTTTACCGTTTGATTCAATTATTACTTCTAGGTATTTAAAATGTTCCACTCGTTCTAGTTGTTTTCCGTTTAATTGTATTGCGTGTGTCTTTCTCTTATTTTGAAATTATCATTGATTTTGTTTTCTCTGTATTTATTTTCATATTTATGTTTGATAGTTCTTCTTCTAGGATTTCAAGGTTGTTTTGTATGTCTTCTCTGTTTTCTGCTATCCAGTCGTCTGCAAATAGAAGCTCTGATAGTTGAGTCTGTTTCATTTGCCAGTATCCTAATGTTAGTTTTCTCATTCTTCTCTTGGCTTTCTTTATTGCTTCATCCAGTACCACTGAGAACAGCAGTGGGCTCAACACGCATCCCTGTTTGACGCCTTGACTTGTAGTAAATTCTTCGGAGTCCTCGTTGTTGGTTCTCACCGTATTTGTATTATTATTGTATATATCCTTTATAACATCAATTGTTATCCTGTCAACTCCTTTTTCCTTTAATGTCCTCCATACGTTCTTTCTTTGTATTCTGTCAAACGCCTTTTCCAGATCAATAAAGCATATATGTATTTCTCTATTTTTATTGTTTACTTTCTCACTTATTTGTCTTATTGTAAATATGTGGTCTTGCGTGCTTCTGTCCTTCCTGAATCCACATTGTGTATATTCCATTCTTCTTCTTCTGGTTCCTATCCGTTTCGGATGTTGGAAATCATATTGGCAATCATGACCTTGCTCGCTGCGGCTCGAAACAGCTCCGTTGAGGTTTTCTTAAACCATGTTCTTAAATTCCGCAGCCATGATATTCTCCTTCTACCGGGTCCTCGCTTACCTTTGACTTTACCTTGCAATATAGACTGCAGCAGGGAGTAACGGTGCTGATTTCTCATAACGTGTCCCAGATATTGCAATTTTATGCGTTTGATCGTAAACACAATCTCTGGTTCCTTCTTCATTTTTTCTAGAACTTCCTTGTTCGTGATCCTTGCTGTCCATGATATTCTCAGCATTCTTCTATAAAGCCACATCTCAAATGCTTCAAGTTTTTTTAATAGTGGTGTCTGTAAGCGTCCATGCCTCCGCCCCGTACAACAACACAGAGAAAACATAGCATCTCAAATGTCTCATTTTTGTATCCAGGGATATGTTGTGACTTTTGAAGATGGCGCTCATTTTGTTAAAGACCGTTCTTGCCTTTCCTATGCGGCACTTTATTTCCTGTACATTGCTCCACTGTTCGTTTATAATAGTTCCCAGGTAGCAATACTGTTTTACTCGCTCTATCTGCGTCCCATTAATGTATAGATGAGCCCCATTTATATTCTCCTTGCTGACAATCATTTGTTTGGTTTTGTGGGTATTAATGTTTAGTCCGTACTGTTGACTGTACTCGTTTATTCTGTCCATTAGCCTCTGAAGTCCCTCTAAACTATCTGCTATCACCATGGTGTCGTCGGCATATCTAACATTGTTTACTCTTTCACCATTTAGAAGGATGCCTTCGTCTATTCCGTAAAGAGCCTCGTTAAAAATTTTTTCTGAGTACATATTAAATATCAACGGCGATAGAATACATCCCTGTCTACCTCCGCGTAGTATTTTTATGTGATCTGTTTCTTCTCCGTTAATTTTCATGTATGCGGTCTGATTCCAGTATAGTTCTGAAATTATTCTGAGGTCTTTGTCATCCAGGTCTGCTTCTTTTAAAATGTTTATCATCTTTTGATGTTGAACTCTGTCAAATGCCTTTTCATAGTCGATCAAGCACGCGTATACGTCGCAGTTAACGTCCCTGCATCTTTGAATCAGTACCTGTACTCCGAAAAGTGCCTCTCTGGTACCCACTGCGTTAATGAAGCCGAACTGTCTGTCTGATATTTGTTCCTCGCACTTCTTATAAATTCTTCCATGGATGACTCTAAGAAACAGTTTCAACATGTGGCTCATTAGGCTGATTGTTCGATATTCTTCGCACTTTTTAGCCCCCTGTTTTTTAGGTATCACTATGAATTCTGATTCTAGCCATTTATCAGGGATGATTCCTGTATTGTATATTTTATTGAAGACAGCCGTGATCCAATTTATTCCTTCATCCTCCAAGAGTTTTAAAAATTCAGCTTCGATATTATCAGGCCCTACAGCTTTTCTGCTTTTCATCCGTTTTATTGCTTCTTCTACCTCGGATTTATATATATATATATATATATATATATATATATATATATATATATATATATATATATATATATATATATTTATATTTATATGTATATTCCATAGTTGGTTCTATTTGGGTGTTTATTCTTGTTTCTATTATTCTTGCGAATACCTTCTCAGGAATACTTGATATAGTAATATCTCGGTAATTATTACAGTTTCTCTTGTCGCCTTTGTCGCCCCTTTTGTGTATTGGCAGTATAATTTCTTTCTTCCCATCCGGTGGTAGTTCTGCTCTCTTTATGATATCATTCATTATTTCTTTCATGCTGTCCACGAAACTATGTTAATGGATAAAATTCGATATAAAAACAAAATTTAAGATCTAATAACAAACGAATTTTATACAAAATTAACAAATGATCCAACAAAGCCTTTGGAAAACAGAATATATAGAACTTTATTCAAGTATAAAAATTGTTTATAACAAATTATTAAAGAAAATTAATTACACCTTATTACACTAAAAAACCTAATTTTTATGGAGAACCGAAAGTTCATAAAACGAATACACCACTTAGATCTATTTGTAGTACCAGGAATTCCTTTTATTGAACTGTCAAATTGTTTATTAAATAATATAAAACCATTTGCGAATAAAAATTTCGACATTTTTTAAATAAATGATCGAATATTGAATTTAATTCAAATATTTTAGTAAGTTTTGACATTAGCTAAAATATAATCAAAGCAAAATTATAGAATGATGATACCTTGGCAACTAGAACAAGACTAAATAATGGAGTTATTGACATTATGTACTGATAATACCTATTTTTAACTAAATAATGAATTCTATTAACAAAATTTTGGTCTAGCAATGGGCTCTAGTATATCTCCAATATTAGCCGATATATTTATGGAAGATTTTGAAACAAATATTATTTCTAATTAAAATTTAAAACCCACAGTATGGTGGAGATATGTAGATGTATTCTCAACATAGCCTCATGGATCAGAGTTGTTGGACACATTCCTGAATGATATAAACGATAAAGCAGAGACAATAACATTTACCATGGAAAAAGAATATAAAAACACACTCCCTTTCCTGGATGTTTTAATCTCTAAGAACGATACTGGATATCAGACGCAGGTGTATGGAAAACCAACACACACCAACAGATATTTAAATTACAAAGCAAATTAGTATTAAAAAGGGAATCATTAAATCCTTATACGATAGAGCCAAAATTACATATTCTAACCAAATTATTCATTCAAATTAATTATTCTTATAATTAATTATAAGAATAATACGTGGAAAGCTGTCCCACAGCATACACAAGGATAATAATACTGTCCTACAGCGTACAGAAGGCATATATAAACGGATTATCACAATAACTTATAAAGATAGGATATAAATTTGAACAACATTAAAAAACAACAAACATATTGAGATCTTTTTATCTAAAACTAAACCTAACAATGAACAAGAAAGAACAACGATGTGTGTTTATAAAATACCTTGTAAATACGATCTTTTTTATTTTATGTTTTACCCACATTAAAAGAGGAAAATTCCCAATAAAAATAGTAATTGCTTTAAGTCTTTATTTACTTTAAAATTATAAGTAAAATTTGGAACATAACAATGCAGATTAAAACCTCGTTTCTAAGTTAATAAACATATTGGGCCAGTCCACCATAATAGTTTTGAATAGCTATGAGCCAGTTTTTTCCAATTAAAATATATCTTCCTGTAGTAAACCTCCATTTCGGATGTTGACGACCATCATGGCAATCTGTATTTTGCAAACTGTTGCTCTGAAGATTTGTGGTTGTTGTGTTGAACCACCTACGTAGATTTTTCAGTGAGAAAATAATCGTTTGCCTTCCTCGTCTTCGTTTTTGTTCTACTTCTCCCTGTAGAAATAATTGCAGCAACTCATATCTTTCGCTGTTCCTCATGATGTGAACGAGGTATTCGATTTTGGCTGTTTTTATTGTGGTTAACAGCTCTTTTTTAATTTGTGCTTAATAAAAAATCCTGATTAGTAACGTTGACGGTACAGGATATCTTCAGGATTCGACGATAAAGCCACATATTAAAAGCCTAAATTTTCTTGCAGGTAGGAGCTGTGAGATTCTATGACTCAACTCCGTACAACAGTATGGGAAAGATATAATATCGTAGTAACCTGATTTCTATGGGTACTGATAAATCGTGGCATTTCAATAGCTTAGTCATTGTTTGAAATGTAGGCCTTGCTTTTTCTATCATATATTTGATTTCTAAAGAATGGTTCTATTGATTAACTCCAGTGATTTTTTTGTTGCCAATCAATAGAATGTTACAATTTGGGATTAATAATTATAAAAAACAAAATATAAAAGAAAACCCTTTTGGTTTTTTTAAAAATTGTAGTATCACTAGTGATACTTTGAGTCTAGACTGACAATAAAAGAATTAATATTCACTTATCATTTTTATTGATGAAATTTAGTAAAACAATTTCTATTGATACTACAACATAACAAAACCTTGCACCGGGCACATTTAACAATCGTCAGGTTGTGGCATCCAGAATACCTGCATTTTGATCTTGATTTTTGGCTTTCATTAACGAATTCTGGGAGGTGTTTAGCTTCCTTTGACCGTAAGCATTTATCAGAGATTGGTGCAGTCTTTCTTCTTTTTCTGGTTACATTTTCATTTTCTTCGTCACTTTCGTCGGATGTGGGTTCACTTCTGTTCTTGGAGTATAAGAGCGACCTTATTTGTTTGTTCTACTGCTCATAGGGTACTTTGACATAATCCTATCCAGCTAATCTACTCCACCCATGCTTTCATTGTAGTGCTTATTCACTGCTGGTCTAATTGTTTCTATTTATTTTTTATCTTTTATTGACCAGCGCCTACACAATCCCAAGGGGTCAGCTCCAAATGCTGATGAAGTCATATAGATTGGTTTGGAATCAAGTCATTTTGTAACAGTTATTTTGTTGTCTTTGTTAACGAGCATATCGTGGGAGCCTCTTCCTGATTTCCTTAGATCTTTATCCGTCTTAAATGTCACATCAGTTTTCGGTATTCTATTGTTCATTAGTGTTCCTGTTACATAAAGCTTCCGTGAATGTAATGCATAAATCAATATTTTTGACGTAAACTATCTGTCAACAAAAATCGATACTCCTACTGGCAGAGTATCTGTAAGTTAAACAACCCATCCCATGATATCCCGCCTTTCTGGTGTAAGTACCAAGCTGGATTCAATAAATCTGCCTTTACCTTCATACATGTGAAAATCAAGTGGAATTGCCCCCGTAGTCATGACAAAATTCTTCAATCCTACAGAGTTAGATTTTCCTCGCACAAACTGTCTCATTAATATTTTTCCATGAAAGGGAATCATTTGCTTATCGATTGACACTTTTTCAGTCCTTTCATTATTCAGACAAGTCTTTTGAATTCGATCCAACAATGGTCTAACTTTCCAGAATCTATCATTTTCTTTAGTCTCCTTGGTTACAGAATCATCGTCAACAATTTTGAGTCGTGTTCGAATGGCAAAAAAACGATTTCTTGACATGTTGTCTGAAACTATTGGTACCCTGGTATCCATTTGCCAAAACATTCGGATTCGTGGTAAATTATAAATACCAATATGCAAATAGCATGCAATAAACGTTTTTAATTCTTCTGCAGAAGTCTATAAAGATTTTCCAGATTTTTTTACTTGTACAACGCCATGGATTCAAAAAAAATTGTTGTCGATGTATTTATTGAAGTAGTCAATTGGTCTTGGAATATTTTTGGGATTCAAGGGATCTTGTACAGAGGGTTGATATTGGACAAATTGTGGTGTAAAATGTGTTCTCTTTAATTCTTTCCTGTTTTTTTAGTAATGAATTTGCCGTGTTACTCTTCTTTAAAATCCGGGTTGCCAAGAGCATGTCATCATCCGAATCGTCGTCTGATATGTCACTGATTTCAGCGTGATCGTCACTCCCGTTTTTCTTACTTTCAATAATTATTTCGTTCTCATCCAGGTTTCTAGGTTCATCCCATTTATCCTCATCACCGCCAGGAAAAATATTTTAAAATACACTACCATTTAGGACCCAAGGTATCATCAATGATACCTTGTGTTTAGGACCAAAGAACTATTATACCTATCATCAGTTTATCACAATTTCAATTTAGTACCTTTTTAACACTAAAATGCACTGATCATACACAGAAACATGCTAAATAGTATGTACTTACTTTTATTATTGATGATTTTTTTAGCGTCTGCCATGACGTATTTACTTACAACAAAAGTCTGACTAACTCATTTCAATCGAGAAGTATGCCACCGCGCAATTTTCTACGCATTGTAGATGATTAACACGGGCGATACTTACGGGCAGAATAACTGTGTTTGCCGTTGAATGCGAAAAATAATTTGTTGAACCTATATGACCTCAACAATTATTCTGGTAAAGAGGTTAAAGCTGTTGCTGGAACTTTAGGTGAATGTGTGGTGAAAAAACTAACTAGCTAGTACAATACGTTTTTTTGATGTATGCCTCTGTTTCGACAGGGTTTTCACATCTGTAAAATTATTGAGTAAACTAAATTTGCCTTGTATAAGCAATCTTAAAATTTAATCGTACACCAAAATTTAAAGTGAAAAAGATGTCAAGATGTGAGTCTGAAGTTTTGGAAACTGGAGTATTGAGTACTAGGTGGCAAGATACAGAAAATGTATTACTAATTTCTAACTGTCACAATACATCTATAGGACGTATGGAAAGGAAATTCAAAGCTGGTAAACGTGCTGAAATTGAATGACCTGAAGCCATCATGTTGTATAATTAATTAATTGGAGGAGTCGACCTTTCGGACCAAAAAGTATCTACTTAGGATTATGACAGAAAATCCGCTAAATGGTGACGGAAAGTTTTTTTATATAAATTGTTGATGTCAGCAAAGGTTAACTCGTGGATAATACATGACGATATAAATAAGAAAAAGAGTAGTGTTCTGAGCTTTTTAGTTTCTTCGGCAGAACAGCGTATAAAATATGGCAGATCCAAAGCCAAAGTGAAGAGATTATTGAGTGGACGCTTACTAATGGGACACATTTGTCCCAATATAAAACACTATTGAGACACAGTTGTTCCATGTCCTACCAAAGGATTTAAGGATATTTAAAAAAAAATTGCTTTGGGCACTATTATAAGACTATTGATTATATTTTTTTGTCAGAAAATTTCTAGATATCTGCGGAATTTATTAAATCCTCAAAGGATTAAATTTATTTTTCTTTTTAATTTCGGGACTGCAAGTTTATTATCAATAATTACAAAATATTCCGTATAAAATACTACTTCAAGGAAAAAGTTTCAGAAACATATTAGAATTATTTGCTAAAAGTTTTCTATTTTTCAACTTCTGTTAGTATGAGTGTTAGTATTCAAGATTAGTTCTTTATTTGAACTTTTATTGTGTAAATTATTGGTATCTTTTCTCCATTTAGTTTCTGATAACATGAAAAAACGATGTCTCCGCGACTTAATTTTTATTTATTATATTTTAAATTGTTTATTGCATGGTGAAGTAACATCAAAACAACCCACTAATATACGAAAAATAATTCAAAACAGATTAACTATATGATGATCCGACAAACAATTTATAACAGTTCAGACTAGAACAATAAAGGGTCACACAGGAAGAAGGTATAAACGATAGTCGGGAAAAAAAAATTTAATAAAAAAATGAAAACAGCAGCAAACAAGTAAACAGCAAACTGACAATATCAAAAGTACTAACCACAAAAATTTCAAGAAGTTTCACTTAACCCATAACGCTTTTATCTTCTTCTTCTTCTTCTTTTGGCATCATAACCCTGGATGGGTCTTTGCCTGTCTGGCTATGTCCTTCCATTCAGATCTCTCTTGTGCCCTTCTTCTCCATTGTCTTATGTTCATTGTTTTCAGGTCGTCTTCCACGTCATCCAACCATCTCGTTCTGGGCCTTTCTTTTTTTCGCCTTCCTATGGGCTTCCATTGTAACATTTTCTTTGTTGTTTTTTCATCGTTTTGTCTCTGTACATGTCCCAGCCATAACAGTCTTTGACTTTTCACAAATCTTACAATGTCATAACCTTCATTTAACTCATTCATCTCGTCGTTTCTCCTGATTCTTTATGTGCCATCTTCCTCTTGTACCGGGCTATATACTTTCCTCAGTATTTTTCTCTCGAATGTCCTGAGTTGGGCTTCATCTTTTTTCGTCATTACCCAAGTTTCACACGTCATCGAAAGAACCACGAGACTTAAGTGGAACTGGGCAGGACACTTAGCCAGAACACAAGATGGACGATGGACAAGACGAATTATGGAATGGAGGCCCAGAAATTATAAAAGAAGCCGAGGACGACCACCGACTAGATGGACCGACGACATAAAAAGAGTAGCGGGAAACTGGCTACAAGCGGCCCAGTGTAGAGAACACTGGAAAGAACTGAGGGAGGCCTATGTCCAGCAGTGGACGGGATTGGCTGATTGATGAATCAGTGTTCTGTAGATAATCATTTTGGTTCTTTTGTCTAATAATTTTGATGTCATCAATCTTTTATTAGCATAGTATGTACTATTTCCGCTGGAAATACGTGCATTAATTTCGCTACTTACGGAGTTCTTCTGATTGATTTCTGTGCCGAGATATGTAAAGGCATCCACTCGTTCGATAGTATAGTTGTCTATTGTGATAATATTTTCATTGTCAGTTATTCTTTTGAATAACTGACAATGAAAACTGAATAAAAAAATGAAAACAGCAGCAAACAAGTAAACAGCAAACTGACAATATCAAAAGTATTAACCACAAAAATTTCAAGAAGTTTCACTTAACCCATAACGCTTTTATCTACAACGTTATTATGCGTAAACTATTACCTTTACACGAATTCTGAAAGCACTAAATTAAAGAGAAAGACGTATGTTACCACATTAACGATTTATAATTTAACGTTTAAAAATTTTATGTTAAATACTGTAAAATTGGTTTATAAAAGAACTGTAATTTTAAACTTATAAACTCGCTCAGACGCATCAACATGTAGAATTTTTTTTTATTCAAAATGTTGGTATTTTTACACGAATTTTAAAAAAATATATATTATCATAGGTACGACCAGTAGAACCCGAGTTGGCCTTTCTTTTCAAGGGTTTACTGGGGCTTTGTTTATAAAGATTAATAAATTTAACAAGCGCCATTTGAAAGATTAAAAGTATAAGAAACAAAAAAACACTGAAAACTTTGTTTTCAAAACTTCCACAAAATGTATTTTAAATTCTTATCACTACAGCTATTTCGGCTGATTGCCTTTCTCAAGTGATCTGTTTTTGGCATGGGTTTACACTTTATAGTCTCTAATGAAATAGGTTGAGGAGGGGAGAACTATATCTAATTATATCTGTGTTTTTTAATTTGTTAATTTCCATAGATTCTAACAAAGATAGCTTAAGGCCTTTATTTTGAATGTGAAGAATTTTAAATTCGTCATTAAAAGAATGATTATGATCTAGAACAGTGGTGCTCAGACTTATGCTGCATGGGATCTAGCACATAAACTGCAAGCGTCCAGAGATCGACTGCTATACCCTGTTTTTTAAACCAGGAGGAGTAATTCAAATTTAACGCTCCGCAATGTTTGTTTGTAATTGGTCCAACCTCAGGCAAGTTTACTCCACTGTTATGAAATTTTGACACCAATGGCATTTCACAGGTTAATTAAGTGATATCGGCGATTTTTTATATATAATTATATGCAATTATATATATATATATATATATATATATATATATATATATATATGATTATAATTATATGCAACCTATATTGGAATCAAACAGCAAATGTGAAGGTTGAGGGTAGGCTAACAGAAGAAATTCAAATCCGTCTAGGAGTCCGGCAGGGATGCATCTTGTCGCCACTTTTATTTAATCTGTATAGTGAAGCTATTTGTGAACAAGCACTCGAGGAAGAAGATCTTGGTCTGATAATAAATGGTGAGACGATCAACAATATAAGGTATGCTGACGATACGGTTCTCCTAACGGGAACGCTAGTAGAACTACAACATCTCGTTCAAAGTCTCAATATATACTGTAACAGTTACGGCTTGAAAATTAATTTGAAAAAAACTAAATTTATGGTAATCACGAAATCAAAGAACATCAGAGCTAATCTTGTAATAGACAATACAACGATTGAGCGTGTGTCCTGTTATAAATATCTAGGTGCTTGGATCACAGACGATACTGATCAAACAAAAGAGATTAGATGTAGAATAGAAATCGCTAGATCAGTCTTTAATAGAATGCGCAAACTCTTTTGCAATCGTGATATCAATATAAAGTTACGAATACGAATGCTGCGGTGTTATGTCTTTTCTACACTGTTGTATGGAGTAGAGGCTTGGACACTAAAACAGTTGACCACAAAAAACATCGAAGCTTTCGAGATGTGGTGCTATAGGCGCATTCTCAGAATATCATTGATGGACCGCGTCACTAACACGTAAGTACTCCAAACTTTAGACAAAAGATGCGAAATTCTAAATGAGATAAAAACTAGAAAGATGGAATACTTGGGGCACATTGTGAGAGGTGAAAAGTACGAACTTTTAAGAAATATCATGCAGGGCAAAATTAAGGGCAAAAGAAGTGTGAGAAGAAGAAAAATATCGTGGCTTCGTAATCTACGTGAATAGTTCGGGATTGAACTTTTTAGGCGCGCTGCTAACAAAGTCGCAGTGGCCATGATGATTTCCAATCTCCGCTAGGAGTGGCACGAGAAGAAGAAGAAGGCGATTTTTTGTGTGTTTTCTGCGTTATTCTTTTAATTTTTAGTATTTATATTTCTTTTTTTTTAAATTGATAAAAAATTGTAACTACAGAGTTTTTTAAAATCAGCGAAGCGTCTTTCAAACTCGCTATGACGTGCTTGCAGCTCCGTCTCGTAATAAACATAATTGAAATGAGCGGCTACCCTTTTTTAAACGATGGAAAGTTGTTGAAACCCTTTCTGCTAATTTGCTTAACCAATAATTTTAATGTGTTGACAAAAGAATGTATTGCGCTCATCATATCGATAATTGTTTTATTTTTACCTTGTAGTTCAAAATTGAGGAGGTGCAAATGATTTGTTAAATCTGTTAGGAAAGCCAGATCACTGAGCAATTTTTCGTTTTGAAGTAGATGAGTGTCGCGAAGTAACTCCTGGAACCTATCTAAAAATTTTTTACAGCACAACCACCTTACATCTGTATGCAGAAGTAAATCAGTGTGTTCCGCAGAGTCGCTAGCTTCCAGTTGCGCTTTAAAAAGACGTGCTTCACAAGCTTCGCGCTCTGATTCACAATTTTTGTTGTCATCTTCATGATGTCCATATTTAAAATTTGGAACACGAAACTTGCTGGTGAATGACGCAATGAAATGAAAAAAAAAAAATGATGGAAAGTCATCATTAGCTCGAAATATCTTGTAATACACAGGAGTTTGTAAATCGGTAGCTCGTATTTTTTCACAAAATTTATAATAACGTTGTATATATCTTCTCCGCGAGCTTTTTCTTTCAGAGGCCGCATTTCTTCTTCAGCCAACATGTCAGAAAATACCATCCGAATGAAAATACACAACTGGGCGGTATCAGTCATATCGGTTGACTCGTCAAATTGCAAAGAAAAGTACATAGCATCATAATTATTTCGATCATGCACGTGTGGTGAGTCAGGACACTCCCCTTATTTTCTGGGTGAATGGCAATCGACTTCAAAAACTTTGGCGATCGACCGGTCGATCGCGATCGACCCTTTGAGCACCGCTGATCTAGAAGGTGAAATGCGTATGTACCATCTGTTTTTCTATTATTAAAAGCCTTTTTATGTTCTGCTATTCGTTTATTAAAAGCTCTACCAGTTTGACCAATGTAAGTTTTTGGGCAGTCGCCACATTTAAGTTTGTACACACCACTGTGAGAATGTTTTTTATGTTGGCTCTTGTTGTTTTTAATATATTGGCCTAGGTTATTATTTGTTCTGAAAGCTGGTGTTATTCCTTTCTTTTTTATGTGTTTGGCTATTTTTTTTGATATTTTGCCTGTATATGTAATCGAGCAGAAGGTACTGGGTTTTTTCTCTGGTAGTGGAGCTCTGAATTACACAAGAAAGCCCTGAACTAAGTTCAGGGCTTTCTTGTGTAATTTTTGATTTAAAATTGTATTAGTTGTTTGTTCGTTGTATCCATTGTTTACTGCTATTTGCTTAATTATATTTAATTCTGTCTCAAAATTGTATTTTGACATCGGAATTTCTGTTAATCTATGTAACATACTATGATAGGCTGCCAGTTTATGTTGTGTGGGATGGGATGATGAATTATGAATAGTCGTGTCAGTATGGGTAGGTTTATGAAATATGGAGAAGTCATGTTTGTTTTTAAGTCTGATAATTTTTAAATCTAAAAAATTTATGGATTGATTTTGTTCTGTTTCTATTGTAAATTCAATATGACTATGAACTGAATTAATATACGATAAAAATTGGTCGAGTTGCCTGTTAGTTCCTGTGAAACATACCAGTACGTCGTCTACGTATCTCCACCAATATAAAAACTGTTTGAATATGGGATGTTTTGAAATCTTTGTCTCTAGATGATCCATAAAAATATCTGATAGCAATGGGCTTAAAGTTTTCGCTTAGAATGTAGAAAACAAAGTTTTCAGTGTTTTTTTGTTACATAAAATGAATTTCCATCAAGTAACGGTCGAATCCATCAATTATTTAAAAGGTTTAGTTTGTACCCTCTCGATTTTACTATTTCAAAGCCTGTATTCAAAACTTTAACTTTATAAAAGTCGCAATATTTTCTTTTCCAATATACGAACATTGATATTTTTTTTAATTTGTGGTAATGATATATGATTCTATAATGGACTGCTTACGAAATTCAAGTAGGAGGGAAATTATAATAATATTTGTAATAGGCATAAACACACAGTTTAAGAAATGATCATTAATATAACATGTCCATCTAATAATGACGGTCGAAAAAACTATATAAACAAACTAAACAAGCACCATTTGAAAGAATAAATGTTCCAGTTTTGACAAAAAATTTGAGCCATGATGCGTTATGATGGGCCAAAGATGAAGGGTTTAAAAGAGAAGCAATTTGCACCCTCACGATTTTACTATTTTAATTGAAAATGTATTTAACTAAAAAAGTGAATTTATAACTTCAAATATATAAAAGTCACAATATCTTCGGTTCTATTCTACGAACATTGATGTTTTTTTTTTAATTTATGGTAATGGTATACGATTCTATAATGGACTGCTTACGAAATTCAAGTAGGAAAGAAATTATAATAATAATTGTGATAAAAATAAACACGCAACTTAAGAAATGATTATCAATATAACATGTTCATTTCGTATAATAATGAAGATCGAAAATACTATCTAAGTATAGTAAAAACCAGACAATTCATTATTATCTGTCAGCAGTTCTACATAGTCTTACAAAGATTCAAATCAAATACACAATTATAAAGTCGGCAACAAAGCAAAGCCGTGAGCTAACTGGAAAGAACGAGAAGATAACGAGCTGGAGGCTAAGGTAGATCACCAAGAGATGGCGCTAGAATACGAACGTAAGCGGAGCGTGCATACCTTCACGTTACAATTATCTTTTCGCGATTTGATTACTAGGTGTTATTTATCGGATATGGAAGATTTATTATTGTAAAACTACAAAAAAATTAAACTTATGTTGGTCGTTGGTCTGTAGACAAAAGACGTTTTTTTTTCTTCTTCTTAAGTGCCGGTATCACGCCCTTACTATTATTTGTGATACTTCCGATTAATAAATTTGGTTTATATGAAATAAAGTGATAAAAAGCAACAATAAATAGGTATTTATTACTAATAAATATACTTAGTTAAAAATGATGAAATTAACTTTAGCAAGGGTCAGCACAGGAACAATAATATAGAACAACTAGAATGTGGCTAGATTCTAACGCATCGGGATTTTAGATCGTATGATGTTCTACTACAATGCTTTTGTTTTGTCACACCAAAAATATTCTATGTAGATTTATTTTGATATTATGAAAGCATATGAAAAATGCAAAATAAAAAGTTTTAAGACGCACAAAATGGTACACTACAAATAAGCTATAGTAGTATTTGCTACTTAGTAACAAACAGACTTCGGTCTAATAGTCGTCATCGTTTCTCCACGGGTGGTAACAACTAAAACTGACTGTTAGCTATGTCTCATATCAAGATTAGATCATTATTTATACTCATTTGTACTCATCCAGAGACCTTATTGGGGTTACTACATCAAAATGTATCTTACAGTAGATTTATTTTTATTCCTAGTGGCCTCGTATATCGGTATATATATTTGGTATAATCCTTTGTAAGGCTGCTGTTCTTTCTTCCGCCCTCTAGACTACGTTTGTAAGGTGTTTCGTAAATCTTAGGCATGTGTCGATGTATATGTCTGGGTATTTTGCATAGTTTTTATGCATTATCGTAGTACTACCAATTTTTTAGCTATCCAGCTGTAGACTTTTCTGCAGCATGTGCTAACTTTGTCTTATATCTCCCAGTTGATGTCTGTCGTCACTAGTATCACCAGGTCATCTGCATATGCGATAGCTAGAATACTTCTGTCATAGTCGATTTCTAGTACCCTGTTGTATAATATATTCCAAAGTGTTGGACCTAATACGGATCCTTGTTTTATTAGTAGCTTCTAGTGATTTCTGGGTATTCTTTCGCTAGTATTTTTATCGCCTCTGGTGACACACGGTCCGGTCTAGGAATTTACCTCAATTCAAGTCATTTCTTCAAGACAGTTCTCATCGTCGCTGATCAGGAAATCGTTTATGGGTAATCGTTTATGGGTTTATTAGGAAACAGGGTATTCGCTATTTCCCTCCTTTTGTCATCGCACAAGTTATTTGGGGTCTCACATAATATATCGTATATCGTTTGCCAACGCCTCGCACAAGTTCTGCCAGGATGTGCGTTTAGCCCTTTTAATCAATTTATTAGGTTCCTGTTTGGCGTTCTTATATTCTTGTTTAGCTTGCTGGGTCCTATTTCTCTGTACTGTACGCCTAAATCTAAGTCATTCTGTGCATTCTATCCGCTTTTCGTAAATATTTTCATACATTCTACTGTATACATAACATGTTTGGTTTTACTACTCGCTTTGAGTGCTTTAATTTTGAAGTCGAGTAATTTTATACTAACATCCATTTTATTTTTTGATGTTTATATCTATGCTTCACCTTCGTGCATTCTACCTAATATTAATTGGAAATCCTCAATGCATTTTTCCATAATGGCCGTGTCATCAGCATGCCTTATAATAATTATGGCCTTCCCTCATATTATTACATCTTTGATCCTTTTATACAGCGCCTCTTAAAATACATTTTTCGAGTGTATATGAAACAGCAACGGTAAGAGAAAACAATCCTGCCTCACACCTCGTTCAATCGGTATTTCGCTAGTAATACTATCGTCTACTCTAACTACTGAATGCCGTAATTATTTATATTGTTCGATATCAAACATTGAAATAGTTTTGTACGTTTCATTCGATCGAATGATTTTTCAAAATCGATGAAAGATATATAGATATATTTTATCTAGTCATATATATTCATATATTAAAATAATGTACTTCTTTTGTTCCTAGATCATTACGAAATCTAATTTGGTTTTTTTTCCACAATTTGGTTCGCATAAAGCACTTATTCTGTTCAGTACCGTCGGCCATAACTCAGCGGCCAAAATACTGGCCTTCTAAACTCCTCCTGGGCAAGGATGGATCAAAACTAGTTCCGTTAAACAGGGTTAAAGATCTAATTGGTACCGGACAGTCCGAAAGGATATCACTGGCAAAAATACCATACAATATTATTATTATTATCTACTCAGTATTATCTTGAGGAGTATTTATAAAATGTAACTCATCAAACTGACTACTGACAACAAACTGAAGTCGCTACACTTAAGTGGATTAATTTTTTTGGTAGTGCAATAAGAATCGACCGTGTGTCACTTTTGTAAATCTGATTAAAGAATGCTGTTAATAGATATATTTACCTATTCAACAGGAATTTCATTTGATTTTGGCAATTTCCTAACTTTTGATTGTAAAATGGATTTTTCAACCTCTGATTTGAGAAATCTTAGACCATTTTCTGCATTAGTTATTAGTTATAGTACTTATTATATTAGTTCAAATAAACTATATAACGTCTTAAAACTAAAAATTTTTTCCGGGTTGAATTTGTATTTTTAATTATATATTTATTTATGAATATAATATAGATTTTTCATTACGTTAGTCGCATATTCCCTTGTCATATAAATTATTCGATGGTAATGTGTCCATAAATATTGTGAGCAAAGAGAAAGGAACAAATACTTAAGTGTCAGAATCATGTCCGCATATTTGTACTACTACCAAGTAATACACACCAATCATTTTTATAGTTAACAATCTCTGCACAACTCCTACAAGGTGATTCACTTTTAATTATGATTTATAGGTACATATGAAATAATTGGAACATTTTCTCGAGTGGTAATGGCAATATATTTTAGGTAGATAGATCAAAGTATAGTCTTTAAAAATATGGACATTATTAACGTATGCTTTAGGGATTTCATTTCCGTGTCAATAAAGAAGAATAAAAAAATGACCGAGAAATAAAGAACCTATGTTTTGTAGAAGACACAGGCCCTTCTTGCAAATAGTCAAGAAAAGTTAGTTGATCTCATACTACTGGTTGAAAACGAAAGTCAAATATTTGATCTGCGATTGTGCGATCTAAGATCTTCGGGTCTGCGATCATGATGATAGACTACATAACAATCATCCATACATAATCACGATTGACCGGTTTAACACTTTGGCTACTGGCTATAAACTTGAAGTTTTTTGTCTTCTTCTTCTTCCTTTTTGTATGTAGACTTTAAAGTTTGTTTCTTCTTCAATATTAGCCTCCTAAATTGTTTAAATTGTCGCACCATCTTTTTCTTGGTCTGCCAATACTTCTTCGCCCATTTGGTTACTTATCTCGTACTATTCGTACTATCCTGTCCTCTGCCATTCTACTAATGTGTTCGTTCCACTCCTGTTTCCGTTTTTTTAACCTTCCATTTATGTCTTCTATATTGCATGCTCTTATTATGTTTTCGCTTCTCTCCCTATCCAACAGACTTTTCCCTGACATTCGTCGGGGTATTTTCATCTCTGTTTCTCATCATCTTGTCTCCGCCGTGTATGTTAATATAAGTCTAATTGCTGCTTTATAGATTCTTGTTTTTGTATCTTGTCTTAGGTGTTTGTTATTCCAGATTGTGTCATTAAGAGATCCCGCCGCTTTACTTGCTTTTAAGCTTTGTTGTCGTACTTCTTCTTCAACATCTCCGTAACTAGTTATATCTACTCCCAGATATCTAAACCTTGCTTCCTGCTTTATTATCTTCCCATCAGTTTCGATTTTACATCGTAGTGGGTATTTAGTTGTCATATATTTGGTTTTTTCTGCTGATTTTATCATATTGTATTTCTTGGCTGTTGTATTGAAGATGTGTGTTAATCTTTGGAGTTCGTCTTCTGTCTCGGCGATTAATGCGGCGTCGTCTGCATGATATAATATTTGGATTTCTTTGTTCCCCATTCTGCAGCCATGACTTTTACGTTCTGCTTGTATTATTTCGTGCATTATTATATTAAAGAGAAGTTGGCTTAACGAGTCACCCTGCCTGACTCTGTTTTGTACTGGTATACACTGTGTTAGTTTTCCATTTATCTTTGCCTGTATTCGATTATGGAAGTAGATGTTTTCGATGGTTTGTCTAATATTGATTGGTATGTTTCTTTTATACAGTCGGTGTAAGACGTCTTCGACTTTAATGCGAACGAAAGCCTTTGTCAGGTCTATAAAACATAGATATGCTGGTTTATTGTACTCGATGGCCTTTTCTATGATTTGTCTTAGTACAAATACGGCGTCTAAGCAGGATTTTCCTGATCTGAATCCTTGTTGTTCATCTAATAAAGTTGTTAGTTTATTGATTTTTTTGGTTAGGACTTGTGTGGTAAGCTTAAGTGCAGTGTTTAGTAGATTTATACCTCTATAATTGTTGGGGTCTTCTTTATCTCCTTTCTTGAACATTGGTATTATTATGCTGTTTCTCCATGCGTCTGGTATCTTGCAGTGCAATATTAGTTTTTGTATTATAAGTTTTGTCATCTCTAGGGTTATACTTTCTCCTCCTTGTTTTAGAAGCTCGTTGGTTATTCCTGAAAACTGATTTCTATTTCGTGTCTTAACTTAGGTACGTTATTGTGTTGATTATTATTTTTCATTGCTTTAAACAGTTCTGTCCGGTATCTTTCCTATTCGTTTGCTGGTATGTTATTGTATTTCTTCAATTCTGCCATTTCTTTCCGTTGGTTTCTTATGAATCTCCATATTTGTTTTTGTGTATCGTAGAAGTCACTTTCCATCCTTTTGTAAACTGTTCCCAGTATTCATTTTTTGTTCTTCTTACCAACTGCTTTGTTTCATTTCGTATTCTTTTATAGGTGTCTCGGGATTCTGCGATATTTGATGTTTTGTACTTCGTGTAGGCCTCTCGTTTCTCTTTACATTTCTCTTTTATTTCTTCTCAAAACTATGGTGTATTGTTGTTGTTTCTTTTGTTCAGTATGACTTTGCGTTTTGTTGTTGTTAATGCTGTTTTTAATTGTCTCCCAGCTCGCGTTTATATCTTCGATGTCGTCTATTTGTTTCAGCTGTATTTTTCGTGCTAGCCTCCTTTGGTTCATTTCTCTTATAGAGTCGTTCCACAGTGATTCTACATTGAATTTTTCCTCGGTGATTTCCTGAAGAAAATGTTTTGGTTTTATTTTATTCTTATCTTTGCTAGTACTAGTTTGTGTTCACTCCCTGCGTCTGCTGAGTTAAAAGTTCGGGTATCGAGAATTTGCTTTGGGTGGATTTTTCTATTAGAGACTATAAAATCAATCATAGATTTATGCCCCCTGGAGTTTTCAAATGTATATTTATACTGGAGCTTATTGTCGAAAAATGTATTATTGATTCTCAGTTCGTTAAAAGCAAAGAGATTAGCCATGAGTTCTACATTTGCGTTGACATAGTTTTTATTAAATCCTTGTTTTACTCTTGGAACTATTTTATTTCCGATTCGTGCATTAAAGTCACCTATAAGAATTAAGGGCTCTTCATAAGGTATTTCATCCAGAATGATTTGCAATTGTTCGTAGAATGCCTCTCGTTCCTCCTTGGATTTGCAGTCCTCGGGGCTATAGATAGATATGACATTTAATTTTTGTGATGTTCATATGTATTATTCTTTCGGAGATATAATGTTATTTATGTTGTCTTTAAATTTTTTATGGACAAGTATATCTACGCCTGCTCGTGCTCGTTCTTCTTTTTTCACTCCGCTGTATGCTAGAAAATATTGGTTATAGTCTCTTTGGCCTTTACCTTTCTTCCTGGTTTCTTGGATTGCACAAATTTTGTTTGGAAGTTTTTTGTCAAAAACTAAAACTATATTTTGGTAAAATTCCCAATTATTAATACAAAAAACATGTAAATTCAAACATTACAGTATTTTTTTTTTTTTTGAAAAAGTACACACAGTTTGTGATAGAAATAATTGTGTAATTAGCTTCTTCGAAAGTGTGTACAATTTTTAAACACAATATTCATTTTTTTGCTTAACAGTAATGAGTATCAAATAAGCAGTTGGTACACAAGAACTTCTCACAGCATGCTAACCAACATGGTTTAACACGTTTTGTTTGTTTTATAGCAAAGGTACGACCATTTCTACCACAATTAATTATATAGCATATTGTACAACGAACTCTCTATTCCATTTAGGAAAGTTTGTGATTACTTTCTGGGTTAACACGACGATTATCCAAAATTTACACTTAAAGATTTTGATTAGAAAAAAATTTGAGTGCGATTTCTTCTCTAAATTTAGTGACACTTATTTTTTTGTTTGTTATAGTTTCGTATGCAGTATGTTCAATAACAATAGATGTGTTAACCAAAAGTTCTATTGAAACTTTCCTGTACCCTTTAATAGTTCTACGCACTGCTAATAAATATAATGCTTTTTGATCAAAGACGTCTATTTACGTCAGTACGTCACGTCTGTACGTCATTTCACTCAAATTCCCTGCTAATTTAAGTAGTTTTGCATCACTTCAATTTTTATTTGGCGTTTTACTAATTTTAGAAATTCTACGAATTTTACACACGTGTAATGTTTTTCAAACTTTCTAATGCAGTGAATAATGCCTGCAAGTCAGAAGATGGTCGTAATATGCTTCTGCTTAAAGGAGTTTCAAACTGCTCCCCCAGAATTTAGCAGTAAATTCTAAGAATCTAGATGCGCATTTAAAAGCATCAGAACTATAAAATTAAAGACAGTCAAGATTTCCTTTCACGCAAAAATAGTCTATGTATCTGTTGATACGTATTTCGCTTTAATAAAGCTCATCAGAACAGTTATTCATAGGCTTTCTCAACGTGAAAATTAATCTTTTCCTGTCTTTGTGAAGCAACGATAAAATGGCTTCGAAACGGACGCAATAGCGACATCTGATATTAAATCCGTAAAATAGTTTCGAAACACAATTCAGATAACTGCCTTAATCTGAACCTTCTATAAATGCAAGGTATAACAGACGCTGATAAAGATGTTAATAGAGACATGGGGAATCTAAAATTTGCATTCCACGACATGTCTCCTCAGCTAAGCAGAAATCGTTAGCGAATTGGTTTCTTGTACTCATACAGAGTAGATCCGAATAAAAATAAAATTAAAGACAGTCAAGATTTCCTTTCACGCAAAAATAGTCTATGTATCTGTTGATACGTATTTCGCTTTAATAAAGCTCATCAGAACAGTTATTCATAGGCTTTCTCAACGTGAAAATTAATCTTTTCCTGTCTTTGTGAAGCAACGATAAAATGGCTTCGAAACGGACGCAATAGCGACATCTGATATTAAATCCGTAAAATAGTTTCGAAACACAATTCAGATAACTGCCTTAATCTGAACCTTCTATAAATGCAAGGTATAACAGACGCTGATAAAGATGTTAATAGAGACATGGGGAATCTAAAATTTGCATTCCACGACATGTCTCCTCAGCTAAGCAGAAATCGTTAGCGAATTGGTTTCTTGTACTCATACAGAGTAGATCCGAATAAAAATAAAATTAAAGACAGTCAAGATTTCCTTTCACGCAAAAATAGTCTATGTATCTGTTGATACGTATTTCGCTTTAATAAAGCTCATCAGAACAGTTATTCATAGGCTTTCTCATTTTTTGCGTGAAAGGAAATCTTGACTGTCTTTAATTTTATTTTTATTCGGATCTACTCTGTATTCTGTTCTGATGAGCTTTATTAAAGCGAAATACGTATCAACAGATACATAGACTATTTTTGCGTGAAAGGAAATCTTGACTGTCTTTAATTTTATTTTTATTCGGATCTACTCTGTATGAGTACAAGAAACCAATTCGCTAACGATTTCTGCTTAGCTGAGGAGACATGTCGTGGAATGCAAATTTTAGATTCCCCATGTCTCTATTAACATCTTTATCAGCGTCTGTTATACCTTGCATTTATAGAAGGTTCAGATTAAGGCAGTTATCTGAATTGTGTTTCGAAACTATTTTACGGATTTAATATCAGATGTCGCTATTGCGTCCGTTTCGAAGCCATTTTATCGTTGCTTCACAAAGACAGGAAAAGATTAATTTTCACGTTGAGAAAGCCTATGAATAACTGTTCTGATGAGCTTTATTAAAGCGAAATACGTATCAACAGATACATAGACTATTTTTGCGTGAAAGGAAATCTTGACTGTCTTTAATTTTATTTTTATTCGGATCTACTCTGTATGAGTACAAGAAACCAATTCGCTAACGATTTCTGCTTAGCTGAGGAGACATGTCGTGGAATGCAAATTTTAGATTCCCCATGTCTCTATTAACATCTTTATCAGCGTCTGTTATACCTTGCATTTATAGAAGGTTCAGATTAAGGCAGTTATCTGAATTGTGTTTCGAAACTATTTTACGGATTTAACATCAGAACTATGTTCACTAAATGTACACATAGCTCGAAACATTACCACTTCATGTGACCAAATATGATAAATGCAGTTTCTGGTAAACATCAACTGTATACCAGAAATGGTACACGCAGTAGCCAAAGTGTTAAAGTTGTGAGCTCATACTTATCTGGAGTTATTGATCGCAAATACAGGGTCACTATAGGAAGAGAAATAAAACGTAAATATGATCTAGCAAATGTGACCCTAGGAAAGATGGCCAAAATATGAAAGAACTGTCAAATTTCACAAACTCTAAAAATAAAAGATAAAAGATAGACGCCACTGAAATGTTCTGTTGGAAAAGAATATTACGAATTTCGTGGACCAACAAAAAATTTAATTTTAAATAAGCTAAAGGTCAGTAAACGGCTTTTCTGCAAAGCCAATTAAAATACTTTGGATATGTTATGAGAACAGATATAGAAAATATGAAAGGATGTATCGTCCAAGGAAAGGTAGAAGGCTGAAGATCACGAAGAAGATTCGCAACAAAATGGATTGACCAAATTGCAGGAATATGCAGAAGACCTATACATGAGTTAAAAGCAATAAGCAAAAACAGAACAGAGATAGAAGAATAACTAAATATTTTTGAAAAGCAGATAATAAAAATATTAGTTTTTATTTAAAGAAGTCTTTTGGTCTCTCAGAACTTTCCACTAGATAGATTGTTTGTGTATATTCTATATCTATGGAAGTTCCGGGTACGAAAGCTTCCCACGATGTCGTACTCCGAATTGTGTGGGACAGTGTGAGGCACTGTACACTAGAGAGTAGAAAGGGCCCCTCTTGCATTTTTTTAAGATTTTTTTGTTAGAATTATTTTTTGTAGCCAGCGCTGTTTTGTTAGTAGTTTTTTTTTATTTTTTTGATGGCCTATGTGGTTTTTTGTACGTTTTGAACTAAAATATTAATTATGTCTGAAATAAAGTATTAATTAGTTTATACGTGATACCTTGAAATGTTTATGGTAGTTTCTAATGATACGGGTTACAATATTACCTATTTAGACTTCTTTAAATGTTCTATAACATGAATTTCTACAAGGAAAATCCTGTAGTTGGCTGTATAATATGAATCACAAAAGTTTTAATTAAAACCGTTTATAAAAGGTATATAAATAAAAATACCCTTTCGGGCTACATCACATAACATTTTCGGAATAAAAATTCCATCATCAGTGCAATATTACCAGGTATGTATGGTTAAAAACCTTACTAAATATCACTAAATATCTGGGATTGTAACTTTTTAAGGGTTTTTACCCAAATATTTAGAGGCTTGACTCATGTATACCTGGTAATATTACACTGACGATGGACTTTGTAGTCCAAAAACGTTATGTGATTTAGCACCAAAGGGTATTTTTTTAATTATATACCTTTTATAAATGATTTTGAAATAAAACAGTTATTTGTTGTTTACGTCTTCTGTGCTTCCATCTACGAAACACATCATACCCTTACATCTCCCGCAATTTTTGCCTATGCAGCGTGTTTGAAAATTTCAAATCTATAAATAAAAAAATGTTTTATTTAAAATAAAATTAGAATTTGATATTTTAGAGAAGTGTTAAAAATTTTTCCTTTGTCCATCAGCTACAAGGTTGTTTGACAAAAATGCACTCATTCGTATTTGTGTTAAAGTGAGTACGTAGCTTAGAAAAGCTTATTAGCTGTTTTGAAGTTAAAATTTTTATCACTCCTAAGCACGCACGCACAGTAGTAATCCTAGCCTCAGCAGGTATTTGATTCAGAAACCTTTGGATTCAGAAACCTTTGGAGACAAATTCACATAACGCCAACGCTTGCCAGAGACTCCATCACCTACACGCCTACTGTTATACCGTGGGGACTACTGCCCATCCCAATTAAAGATCATTTGAATGCCCTGGTTAATGAGTCATATACATGAAGCCAAGTCAACAGTTCTGAACCTTTTTTTATTTACTAGATGGCAATCTGCAGCCATATGCCAGAGAAAACCTCTTGGTAGTGCTGGGTTCCTAATTAAATCGGAACCTGACCGACCAGTTTTGTCTTATGCGTACCTCGCTGCCCTTTCAGATCCCAAGACGAACGGAAGTAACTCTAGAAACGAGACGAGGAAAGGTCCTCTTTGGAAATTTAATTGTGTTGATACCAAATTCTGTCGCTCTATTCCCATATCCATTAGCTCCCATTCTATCCGTTCGCTTTAAATTCTTATTCTCACAGTGACCAGTTTGCTCTCGTTGGGTCATATTATTCTCTTGTCTTCAGTTCGCGCCTTAGCCTATATAGCTTAGCCTGGAGATCCCCCAGTTCCCATCTGTATGCCTTCGCTATTGCTGTCCCATTGGTACTGCCCAATTTAACTTCAGCCAATCAAGTCAAACCTAATCCAACCAAATCCAAGATATATAATACAAGATAGACTGATCGTAACAATATCAGCCCGTTCCCCCAGTGTATATATATATATATATATATATATATATATATATATATATATATATATATTACCAAACCTAATCTACCTTAACGATATATATCTATGACCTTAACTACTTAACTTTACCAAACCTCACTTATTCACTTGGTTTCACCCCTTCACACCTCGAATCTCATCTGTTTTGTGAGTAACCAACTATTAATTATTCTCGATATTTCCTACCTAAAAATTGAATCACAAAAATTTTAAAAATATGCACTTTTGAAACAAAGATTGATCTTGAACACATTTCAAAAAAATATTTATGTTTTCTATTTTTTCAAATTTAATGGCCCAGGAGGCCAAACTCGGCATCTTCCATTTGATGTATTAAAAAAATTTCAAGAAAATCCTTAGCTGCATTCTAAACTGTGCTTAAACTAATAAATCTCATTTATACAATTTGGATTTGTTATTATTTTTTTTGTATCATTATTCAACATTCAATATGGATCTTTAAGTGAACCGGATTAATTACTATTGTTAAAAGGCCTAAACTTTGCTGGTGCATAACCTTTAATTTCAAAGTTCAACATAATTAGTTCAATTGAAAAAGCATGTCAGTTATTAGTTTCACACGAAAGTATTCAATTTTGCTAGTGAGCGCTTCCTGAGATAATCGAAAAGTAAAAATGATACGAAATGTTAAAGTAGGTATATAGAGCCATCTACAAAAACTAATTAAAGTAAGTCTATGCAATAAAAATGACGTAGTTTTGAATGTTATCCAATTATATAAAATGGCATAAACATAACCTAGTTTATATTGACGACGATAGTGGCATAAATTTCACAAACTGTCATTTATGGTTTGAGAAATGATTGATAACTAGAGCCATTCTAAAGTAAAATTCACAACCTACTCCAATTATGATTTCTATCAAATTCAGTAGAACATTTGACTTGATTATTTCAGAAATATTTAAAAAGAAAATTATAAAATTTGTTGTGGGATAACACCGATCTTAATATGGTATTTACATTATCCTCATAGTTTCCGTTAGTTTTGATAATATAGAAAAGTTTGTTTTTCCAGAGCATCACAGTAGTCTCCTGTTGCCATGTAGCTCCCCTTGGAGAAAGAAATGGAGAATTTCGTTACGTTTTTGATATTTCATTATGTATCACAGATATTCTTTAATCCTGCATCACTCGCACTATGAGCATTTGTCTCACGCTTCCGTTAAATATGCTTATTCTACAAATGGTAAATCATTTGCATTCTTGCCCTCATTTCTAACTGATGGAGATATTAAAAAATATTGGAGTAAACACCTGTGATCTAAGAATTATTAGCAATCTCCACTGGAATTACACATCGTCTATCGGTACAGAGGCAGGAGAATCCGGTTATACCAAAATCGACCGACATGAACGTATACTATCACCCTCCTGTTAAACATATCTGACGAAATCTTTCAGAAAGCAATTGAGGATGCTGAAGCCGGAATTCGAATTAACGCAGAATATATCAATAACATCAGATACGCAGATGACACGGTGGTATTCGCTGACAGTTATGAAGCCCTCCAGGAGTTAATGAGTAGAATCACAGAAACAAGTGAGAGATATGGACTTTCACTATACATTAAGAAAACAAAATGTATGCTGATTTTTAAGAAGGAACAGCAGATTGGAAGAATTAATGTACATGGTCAACCTGTACAACCTGTGCAACCATACCTGAAATCGACCGGTTTGCGCTTTGCAATTTTCATAATAGAAATATCTAACTACTATAGTTTCCTTAATCGGCCGATTTGCGCTCTCTTGCAATATAATTTTAATTTCATTCTACAATAATAGTCTGGTGAACCTGCAATGAACAAACTAACATGTCAAATAAACAGAAACATCTTTTTCTTTTAGATTTGAAAAAAAAACACATAATTATGGATAATAACACAATAATTAAGGAAGCCTGACATCTGTGTAAGCCGAGTGTTGCAGCGACAGAAGTGAAGCAGTGTGTCTTCTATGCTCGAAAAAGAGCTAGGGAAGACAAAAGTTATTTGCCGATGTCAAAAATATATCAAGATGAATTTCAATGATTATATAGTTAAGGACTGGATTTTGTGACAGACATCCCAAAATTATCTTCATTGACAAGTGGTTTAAACGATTGTAGAAAACGTGCGCGTGGGCTGCTCACAGATCCAGCGGCAGCATCAGTGGCGGCTTTTGGGGGTAGGCAGGATAGGCCGGGCCTACCCAATAATTTTAAGAGCTTTAAAATTGAAAAACATATTTAAATATTATGTTAATGCATGTAAATAACTTTTAAATGTACAATCACTCAATACATTAGCGTCCGTTAAAACAACTAAGTTATTATATTACCACAGAAAGCATCGAATCGTATTCAGGCATTTTAAATATCATTAATAGGCCCGATCGGAACTGGCCGACCCAGCTCACGTAAGATCTCCGTACAAAAAGCGTTTGAAGTTAAGCAGCTTGCCGGACAACGATTTATATTGTCGTGTTTATGCTTGCTGTTTAGGCACCAGACGATCGGGCCTACGATGACCATCGTTGTCACTTAATTGTCACGTAATTATCGAATTGTAATATAAATTTTCTTTTAAATTATGATAAAAAAATATGTAACATAATCTATAATTGTAACATATTTTTAAACAAACAACACAATTGCAAACAATTGCACGGTTGCCCAAATTTATGGATGGAACATTTAAAAGCTGCAGTAAGCAATTTAGTCAAATATATACCGTTCATATCGATATTGGTAGTACGTCAGAGGAGACAAATACAATTCCATTGATATTTGCGTTACTTCCTAATAAAACCAAAGAGACATACGATATGTTATTTTCATCAATAAAAGAGAAACTACCAAATTGGAAACTATCTCTTATAAAACTGGATTTTGAACAGGCAGTCATTGGTGCCTTAGAAAATTATTTTCTCGAAGCCAAAATTTCTGGTTGTAATTTTCAATTCAATCAATGTATATGGAAAAATGTTGGACTTGTTTCTAAATACACTGACATTGAAGAGATACGTTTGCACATAAGAATGTGTGCTGCGTTAGCGTATCTAGCCATAGAAGATATCGATGATGGGCATTCAAGAAACCTCTCTTATTTCTGAAAAAATGGAACAGTGTTATGACTTCTTTGTCAAACAATGGTTAGAAAATACTGACATTACCAAGAAAATGTGGAATTACCATGACCAAAGACATCGCAGAAATAACGTTTTAGAAGGTTGGAATCATCGTCTGAATACATTAATAAGACCACATCCCAATGTATTCCAATTAGTGAAGTGCCTGGTTAAAGAAGCAGAATATTGTGATCACCTTTATGATCGATTTACTTTCAATCTAGAAGGAAAGCGGCGCAAGAAAACATATATTAATCTTGATAAAAGAATATCCAAAACTTTACAGAAATATAAAGATACAAGGGACTTAAGGTTGTGTTTACGGACATTGGCATATATCCAGAAGCTGCAATAAATAGACAATTTTTTATTCCCAAGAATTTTTTGTATTTTACTGTATAAAAAGTTTGAAAAAAAAAACGAAAAAAAAATGAAAAAATAAAAAAAACATCTTCTAAACACGCCAATGTTTATCTTATGTATAAACTATGACAGTCCTAAGCCTGAATGAAAGTGTGAAGGGAAGATGATTTATTTTTATTTTTTTATAGTTTTATGATTTTTTTAAACTAATTTTACTAGCCTAACCGTTACTTGATCGTTATGGTAGAATAAAATTAAACGTGTATTACAAGAGAGCGCAAAACGGTCGATATAAGAAAATAATTAGCTATACATCTCCATTAAGAAAGTGTTAGAGCGCAAACCGGCCGATTTCAGGTAAGGGCGCAAAACGGTCGAGCGCATATCGGCCGACACCAAAAAGAACCACCTACTTTGGTACAAACATCAATGAAAATTGGGACCATTCCCTAGAAATCAAAAATGTAAGATAGAGAAAGCAAGATCTAGTTACTTTCCATTGCGAAGGAAAATATCCTAATTTTAATACCGCGTGGGATATTTGTGTTCATAAGAGAATCCCATTTTGTGGTAATTGACATAAGACAAATTCAGAAATCAGCTCATAACCTGGAGTTTTTTTATTAAGTTTAACTATTGAGTACTGTGTTAATAATTTCCGTTTTTCTAAAAGGTTTAATAGGCAGGGAGATCTTGGATTGGCAGTCCAAATATCTGTGAATATTTTCCTCTTCTTCTGGTTGTAACTCACAGGGAAATGGAGTAAAGGAAGTTTCCAGGTGTTGATGAAATATATTTGCCTTTTCAGAAATAGTATCCTAACTAAATTAAACACACATCACAGTCATATTATAAAGTTTTCCTATGGGTAATATAATAGCTGTAAGTAGTTATGTTTAAGAGTTTGAAAATAATTAAAGGAAAAACTAAATTTTTTTGAAGTTTTTTCCCAATTATTGGTGTCTTTTAACAATAAATATTAAATTTTTAAACTCTAGCTAGCCAAATATTATGTAAAGTTGATAACCGAAACTTTTACTTTATATAAATTTTTGTTAAGGAGCAACATCTCTCGAGTTATAGATGATTATTAATTATTATATAATTATTATATTTGGAAGCAGAAATCAAAAATTTTCGATTTTTTTAGATATTGTTAAATGAAAAATTAAGCACAAATTTGCGACTGGTACATATCGTGATTATTGATACAACGTATATCCTGAAGTGATTCCAGCAGAAAAATATACTCATATGGAAAATGTTCATTATTGTCTGCTTTTCGACAGATTAGGCCTAGACTATAATTATATTTCTCCTTCATAAATCAATCACCCTGTAGATAAAAATGCCGTCAAATATGTCTTAAATAACCTATAGTATTAATTCCTGTAACGCATTCCAATAGGCTGATCAAATTTCTATTTTGCAGTTGGCCGTCAGTCAGTCATAATCTCAAAGACAACTTCTTAGAACAGACATATTGTGCAAACGTTTACCTCCTATCATAAGCAAGATATTTTCGATCTAGATAAAAACAAAAATGTTGTGACTGCATCAATCATGAAGGCAATACGTTCACTGTAAATAAAAGGTTTACAAGGAAATACAAGAAAAACAAAAATATATGAAAATATGACTTCGCAGAGTTTTTTCAAATAAATTTCATCTACAATCGTTATTAAAATATTTTTTTATAAAAAATTTTCAGCAACTTAAACATTTTAAGATACTCAACAAGTCTCTTTCGTGCCTAATTCTATCTATTAATATTTGGAGACTTTTTCTCCTTTTAGGATTTCCATTCTATTCAACCAGGAGGTTGGAAAACATAATCGCAACCTTAATATTTTTAGCAGCATTTTTAAAAAAATTAGTAACCTGAATCCAAACCACTTTATTAGATTTCTAAGCCAAGACATTCAGTGTCAGCCCTGGTTTTTCTCACTTGCATCTTCCCTTATATAATCAATCAATGTAATGCATATTATCTAAAGTAAGTACTTCAGCTGTATGAATGGGCGAGGCAATGAAGTAGGTAATAAACCTACCAATTTTTTTAAGTAGAATGGATTTCAATAAAACTTTTTGCACTCGATTGTCTGAGTGTCGAGTTTTTCTTACTTGCATCTTCCCTTATATAATCAATCAATGTAATGCATATTATCTAAAGTAAGTTCTTCAGCTGTATAAATGGGCGAGGCAATGAAGTAGGTAATAAACCTACCAATTTTTTTAAGTAGAATGGATTTCAATAAAACTTTTTGCACTCGATTGTCTGAGTGTCGGAAATTTTGTGAATAAAAATGATGATGTGGAAATAGAAATTGCATTATTGAACAATTAAAATATATTTTCCAAAGTGCATTTCGAAGTAATGAAAAATGATAAATTTGTAAATCGGAAATAAGTGATGAAAATAACTTTATTATTACTACTTGCGATTTCTGGGGTCACTGAACATGAATATCATGAAGATGATGTTCTCCGAGGCACATTTTGCAGCAGGGCCTCATCTCCTAGAGTTTTTTGAAAACTCTGTACAAAATCTGCGCAGTTCTATTTTTTTATCAACTTTTTTTTCAGTTATAATGATTCACTTTTTTTCACTTTCTTTGACTTCAGTATCCCCCGTTTAGAGATCTATGGATCCACTTCTCAAAGCTCACCGTTGTGTCCTTCAAAAATACCTGAGAGCCTTCACATAGTGAATATCTATAAACCTAAAATTATCCAAAAACAATACTCAACTTCTGGGAATCCTTTCTTCGCATCGAGGTTCCACTTTCGTTACAAGCATTAAGAAAGACAAAAACAAGTTTAACAAGCTAATAAGTTTGTTAAATATAATTAATGAAATGGGACAAAAGCCAGACAAATGGAGAAGCTGTATATTAGTAAATGTTTAGAAAAACAAAGATACTCAACAATGTACAAACTGCAGAATCATGAAACTACTTAGTCATACCATGAAAATATGGGAGGTATAATTGATAGGTGGATACATAAAGAAACTGCAATATTTAAAACTTAGTTTGGATTCATGCATATTATAATATTGAGTCGAATAGCCAAGCGGGCCAGGCGGCCGATTCTCATTCGCTTCACTGTCAAATGGTTCAGTGGATGTGGGTTCAAGCCCCGGCTAGGTGTACAGATAAATAAAAAACGCTAACGCAGTAGTTTAAAATTCTAAAATAAATCTTTGGCTTAGACTAGAATATACTATAATAGGTGTCTGATCGGCCTATGGTGGAGCAGTACGTCAAGAGATAAGGGCTTGCGGTTCGGTGATACTCCTCCATAGATCCCTACCGGAAGGGCGTGGCGCCTAAATACGGGTATATATATATATATATATATATATATATATATATATATATATATATATATATATATATACAATACAATATTGAAATTTTACAAAATTTTATAAAATTGAAAAGTGTTAAACTGGCTTTTTGTCTAATCAGTAGAAAGCAAAATTGAGCATTTTTGTTTTAATGCGTTGCTTCTTTTGGAATTTCAAAGTTATTGGCACTTCGTTTGCAAGGTATACTTATAGCATTTGTTACTATAGGAGCCAGGGGTTGAGTATGCACTTTTAGGTACCCTTGTTACGTTGATATTTTTTTATGTTTTTTTAGTGCGTAGATTCGCACATATTAAACTGAGCTTTCATATGTACGATTAACTTTCAAAAACCCTTATTTTAAAGGTAATTATTTCAGCTTACAAAACTTTCTTTATCTTTAATATTAGTTTAAAGGTATAACAATTAAGCCAAGTAAAAAATTCACTAAAAAGTTGGGAATTAATTTGTTTATAAGAGAAATAAACAAAATTAAGCAACAAACTTTAAAAAAATGGCTAATATCAGTTATAGAACATTTCAAAATGAATATCACAAGCTTTGGTAAATGTTTCTATGTTAATTTTTGACCAGGATATGGAACTTTCAACAACGCGCTCTGATCGCACAGTCAGCTCGCAGCGAATAAAAACCAATAAATACGTAAAATCTATGTAGGTTCAGAGATGCACATTACTTTATTATTATCAATAAAAAAGGTTATAGCAGTTGATAGTTAAAATATTCTCTTAAAATAGTTAGTTAATTTGTTTATAATAGTTGGTTTATAAAACTGAATAGTAAACGTTGGCAGCTTGGTTAATGGAAGTTATAGATCAATTTAAAACGAACATTTTAAGCTTGGGAAATGTTAATCTTTTGGTGAGATATTAAAAATTGCTTTTCGCGCAGGGCTTTCGCGCGCCCGGATTCGCTGCGAGCGTACTGTACGCCTCAGAGCGGGTTATTAAAAGCCCCATATCTTTGTCAAAAATTAACATAGAGATATGTATCAAAGTCTAAAATGTTCAATCTAATTTTTGTTACTTATTTCGATTTTAATTTTATGTATTTCCCATTATGTTAAAAAAACAAATTAAAAGCTCTGCTGCTTATCATATACTTGTGATAATTATCATTGAATCATTTATGATGATACATCACTACTTCAGTATTGTACTACCTGTTCTTAATATACTGGTTTCAAGAAGATGACATCCGTTCTCCTTGTATGTATATATAAATGTAATAGATAAATATCTAAAGCAGATTATATCGACCATATCGTATTAATATAAAAAGATGTGGCAGACCAACAGGTGATCAATGAGGTAGCGTCTAATCAAGTGCTTACTCGCAACACCAAAGACGTGCGTAACTTTTCTTCGTCATAAAGTAGAAGTCAATAAATACTTTAAAAATGTAATAAATGAAAATTATTCTGTAAAAGTAGCTTTATTGAAATATTGAGAATGTTAATTATTAATTAAAAAGTATTAATTTTCTTTAGATCAGTCGTATAATTTTGTTGGTAGAAAGTTATAATACCCAAAATGTATCAAATGAAGTTGTTACCATCTTCAATAAAAATGTAGATGAATTTTAAAAACTATTACTTGAAAATGATACAAATATGAGAAGAAGCAAAAGGATATTTGGTGATATCTTAAGTAATATGTTATTCTCCAATATTTCTTGTGAGTTTAACCATTCTTCTAAAGCGAAGCTTCTATACTGGCGTTGTATTTTACTTTTTTCTCTATAGTGAAATGCTGAGGTGAGCGTCACGGAACTAGCGTCACAAGATGCAGTCGACACGAGTGGCGTTATGGAATAGCGGGTCTTCACATCGATTTACTTTGCTCGATCAATTCGTTTCTAGTCATCATATCTTTATTCTAAGCAGGTTTAAATTAAAAACTACGTAAAAATAACAAAATTCATCATAAATGTCAAAAGTCATAAATGTCATCTCATCCAATTAATAACAATATAAAATTAATAACGCCTTATATCATAATTAATTTAAATGTAAACAATAAATAAATTAAAATTCTATTTTAAGTGTAAATTTTCATTTGCTTAAAGTTCTAATTGAATCTACTGTTTTATTTAAAAACAAATTAAAAATTCATAAATTCAGTAGTCCAATATAAAGCATGGGTATTTTCTGTAAAGTTTTTAGCCAAAACAAAAACGTCACCACCTACAGTTGACCAGTCAAATATTTGCCGATAAATCTTTTCAATGTTTTAATCTTTTCCTACGATAAACATCTCAAATTTTCCGATACTGAACTCAACATCTTTTTTGCACTTATTGGGACTTTTGTATTAGGGTATGCAACTACATCGTGAAAGGATGTGACAACAGTAGATGTTCCTAACCTAAATTCATGCTTTATTAGGCCATCAATAAAATCGCCAGCAGTCGCAAAACCTTTATGCTCCTTGCTGTAGCACATAAAATTGAAAATCAGAAAAGAAACTTTATCTTCCTTTCTAACACCTCTTCCGTAAGATGCAGCAGACAAAAAATTTTTTTGTAGTAAACGTGCCACTAATTACTATAGTCTTTGATCAATGTATTCTCTTTATCTATTACGTATACGGAAAATTTTTTTTGTGTTTGAACTAACAATCAACGAAACAATCTTTTGCTTGAGAAAGCATGTCATTTTTATTAAGTTTTTTCTTCGCCACAGCAAAATCCCTGTCACATGGCATGAAGGAATATCCCCTTATGGTGAAATACTGGTTCACACTTTGAAATCGTCTAAGGTCTGTAAGGGCTAAGCACATTCTAAGAACTGTATCGTTCTTTTTCTGACCATCATATCCATAAAAAAAATATGAAAATATTTAAGATTTAGTAGAACTTCTCTGTTTATAAAAATATCAATAAAGAAGCAAACCTCATTTGGTCCTTTTTGCTCATACCATCGTGATATACATAGAACATGGTTTTCCTAGTATGTAGTCCACACAAATTGCTCCGACCGTGGCGCATCTGTTTGGCGCAACTCTTGAATCGACTTCATCTGGCTATAAAATTTTTTGGCTCTTCTTTGGTGAACAGTTTTCTCCGCCACAACTACAGGTTTAGCAATGTCGTTTAAGGCCTTGGACGTAATTTTGTTGGAAAGTTCCTCACAGCTGCAGCCGGTGTCAATCTGTGGTCTACCGAAAGACAACCTAAACCGCTCCTTGAATATCTTGCGGTAAAAGCTGTACTTCACAGATGATTCGGGATTTCTTGTACGAAATAGTTCAAGCATTTTCTTAATGTCCAATTTTTCACTTGGACAGGTAGTGAAATTTTTACTGGAAATAAACGAATGAATCACCTATCCAAATTTGGCATTCACTGGCGTATTTTTACCTCTTCTACCGTTAGGTGATTTTCCCAATGGCAATAAGTTAGCCAAGTACCGAACACGGACCGCAGTGGTCCTATGAATACTAACAAAAGTCTGGTTTTACAGACACTATACCTGCACGAAATAGAGGACACATAGTATTTATATGACTTGCTTTTTGGTTTTGAATTATTTTGATCTTATCTAGGTCATTTTCTTGTAATTTCTAAACACTCGAATAAAGTATGCATATTTGACTCTTGTTAGACGTTAGAAGCCGTTTATTCGAGAAACACCACATGTCCAGGAGTTTCTCAAATAAATATATATTTTAAACTGGCGTTTAAATTGTTGTATGGGTTGGACATGTGAGATTTTTTTAAAACTATGCGTCTATATGAGGATGTATTGTTAAGCTAAAAAAGTCGAAATGTCATATTTATGGACATGTGAGCTTTGGGAATGTTGCGATAAAAAATTATTAAAAAGTCAAACCAACCAACATTAATGTTCTAATGTATATAGAGAAAATAGTGTAACCAGCACATATTTTTAGGAGAAGCTGTCCACACCGTGACACCAGTCCAACAGTTAATTTTAACATTAATATTTTTTGCTAATAGAAAAATGCAAATATCAGTAGCTGACTATATGGGTATACCGAGGGCAACGGTTACAGCAGTTAAAAATCTAATAATAATAATAGTCTCCCGTTTTATACCGCTGTCGCGGCTTTGGGAGTATAGCAGGGTAGTCTGCTATATCTAGGGCCTACGGTATACAAGGAAGGTAACATGGCCAGTGCTACGATTCAACCGTCTATTATTACCCCTGGTTTTACCCAAGGTACTCATTATTCAGGCTGAGTCGACCTGGGGCCTATAGACATTTTTTTTAAAATGTCTAGATGTTCTTGCCGGCGGTGGGATTCGAACCCCGGACCACCGGCTTGCGAGTCAAGCATCCTACCGCTTGCGCTACGCAGGTTAAAAATCTATTAAACAAATAATAAAGTGGTCCAAGTTGAAGTAGAGTTTTAAGCCATTCTATGATTTATAAAATGCATAGCTGAAGTTATTTGTATTTTATTACGAATTGACTCTTACAGAGGTATAAATGTAGAAATATATCGTTCAGAAAAAGATTTTTGCATAAAATGTCCTAAAAATCAGTGACTAGTTTAAAAGTTAGAAATATTGTTGCAAAATGGCTGGGTTCTGTACATGATCAAACAACATTTAGTAATAATGATATACAAAGATTTGAAGCTGGAGACTTTGTTAGGTCTGTACTATTTTTTATATGTAGTTGTTTAGTGTGGTTATACTTTGAAATCATATTTGATAATGCTACAAAAGATGCTAGAAAAGAAGCGGAAGGGAATTTTTATAATAAATCTCCTGCACGAACTAGAAATGTTTTGGAAAAGCAATACAGGGTATTTAAAAGTTGCGATTATGCGCAATTTTTAAAAATCGAATGGGATTAAATTTGAAAGTAACTATAAATGTAATAGTAGCAAGAGCAGCATCTTATAACACCACCGTAAAAAGTGAAGTCTTTTTTCTGTAGATAATAATACAGATCAACAAGAAAACCATTTAATTAAATCCATAAAAAGAAAAAAAAAGAAGACAATTTACCTCAATTTCAAGGTAAAATTGAGGGAAGATTATTGTGAATTATGTATTAGACAACATTTTGCAAAACTCGATTTACAATTTCTAAAAAGAATATTTTCTATTAACACGTTCCTTGCCGATAACGAGCTAGCGCGCCTCTACAAGAGTTTAGCTAGGCGCCGACGACGCTCTCGCGCTTTCAGACTTTTATTGATTATGATCTTGGATTATTTGACTGGTGCTTCAACAGGGACTTTTTTATTTCAAAGGCAGGTAACTAGGGATATCAATTCTCTAATTTTGTTCTTGGTTCTCCAACTAACGACTTTTTATCCCGACAGGGTGTCTATATCTTTTGGTTTTGTATTAATTGTAAATAATAGTAACAGTACATAAAATTCTGCAAATGCATATTATTTTATCGGATCAGTAACCGTGTAAAGATTAGTATTTCCCAGATTTCAATATTTCTCCTATTTTTTAGACTCGTGAAGCTTGGTAATACTCAGATATTTTCAGTGGTTCCCCTAAATATGATTTGAGTTCTTTTACATCTCTTTTGGTTAGTTTATATTTGAATGGCATACGGTGTGCATATTGAAGTGTAAAAATGAATAAAAAAATATAAATGACACTATTTTACCAAGTGGCTTAAATTCAAATAAAAAAATTTGACTCCCGAAGAACTGCTAGTGTTTGTAGGATTGGTTTTACATATGGGTCACATTTTATTGCCTAGGATTAAGGATTCTTGGAAAAAGAAAGATACTATTTTTGCTAATGCAGTTTTTTCCACCTTTATGGATCGAAACAGATTTATGGTCATACTGCATTGTTTGCATTTTAGTAAAAATCCAGAAGAGGGAGAACAAGTACCTGAAAACAAAATATATAAAATTAGATCGATGATAAACTTTCTTAATAAGAGAAAGGAAGAAGTTTATTATCCTGATCGTAATTTGAGCTTAGATGATTTAATGGTATTACACAGAAGACGACTTAATTTTAGACAATACTTTAAAAACAAAAAGCATAAAGATGGAATAAAGTTGTATATGTTGACCGAATCAAATCGTTTAATTTTATAATTTTTAGTTTAATCTGGAATATTCAACGATTTAGGTGGAAAGGGACATGCCAATAAAGTTATTTTGCACCTCTTAGAATCGAAACTAAATGTAGGCAATTGCATTTACACAGACAATTTTTACAACAGCTTTGATTTAGCCAAAAATTTGCTTGAATTTTCAACTTACTGCACAGGAACTCTTCAAATTGACCGAATAATCCTGTAGAAGTAAAACAAGAAGAACTTGCTAAATGTGCAACAATTGCCCGTTGCCAAAAAGGGGTATTCGTTGGCAAATGAAAAGATAAGAGAGGCGTTTACTAAATAACAACAGAATGTCAAAACACCAACAAAAAACAAGTTACAACAAGAAGAGCTTAGCATGTAATGAAACCAGACCTTATTATAAGATATAATAAAAATATGTCTGGTATTGACCGACAAGACTAGATGCTTGCCCATTATCCGTGTCAACGAAAACTGTATCATGGCTAACAAAAATGTTTATACATATTATGCAGATGATGGTTATAAATGTCCACATTTTGGAAAAAAGATTGGTCTTTACGAATTTCGTTTAGAACTCGTTAGATCACTTTTAAAAATTAATAATTCTGAAACCAAACATGTTACAAAAGATCACCTAGTAACATAACGAGAGGTAAAAGATCTGAAGGGAAAATTTATGAGAAAACGCTGTAAAACTTGCTGCGAACGAAATATCCGTAAAGATACAATTTACGAAATTACGAAGATACAAAACCTGTCCCAATACCCCTGGATTTTGCCTGGATTTCTGTCGAATATCCCATATTTAAACCTTAATTTTGTTTTATATATCTATAATTTAGGCTATTTTGTATTTCTTGTTTTATTTTGTATTAGTAAATAAATGTTCCTAATAAAACTGATTTTTATCAATATTATTTACAAAACGCACCAGCGCGTAGTACTGCGTCTGTATACAAATACTAGAGCCGAGTACCAGTGACGCTCTGGCGCGTTCACCACCAACCCTTATTGTATATATGTGCATTTAGTTTAAAAATAATTACTTAATTCGAACTTTTCTAACAACTAATAAATAAACGTCTATGTATCAAAAACAGTAAGCGGCTCTTGGTGAAAACCTAACCAGAATAAATCGGCAGTTAACGTGTTAACTAATTGTTTTGTTTCTGACGTAATTTACAATGTATAAGTTTTAAACTTAATTTCTTCTTTGTCAAGATAAATTTTATAGGACATTATGATGCTTACGTATATCTCAGTAATTGGCATTTTTATAATTGTATATATGTATATTAATTATAACTATATATATTAGTTCAGCAATGTCTGCACTGGGCTCTTAAAATTTGTCTATAAGTAATTTAAATGACCCTCATTTTGGTTTTAATTATAGTTCAATTTTTAATATTTTAATTTTTAATTATTGTTCCTTAATATCATTTATGATTGGACTTTCTCTCTCTTCTTTGTCCTCTTATCGATAATTATCTCCATTTAAAACTTCCAGTTTTCGTTAATATTTTTTCTGGGTTTCTATACTTAATTAAAATATATTTGGATACTTCCCCAATAAGTCAAAGTTTCCCTTTTTTGTGAAATTTAAAGAACTTTTTTTTGATATAGACATAATAATTAATAACAACAAACAATTTTACACACAAATTACCAAACCAACGTACTAATTTAAATATAATTATAACTTTACTGTTAATAATGAAAAGAGCTGTAGTTAATAATAAACTGGAGGACACCTAAGTGTACTTTAGTCTAAAGTGAACATTAGTTAAGGTTTAGTTTAGGTTGATATTATGAAATCGGGCTTTACTTTTTATTCTATACACTTCTCATTTTAAAATTATTTCACATAAATATAATGTCGGATTTTTACAATTATCAGTTTAAAAATAGTATTAACGTGTGACAAAAAGAGTTATTATTAAAACATTTTAATTTGAACTTTCATATTATTTATACTTTGGAAGGGATTTCAAAATTAGCACATATTAAATATGACTGTCTACGAAATAGTAGTCACAGTAAACATTTGGAAGAGTCCATTTACGTGACTAGGAGCGACCGTTATATTACATGTAAACTTTTTCAATTTTACTAAAATCTATAAATATAATAAATAAATAATAACATTAGTTTATTGAATTTTGAAGATATTATTTAAATTTAAAAAATACAGAAAACATAGTATGCAAGCTTCGCGCTAGTATACAGTACCGCCTATCGTACCAGTTTTTCCATATTATTTAAGAGCAGAAACTAAGCAATGGCATAGTATGTCCTTACTACTCCTATTTGGTAAGGTAAAGTCCACTTTGACAAAAAGTATAGATGAACGGATATTAGGCAAAATAAAAACAAAATTGGTAAATAACAGATCTCAAAATGATAAATTATACAAAAAACGATAGACTATACATAAGATATATATTCTCCGTTCATAAATTGTTGAGAGCACGAAATGTGCCTCAAACTCATAAAACGGTCGTAAACCATAGGCGTTCCTGAGGTGTTTATTCATTAAATAATAATATAATATTTTTTAATACTGTTATATATATATAATATTAATAATATTTTAATACTAATATATTTAGCAAAAAAACAATTAAAACTTTCACGGCTAATGTTATGTAATTATATTATATTAATAAAAATAAGAATTTAACCATTAACAATTTTGTAAATAAGAATACCTCATCTCTTTGGATATTTCAATACTAATTTTCGCGTTTAATCACTTTACTAGAAAACCTGGAATTCATATCCGAAGGTACTATTCGCTGCAAGATAATTAGGATGGAATTCCCCAGATTTTTAATAATATAATGGGTATGTTTTGGCCACGTGCCTCGTTTGTTGAGTTTATATTCGAAACTTAACTTAAAAGGTTAAAGTTATTACAAACGAAAACAATTTTTTTGTTTAGTACGTTTTTGATCGCATGTAATTTACGGCTCGTCGGTGGGTCTGCGTCTACGGCAGTAATTAGCGTCTCGAATATTTTTTTTGCGAGTTATATGCAGTGCGTGAGTGATTTTTTATTCCATATACCTACGAACATATACGTACCTTTCGCTCGTGCTCGTTTTGTTGGATTGTTTGTGATGGCTTCATCATCAACATCATCAAGTTTTACACCGGTACTGTTGCATACAGTCAGTAAGTCTGTCTATTCACCAAGAGAGAAGACTATTGTCCTGAATTTTCACGATGCTCTGGTTTCTCAGAATCCCACAAACACTGTTCGCAACATAGTCGAAAGTTGTGCCAACATGACTGGCGTAGGAGAGTCAACTATATATAGCTTCCTATCAGAAAGAAAAAAACACGGTATAGCTAACCCAAACACAAACGAACACTTAAAGAGAGGGAAAAAGCCTATTGAAATTGATGAATTTGCCAAAAATGGTATTCGAAGGAAAATTCATGGATTTTTTTTTAAAAAAGAAATACCAAACCTAAACAAAATTTTACAAGAAGTTAGAGACGACCCGGATTTGCCTCATATCGGACGAACTAAATTGTGGCAAGTTTTAAAAGAATTAAATTTCCGGTGGGAGAAATCAGACCGAAAATCACTTTTGATTGACCGGGAGGAGATAATATGTTGGAGAAGAAATTATCTAAGATCCATACGAAAATTCCGGGCTGAAGGAAGGCCCATCTTCTACCAGGATGAAACGTGGGTAAACTCAGGTCATACTCTAAAAAAAATTTGGTCAGATAAAAATATATTAAGCTCCAGGCAAGCCTTTATGGAATTTTGGTCTACTGGTATCTCCCCACCTTCTGGTAAAGGCAGTAGATTAATAATTTCTCACATTGGCAGTGAAAAAGGATTTGTTAAGCATGGTTTGTCGGAATTTCAGTCCAAAAGCACAAAAGACTATCACGAGGAGATGACAGCTGATGTTTTCGAAGAGTATTTTGAGCAGATGATTGAACACATACCACCAAATTCAATTATAGTATTAGATAATGCACCTTATCATTCACGACTAGTAGAAAGACTTCCAACGACTGCGTGGAAGAAACAGGATATATATTCTTGACTGGCTGCGGAATAAGTATCTGCCTTACGAAGATGGAATGGTAAAAGCAGAACTTCTAAAAATTGCCCGTCAACACAAATCTAAGTTCAAGGATTACGTAGTTGACAAAATGGCGGAAAGGCGAAACATTACAGTCCTTAGACTTCCACCCTACCACTGCGAAATAAATCCAATTGAACTCATTTGGGCACAAATGAAAAGTTATGTGGCTAAAAAAAATAAGTTATATAAAATACAAGCTGTACGTGAATTGTTATACGAGTCTTTACAACATATTACAGAACAAAACTGGAAAGATGCAGTAAGGCAAATAATAGAAGAAGAACAAAAAATGTGGGATCTTAATAACATAATTGATGCGACCGTAGGGACACAACCGCTAATTATTAACCCTCAAGATGACTCGGATTCCGAAGTTGATCCTATTTATTTTGAATTTGAATAGTTTTCTAATCGTAATTATATAAGGTAAGTAATAATAGTTAGAATCGTAAGGTATTAAAAGGGGAAAGGCGCAAAATGTCGCCTGTCAAAATGTTCAATGTGTTTTAAATGTATCCATTTTTTTTTCAAATCCTGAGAAAACTAAACAGCATTTTTGAAAAATTTAAAGGCAGAATGAAATATTTATTAGAATAAATAAAAAGTTTCTTTTGCATGCAATATTTTCAATTAAAAATTATACTATATTTTCTCTTTTATTTTCACCCCTGTTACATAACATAATAAACTGTTAAAATAAACATTATAGAAGTTTTCAGGGACTTTCTGCCTCAGTAATAATGTAATCTTTCATTCTGCGTTTAAATTTTTCAAAAATATTTATTAGTTTTCTACGGATTCGAAAATAATGGATACATTTAAAACAAATGGCAAGAAACTTTTTATTTTTGAATAAAATAAAGAAGTTTTATTAAAAAATACAATTTACATAAGTACAATTTAAAAAATATATTTATTTAGTTCAAAAAAATGTTTCAATCATATACTCTACGACACTGGTGTAACACATCTGTAACCATTCAAAATACCCTCGTAATAGGATTATAAGGTATTGTATTCCTTCAGATACAAGGTGGGTTAGTCGAAAACATCTTAAACCGTCAGTTTCAGGTTGGTTTTTACTATTATATCGTATTACCTATCCTCTCTGTATTTCAGCTCTCTAATTAGGGTTAAACTTGTAGTGAGCTATCGACAAATTGTGAACCGTGTTATAGGTGTGTATCACTGTGGTAGAAAAAAATTGTGTTGGGGATAATCTTAGCCTGTATAATGTCGGGTGCGATTTCGCGTTTTAATTTTACTCTACTTTCTCTATTCCCTTATATATTGCCACTTATTTTTCCTATTTATCATCGTTGCATTTCCTCAATATTCTTCTATTTACATCCTTAATCGTACAGGTGTGTGAGGCCTGAATTTTTAGCTAATTGGGTATACAAATTATTATCATGGTATACCTTTTTCCTTTTAAATAGAATATTTTATTACAAGCAAAAATGAGTATTTAAAAGAAAGATATTAGAAAAAGAAAATACTAAAAGGAAAAAAGAAGCAAAGAGTAAGAGTAAGCACTGAAAGAGTAAAAAAGAAGAAGAGAAATTACCTGTTTGTTCTATAAAACAAATGGGTTCTGGCTATTTTAGAAGTTTAGTCTTAACGCTTACCTATTATAATATTAAAAACTCTCAGCCTTAAGTACGTCTATGACTAATGCCATCGATAGCGATGCCGATCGAGGAAAGTCCGTAAAGAACAACCATCAAAAATAATAAAAAAAATTGAAGAAAAGGAGCATTTACTCAACAGACAGCAGAAACAACAGAACAGCGATCGAATGTTGCGGACAAGAAGGTAGGCATCTGCCCCTTCGTCAAGTCTGCTCGAGGCTGTCTCCTGTTTTGTTCTTTCTTACTCAATGGGGCCGATTGAAGAAGTCTAGAGGTCAATTGGACTCTTACCTGAAATTAAAAAAAATATATTTTTATAAAGTTTATTTTAAGCTTCAATTTTTACGTTATTGTGGACTATTTTTAGTTTATCGAATCTACACCTACTCCACTATTATTCATAACACTAAACAATATAGGTAAACAAGCGAATGTGCTACATCCGCAGTTTTACCAAAGTGTATAACAACCATTACAGACCGTCAAAATAACGAAAATGGCATATTCGTCAGTTTACCTAATTGGATTTTTGCAGTGCTGAAAAGAAGTAAATGACGAATGTTTATTACTTAACCTTTATAAAAATAACCTATATAAGACGTAAAGTATAAACATTTGTTATTTTAATACGAGTCTCCTGTTTTCTAGTTACCGTGAGAATTTTGGAATTTTGATTGGAATTGGAACTTACATGGTAAAGTGAGATTTCTCAATCTCACTTTAATCTTTAATCCTGTGGTAAGTCGAATTTATTTATTACTTATTTGCAGCAACCTAGTGGGCGCTAAACTTTTTATTGACAACTTTTATCATATAATGTTGGTCTTGAAATACCGGCTAGAAGCAGTGATCCCAGTGATAGGCCTACTATAAATGATCCGCAACCCAGCACAAAATCAGAATCATTTATCGCCAAAAAAGCGAAAAGTATCAAAAAATGGTGTTTATACAAGACAGGGGGAAGCATCCAATAGACTAAAAGGTCTCGAATATTCAACCGTAAAAGAAAAATTAATTAATGCAAGGCCCCTAAAACAACCAAGATGCTCTGGCCGAATCAAGCATAAATGTTTACCTAATGTACCTGAGCCTGAGAGAGAAAAAATCTATAATGGTTTCCATAAATTGCCATCCCTATTAAAACAACGGCAGTTTCTTATAAAACACGTTACTGTGCAACCAAAATCAAGAAAAGTCACAAAAGCAGTGAAGTCACGAAGAGCTTGCACCAAAAAATTCACTTTTCCCACTGAAAAGTTGATGTGTAGAGAATTTTTTCTCGATACTTTAAATATTTCAGAGTATAAGAAGGAATCTTAAAAAAGTTAACTCTAGTGGAATTCTCCTATCTGACCTACGAGGGAAAAAGATCCATTAAATAAAGTAAACCTTATAAATGAAAAATTCATAAGAGATTACATTTTATCGTTTCCAAGAATGGAATCACACTATACAAGGAACTCAGAATCCCCATATTTTGCCAGTGACTTAAATGTAACAATTATGCACCTTGTATTAACAACTTGTATAACAAAAAGTGCATTGAAGAAAACGAAAATCCAGTATCTTTAGAAAAGTACAGACGAATTTTTCGTGAGTACAAACTGAAATTTCACAAACCTGCTAAAGATCATTTTAAGAAATATATTACTCATAAAGAGCAAAAAGAAGAAACAAACTATGATGATACTCTCTATACTGAGCATGTTAAAAGCAAGGAAGCAGCACGAAAAATTAGAGATCAAGACAAAGAGGATACAAAGGACCAAGAAAGTGTTTTGGCAATACAATCAGATCCCCAAGCCGCTCTGAACACACCAAAAGAAGCTAGTGGACCATTCTTCTACGTCAGAAATTTGGCTGTATACAACCTTAATATTTACAATCTTAAAGATGCCAGTGTTACCTGTTGTGTCGTGGGACGTGAGATATCGACGTTCATTTATACTTATTTGATGAGCCAAACCAATACAGAATTTGTCAGAGATGTCGCATAGCTGCGGAGGGCAGCAAAAAAGTTCCAAATTCATTACCATGTGTATGAATGTTGTTAAGGAACACCCCTCGATCAAAAAAAATGATCACAAATTTTTTTAACTTGGTTATAGCCAAATGGAATGTGACTCCATTCATGACAATATAGAGCAGCAAAGTAAAAATGTCCCAATTATTACTCGGGAGGTGTGGTGCAAATAATTCACACTACTAGAAGTAAAGCAACACCATTTCAAGTAATGCCTTTGTGTCATGATGACTTCATTGATTTTTGTACTGATAAGATTGCTTTTGAGGACCCTGATAGTGGCAATAAAAAATATAACCACTTATCCTTCAAAAAAGCCATTTGGTTTAAGTACCTATCAACTCATCCAGATGTTGTATTCGTGAGGACGGATTACTCAGATGACGCACCTTTTGTGAAGTACATTGCAAAAGGGATGAAAAACAAACGGGGAAGACCTTCTTCTAATAATTCTACAATAAAACCTTACAAATCGAGGTTCCCAATTGCTACCAAATAACTAAAATACCTTCAAAAACTTTATAAGTATCTTCAAATACCACGTGTTTACCATGATTTTTACACAAATCCTCCCTTTAAGGTTAGTGTACGAGATGCCCTTGCAGAGCCAGATGTCTCTGAAGAATCTGAGAGCGAATCATAACAACAAATAATATTCTAAATTATAAAGCAAAATTATAAAATAGTTTAGCGTTTCATTAAATTTTGTTCAATCTTAAAGTTCTCTATTCTGTTCACCCACCTCATGAGAAAACCAATCAATAGGTGATACATAAGTACATTCTCCTTTAACACAAATGTAGATTATACTAACAAATGAGACTTTTTTAGTAACTATGGTTACTTAGCCTATTATATAAGAAAACGAAAGGTTTGGTTTTGGAAGGAGGGAATTTAAAAGTGAAGTTCGATACAAGTTTTGAAAGAGAAATGATTTTCTCTTTCAAAATGAAATTGTTTTGATTTTCTTCGTAAAATTATTAAAGTAAAATAAATTTTGGTGTTTGCTGGTAAAAGCAAAAATTGAAAAAAGTTTTTGGTAGCAGCCACGCAATGTGAATCAAATATTTGCAAACAAACTGTAAGTTTTTTTTATTAAAACAAATTATCTGAGGCTAGACTGCCGAACGCTTACACGTTCAATATAAACGGCAAAAAATGGAAAAACACTTGGCCCCGATGAAGTAAGTGCTGAAATACTAAAGTTTTTGGGAGACAATGGAATTAAAGCTATGTGTAATCTCTTTAACAGAATTTATGACACTGGGATATTACCAACTGTTTGGTTAAATCGACATTTGTCACAATACCTAAGAAACATCGTCCAAAGACATGCGGTGATTATCAGAAAATAAGTCCGATGAGTCACGTTTTGAAGATCTTCCTGCGAGAAATACACAGCAGAATTTACACGCTGTTAGAGAACAGAATTAGCAATACTCAATTTGGGTTTAGGAGTGGCTTGGGTACAAGAGAAGCCTTTGTTTAGTATACAGGTGCTAGTACAGGGATGCAGAGATATAAATCAAAATGTGTACATTTGTGCAATTGATTTTGAAAAGGCTTTTGACAAAGTCCGTCATAACAAAATGCTAGAAATATTGGAAACAGCTGGATTGGACGATAAAGATCTACGAATAATTACAAATCTATACTGGTATCAAGTGGCAAGAATAAAGGTTAAACAAGAACTGTCAGATGAAATAAATATAAAAAGATGAGTGAGACAAGGCTGTATATTTTCGCCTTTACTTTTTAACTTATACTCGGAGGAAATATTTAAGGAAGCCTTAATGGAGACAACCGAAGGTATTATTGTGAATGGAGTAACCGTCAACAATATTAGATATGCCGACGATACCTTAGTGCTTGCTAATTGCGGAGAAGACCTTCAAAATCTAATGAACAAAATAAAACAGACTTGTGATCGGATTAAAACTCAACGTTAAGAAAACTAATTATATGATAGTTAGCAAAAAAATTATATACAGGATGACGGTATAAAAGTCGGAGATGCCACACTGGACAGAGTAGAGAAACTCGTGTATCTCGGCAGTAAGATCAATGAGAGCTGGGATCCAACCGCAGAAATTAAAAGCCGAATAGAACAAGCCCGAGCTGCCTTTGTAAAAATGAGAAACGTACTTTGCCGTTACGATCTTAGCATTGACCTTAGAGTTGGAAAGAAATCTTGCTACATCTATCATGTCCTACTGTATCGAGTGGAAGCGTGGACTCTAACTGAGGCTATCCTTAAACGCTTGACAGCCTTTGAGATGTGTGTATACAGACGACTACTAAAAATAAGCTGGGTCGACAGAATTAGAAATGAGGAGGTTCTTAGACGGCTGAATCAAACAATACAACTGGTCAATATAATAAAGAAACGCAAGCTGGAATACTTCGATTAGAAAGGATTAAATTTTGACTTAAGATTTTTAAAAGACAGTCATAAGGAGATAGATATGTTAGAAAAGTTATCGGTTTGTAAATAGAAAATGTTTTGTTTATTTAATTCCTAGAATTAAAGAACACGTTAGGAACATATGATTTGTATGTTTTTTTTTGGATTTTAATATATATATATATATATATATATATATACCAGTAGTTTTATACCATGCATAATTTTTATTTCCCAAAGTTAAATATTTCTATTAAAATTAATTTTAATATAATTCAATATAATTCTAAGTTATAAGTATAAGTTTACTAAAGAAATCAGCACTTTTGAACATTTCTCACCGTTTAATTCATTTATTAAAAATCAGTCGAATTAGCAATGTCCGTAACGCACCTTACCTTTTCCTTTTCCTTGATAATTCCGCTAAGCATTTCTCTTCTCAAAAATAATTCTGAATAATAATCATAAGATACTCTGAAATATTTTACCTGGATCTTGTCAGATATGTCGACCTTGATATTAGGAACATGCTTCAAAAATTAGTGACCATTTTCGAAAACGTCGATATTTTTTTTTTTTTTTACATTTCGGTGTTCACGAGTCTAATGTAGTTATAAAATACACAGATAGTAGAAAGAAGAATAGCAAGGAACCATTCTTATTTTATTAAATAAATTAAATTATGTAGCAAATACAGCAGAATCTGATGACCAATTCTTCTTAGAGTGACGTCTCCCTACGGAGGTTGGCAATCATAATAGCTATTTTTATTTTTGAACTTGCTGCTCTAAACAAATCAATCGATCTGCATTGATACCAATCACGTAGATTCTTTAACCATGAGTTCTGCCTTCGGCCAACAGATCTTCTTTCTGGAATGCTTCCCTGTATTATGAGTCTCAAAACTTCATATTTTGGTCCCCTTATCACGTAGCCTAGGCATTCCAGTTTTCTGGCCTGTATAGTGGTGATTAGTTCTGTTTCTTTACCAACCCTCTCCAGTACTTCTTTATTTGTAATTCTATCAGTCCATGATATTTTTAATACTCTGCGGTATAACCAGAGTTCGAAAGCCTCGATTCTTTTTAAATTGCATTTTTTTGATATCCAAGTCTTAGCTTCATATAATAATATTGAAAATATATAACAGCGAATGGTACGTAGTCTGATCTACAAATTTAGATTTTTGCACGTTAGGAGTGGCTTCATTCGTATAAATGCTGATCTGGCAATCTCTATTCGCCGGTTTATTTCTGCAGTATGATCATTGGTTTTATTGATCAAAGTTCCTAAGTACTGATATTTTTCTACTTGTTCTATCACGTTACCATTGATTGTCAATAGGTAATGTATATTTTGTGGTCTTTTGTAATAAGCATGTACTTTTTTTTTTTAACGTTTATAGTAATTCCCATCTCAGCACTATTCATATTTAAGCTTTCGATAAGATGTTGTAGATCTTCTATACTCATGGCAATGATCAGAGTGTCGTCTGCATATTGTAAGTTGTTAATTAATTTTCTGTTAACGGTAACTCCCGCTGTGATATTATTGAGCGTGTTTTGGAAAATTTCTTCAGAATATAAGTTAAACAAAAGTGGTGATAAAACACATCCCTGTCTAACTCCTTTACAGATCTTCATTTCTTCTGAGTGTTGCCCATCAATTTCAACTTTGGTTCCAATATAATGTTTACACTATATTTATGATTTTACTGTCAATGCGCTTGTTCATAAGTATTTATATTATTTTTTCATGTCTTACTTAATTGAAAGCTTTTTCGTAGTCAACAAAGCACAAGTGTAGATAAACGTTTACATCCCGACATCGCTGAATCAATATGTTGATGGCAAATAGTCCTTCTCGAGTAACCATTCCATTTCGGAACCCGAACTGCGTCTCGCTAATATCCTCCTCTAGCCTTTCGTATATTCTCTTATGGATTACTTTCAGCAGTACTTTTAAAGTGTGACTCATGAGGCTCAGTGTTCGATAATCAGAGCACTTTTTTGCTGCTTGTCTTCTAGGGATGGTTATAAATGCTGACTTCAGTCACTCTTGTGGTATTATTCCCGTATCGTACACCGTGTTGAATAAATCTGCCAATACTTCCAAGTTATCCTCTTCCGCTAGTTTCAACAGTTCTACTGGTATTTTATCTAATCCAGCTACCTTATTGTCTTTGGAGTTTTTGATAGCATATTTGATTTCATCTATCGTGATCTTCTGTCTCTCTAAAGGATTTAATTCTTGAATTTTCTGCATTTCACCTCTTTCGTCTTGGAAAAGTTATCTCATGTACTTCTGCTATCGTCTTAATTTCTCTGATAAATCCATTAGTAGTACTCCTTTTTGTCTTTTATGTGTCCTTGCTGTCTATTTCGATCCATTCCAGTCACTTCTCTTATTTTTTTGTGCATATTTCTTATATCATATTTTGTTCCTAGTTCTTCTATCTCTTTACATTGTTTCATCAAATAGTTTCCTTAGCTGTTTTGATTTTTTCCTTAATTATTCGTTGTATTTCTTTATACATCTGTAGATCTTTTCCTTTATATTTCCTTCTTTCTTCCATCTGTAATAGTATTTCTTCTGACCTAGTTGTATCAAAGTTTCTTGAGCTGGTTTCAGTAATGTGTTTTTTATATTATACCACTTTTTATTTACATCCATAATTTGTTTGTTGTCAGTTAGTGTTTTTTGCATATTAACATTCACATTTTTTTTTAATTCGTTGTTTATTTCTTCGTTTTTTAGCATTTTTACATTAATTTTTGGTTGTTGTTTTCCAAAAGCAAAGTTCCAGTTTTCTTTTTCTTAAAAAGAATTGAAAGTTCAATTCTTTTTAATTTTATTTTCACGTCAGCAACTAACGGATTGTGGTCTGAGTTAACATCTGCACCAAGATAAGTTTTAACTGAGGTGATAGAGTTTTATATCTGCTATATATTTTTTTTAATTCGTTGTTTATTTCTTCGTTTTTTAGCATTTTTACATTAATTTTTGGTTGTTGTTTTCCAAAAGCAAAGTTCCAGTTTTCTTTTTCTTAAAAAGAATTGAAAGTTCAATTCTTTTTAATTTTATTTTCACGTCAGCAACTAACGGATTGTGGTCTGAGTTAACATCTGCACCAAGATAAGTTTTAACTGAGGTGATAGAGTTTTATATCTGCTATTTACGAGTATAACGTCTATCTGGTTTCTGACAATGTGGTTTTCTGTATGTGAAGGAGAAGTGCATGTATATAGTCTTCTCTTATGAAGCTGAAACCAAGTATTGGCAATTACCATATTCTTTCCTTGGCAGAATTCTATGAGCCTTTCTCCTCTCTCGTTTCTAGTTCCTAATCCGAACTGTCCAACTATATTTTCAACTGTACCTACTCCATTTATTGCATTGAAGCCTCCTAAAATGTAAGTAATATCTCTAGATTTTGTTAACTTGATTGTATTGTACAATTCTGAATAAAACTTTTCGATCTCATTTTCGGTCTTATCAGCTGTGGGAGCATAATGGAGGAGATTTTCTAATAGTGTTGCTTATGATGAAAGCTACTCCGTATCGATAATCAGTTTTGTCTTCTCCAGTGTAATAAATATTGTGGTTATTTATTGATATCTCTCCATTTCCTGATCATTGTATATCGCTAACCCCAAGTATATCTATATTTAGCCTCCCTTTCTCTTTAATTACATTATGTAATGTTCCCGGCTGATACATACTTCTTAAATTCCAGGTAGCTATTTTTATCTGAGAGGGTTGAGTATTTTTTTGGATTTTGTGCATTTTGTGGATTTTGTTTCACATGTTGACGACCGAGGAGGTCTTGCGTTCTGATGGTTGTCCTCCCTTGCCGGATTTTGGTCTCCGATTACCATAATCAATAATGTCTTTTGCGCAAATAGTGCTAGCCATTTTAATTTATACTAGATATGTCATCAGGGACCTTTACACCTTTACAGGGACTCTACTCAACACCAGACAGATAATAGAAAAAGCAAGAGAACACAACATACCAATGCTGCTCTGCTTCGTAGATTACACAAAGGCTTTCGATTTAGTAAAATGGGATCTTCTCTGGAGTATAATACCAATATGGGAGTATCTAACCACCTGGTTAACCTAATAAGAAATCTGTATGATAAAAACTTAGTTATTGTTAAAATACACGTAATATATTTAGATGCTTTCAAAACAAAGAATGGAACGAGACAGGGCTGCATACTATCACCATTATTGTACAACATTTATAATGAATATATACACAGTGATTACCATCACTGAACGCCTAATCCGGATAATAAAAAATTTCGAAGTGGTAGACAGATTTATATGCTTAAGCTCCCTGATAACCAACAATGGCGATTGTCCCTCAGAAATCAAGCCTAGACTAGCAATGGCCCAAACCGCAAAAGCTAAACTGATTAAAATACGGAAATACTGAACAATAACATGGAATACTAATCTCAGCTACTAAGGGTCAATATCCTTAGTTTTCCCATTGCTAGATACGCAGCAGAAACACGAACACTCAAAAAAATCGATAGGAATAAGATTCAAGCCTTCGAAATGTTGGTATATACAAGAATTCTACGCGTGTCATGGACAGAACATAAAACCAACCTGTCAATTCTGGAAGAGCTTCATATAAAAGACAGGCTATTAAAAAAAGTAAAACAAGCATACCTAATTTACTTCGGCCACATAGCTAGAAGAACGGGGATCATGGAACTATTGGTAGAAGAAGGAGAGGTAAAAGATCGAAGACCAAGAGGAAGATCTCCAACACTATGGGCAGACCAAATGAAAACTCTGGTGGAAAAATCCCTACAAGAAGCCATCCATATGGCACAAGATCGTAGCCAATAGAGGCAGCAAGCTAATAATATTTAGAGTATTACCACGCCCTGACAAAGGCTAAAGGAGTGAGGAGGAGGAGACATTTAAAGACCATAATATATATAATCTAAGATTGAAAACTATTTAACAATAGATGAAAATATTAGAGAACAATTAGTAGCACCTAAAGAAATTAAAACTGAAATATTAACACACATCAATCCAAAAAGGAAATCCCCATTAGCTTTGACCAGGAACCACTGCTTATAATTCTAAACTTGTTTCCTTTTGAAAGAAGCGTCTTGTCGAGTCTTTTCCAACGCCGTTTTCTAAATATAATTATAATATTATAATTATAATAACTAATAGTTACCGAGATATTCTATTTGTTTTTAAGCCAAAAAATTGTTTATAGTTTTAAAACATTCCCGAGGCCGCCCAAATAATCCGATTTCAATTCTATAAAGTACTTTCGATACGTGGATATGTTAAAAAAAGGGCAAACTTCTATATGGTCTAGTTTTTGTTGTGAAATATTTTATAAAATTTTGATTAAAGAATTATTATACGAAATACGAAAACGATTTCCGAAGTGGAAATTGAAACGTCAATAAACGTAATTTAACCTTTAATTGTGGCTTATTCCCATTTAAATAGTAATAACTTTAAAATGTCTCAAGAAAATAGCTTCAGAACAATATTAATACAATTTATTGGACTGTTTTAGGATATAAAGATTTTCTAGACGAATAATGAAGGGTTAAAGTGGTTGAAAAGCAGTAAATGAGAACCTCTTCCCCCCTTTTTGTATTTGCTGCTGTTTTGCAGCAATTATAATAAATTAAAAGATTTTTAACCAGTCGTATCTTATAGAAAATTCAAATAGGCAAATATTACGACTGCTCTAAAAGGAATAATTTTAAAGGTATAAGCAAGGACATTTTTTTAGTAATTATTAAGTATTTTCTTTTTTTTTATTAATATCTGCGACTCATTTGAGAGGGAGGATAAGTCATATATTATTACTAAAGTTATTACACAACTTATTTTTTAAACTAGTTTGAAAAATTACTCATTTGTAGATAACTCAGTATAAAAGTTTCCAAGAATTTTTTTCCAATCCAAGAATAAAGAATTTTTTACTTATTTCCAAAAAGCGCATTAATACATATAATCTAAAATTATTTGTTTGTGGACCTTCAGCTCCTTTAAATATCTCCTCTCTTGGAAATAAACGACAAATTGTAAAATAAACATTTTATTGTAAATGTTTCAACCAGGAGAATGAAACTTTAAATGATGCACAATTTTAAGTGCCAACAAATTTCTTAGTCTTCTAGTAATTAAAATATCCGGCAACAGCGAAGCAAGTTCAAGAAGCATGTCTCATTCATCTTCGCGGGAGCATTGTGTTAGTTGTTGGCTCTTTTTATACGCCACTAATAAGGCAGAGTGTCTTGTACACTACTATTTACCTCCTCAAGCAATAGCGTGTAGTGCAGTTGTGTGTAGTATAGAGGCGACTGCCGCTAACGACCAACGTAAATAATAGATTTTTAATCTCTATAAGTAACGTTAAACGACCTTAAATACCACTTTTTTCTTCTAACGTTTTTAACAAATTATAGTCGGTGAAAAGAGAGCAATTTTTTGATCATAGATGCTAATTGAAAGGCTATTTGATGAGCACGACCAATAACTTCAACTTGGTTGACCAGTTTCATTAGTAATCTTGTTAAAATCAGTCGTTAAAACAATTCACTATTATAATAAAAATTGTAAACAGATTTTAAGTAACAAACAAAACGCGCGTTAATCGTGGAAAAACAGCATTCGAAAACAATCCGAAAGAAAAACCAACTATCTTATTAAGTTTTGAAAGTAACGGAAAGTCAAGGATTGAGAGAGAAGTAAAAATAGAAGCGATTAAAAAAAATCTACTGTAAAACTAGGCCACCGTTACTCAGTTGTTGTAAATGATATTCAGGGTCGTTTAGCAAGCAAGCAATAGAGAACAAGCAAAAGATATAATAAAAAAGAGAAAAAGGAAAGGAAAAGTATCAACCGTTCACAAAAAATTGGCTACTGTTTTTAAATATTTGAATCCCAAAAGCATAAATGGGATGCTCATAATACGAAAAGAAAGACCAAGATCACTTGAAGTAATTTCATATACCTACTAAAACATTTTTTCCCTACTGTCTAGATCTTCTTCTTTGTGGGTCTTGTCCTGCTTAACGACGTTCTTCCATTTTGTTACTGTCGGATACTTTCCTTCGCCACTGTCTGATGTCCATGGTTTTCGCAGCTTTTCCTACATCGTCTATCCATCTTTTACGGGGCCTTCCTTTTGTCCTCTTTCCTTGGAGTTTTCATCTGTGGATTACTTTTACAGCTCGATTATCTGGCATTTTTTCTAAGGGGCCAAGCCAGTTTAGTCTTTGTGACTTTACAAATCTAACAATATCTGCGCTCTGCATTAATTCATCCAGCTCATTGTTGATTTTTATTCTCCACGATCCATCGTTACAATGGGTTGGTCCACATATCTTTTTTAATATTTTGCTCTCAAATATTCTTGATCGGTAGTTGATAAGGCGGCTATGATCAGATAATGCCACTATTTCCTTTAAAGTCGTGAGTTTTAAATGGGCATTTTTGTAAATATATTGTATCTAAAAATGATTTTCAATCTAGTACCAGGTTTTGTGACACACTCACTATAACAATTGATCGTTTGGAATGGGAATGCATAATGACTTCTTCAAACTCTTCCGGGACTTCAAAGGGGCTCTTTAAATCGCACAATCCTACATTTGTGTCACACTCCAAATAGAAATGTCATCTTACAGCGAATGTGATATTTATTTCTTTCAGATTATGAATTTTGTTGTTTACTAGAAAATGAATAAATCGAAAAATAGTAAAGTTTTTTTTGTCCCCCGGCAGAGTGACAGAAGATTTGCAGTTCTTTAACATAGTCTTGTAAGAAATAATTGACAAAATGAAGAAGAAAAGATGCAACTTCGTTTGATCCTTTTTTAGCCATTCCTTTTATGATAGGTATAAAAATAGATTGACGAGAGAGAGAGGACATGTACATTACACGCATACATAGAAAATTAGCGTTTATAGTAGACATCGTTAGCAACAATTTTCGAAATTAAAACATTTTTTGAAAAATCAATGCAAATGGCTTTTTTTTTGGCTTGTCTTTTCCTTGAATAGAACGCTTCAGCCTTTTTTTTATGCAAATCGTTCATAACAGTTAATTATTTAAGTTCATCAGTATCTGTGAAACTTTTAAGCTTAATTTGAAATTCATCACACGTTGCGCATGTGTCACTTCTGGGGTATCCAAAAGCAATATTAAATTCCTTATTAAAAATTGTTCTGTACGTTTCATACGAGACTTAAGCATTTAGATGCTTTTCCTTGGAGGAAACATTTTTTTGATTCTGAGCTCTCATGGTAAATCTTTTTTGTATTTTTTAGACTATAGTGGCTCTGACGACCATTAAAAATTTTGATGTAGTCACATACCAAACCTTTTGTTAGGTCGTCTAGTTTCCTATGTATTGCACTATGCTTTCCACTTCTGTCATTAAGAGCTGCACCACTTCGTTTGAGGCTTTTCTTTATATAATTTATTTTATTTTTTGTAATCCCATAAATGGTACAAAAAGATTTGATACAACTTGCGTCATGGAAACTCACGGAAACTGGCAGTATTCTCTTTTCGATAAGACCTTTTAAGCTGAACAGGTAAGACCGTAATTAAACCAGTCAAATAATAGTTTTGCTCATCGTGAGAGCGCAGAGTATTAAAATTTCTCAATATTTCTTTTCTTTGCGCCTCATTAATTACATCAAAGCACTTCAACCTTAAGCAATTACAAGGCTGTCCAGCTTCATGAGTCAATAACTTCAGCATTTTAGAGACCTCTGATATTCAGCCGGTAGTCTTCCTTTTTGTGAAGGGATAATTTTGTTCTTAACGGTCCCTTCCGAATCACTATTAGCCATAATCGTTTATTAATAATCACACAAACAAACAAGAACTTACACTTTTGCGGTTACAATAATACTGGTACGTTTTTTACGAATGAATATTGCATCAGCCGGTTTGTTTACATGACATCGCTATTTTTTTTTCCCTGGACGTTTGGACTAAGCTGGTTTTTATTCGGTACGCTATATTTTAGACATTTTTTACGGCATAATACGGTAGTTTGTTCCCAGTTTTAGTACTCTAAAATATAGGTCGTCATTCGCAGAATTTAATGGCGCCTTTACCGATATGTTCAATAAAAAGTGTCATATCTGTTTTTTTCCTTGTACCCTTCATATAAACCTGTATATTCTGAAACAATGGGACTGAAAACCTAACATAAGAGGGATATCTAGGTGGACTGTTAAAATTTAGGAGTCATATTTATGAAACACAAAAAGTGCAAAAACAAAATAAATTTTGTTAGAATATTAACTAATTCTAAGGGACAAATGTATTCAAAATAACTGAATCCATATATTACAAGGTTTTTGGTTTACGTTTAAAAATGAAAAGGTTTACCAATTAATGTTTATCAGAACCAAAACCAATTAAAATAAAAAACGACATATTTATTAAAAATAATAAACAAATTATATTTTCACTTGGTTGTGAGAAAATGTTCAAACTGTGGGACACACTGTAAAGCGGTTGCATTATTAAATTTATTTAGATTAGCCTTCTAGAATAAACATTGCCTGGTCTATTAGATAGCGAGCGCGGGGTGTCAAAGAGTTGGCCATGACAAGGCTGCCACAACACAAGCGAGAAAGCATCTGAATGTTAGGTGGGGGGAAACAGTCGCTGCGCTTGCTTTGCTTTGGTTTGCTTGGCTGCTTGACCTCATGAAGACTCGACGTGAAGAGAGACTCGATATGGATATGAAAATAATTCTATTTATAGTCTGGTTATATTGCTCCGGAGTTGGGAAAAAAGTCGTAATTAAAAAAATTTGACAATAGACAAATATAAAACATAAAAGTGAAATGGGATTTAAACGAAAAATTTTATTCCAAATCTTAGATTTTAGTTTGTAACTCAACATAATAAATTAAACAAAGCTGTTATATTAGATACATATATAAACTTTTTATCGTTTGCTACTTCTCGCAAAAAATTAGGTTCTATAAACGGGTTCTTGGTTTGTTTTCTTGCTAGTTTAATCCGAGGTTGTTTGCTAGCTATTCCCAAAAATCCGGAACTAATGAGAAGCAGAGAGCTTTCTTTTTATTTATATTTTCTTAGTATTCCCATATAAATTTTGAAGCATTTTGCATGCCATTTAAGACAGTCGATCAGTCTTTTCATATCCTTTTTCCAACTCTAAGTTTTGAGACCAATAGTCTGTTGGGTAATATTTTGGAAAAGAAATTTGTGAGAAATTTCAGATTAGTGAGCGCTGTCGGTTTTTTTTACTATGGACATAATCCGTTATGTGATAGAGAATATGAAACAAGAAACAACCATTTAAGAAAGGTACAATGAATCAAACTTAGTAAAACTTTTTGAAATTTGCGCTCATAATATTTTGAAATTGAACAACATGTTTCTCCTCATAAACCCCAACATAAGTACACCTGGCAGGATAATTATGTAAGATCAAGAATTAACAATAGACTTAATATTAACCAATAGATAGTCATAATAATAATAATTGATTGGGAGCGTATTTTGAAGTAGGTATATGAAGTGAGTAGGTATGTGAAGTAGTAGTATATCCAACTCCAGGAACCTTAGGGCAGTTAGGGAAACAAGCAAGTAAAACGGCACATGAATCAGGATGTCGGAGAAAAGCCATATGGAGAAAAGAGTATTCAGGATTAGATGGAAAATATGGAAGATACAGAAGAAACAAGAAGAATACTTAAAACGTCACAAATGAGAACCTTGCTTGAAAACACTACGGAACGGAATAAAAACTAACGAAATAAGGGAAAAGATATATCATCCACTTCGAAAGACAGAGACGACGGGAGCAGAACCAGAATTTTACATGAATAGATATAGAGATGCTAGCCATGCTTTAACACCAATAGGCACTAGGCCATCAAGAAGGCGTTTTAAAAGATGGCAAGATAGCTGGCAACATCACAAATACGACCTCAGTCGTAAAATTGAACAATAACAGGTCGAAAGTCTAATACAAGCAGAGGAAGTCAATATCTGCAGTGAATATTTTCTACATAATTAGGAACAAGTAATGAATTTCCCTGGACTATTTAGGGTACAAAAATTATACTAATTACACACAACTGGTTTGTAGATTGTTGTTTTAAGTTTGTAGCAGGTATCGCACCAATTATGAACTTTTGGCCGCGGAATTAAGAACAACCGATCGAACGATGATTCGTACTGTTTGGTACTTACTCACTCGCACGGTCTTTGACCGGCTTCTGCGGCTCGGTATCCTCTTAACAATCAATAAACTCTTGTGAATGTTTTTATTGTCCGGTAATCAGAGGGCATTGATTGTATCGGGATATTATTGGAGATTAGTTCAAATTTATTTCACAACGTGATTAATTATTTTATCGGGAGGTTTTATAGTATTTTTATTGTAGGACGGAAGATAAGAAATATATTATTATTACTTATGCAATAAAAACAGTTTGTTGTAACTTCCTGATATTTAACTTTATATATATATAATATATATATATATATATATATATATATATATATATATATATATATATATATATATATATATATATATATATATATATATATATATATATATATATATATATATATATATATATATATATATATATATATATATATATATATATATATATATATATATATATATATATATATATATATATATATATATTTGCGTGAGAATATTACTCTTAATAATCAAAATATAGAGAAGGTTGAATCTTATATATACTAGATCTTGTTTGAACGACTTCAAACAATATTTCTAACCTACCAAATACTCTAAAAGCCTAAACTTTCGGTTTTACGGTTTTAAAGCCAGGTTTACACGTATCCAGTAATTTGCACCATTCACACTGGCATGCCAATGCTTGACTAGGAGAGCGCTGGACAGGCACGTTTACATGTATCCAGTAGCTGGTGCTTAGTGTAAATGGCACGCCATTTCCTACTTGCCAAAGTCAGTCGTTTGTTGTACTCTTTGCCGGTACGTCAGTGACTGGAATGATGTGTTTACACGTATCTACAACCGCAGGTGCGGGGTTAAAGGGGACGCGGAGAAGAGCCACTGGCATGAAAAATAGACCAGCTCCTTATTCGAGACAGCGCTGGACGCACAAAAAGTGTTTAAATGATGCCACTACTATGCCAGTGCTGTCATACTAGTGTGCCTGACACCACTTACTAATATGTGCAAACCTGCCTGTATGTACTACTAGTCCTAAGCCATGGAGCCCAAAACTTTTACAGAATATAAAAATTATAACAGGAGTGTCACGCATTGCCCAAATTTGTAAATAAATACAGAACTATAAAGTTGCTATGCTAAGTGTCAGTAAGACACATTGGAACGGAAAACACTTTAACATGAAAGGCGAGCTTCTGATAAACTCTAGTAAATAGGATGAAGGAAGAAATTAAAATGGATTAGGAATCCCGTTTAGTAAGACATTAAAAAACTCTCTCATGGAATGAAAAATCAGTTTCAAAGCGAATAATCACTGAAAAGATTATTATCAAATTAAGAAAGGTAGCACTAAATTAAGTGCTATGCCTTGAAGCAACATTAGAACAAATTAAAAGATCTGATATATGGGAGACTTCAATGCCATGGCTGGTACTGACAACCCCAATATGACCATGCTGTGGGAACACATGGTACTGGTCAGAGAAATACCAATATCAAGCGCTTCATTGAACTGTGTGATAACCGTGACCTAATCATTGGAGGAACTTTGTTGCCAAGTAAACAATCGACAAAGTGTCATTGAAATTGTCAGACAACCGCACTTAAAATCAAATTGACAACATCGTAATAAGTAAGCAACGGAGAACATCTAAACAATTTATAACCACTAAATTCCAGAACAGAAGAAGAGAAGAAACGACTGAGAAGAAGTTAAAGGGAAGCGAATAAAGTCAAGAAGGTAGTAAAAAAAGACAAAAGAAAGTGGACAGAAAATCTTGTTGAAGATCCGCGGATTACTGATAAGTATCAAAACATTTAAAAAGTAAACAACTAGCAAAAAAATAGATATACCACCCATTAACCAATTTTAAATTGCAATACAGTTGAAGAATCGCTGTGAAACGTGTTAGATACCAGTACCCATAATACACCAATGACAACTTTTCATCAATAAAACATTACGAAAGAGCGTTCCTCAAATGAAAATTTATGGAACCAAACCAACCAAAAAAATGTTCTAGAAAATCGAAATCCTCATAAAATCTCCAAAGATTATCATTACATTGTTTTGTATCTTGAGAACGAGTTCCGAAGTGGAAATCGAAACGTCAAAATAAACTTATTTTAAAGTAAAATTGTGGCTTATTCCCAGTAAAAATAGTTAATTGCTTTAATATAGTATGTTCTAGATGACGATATTAGATAGAAAGAAACAAACATAAAATACGCAATTTTTGAAAACAATAACAAAACGCTGTAGTAGAATGGGAAATAGTATTTTCACTGAACATAGTTGTTTTTTTTTGGTAGAAAGAACAGAGAAAAGAGTAAAAGACTACGTTTTTGTATCTAATTACTGGCTAATTTATACAGAAACCTTATTTAACTGAAAAACCTTTTTTTAAAAGCTTTGTATTGTCAATTTTTAATCCAAAATTAAAAAGTTATCGAAAAAATACGCTGTGTTAGTTCTTTCTACAAACTCAACAATACTTTTATTTTAATACATGTACCTTGAGCTTGTGTTGTCTCTCAAATTGCCGTGTAAGAGATCAAATATCTTTATTTTAATGATAATTGTCGATGATATCAAGTTGATTTGACGCAAATCGTTTGATACTGTCACAAGGTTATACGTATTGCCAGGTCAAGTGAATGGTTGTGAACTGTTCTATACAGAGGGCATCGTTCTTTTTTTCGAGCAATTGGGTCACGTAAATTTTTCATAATTATCTGTTTCAATAAGAACAACAAATTAGTTTATTGAGGTAACGAAAGGTCATGAAGTAGGAGAGGAAATTGTGTGTAGGAGAATAATTAAGGTGTATTTGTAAATCTACAGTATGCAATACTCTAGTCATCGAGAAATATAAGAATTATAGTTAGAGGTTGCGGAATTTAAATGTTTTGGATAAGCCCTTTAACTAGTTTGACAGAATGTCAAATTGGTTTATTGTATATCTTTCATTAACTATTGAACAAGTCCACGGTAAATCTGTAATTTATAAGCACTCTGCCAACACCTTACAGTCTTTTTATTTAGGTCCTATTTATCTAGGGTTCTTGTATCAAGGCGACATCGAAACCTTCTCGTCGTTAAACTAGAAAATTGAACTTTACTACAATATTCGCCAAAATAAACCTTAAGTACCGAAATTAAACATTTATTTTTTAATGAAAATAGTGTGTTCAAAAAGTGCACCATTGCGGCGCAAGCAAGCGTCATAATGATTTTGCAGATTATCTTAGATGGTTTATAAAGAGTTGCTGTAGTTGTTGAAAACATATTTTGTCGTAGTTCTCCAATATCTATCGGCGGAACCTCTGGCTAAAATACTGATTCCTTCAGTATGCCCCAAATATATTACGCATAAAGTGTTGTTAGATCAGGTAAGAAAGCTGAGTACTAGAAGTCTGTTCCATGGGAAATTATTCTGTTTTTAAAATGTTCGTGAACTAAGGCAAGGAATGGTATAGCTGTATAGCTTATTACACCATCCCGTTGAAACTATTGTCTATGCATCTGCAGATTTAGTGCGCGGCAAGAATTTTGTAAATCTCCAACAATATGTGTAATAATGTTCTCTTTGTAACGCTCTTGGTTAGCAGTAATTGGATGCTCGTTGTTATTTTTAACAAAAAAAGGACCAATTATTTCCAGACACAACTCACCAAATGGTAACTTATATACTGTGGAGTGATTTCTCTGCAGTTACTTCTGGGCTTTCAAATTCAAGAAATCGAGCTTTTTATTTATTTTTAAAACCGTTAAGGTGAATTTGACTTTTTTTCGAAGCAAAATAGTTTTGCACGTTTATTTGTTTGTCCAATTTTAATATGGTAGGGATAACCACCAAGCGATATGTGACTAACCATCAGTGTAACCATCATCAAACTGTTGGTTTATAATATAGTCTTTATTAGTTTCTTCATATTTATAGATATTATTAGTTAGTATAATCTGAGCTAGCTAAGATAAGACGTACCTACACCTGAGAAAGAGCTAGTCGAAGCCCTTGACTATGACAAGTCACACCGTTTGTCCAGTAAACTAACGACGCCATCTAGGAAAGAAATCTGAACTACCACCATTTGATATTTCAATCATATTTTGTTCTTGAAACGATATGTTTAATTAATAATGCTGTATTAATTACATATCAATATAGTGAATAATTAATTTTAATAATATTTTTAACGTATAATTTAATAAAAAATAATTTAAAGCTTTATGTTAGTTTAAATATAAAATTCTAACGCCTGAACAAAGAAATCTGAATTAATTAATTTTTTTCAAAAATTACTAAAAATATAGCGTACTGTATTTGTGAGGTAAGATCATTGACGTATAAAATATATTTATTATATGCCACTGGGCAAGATAAACATACACTTACTATAAAAATAAAATGACGTTTTACAAAAAAAAAAATAAAAACTAAATAAGATTAAATAAAATTAAATCAGTTAAACAGAATTATGTAGAATTAAATATTTTTTTGAGCGTTTTGTGGTAGGGGTAGAATAATTCGTCGGATCGTGACGTATGATACATCATTGGAAAGGAGAAGCGGTAGCGAATATGTTGAGGTTGAGACAGAAAATACACACATTGCGGCATTTTTAGGTGGGCATTACATCATATCTCCTCTGTGTTTGTTTGATCTGATTGGAGCGTGTGATACGTTAAATGAAAGTGAAGGATATCACGAATATATTAAGGTAGAAAAAACAAACAAATCATCTACCAAAAGGGCATTAAACAAGTTTTTTTATTATTAATGAACGTATAGTTACATACGAGATGTCATAGGGCACTATACATAAAAATAGTTTAACTAAAAGACAAATTTTGATTTACTGACTTAAAGAAGAATATATAGACAAGGCGACTACCAAAAGAGCACTACACAGTATCTTCATTACTGAGGAATGTATAGCAACATACGGGATATCATAAGGCACTACAGATAAAAATAGATTTACAGTGGCGCAAACTTTCTTTCCTTCTAGTGACCGTTGTTTCAAGAACTTGGTCTATAGTGAAGTGACGTTCTCGGAACCAAAATTGGTGTGATGCTGAAAACGCCTATGAACATCGCAGAAAAAGTATTCGTTGAAATTAACAGCTCTTGTAAAACATATGGTTTAAAACATTTTTTTGCTAAAAAATTAAATAAATAAATGTAATAAATCGATACATTCGCGTCAGACTAAATAAAACTTACGACACCTTCATTATTAACGTGTACAAAATAATTTATAAATCAGACATATAAGGTAATAAAACACAAACCCATTGACACAAATTTGTCAATCTGTATTCATACTGCATAACCGACATAAACATTTGCATCGTATGAGCGGTTAATCGAGACAAGTACTTCAAAAATAATCATCGATGAGTATGCAAATAAAAAGTATATTCAATTATTGTCTGACACAATAATCAAACTTAACAAAACCAGTAAGTATGTAAGAAGAAAAATGTTGTCTAGACTACATAAATGCCTGGACAAAATTTAGGCTGCCCTTTATAAACTTTAATACATTCTAAAAGTTTGTTAAAGCAAAAGGAAACTAACTTAAATTTTATTACTACTGCTACTGCATATACAGGAAGGGAATCCGGCAGTAAAAAAACTTGCTAAAACTATGAAAAGAAGAAATATGGAAAATAGTTTGGAGAACAGGACGTTCCCTGTAAGCGACTTGTAGTTGTGGCTTCGCCTGACCTCTGCGAAAAGTGAGATAGGGCTACCCCTAAAAGGACGGAAGGGGCCAAAGAAGATAGTCCTGAAAATTGCAACTCTCAACGTCGGAAGCGTGACAGGTAAAAGAAGAGAGCTCGCCGATTTTATGCAGATGAGAAGAATTGGTGTACTTTGTGTGCAGGAAACTAGTTGGAAAGGTAATAAGTCGGAGATCGTGGAGATGAATGCAAGTTAATACATAGTAGTTCGAACAGTCACAGCAGAAATGGAGTAGGTGTTATTTTGAACAACGAATGGAAAGAACATCTTGTGAGGGTAACCAGAAAAATTGATAGAATAATGAGTGTTTAACTGAATACAGGCAATACAAACGTAAACATCATACGTGCCTACGTCCAACAGGTAGCGTATCAAGAATAGAAGAATTTTGAAATGCCCTGGATTGCGAGATGCTCGAAATTACTGTAGTAGAAAAGTGTTTTATTGGATGTGATTTGATTGGACATATTGGTACAAAAGGAGCGGGAATAGAAAGAGTTCATGGCGGTTTGTTGATGGGAATAAGAAACGATGAAGGAAATTGTGTGATTGACTTTGCAGTGGCATGGGATTTGGGTGTCATTAATACGTTTTTTATGAAGGCTGAAAACCAGTACATATATTACCTACAGTCGCGAAGAAAGCGAAAGTTAGATAGACAAAATCTAGCTGTGTAGAAGAAGTCAGCTCAACAGAGGTTACGAACTGAAAAGTGATAAAGGGTAAGTGTGCGGTAAAGCCAACACTAAAGTTGAAGTGTGAGTGGAAGAGAAAGTTCTAGAAAAAGCATCTGCTAACGGGCCTCCTAAAGACAAAGAAACTTGGTGGTGAAACGATGAGGTGCAACAGAAGGTTAGAGAGAAGAAAGGGCTAGAAAGAGGTATGGCAGGACTAAAAGAGAGGAAGATAAGGATATATACAAGGTGACAAAGAGGGAAGCAAAGCGCGCTGTAGCTAAATCAAAGGAAAGATTTTTCTGCACAGCTGTATGAACAATTGGAAGCACCCGAGGGGATGAAAAAGATACGCAGCATTGCTAAAGCAAAAAAAAGTCATCAAAGGACTTGACCCACGTGCGGCAGATTAAGTAGTGTTAGAGAGAGTTAGTGTTAAGAAGAGCAAGGAAATTTTGGAGGAGAAGTTGGAGTGTTGAAGAAGGACTATTAAAGAGGGAGGACTTAAGGTTAACAGGTCGAAAATGGAGTATATGTGGTTGGGGGAAGAGGAATGTTTAAGGACATAGAAATGTTTAGAGAAAAACTAGGGCGAGTAGGAGAATTTAATTACTTTGACTCCTACATAACGGAAAATGAGACACTATATCCAGAAATTGTCCACAGGATACATGCTGGTCGATTTAACTGAAAGAGAATGAGCAAGGTTCTTTGTGATCGAAAAATCAAGGAAGAGCTGGAAGGAAAGATATACAAGAGTGTAGTGAGACCTGCCTTGGTGAACGGCGGTGAAGTGTAGCCTATAAAGAAGATTCGGAAAAAGAAGATAGGTGGATCAGAAACGACTTGATTAGGGAAAGAGCCGGTATGACTACAGTCTCAAGAAAGATTCAAGAACAAAGACAGCAATGGTTTGGTCATGTCAGATGTAGAGATAAAAACTATGTGGACGAAGAATAGAGCTGTTGTAGAAGTTGATGGAAGAAGAGGTAAAGGAACGACTCCTGAAAAAGGAAAAGCTGATAAAGAAGAAAAAGATAGTTAGTTATAAGTGAAACTAAATTATCAAGCCAATAATCAAAATAAAAAATTTAATTTGAGATGAGTTTGACACTTAAATAATGCAACTTGACAATTAAGCTATCCAATAAATGTCATCTAATGACATTACAGTTAGATTTTAAAATTTTCACCTGCTGTAGTTTTTCGGATGTCTCTTAGCTGGACACCTTTTTTACTGTATAAACCTACAGTTTTTCTAGGTAGACAGTACTTTTAATGTCCAAAACCATGTTTGTGTATGACCTCATGTCTGTTTTTTATTATAACAACCTCTCCTTTTTTTCTACAAGTTTTTTTTTACTACAGCGTTTGTTGTAGCAGACTGTTGTATACATTGTGACGTGTTACTTTTTGAAATAAGTCTCTTTTATTCGATCACCTCCTGCCAAGATAGCAACTCGATCGTTTTCCGCAATTGTGTGTCAATTCCTTCTGTTGTTGCCACTGCAATTCCTAATTCTGCTACTTTGGTTTTTAAGAATAAACTAGCACTGTACAATTTTTGGAAATTTGTGGCTTCCTCTTGTTCCAGATGTGTTCTGTATAAGCTCTTAAACATCCTTGCAGCAAGTGTACTAATTCAAGGTACTTTTTTTTGGTGGCTTTGAGAAAAAGTCCTGAAGAGTCTTTATCTTCTAGCACAACCATAATTGCTAGCTCCTAATTTATGTTTAGTCCTGGGGTTGCCTTCTTCGATTGTAGTGTTTTTAAAGATTTTCTCAGGACAGTTTGTGTTGGTTATTTTACATATATCTTAAGTTTTTTACCCTTTCCATTGTCTCTCTAATTTGCAGGCCGTCTTGTACTTCTTTTTCTTTTAGTTGTTTAATTATTTCATTTTGTTATCCCTGAACTCCTACGAAATTTGTCAGCATTAGCCTTCGTCTCCATTTTGGACTTATTTTTGGAACGATCCTCAAAATATGCCTCACAAAATATTATTCTTCTTTTTCTCGAGTATTGTCCACCTCTTATTTAGAGAGGTTAACAGGGTTCGCATGTTAGTTATTCCTGTCTGTATTTATGTTTTACTGTGCGTGTTGATCTTGACTAAGTCTCCCAGATTTGTTGCCGCTTTCAAGGCTTTTTTAAGTATTGTTTCGAATGCATCTACTTCCTCACTTTAGATAAGCCACTTCTTCGTTTGTTTTTCTTTTTTGGGTGTACTTTAGCATTTACGTCCTCTCTTGAGGCTCCTTCCTATAGAAAGCTGGTATATTTGACGATGGTTTAGGTCTTCTCCTTTTCACTAGTCTTTTTTCATCGTCATATTGCATTTTGAATGCTGCTTGTGGCGTGCAAAAAATGTTTTCTATTGTTGCATCTTTTTATGTATATAGAGTATCTTTGAATTTTTGAGGTCTAGGGTGATCTAGGCAATCCCTTTCTTTGAAGGCTTTGATCTATTGATCATATCACTTTACATACCTCAAACGTTTCGTATAATCGCTCACAGGTAATATATCCTTAGTAACTGGAGGCTGTTCGTTAACGAAATTTCTCTGGGTATTACAACGGTATCATTAACGACCACCTCCACATGACCATGCTTTCCTTGGTATGATAGTTTCCACGTTTCACTTCCGATTATTTTCCGCCAATTTTGCCATCAGTTTTTTATTCTGTGTCAGGTTGTCTTCTAGGGTTGGGTTATGGTTTAACGGCACAGGAAGGGAAGAGGGAAAGTGTAATAACGCAGCTGTAAGTGGCTGCCACGCCAAAGATAGTCAACCATCAACTGGGTCCGGGCGACTAACTCCAGACCCAGTTCCGCCCGCCTAACTATAAGCAGGAGCAAGCCTTTGTAGTAGGATACAGCGGGATGGAAGGATTGTACATGGATAGGAAGATAAGTTAGGGTCCTGGCCTCTCCTAAGGGATTAAAAACAGGAAAAAGTTGGTAGCTAGAGTAGGACAGGGACGCCACTATCTGTAGCAGCTTGTCTGCTACCAGGATCATAGAGGAGTGCTACCCGTTAATTCCATCATCCATTCTTTTAGCTTTTAGAGATGTGTACCATCTGTTTTGCCACTTATATTTTTTATGTTTCTGTCTTGCTATATAATCTTTTAGTTTTTTTGGCACCTACCTCTTTCTAGGAAATTAAAAATCAGCAACGTTGTCTATTAAGTACTTCCCATTTTGATGTTGAACATAATCCTACTAGTTTTTTTTACGTTTCTAATCTACACTTATTAGATGATTTTTACTTACTAGTTTTTAAGATTTAACTTTAAGAAGAGGTTTACTCGTTCAATAAATTTATTAGTTTTTTTCCAAATTACAAATGTTTGTTATTACCATAATATCATCTATTCCCTTAGGGCATATTTACTTTTTGGATACTCTATGCTTCTTGGATCTTCTCTGTTGCTCCTTCAAATTACATATCAGGAAACTAAAAAGGTGTTACGATGATCTAAATATGTAGCAGCTAAACTTTTATATCCTAAAGTAGTAGCGGGTGGGCGGTAGCACTAGAAAAATAATCAATTGGGATTCAAAGCGTGGTGATGATTATGGTGACAATTGAATTAATTCACGGTTTCTGTAGCGCGAGCGCTCTCAAATGCCAAACCACCTCCTTTGCGTTTGCCGTCCTGTGTACACGACGAATGAACAGGTTTTCTAGACAATCTTTTTTTTCCTCTTTTTCTTTTGTACACATTAATACATGGGCGTACCATGAAATTTGTTTTAAAATTATTAAAATCGTTATAATTTGTAAGATATGGAGGCAAACTTCTTGTAAAAGTAATTTCTTTATATATAATATTTTTCTTTATATATTTACGAGTGTGATGTCAATATAACGTAGACATAAATGGCAATACTCTATCTGTAAAAAAATAATTGATATCACGTAAAAATCTTATATAGATATTTGAAGGTGCTAACAGGTATATGAGGGGTAGCTGATGAAAAATCCGTGAAGAAATAGAACTGATTTTGCTTTATTTTTTTTAACAATCTTAAAATGTAAAAAATTGATTTTTTTTCAAACATCACAAAAGTAATAATTTTTGTGACGTGATTAACAATATAAATATGTCACTTTTACGCCTTGGCACAAAAGTGTAAAAGTCAAAAGCTCAACAACATTACTAGGTTACAGTCTTTGCAGTACACAAATATCTGGATGAATATGCGATGCCGTGGGATCTTCGGAATCTGTTCTAATACTCGTACTTTTGGGGGACAATAAGCACAAACGTTCACAAAACTTAACGAGTAGCGCAAAAATCGGTGATTTTTCTTATTTGTCAAAACGACAATCGATAAAAGTAATCATAGTAACATAAAAATGATTTACGATGTTTGAAAAAACAAATAGTAGGTACGTTCTGTTCGAAATAAAAATGACTTTTTGTCCCTCGGCTTCAACGTACAGCTTTGCCACAAAAAGTATACTTCTAATAAAACAATATAGGTACTATTTTTGAGTATAAAAAGTTTCTTATGCATTTTAGAGAAAAATGATTCAAATAACAATTATAGACCACAACAATTCACCAAGATAGTTGCAAAAAACCTTATTTTTGCAGTAATTTATAAATGTTAATAACTTTGTTTTTTGAACAATCATACGTAATATAACTACTCAAAATTATTGTAGTTAATGAGTTATTAAAGTGTGCTGACTTTCAAACAAATTCACCAAATAGTTTATTTAATGTGTTTATCCCAGAGACCGATTATTTAAACAACTTTACTAGCCCAAACAGTCAATCTAGCGGCATTGTGTAAATCGCAATCAGTTCATTAAAGGTTTATTTTTAAAATATATAATTAAAAAATCTGCAATATTTTATTAAATTTGTTATTAAAAAACAGTTTTAACTGGTTTAAACTGGGTAACTAAACAAAGGATAACTTTTGAGCTTATAAACTTTCAACTTTCTACTTTAGATCTAGTGCTTATTAATGACGAACAGCTGATTTCATCTCTTGAAGTCAGTTCTATAGGAAAATCAGATCATTCATCAAATTTCTTTGACTTGCACACCCACAAAATTGTACATCTAATTTCATTCATTGTGATACAACTGTCCTCTTATTGTAAAAATTTCAATAAATTAACACGCATTTCTAAAATATATCTCTTGAATAAATATAAATAACTTTTAATAATTTAAATAACATAAAACATCACTTTCATTTAACAAACAATCACATATACCTTATTCCTATTTCATTTGTTAATATCTCTCCCCTCAAGAAACTTCCTCGCTAATTGTCAGACAGTTACAATATTAACCGAAGATCACCCATCATCAGCAATACAGGATAGTTTGAACTATGTAGCACGAATCATTAACTAATAATTCTTGTACCGGCACGTAAGTAGTATTTTGTTTGTTACTAATTTATTACAATTCAATATATTATCTTTTACCAATGTGTGGGTTTTTACTTTGTCTGCTTAATCAATTTTATGCATATTAATATGCACATACATGTAATATTGTCATAATTACTATAACTTTTTTGATCTTTATCTTTATAAGATAGCATGGGCTTTTTATAATTTCAGCATTTAATTTAGTTTGTACCGTTTGACCTGATGATGCTTTGCAAAGTGTAGAAAGCGAAACCGGTCGTTTTGCTAGTAAAATTAAATTCATTGTGAGTAAGTCTTATTTTATTTCTTTTACCTATTTAAAATGTACTCACACAAGCAACACATTCATGATTTATATAATATAATTTCTACAAATACCACCTTCCGTAAGATTTATAGAAACAACCTTAAACCCTGGATAAATCGAACAGCAATTAAACAAATTAATCACAAAAGACATCTATGGCGGAAATTTAAACATACCAGGCTTCTTAGATTTTCAAATAACTTACAAACATCTCTAAAAACTCTAAGACAAAATTTTGAAACAAATATTATTGAAAGTGGTAACATTAAAAAAGTCTGCAAATACATCCTTGACGTCTAAAGTTTTCATTCCTCTACTTCAAAAACCCAACAAGACTTTATGCTCTTCTGACAAAGAATCCTCCGAAACGCTCTCTTTAGCATTTTTACAGGTTTTTATTAAAGAATCTAATGACGGCTATCTACCTGCTATTAACTGTAATCGTGTTGGCGCATTTTTACAGCAAGTTGAATTCACAGTGAATCATGTTAAACAACACTTAATTAAACTTCGGACAGCCGCTTCACCTGGTTTAGATGGTTTAACACCAAAACTCTTAAAAAGGTGCGCAGACACGCTTGCAATACACTCAACGTTAATTATGCAAACTTCTTTCATTCAAAACTCCTTACCCCCTAGTTGGAAATTAGCATCCATCACCCCTATTTTTAAAAAAGGCAACAAACTACCCCAACAATTATCGTCCGGTTAGCTTGCTAGCAGTAGTTGCCAAAGTTATGGAAGCCATTATTTCCGAAGAGATGACCAAATTTCTTCTCCAGGAACATGTTATTCCAACACAACAACATGGATTTGTCTCTGGTCGCTCTACTTTAACCAATCTCCTACATTGTGTTAACGACTGGACGTCATCTCTTAACAGTTCGCAGCCGGTCGACGTTGTTTATCTAGATTTCTCTAAATCCCTTGACCGTGTACCTAAGCGCAGACTTCTACATAAGCTAGAACATTTCGGAGTTCGCCGTACTCTACTTCGTTGGATAGATGATTTCCTGACAGATCGACATTACAAAGTTAGAGTTGCCGAATCTTTCTCATAGAACAGGTTAGTGGAAAGTGGAGTGCCTCAGGGTTCTGTCCTTGGATCTCTGCTTTTTACGGTTTATACTAGCGATGTTCCATATTATGTCTCAAGTAAAATATCGTTCTACGCTGATGACACAAAAATATATGCCAATCTAATCACAGACCAGCTAACAGTCTAAATGGACTTGGACTCTATTTTAACTTGGTTTTCCCAGTGGTTACTACCCTTGAATGCGGAAAAATGTGTAGTGCTTCGAATGGGTAAAAATAACCCACTTGTGCCGTACTTTATTAACGGGCAGCCATTAGATTCTGTGTTTTCGTATAACGACTTTGGTGTTATCGTAAACAGCAGCCTAACGTGGTCCGACCATATTACCTCTATTTGTAAACGTGCGAACTCCAGACTGTATCTTATTCGGAGGTGTTTTTCGAGAGTTTCAATGCAATCAGTCTGTAAGCTTTACACTTTTTACTTAAGACCCATAGTTGAATACGCTTGATCAACGTGGTATCCTGATTTGGTTTAAGACAAGACTTGGTTGGAAAACGTTCAAAGAAAAGCCACCCGAATTCCTTTGGGACCGAGAAGACCTTCTTATGCAGAAAGACTTAGTATGGCTAACCTAACTTCTTTTGAACTTCGCTGACAACGTGGAGACTTAACTACAACATTTAAAATATTAAAATTCAATTTTGGAAATCTCGATGAAATGTTTACCATAAATCAAGATGAACGCCTCAGAGGTCATGAGTTTAAACTAAAGAAAGAAAACTTTTCTACAAGATCAAGACAGAACTTTCTACCAAATAGAGTTTTTGAGTGCTGGAATAACCTTAATGATAACATTGTCTCTGCTCCGTCTACCAACTCGTTCAAAAACATATTTGACCGTTTTATATTATAGTTAAAATATTGTTTTTCTTTTAAACTAAAAAATTGTAATTTTGTTATTTTTTTTTGTAATGGTGTTGTTTACTAGTAGGTTATTAATGAAATTTATTTGTTTTGGGCATAATAGGGACTTGTTCATCAGCCCTCGCTTATGTATAATAATAATAATAATAATAAAAATAATAATAATAATAATAATAATTCCAAAGTGCCAATAAATCTTACCCAAGCCGAGAAGAAATCCATGAGTTTTGGGGAAATCAACTTTCCACACCAGCCGCTCTTAACACCAATGCTGGATGGATCGAAGATACGGCGCACAACTGCCAACACTACGTCACTGCTCCCTACGAACCCTTCACCACTGAAGAAGTTTCAAATATTATCAAAGAGCTTCATAACTGGAAATCTCCTGGACCAGATGGCGTTCAGAACTTCTGGCTTAAAAAGTTCTGGAGTATTCATGAGTGCCTATCAGCAGTAATTAATAACACTATTTCTAATCCGCAGGAAATACCATCTTTCCTAACCCAGGGAACAACTTATTTAATTCCCAAAGATCAAAATAACACCCAAGATCCAAATAAGTACCGCCCAATTACTTGTCTTCCAACTCTGTATAAATTGGTCACATCCTGTGTAGCCCGGCGTATCAACCAACACTGTGCTCTAAACAATATCATAGAGCCACAACAGAAAGGATGCGCTAAGGGTTCCATGGGCTGCAAAGAACAACTTATCATCGACTCTGTCATTTCTAACCAAGCATATAGCAAAAAACGGAATCTCTTTACTGCTTTCATCGACTACAAGAAAGCGTTTGATTCAGTGCCACATGAATGGCTTATAGATATATTAAAAATATATAAAGTCGATGATAACATAGTGACCTTTTTAAAACATATAATGTCAGATTGGAAGACAAAAATTCACCTCAAAATACCTGGTGAAAACAATATCGAAACTGAAAATATTGCAATCAACCGGGGCCTATTTCAAGGAGATTCGTTGAGCCCACTGTGGTTTTGTCTAGCGATGAACCCCCTATCCCAGATACTGAACTCAACTGACACAGGTTTTAGCATCAAAAATAACACCACTGTTGTTGCAAAGCTTAATCATCTATTGTATATGGATGATTTAAAACTACTAGCTTCCACTCGAAACCACCTGGATCAGATGCTAAAAACAGTAGAAAATTTCTCTAATGATATTAGTATGCACTTCGGTCTTGACAAGTGCCGTGTCTTAAATATAATCAAAGGAAAGGTTCAGCCCGGAGGATTCGATATGCAAAACGGCCAGAACATCGAGGCCATGGGTGAAAATGATATGTATAAATACCTCGGAATAAAGCAAGCTCGGAAGATTGACCATAAGCAAATGAAAACTGAGATAACTACTGAGTTTATACGAAGGGTAAAACAGCTGCTTCGTTCACACCTTAACAGTAAAAATTTGTTTAAGGCACTAAACACCTACGCATGTTCCGCGCTTAGCTACTCATTTGGTATTGTTAAGTGGACAAAAACCGATATAGAAAATCTTCAGCGAAAAGTACGAACACACCTCACAAAGGCACAAAAACACCATCCTCGATGTGCAGTAGAAAGAACGACATTACCGCGGTATTTAGGAGGACGAGGACTTATGGATATAAGTGAGCAACTAGAAAAACACATTACTAATTTAAGAACTTATTTTCAGGTGCAGGCTGAGACATCTACTCTACATCGCGCGATTTGTGCAGTAGATGATACAACACCGATCAAACTGAGGGAACCAGAAATGCGCATAAACCATCTTACTAAGGACGAAAAAATGCGCACCTGGATGGGTAAACCTCTTCACGGGCGACATCCTAATGAGGTCAGTCAAGACCACGTCGACAATAAAGCGTCGAACTATTGGCTGACATCAGGAAAGTTGTTCCCTGAAACAGAAGGTTCATTACTCGCCATTCAGGATCAGGTTATACCAACAAAAAATTACCTGAAATATATCGTCAAAGACCCTCAGGTCCAAAATGACAAATGCCGATATGGATGTCAAGCTCAAGAAACCATCCAACACATTACCGGGGGTTGCCAGGCATTTGCTGCAACTGAATATAAGGAACGGCACGACTCAGTAGGAAAGATCCTTCATCAAGAGATAGCCATCAAACTGGGACTTCTCCAAACAAACCATCTCCCATATTATCAATACGTTCCTGAAAGTATACTTGAGAATGATAACTAGAAGCTATACTGGGACCGCACTGTGCTCACAGACCAAACAGTGGCACATAATAGACCAGATCTCATACTAGTTAATAAACTAAAGAGACAAACAACACTAATTGATGTGGCGATACCCAACAACAATAATCTTCGTATTAAACAAAACGAAAAGATCGCCAAATACAGGGATCTGGAAATTCAAATACGAAGACAGTGGAGAATGGAAAGTACCCAGACAATACCTATTATTCTCTCTACTACTGGAGTTATTCCGAAGAACCTCCTAGAAAACATAAGAAAGCTAGGTCTGAATGAACACCTCTACAAGACCATGCAGAAAGCTGTACTTCTCTCAACATCCAGATGTGTACGAAAATTTTTGGGAGATACTCCAGCATACCAAGTCACCTAGGGCTCGATAACACGGAAAGAGTCCCACCAGAGCTCAATCCTTTTGATACAGTAGGTATCTGGGATGAGTGAATTTTCCCCTTAGAGGGAGTGAGAGCCGTATGGCTAAATCTGGATAATAATAATAATAATAATAATATTATCAAAGAGCTTCATAACTGGAAATCTCCTGGACCAGATGGCGTTCAGAACTTCTGGCTTAAAAAGTTCTGGAGTATTCATGAGTGCCTATCAGCAGTAATTAATAACACTATTTCTAATCCGCAGGAAATACCATCTTTCCTAACCCAGGGAACAACTTATTTAATTCCCAAAGATCAAAATAACACCCAAGATCCAAATAAGTACCGCCCAATTACTTGTCTTCCAACTCTGTATAAATTGGTCACATCCTGTGTAGCCCGGCGTATCAACCAACACTGTGCTCTAAACAATATCATAGAGCCACAACAGAAAGGATGCGCTAAGGGTTCCATGGGCTGCAAAGAACAACTTATCATCGACTCTGTCATTTCTAACCAAGCATATAGCAAAAAACGGAATCTCTTTACTGCTTTCATCGACTACAAGAAAGCGTTTGATTCAGTGCCACATGAATGGCTTATAGATATATTAAAAATATATAAAGTCGATGATAACATAGTGACCTTTTTAAAACATATAATGTCAGATTGGAAGACAAAAATTCACCTCAAAATACCTGGTGAAAACAATATCGAAACTGAAAATATTGCAATCAACCAGGGCCTATTTCAAGGAGATTCGTTGAGCCCACTGTGGTTTTGTCTAGCGATGAACCCCCTATCCCAGATACTGAACTCAACTAACACAGGTTTTAGCATCAAAAATAACACCACTGTTGTTGCAAAGCTTAATCATCTATTGTATATGGATGATTTAAAACTACTAGCTTCCACTCGAAGCCACCTGGATCAGATGCTAAAAACAGTAGAAAATTTCTCTAATGATATTAGTATGCACTTCGGTCTTGACAAGTGCCGTGTCTTAAATATAATCAAAGGAAAGGTTCAGCCCGGCGGATTCGATATGCAAAACGGCCAGAACATCGAGGCCATGGGTGAAAATGATATGTATAAATACCTCGGAATAAAGCAAGCTCGGAAGATTGACCATAAGCAAATGAAAACTGAGATAACTACTGAGTTTATACGAAGGGTAAAACAGCTGCTTCGTTCACATCTTAACAGTAAAAATTTGTTTAAGGCACTAAACACCTACGCATGTTCCGCGCTTAGCTACTCATTTGGTATTGTTAAGTGGACAAAAACCGATATAGAAAATCTTCAGCGAAAAGTACGAACACACCTCACAAAGGCACAAAAACACCATCCTCGAAGTGCAGTAGAAAGAACGACGTTACCGCGGTATTTAGGAGGACGAGGACTTATGGATATAAGTGAGCAACTAGAAAAACAAATTACTAATTTAAGAACGTATTTTCAGGTGCAGGCTGAGACATCTACTCTACATCGCGCGATTTGCGCAGTAGATGATACAACACCGATCAAACTGAGGGAACCAGAAATGCGCATAAACCATCTTACTAAGGACGAAAAAATGCGCACCTGGATGGGTAAACCTCTGCACGGGCGACATCCCCATGAGGTCAGTCAAGACCATGTCGACAATATAGCGTCGAACTATTGGCGGACATCAGGAAAGATGTTCCCTGAAACAGAAGGTTCACTACTGGCCATTTAGGATCAGGTTATACCAACAAAAAATTACCTGAAATATATCGTCAAAGACCCTCAGGTCCAAAACGACAAATGCCGATATGGATGTCAAGCCCAAGAAACCATCCAACATCTTACCGGGGGCTGCCAGGCATTAGCTGCAACTGACTATAAGGAACGGCATGACTCAGTAGGAAAGATCCTTCATCAAGAGATAGCCATCAAACTGGGACTTCTCCAAACAAACCATCTCCCATATTATCAATACGTTCCTGAAAGTATACTTGAGAATGATAACTAGAAGCTATACTGGGACCGCACTGTGCTCACAGACCAAACAGTGGCACATAATAGACCAGATCTCATACTAGTTAATAAACTAAAGAGACAAACAACACTAATTGATGTGGCGATACCCAACAACAATAATCTTCGTATTAAACAAAACGAAAAGATCGCCAAATACAGGGATCTGGAAATTCAAATACGAAGACAGTGGAGAATGGAAAGTACCCAGACAATACCTATTATTCTCTCTACTACTGGAGTTATTCCGAAGAACCTCCTAGAAAACATAAGAAAGCTAGGTCTGAATGAACACCTCTACAAGACCATGCAGAAAGCTGTACTTCTCTCAACATCCAGATGTGTACGAAAATTTTTGGGAGATACTCCAGCATACCAAGTCACCTAGGGCTCGATAACACGGAAAGAGTCCCACCAGAGCTCAATCCTTTTGATACAGTAGGTATCTGGGATGAGTGAATTTTCCCCTTAGAGGGAGTGAGAGCCGTATGGCTAAATCTGGATAATAATAATAATAATAATAATAAAATAATATAAAATAATAATAATAATAAGTCAACACTACAGTAATATTCCTTATGAACCTTTCACCACTGAAGAAGTCTCGAACATTATCAAACAGCTTCATAACTGGAAATCTCCTGGACCAGACGGAGTTCAAAACTTCTGGCTAAAGAAGTTTTGGAGTGTTCATGAGCTTTTAACAGCATTTATTAATAATATTATTTCTAATTCACAGGAAATACCATCATTTCTTACTCAGGGAACCACTTATCTAATACCGAAGGATCAAAGTAACACCCAAGATCCAGCAAAGTACCGCCCAATTACTTGTCTTCCAACTTTGTACAAATTGGTCACATCCTGTGTGGCCCGGCGTATCTACCAACATTGTGCTCTGAACAATATCATAGAGCCTCAACAGAAAGGATGCGCTAAGGAGTCTATGGGCTGCAAGGAACAACTTATTATCGACTCAGTCATTTCTAACCAGGCATACAACAAAAAAAGAAACCTTTTTACTGCCTTCATTGACTACAAGAAGGCTTTTGATTCAGTGCCGCATGAATGGCTTATAGATATATTGAAAATATATAAAGTCAATGATAATCTCGTGACCTTTTTGAAGCATATAATGGCAGAGTGGAAGACTAAAATTCACCTTCAAATACCGGGTGAAATTAATATCGAAACTGAAGATATCCCTATTAACCGGGGGCTTTTCCAGGGGGACTCGTTGTGGTCAAAAGTTGTCAAAAACGGATATATAGGGTCTTCAGCGGAAAGTAAGAACACTTCTCACAAAGACGCAAAAACATCATCCACGTAGTGCAGTAGAGAGAACAACATTACCGCGGCATCAAGGGGGAAGAGGACTTATGGATATAGGTGAGCAATTGGATAAACAAATTGCTAATTTAAGAACTTATTTTCAGGTACAGGCTGAGACATCTACTTTACATCGAGCAATTTGCGCAGTAGATGATACGACGCCGCTTAAACTGAGGAAACAAGAAATGCGCATAAACCACCTGACTAAGCAAGACAAAATGCGCGCCTGGATGAGTAAACCTCTGCATGGGCGACATCTCAATGAGATCAGCCAAGAATATGTCGACAATACAGCGTCGAACTATTGGTTGACGACATCAGGAAAGATGTTTCCCGAGACTGAGGGTTTCTTACTTGCCATTCAGGATCAGGTTATTCCAACTAAAAATTACCTGAAATATATTGTTAAAGATCCTCAAGTCCAAAATGACAAATGCCGATATGGATGCCAAGCCCAAGAAACCATCCAACATCTTACCGGTGGCTGCCAGGCATTTGTCGGTACTGATTATAAAGAACGTCATGACTCAGTAGGAAAGATTATCCACCAAGAACTAGCTGACAAACTGGGACTTCTCAAAACCGACCATCTTCCTTATTATCAATACGTCCCTGATAGAATGCTTGAAAATGACAACTACAAGCTATACTGGGACCGCACTGTGCTTACAGACCAACCAGTGGCCCATAATAGACCCGATCTCATACTAGTTAATAAAATTACTAGGAAAACAACACTTATTGATGTGGCGATACCCAACACCAATAATTTACGTGTTAAATACAACGAAAAGATCGCCAAGTACAGAGATCTAGAAATACAAATCAGGAGACAATGGAGAATGGAAAGTACCCAGACGATACCTATTATTCTTTCTACCACTGGAGTCATCCCGAAGAGCCTCCTAGAAAACATAAAAAAGCTGGGTCTATATGAACATCTATATAAGATTATGCAGAAAGCTGTGTTACTTTCGACGTCCAGATGGGTACGAAAATTTTTGGGAGATACACCGACATACCAAGTCACCTAGGACTCGATAACATGGAAAGAGTCCCACCAGAGCTCAATCCTTTTGATACCGTAGGTATCTGGGATGAGTGAGTTTTCCCCTTAGAGGGAGTGTGAGCCGTATGGCTAAATCTAGATAATAATAATAAACTTTTAAATTATCTGAAATTTTTCATGTCACATGCTTGTAAGTAAGCCGAATGAAAAGCTGGTAAAAAACACAATTAAAAAAAAACAGCGCCTATGGCTAATAGGAAACAAGACATTTTTTTTTCTTAATTTCAATTATTTAATAATATTAAGAGCTGAATATTAAACAGATTATAAAAAATCTAAATTTTATGATCTATTTTATAGATGCTACATACCGACAAGGAGCAAAAAGTTACAACCTGTTAAAGTGTTGGTACTCGTAAAATATCGCCACGGAAAAGTGTAGGAGTGAACCACAAATATAGTATTTATACTTGTTAACTACATATTTTCATTAAATGCTAATATAATAAAATAAATTATTTTTTTGAAAAAAAAAACTATAAAATCAAATAGAAGAATTAAAAGTATTACATTAATTTATAATTATTGTTACACATTTATGTAAATAATAGACACGTATCAATAAAATTTAAACATTTCTTACGTAATAATATTAAAAATTCAATACCTTTTTTATAAAAAAATTTAATTAAATTATTTTTCGTGGATTTTCCGAGAGTTGAAAATAGCATATTTTTTATTTTATTTTGTTAAGATACCTCAGTTTGAAAAAATTAAGGTTCTACGCTAGAAGTCAAGATATTGCAAATATTCTCAGCGCGCTTCAGTTTTATGTATGATCCTAAAAAACCAGAGCTGGGACTGTTCTCCTCTTAACTTTTCAGTTGAGGTTTTTTAAGAAAACCATCACTCTAACGGATTATTACTTTTTCTCCTTCACTGTGCATATATTATTATTATTATATAAGAGTGTGAAAAAAATATCAAATTAATTATAAATGCTTATTATTTAATATACCTTAACCCTGACTTCTTAAAGAATCGATTGCAATTTACAAAATACCATCAAAGTGATTGTTTGGGCAAATACAGTTGTTTAAATAATCCCTCTCCAGAATGAACAAATTAAATAACTTATAAACTATTTCGTGGATTCATTTGAAAGTTAGCAAACTTAAATAACTCATTAACTGCCACAATTTTAAGTACTTATATTAGATGTCAATATGGAAAAAATTAAAGGTATTTACATTTATAAATTACCACAAAAATAAGGCTTTTTTTTGTAATTATCTCGGCCAATTGTTCATGGATTTTAATTTGAAATCTTTAAAAACAAATAACATTTTATGATCTTCAACTTTTATTTGAAGCATTCTAGCATCTCTAGAATATATGTTTTATACGCAAAAAATAGTTTCTTTCGCTTTTTAAGATTGTTTAAAAAAACAATGCAAAATTAGCTGTACGTCTTTAAGCATTTTTCATCAGCTACCCCTCATTTACCTGTTAAAACCTTTAAATATCTGTATAAGATTTTTTCAGCTTTTTTCCTTAACTGAGGTAAATGATGGTTAACGGATTTGTAAATAGTTTTTAAAAAACAAAAATTTCGGATTGCAGAAGTCTTTTTCTCTATAAATTGTTGACATTTGTGAAAAGAAGGGAATGTTTTAAATATATAGCTCAAAAGCGAAGAAGAAACTCACTTTAACCCACACTCAAACGTAAGAAGCCAAAATGATCTGCTAATATCTAGTGTTGTATAAAATTTTTCGTCTATACTAAAATTCAATAAGCTACGCAAAGGACGTAAACATCAGCAGGTGTAGGCCTCTAACAGGACCACATTTAGGAGATATTTATTCGTTTGACCAAAAGTAATATCTTTTAAAATAAGAAATTTATATTTTAATTTTGCAAAATGATTGTTTTTAGAAACTGATTGTTTTTAGTTGATATCCGACAATAGGAACCATTTATACAGGACAAAAAGTACCAAGAAATTATTTTTTTATTTCAAAAACGGCCAAAAAATTTTATATACAGGGTATTTTAAAAAAATATAAGTTTTATTTATAATTTTTGTTATAGTTTTTTTGTACAAATTCAAAAAGTTTAAATATTACAAAACATTTAGTTTTTTGTACAAAGTAATTCATAATTCGTTTGACTTCGGCGTAAATATATGGCAGAGATCGAGATCTCGGCTACTTTTAAACATTATTTTGATGAACTGGATAATATGTCACTATCAGCAACGTTTAAACTAAGGGGTAAAAAATGTGTCTCAGTTATATTTTCCAGCTGCCACATTTCCTTTTCTACTTTTTCTTGAACATATTTTTGGTGTACCTAATTGATGAAATTGAATTATAAAATAGATTTATGGCATCTGAAAATTTAAAGATGATAAGATGTCCTGCATTATCATTTTTAATATTTGACCAGATTAGCTTCTATGAGGCTTAACTTAACTTTTATTTTAAAATAAGTTTATGTTTAGGTTTAAATTTCCTCTTCGCAAATCAATCTAAAAAAATTTTTCTAGAACGATAATTATTGTGGTTGATTTTCAATACAAATTGTAAAAGATCAGATTAAATTGACAGAAATCTTAATTTTGTTTTGTGTCTAATATAACAAAACAAGATAATTTCTTTAGTTAACTAAATTTTTGGCTTTTCGTGAAACTGAAAATGTTATTTTCAGTTTCACGAAATAACTAATAATTTTATTTACTAACAAATAAAAGTTTGATTTATAATTTGATTTTCCCGCCAATACGTTATTTGATAAAAGTTGCGTTGTCACCAAAAAACAATTTCAAATCAACATAAACGTTTTATTTCATCTTAATTTTTGTAATACAAAAACAAAAGACGGAAAAGATTGTCTTAATATTATTGTAGAATTACAATTTCATAATTAATGAGACTTTTCCGTGATGTTAATATTTATGTAGAATGGTCGAATGGTTATTTATTTAAAATACATTTAGTATTTACAATTTAGACAATTTGGCCTTAAAATACTTATGGTACTGTACAGCTACCTTTACACTCTTGTATTTTTTACAGTGTTCAAAAAAGTTTTAACTTATCCATAACACAAATATTCATGTAGGATTATCATACAGCCACGTTGATCCGACGATTGCGAACAGTACTAGTACCAAGAAGTTGCAAGGATGCATTCATTGACAACCAATAAACTCGTTTGGATGGAAATAAATGTTATGGTCGGCATTTATTTTTTTTCTTTTCACACCCACGAGATATAGAACATGTATTCACGTGTTTGTTAACTTATAGACCGAGGAACGACTCAGAAAAGGGAATATAATATTTTTCGTAGTACTTGAAACTACCCATATTACCTACAATTTTGATAGTTTTAGAACTATTATATATACTATTTCGAATGAATCCAAATTTTAAAAAACAGAAGCTTTTTCTCTACCAGGTGTATAAAGAGGTTCTGAAACTGTTTTCTGGTGGCATGTTGAAGTTAAATATTGTATTTGATTAAATCACAATTGATTGTAATAAACATTACATTTTACGTTTGGTTTTTTTTGTTTGTTTCGATCTCCACACCGGAAGTCGTCTAGAAAAAATCTAAATAAGGAGTTATTTTAACTTGTAGTTATTTAATAATTGGCGCTTTGTGTCAGCCAATTTGATAGATGACATACTTAAACTCAATCTTGTAGGCAAATAGCCATATTTTGAATTGAACATTCTCAATGTTGTATCCTCGGGTTGATATCAAATGAATTCTGATTGTTTGTGTTTATGTAATGTATGTTTATACATATATTGTGTGTTTATGTATTGTGTATAATTGTTGTAGATGATGTATCTTCGACCTTCTATTAATCCATTAATAACCCATTCCTGTTGCTGACTTCTTCTTTTGGTATTGGTAACCAGAGCCTACTACATTCTGTTGATGAGTTTGCTAAACATTTTTCTGGATTAAGTAAGTATATAAGTATGTCATAAAAGAAACAGACAGCAAAAAGAAAAAAAATCGAAGAAGCACCCGTCATATAACTTTTACAATATCACTATTTGCCTTTTGGTCCGAATTTTATTGGTCTAATGTAGAGGTTTATTTTTACACCTTATTATTTTTTATATTTGTGGGTAATTTATGAGGCTTTTTTTGAAACGCTAAAACTGGAAGAACTTAACATGAGAGTTTTTGTGGATAGAGAAAATCCAAAATCAACATGTTATAGATAATTTCACATTATAATATATGCAATATATATATATATATATATATATATATATATATATATATATATATATATATATATATATATATATATACCGTAGAATGGGGTGACTTTGATTCTATAAGGTGACTTTGATAAAACATGAATATTTTGTTTCAAGAGAGTATACAACCCAAATGTTTCGTCCGTTATGGTGGTTGTCTGAACTTGATTTCAGTGCACATGTTGATTCACTATAGCAGAAGGTGTTTGTGGCCAATATCAAAAGTATACGGTTGTAAATTCACCATTGAAATTTATGTTTGAATTTGAAGATTTTATATTGTGTTACTAAATTTAAACATACAGCTCTTACAATAGAATTGCAGGTAATTTTGTGTATGTTGCCTTAATGTAGGTCTAGTTGTCACTATTTTAAAATATTTAACCTAACTTATTTCCGTAACTACTCCATGAAATTGAATGATTTCTTATCCGGGGTCACTTTGATACATTTTTCGGGGTGACTTTGATACTTTATTTCTTTTTGTAGTTTGCTTAATGAAACTTCAAACCGGTAATTATTTTCAGGATTTCGTCATTATCTGCATGAAAAGAAAAAATGCCGCGAGTTTATCAACGAAAGTTGGGATCAAGAAGCTACAAAAACTTCTCTGACGAAACTCTTGAACATGCTCTGCTTCAAATAGTAAACGGAAACTTGTCTGTTAAAGCCGCTTCAGAAAGATTTAAAATTCCGTATGGTACGTTATATAATAAATACAAAGGGAAGCATGTGAAGAAGCCAGGGGGCCAAACTGCGTTGACGGAGCTGGAGGAAAAATCAATCGTGTCCTGCATTGTCAAATGTGCAGATTGGGGATTTCCATTATCGACGCTAGATGTACAACTTTTCACTAAGAGTTATTTAGAAAGAACTGGAAGAATTATCTCTAAATTTAAAAACGGGGTAAGTCCTGGTAACGACTGGGTAAAACTTTTTTTAGAGAGACATAGTCAGCAAATCTCTGAACGACTTGCGTCTAACATTACTAGAGCTCGGGCAGGTGTCACAAAAGAAACGATAGATTCATATTTCAATAATTTAAGAACAACTCTCTCAAATTGCCCTCCATCACACGTTTTCAATTACTATGAAACCAACGTTAGTGATGATCCGGGGAAAAGAAGATTGCTTTATAGAAGAGAGACCAAATATCCAGAACAAATCACTAATCATAGTAAAGCCGCCACATCAATAATGATGTGCGGTGCTGCTGATGGTACACTACTCCCTCCTTATATAATATATCGCAGCGAACATATGTGGGATGCATGGACATTAGGAGGTCCACAGGGCTCTCCTTGTTGTAGTAGTGGATGTTGCGCAATAGGAGCTAGATATAACCGAACAAAAAATGGGTACATGGAGGTAACTTGTTTTACAGACTGGTTTGAGACCATATTATTACCCCACGCAAGACGGCTGGAAGGTAAAAAAGTTATGATCGGCGACAACTTGGCATCACTTTTCAGATCATGTTTTAGAATTGTGTGAATTGCACAATATTGAATTTGCGTGCCTTCCCAGTAATTCAACACACATATGCCAGCCTTTGGATGTGTCTTTTTTTAAACCCATGAAAGTCTCTTGGCGAAAAGTTTTGACGGAATTTAAATTGCGACACCCAAAAATTACCGGTGTACCTAAAGATCAATTTCCGTCGTTATTAAAAAAATGCTTGAAATTAATGGATCAGACAATTGCAAAAACTGAGTACAAATGACACGTGATTGTGAAAAAAGTGCAATTAAGAGAGTTTTGAAGAATGGGTTCGAGGCTTGTGGCATGGTCCCTTTCGATCCAAATAAAGTCTTGAGTAAGATTACACCAATCAACCATGATGTTGATTATGTAGAACCTCAGATTAACGACAGCCTCACAGACTATCTGATGAATAAGAAGTCCGAAATAGAAGTTACTAAACGGCAAAGTAAAAAAGAAACTTCATATCCAACCTGGTAAAAGTGTAAGTCGACATATAACGGCAGATGACAACTCCTCCGATAGCGAGTTAAACAGCTATAATAGTGAAAGCAAAAATGAAATTGAAAATGAAGATTCTGTGGAGTACCAATCATATGAAGATGAGATGAGTACAAAACCCTCCCTTGCTGAATTGAATGTTGGAACTTACGTGCTTGTAAAAATTATGTCAGGTAAACAAAAATGTAAAAATTACGTATATGCCGGAAGGATACAAGAGAAATTACCTTTTGACGAATACGAACTCATTGGACAGTTTTTAACGCTCCTTTCGATGATATCTTAGCAATTCTGAAGACCCCATCGGTTGAAACAAATGAAACAGCAACTACATGTACATTTCCTGGCAGAGTTGATGTTAAAGAAAAATAACTTTGATTTTGTTTCCGTTCAAAATACATTATTTTGGCTTTTTTTACTATTTTATACTGTTTTACTAATTTGCTAAAATGTTTTTTACCTGAATAAAGTATTAGCTACCTGTAAAATTATTTATTATATACTAATTATTGTGCCTATAGCAGCTGTCAAAGTCACCCCAAAAATTAAAATTGAAATATCTAAAAATTGGCTTGATCGATTTAAAAATGGGTTGACATTGACACCATTACAGCTTTTATGCATCGTCCAAGCTATTTTAAAATAGGGTATCAAAGTGACCCCACATCAATGGGTGATTTTGATATACCATTACTTATTTTTTTTGAGAAAATCCTCAATTTAAAGATATTTATATATATATATATATATATATATATATATATATATATATATATATATACTAACAGTAAAAATTACATAAACATAAGATGCATCCCAATGGACATTTTTCCACATTTTTAGGATCACCCATTCAAAAGTTACGTAAGAAAATATAAAAAAAATTAACAAAGTCACCTCGTTCTACGGTATATATATATATATATATATATATATATATATGTATATATATATATATATATATATATATATATATATATATATATATATATATATATATATATATATATATATATATATATATATATATATATATGTGGAGGGTTGGCGATGAATAGAAACGACTGATAAAATAGACTGGGAAGGTCGAGGTTTAACTAGGGCTGTAGCACCATTGATGATGTCGTATTGAAATATATCATATAATATTTGGGATTATCAGTACTGATATATTAACTATCGAATTCAGCCATACGAGTCTCACTACAAAAGGATTGAACTGCGAAAGTCTCTTTTGGCGTTATCGGTCTCTCGGTGACCTGGCATACTATAGTAATATCCATATATTTTCTGATGCATCTGCACGTTACGAGCAGGACTGTTTTTTAGCGTAAGAGAAGGGATCTGGAACCCATAAAACGTATTTCAGAAGAAATAGGTCCAAATATTACAAAAGGAGAAATTTTACACGCATTAAAAGAATGAAGAGCCGGAAAATTCCGAAACCTTACATTCTTCCCATCGAAAAATAATAATAATTATAGATAAGCAGCACATTGATGTTTTAGATAAACTCTTAAACCAAATATACAGCTTAGGCATATCACCCAAAGACTGGTTAACGTCGAACTTTATTTGTCTCCCAAAACAGAAACCGCAAGAGAATGCGACGATTTACGTACCATCAGCTTGATGTACCGTATGCTAAAGTTACTACTAAAGGTCATCCATAACTGAATATATCATAAAATGGATATATACATTAATGATACTCAATTTGATGCTTAATTTGGTGCACAATTTGGTGCTTTGGTAGTTAATATACTGATACAAAGGTGCCTGGTTCTCAATCAAGATATATATGCCTATTTTATTGACTATAATAAAGCATTCGATTAAGTACGACATGAACAATTAATGAATGTCTTAAAATCAAAGAAAATAGACTACAATCATCTCAGGATTAGAAAATTTCTACTATAAGCAGCAGGAAAAAGTACATTTTAACGAACGGCTGTCAGAGGAAGTTAAAATTAGACGTGGAGTGAGACAGGGATGCGCATTGTCGCCAATTTTTTTAATGCCTACTCTATATAAATGGAGTTCCCATTAACAAAATTAGATACACGGATGACAATGTCGTCTTGAAAAAATTTAAGATCTTCAGAGACTGGTGACCAGAATAGCGGAGTATGGAAAAGAATACGGTCTAATAATAAACGTTAAGAAGAGAAAATTTATGAGAATATGGAAAACTCAAAGAAATAACGAGAATCTTTTAATAAATGGAACCAATGTTGAACGAGTGAACAAATATGCATATCTTGATAAAACGATTAATTCCATAAATGATTTTTTCCGAGAAATCAAAATAATAATTTGAGAGAAAATTTCAACAAAATAAGAAGAGTGCTCTGCACGAGAGATTTAAATTTGGGGCTAGAAGTTAGGTTAGTAAGGCGCTACGTTTTCTTGACTTTGTTTTATGGAATGAGTATAGAGAAGGATAAATAAAAAAATGGAAATCTGAAATACAATCAAAACAAGAACATTGGAATATCTCACATGTATTACACGTGGAGAGAGATACAACATGCGGTGGAGAGAGATACAACAAAGGGTACGGAGACGTAGAATATCATGGCTGCACAACTGAGAGAATGGTGCGGATATACACCAAATAAACTTTTCAGAGCAGCCGTCTCTAAAGTTTGAATAGCTATGATGATTGCCGATCTCCGTCGTGGAAATGGCACTTGAAGAAGAAGAGAAGGAAGCTATTCAAAATGACACCATTAGCTGATAAGATTATATGTATCGCTTGGACACGTTTTATTTGGATTTGTGTTTTAAGAACTCTTCACCTAATGGTTTTCTCCTATTTAATACGCAGATTATTATTATTAGGAATCGAATTGTCACAACAATAAGTATTGTTTATCTAGGTAGGTTATTAACGTGTATGATCTCCTGCCTTTTATGTACCTGTTATATGTCTCTAGTTATTCTGTAAGCATAGTACGTTTACAATCTAGTTTACCATTCTTATATTCAGGGAAAGAAATTGAATGACATCCCCAGTAATTTCTTGGATAGTTTCTTGGCCGTGACATCGATATCGGTATTTATATCTGATGGTTTTTGGGATATGTTTCAGCTCGTTTTTTTTTTAATTATCTGATTCTAAATTACAAGTAGGAAACACTCTACTTCGAGTAAGTAGATAGCATCATTCTATACATTTCCAGCAGATCATGTTTGACATCATCGAAGGCACGCCAATAGTCGATGAAATATATGAAATCATTCCATCACTGAATCAAGTATTTGAACCAATAGTTTTACTGAATACATATCTTCTTTAGTCTCTAAACCTTTAATAAAACCGAATTTTCTTTACCTTTACCTTTCGCCACTTATTTCCTCAGACTTTCTAGTTATCTTGAAGTGAATTATGCGAAGAAATGTCTCCAATCCAATTGTAATCCAAGTAATTTCCCTGTCATGAGTTATAAAACTGCTTTATCTTTAGTTATCTTAAGCCAAAAAGTAACTTAAACCTTCATAAATTCTGACCTACTTGTCTAGGAAAATATTTTCGTAAAAATACTCCTTGTCCTTCAATGCTTGGGGTATTATATGAATTGGTCCATGTATTCATGTATTTTTAAAACTTTTGCGGTCTGTTTTTGAATAATAATTATTGGTATGTCCACTCCTAATCTCTTCACTTTTGTTTTACTATTTATTATTCTATTTTGGTTTCAGATTAAACAACTGGACAAATCTCGTAAAATATGTAACAGTCCAGCGCGTCGATAAGTGTATATATATATTTAAATTTAAAGCAAACTTGTAACAGAACTGTTTAAATTTACTGCTTTTCTAATCGTTATGTAGTGAAAATGTGTAAAATAATTTTCCTTTAGATTTTATTTTGTAAACATTCAGCGCTACTTTTAGAGAATTGACATCAATGACACCATCAAGTTGATCTAAACATCCTGAAAATACATTTACAAGCTCTTTATTATACAAATCTTGAGGTTGTGAGAATAGAGAATTCAGTTTAACGATGAACGATACATATTGAGTAATATTGAAAAATAGGATGAATATAGAAATTATATGGTTCTGATAAGAGTTTTACAACTACTTTTCTCCACTTTCTGTCTATCCACGGTGCAGTTCCCTAGTTGCTTATCCCCATTTTTTAAGTTCTTTTTACAAGCTTCAAGCCATTTTTTTCGTGGTATTTCTTTACTCTTCTTTTTAAGAAATATATATATATATATATATATATATATATATATATATATATATATATATATATATATATATATATATCATCATCATCATCATCACCATCATCATCACCATCATCATTTATTCTACCGATTATGGTGCAGCCTTCCTTACATAGTCGTTCTTCATTTCTACCCAGGATTGTCTAATATTCGCTTTTCTGTACCGGGGCTTGCTTCCTTATGTCAGAGTCTTATCTTAAATTTGGACGTCTTCTTAGTCTCTTAATGATTCTTGGATACCACAGTGTAATTCTAGTGGACCATCTATTGTTAGTTCTTCTTGTTATATGTCCCGCCCACTGCCATTTGAAAGATTTTATTCTGGGGATTAGTGTGGATCAGTGACCTCGGTTTTCTGTTTGATTCATTCTATTCTCTTTCGATATCTCATATCTCTTCCCTATAACTAGCATGCATTGCTCCATTGACCTTTGAGTCACTTTGAGTTTCGCTATTATCTGTTTCTTTAGTGTCCAAGTTTCGCAACCGTATGTTATGATTGGTAGTATATACTGGCCGACTGTTTTTTTCTTCAGGTGGAGTGACATCCAAAATTTAAATATAACTGCACTTTTTCCAAAAGATACCCAAGCCAGTTTCATTCTTCTGTTGATTTCTGGGAGTCCGGGGTCAGATTTATGCATTCATTGTCCCAAGTATACATACTCATCTACTGCTTAAAGTGCAGTGTTGTTTATTATTACATCTTCGACATCCACTATCTCGTTTTATATGGTTTTTGTATTTGTTTTTTATTGTACAATAAATTCTTGTAGTTCTGCAGGATTATTAGCAATCAGAACGGCTGGAGTATTCTTCATCAAAAGATAGTGTTTTCGTTTGTTAGAGCAAAGATATGGTTCCTCTCAATGATTAATGATTTTCTTGTTTGTTTTATAGTTTTTTCTGTTTTCGATTGCATTTTCTACCAGTCTTTCTTTGTATTTTTCTATGTCTTCCTTAATACTTTTCCTTATTGTCTTACAAAGTTTTGTGTATTGTATTCTTTGTATATTGCTACTTATTTTCATTTCCCTTCTTTGGTTTAGCATTATTTTGGTTTTATTAGACAGTTTCTTGTGTTCATGTTGTTGTTTCGGGCCTCCGATTTCTTTGGCACTATCAAGTTTGATTCCAATTAATTAAAAGCTGTCGATATGGTCATGTAATCTTTTATCAATTGTCCTTTGGTAGTAATCTGAGTTTTCTTTTAGATTGTTAATATTTGTACCAGTTACTGTTGGTTTTACTGGTAATTTTACACTACAAAGTAAATATGACGACTTCAACGTGCATAAAAAGGTAAGAGAAATTACAGGCAAATGTAAAAACAGAAGAGTAAGTAAACTCGTTAATGACAACGGAGAGGTAATCGTGTAATCGTGGTAATCTGGAAAAATTACAGACGAAATTTATTTTTTGATGAGAGGAAGAACCAGTCCCCAATACCTACGGAAACAGGACCACCTAAAGTAGTGGCAGAAATAAGAGCAGCCAAAATATTACTTAAAGAAGGGAGAGCTTTAGGACCAGACGGAGTACATTCTGAATTTCTTAAACTTCTTGATGATGAATCTTTAAGAATACTATGTAAAATCTTCAATAATATCTATGACACAGGCAATATTCCATAAGATTGGCGAGTTTCAGAATTTATTACGTTACTTTAGAATGCCATACACTAAAACTTTTTCTTAAAATTATACATCGCAGAATATACAAGCTATGCGAACAGAGAATACAAGACACGCAGTTTGGATTTATGAAAGGCGTATGTACGAGAGATGCACTGTTTAGTCTACAGGTATTATTCCAAAGATGCAGAGATATGACTTGCGATATCTACACCGGCTTTGTGGACTACCAAGAAGCATTTAACACAGTTTAACACCGAAAAATGATGGATGGAGGAAATATTTAGTGAAGAGGAAATGAAGTAAGTGAAAGATTTGGACTACAAGTAAACATTTTAAAAACTAAATTTATGGTTATCAACAAAAATAAAATTAAAGACGTCCAACTGCTTATCAAGAATACACCAGTGGACTGAGTAAAACAGTTTACCTATCTTGGAATAATAGTAAACGAACAATGGGATTACTCACAAGAAGTAAAATGTAAAATAGAGAAGGCTAGGAGTGCATTCAACAACATGGCCAAACTCTTTAAAAGCCACAACCTTAATCTGAAGATAACAGTAAGACATCTACGATGTTATAGTCTTCTCGATATTATACTACGGAGTTAAATCCTGGACACTCACTAACACGATGGAAAAAAAACTTGAAACCTTCGAGTTAGCGGTTTAGACCCCGCAGCCTCTTAGCACCCTCTGCACTCCTAGCTTGATCCCGAAAACTACCTACTAAGGACCATTTGGGAGAACGAGGGACATGATTTGAGTGTGTCTTTCATGTTAGAGGTTGTGAGGCATATCTTAACACGTGGCTTTGGTACGGGTTGATAAGAGGTCGCTGGTGTGTTCCGATTATAAAGCGCCGAAAGCCGCCTTTTATTCTTTTCCTTGTGTTATATAGCGTACTTCCATAATACTCAATATGTTGTATATAATACAGGAAACATTTATATAATACACAAAAGCCCGGGAATTTTATTGGTTTTCTGCTAAAAATAAGCCAGAAAAATGATCTTTGGACTGACTAGCTAACACTAGCTCATTCAGCATTATCCAGATTATATGTGTAGTATTCTACCACAAACATGAGCTAGTTTATAACCCTTATTTTCACAAAATATTACCAACAAGTTCCATGTACATCCCAAAATATACAACATGAACTTAGAATAAAATATTTGTAAAAAATCAGGTTGATTTTTATATGTTTTCCAAACGAAAAACGCAAAATATAAGTGCATTGTTTAATAATTATTAATAGGCTGTGTAAACGTGATTTTCTAAAAATAGATAACTATACATTAGCTTTTGTCGTTTCTTTTGTTTTTCCATTTATATGGGTACCGTTACTTTGTTTTTTTTTTGGTACCTAATGTAAAAGTGGCTATGACCCATATTTTTTCTTGAAAGAAAGGTGTGAGACAATATGTTCTACTACTTTAAATGTTATCATAATTCATATTTTTTAATTAAGTAGTAATTATATTTTCAATGTTTTGTGTGACTAATTAGGTATATAACCTAAAATCACAAAGAATGTTACAAAGTAAAAGAAAGAAGAGAAGAAATACTGAAAAATTTTAAATAAACTTAAAAAATGGGTAGGCATCTATAAGAAAAGCATGTCGTGCATATTGTTACAAAACTATTTCAACAATTCTAATAAAATATGATAGGTACATCGTAAAACTATTCTTGTAACCTTTAATTGAAGTTGACACCTTCAACCAGAGATATACATACGTCAACCAATAAATTATAAAATTAGACACAAACTTTATACTAATTGTATTTAAATAAACGCCTACGCACAAATAACTTGTTTTATAGCGTGTTGCTTACTACATATTCAACGCAAAAAAGTTAATAATAGCTAAGTAAGAAAGATTTAAAAATTAGGATTCGAAGTGAATAACGTGATACTTATAGTATATTTTAGAGTACTTGACGTGTATCTGTAATACTACATACTGTAACGGCCATTTAAACGCATGTGTACTTTGCTTCTTAAAATATATTTACAAATTATCTAAATAACTGAATTCTATAATAGTTTCTAATTATTATTTTTCTCTTTTTTTATAGTTGGATATTTTATACTTCTCTTCCCATATTTTTGTTAATTAAGCTAACAGATCTACTTTTTTATAAACTATTTTGCGTTGTATAACAAACTTTCCTTAATGTAAATGATTACTTTATGTTCCGTTATCACCATCATCTTCCAATAGTACATATAAGCGACCTGACATTCGACTTATTTTATATATATGCGAATTAATTCCAAACCACAAAAATAATATCTATTGCAGATACATTTTAAAACTGTTTTACGTCATATCAGTTACGAAAATATCAAAAAACGTAAATATACTTTAAAAAACATCCGACCCAAAAACGAACCTTTACTATATTTCTGATATATGTAAGTGTACTGCACTTAACCACACTTACTGCATAAAACGCCCTCTCGCAGCCGAGTTTACGCCGAACGCCTACCTCCTAAAACATACCCACCTCTGTCATCCAGCGCTCCGTAAGCGGAATGGTCACTGTAAAGCTGAGCGCCACTTCCAAAACACTACCTTTATTTATCCACAGACTGTCAGCAAATGGGCTCCCTGTTCCTTTTCCCTTTTTTTGGTCCCAGAAACTATGCTTTTTTAGAAACCCCAGCTGAGCACTTTTTCACATTCTGACTCAGCCAATTTAACTCATATATGTAGTTTAACTCACTTTCTTTCCATTTCTTTTTTTCTACTATCCATGTGTTGAACTTTAATATCGTATGTGTCATAATGACCAAGTATCTGTAGTATAAGTATGCATCCGTGTCAGCATTTTCAAACCTAGAGAGGTAGGTAGGTCCTAAAACACCCGTGCCCCGTGAGCATCTGCGTTAGGAAATAATCCAGTCGCCTGTGACCACAGTCTACCCAATCTCCAACGTAGTCCTTATTAACCATAATCCTTCTCTCGGGCAGATACTCCGTTACCACATTTATCAGGTAACCAGGATATTCTCTTTCCATCATTACATTAATTACTTAATTCCACTGTAGAGTATTTAATTCATTCTTAACATTAAACAACAGCAAGGCCGCCCAGTGATGTTCATCCCCTTTGTTGCGCAGTGCGTCGAGTACACTCACGATTGCATCAATTGTATCTTTACCTTTCTACAAACTAAATTACATCGGTGATAAACCTACTGATCTCTCAATCATGTCGTCAATGCGTTCCCGCATTAACCTTTCACACAGCTTACCGATTTACGGAATGAGGCAGACGGGCGATACTTTTCCCCTGATTTGACGAGCAGTAGTAACCTCGATATCCTCCAAGGCTCAGGAAAGGTTAATTCATCTGTTCCAGAGGCCACGCAGGTTCCGCCAGTCCTAGACCCTTCACCGCCTCAGGTGATATCAGTCCGAGGGACATGCACATCTTGAGTTAATCCAATGCCACGACAAGCTCATCCATGGTAAAGCGTATGGGTCGTTAACCTCCCCCGTCTCTCCTTACTTCATGCCATCTACCGGTCGGAAAGAAATCTCGTATTACCTTCAGCTTCTTGTCCATGGGCATTTCGTACGTAGGGTACGCATGGAACTTCTTCATGGCGATCCTGTATCACTGACCCCAGATGTACTCATCCAGATTTTCACACACCTATTTCCGCACACCTATTTCCACTGCCTTCTTTTTTCTGTACGAATTTTTTTGTAAAGTTCTCTCCTTCATGCCCGGTTCTCTTCCTAGATCTCCTCGATGACATCAAGGTTAATCTTCTCATGACTATATATATATATATATATATATATATATATATATATATATATATTAACTTCTCATGACTATATATATATATATATATATATATATATATATATATATATATATATATATATATATATATATATATATTAACTTCTCAGTCCCTTGGTATCCGCAGTCCACAAGTATCGCATTCTGTTGATGTCTCGGCAAACTATCCTGCTTCCTTAAATCGCTTCTTTAATGACTTTCTTCCGATTTTTCACCGTCGATGATTGACTCTGAATCATGCTGACTCTCCGTTTAATCAGCTCTTCGCTCCGTTCCGACGTATTCTCGAAAAACAATTTAATAAACGAGAAAACTGCTTAAGCACTACAAAAAAATAAAAATAAAATTTGGTCCAGATGATATCCCTGGATAAGTGTGGAGAGCATCAGGAGAGACAGGAAGCAGTTGGCTGACGGTTTGATTAATATAATTATGGACGTATCCCGCAAAAATTTCAAGTGGCGTGTTGGATAATGTTTTAATTTTTTTAATCTGTTGAAATGAAGAGGAAAGACTAACAACGAAGCTTTTTCTTTTGTCAGTTTTAATTTATATTTAATTAAACAGCAGTTAAAGTATTACACACAACAGCAGTTATAATATTAAATATCGTCAATGAAATTGTAAAAACTTATGATTTATGATTATTTTGACAACATTAAGCGTATAATAGATAACTTTGCTCTCTAACGTTTACCAACAAACAACTTAATTGTAATAATTTAATTCTAATCGTACACAACACAGTCCAACCGACGTTTCGCGCTGTAAATCTGTTTAGACTCGTAAATGGCGAAGCTATTAATCAAAATTTTAAATTAAGATCTAAAATGAATTATGTTATAAGTTATTCTGTTAGCATTATATATTTTATACATTATAAACACAAATGGCATGCAGAGTTAACCAGCTAATTTGATTGATTGTAGGAAATTAGCTAAATATAAATAAAAATCAAAAATTTTATTTATTATATAGATTACTAGTTTTTTGTTATAAAATGCGCTTAGATCAAGAGTTAATTAATTTTAAAACAAAGGCTTAGACTGAAGTGTAAAGCTGCAAGGTATGACCACGTTAATATTTTTTTATTTGAAACTATTTATTATGTATAAAAGATTAAAAGTCGATATTTGTTGAGTTGATAAACATACTAACTAAAATATTTAAAATCAGTATTACTTGACGGAAATTTATATTAACATGAAAAAAGAGAGAACACTAGTGTCGAACGACAAAGAACATTGGTTTGACACAGTTCTCCAAAATAACAAGGTTATATAAATTTATCAAATAAATAAAACAAGGATATAAACCAAAGACTAATCTGTGCAAAAATAGAAACGGCGAAATAACAAGCAACGCTAAAAAAATTAAATAAACTTAAATAAAACTGAAAAAGGTTTTTGAACAACTGCTAATCGAAAACTCTCACCGAAGATAATGTAGAGTATATAGAACATAAGCTATTGGAAGAGACACAAAATGAAGAGAATGAGATAACGAAAGCGCCAACGATAGAAAAGGTTGAAAGGGCAATCAAACTACAGAAAAATAACAAGGCCCCTGGATATAATGGAATACCCGCAAAATTGTTCAAGTTGGGAGAAAGGGAAATACCAAAAAGGATATAAAGGGTAATATACAGAATATAGAGATAAGATAAAATGCCAAAAGAGTGACATAAGAGTACCACCATCTGTCCAATCCATATAAATTGCGCTAAACTCCTCTGTCAAAACTAAAGGGGAATCTCGTTGCTGTTTTGAAGATATAAAATATGACCAGTATACTTAACCCTTTACTTAGACTACAACCCCTCGCAGAGAAGATCGGGAAATATCAGGTAGGATTTAGGCAAGGAAAATAAAAGATCGACCAACTATTCACATTTAAGCAGGTCTTAAGCAAAGCCGGGAATATGACATAGATGTCTATAATATTTTCGTCTACTTTACACAGGCATGTTATCTCAATAAATAGACTTCTACAACATATTAAGTAAATTTGAAATTACGTCCAAACTATTTAGGCTCAGTATTCAGACACAGTGGCTCAGACAAAGATACAACATGAGATGACAGACCCATTTCAAATAACTCAAGGTTTAAAACGAAGTGATGATCTGGCACCAACATTGTTTAATTTATCACTGGAATACGCAGTTAGAAAAATATCAGAATGTAGAAACAACATACCTATCAATAAATCAATCTAACTGACAGCATGTCACTGTCTAAAATTCTATTTTCACATTTACAATTTTAAAATAATGACCAATTCTTTGTACCACTGGTAGCTGAATTACCATCGATATTGTATTACTGCTCATGTAAGTCACACTGTACATTATTATTATCCTTTCTATAAATATGAAAGGTCACTTATTAGCTTTCTCTTTTAATTTAAAGAGCTTCACTATTCCTTCTAAAAGAGTATTACTCTTGCAGATTGGGACTGATGCTGTTTTGTAAGTTCAAAACGAAACGTTGCTTTGTTTATTTTCTTCTCTTATCTGACTGAGATCTTTAAGAGTTACAGTGTGAAAGGCTTTTACCCCTTTCCATTGATTTATCACTGCACATATATATATATATATATATATATATATATATATATATGTTAGTTTTGATATTTCCGCGGGAGCTGTATGTTATATCAATGGTATTCCGGGTTTGACTCCGCGTTAAATGTTGTTGGTTTTGATAAAAACCATTTTGACGACGTTTCGGCAAGATCTCACTTGCCATTTTCAAGTCTCTCTGGATGGTCTGCTTCTTGTCGATGTTCGAGTGGAAGTGACGCTACGGGTGTTGGGCAGCTGGCTTTTGTAGTTACTGTGCGTTGCGCGCGCTCTTGTAATTGGTCCAGTGCGCAGGTCAGTGGGCGGGGTCTTGGTCGATTCCGTTCTTTCGTTATTCTTCGGGATAATTGGTTTCCATGTTCTTGGCAATCTTTGGGCATCGTCTCGAGAATTTAAATTATTTTCTTGTTTTTCTATCTCTATGGCTTCTCTGATAATTCGTTTTCTCTTGTTTTCGACATTCGCTAACATTACCGTATGTTTAAGGTCAATTTTGTGTCCTGTAGCTAAAGAATGCTGGGCTAGGGATGACGTCGTTTCTTTACGTTCGATGGCATTGCGATGTTCTTCTTGTCTTACTTGGATCCTTCTATTTGTCTGTCCAATATAGGCTCTATCGCATTCTCCACAGGGAATTTTGTATACTCCTTGGTTTTCTAGGGGAATCTTTGTCTTGGCAGATGGTAATATGTTCGCGATTTTTCTGTCGGTGTTGAAGACAGTCTCTATTTTGTGTTTTCTCAGGACCCTGCTTATCTTCTCTGTTGTGCCTTTAATATACGGTAGAGTGGTTTTGGCAATCGGTTTTTCGTCTTCTTTTATTTCTTTTGTTGTTTTTTGTGGTCTTCGTGCCATTTCGATTCTGTGTGTGGAAAAGCCGTTGTTTTTTAACGCTTTTGTAACTTTCTGCATTTCTTCTTTCTTGTGTTCTTCGTCTGTTAGTCGTTCAGATCTTATAGTCAGAGTTTTTATGACTGAATTCAATTGTGCAGGATGGTGGTGTGAATCTGCATGTAGGTATCTGTCAGTGTGAGTTGGTTTTCGATACACTGTATATCCAATGTTGCCGTTTTCTTTCTTTATTATTAAGACGTCTAGGAAAGGTAGTTGCTGATTACTTTCTAATTCCATCGTAAACTTGATCTTGGGATGGATACTGTTAATGTATTCTAGAAATGCAGTAAGTTTGTCTACTCCATGTGTCCATATGATGAAAGTGTCGTCCACATATCTAAGCCATAGTTTGGGTTTATATTCTGCTGTTCTTATTGCCCGTTCCTCTATGTCTTGCATAAAAAGATTTGCTATCACGGGAGATAGCGGTGAACCCATCGGTGCCCCTTCAACTTGTTTGTACCGTTGATCACCATATATAAAATATGTGTTGTTTAAGCAGTGCCTCGTCAAATTTAGGGTATCTTGCGGTACTGGATATTTTCTGCTTATAATTTCCAAGGATTCATTGATGGGAACGTTGGTGAAAAGTGAAACAACATCGAAACTTACTAACAAGTGTCCCGGCCCAAGAGTAACATCTTTTATACGCTCGATGAAGTGGCCTGCGTTCTTAACGTAGGAATCAGCTTCTTCTGCGTAAGGCTGTAGCTTTTCAGCCAGGAACCTTGCCAGTGGTTGTAACGGTGATCCGAAGTTCACAAGGATGGATTACCACTACGACCAATAGTGAGCTCCATCGGATCACCGTTACAACCACTGGCAAGGTTCCTGGCTGAAAAGCTACAGCCTTACGCAGAAGAAGCTGATTCCTACGTTAAGAACGCAGGCCACTTCATCGAGCGTATAAAAGATGTTACTCTTGGGCCGGGACACTTGTTAGTAAGTTTCGATGTTGTTTCACTTTTCACCAACGTTCCCATCAATGAATCCTTGGAAATTATAAGCAGAAAATATCCAGTACCGCAAGATACCCTAAATTTGACGAGGCACTGCTTAAACAACACATATTTTATATATGGTGATCAACGGTACAAACAAGTTGAAGGGGCACCGATGGGTTCACCGCTATCTCCCGTGATAGCAAATCTTTTTATGCAAGACATAGAGGAACGGGCAATAAGAACAGCAGAATATAAACCCAAACTATGGCTTAGATATGTGGACGACACTTTCATCATATGGACACATGGAGTAGACAAACTTACTGCATTTCTAGAATACATTAACAGTATCCATCCCAAGATCAAGTTTACGATGGAATTAGAAAGTAATCAGCAACTACCTTTCCTAGACGTCTTAATAATAAAGAAAGAAAACGGCAACATTGGATATACAGTGTATCGAAAACCAACTCACACTGACAGATACCTACATGCAGATTCACACCACCATCCTGCACAATTGAATTCAGTCATAAAAACTCTGACTATAAGATCTGAACGACTAACAGACGAAGAACACAAGAAAGAAGAAATGCAGAAAGTTACAAAAGCGTTAAAAAACAACGGCTTTTCCACACACAGAATCGAAATGGCACGAAGACCACAAAAAACAACAAAAGAAATAAAAGAAGACGAAAAACCGATTGCCAAAACCACTCTACCGTATATTAAAGGCACAACAGAGAAGATAAGCAGGGTCCTGAGAAAACACAAAATAGAGACTGTCTTCAACACCGACAGAAAAATCGCGAACATATTACCATCTGCCAAGACAAAGATTCCCCTAGAAAACCAAGGAGTATACAAAATTCCCTGTGGAGAATGCGATAGAGCCTATATTGGACAGACAAATAGAAGGATCCAAGTAAGACAAGAAGAACATCGCAATGCCATCGAACGTAAAGAAACGACGTCATCCCTAGCCCAGCATTCTTTAGCTACAGGACACAAAATTGACCTTAAACATACGGTAATGTTAGCGAATGTCGAAAACAAGAGAAAACGAATTATCAGAGAAGCCATAGAGATAGAAAAACAAGAAAATAATTTAAATTCTCGAGACGATGCCCAAAGATTGCCAAGAACATGGAAACCAATTATCCCGAAGAATAACGAAAGAACGGAATCGACCAAGACCCCGCCCACTGACCTGCGCACTGGACCAATTACAAGAGCGCGCGCAACGCACAGTAACTACAAAAGCCAGCTGCCCAACACCCGTAGCGTCACTTCCACTCGAACATCGACAAGAAGCAGACCATCCAGAGAGACTTGAAAATGGCAAGTGAGATCTTGCCGAAACGTCGTCAAAATGGTTTTTATCAAAACCAACAACATTTAACGCGGAGTCAAACCCGGAATACCATTGATATAATATATATATATATATATATATATATATATATATATATATATATATATATATATATATATATATATATATATATATATATATATATGGTTTCAGTTGTTTTCCGGGTTTGACTCCGCGTTAAATATTTTTGGTTTTTAGAAAAACCATTGTTTTGACGACGTTTCGGCAAGGTCACACTTGCCATTGTCAAGTCAGATTCTGCTTCGTCTTGATGTTACAGGCGAACTGATTTCTCGGTCGCTGCACGCTGAGTTTAAATATCTTGTTGCGCTTCTTGTCATTGGTCCTGTGCGCAGAGTGGGCGTGGTCTTCTTCGCTATTTTAATTTTTACGTTTTTCTGCAGAATTGTTTTCCACGTATTTGGGAGTCTTTGGGCATCATCTCTGGTGTTTAAATTTTTCGGATGTTTTTCGATCTCTATGGCTTCTCTGATTACACGTTTGGCCTTATTTTCGATGTTGGCTAGCATTGTTGTTCCATTTAAGTCTATTTTATGTCCTGTGTTTATGACATGTTGTGCTAGGGATGAAGTTTTTTCTTTTCTTTCGATGGCGTTTCGATGTTCTTCGCGTCTAACCTGTATCCTTCGATTTGTTTGTCCGATGTACGATTTATCGCAGTCTTCACACGGGATCCTGTATACGCCTTGATTTTCTAATGCAACTTTTGTTTTTGCTGATGGTAATATGGTTGCTATTTTTCTGTCGGTGTTAAAAATAGTTTCTATTTTGTTTTTTCTTAGAACTCTGCTGAGTTCATTAGAAAATCAAGGCGTATACAGGATCCCGTGTGAAGACTGCGATAAATCGTACATCGGACAAACAAATCGAAGGATACAGGTTAGACGCGAAGAACATCGAAACGCCATCGAAAGAAAAGAAAAAACTTCATCCCTAGCACAACATGTCATAAACACAGGACATAAAATAGACTTAAATGGAACAACAATGCTAGCCAACATCGAAAATAAGGCCAAACGTGTAATCAGAGAAGCCATAGAGATCGAAAAACATCCGAAAAATTTAAACACCAGAGATGATGCCCAAAGACTCCCAAATACGTGGAAAACAATTCTGCAGAAAAACGTAAAAATTAAAATAGCGAAGAAGACCACGCCCACTCTGCGCACAGGACCAATGACAAGAAGCGCAACAAGATATTTAAACTCAGCGTGCAGCGACCGAGAAATCAGTTCGCCTGTAACATCAAGACGAAGCAGAATCTGACTTGACAATGGCAAGTGTGACCTTGCCGAAACGTCGTCAAAACAATGGTTTTTCTAAAAACCAAAAATATTTAACGCGGAGTCAAACCCGGAAAACAACTGAAACCACATATAGCTCCCGCGGAAATTTCAAATTCAATATATATATATATATATATATATATATATATATATATATATATATATATATATATATTATATATATATATATATATATATATATATATATATATATATATATATATATATATCTTTAAGGAATATGACCGTTTAATATAATATAATTGACCGAAAATATCCCTTTCACTTACGAGTGCACATTTTTTTATATATAAATAATTTATAAGTTATATACTACATAATATTAGATATTTGGTTGTTTTAAATAAGTTATATACTAGAGAATTTAATAAAAATTATTTATGTGAGGGTATTTTTAAGAAATTATCATATAATAATTGTAAAAAGTTGTATTTTAATGTTGTAAATATATTTAAGTGAGCCATGTGCATAGGCAACCAAAAATACTCTCGAAGTGACAGATAGAAATTAAGAATTATAAGGAATATAAAGTGGGGTTATAATAATATATTGTTTGAAATATGTATTTTATTAAATTAGAGTGTTAGTTACTAATTTGAATGTTTATTCTGATCTGAAAAGCCTAAATGTCAACAAAATTATCAATGGAACATTAACGAATTCTCCAGAGTGCAGAGTGTGACCATTGTTTACGGTCGAACATTCTGGAATAATGATTATGTCGGTGGATGGAACAGATATTTTTTCGAGAACATCCATATCGAAGAAATAGAACGAAATTGGAACATGATCTCTTACCAGATGATTCTGGAATATCCAAAAAGATATAAATACCCGTGATTTGGATTCAAGAGGGAGTTTTTAGTCAGAAGTCAGGCCAGTTCATTATGAAAGTTAGTAGACACATTTAGTTAGTGAATAGTGAAGTAAATTGTTCAGAATTTTCAAGAAGTCAGTCAGAAAAGTTTAGTAAGAAATATGAAAGTTAGTTGGAGTCAGTGAATCAGGTACAAATAGTCAAATTGTTTAATATAGTGAGTTAAATGAAGATTAAAAATTATGCATATAATTTAATGCACATTTATAATTATACACAAATAATTATTGAAGATTAAAAAAAGTATATTGGAAGAAATTAAATTATATTATGGTTGGAGATTAGTATAAATCAACTTATAATAATTGGATATTGGTATATTGAAAAGAAGAATAAATATAAATGCTGTTTGCTGGTTTGGTTGGTGGTGTATAAATGCTGGTGAAGAAAACTATATCTTAAATTGGTAGAAGCTGATAATTGAAAAAAGTAATTTCACAAAAAACAAGGATAACTGAAGTACGAAGACATTCAGTGGTGATTAGAATCTATATAGTGGAAAACAGTTCATTTAGGCATTCAGTGAAAGAAAGGTACAAAATTTTGTTAATATAATTTAGTTAGTGTCATAACAATTTCAATTTTGAAGATAGTTTGTTTAAATTTTAGATTGTCTATAGAATTTAATTAGTTTTATAAGAATATCAATTTAAAGATAGTTTATTTTAAATTTACATTGGCTAGGTTAGATATATATATGTGTGTTTCATAATAGTTATAATAAAGATAATTTAAAAAAGTACTTACAAACTAATTCTTTGAGAACCGCGATAAAAACCCTATATATTATTAAAATTACTCATTGCTCATCATTCAAACAAACAATACATCATAACAATTTGGCACCCAACGCGGTGGCTCTCTATTTAAAAGAATTAGTTTGGGAAGATAAGTGCTCTCATATAATTAAATTAATCATCAGTAGAAAGGAAAAATTATAGATTTTATTTTTAATTATATTTGAACAAGTAAAGTCTCAAAATGTCTCAAGGAAAGAAAGGTACAAGAAGCAAAAAGAATGAAGAAGATGTGGAAGTAGAAACACAACCTATACAAGAGGAGAGTTTAGTTCAAGCTCCACAAGATACTGCAGAAATGAATCCAGAAAGAGAGGAAAATGTCAATATGGCAGCTTTGATGTCATTAATGATGCAGATGAACAAGACAATGGAAGAGAATACGAAAAAAATGGAAGAGAATTCAAAAGAAATCAAAGAAGACATAAAAAAATTGGAAGAGAATTCAAAAGAAGTCAAAGAAGACATAAAAAAATTGGAAGAGAATTCAAAACAAGTCAAAGAAGACATAAAAAAATTGGAAGAGAATTCAAAAGAAGTCAAAGAAGACATGAAAAAAATGGAACAGAAATTAGAAGAGAATTATAGAAAATTAGAAAAGAAAATAGAAGATAATAATAATAAAATTGTAAAACAAATAGAAAAACAAATGGATAAAAAACTTGAAGCTGCAGAGAAAAAAGTAGCAAATGAAATAAAAATTATACGGAATGACTACAAGAAAAGGATACAAAATAAAAGGACAGAAGTAAAGAGGATTATTCAAGATAATAAGATAGATATAGAACAGAAAATAGAGTTACAGAAATGTAACTTAGAAGTAAAAATTAACGAAGACAGGAGAAACACAGAAGAAAAATTAGATGATATACAACAAAATATCCAAATAAATAATAATCAAATAAGAAATGTGGAACAGAGAATAGATGATATTTCACAAATGAGAGACATAGGAAGACCTTACTTAAATTTAACAAATGAGACTGGGATTAAATTCTCTGGTAATATAAAAAATTTGCATCCTAGAGTATACATAAATAGTTTAAAACATAAATTAAGATTTGTGAATAATATTAATGATATTAAAGATTATATTAGAATGACATTAAATGACAATGCAGCAACTTGGTTTCCTAGTATTGAGAATGATTTAGATAATTTTCAAACATTTGAAAATAAATTTTTAAATTATTATTGGGGTGAATTAGAGCAAGCCAAGTTTAGAGAAATTCTATATTTTGGAAAGTATAATCACAATTTAAAATCAAATATGGTAGATTATGCATTAAAACTGATAACAGTTGCAAAATATTTAGAACTACCACTTAGAGAGGATGAAACAGTCTTAAATGTATCTAGACATTTTGATGTTGATGTTGTGCAAACAGTAACTGTACAAAATATTCAAACAATAGATAGTTTTATTAATTTTATTCAAAGAATACAAAGAGGCAATATGACAAGTAATAATAACAACAGAAAAAACAATAATAACTTTCAATATAATAAAAATGATAATCAACAATATAGACAATCATATAACAATAATACTAGGTATGGTAATAATTTACAAAATTTTAATAATAATAACAGTAATCAAATTAGACAAAATTGTAATAACAATACTAGTTATAATAGACAACATTTTAATAACAGTACTAATAATAATAGACAAGATTTTAACAATAGAAGAAATACAGAGCGACCTAACTATAACAGACAGGTAAATTGTGTTCGAAGGAATAGAAGCTGCGAAGACAGGGAACGAAATAGTACAAGGCAAGAAAATGTGAGTAGAAGTCATAGTAGGGAAAGACATAGGACATCAGATCCAAGTGGTCAGATACAATCTGACAATTCTAATAATCAAAATTTTGTGCAGTAAACTTTCTGAATTACAAGTTAGGCCATTGCTATTATGAAAAACCTTCTGAATTTATTTCTTTAGATGAAGAGAAAATTATTGAATCTATTAATTTAATTTATATAAATGCTTTGGCCAAAAATAAAATGATTAAGATTATGATAGATACTGGTTCAGAAAGTACTTTAGTCTCGGAGAATTTTATTTTTAATACATTAAAATTATCAGATATAATAAAGATTCCAAAAATTAAAATTGTTGGTGCAAATAATAAGAAGTTGGGTGAAATTGATAAACTAGCCAATTTTAAAATTAATATTCTTAATAAAGAAATTAATATGCAAGGATTTACTGTCAAGGATTTATGTGTTGATATATTAATGGGAAATGATGAATTGGAAAAGAAGAAAGTAAAGATAGATTTTGAAAAAAAAATGGTAACTTTGGAAGGGCAAATAATTAAATTTATGCAGAAAGATGAGGTGGAAGAAGGAATAAGAGTTGATAGGATATTATTAAAAGAAAATAGTGATGTTTATGAAGAAGAAATGTATTTTGATGATAAGGATATGTCCCAAAAGAATGTAAAGAATAATTATTGTAGTGAATATTTAAGGAATGGAAATTTTAAGCAGATGGATGCCTACGAGGCGGAGTGCGTAAAATTGGAAGCAAGGAATAATGAGTACATAATGAAGAATAATGTTATTTGTAAAGAAGAAGATATGATGAAAGTTTTAAATTGCCCTGAAGAATATAAATCAATAGTCATTTCCATATTGCAGCAACACAAGGGACTTGTCAATAAAGAAAATAGAATTGCACAGAATTATATCCATAGTATAAGAGTTAAGGAGGAAAAAGATTTTAAAACAAAATCATACCCAATACCATATAAATACAGAGAAGAAGTAAACAAAACAATTAATAATATGTTAGAAGATGGGATCATTGAGAAGGCAGACACACGTTTTATTAACCCCATAGTAGTAGTACGAAAAAGATCAGGTGAAATCAGGTTATGTTTGGATGCAAGGAATATTAACAAGATTACTGAAAAGCAATTTGAAGCACCAATGAGTATAGATGGAATATTAGGAAGAATTACAGGAATGTCATTTTTCACTAAAATCGATTTACAGCATAGTTTTTGGTTAATACCTCTAGAAAGAAAAAGTAGACAGTATACAGGATTTCAGATAGATGGAGTAGTATATCAATTCAAAGTAGTACCATTTGGACTTCAATCATTTTGCAGTGCTCTATGTAGATGTCTTCATGATATTTTGGATCAATATGAACATTTTGTAATTCACTACATTGATGATATATTAATTTTTTCTAAAACTGCTGAAGATCATGAGAAACACCTAAAAATTATAATAAATAGATTAGACAAAGTTGGACTAAAAATAAATCAAGAAAAATGTACAATTTTTCAAAAAGTAATGATATATCTAGGTTATAAACTTAACACTAACAGCTTACTGATATATCCATTTTATTCAATAGACTTGATTTGTTAAATAGATGGTAGATTTCATTATTTTTAATCAATTTGACATCATATTTATTGTCTGATACATATGGAAATTATTTTGTACCCTAAAAATCATAATTTGGGGTTAGATACAAAATTGATTCTATAAATAAATGTCTTTCTAATATAATAAAGTGGAAAAACTTACCAATTTATATTGATGAAAGTTATTTTGAATGGAAATACTTCCTAGATTTTGTCTATAAATAAACAGAACACAATATAGATTATATTTTTAATTAAGGTTATATTTTATTCTCTGATAAAATCCATTCTCCATTTGACATGACAGTTTGACCATAGAATAGCCGAACTGTGCTACGTTGTTCTCTGCTTTGATATAGACAGCGAACAGGGATGTATTTAACACATTTTAAATAATAAAAAAAAAATTTAATTATTAATTTATTAAATTTAATAAGGTATGAGAAAATTAATATTTAAAAAAATAATAAGTAAATTATTTATTTTAAATATTATTTTGGGGTATTGATACGATTAGGGTTTATAGAAAATAATTTATAAGTTATATACTACATAATATTAGATATTTGGTTGTTTTAAATAAGTTATATACTAGAGAATTTAATAAAAATTATTTATGTGAGGGTATTTTTAAGAAATTATCATATAATAATTGTAAAAAGTTGTATTTTAATGTTGTAAATATATTTAAGTGAGCCATGTGCATAGGCAACCAAAAATACTCTCGAAGTGACAGATAGAAATTAAGAATTATAAGGAATATAAAGTGGGGTTATATTAATATATTGTTTGAAATGTGTATTTTATTAAATTAGAGTGTTAGTTACTAATTTGAATGTTTATTCTGATCTGAAAAGCCTAAATGTCAACAAAATTATCAATGGAACATTAACGAATTCTCCAGAGTGCAGAGTGTGACCATTGTTTACGGTCGAACATTCTGGAATAATGATTATGTCGGTGGATGGAACAGATATTTTTTCGAGAACATCCATATCGAAGAAATAGAACGAAATTGGAACATGATCTCTTACCAGATGATTCTGGAATATCCAAAAAGATATAAATACCCGTGATTTGGATTCAAGAGGGAGTTTTTAGTCAGAAGTCAGGCCAGTTCATTATGAAAGTTAGTAGACACATTTAGTTAGTGAATAGTGAAGTAAATTGTTCAGAATTTTCAAGAAGTCAGTCAGAAAAGTTTAGTAAGAAATATGAAAGTTAGTTGGAGTCAGTGAATCAGGTACAAATAGTCAAATTGTTTAATATAGTGAGTTAAATGAAGATTAAAAATTATGCATATAATTAAATGCACATTTATAATTATACACAAATAATTATTGAAGATTAAAAAAAGTATATTGGAAGAAATTAAATTATATTATGGGTGGAGATTAGTATAAATCAACTTATAATAATTGGATATTGGTATATTGAAAAGAAGAATAAATATAAATGCTGTTTGCTGGTTTGGTTGGTGGTGTATAAATGCTGGTGAAGAAAACTATATCTTAAATTGGTAGAAGCTGATAATTGAAAAAAGTAATTTCACAAAAAACAAGGATAACTGAAGTACGAAGACATTCAGTGGTGATTAGAATCTATATAGTAGAAAACAGTTCATTTAGGCATTCAGTGAAAGAAAGGTACAAAATTTTGTTAATATAATTTAGTTACTGTCATAACAATTTCAATTTTGAAGATAGTTTGTTTAAATTTTAGATTGTCTATAGAATTTAATTAGTTTTATAAGAATATCAATTTAAAGATAGTTTATTTTAAATTTACATTGGCTAGGTTAGATATATATGTGTGTTTCATAATAGTTATAATAAAGATAATTTAAAAAAGTACTTACAAACTAATTCTTTGAGAACCGCGATAAAAACCCTATATATTATTAAAATTACTCATTGCTCATCATTCAAACAAAACAACACATCATAACAATATATATATATATATATATATATATATATATATATATATATATATATATATGTATATAAATATATAGTAAACTCTTATCTGCAAAGATTAAATTTCTTTTCTTTATAAATATATATATATATATATATATATATATATATATATATATATATATATATATTATATATATATATATATATATGACCATGCTACAAGTATTAAATTATTTTTAAATTATTTACCGCAAGATGGCGATATGACACTTTTGTTTTTTACAGATTAGCTCAGCATGCATTCCGCTACAGTGTCACCTTTGACTTTATAACAGTCTACACGTAGTGCTTAGTCCTGAAAGAGTCACATTTAGAATTGTAACAGGTTTTGTGTGAATTATTATTTATATCTGATTGTTGCAATAAGTAAAATACTGTTTTTTTTGTGTTGTGACAGTTTTTTTGAAGTTGTAAACGAGGAAAGTACTTTTGCATGGTGCGGAAGAGTATTAAATTTTGAGTTTAGCCAGTTTTTTTTAATATGTAAGTATATTTTTTCGAACTATTTTTGGAATATGACTGTTTTGCAGAACCAGTACATATAATTTTCAAATCCACTGATGTTTTTTTAATTATGACGCGTTTTTATAATTATTGACTGTTATTTTCTTGTTTATGACTATATGTTATCCTTCCTTGTTTTTATTTATTATTATTTTGTTTTTTGCAGTAAAGAGGCTGGTTTCATAACATGCAAAGTTCGTTAAGTTCAAGGATAAGCAGAATTATGGCCCTTGCAAAGAAAATAAAATCAGAGCGTTATGCACCAGATCAAGGGCGAAAAGGAAAATGCTGCACTTATTTCTTATGACAATGCAAACTATGTTATATCTACGGATAACAATAATAATAAGCCTAGTACATTATTATTACGGGTTGACCTTTCACCAGAACGGAAAGACGAACTCCAAATCTCGGACTTCGTAAGCGATAATGATGATGATTCCATAAAAGGTCCAAACTCTAAATCAGACTCTAGTAGCTCTAGTTCGTCCTCCTCTTCTACGTCAAGTTATAGTTCTAGCAGTAGTTATAGTCCAGATTGCAATGGTTTCTTGTCAAATTCACACAGTGTAACACAGGTAGCTGACACTCCACTTGCAAACTTTCAAGCAGTAAATACTCCAGCAGCAAGCATTCAAGTACCAGACGTTGAAGTTGCAGACACTCCAGCAGCAAACTTACAAGGATCAGAACCTGAAGTACCAGATACTCAACTAGCAGACACCCAACCAGCAAACCCTCATCCAGCAGACACCAAAATTGCCAGTCCTAAAAAAAGAAGGAAAAAGCGAGTAGCAGTGGCAGAAAACTGGTTAAGTAACAAAGCTTAGAAATTACGAAGCTCTGGTCAAGCATATACCTCAAGATTTAAATCACAAAAACCTATTGTTGCCTGGAGTATCAGACCTGCTTGTGGAGATAAATGCCGGCTAAAATGCTCTAATAAAATATATGAAAATACCAGAAAACATATTTTAAAAAAATATTGGGCCCTGGAAAATACAAATAGACAGAGGGATTTCATTCACAAATGCATGAAACCAGTCAAACCAGCGTACAGGTACAGCAGTGCAGAGAGATCTGGACAACATAATAATACATACTATTTTCATATAAATAATAATGAGCAAGTTCGCGTATGCAAATACTTTTTTATGGCTACGCTAGATATCAACAATCGAATTACAAGAATGGTCGTTGACAAAGCTGAAATAGGGTTCCTGGAAGTAGACTTAAGAAGTAAATACAAAAACCATACAAAAAGTGGATCCATCGATTAAAGACGGAGTTCGTGAGCACATTCGATCGATTCCTCGTATCGAGAGAGCCACTATCTTCGCAACCAAACCAATAGAGAATATATCGAAGGTAGAAAAAATTTAACTGATATATTTAATAACTATAAACAAAATTGTCAGGAAAACAATCTAGAGCACGCAAATTTAGTGATGTTCTCAAAAAATTTTAACACTGAGTTTAACATTAGTTTCTTTATACCCAGAAAAGATCGCTGTGAGTTGTGTGATGCGTATGAAAATGCGATAGAAGAAGCTAAGGAAATATTGGAACGCAAGTATGTATTACATTTGGAAGAAAAAGACTTATCGAGAAAAGAAAAGGACCAAGAAAAGGCGAAGGCTAATCCCAATTACATTGTATCAGTCTATGACTATCAAGCAGTTCTTCCTACACCGCAAAAACCTGTATCTGTTTTTTATTATAAATCGAAGTTGAATTGCTACAACTTCACTGTGTATGATTTGAAAACTGGTTCAACGGAATGCTACTTTTGGCAAGAAGGGCATGGAAATAGGGGGAGTGATGAAATAGGTTCATGTGTACTTAATTTCATAGAAAAAAACTAGACACTTCCAATAATGAAGCTGGGCTTGACTTCGTTTTCTTTTCAGATAATTGTTGTGGCCAACAAAAAAATAGATTTTTAATTGCTATGTGTATTTATGCTTTGGGTAAATACCCTAAAATACGTTCAATAACCCATAAATACTTGATAAGTTTACATAGTCAGAATGAAGGCGACTCTGTTCATTCAACTATTGAGAAGGCTATAAAGAAAAGTTTAAAATCTGGTCCTATCTATGTGCCAAGCCAGTATGCACAAATAATTCGTTTGGCAAAAAAAAAGAAAGAACCTTACTATGTTAATGAATTCGGTTATTTGGATTTTTATTCGCTTAAAAAATTGTGTGACGATAAATAAGCATGACAGGCATCAAATCTTTGAAGATTACTGAAGAAATCCTACCACCCTCTATTATAAAACCTCCTATAAAGATGAAGAGTTCAAGCAAGTAGATCTCTGACGAAGAAAAAACAATACCATTCCAATTACCTTACAACAGGCCTACAAAAGTGTATTAGTATTAAAGATAATAAGAAAAAAGATCTCTTGGATTTAGTAAAGAATAATCACATTCCCAGTTGTTATTCAGCATTTTATAACTCTTTGTAACAATAAATAAAAAAGTTTTTTCTGTTTTTCTTTGTGTTTGCTTTATTATACTCTAACAACGTGATTTTTAAGATGATAATATCTTGTTCTAAAAAAGTGTCACAATATCGGAATGTTTCTTTTTTTTTACTATTAACTGCAAAAATGGAATTTTCTGAGAAAAATAATGCACCAATAACACTAAGCTAATATATTCCAGTTACAATAAAATAGCATATCAGCTTGCATTTAGTCATGAAACTGACAAATACATGTTCATCTGAACTAAAATCTTTAACATCATTTTTCTCAAAACAACTTTTTTTGAATTGTGACTCTTTTTTAGCGGAGGTGCGATATATATATATATATATATATATATATATATATATATATATATATATATATATATATATATATATATATATATATATATATATATATACACTCGCGATCATAAAATCCGGGTCACCTTGAAAATCACCGATATTTCATTTTCAACGAGCTTTATCGTAAATAATAATAACACAAATACAAACTAATGCATGTTTCTGAGAATTGTTGCGGTTTCCTTTGTAACAAAGAATTCCAATAGTGCCGATTTCGCGGTAAAGTGCACATTTCCCAAAATGAACGCTACCTGTAACTCCGCTTGTTTTAAATGTCTCGTTTGTACTTCGACTTTCTGTTCAAATGCAACGGACAAACGTTTATTATTGGCACCATTAGTGTTTATTTTTTGACAAAAATGCCTTTGACTGTTGTTGAAACGGCACAAATTGTTGCACTTGTGGAAGACGGTCACACTCAACAGCAAGTCGCAAGAACTGTTGGCGTAAGCCTTTCTACGGTTCAACGAGTGCTTCAACGCTTTCAGGAGGCAAGTTTACTAACCAGGCGACTTGGCTCTGGACGAAGAAGAACGACCAAGGCCCTAGATGACCGTTTCCTTGTGTTTCAGGCTTTACGAAACCGGACCTCAACTGCGGTTATGAATCAAAATCGTCTAGAGGAAGTACGAAATCGCAATTTTAGTGTTGCAACAGTCAGAAGAAGACTTAGTTCTTCTTGACTATCTTCTCGGGTAATGGCTAGAGGACCGCCACTTCGCTGGGTGCCTCGAGTTGCACGACAAGCTTTTGCTCGACAATACGCGCATTGGGGAATTAACGATTGTAGCAAAGTGTTATTCTCAGATGAATCCCGTTTCTGCCTAACTGGATCCGATGGACGTGTAAGAGTTTGGAGGAGAACCGGTGAACGATTTTCACAAGCTTGCATTGCTCCAAGAATGCCATTTGGTGGAGGCTCGGTCATGGCTTGGGGAGGTATATCTTCCGACTTCCACACAGAATTACCCTTCATCGAAAATGGGTCCCTAACTGCATGAAGGTACATTACGGAGATTCCGGAAGAACATGTTATGCCCAACATGGCAGGGCTTGGAGAAAACGCTGTTTTTATGCAAGACAACGTGCGACCGCACGTTGCCAGGATCAGTATGTAATACTTGGACGAAGTTGGAATTACGAGGGTACCCTGGCCAGCTAGGTCTCCGGACCTGAATCCCATCGAACATCTCTGGGACGATTTGAAAAAACGTATTCAAACCCACAGGAGCTTAAGGATCTGTTAGTGAGAGAGTGGAATAACATACCACAACATGTAATTCGGAGAAAAATTAAGAGTATGCCCCGTCATCTGCAAGAGGTTATTAGAGCAAGGGGAGGCAATACACGATATTGGTCATTGAAATTTCACTGATTTTTTACCACGTTCTGTATTTTCCATGTTTTTTCGTATGTCTGTTTTATCAACAATTTGATTTGTTTTCTGTTTTTTTCAATAAAAACAATAAAAAACCATTTTTTTTCTTTCAAAACAAACATTGATGACAAATAAAAAAATACATTAGCCAAAAAAAAGGTAATTACTGCACCAGAGGCAAAAATATTTAAGAAACTTGAAATTTTCAAGATGACCCGGATTTTATGATCGCGAGTGTATATTGTTGTGGTATTCAAAATTGAAGAATAAAAATATTAAATGTACGATGAAATCAATATTTCAGAGATTATAGAAAGTAAAAATACTCCGAACTGCCTGGAATTAACCAAAGGTAATCTTAGTCATAAATAATCTTTTGTATAAATATAACAAGTGGATAGTGCGGGTACAATGAATAGAAGTTAACGATGATTTTTTCCCATAAGCCATAAAGTGTTCCGTAATCCGGGTTTGCGCGATGAACAGGACAATAAAAATAGTTAATAAGTAAATGGTTTTTCGGAATCTGTAAACACCCAGTAGAAATTAAGTGTCCTTGTAGAAATAAAATGAATTAGGAAAGTTTGTAGGTATTTCTGATTTTATGTGGGGAGTGGTATGCAAATTTCTGATTGGCCGAGAATTTGGAAAGTGGTGAGATGGGTGTGTATAATGAGAGGTTGGATGGATAGATGAGATGAGAGAGGTAGTTAGTTCCAGTTTCTTAAAGTGAATGGTTGGTTTTCGAGGTGGTCTCCAGGGGTAGTAAGTGATAAAGAATAAGTTGTGAGTTGGTGAAGTAAGTGTGTCCGAGGGTAGTTGATCTGGTACAAATTTGTAAGTAAACTTTTCCTACTTGTATTCTACGTATCGCTGTTTATTTCGGAAAGAGAGATTAAGTTTGGCGAGAGGAAAAGAGGCTGGCATCATTGGAAAGGTACGTGCATTCGAAGGAGAGCATTGAAGACACTAAATTGCAATATCTTGTTCAATATTGCCAAGATCAAATTTGTTCTGAGAGGGAACACGGAGCTGTGGAGAGAATTGGATAATTCATACAAATTTTTCTTGGTACAATCGATATACCAAAATTGCATTAGGAAGGACACTGAATATTACTTGATTTGTTTATGTAGAATAATAAGCTGGATTTTAGATTGTAATTGTATTATATTATCCATGCATTATTGAAGGTTCACGTACGTAGAACGAATTTTGTTTGATAAACATTGTATGCTAATAATTTTTGGAGGTATTTTAATCAGTTTATTTTATTACATTATTTTCATATCTTATTATGTTGTTGTATTCCGTTATTCTTTAGACCTAACCCATCAGCTGTAAAGTATAGATATTAAAGCACGAGTAAAACCTGAGATAACAAAATTGAAAGGTGTGATATAAATCATAAATCAAAAATTTAAATAATGTTTTATATATATTTTTTGTAAAGTTTTAAAATTAAAATTCTTGATATCACATTAACTGGCAACCCAACGTAAGGGCTTTAAAATATTGCAAGCTTTACATTTGATGATAGGGAAAGAGAGACGGAATAATTACAGGTGGTCCGGAGATTTTGACTGAATTTTGAATTTTAAATTATTTTGAAAATTTTCCATTTGACAAAAATTTGTTTTATTGAGTGATCTTATTTATTGAATATTTATTGCTTTGAATTATTTGATTTTATTTTACCAATCGTATGTTTAATATTATTTTACTATTCGTATTTTTGATATTTGTCGTGAAGATTTATTACATTTGGGGAGAGATAAGGGTCGCGTCTGCAACATATAGAGTGTGGTAAAATTTTACATTTGGCGGGGACAAAAAGAGTAACAAAAAGAAACAACATGTCTGTCACAAGGAGACAAAGCAAAATGCAGGAAAGGAAGGAGGATAACAGAGAAGATGAAACAATTTTGGAAGAAGGATCATCAGGAATAAATAAAATATTACAACTAATGCAACTCCAGTCACAAAAAATGGAAGAGACAAAACAAACAATAGAGAAAAACCAAAAAGAAACATCACTAAAAATGGATGAAACAAAACAAACAATAGAAGAAAACAACAGGAATATAGAACAGCGTTTGGAAAATTATGAACAGAAAATTAAAGGATATGTAGAGGAGTTAAAAAGAGAAACGATACAACAGATAGAAGAGATTAATGAAATTAAAAATAAAATGGGAGAACAATAAAAGAAAGTAAAAAACAAGATGAAGGAAATCAAGATTGTCCAGAAAAAGGAATTAGAACAGTTAGAAGAAAAATTTGAAATGGCTCTACAAGAAGACAGGAAAGAAGGAGAAAGGAGATTAAAGCAAAATGAAAAACATATTGCAGAAATAAAACAACAAAAAGGAGGAGAGAGAAAAGAAGTTATCATCCATAGCACAAGCGAGGCGAAAGTACAATTTGGCGGGGATATTAGAACGACACACCCAGTACCATGTGTTAAAAATTTAAAAACCAAATTGCAACATATTGGAGATTTTGACGATGGCAAAGAAACAATTAGGAACCATCTGAAAGAAGAAGCAGCGTTATGGTACGAAAGCAAAGAGGATGAATTTGAAAATTGGACAGATTTCGAAAACAAATTCCTCAACTATTTCGGGGGGAAAAATAAACAAAGGGAAATTAATCAAGAACTACAAAATGAAAAGTATACTGCGGAAATGGGGATATCTGAAGAAAGATATACAGATATACAATAATTCAAAATATCTGGAATACAAATATTCTACCGAACAGCTGGTAGAAATGATCAGCAGACATTTTGAGGAAACTTTGGAGGATCACGTGATCTTAAGAAACTATCAAGATATTGATAGTTTATGCCAATTTTTACAGTTAAAAGAGGCGAAAAGAAGGCGAATGAGAAATAGAAGACAGAATGACCAATATCATAGACCATATGAAAGGAACAATAGGGACAGAGTTGCACAAAATCATCCGAATAGGAATGATGTGATATAAATCATAAATCAAAAATTTAAATAATGTTTTATATATATTTTTTGTAAAGTTTTAAAATTAAAATTCTTGATATCACATTAATATATATATAATAATATTGTAAACCACAAAGAGTATAACAAATATCTTTAGAGTAATTTCATTTCCGTTAATTACATGCTGAATAAAACCGACAGCAGCCAAATTATTTGTTTTTGATATATGTCTCAAAATTTAAGTGGGAATCGTCTATATGCCTTATGCATCCTTTCGCCGCTTATCAATATTTCTTTGAAATACGGGAAAGATTAAACTGTTTCAATTACACTTATCAACTTTAATCACTGAAACAATATGTTACGTAACCCAATAAATCTTAATGAAATATTATTAACCGTTGAACTTTTCCTGTCTCATTAAAATGGTGGATCACGATACTGACTTCGACTTAGATGTTTTGTAATCAAGTCATATATAACAGCGTTGATACTAGATATGTCTGAAGAAAGTAAAGAAAATTTCTATCAAAAAACTATAATTAAAGTAGTTTAGAAGGAGGTTAGATTTTATGTTGTAACCAGTAACGATGTTGGTTAGAATGTGCAAACAAAATTTTTATTAAAATTATTAAATAGTTAATTACGATATTCAAGAATTAGAAATAGTCAAACGTAATATGTACTTTCACAAATATATTTATTTATAAAAGTAATATAGTTGTAAGTATATTGTACAAAAAATGTTAAATTAAAAAGATCGGGTTTTCTGTTATTTTTTCGTTTCCTTAAGAGAAGTATTCCTTCGGCATTTTGGCAATCAAAGCTATGCATAGATTTGGAACTGCTGATCATCATGGAAAGCAAGCTGTTGATATACTCTGTAAAATAGATAGAGGAAGATTTGAAAGTTTTTGAAAATCCTGTTTATTAAAGCAAAATTCTTATGGAATGTAAACCAGTTTTAGAGCGAATAATCATAGCAGGGATTAGTACCAAATTATGTAATGTAACACTGATTCCGCACCAACAAAATAAGCAAGCGAATTTTGCATAGTGACTTGTGCCTACATCTGTACCAAATGTAACTGATCTTAGAATCAAAGTAAGGCCCGTGCCTTCTATTTTTTTTACTTTTTTTTCATTTATCTCTGTTTTTCGTCTTTTCCTTCCAGTCTGGTATTCTTAGTTTTGTTACATCGGTTTTAACCTTTTCTAACCACTTCTTTTTTATTCTTCCTCGTCTGCTCTTTTACCCACTCCTTCTGTTAATATTTTTTGTGAATGTATGTTTGTGGACATCCTGTAAACATGACCCATCCAACGTGCTCTTTGTGTTTTTACTTTTTTAAAGATGCTTGGTTTGTTGTAGAGCTCCATTACTTCCTTATTTGTTCTCATTCTCCATACGCTTTCATTGTCCTTTGTCCCTCCATGTATCTTGTATAATATATTTCTTTGCCATCGTTCTAATTTCTGTGTATTTTTCTGGCTTAATACCGAAGTTTCGCTGCTATACATAACCGAAGGTTGCGCAATCGTTTTGTAAATCCCGATTTTAGTATTCATGGATATTAACTTAGATTTGATTATTCTATTTAGTACTTTCATCAGTGATTTTTTTTTCTATATCAGGATCTTTACTCGGCTCTTTTTTTAATCGTCACTTCAAGGTATTCGAATTGATCCATTTTTTTAAAACAATATTCCCTACTTCCGCTACTTATTTTTAGGTTATCTTCGGGCTCTATTTTCTTTGCTATGGTTTTAAAGTATTTTGTTTTATTTTTGTTTATACATAGTCCGAACTTTTTCAATATTGTTTTCTTTTTTTTTGAGTATTTTTATGAGTTTTGATTTTGATCTCGTAATAGTAATCAATGCAATATTGTCTGCAAAAGCAATAACTTGTTATCTCTTCTAGTAAATTATACAATCTGTCTCTACACCACGCGTAGAAAAACTTCTACGATAAAGTTAAATATAGTTGTGTATAGTGGATCTTCTGGTCTTATTCCCCTCCTTACTGTGAAAGTATCTGATAACCTTTCTTTCAGGATTACTTTATTTCATGTTTCTTTTAACCACTAACTTAATTTGGTAGGTATTTTTAACAGATTCATCGCTTCGTATAGTTTTTCTCTATGGATTAAGTCATATGCCTGCTTAACCCTAGAATACTAACTTTAGTTTTATTTTGATTTACACTAACCATCGTAAAATTTACTATATATACATCAGTTTAGAACGTCTTTCGACGTTGTCCGATACCTAAACACCATCTCTTCCTATCTTCGCAGTCGTTTGTTGTTAAATTTCTTTCGCTCATGGACTTGTTTACGCCGTGTTGCCATTCCAATCTGGGTCTTCCTCTTTTCCGTCGACCTATCGGTTGCCATTCTATTACTTTTTTGGGGAGTCTTGATGCTGGCATCCGTTGAACATGCCCATACCACCTTAATTGTTTCTTCTCTATATCTTGAGTTATATTTTGTTCTATTCCCATACGTTGTTTTATTACATCATTTCTGATTCGGTCTCGTCTGGAAATACTCAAAGATCTTCTCATTGCATCCATCTCTACTGCTTCTATTCGCTTTTTGTTCTTTTCACTAATTCTCCATGTTTCAGCGCCATAAAGAAGAGTAGTTTTAATCATGGTCTCATATATATTAAATTTCCTTCCTTTCGTTATCTCTTTACTCCACAGTATACCATTGAGAAGACTTTCTTTGCTTGAGTGATTCGTTTTTCTATTTCCCGTGTATCAGTTCCTGTATTGTCAAAGGCAACACCCAAGTAGTCATAGCTCTGACAGCAGGAAATATGTTGTCCGTTTTCGAGGTCTATGCTATCTGACTCGTTTCCAATACAAATATATTTGGTTTTTGTTGTATTGACATTAATTCCCCAGTCGTTATATTCTTCTATCAGTTTTCTTAGCATGTACTGCATGTCTTCCCTGTCGGTCGCTAGCACTACCTGGTCATCAGCAAACTGGAGTGTATATATACATTCATTGCTAAGCTCTATACCCATCCTATGTACCTTTCTTTTCCATCTTTCCAATGCCGCTGCAACATATATCTTGAATAAGGTTGGTGAGATACAGCATCCCTGTCGCAAGCCTTTTGTAACCAGGAATTCTTCCGTTAGATATTTTCCTGTTTTTATCTGTGCCTTAGAGTCTCTATATAGTTCTTGTACAGCATTTATCAATGTGTGGTTGATGTAAGATCTTTTCAACGTTGTCCACAGTTTTGTTAAGGGGATGTTGTCATATGCCTTTTGCAGGTCTACGCTGAGAAAAAAAATGTGGTCACTGAAAAAGTATTTTATTTATCTTAATTTTACAATTTATTTTGAACAAAGAAATATTTCTAAAACCTAAAAATCACAAAAAAATCATAAATTCTATATTTTAGAACGACACTGCTGACAACAAAGTGCGGGATGTTCAGCACAAAATAGACCTCGGCAGTACTTGCAATGATGCGTTGTCATTCGACGTTTTTTAGACGGATAAAATTGATACATGGCACGTTTTGACACAATAGGGCAAACTCGTTCTTGCTGCGACTCCAGATTTAAAATATTTTCAATAAGCAACGAGCGGTTTAAAGTTGGCCAATTTACACGATGCTGTTTTCTGCTGGTTTCGTCAGTTGTTCAGACAAAATGACTATAATTTTTTTCTGCTGATGGTTTTTTCTGCTGTCGTTGTTGGTTATGGTTATAAATTATACAAGAGTTTATGCAAGCTATATTTATCATGCCACAAAGCAGGCAAAAATGCCATCTTCTTGTTTTTCTGGACATGTTCATGTTTCAGAAGCACAGAAGAAGCACAGACTTATTTTTTCAAGTCAGGAGGTTTTAAGAAATCTGATGCTAGCGATACTGACTTTAACCAATTATCCATGGTTATGTTACGGTTACTTTAGTACACACCGTGAAATAATTGTTTTACATAATATTCTCCTAGAGACAGTCTATTGGTTTTAGTTTCCTCTCCTAAACACAATTCTGCATCGAACATACATTTGGTACCTCCGTCACACAGCATTACTATTTTTAGTCTAAATTTGGCTGGCTTGTTTGGAATATACATCCGGAAAGGACTTTTTCCCCTAAAAGCCAGTAGGTGCTCATCGATTGTTAGGTATGATCCGGGCTTATAGGACGTTTTGCAATACTGTTTAAGATCATCCCATATTTCACAAATGGCTGTCAATAGGTCTGTTTATTTTCTGTCTTGCCTAGACATTTTATCAACAAAACGTAAACATTCTGTAAGAAATTCTTTTCCGGTCCCCTATTTGCTTTATATATCGCACCAGAAATTTTGTCATCAAACATTTTTTTTGTCGCTAAGTGATTGTCTTTTTGGGTAGCAGAAAGCATAAGTAGTCCTAGAAGTGCATGCAATTCGTCAATATTTACTTTCGAGTTTGTAAGCCTTTCGACTTTATATTTTTGTGCCCTAATAGAAATTTTAGCATTTGTATATCCTACAATTTTTACCTGAGGCTCTGAACTCATAAAACAATGAAAAGTATGTAAAGGAGTTTGTGCTTCCTTGGTTTTATCAGAGGGACCTTGAACAAAATATACAAAGTTATGTTTTGGAGTTTTAGTAGCGGCCTTTGGTTGAAAGGACAACCTGTGTCTATTTTTATCTTTTAGACTCGACGGCAACCGAGTTTGCTTCTCTTTAGCTGCAATTTCTGGAGATTCTTCTTCGTTTGATGAAGTTTTCTGAGCAGGACATTTCTTTTTCTTGTCGATTTTGGAGCCATTACTTTCTTTTTTTGAAAACACTGAAGTAAACTATTTTTCCAACTTATTACTCTTTTTAAAACTTCTTTTTCTTCTCTTACTACTGGATGACAAGTCATGGTTGGAATCTGAGTCATTTTCACTTGATGGTTCGAACTCTGATTCAGATGGATTGAACGCTTCTAAAACGGCATCTTCTATTTCAGATCCACTTTCTAATTTATCAGAATTGTTATCCGATTCATCTGGCCAAAGTTCTTCCAGGCACAATTGCAACTCAGCTTCCAACTCCCGCTACGTGAGAGGTCTGTGCATGTCTTTATTTTTTGTATTCATATTTTAAACTAAAAAAAAAATTGATAATATCGTTGTTTCGGCAATTTCTGCCCGCGATGAGCGGGCGAGAGATACAGGTGTACCCTTTCCACAATATCCTACAACAACGACATTGGCGTCGTAAAAATTACGATGGTTAGTATCCTATGGTTAAAGTCTATAAACAGAATGTGCAAGCCTATATTTTGCTCGTAGCTTTTGTGCAATATTTGTTTCATCGTGAAAATCTGATCAATTGTAGACCTTCCTCTTCTAAATTCTCCCTGATATTTACCTAATATTTCAGATTCTTTTTTGGTTAGTCCGTTTTTTATTAATAAAACCAATATCTTATATGCTACATCTAATAAAGCAATTCCACTATAATATTGGCATAGGCTTTGGTCTCCCTTTTTGTGGATCGGACCTAAGGATGCATTTTTAAAGCCTTGTGGTAATTTCTCATTTTTCCAAATTCATTTTATTCGGTTGGTTATTCGTTTGAGCAATAGCTGTCCACATTCCTTGAACATTTCTGCTGTTATACCGTTTTCTACTAGACTCTTGTTATTCTTCAGCTGCTGTCTCATTATTACTTTGCTCCGGTCTGGTTTGTATTTTATTGGTATTTATCTCTGGATTCAGCAGTTCCTCAAAATATTTTGGCTGCCTCTCTAGTTTTCGTGATAAGTCACCTATAAGCGTGCCTTCTTTAATTTTGCAGCAGCATGTAATTCCGGAACCCATAGCTTTATTGACTTAGACTTCTTGATAAAAATTCTTAATCTCTTTGTTAATCATATAATGTTTCATGTCTTGTAACTTCATTTTTCAGTATTCTCGTTGCTTTTTTCTGCAGGTCAGTTTTGCTCGTTTTTTTGCTGCTTTATAACTTTTTCTAGTTTCTGTTTTATTTAGTATATTCATTTGTATTTTAGCTTTTCTTCTGAACCAGCCTTCACTGTTTGCTTTATTTTTTTTTCGTCATGTCTTTTCTGTCGCTTCCGTTATTATATTTTCTATTTATGCCCATTCTTGGTCAGTATCTTTATTTGGAATTGTGTCTTTTAATCATTTTGTTATAACCCATTTTAACTGGCTTTTGATGTTTTCATTCTTTAGAAGTTTTACAACAAAACGTTTTTTTATTGCCTCTAGTTTTTGCTTAGATACCTTTGGAATTTTTTGTTTCTTAGTTGCTACTACTATAAAACGGTCCGTGTCGCAGTCTCCCTCTCGGAAACTTCTAACATCATTCGTAATGGTAGTGGCGTGTTATTAATTACCAAATTAATAATCACAATTAAAACGTGATCTATTTGATTGACAGTGTTACCATCCGGTGTGATCTATGTTGTTTTATAGATATATTTTCTGGCCATAGAACACAGCGTGTGTTCGTTGAATATCCGGTGGAACAGTTGGAAACTACCATAGTATTCATCGAAAAATTATCTTCAGCGGTAAGTCCTATTTTTAGATTAATAGCTTACGTTAACAAACAGAATTGTCGAATTTGAGACGATACCAATTCAGATGAGATCCAAGATCCAATGTATCACAAAGAAGGTCACTATTTGGTGTGTATTTTGGGCTGGCGGCGTATTTCATTAAGAACGGCGTTGGTCAGGTCATCACTGTCAACGGCGAGCACTGTAGGTCGATGATTACTAACCTCTTTTGACCTGAATTGGATGATATGTCATAATTACCAATGTCAACCGACAAATTCAGCCTGATTTATACTCCAGTGTCATGGAAAATTTCAGCAAACCGCGGCGGACGTTTGAACGATGTTATATTTCAAATATAATGGCAGAATCCGAGAGACCTTTTAAACAAATAAAATATTTGAATGATATCTCACTCACAGTAGGTTTTATATAAATTTAAGTTTAAGAAGTGCTTAGATGTATAATATAGAATCCAAAAAACTCTTGCGATTATTTTATAAGTAGCTAGTGCTCTGGATGTCGAATGCTACTGACTTTTTCATATTTCTTAAATTGTCTCGTATGTTATATGTTTAATAACAATTGTGAAAGTAAATAATTACACTTACGGTTCGATAGTCTTTGCAGAATTTGCAAATTTGCAGAATTTTGGTGAATTATTGTGTTCTGAAAATATTCTATTCCCTCACAGTCAGTATTCGGTCTAATATTTGGTTTGCTTCAAATACCGATCTAAAATTATATTTTTGATCACGCTATATTATATCATTTTTTTAATTATAATTAATTTTTTGGTTATTAACTTAATAATGGTGGTATTTTATTTTTGACAATTTTTCTTTTTTGTGAATTCTACTACATTTTTTTCTAGCCAGATTCTACTACATTCTGACAAGAAATTTGCTATTTTTTGTTATCTTTAAGACTATTGATAGGTTTTTGGTTGGGATTTATTACTTTTATTTCCAAGTTTGATTCCAAAACAAGTTTTTACTTCTGTCATCATTGCACGGTTTAAGTTTGTTTTTATATATATTAAGTGATCATGAGGGTTTTCTTTTAGTTCGTTTTGATTGTGTTATAACACATATGAGCCTTTTATAAAATATTTTCAGTACGCCAAGGTTCGATAATTATGCTGATTAGGTTCTTATCCCAATCACCCTAATAAATGTGTATTTGTAAACAAGTGTTTTAATATGATGTATGGGGGTTAAACACATAACGACTGTTTTTATATTTTCTTGTAAATAAATCTTTATTATCACACTTGTAGGATCAAAACAATTAATTTTTATTTTAACGGTTTTTTCTAGATTTATCTAAAAGAAGAGATACACGGGATAAAACTTGTATATAGAGTATCAACAAACTGTCTTTATAAAAGATAACTGTATTCAACATATTTCGTCTGGGAAACGGTCACAGATAAATAAGATCAGAAATAGTTATAATTAAAAATCAGAAATAAATAAGAGCTTGGTGACCCAACGTCCATACATATAATGCTAGATCCCTAGCAACAAAAGAAAGAATCATACAAATGGAAGCAGAAATTTCGAAAATTAAATGGGATGAGATGGTAAAACAACGAAGGGAAAGCCCGAAAAAACTGAAATTGGATCCTATTTTTAAAAAGTTTCTCTACTTGAGTAGCTTCTTTAATCTTAAACTTAAGTGAAAGATATAGTTTAAAAATCGTATATTAATATTAAAAAGTATATGCCCCAAGTGGCCATGCCGACTATAAAATAGAAAAATTTTACGATGGCATTACTTTAGCCCTAAACTATACAAAAGCATTCTTCACCATAATATTATGTGGTGACTTCAACTTTAAAGCCAGATGAGACAGAAACATCACTGGGGAAATTTTGTTTAGAAAACAGAAATGAGTGCGGTGAAACTTTACTTAGTTTTCTGCTAGAAAAAAAATCTAATTAAATAAACAGTTTCGTCTACAAAAAAGAGCATTAGAGATGGACGTGACAGAGCCCGAATGAAAAAACTAGGAACGAGATCGATTCTATCGAGAACAAGAGGCAAGTCTTTAAAGATGTTACAGTTCTGAACAAGTTTTCAACAAATAGCGACCTAAGAATGATAAAATCGTCAATAGAAATAGAGCACGGAAAAGAGACTCCGCATGATCAAAAAGAAGTCCATACCTAACTAAACAGAGCCTAATTATATAAATTCATTAAAAGAACACATCAACAGCATTCTCGAAAGCAATAAGAATACAGACCTAAATGTGAACACCCTGAATGACATTATAGTAGAAGCTATATTATAATAGCATGTATATATATACAATATATATATAATGAAAGGGAGAAAAAAATGTATTAAACGAAAAAAAGTATTAGAAGCAAAGAACATCATGAACTTAGAGAGATAAGTAAGAGAATACAAATTTATTAGGATAAACAACTGTAAGCATAGAAGTGAACAAATCCAACAAACGATTAAAAATAACAAGTATCTCAATGTTCTAAGGAGAAAATTGACAAATTGCAAAAAAGAAATAATGAAATTAAAGAATAAAGATGAAAATATTATTACCAGCAGAGATGAAATACTAAAAGCAGTAGAAGATTTTTATACAGAAGTATGCAGAAGTCAACAAAACCATGATGAGTCACTAACGGAAAAGTTAGAAAAATCAGGAAGAAGATTAGTCAACCAAAATTGGAATTGATGCCTGATATGTTAACAGACAAAATAAGGAACCCACTAAAGAAAATAAAAAGAAATAAAGCTCCAGAAGAAGATATTATTGTTAAAGAAGCCATGAAGATTGGAGGAGACCAATCAGTTACCAAATAGTTACCAAACTCGGAGTGGGATGCCAAAAGAATCAATGTCGATGGTAAAATGCTCTCCCAATTACAATTTGCGGACGACATTGTTCTGATAACAGATAACTTAAAAAAGATTGGAAATATGCTTACTGAGTTAGATGCCGCCTATAAGGAAGTTGATTTGAACATAAATTTTGAAAAAACACAATACATGACAAATCTGGTGCCAAACAAAAAGTACCAAAACCCTACTGCAACCAAATATAAGTTGTTCATAGGAGATTAGATCATAAAATTCATTAGGTTATAGGTTAACTTCCAATTGGAACTTCAGTATTGGTGGTCAAGGAATAGAACTTGTAGATAAATATAAATACCTAAGACATGAAATTATGATTGGCAGGGATAATCAGCCCCATGAACTGAAGAGTAGAATTGGTCTTGGGTGGGCAGCATATGAAAAACCTAGAGAACATTTTAAAAGTAAGCTGTTCACATGCCTGAAGGGAAGGTATTTGATCAATGTGTCCTCTTAGTGTTGACATACGGAGCAGAAACACTTACTCTAACAAAAGTCTCGGCTACCAAACTGAGAGCCACACAGAGAAGAATGGAGTGATCCATGTAAGAAGTAAAAGGCAAGGAGAAGAACCAAGGTGACTGATGTCATCAAAAGGATAGCTAGACTAAAATGGAGATCGGCAGCACACATAGCTAGAATGACGGATGGGCGATAGGCAGAAGGTTATTGGAATGGAGACCAAGGGAAGACAAATAAAAACTAGATGAGAGTGGCACAAGATAGATGGGGTTGGAAACACGAGAAGAGGCCTATGTTCGGCAGTGGACTTTTGAGGCTGGATGATGACAGATTAGGTTATAAAATCCAAATTGACAGGGACCATCAAACTGCTGAACTGCAAGGAAGGATCACGTTAGCATGGATAAACATAGCATAAACTCTATTAGACACCTTCAAGAGAAGCAACATACAACATTTACTGCAACGACTTACTGCGCTGAAACACTTTAACCCAGGCTACAGCAAACAAACTCAGTGTAGACCAAAGAAAAATGGAACGACAGAATGAATGACGGCCGGTGGACCCAAAAAATGACTATGACTCGATAAATGAAGCAGAGGTAGACCACTTACTCGACAAACATACGTCGTCAAAGGAATCGCTGGAAATTGGCTGCATAAAGCCCAAACTAACAGAACTGAAATACATTAGGGGATGCCTATGTTTAACTTTGAATTTTCTCTTCTTCTGATTCTCATTTACTCTTTGCATACCCTTTATATTTTTACTATTTATATCCCGCATATAAGTTTCTCCTACTTACAACTGTTTATAAATTTTTCGTGTATTGTTATTTTCAATTTCCGTTTTTCACTGTCAAGTTTCGAATCAAATTATTCGAAGTAGCATTTTTCCTCTATCTCTTTTATCTATTTTAACTCGGATTTTAGTTTAGAAAGCAATTTTATTAGTCCAATCTTCTCTTGTGGTGAGTATTAAGTTATTCGAATATTTATATGCTTTCATTTAAACTTTCATAAAAGTATATGTCAAGGGAATCTATTGTTTAATTCATTTTAAACTTTCGTAATTTCTTTTAATAATTAAATTCATACATAAACATCCTACACGTACAAGTACAAAACACCAAATACTTCAGAATCCCGAGACACCTATAGAAGAATACGTAATTAAACAAAGCAGTTGGTAAGAAGAACAAAAAATAAACACTGGGAACAGTTTACAAAAAGGATGTACAGCGACTTCTACGGTATACAAAAACAAATATGGAGATTCATAAAAAACCAACGGAAAGAAATCGCAGAATTGAAGGAATACAATAATATATCAGCAAATGATTGGGAAAGATACCTGACGGAACTGTTTAAAGGAAAGGAAAATAATAATCAAGACAATAACGTACCTTAATTAAGACACGAAATAGAAATCAGTTTTCCGAAAGTAGAAATAGCTATAAATTCACTCAAAAATAGAAAGTCACCAGGACCAGACGGAATAACCAACGAGCTTCTAAAACACGAAGGAGAAATTATAACCCTAGAGATGACAAAAAAGGAGGTAAAGAAGACCCCAACAATTCTTCTTCTTATAGTGCCGTGCACCTATAGTGCGTTGGCGAATTATCTTAAGGCAAGACGTCTGTCTTTTGCGGCATGCAAAAGATCGCCAGTGTTATTTATGACTGTCCAGTTCTTTATGTTCCGTAGCCACGACATTTGTTTGTGACCTACTCCTCTCTTGCCTTCAATCTTTCCCTGGATGATTAGTTCCCCAACAATTATATAGGTATAAATCTACTGATCACAAAGAAATCCAAATATTATGTTATGCAGACGACGCGACACCGCATTAATCGCCGAGACAGAAGACGAGCTCCAAAGATTAACACACATCTTCAATAAAACAGCCAATAAATACAATATGATAATATCAGCAGAAAAAACCAAATGTATGACATCTAAATACCCATTACGATTTAAAATCGAAATTGATGGGAAAATAACAAAGCAGAAAGCAAGGTTTAAATATCTTGGAATAGATATAACTTGTTACGGAGATGTTGCAGAAGAAGAAGTACGATAACAAAGCTTAAAAGCAAGTAAAGCGATGGGATCTCTTAATGACACAATCTGGAAGAACGAACATCTAAGACAAGACATAAAAACAAGAATCTATAAAGCAGCAATTAGACCTATATTAACATACACGGCGGAGACAAGACCTGACACATCTCAAACAAAAGGACTACTAGAAACAAAAGAGATGAAACTACTCCAACGAATATCAGGGAAAAGTCTGTTTGATAAGGAGACAAGCGAAAACATAAGGTGAGCATTCAACATCAAACACATAGATGGGTGGGTGACAAAACGGTAACAGGAGTGGTAGAGACGAAGAGACGAAGAAGTAGTCGCAGACCAAGAAAATATGGTGCGATGATTTAAACAATTTAAGAGGCTAATATTGAAGATGAAACAGGCTTTAAAGCCTACATACAAGAAGGAAGAAGAAGAAGATATTACATATATTTGTATAAATTATATTAATTTAATTACCCTTCCATTGCTAATGGTTGATTTTTTGGAACTTCATGACAAGACAAGATATTTCTTTATGCTGTCCATTAATACAAGATTTCTTGTTGTTGTTTTATATTATACATTGAGCTCTACTTGCCTCTTTGGTTGGAATGTCCCAACTTACACCACGTGGTGTTCACCATCACTCTAGTAAGCTGATGCAAGTGATGTAGCAGGCTTACGATATTAGCTGCTACTAAGATGGATCAACATCTCCGGTGAAGCGTACACGTGTAAAACTACTTTTAGCTTTCCTTTAGAAGTAGCCTATCCAGAAGACTACACTTAGCGTCTCCTCCAGAGAAGATAGTTATATTATTGCCATAACTATTATCTATCATATATTTTTATTTTTACTTGTAAAGCTTAGGCAAGATTTGTTTCTCTTATTTAATTTTGTTGCTTTATTTTAATAAATATGATTAGTTAGTATGATCTTTTATTTATCCCTGTCAAATTTCCCATTGTACAACTGGCATTAAGATAAGACGTACACCTCCGAAAAACCTATTCGAAGCCCTAACAATAAAATTGGCAGTTTAAGTGTCGTTTTATAGTTACATAACTAAGGTGTAATTTTATTTATAAAAAAACTGGCATTCAGTGATCTAGGTAGCAGCTTTATTGTTACATATTGTTTGCTATTTTAATACTAGTTGTTTATTTAAAGTTCTACGTTATAGAAAGCTTTGTGAGCTAATGTTCTCATTTCCCAGTTTGTTTAATACCCATAAATTTATAATAGGTTTTCTGAGTATTTCTAGTTTAGACTCGATCACAAAGACCACACGATCTTAACCAACATTAGTAGCCTCTGTAACCTCTCTCTTAACAGCCTCTCTAAGAGTATTTCAATATCTCCTTCTCATCATGGTGTAGTCCATTTAGTTTCTTAAATTTTTTATGTGTATTGTGGAGAGGTTCGTGTATTTAGTTTACGTGGAGCTGCTGGAAAAACGTCATTAATCTTCAATAAAACTTATTTAAGGCAATTTTTTTTTCAGAATGCCCCAGTAATGTGTTGAATAGATTTTGTCCTTAATTTTTTCATCTCCTTCTATCTTGCTTTTGACTACACTGTCTCTTAATTTGCTGCAATAATCTGCCAATTACCACGACTTTTGAATCGGCTAGACTAATTTTTACTAGCCTTGAATATTACATCGTTTCATCCGTATTACATCTCTGACCGTCTCCTAAGCTTCTAATCACTCAAAAACCATTACAATTCACTTCCAAATTATTGTCAAAGATACAGTCAAAGATAAAGTCTAACTAAATTCATATAATAATGGTGTCCTTTTTTTATACATTGATATTGGTGAATATATCAATTATTCTTCTGAACATTAGTTTGTTCTGCTTCAATTCAACATAAAATACGGTAGTGGATGTGAGCGTATCCCTAGCATTGTTGATCATTTATTCATCATCTATAAAAAAATAAGCGTCTAAGTGATGTGATGTTTTACTTCAGATGATGAATGCGAAAATAATATTACCTTATATAAAGTAGCTCGATATTAGCAAGATAGTTGTTTGGATCCATAAATAAATATTAAATATTAAAATCCATATTAAATACTTGTTATTCCAGCAGATATTTTTCTTAGTGTATATTCCTAATATTTGTAACCTTTAGTATATTTTAATGTTTACCGATTTCTAAAAATATTTTTCATTGACCTTATTAATATTGTGAACAATGAATAAGTATATTAAATCGAGGCGAAAATTTGGCACGGTGTGTTTTCCGGCAGTTCAGCATACTAATTTTTCTATTTTAAAATAATCGCCTCAATGTTGCCTATAATAACTTCGTGGCAGAATTTTCGAATTGCAATGAACCATCGAAATACATCGCGACGATGAAATAAATTTATATTAAAGTATTGCTGTCGTGACGCCGTATTGTTGGATAGGAAAATGGAGAAAGATATTTCTAATGAAAGAACTAGTTGCAATTTGTTTAATTTATTACATAATATATTTTTATTTTCAATTCTTTTATCCTTTAACCCCCCTTTATCTATATATATAGGGTGTCCCGGAAAATAGTGCGTTCCTTAACGATATGTGCAGATTGCAGCATTTAAAACAAAAAAGTCTTATAACATTTTTTTATGAAGTTAACCGTTTTCAAAAAAAATTATTAATTTTAATCCATTTAATTATTGTTCGCAGAAAAGGAAATACAGCCGGCAACGTTGCGTTCCTTGTTATTCTTCGTTAATTACTGTAAATTAGCTATCATGAATCATCGATCTTTAGGCATCATATGTATTGATACTGATAACAGTGATAGGGAAAAAGCATGTATTTGTTTTTATTAAATATTTAATAATTAAAGTTTGAATACTGTTTTTACTTACATGGAAAATTATTATTACAATAAATGTTCGAAATGGCCACCATTTGCACAGATACACGCGTTTATTCAATGAATCCAATTATTCTTAATATTATAAGTATGTAAATTATGTCTGATTATTTCAGCAGCATCAAAAATTCGTTGTCGCAATTGAGCTTCTATTTTAATTTCATCCTGGTTGTCGTATACTAATGACTTTAGATGTCCCCAAAAATAAAAGTTCATAACATTGCATTCTGGTGTTCTGGGTGGCCACAGAACGTGTCCATTTCTACCGATCCAACGACGAGGAAAAGTGATGTCGAGGAAATCTTTAATATGTCTCGTAAAATGTGCTGGAGCCCCGTCATGAAGAAACCACATTTCAGAGCGTATTTGTAACGGAACGTCTTCAAGAAGTATCGGTAGAACATGCTGCAAAAAATTTAAATAGGATTCTCCATTCAATCTTCTGGGAAGTTTGTACGGTCCAATCAGACGATTACCAATAATCCCAGCCCATAAATTTATACTAAATTGTTTTTGAAAATTTGTCCTACGTATAGCATATGGGTTTTCATCACTCCACACGTGACAATTGTGAAAATTAAACACACCATTTCTCGTAAAACAAGCTTCATCTGCACACAACACTTTGCACGGAAATTCGGGTTCTCTGGCGATTTTGTTTTGAAACCATCTACAAATTCTTAATCTTCGAAGTAAATCCCGTTGGTGTAAATCTTGCACTCGTTGGTAATGGTAAGGATGTAACAGTTGTTCCGTAAAGGTCTTGTGAACAATGTTTTTTGAAATGCCAACCATTCTAGCCACAGATCGAGTAATTACTCTTGGATTATTACTGACTATATCCAAAATCACATCTGCATTTAGTCTACGGTTACTTCGTGTTCTACCGCTAGATTTTTTAGGTATCACACAACCCGTCTCTAATAACCTTTGGGACACGTTTACAAAACTTCGGGCATTAGGATGTCGTCGTTCGGGATAGCGTTCAACATAAAGTCTAACAGCCCTATTACTGTCACAGTGGGCTTCACCGTACGTAATTAACATATCGTGATACTCGCGAATTGAAAACATGACAATACTATTTATTCTTGAGCTACGGGTAATTACAACTGTTTACAAATAATGTACCTTTTCTGTATCAAAATAAATTAAACTATCGCATTCTGCCCATACCTTTTGGAGCGCAACGTTGCCGGATGTATTTGCTTTTCTGTGGACACTAATCGAATGGATTAAATTTAATATATATATTTTTTTTTAAAACGGTTGACTTTATAAAAAAATGTTATAGAACTTTTTTGTTTTAAATGCTACACTCAGCCAATACCTTTAAGGAACACACTATTTTTCGGGACACCCTGTATATATAGCAACAAGTTTACCACAAAAAAAATATCAGTGTAATAAATAAATTCCAATATATACCAATCAGAGCAAGAATTAACAATTGTTCTGGCTCTACAACTAGAAAAAATAAAATTAATCACAAAACTAACAGTAGCCGGTACCCAGTAGCCGGTATAAAAATATTAACAACCTCAATAAAAACTCAGACCATTACCAAAAGATAATAGATGAAAGATTAGATGACAAAATCGACAGCTCTCAATTAATAGAAATAATTCTTGATAGTACTAAATAAATCGGCTCATCAATAAAACGGACGTTTTCCAGCAATAAAGCGAACATAGGAAACTATTTGATAAAATCAAAAGAATGCTAAAATAAGAAGGGAAATATATGTAAGTGCAACGTACAGAGAACTTTATAAGGCAATAAGGCTAAATACTTAGGTAAACTTAAAAAAATCCAACGAAAAACTGGTAGAAAATATAACTGAAAACAGGAAAAGACATAAGAAAACAGAAAGAGTATTAGTAATTAGAACGAAGCAAATCGTTGCTATAACAAATACCAGGATTGCAGACACAGAATACAACAGAATAAATTAACTCGTTAATAAATTCTACAGCGAACTACAAAACGTCATAAAATACTTTAAGAAACAACCAGTAACTACGAAGACGTACAAGTCCTTTCCGAAGAGGTACAATCTCCAATCACAAAAATGAAAAGCGGTAAAGCAGCTGGAGTATGTTTACTACTTTAAAAAAGAGATTACAAAAATATTAATTAAGAATAAATAATTAATATTGAAATATTCACTGTTTATAACAAAATATTTTAAGTAATAAAATCTATCATGTAGCTAAATTCAGTCTTTTGTGTAATTAGATCAACTTTCAACTTGAAAGTAACAACACGTGTCTTGGATTAGAAGAAAAGAATGTACTACTTACAATAATTTAAATAATCTATTACCTACATTGAAACTAAATGGGGGACTTTGTCCCTAGCCGAATTTTGTATAAAATGTGGTCTCCGTCAAAAACGAGACACAAAAGGGAGCTCCATACTAGGATGAGAGGGGCCTCCATACTACGCTAAAGGTCGTCTCCAAACTAAAATTATTTAGAACAAACTACGATAAAAGTGACCTCCAAATTAGGATACAAGTTGTTTCCAAATCAGGGTAAATATGGATGCAAGGGGACACCCAATAAGGAGGAATTTGAACCCTAATTAAATGAAAAAACACAAACATAAATACAGATACCAAAAATAATCTTATCCCAAAAAGTTGTATGTAGCACACTTAGAACATCGTTCATATCTTAAGTCAAAATAAAAAATAAAAAATATTGTTTAAAAAAGGTACCATTATCTAGTGTTCTTGGTGGTCGAAATAAACAGAATTCTCCTTTACCCAACAGATTTTTTTAAAACTTTAAATGGATTATACGGGTCGTTAAACGGTTAATTCTTAACCGTAAGTGGTATAATAAGAGTTTTATTCACTCGGCATAAATTGATTTTTTGAGAAATACTTCCAAAAATTAAATTTATATACTCAGCGTTACGAAAATTAGACAAAATATAACAATCGACTTTCTGACATGTTACATCATTTTTATAAACAATAAATTTCATAAAATTAAAAAAAAAACAAAAAACATCAAAAACAATCAAAAAATTCTCACAAGAAAGGATTTGACGATAACAACAATACCATATGTAAAGGGTTTATCAGAAAAACTAAGATGCATAGGAAAAAAACTTCTCGATGGATAGGATTTTGTTAAAGTTTAACTAAAATGTATAAAATTATATGTTTCCGGATAATTTTTTTAAATAATTTTTAATTTTTTTATTTTTAAAAAAATTTACGACTTATTTTTATACAAAAAACATCGAAATTATAAAGAATATAATATTGAATACATTCAATATTTAAAATAAATATATATTATATCATAATATCAAATAGGTTATAAACCAAAATAAAAACTATTTAAATGTTAACGAAACTAATAATTAAACTCATTTCATGCTTAATCAAGTGAACAATTAATTGTTTAATAAATTAGCATAGCGATTCCCGTCACCCAGTTGGCGTTAAAATGAGAGGCAGAAAAAAATTAGTTTAAATCTGTTCTGTTTTTGCTTAAACATTAATTGCAGTAGAAATAGAAACGCGGTTTATGAGTGAAAGTACGAAGGAAGCTTTACGTAAATATTAGACAAATATATTACTTACGTAAATAAATTTTACGCTAAAAAGTAGCATTACATATTTGCGTTATTAAATAAAGTCTTATAATTTTAGAAAAAAAGCAACATAACACAGAGATATTTTTCTACTCTGTTCTTTAGTTTTTTAAAATACAGTGGCCATAATCTAAATAAGTTCATATCGTGCATCTTCTTGTTCTTATTGTGCCGTCTTCTAACGAAGGTTGGCGATGGTCAGCATGGAAGAAATATGGACAATAATCAGAAGAAAAAGAAAAGAAATGAACGAACTAATAAAAAGGAAACGCATTTAGAAGGAAACATGGGCAGACCACTTTCGATCCCTATTTGCCAAAGGTGAAAATAAGAGGGAGAGGTAAAGGAAGCATTGGGGAAATTAAGAAAATAGAAAATCACCAGGAGTGGACAAAATACTTAATGAAGTCTTTAAGTACGGAGGACCAGGTCTAACCAAACAACTATTAAAACGAATTCAAAAAATAATAGAACAAAACACATTACCACAAGAATGGACATTAAGCATCCTAATATCTATTATTAAAAAGGGAGACGTTATCCACTTATATCCTCTAGGAATAATCAAAACCATCGAAAATATCTACCAGAACAACTCAATAAAAGCAAAAGTAGAAGAAAAACTAACTGACCCAATTGAAGCTAGAATGAGACAAGAGGCTTTCCTGAGTCTGCTGATCATAGATAAAATATTAAAGAAAGTTTCAAACAAAAAAGGATACCAAATGGCAGAAAAACAACTTAAAATATTGCGCTGTGCAGACGACGCAATACTAATCTCTTAAAGTGAAGATGAGTTTCAAGATGTAGATGGAAATTGGAGCTGGAGGGTCAGAAAAGTGATGCAGTTTAAATATGTAGGTAATACACTATCTAGCTACGGAAAGCTCAAAACAGAAGTGGAAGAACAAGTAAATAGAGCGAACAGAGCCGTAAGTTTCCTGAATCAAACAATATAAAGAAATAAAAATATCGGGAAAGAAATGAAAGGCAAAATTTTTAAAATCGTCATCAGACCAATAACAACATACGCGGCAGAAAAACAACCTGATACAGAGAGGAGAAAAAAAGGATACAAACAGCAGAAATGAAAACCCTTAGAAAGATCGATGATAAAACGCTATGGGATAGAACTAGAAATAAAGATATTCGACGAAGATATAAGGTGAGGCTACGGAATAGAAGAGTAAATAAAGTAGTAAAGACGGTGAGAGACGGTTCTACAATAGAAATATGATTACTGGGGAGATCACGAAAACGATGCGACGAGAACTTACCAGAGGCTCATTAAGAAACAGACAGAATCATGTCTATACAAAAAAGAAGTAGAAGAAGAAAAGTATATTAATCGACGCAAAGTCCCAAGAAGATATCATATATCGACTTCCGGTTCTACTGCCGATCAATTTGGCTAAAAACCTAGGTCTTAAGAAATCCAATTGCTTGTTCTTTATTCTTCATTTTTATTTTGTGGCTTATCGTGTATTTTTTTGTTCTTAGCAATCGTTTTAAATAAAAATGAACTATAGACGAAAACTAAAATGCTTTGAAGAATTGTGATATTTTTTTTCTGCGGTCATTGTTTAAGTTTTACCCAATTCTGAACTATTTTTTGGCATGGTTTCGTTTGTTATTGTATGTAAGTAAGCTAGTTGTAATAGGTCTTATCGCTGACATTTTTATTAATGTATGCCATATAAACCACTGAACTAACGATTTTTTCATGATACTGTTTAATACATGTATCTAACAACTACTTTGGATAATTTTTAGTGATAAAAATATGTGATAAACAAAATATACAATAGACTAATAATACTGTTGCCATTTTTACATAAATTAAAAAAACATAATTCCTTAAGCCCTTAATTCACAGGGACTTTGTTTATAAACAATAAGCAAGTTTAAAAGATTAAGAACTCAAGTTTGGACAAAAAAAGTTTAAAAACAACCCCTATAAAAATGAGCTGTCCATGATGAGCCAAATATAAAGGGTTAAAAGCACAACGACTTTACTATTTCAAAAAATTAAATTTATAAATTCAAATTTAATTAATTTAAGTTGCAATATCTCCGGTTGTAATGAACGAAAATTGACATGATGTTAATTTGTAGTCACTCGTCATTCGTCATTTTGATTTTAAATTTATATTTACATATTATACCATTAAAAACAACAGTTGTTAGATCCTTGTATCAAATAGTGTCTTGGGAAAATCGTTAGTCCCTGGTCTATATTTGCAAGTTGGCCACTAATCATGAAGAGCGATTCATATGTGTCTATAATAAACGATTGATGAGAATACCGAAAAAAGGAAAAAGATATTAAAATGAAAAAATGTTAAATAAAATTATTACCAGACTATATAAAAAAAAGAGTAAAAATGTTCAATAAACTTATCAAATAAGAATGAAAAAGTAACTAAAAGTATTATATTTTTGTCTCTAAATGTATATTCACAAAAGAATTATTTAGTATTCTCGTGTAATAGCCGTTGTTGTCATTTTTTATTCAACTTTTTTTGAGGTCCATTCTCCCGGGATTCCCATATTTCAGGCACGTAGAAAACAGGGAGTCAATATTATGCTTTTCTGCGGAGAGGAGATGAGCAAAAGGTAACAAAGTATCATTGCGTCTTTACTGTTAGATAGTCGCATCGTGTTGACATGCGCGTTTTCTTTTTTTTTTTCTCATTTTTTTCAGTTCTTTCTTTGTGGCTGATGACCATTTGGATAAAGGACAAGCAAGGGCGTACGATGCGATTGCTTAAAGGATGTGATAACTCGGAGTCACGACAGGGGTGGCTCTAAATTCTAAATAAACTTTTATTACTCCTGAAAAAAATCTGAAAATTAAAGAAGAAAAAGTTATAATTATAATAGAATAGTAATATGTCAATATATCACAAAAACTTTTAATTAATGCATAGAAATTATATAATACATAGAGGACTAAATCTTATGTCGTATATGGAAAAGCTCGACATACCTACCATGTAGGAATTTCGCTTTGTTTTAATGGTACACATAATTTGTCAAATTGTTGTTTTTCAACATTTTGCATCCATTCTTTGTTAACAATTTCCCACACCAAGATGTCTTTAATTTTCTTTTACTGCTTTCAACTATTTATTTCTTCCTTGATATGCCTTTAATTTCTCTCCCATCTTATGGTAACATTTTATAATTTTAATTTATTTATCTTATATATACTCTTGTTATGAGCTTCAGCCATGTTGCTGTTTTTCAAATAAAAAATTGAATAATGAGTCGTTTTCTATGTAAGTCTTCCCTCTTCTTTTAAATTACTTTTAAATTATAGGTTTAAAAACCGCGGATCTTTTATCAGCTTGCTTACTAATAATTCTTCTAAGTAAATTCTTCATGTTCTCTGGTATTCGTAATGAAACTGTGCCATTTCAGTTATCTGATATGTTCTTCAGGTTTCCTTTTTAGGTTGTACATATTATCTGAAATCATTCTCTCTCTTCAGCCTTAAGTTATCAAACTTAAAGCCCAACGGTCTCTGGTGACAATAGCTACCAGATCAGACCAAGGGCAGAGGGTGCAAAGAATCACTGGGACATACACGGCTACCAAGGACTAAGGACATTATATATTGCCACCTATAACGTAAGAACGCTTGCAACTCAAGAGAACCTCATTGAATTGCAGGAATAACTTAATTGCATAAAACTTTGGGACTTCCTGAAATATGAAGAGAAGGAGAAAACCAATAAGTTTTAAAATTAGGGCATCTGCTGCATTCCATTAAAGAAAATGATAAGACAGTTGTCGCGTAGGCTTTCTCGTACACAAGAAACAACGAGATAAGTGAATATGGGCTCATTTGGATACGGTGAGCGGAACGATAGAGGAGGTATGCTACTAAATTTTTTGTTGCATTATTGGCTCTATGTCATGAACACATTTTTCAAAAGGAACCATCAACGTAAGTAGTCTAGAGAACATAACAAAAAACGAAATTAATTTCATAATCACAAACAGAAAAATATTATCCGAGATAACCGAGTGACCATCTGTTGGTTAGAGCCAAAATATTGATCAACATTAGAAGAGAGAGAAGAGAAACAAAGAGGCATTCTATTAAATGGAAATCGGTAGACGATAGAGTAGGTTATCAAAATCTCATAACTTTTGAAAGTAGTAGAGCATATAAATAAAAATAAATTAGACATAGAGGTTATAAACACGCGAATTAACACCGGAAATTGTCTTATCTGGGACATACAGTGAGAGGAAATCGATATAGAATATTACAACTAATCCTTAAAGGCAAAATAGAAGGCCGCAGAGGTGCAGGAAGAAAACAGGTTTTTTAGTTAAAAATATTCGTGATTGGACTGAGATATCAAATACAGGACCATTATTCCATGTGGCAGAAGATCGAGAAGCATTCGGAATGGTGATCACCAACGTCGGATAACTCTGATATGGCACGTCAAGAAGAAGAAGAAGAAGAAAAAAAGATTCTCCGTCAAAAAATGACTAAAGGATCGAAAAATATTTGCAAACTTGTAAATAAAAAAGAATCTAGATACAACTTCTAGATCTTAATCAAAGTCAAATACCAAAAGTCCAAAATGTAGGCTCAGAAGATATCCCAGATATCACAACTGAGAAAAAATAAAAAGAGCTCACTCGGCGATGAAAAATAATAAATCACCTGGAAAAGATAGGATAGTCATAGAACAATTCACTGAATGAGGAGAAACCTTAATAAATGTTGTAACGATACGATCGTTAATAATCTAACATTTTGAACGTTAGCAAACCGAATCCCTACAATAGCTACTAATTTGCCACCGTTGGAGTATGCAACCCACAATACTATCTCTAATATTTCATTTTATGACTTTCGAACATCGATATCGGTAATAAGATAATCGATTCCCTTGTCAAAAGAAAAAAAGAATAATGTAATGGCCATTTTGGAACAGAATTTCCTGGAGATAGGTTGTTGAGTTTGCAGCAGGCAGGACTTGAAGGAAGGAAAAAAAATTTATATAGTTATTTTATTATTTTTTTTTGGGAAAGGTGAAGAGTTTTTTTGTTATTGTTTAAGAAGTATTTAGTTTTTGTGCCTTTAAGAAGTTACGTTGTTTTATGGAAAATAAAACTTCCAAATAAGTTCTGGTAAGTTACCACACATCTTCCATTTAAATTTACCAGTTCTCAATCGTCTAAATCTTCTCAGCTTACTACAAATATCCAAATATCATTCCATTTTTTTTATATACATATTATAATATATTCCATTGTATAAACATTAAATATTTGAGCCAAGGTCACTTAATGGCAAATATATTCTAGTTTTTGTAACTAGAACAAAAACTATATTAAATACAAGAACAGAATAAAAAGGTTTTTTTGTTCTCTTGTAGCCTGCCGGCTCCAACCTCAAGACTGGAATTTCATTTTTTTATTTGGGAAAGGAGATTTTTCGATTTGGGGAAGAATTACACTTTTATTTGGGAAAGAAGATTTTTTTTGATTTGGGGAAGAATTTAGGAATTACACTTGGATTTTGGGAAGAATTAAAACACTTGGTCTGCCAGTCCCTAAAGGCTGATACAAGGAACATAGGCTGATCCATCTTAGAGCCCATCCACTATCTGAACACTGGACAGCAGATTAATTAACTCCCTTTCCAGCAAAAGGGTTACTAAGAACCATTATATTTTTATCAAAACTTAATAATTTAAATTTCAATTTTTTTTTATAATATGTATCTTGGATACTTAGGCCTTCAGTCTAAGTGGGTTACAAAACAGGTTTGTGCACAATCCCTGGGTAGTACCCTCAACTTGAGGAATCCTTTTACTTGTCTTAATTTTATTATTCACCATTTACTTTGAATTATTTTATTTATTAACGTTTTATAAAACACTTATAATAAGTTGTCGGGATATATTATCCAATTTGATGGTCATTTGTATGTACTTTCACATATCAAATTGATGTAATACTGTTCTAGTGTCTTAACTGACTATTCTCATACTTTTAACCTGCCCGTTTTGTAACTTTTATAAGTATTAAATTATTTTATAATATTTTAATTATTATTTACTCCAAGTGAGTTATCCAAACAGTAATCCCAGACCATTTTAGCTCATTGCCAGAGGACAGTGTAAATCAATTTTTGTATATAATTATATTTTGGGTCATATTTTTTTAAGTAACTGTTTTTTTTTTGTAAATATATATTTTGTGGATATATTTTAGTAATTGTTTAGTGTATATAAGTATAGGGTTGGGATAGTACATTAAGTTTATAATATAGTGTATAAAGCATTTTAGATTTTTATTTGTTTCCTATCATCTTTTATTTTTCAGTTAGTATATAACTACATATATCCCAAATTGGTGTGATATTCAAAATTCACCATGGCGCCCATCTCAAGATCATCTTAGGATTGATCTAAATATCTTAAGTTACTACAGGCAAGCAAACGTGCCGACCTCCTCTCTGAGCAACAACTCTCATTCTCTTGAGCTAAGCCGATTCTCTTGTAGTGTTTAAAGTAAGCTTCATATTTTCTTCTGTATTAATTACATTCCCTGTTGTTTAACAATTTTATTTAACCATAAATATTCTGATTCACTACACTTTATCTTCTTACATAATTTCTCATATTGGTTTCACCATTTTTGGTTATTTCCCTTTAATTAGTTACAATGTGCTCAAAAAGATGTTCAATGTTTCTTTGACAATAGGCATAACCCCCTCTCAATGACACAACTACGGACCTATTAGTTTGCTTTTCCATATATACAAACTATTCATGAAGATAATAACAAAATGGCTTATTGTGAACCAGTGAACAAATTAGATAGTTACCAACCTTGCGAACAGGCTGTGTTCCCCTCCAGGTACGGAACACGTGATCATCTACAAATTATTAAACCGCTAACAGAAAAATACACATGGGTCGGACATGTTGCCAGATTGACGGATGATAAATGGACCAGAAAGATTCTGGAATTGCGACAAAGACTAGAGAGATATTGAAACAGAGGACGACCACCGGCTAGATGGACGGATGATATAAAGCGAATTACAAAAAATTGGATGAAAGAAGCTCAAAATAGAAATAAGTGGAAAATTTTACAGGAGGCCTACGTTCAGCAGTGGATAAATATAGGCTAGTTGATGATCCCAAAAACTAATGAAATATTGTCAAAATAGTATTGACGATGGCGAAATTATGAACCCATATGAAAGAAAAGTCAAATTATGTACCCAAACAACGAAAATGTCAAATTATCATAGCTTCTTAATAATCATTTAAATTTTCACAAATTATTAAATGGTGACAAATTATTGTTCCAACTTACAGCAACAATATTTTTTATTTTTGTTTAATTTAGATTTATGTGTTGTTAATGAATAAAACAACCCGACGAACGACTAATAAAAAGTTTATAGAATAATAAGCCTGAGAATATTAACAAAACATGTACTTACATCTAACAGTTGACAAGAAGTGACATAACCTAAAAAAAATTCTTCTTTTTTCAAATCTTTAATATTACATTCTTTTACGAGTTTATTCTAACACTCCCACTTATTTAAGATTTGAGAGCAAATATAAAACAAAGAGCTGATACAAATTAACAAATACATAGTTAATTGGACAAATTCAACTTATTTAATAAATTGTTAAAAACTGTCTTTGACAATGGTTTGGTGAACTAATAGGCTTGAATTGACATAGCTTACACAAATATTCTTATTTTCACGCTCATCTCGAACAAAGTGAACTGTAATATCAATATTTTTTATTTTTAAAAATGTTTTTATTTAAATTGTTGTGCCTGTGTCAGCTTAATGGCAGATTGATTATCAAGAAAGATATTGACAGGTGAGACATTCTTTTAAAAAAATTTTAAGCAGCTCATATCCGCTCACTTTCCACTCACTTCTATTTACACTTGAGGTTGATGAGTACATGGAAGAAATATCACATATGTAAGCTGGATTACTTCCTGATGATCTATTTATATCTTCATTTTCGGAATCATGTACTCTCTTTCTACACTCTCTAACCCAATGGTCTTTTCGTTTACAATAATTACAAGTGGTATTCTTGCTTAAGTATTCTTCTTTAAGTAATTTTGCTGCCAAATTTTCAAAAGTTTGCTGATTACTGGCTACAGAGTCCCAGGCAGTACGAAAGACATTAAATCTAGGAGGAAACTATTAATTACTTTGGAACAAACAGCACTATTACTAATAGTTTCTTTAGCATCTTTTAACTGTCTAACTAATAGCTCTATTGTTGATATATGCTCTGCAGCCCTTACATTCTCATGCATTTTATATTCATAAAACTTTTGCCATAGTAACTCTCTAGAAATTTCTGTCTTTTTTCCATGTATTGTGATTAGTCTTGATCACATTTGGGCAGCATTTTTACAGTTTATCAAATGTTGTATTTGATCGTGACATACAGTATATAACAAAATTACTTGTATCTTTAAATTCTTGTCATCCCATTCTTTTCACTCACTGCTAGTTTGTTCTTCGGGTTCTGTAACGGTTCCATTCACAACTAAAAGCAGTTTCTCTACTTTAAACAAAATGGTTACACTAAATTTCCGTAGCTGAAAATTTGAGCCATTAAACTTGGTGATATTCCCAGAATTAATTTTTACAGCAGAGGCCATTGTTTGCACTGCACTAAATACTAAATGTATATTTTATCTTTGATACGACTCGAATGTAGCGAAAATAAACACTGGCGTCACTCACGACTTGAACGTGACAATAACTAAACTTTTTATCCAAACTCGACAGTCTACTCTTTAAATCTTAAAAGACGGTGGCTGACGATGAAAATAAAACAACCTGACGATCAATTAATAAACAGTTTATTAAATAAGAAGCCTTAGAATATTAACAAAACATTGTTGACAAGAAGTGACATACCCTGAAAAACAAAATTCTTCTCTTTTCAAATCTTTAATATTACACTAGTTTAGGAGCTTACTCTAACAGTTATTTTTAATAAATTTGAAAACAAAATGCACATTTCAAAACTACTTTTACCTTTTGAAATTCTGGAAATTGGCTACAAGAGTAGCGAAAGTAGTTAAAATGTATAGTATGACTTATAATAGTATTAATACTGATAAATTAAATGTTTGTTTAAAAAGAATTAAATCAATTAATATTGTAATTCAAATCACAATATTAATATTAAAGAATCATTAAATCCTTATACGATAGAGCCAAAATTACTTGTTCTAACGAAAATTCGTTCTTGTTAACATTTGTTAACATCTGTTTTATTAAAAAATGATTATCCTTTATCGTTTATAAATAAGGAATTTTCAACAATCGATCGAATAGAACAAAACAACTTAGAACGAGATCCTACAGCATATACAAGGAATAATACGAGGAAAATAACAATACCATACATAAAAGGATTATCGGAAAAGCTTAAAAGGATAGGAAATAAATTCAACATTTCAACAACATTCAAAACAACAAACACGTTGAGATCTATTTTGTCCAAAACCAAACCTAACAATGAACAAGAAAGGACAAAGAATTGCATTTATAAAATACCTTGTGAATGCGATCAGTTTTATTTAGGTGAAACATCAAGGCCATTAAATGTTAGAATAAGTGAACATCAATCCTATATTAAAAATAGAGAATTTGATAGATCTCAAATATGTAAACACGCATGGAATAATGAACATAGGATTCAATGGAATGATTCAAATATAGTCCTAAAAGAAACGAATGGTAAAAAGAGAAAAAACAAAGAAGCGGCTCTAATTAAGCTAAAGGAGACCAATTGTGTAGCGAATTCCTCGGCAGAATGTAGTAGGATCTGGTTACCCATATTGAAAGAGGAAGTTATTAAGAGGAAAATACCAGTATTGGTACGTCAGAACCATATAGAGGATACATCATTTATGTTTTTTAAATAACAAACATATAAAATCAGAATTTGGTGTTTATTGAAGGTAAATTAAATGCACGACCAAATACTTACCATGTCGGGATAGTATTATGAGGTTTTTTTTCCTGGTTTTTCCCTCATAATTTACTATGGAATCACTAACAGGAGAATTTTATTGTCATCATGGCATGTGTTTGTCTTTTTAAAGACGAATTACATGTTATGATTTTTTCTGACGGATATTCTCGAGTTAAAGTTGATTTTATGTAATCGAATGAACTATCTTATAAGTAAAGTCGTCCCAGGAACGCAACTCAACAATATTGGCAATATTATTTTAAAGTCGTCTACTTTAAAAATGTATAATGTATGTCTGAATTGTCAATATAGATGAGTCAGATAAAATTAAATTATTAGAAGAATTTCACTAAGTAACAAAAAAACAAAATTTGTTTAATTTACTAATGTTTGTATTTTGAGAACGATTTCCGAAGTGGAAAATGAAACTTCAATAAACGTACTTTAACCTTTAATTGTGGCTTATTCCCATTTAAATACTAATTACTTTAGAATGCCACAAGAAAATAGCTTCAGAACAAGATTAGATTCAAAGGTAGAAGCATTTTATGCCAGTATATGCCCAAAAAGCCTGTAAAACGAGGCTAAAAAGTTTGGATTCCTGCTAATGAATCTGGTTTTGTTTCAGAATTTTAAATCTACCCTGGTAAAGTTAAAAACTTACCTGAAAAAGGCTTAGGTGCACGGGTTGTAAAAGTATATATATATGGGTGTGGAACAGTAAAACACCAGTAATACTAAATATTTGTCAGAATGTAATTTTCTAGAGGATAAAACTATGGAAAGGGGAGACACTCAATAGAAGATAAGTGATGTTTACTTGCTGTGAAATTGATAGATAATAGAGCAGTTCACTTTATAAGTAATTTTCATGATCCTACAGATGTTCAACTTATTACATGGAATCATAAGGATGGCTCCAAACAAAACGTTACTTGCCAAAGTTTGATCAAAGATTACAACGAACATATGGGTTATGTGGACAAGCCAGATATGCTCAAATATTGTTACAAAATTAACCGCAAGTCCAAGAAATGGTGGCATAGAATATTCTGGCATTTTGTTGACTTAACGATTGTTAATGCCTTCATTAGTTTTAAAGAACGATCTAGTGGTGCATCAACACTTTCCTCAAAAGAATTTGGGTCAGCAATTTCTGCAGGACTTATGGGTACTCCTTCGCTTACTCACAAAGGAAGAAAATCGTCCGAATCTGAGGTAAATAAATTTAAAATCTGCGTTCCCATTGAAATACGCACCAACAAGTCGGAGGATATGCCAATACATGGAACCAATGTACGAGTAAGATGTGCACGATGCAGTACAAACCCATCAAACGAGTTGGCATTGCACTGTATGTAAAGTGGGACTACTGAAAAAATCAATTGTTTTTTAGAATATCATAAAAAAAGTGAACTTACCTTCTTTATGAATATTTATTATCATGTTATAAAAATTGAGGTAGTACTAATCAGTACCAGTGGTTCCACCATGGAACCACCTCCAAACTAAAACACCCCTTATACAAAAAAAAAATTAATTGACACTTGACGTTCTCTTTTGTATCACTGTATCCCTAACTTGTAATAAATTTTCATTTTTTTATTTAATACCTAATTTGGTCCGCAAAGGGTTAACACGTGGAGTAAGGAACAACCATAATAATTTATTGAATTTGTTTATAATATAAAAAATAAATAAATGCTGAAATTACTTTATTTAGTTTTAAATTATATTATTTACAGTTTAAAAATACAAGTAACATAGTATGAAGTTTGGCGTTACTCTACAGTACTGCCTACTGTTCCACTTTTTTAATATAAATTGTTATTTTTAAACATCTTATTTACTGTTTATAATAATAAAATTTACTATCAACTGATATTTATTTATATTTTCGCAATTTTATAAAAATATAATTTCCTATAAATACAATATTAGATTATTGCAATTATCATTCGGCTATTGTATTAAAGTGTAATAAAAAGGGTTATTATTAGTAAAACATTTTTATATTTATACAGTCACAGCGGAAGAGTACATTTGTGTACCTAACGAGGGAGTAGCCGTTAGGTATACACAACGTCAAAACTGACCATAATTTGTTTCAATTGTATTAAAATCTATAAAAAAAATAAATAAATGATAAAATTGCTTTATTCAATTTTAAATATATTATTTAAACATTAAAAATACAGAAAACTTGAAGCTTCGTGCTTATTTACACCTACTGTACCACCTTTTTTTTTTTAAATTTATGTCAGTCAATTTAATTTTTCTCACAGTGAATTTTATTTTAGTTTATTTAGAATATACTGTTTTTGATCGTCATACATTTTGTGTTTTATTTTAAAGACTATAATCTCTTTAATGGCTAACTAATAACACTTTTCGTCACAAAACCACATATCACAAAAATATCGCTCTGGCACCCACGTTTATAATAATTTGTAGAGATATTTATTGGAAACAACAACACCAATTAAATAAATCTGTATCTCCTTTGTAACTTCGTAGAGAAGTCAATAAATCTAGATAGATATAAATGTGTTGACACAGGAAACACATATAATTAACATGAAAATTTGGAAAGCGTGCTGCCCGTTTTGTTTATTATTCATTTAGTTATTCGTGATTTATATAAATATTTTCCTGTCCTTTGGTAACACTATTTATAATCACGTCTTTAGAATTTTTAAATTACTTCCGTACACTACGATTTCTTATTCAGGAGTGAAACGTGGTGCGTACCGGAACTGATTTTATCAATATGTATAAATAGTACTTATGTACGATATGATAATACTCTATTGGAAATAATTCTTTATATGATTTTAGTACGCGATAAAATGAGATGGAATTATGTGGTGTGGTATCCTATAAATGCATACAACAGAGTAAATAAATGCCCACTTTTATAATATTTATACCACAACTGAAAAGTATTTATTTAAATTTTGATAACACTAAAAGAAAAAAACTAATTTGCAAATAAAATCAAAAAGATTTTTAAAAGATCATAACTTTTTAAATTTGCTTATGTTTTACCTATGTTAAGACTAATGTTTGAGTACCGTTCCATCTTCTTTATTCCATATATTCCAAAAAACGAAACTAGTACTGACTAATGTAGCTAACACAAGTTTCTGGAAAAATATTAATAAAGGATTTAACGAAAACGGCAACATATATTCAAGTATTACTTTTAGTAACTGGTACCTTAATAGCTAATTAACTACAAACACAAAGGGCAGCAAGGATCAGTGTGAAAATTACAGAGGAATTGCGGTAAACAGCACAATAAGTAGGATGTATGGGAAACTTATTAAGAACATAATTGAAAATGATTATAGAGATTACGAAGCAGAGGAGCAAGCTGGTTTTAGAGCTGGACGATCCACAGTAGACCACTTGTACTCTATTACGCAAGTTATTGAGAAAAAAACAGCCGTCAATAAAGAAGTTCACCTGGTGTGCATAGACTTACAAAAAGCATATGACAGTGTACCCCTCAGTAAACTATGGTCAACCCTACAGCAAAGCAACATTAAGCATGGTCTTATCAAAGCAGTCCAAAGTCTGTATAATGGAACGACTGCAAAAATTAAAACTGGTTCAAGGATATCTGACGGATTTAAGGTCACGAAAGGACTAAAGCAGGGTTGCTGTATTTCGCCTACCCTTTTCAAAATTCATCTGGAACAAGCACTCAAGCTGTGGAAAAGAAAATGTAATGGCATGGGAATCCCACTCAACGACGAGAATACACTGTACACCTTATGTTTCGCTGATGACCAAATACTGATTGCTCAGAATCATGACGACTTGAGTTACATGACTCGGAAGCTAATAGAAGAATATAACAAATGGGGTCTCGAAGTCAACATTAAGAAAACTGAAACCATGTGTATTGGAGGGACAAAGCAGTACATTATATTAGACGATGGGGTAGAAATTAGACACTGTGATGAATACAAGTACCTGGGTATGAAGATAACTCAAGATGGAACACTTGATGCTGCTATAAAAGACAGAAACATACAGGGTAGAAAAGCCATATCCATGATGAACGGCATTCTGTGGGACCAAACAATATCTAAAGCGAACAAACAACTCATATACAACACCATAATTAAAAGTGTAATCTGTGGCAGTGAAGTTTGGCCAATGAAACAAAGAACAGAGAAACTGTTACTAGCAACAGAAATGGACTTCTGGAGAAGAGCAGCAGGCAAATCAAGAAGAGATCGGATACCAAATGAGAGAATACGAGAAATGATGGGAGTCAAGCATACAATAGTTGATGACATAAAAACAAAACAGTTACGGTACGGCCATGTACAGAGAATGCCAGATGACAGGATTCCGAAACAGATTTTGACGTGGATACCACAAGAAAGAAGAAAAAGAGGAAGACCGAGAAGAAGCTGGAGAGAGTGAATTGAAAAAGAACTAGAGGAAAGAAAAATCCCTCCAGGCCTATGGTTAAATAGAGAAGAATGGCGGTTAGGAGTCGGAAGGCGTCGGAGAACGCTGTGAACCGATAGTAGTAGTAGTAACTACAAACACAATACGCAATTTTGTATTTACCTGCTTCATCACTTCGTCGTCAAATATTACTCGTCACAACTATGGTGAGTTTTCGGCTTTCTAACCATTATAATAAACTTTTCTATATTGCCCATAAATCTTGGCCAATTGGACAAGCCAAGGGACCTATTTTGTGGGTTATCATATTTGGGCACAAATGAGGGACATGTACGAACTCATCACTTTATATCCCCTCATAAAATTATTAGATCCTCCGAGATATAGCAAAGCGATCACCGGCATCCTTTGGAGTTAGGTAAACTCATCACCACAGATAGATTAACTTCATCAGCATTAATATCACCAGCATTTTTGCCCCACAGCGCTGGTTTCTAATGTGGAAGATTGCCTGTTACCTGTTACATTTCTCGTTTATGTGGTAATTTATTAAATTATTTTAAGCAAATTGCTTTAAAATAGATATTATTATCGGGTTTATAACGGTGTGGCCTATTTGACGCATCTGCCAATCTATACGGTTTTGAGATCTGAAAATTCAGTTGCATAGGTTTTCGATAGTGAACTTTATATTAAAAATATTTATGAGCATGTGCTCTTTCCGTTTATACCGGAAATAGTCCCCAACATATTAACTAACAAGAAATCTATTTATTATGACAGAATGAATCAAAATGTTTAAGTACAGTTTCGTGGCTTTTATAAACGGTCAAACTTTGATAAACATTTTATTTGCAGTATAATTTACTTTTAAAAGTTTTATATGATATCTGTGTAACACAAATTTCACAAATTCGTAATCGAAAATTTTGTTCCCAGTCAGCTCTTCTAACTTTTCACGTAAGACGTCTTTAGCCTGCCTGCTTGACCTTCCTAATGAGTGTACGGACAGGTACATGTACACTCGTTTTATGTACACCATTGTTTAGTACTGTATAAGCGTAGATTCAAAAAAGAGAATGGTAAAAACAGTTGTAAAAGTGGGAATGAAAAGATCCGTATGGATTTATGGTGAAATGTATATGGATAGACTGGAATGCCCACACAGTTACAGGAAAAAGAGACTCATTACTAATTTAATTCTCTACCATATAATCGGCTATTTTCAAAAATGAAGGCAGGTTAGGGATATCTGTATGAGATCGTTGAAAAAACAATCGTCAACTCGTTCTGGGTCCAAAAATGGCAAGTCAAATAAGTGGTGCAGTCACTTGTTGTTGGAATCTCCCCTCTTGTAAGTGAAATAAATACCCAATTCGCTTCGCAGTTGTGAATCGTAATTTAAAAATCAGTCACAAGTCTTGATAGACCTAAAATGTCACCAACTTCTTCGGAGCAACGAATTAATTGAGTAAACGAGCAACGCAACATTGCAAAAAACATTTTGGAGCATATTGAAATGTACCATCCATGTAATATGTCTCTGTTAGTAAAGTTAGTTCTTAAGAATGCCAACAATAATAATATTTTGCTGCATATTATGCAACACAAAACATTTATCGTTCTGCTTCTTTAGATTTATCTGTCGGATTGCTTGATGCGCTATGCAAATAAAAAAAATAGCATAGTTCTCTAGAATTAAGTGGTCTAACACCAAAAATTATTTTCGGGTATACAAGATGTTATCTTGGATGTCATCTTCAATATTACATCGATTCGCAATTATTATTACCTTACTTTTCTCATATGAATAATGCATTTCTTATTCTTATTGCAATTAAGCTGCAGAAAATTTAACCAACAATTAAACTTAATTAATTAAATGGTATCTGATATAAAACTGTCGTAATAAAAAAACCAAAAAGTCAATGTAATATCTGGCATACTTGTTGAGATACTCAATGTTTTCGAATGATCTACCTAAAATCTAAAACTGTGACAATGTGACTAACAATTTAATCAGAAATCTAAAAATGTGATATCAGAAAAAGTAATCTACTTAAAGCAACAAAGTAATAGTATGCCTTGTCTTAAACAAACATCTTGTACAGTTGACTTAAAGAACTTAATTAAGCTGATTATTTTCTGTTTGATCAGAATGATTCGCCACCAGTGCGAAACAACTACAAAAAAACGGTATAAAGACTTGTTTACACGGGTAGAGTTGTGAAGAGAGTAGAGTAGCGAGTAGAGTCGACTCTACTCGCTACTCTACCAAAAATGGCTTGATACCGTTTACACGAGGAGAGTTACAAGTATAGTACTGATGCTAGTATAGTGTGGATTGGGTGTTTGTTTAGTGCAACATGAATTCAAGAAAAAGAAAATTGATTCAAAATTGTTTAGCTACAGTTGCAAATGCATTTGTAACTGAAGTCGCTAAAGCTATCGATGATGAGGTAAACAAACAAAGAAAGGAGTGGATGAAAGGGTGGCTTAAAAGAAGAAATACACACGGGGCTTTAGATGGAACAGCTATCTAAACCTTTCTCATTTTTTAGGGTTTCAAGACCTGCAATTTCAAAGTTGGTGCCCGAGGTGTGTGATGCCATCTCCGAAGTATTGTTGGAGTCAATAAAGGTAAGTTTCAATAAAAGAGTGAATAAACAGGTACACGCATTACAAAAAATAGTTTTAATTGGAAATTCGTAAAATAACAAAACAGTATTTCAGATAAATGTTGAAAGAGGTACACCACAGAAACTTCGGTGAAACAATTCCCGTTCAAATATTAAACCTGTGGTAAACCATCAGTCATTTGCATAGTACGTGTCAGAATATCTGAATCTTTAGGATTCACAGCTGCATCTTGTAGAGGATACTGTTACCATCTGGATACTGTTGCTGTTGAGTAACTCTCCATGATGAAGACGACATTTGCTGAGCATTGCTACTCGTAGGACTGCCAAGTGGAGAATTGGTGTAAAATGAATGGTGGGAATTGCATCCTGATGGAACGGAGTATGCAGGGGTGCTGTGAGGCATGTGCACTGGTAAACTTAGTTGTGTGTTGAGTTGGATAACTGAGCAGTTTGCTGAGGATAAAACGCTTAGTTTTTGCTTCATCAGAATTCCCTGAATCTTATGTTGGGCAACCACAGCTTGTTCCGGTTGTAAATAATTCAAGCTCACTGAAACAAAATTTCCAAATGCTTCGTTCTCATTGCTGTCCATCCGGTCTTCATGTGTATTTTGACTAACCTGTTAAAGATCCTTCACTACTTGTGTTAGATTGTCAAGTCTCTTCTTTTTGCCTGCAGGCTGTCGTTTAAATGTTTCCGATGCCGATTGCTTACGAGATGGTGTTTGTTGGCTGTTCGATGTTTGTTATATTTTCCACCGATTGATCTAGATCATCGATAGTCCCTTCCTCTTCCTGTGATTCTGTATTGAGTAGATCCCTCGATACTATATTATGTGAAATGGTTGTTTCCTAAAACAAACAAAAACTAAATTAGCAAATGTTAAGAGGGAATTTTAAATTTTGGTTTCAGGTTCCTTCCAGAGACAAATGGAACACTGTGGCTGAGGGTTGGAACTTTTCAAATTGCTGTGGGGCTAATATTGGCATAATATATTATGTGGGGCTTAATATTCTGGCAGTGAATATTAAAATTTTAAAGGGCAGCACAACGTCGTGGTACTTATGGCTGTTGTTGATTATAAATACTACTTCAGTTATATCAATGTTAGTTTCAAAGGATCTAATTCAGATGAAGGTGTATTTCAAAATTGCGCTATATATGAAGCATTAGAGAACAGTCTTCTACCCGATGGACTATTCCTTGTTGGGGACGATGCATTTCCGCTTAAAATGTACCTGATGAAGCCATAGAGTGGGTACCGAAGACGTCTTACCGTAAATGAACAAGTCTTCAATTACCGCTTGACCAGGGCAAGAAGAATTTCAGAGAATGCATTTGAGATATTAGTTAGTCGTTTCCGGATTTTCGAAAGACACTTAGCCGTACAGCTAACAACAGTAAATAAAGTAGTTTCCGCTGCCTGTAGCCTTCACAACTGGCTAAGAGAAACATCCCCAGAATCATATTTTGTCAATGGCTGTGTCGTTAAGGAAATTGCTGACAACGGATCTGTCATTCCAGGGCAATGGCGAAATGAAATCAGTGAACTAAGAAATCTTGATTTTTTTGATTTTTGTATTTTTAAACATTTTTGATTATAATTGCACCTTATATTCTTAATTTTTTGCTTGAGCTCGTTTACTCCAAAGCCCCCTTTTGCCATTCTTTCGACGATTTCATCCTCCGCAGCTTGCCTCATACTTTTATTTCTGTAGTGTACACTACCTAAATTGAATAAACACTGGTATTCGCCATACATCTCTACCAGTTTTAAAGTTTCATCTTCGGTGAACTTCATTTTCACTATTTACACAAAACACAACTCCAGCCGGAATGACAGCGTCCCTATGCACTCTCCTACCTACTCTACTCTACCAGAATTGACCGCGTTCCATGGGTAGATTGCGCAGACGAGTGGACATTTTGTCGGCGGTGGTGGTAGTAGAGTAGAGTTACTTTGCCACATGTTGCTAGTCACTCTACTCTACTACCTACTATGCACTCTACTTGCTACTATACTACGCTCAGCGTTTTTACGGGTAGAGTTACTCTACTCTACCAAGTACTTACATCATTACTCTACCCGTGTAAACGGGTCTAAATCTACTTACCAGTTGTATGACATTTAGCCTTACAACCGCAAGTCCACAAAAGGTAATTCAATTTTAGAGTATTTTTCAATTGAAATTTGAAATTATTGATAACTATTATTTTTCGTCCGCTTTGGATCAAAACGTAATATATGAGCTGTTCACTATCCATGTTAAAGCAGTTTTAGGTAGCTATCGATATAATTTTATGGAATTCCCAAATGAAAACCAATGAATTGCATTTGCATTTAATATATCAATTTTAGATTTATTCTGTCAAATTATCAAATCTTAACAGTTTGCAAGGGGTTTATGATCTATACCTGCCACGATGTGCAGGTAGGCCAGTAATGAGTTTACCAATCTCTCGGGCTGTATTTTAAAATACCTAGTTTTATGAGTGTGATGAGTTTGTAACATCTACGATGATATTTATGTTAATTGGTGATGAGTTTACGTGTACTCCAAATGATATGTTGTAGGTCTAGGGTCTAGGGTTGTTCCAGAGTAGCAAAAAGACTTAGGCTTAAATATAATTTTATCGTTAGGGTGATGTGTATTAATAAAATCAACGAATTTCGGAAGTCAACTATCAATAAAAATTTTGGAATCCAACGTCCCACCTCTCACCCGACCAACATAAGGCCTTAAACAAGACAAGAGAAAGACAAGGCGAAAAGCTCGGGTTAGTTCAGAAAAAAATTCTCATGAGATTTTTTTGCATAATCACTTTCATGAGATGCCCCAAAATAAGGTTCAAGAGGTCGCCGAGGCGAAAAGTTGTTTAAATTTAAAGAAATTTTTTTTGGGTATTTTTGAATTATTCTAAACAAAATAGGTCTCCTGTAACTTTTCTGTAAACTTGTTCAGTTTCGAGTTATAAACAATTTAAAACTGAAAAAACAAACACAAGATTACCATTTTCAAGGCTCAAAAACAGAAGTAAAAAATATTATTTTTGAATTCACCAAGATCTTAAATTCAAGTTCAAACCTTGTTCTATCATTTTCCGATGAGTATTTTTGGCTTTATTAATTTTTGGGCTGCGGATTGTATAAGAGAGAGAAACTTGATCTAAGGCACACATTGTTACTGGTTCGAATTCTGATTGTACAAATGAGCGCCCGCCTTGCCATGCGCACTTATTTTCAATTAAAAACAATGTTTTAAAACAAAATAAGCCCTTTAATGATTTCAAAAATAATATTTTTTGTTTGTGTTTTTGAGCTTTGAAAATCGTCATTTTGCGTTTTGTTCAGTTTTAAATTATCTACAAATCTAAAACTATCAGCTTTAGAGAAAAGTTACAATAGACCTTTTTTAAAATCCACAAGGAAACTAAGTTCCTGTACCATTTTTGTTCATAATGATCCAAAAAACTTAAAAAAAATTGCCAGGCCGAAAAAGTTGATTCTTACAATTTGGTTAATAGTACATTGTTTTATTAGATGTAAACATGATACTTTTGTGGCGAGGCTGTACGTTTGACATTATGTTTAATATTATCTTTAATAACTTGCGTTTTCTTTTTTAACTCTAGTTCCTCTGCCTAAAAGTTATTAAATTTTTGGCTCAGGCTTTTTCTCAGTTGTGGTTGTTTAGTTATTCACTTTTGCAGGTATTCCTATAACCATTTTTATTTATATTAACAATTAAGTAATTCAGTTTACGCAGAAAGTGGCTTAACATATCACTAATTTTCGCAATTAATGTATCTAGATGTACAACGAAACTTACTATTGCAAAAACATCAGTATTTACAACAAAATTACTGACACATCGGGGACAAGACGGTAGTCACAAACATGCATTTGCAATAACAGAAGAATTGATTGAATTATTTATTGCTTTCGTTGCATTTGAATAATTTATACGATTTACGATATGAAAAATGTATTTCTTTAACCGATGAACGCTCACCTGTTGCATTCAACTGTCCGCTGTTTGTGCAGTTATTATGCAAACGTTTAATGAACGATAAAAAATCATGTAGTCGGAATATAGGAAAGTTTTTGACGTGTTGATATTTATGAAGATATATATGTGCTGTTAATTCATTCATTTTTTTATTAATTTCTGTATTTAGAACTATGTTAAATATTATAAATAAACAAGTAAATAATAATGTTTGCTGTCGAATCGTTTGATGTTGCATTTTTTATTTGGCTTAATATTTCCAGGAATATTTATCATCTTCATCATAATTTATTATCATCATAATTAGAGTTAGATATATGTAAAAAAATGAAAATATGCGTATTAATATACCTTGATTTGTTTAAAAATATGCATAGCATGACAGACAATAAATACAATGTGGAAACCTCATAGAATATAATTAATTTTGACGTTTTTTCAGAAAATTATAATAAACACAGGGACTCATCAACTTTTGTTGTAATTGTAAGTTCTCCGAACAAAATGAATGTGACCTGTATATACAGGGTATTTCACGTGTGACCTGTATATACAGGGTATTTCACGTAAGACCGTCAGTAAATTTTTTTTCGAGGTAACACTATATTATGTTTTAAAGCTCTTTAATAAAGTAAGTACAAAAATATATGGGGTAACGGGTAGTATTCTTTTACAGTTCCCAGTAAAGGACAGAGTTGAGAGTTGAAAGGTGAAAGATATGAATTACTCCAAATCATATTGGAAGGTAAAGTGCAGGACAAAAGATCAGTTGGAAGACGCCGGAACTCGTGGCTGAAAGACCTGAGGAGATGGTTGGCTCATCCACAGAAATCTTTCGTGCAGCAGTTTCCAAAGCTACAATTGCCATTTGGATCGCCAACCATCGAAAGGAGACGGCGCAATAAGAAGAAGTAAAGGACAGACTAACGTGAAATGGGGTGAGATTGATCAATATTTGATTTATATTTTAAACGTTTTTGTGACTGTTCTATATTTAAATACTTCACGTGTTGTATTAATATCTAAAGACTGGTGATTTAACACTAGTTTTGTTTTATTTATTAAGAAAATCCACTTATCTCATAATAAAAGGGTGATCAATCTTAGACCCGTACTGTGGTGAGATTGATCATGATGATTTTATAACATGAAACAGTAGTGCTTTTAAATAGAATATGATCAATCTTAACCCTGACTAATTCGGTCAGACAGTTTCTAGAATTTTTACAAAGTGGTGAGATTGATCATGCGGGGTAAGAATGATTACACTATTTTTATTGTACTATTCTTTATTTATACAAAAAAAACATATTTTAACAACTAAAAATGTAATTCAGAACAATTTATAAAAAAGACAATTTGATTTAACATTTTTTTATTTTAATTTCTCCGCGAAAATGATATTTTTGTATCCTAAATCGTCTCAAGTGTCGGATCTGGTAGTAAGGCAACTACTTCCTTGAAGGGAACAGTGGATATGTCATTTTCAATTATATTGAAAATCTTCCTCGATCCTGCTGATTTAAGGCCTTGAACTTCGATTTCTTCTCCTTCTAAAACTCCTTTTACCTAACAGACATAGCGAAATTCCGTCTTTTTCCGAGAACCAGACAAAAATCTCACTAACAGGAATTTTCCCTTCGTGATGTTTTCAAATGAAGGACAGAAATATTCAACCTCCTCTTCATCTTTGTTAATATCAACATCACTGTTGCTGTCATCTAATTCCAGGATTTCATTTGAATCATCGTCCCTGGACTCCTCTGATGGTTTAGGTGCTGTAACACTTTGACCAGGTTCAGCTGCTAACAGTTTTCTTTTACGTCTAGGTTTTTCAGAGCCGGAATTGTACCCCAAGTCTTTCAAAAAGTTAGAAAGAGAGCATCTATAGTATAATAGCGTCTTGTGGTAGCTTTTCCAAAACTTGATTGGAGTTGAATGGTACAATGCCACATGCTTCAAAACCAGAAAGTAAATTCCTTTTTACAGCACTTTTCTCTCCGTCTGGATTTTTAGGTGGTACTTTATTTATGATTTCAAGTGTTTGCTTTAACAGCTTAGGAAATTCATTTTTCGGAATGCCAGAGGTTTTAAAATTTTGCATTTTCCATGATGTTAAAGTTTTCCTCCAGCTTTTTTTTAAGGGCCTGAAGAATGCGACATCCAATGGCTGGCAAATATTAGTAGAGTTGGGTGGTACGCACGCAAATATTTTATTATTTTCTTCACGTAGTCTCAGAACATCTGGATTAAAATGAGATGCTAGGTTGTCATCTATTAACACCTTTTTTCCATCGAGTCGCCTAGCATGTGGTAAGAAGCAAGTGACAAACCAATCATTGAATGTTGACATATCAATCCAACCATGGGAGTTCGATTATATTGTGTCCCCAGTCAGCAACATGGCTTTTCGCAGCATGGGCTGCCCTTGGGACCATTTTCTGTCCAATTATCCCATAAATTTTCCGCCTTGTATATGCCGTAAGGTGGCAGAAGTATACCTGAGGCGGATACACAAATCATTATCGATGTAGCAGATTTTGAATTGTTGCATATTTTTCGTGATATTTAGTACCTCTTCGGTAGATGCACAATTTTTTTCCGGGGTCATCTGAGACGTTGGACTCGTCGTAATTAAAAATATTTTCAACTGGAACATTTTCAATCGTTTGTTGTAAATTGTCAAATAGTTTTTAATCAGGTCCGGAGATACTTCTGCCCGGCTTTTTTTAATATTAGTTGCTAATCTTTTACCAGCAATATCTCCATGTCTCTTCAACAAGCTATTTACCCAGTCAATTCCAGAAATATTCTCCTTAAATCTTGATACACTTCTACCAGTTTTGTCCAAAAAACTTTTGACGAACATTCTTAAATCCATTGCACTTAGAGGATATCTCCAATCTGCACACGTTAAAATGCTTTTATAGTGGCTACTATTTCTTCATATGTGAATACAGATTGTCCACCTGTTTTCTTAATCTTCCTTCCATGGTACTTTTTGCGGCTTTTCTTAGCGATAATTCATTTTCCAATATATCAATTTGGCTTTAGAAATAAGCATGCTTCAACTAATCAAGTAAATAGAATAACAAATATCATTAAAACATTATTAAAAGAAGAAGAGGTACGTTACACTATATTTATTGATGTTGCTCAAGCTTATGATAAAGTGTGGCATGAAGATAGGATATATAAACTACAAAATTTATGCCCAAGCAATATGGCCAAGCAATATCTTATATACTACTTAATTTGATATCTTAACAGAAATTAGAGCAGAAGTTCTGCAAGATAGAGTGTTGGACTCGATCCTTTATTAGCTATACACGTGCGTTACATATATTACCTAGAACCTTACACCATTGCCAGCTTTGCTGAAGATAGTGGGATTTTAGCGGTATATTACACTATCAAAGAGGCCTTAAATAAGCTACAAATAACGGAATTAACTCACAACTTGGTTTTTTGTCTTGGGTCACTATTGTAGTCCTTTCAGTTAGATTGGAATAATATCAGAATTAATTTTAGATTCAAAGAACGTCATATATACGTTATAGCTTGGTGCACATTTATTGTAATTATGTCGATTCCAACGTTCTTCTTCCAACTAAAACGTCAGACTAATATTACTAAATATTCAGACTAAAACAACTAAAAATCAAATCTTATATACTCCCCCGCGACAAAACGCAACAAAGTCAACAACATTCAGCGTCCATTGTAAAGACCTTCAGGTATTTAACTTATTTTAATTTTGTTTTGAATCCGGTACGTTTGGGTGTCTAAAAGTAATAACTTTTTTAACATATTTGACCATAGGCGCGGTCATATTGTTCACATTGATGACACATAGTGATGATGAGGCATATTGTCTCCCCACTTGACATTCTCTTTTGTCTGAGGATAAAGATTGATGTTCGGACACCTATAAAATTCGGTCTGCATCCGGTTAAACTGGATTTTAAAGAGGTCACATTTAAAAAAATGTTAAAATAGGTACCTACTGGGAAATATTTTTATTAATAACCTTTTTAGTTAAGGTAGTTGTCATGAATGCAGGGGTGGAATCGTTAATTTTTATTTTTTTTACACTTATTTTATCGATAATAAAGAATCGAGTAAAAAGTTTTATAAATATTTATGTAAAAACCCTTAAAATGATACAAAATTTGTGTGTTCATTACATTTTTATTAATAATTGAGAGTGATAATTTTAACAGATTCCCTGCATGGCAAGGTAAGACTTCCAATTTTGGGGGTTGCTGACTCTGATACGATGTCTTTGATTAATCATACGGGTACACGTAAACTCATCACCAATTACCATAAATACCCTCGGACATAGTACAAACTCATCACCGCCATAAAAGTAGGGTTTTCAAAATAGACCCTAAGAGATTGGTAAACTGATCACTGGCCTACCTGCAGCCTGGATCAGGTATAGACCATTAAATCCCAGCAAACTGCTAGTTTTTGGTAATTTCACAGAATAATCCAAATCCAGATGTCTTAAATGCAACTGCAATTTATTGGTTTTTATTTGGGAATTCCACAAAATTCTATTGATAGCTACCTAAAATCATGCGAAAAGAAAAATTTCTCTTTATTTGTCCTTGTTTCTTCAACATGGATAGTGAACTGCTAATTTATTACGTCCTGAGTCAACGCGGACAAAAAATGATGGTTATCAATATTTTCAAATTTCAATTGATTACGAAAGACTCTAAAAAAATCGAATTGCCTTTTATGGACTTGTGCGACGAAAGGGTGTAAGGCTAAATGTCATACAACTGGTGAGTAGAAATGTTATACCGTTTTTGTTTAGTTGTTTCGCACTGGTTTTCGCGAATAATCCTGATCAAACAGAAAAAAATCAGTGTAATTAAGTTCTTTAAGTTAACTGTATAAGATGTTTCTTGTAGGCAAGGCATAATATTACTTTGTTGCTGTAGATTACCTTTTCTGATATTATATTTTGAGATTTCTAATTAAATTGTTAAAGTCACATTGTTATATGTATGTATATATATATATATATATATATATATATATATATATATATATATATATATATATATATATATATATATATATGAAGTCGACACCATATGTGAAACCTTTTTATTTTTAGTTCTATGAATTTTGTTATATAAAATAATTATGTTACATAAAAAGTTTTGAATGATCAAAAACCTAGAATACAATGATCAGATATAAAACGTTTTTTAGTTGTATACGCGGTTTGTCAAAAAAAAAAATTAATTGTGGATATTCTCAAGTCTTAATAAAATTCATGTTGTTTCACGAACCGCGTAACTGACTGAAGAATACTAATTTCTGATTCTGATGACTGAAATTTTAGATCATTCAGAACTAGAGAATAAATTTTTTTTCATTAAACTAAAAATAAAAAATTTTTCCATATGGTACCAACTTAATTGGACTCTTATATACATATACTGAAAAAGCGATAAACGCTTGTAGTCAACGCTGATCAGTTAGACTACAAACACAACTATATATTTGGGTGTGCAGCCGAAGATAGGACAAAGAAGTACTCTTTTTAAACTACCAAGCATTCGCAAATCTCTATTTGCATCATCAGGGTGCTACAATAAACAAAATTAGTACAAATTACAGAATAAAAATTATTTTGTATCTTACACTAATTGAGGTTAGTTGTCATGATATTTGTGAAATGAAATGAACAACTCATCTGACTCCTACAAATAATGGCGAAAACTAACCAAAAAATGTAAAAATATTGCTTTTAAAAGCACTCTAATTGTGGGATCTTTGTACAAGTCATTGAAAGATAAAGTACAGGAAGCTGTACTTAAGCATTTTGATACATTCTGTCATAATAAATGCATTGCTGATTACTTCAAATTTAAAAATTTCCGAAAATGATGCCATAAAATTTAAAGCTTTGCACGTGTAAAAAATTAGGTTTTCTTCGACTTCAATGCACTAATAGCACACTCAAGTTTTTAGCTTTTCCTATTTTTCAGATATTTTATATTTTATCTCGAGAATTCAATGAGAAATATAAAAATGCAATGAAAATCAAATAACGAAGTTGGGACTACTTCCGATATAAACAAAAATAGCACATATTGACAAATATTTTCATTTTAAAGTTCACTATCGAAATCCTATGCAACTGAATTTTTAGATCTCAAAACCATTTAGATTGGCAGATACGTCTAATAGGCCACACCGTGAGACATATTAATATCTCAGTTAAATTTTAAAGCAACTTACTTAAAATAATTTATGAATTTATTAAATTATCACATAAACGAGAAGTATAACAGGTAAGAGGCAATCTTTCGCATTAGAAACCAGGCAAAAATCCCGGTGATGAGTTTACCTATCTGCGGTGATGAGTTTACCAATCTCCAAAGGATGCCGGTGATCAGTTTACTATATCTCCGAGGGTCTAATAATTTTATGAGGGGCTATATAGTGATGAGTTCGTACACGTCCAATCATACATAGAGAAATGTTCGTTTTCATTTCAACGTTTGTAAAGGTCACCCGAGATATTTGAGATAAAAACTTTTAACTGAAATAATCGTATATTTTACTATTTTGGTATACGTACTTACTATGTATCGTATGTTGCGGAAGTTAAAATTATCGTACAAAACGATAATAATCGTACATCTGAAAACGCAGGATGTTATTTTAAACAGTGTTAAACTCAATTGGAAACATTCGGGTTCTCTCAAGAGACTAGGAAAAAATGTGATTTTGATGTGTCTGTTGTCTCTGCTAGTATATTTCGTTAATTTGGTAATACTAACCATACATTTTCTCCGTATCTGTATTGTATATATATATATATATATATATATATATATATATATATATATATATATATATATATTAGTAACTTTTCTAGTCCATCTCAAAGAAGCCTAAAAGGTTGTCACTAGCTGTACATATGATTCGTTATTTATACTATAGATAAATATGATCTATAATATTTAGGTAAGAAATCAAATCTAATTGTCCTAAAGTTCAACCAGGGTTCAACCAGAGAATACAAAACATCTCTGAATCCAGTCATTGTTGCTTTAGTCACAGGTTCTAGGATATGACTAAACAGATGAACTGAGGCTACTGCATCAATAATGGAGCACCTATCAACGCTTAAAAAAATTCTCTAAAGCTTCTCTTAAAATGTTTGTTTAAAACTAATTTCTATTCAACATAACAAAGCATATGGTTTTCGTTTAATATAGGGGAATAGCATCCGTGTCAATATAAACCTTTAAACATGTTTCGAAAACATACCATTTAAACAAAAAAACTGTCTCATGAGCCCTCAATAAGGTTACTGCAGGTAAAAAGTATCTAATCTTTTAAAAAAAATTTTATCAAAGAGCAACCTTTTCTGATTGATAAATAAATGGAACAATTTGTATCACTGAAACTCTTTGCCTGAAAGCCTTTGGCACTATTAGTATTCGAAATTTGTTCACCACTAGCATGTTATCGGGAGTACTTGTGTAAACTATGCATTTGATCGTGTGATACACTTTACCAAAGTTGTACATGAGCCCATGAAATGACGATGTTGTGGGTGACTTAAGAATTTATATAAATTATGAAATTATTTATTTATTAGTTTTGAAATAACCCTGATAAAAATAACAACAACAAAATACCTTGAAATAAGGTAAAAAATAATATTAAAGTTTTAATCAAACCATTCTTCTTAGGGTGTCTGTCCGTTCCGAACGTTGGCGATCATTCTGGTTATGATGACTTTGTTGGTTGCTATACGGGATAGCTGCGTTGAGGTCTTTCTATACCATGCTTTCAGGTTAGCAAGCCAGGATATTCTTCTTCGTCCTGGGGTTCTATTTCCTTCAATATTACCTTGCGAAATGCATAGGAGTAGCTCGTATCTGCCTTGATTTCTCATTATATGTCCCAAGTACTGCAGCTTACGGCCCTTCACGATGTTGACCAAATCCGCAGTTGTGTTCATCCTCCGCAGTACTTCTTTATTGGTGAATTTGTCTGTCCATCGTATCTTCAGGATCCTTCTGTATAACCATAGCTTACAAGCCTGAAGTTTTGATAGAATTTCCGCCTTCAATGTCCACGTTTCTACTCCGTACAGAAGCACTGAGTACACGTAACATTTAAGGAGCCTTATTGTTGTTTCTAGGGTGAGATTATGGCTCTTGAACACAGAGCTCATAGTCAAGAATGCATTTTTAACCTTTCTGATGCAACATTTAATCTCTTGGGTATTGTCCCACGACTCATTGATTATAGTTCCCAAGGAGTTGTACTGTGAGACACGTTCAATTCAATCAAACCATAACATAACCTTAAAATATAAACATTCATAGTAAATATCTTAATCCTTTGATATTCTTACATCACAAATTCACGAACAACAATAATAATACCAATCTCACAGAATAAATGTTAGTAACCAAAACTCTTTATTTGTTGTTCCAACAATTAAAAAAAACAGTATTTCCAACTTCTTATGGGACAAATACAAACAAATTTGAAATGTTTGGAAAGATTTTTAAAAGCCTCGCCCATTGTGACGTCCGAGCTTAGGTAGTCGATTCTCGAATGCTGATTTTCTTAGTGTATATTTTCATCAGCGAATTGGTATCATCGTCAATATTTTCATCCGTGTGTGAACAACCGATTCAATTGGATTCAATACACTGTCGGCTTTACATTGCTGATTGACATCTGATAAATTCAAATGCATTTGTCACGTTATTCTCGTACAATTATGCCTCCAAAGCGACAAGTAATAAAATTGACCGATCTATACCTCAAGCACGGAAGAAAATACCAATATGAGCCTCAGATGAGCAATGAGAATTCTATCTATCTAATTAGCCTTCTTCGGTCCATCTTTGGACATAGACCTCCCCAATCCTTTTCCATTCTTCTCTGTCTGTCGCTATAGTCATCCACCTAGAGCCCACGTGCTTCTTGATATCATCTGCTCATCTCATTTGGGACTTTACTCCGCTTCGTTTGTATTCCCACGGTCTCCAACTTATAAGAATTTTGTTCCATCGGTCTTCTTTTTTCTAAAGTCTAACATCTTTCACTTTTGTTTTCTCTCTTATCCACTCGTTTCTCTTTTTATCCATTAATCTTATGTGCAACATTTGTCTTTCCATTGCTCTTTGGGTTTTTATAATTTTGTCCATGTTTGCTTTTGTATTTCTATGAGAATTTAGGCTGGAAAACTTCGAGCCTAAGACCGTTCGTCTGAATCATCTGAACAACGAGAAGTGAGGATAGAAACTAATCGAATAAGTATTACTCACGCCCCTTAGTATAACTGGACAACTGGAAAGAAGGCTGCAAAATATTTGAATAAGCACCGCTCAATCAAGACTAACACTACACGCTGATTTATATCATGGTGCCTTTCAATATGACAGCAATATTGATTACAGTCTGTATCATTTAAGTGTCGTCATGGGAAAACTGGATAAAAGTTGTATATCGTCGGTATCCTACAAAAACTGACCCAGTGAAATTTTGTTAGTTTTGAGTTAACTGAACTTAACCAAGTCACTTAGAAAAGTTGTTAGTTCTACCAGAAAAATTGACCAAGTCATTTAAATGCAATACAACTGTCAAACAAAACTGGCCTATAATAAATAATGTGTATAAGACTATTTTGGTTACATACAAAACTGACCAAGTCAACTTAGTCACTTTTGGCTGTCAGGAGATTGCACTACTACTAGTTAACTGTGTGCTGTTAGTTGATGGGTCGGAATTGTTTACAATTTAAAAACCGTAAAATATTAAAAAAAAATGTCTAGCAGAGGAAAATATTTAGTGTGCTTATGCGCTAATAGTGTTGAAAGTAAGTAAAATATTAAAAACAAGAAATTATTGTCGTTCTTAAGAAATTAAATTACTCCGCATTAGTCTTTGTGTATTTTAGTATGCGTTTATTTCTATAGAACTGCACGTTTAAGCAGGAATTTGATAATAAACATGTATTTAAATTGAAATCTCTAGATTTTTGACTTTTACATTGTATTTTAGGCGCAGCAGCTGCAGAGTTTTAATCATCAGAAAACTTCACTGGATTGACCAATACCGAAATACCTTCTACAAATAATCTCCAAAAAGGTAATTAAGAATAGGATAGTAAACCGGAAGCTACTAGTGAATTAGGTTTAGAGAGCAGCAATGAATATGCTCCGGAAAGCAACGAAGAATCAGATGATGAGCCACTGACAAAGAAAAGATCACGTTGGAGAAAACCACAAGAAGGAGAAAAGTAGTTTGTGTATGTCGTTTAATAGCAAAAATAAAATAAAACTAGCCAAAAGTCCAAAATTTGTGAATTATAATACCTAATTGCAAGTTTAGGTACATTTCGAAATTATATAAATATGAAGAAAAATAATCTATTTGAACAAACTTTACCAATTTATGCGTTTGATTTATTTTTTATTTTTTTTATAAGATATTGTGTAGATATACTGCGGACTGCGGATGTATACCTACTTAAGGTAAAAATCACAATCGAAAATGAACTCAGCCCTCGATTATAAATCACCAGAAACACGTGGAGGATACCTAGTGAAAAGGGTGTAAACAATACCGTTTCCTTCCTGTCTGGTACACCTGACGTCACAATCAGCCAACAGTAACGCGACGTAGGTATCAGGTAACGACTTAGTTCTCTTTTGTTGAAAACTCGGCGACATTGTAGACAGAAGCATTTTTTATGTAAATCGGAATCTCAGCGGTAGAGTCTTGTCCAGTCCAGTCCAAATTCGAATCGGCACCCACTCTCACGTTGACCTTGAAAGTATTTCACTTTGTGTGGAATCGAGTTGTCAAACCATGTATGGTGGTCGCAAATCACTTTTAATCGGGATAACTGTTAGAGGTGGAGGACGTTTCTCTCGGAATAGTCAAGTGCTTTGACCTTTAATGATCAAAATCTAGAATGCCCGAAAATAACATTTAAAATATAATAAACAATTCCGAGGCTTCATAAAGTAGGTACTATTATTTTAACAGAATAATAGGAATAACAGAAACTTAGCAAAACACACACACACACACACACACACACACACACACATACATACAAAATATCTTATTTTCAATGGTTGTATCCTCCAAATTTGCCAGTTCATTCATTAGTTAGGTAATAGAGCTTAACTTTTAGATGATTTTTTTATAATACTTTTTTATTTAATGGTCATGCAGTTTTAATAAACCTTGTTCGTTTTTATTATGTATTTACTGAATATTTTCTAAGCATATATAAGTATGTATAAGAATATATTCAAAGTTTTATGCATAAAATTATCTTCACAAATATCACTTAAGATGTTCTTTTATTAATCTTATTCTATTATCTCTTAAGGGGTTTCCTTCTTTTTTTGTCTCCCAAAAAACAGAGTAAAACAATAGCAAACATCAAGATAGAAATAATAAGAATATTAAGTAAATGGTGTATAATATGGATATATATATATATATATATATATATATATATATATATATATATATATATACTTCTCAGACAATCAATGAATACCACAGGCAAGCAATCGGCTTCTTCTTAGATGTTTGGAAAGCATTCGATCAGGTCTGGCATGCAGGTCTGTTCAAAAAACTCGACCAAGCCTGTATTCATAATGGCCCAATCGTCAGGTGGTGTAATAAATGGAGAGTAACATTGAACGGAACAAAAATCCAAATGATATTATTCCGACATCATAAATATTCAAAACCATACCTGGAGGAGAACAACCATATACTGGTCAACGGAGTCAACAACTCATATTATATGGTCAACAATTCATATTAACACTATCGGTGTCCTATGTCAATAGTATTTATATATCAATAATGATTGATCAACAACTCATATTGACACCATCAGTGTCCTAATTGGGAGTTGAATTTACAAACAACAACACTCAACTAGAACACAGATATCCAAAACACCCCAGACAGGGTGAGAAATAGAGCTAAGCTCCTGAAAGCATTCTATGGTCAATTTTGGAACGTTAATAATATTAGTTAATCCGTCATGTAACCAACATCCCTACAATCAAAAATTGAATCGAAACTCTTAGTAGAAGCTACTCTTTACAAATTACTGAAAACTCAAACATAAGAGCAAAAAAGATCGTCAAAACAGCATGCCATCGCTGAGGGCAAGCACTCACCAAAAATCCCAAAAATAAAAATCCAGTCCTGCCAAATAAGCTTCCAAACTTAAAAGGCAACACACTTTCTGATGAGTACTTTATCACTCTAGAGCTGAAGTAAATTCCACTAGAATATTGCAGGCAATAGCCAGAATTTTCCAAAAATTCTGATCCAAGAGCCGTTTAAAAAAACTTAAAAAACTTACAATCCTTAAATCTTGGCAGTAGAAATAGATCTCCTACACTGAGCAATAACATTTAAGCCCATTATTGCTTTTTCTTATAGTTCTCAAAAAAAAAGAAGTAGCCATTTTTTGAAGCGAAACCCTAATCCAAGTTATTGTAGCTTGTATTTTCGTCTCTATTAAAAAACGTTTCGCACAGCTTCAACAATTTTTACTTAACTTAGATTAACCAGTTAAATAATATTCTAATTCCACACTTAAAAAAATGTTTAAAAACGATTTTAAAAAATCTTTAACTACGAAGTGAAAACTTCTCGTGTAATTGGTATACAGTATACTCCCTCTATAACGAGGACGGTTATTACGAAGTTTCGCTTATAACGAGATACATCATATGTCCCGTAAAATTTCTATTGAAATATAACCCTCTATAGCGAGACAAATTTGGTTATAACGAGAGAAAATAAGATCGAAAAACGTGTTTTTTTACGTTTTTGGCCCGGCCGTAGCTATAAATAAATACCATTTTTAACTGCCGCCCGCAATAAACTTCGGAAATTTACAATTTATGATTTACAAGTGTCATTGTAGGGGTTTGACCATTCGCACCGAATAATAAGAAGGTCCAAATAGACAAGATGTGGAAAGTGCTTTAAACGTTGTAAGAAACTTTATCCAAAAACAAAACGCAAATAAAGAAGCATACAACTGTTTCACGTCTTTAGAAAATATGATGGACAGAGTACTGGACAATTTAAAGCAGTCAAAAATTACACACTTCTTCCAATTGCAGAAGCAATAGTTTATGTTATACAGATTTACAGAATACAGATTTTTTGTTTTAACGTATATCATTGACAATAAAAGTAAACAACTTTTTTTCAAAAACGCCATTCAAACAATATTTAGCATCTTATATTGCTCCGAATGGCTTCACTATAGGAAGTTAATGTTTTAGAAAACTACATATTCATGTGTATAATCAGTATTATTGTTGTTTGATATAATGAGATCGGCTTATAACGAGGTAATTAGTCTGCCATTTCAGTTCTCGTTAGAGAGGGAGTCTACTGTATATTCAACTATAAAACAAATCAAAAATCCAAATAGATTACAATTTTTTTTTTCGAAACGAACGTTTTCAGACTTCTTACTCCATATTTAGTAAACTATGATGTACTTGCAACCGCAACACCAAGCAGTGGTTGAGTTTAAATTGAAAACTACATACTTAAAAGTATCAAATTAAACGACATAATGCCGATGAATCTAGATTTACCTAGATTCATAGTCTATGTGATAGTCTAATAAGTTTTGTTAAGTGAAAAGACAATTAAGGTGTCCTGATGTTGTCTAATGCACTTAGAATCGAACCAGAAGCCGTAGTAAAAAGATGGTGTAAATCTGAGAAACGTTTTGTCGAAGTATCATGCCCTAATATTGTTAAAACCTACAATCAAAATATGGTTGGGGTCGATACATGCGACCAAATGATGGAATTATATAGAACATATTTCAAAACAGGTAAGTGGTCATTCAAAGTAATCCTACACTTATTCGATTTAGCATTAGTAAACAGTTGGATGGCGCATATTAGGGACTGTAGGGCTAATAGTTTTCACAAGAAAGATATAACGGATTTTCTGTCATTCAGGATAGCTTTGGGAGAGTTTCTGATTGGAGGTTTAAAACCTAACAAAAGGAATAACACAGAAGGTGCAGGGAGCGAAGACGGAGTAAATAAAGAGAATTTGGAAAATCCTTAAAGGATAAACGACCGTAAGATAAACGTTACTATGGTTATGAACATTGACCTCTGAATGATGATTTACAAAACCTACTTTGTTGTCGATTGGAAGCTTGCCAAAGCTGTTTTTCCCGCATACATTGCAGTAAATGTAATGTTTACTTGTGTTAAAGAAAAAATAAAAATTGTTTCAAAGCAATCTATACGCGATAGTTTTAAGTAATATATGTTTACATTATGTGTTAAGTTGTTCAATATATCTGCTATCAATATTTCTGAATAAAATATTTTAATATCGTCTTTATTTCTCTATTTTACTCAGAAGTTTTTAAGTCCCAGAGTATACAATTGTGACTATCCCACATTTGTGAGGGTGTTTTGTATGAAACCAAGGCACACAATTGTGAGGGCCCTTAAAAACGTCCTGAGGGTACCTAAAAAATTCTGACAAAAATTGAATGTCAGTTGCTACTCAAATACAGTAAAAACAAGACATTGGTATTCTTCTGCAAAACCTTATCTTGTCGTGGGTCTGTAACGGTTAAAAGTAAAGTTTTAGACTCTTTTCGATATATTATACGTTTTTATTTTGGTATACATTCAGTAGAGAAAGGTATTTATTCACTTAACAGTGAAAGACATGGTCGAAGAAAGAAGAAGAATTGGTAAAAAATGTTCTTATGGCTGCAAATTTAAAAAAAAATTGTTTCAAGTAATAGATACAACAACAATATTTGAACATTTAATTGGAATAATACACAATTTTACTTTAAAATAAGTTTCTTTTGAAGCTTCGTTCTACGAGCATTTAAAAAAAAATGTCCGAAGTTGAAATTAAAACGTCAAAATAAACTTATTTTGAAGTAAAATTGTGGCTTATTCCAATAAAAATAGTTAATTAGTATTAACCATAGAACCACAAGGATGGGTCGCCCGTGACCCAGCTGTGTCGTTTTTCTTGAATACCCTTGCGCGCGGTCTAAACCTCGTCCTGTGGTTTCTGGACTCCTCGTAGCTTCAGTATTGGTTGATAGTTTAAAGTGCATGTATATGTTTCTTCTCCAGATTTTCATAACAGTTGAAAATAAGTAGTTTCGTGTCTTTTGACCTCACGTTGTGGTTTACGTTAGGTATATATTTTTTAGAGTAAAGGTAGATATTTTAGATGTTTATCTTGTTTTTTTTGTAATGTAGGACAATCGATGATAAAAAGATACAACTCGCTGATAAAATGGATATTTTATGAAAGAAAGCGCCCTCTTATGGAAAAAGAACTTTGGGATAAAGAAAATAATGAAGATAAGGATGGTTGTTTAGTCAACGATTTTATACCTGATGAGTATACATTACAAGAAGTACAGGAGGAGACAAAAAACAATGAGGATTTATGGACACAAAATAAGAATTCATTTAAAAAATATTGTTTTGCATTTGTCTGGTCCAAAAGGAAGAGCTAAGGATGCAAAAACTGTGAAAGAAATATGGGAGCTATTTGAGAAATAGGGGTCAGCAACGACATTTTGTCAGTAGTACAAATAAAAAAAAATATAACTATGTAAATCAAAATATGCTTCGGAACAGCGATATTTATAACAAATAAATAATATAGAACTCATAGCTTTGTTTCGACTTCTTTATTTTCCTGACGTTTTAAAAGATGCAAATATTACCATAGAATAGTTACTAGTTTATTGGGAATAAGCCACAATTGAAGGTTAAAATAAGTTTATTAATGTTTGTTTTAATTTCCACGGAAATCGTTCTCAAAATACAAACCTTAATAAATTAAACAAATTTTGTTTTTTGTTGCTTGGCGAAAAATTCTTCTAATAACTGAATTTTATCTGACTCATTTATATTAACAATTCAGACATATATTATACATTTCAAAGTAGACAACTTAAAAATGATATTGCCAATATCGATGAGTTGCGTGCCTGGGACACCTTTATTTGTAGTTCATTCTATTACATGAAATCAACTTTAACCTAAAAATATTCATCAAAAAAATCATAGCATATAACTCGCTTTATAAAGACAACCATATGTCATGATGACAGTAAAATTCTCCTGTTATTGATTCCATAGTAAATTATGGGAAAAAACCAAGAAAAAACCTCATAATACTATCCCAACATGGTAAGTATTTGGTCCAAAACTCAGATGGAGGGATGGTGTAGATGAGGATGGTAGAAAAATAGGCGCAGCAAACTGGCAACAGTTGGCAATGGATAGAACTGACTGGCGTAATAGACTTGGGAAGGTCAAGGCTCTTTTATAGGGCTGTAGCACTAATGATGATGATTATGTTTCACCTAAATAAAACTGATCGCATTCACAAGGAATTTTATAAATACGATTATTTGTTCTTTTTTTTATATTGTTAGGTTTAGTTTTAGATAAAATAAATTTCAATGTATTTGTTGTTTTGAATGTTGTTGAAATGTTGAATTTATTTCTTATCCTTTAAAGTTGTACTCCTTTTTTATTGCAAGTTGTTCTTCATAAAGTCTGCAAAATGTTGCGAATTTTTACTGGAGGGAGATTGGCGTTCCTTCTTGTTCTTGCTGCGTTCTTTGCAAAGGCAGTGAGTATCCTATGGCTGAAGAATGTTGTGGTATATAGTACGGTACAGTATCAGTATATATTAAATAGACAAAAACATGTCTTAAACAGCTGTAATTACTTTTACCCACTGGGAAGAAACATAAACCATTGCAAATTTCCAGACAGAAGTCTCTGGGTAAAAAGCTGTGTCCTGTTATCAAGAATTTCTGTTACACAGTAGTGAAACATTTATTTACAACAAAATTTTGCATAAGAACAATATTTTCCAGTTATTATTCGGCACTGTAAAACGACATGGTCATATGGTTAAGTTAAGGGTCATATTCTCTTCTAAAGGGACAAACTGATGGGTGACATATGCAAAGATGCATGACTCAATTTTTGTAGAGCCTTGATGTTACCCTGGTCATGGACATATAGGTGGTAGCACGATAGCAGCCTTTGGTCGAAAACATCTGTATCAGTCATAGTTGGGCATCTGTATATCTGTATTTGATTAGGAAAATTTGCATTGTTAAATGACTTCATTTTTATGAAAAAAGAGTTGCATTGTTTACAATTATCGGTTCGAGGGACACCAAATCTTAAATTAAATTTTGTTTTAAAAATAGTAGTCCCAATAGAAATGTAAATTAACTCTTGTATTAGGCTACTAATAAATAAAAATGACGCATCCAAAATAAAAGCAATGGAAATGAATTATTGGAGAAGATGTTGCCAACTTACTAGAAGAGATAGAGTAAGGAATACTGAAATCTGAGAGCGTATGGGCATAGACATTGACGTCCTGGAAACTATAGAATGCAAAAGGCTGAAATGGTATGGCCATGTAGAAAGGATGATCAACGATGACCAAAGAGAATGTTACAGTGGATCCCGACCAACCGCAGGAAACAGGGAAGACCAAGAAGATCGTGGAGACAAGAAGTAAAAGGTGCAATGGAAGATAGGGGTCTACAAGTAGATGACTGGAACGATCGCAAGCGTTGAAAGCTAGGTTGCGAGAAACGGCGGCAGCTGTAATAAACTCGTTATAGATATATATATATATATATATATATATATATATATATATATATATATATAATATATATATATATATATATATATATATATATATATATATGTATATATATATATATATATATATATACATATATATATATATATATATTATATATATATATATATATATATATATATATATATGTATATATATATATATATATATATATATATATATATATATCTACGGCATAAAGTGGACTCCGCCCATGTTAAAATTCAGGTTTAATTGAGCTCCGTGGTCAAGTGGATACCGATATACGGAGCTCACTTGACCATTCCATAATATTGGTTCTGTCGATTCATCAACATGTAGAGTTTAATAATTTATAAAAATTTTTTGGAGCCCGTAAATACCCCTGTATCATAAATGTATATCGTTTAGTTCACGAGTATATATTATAGGGGTCGTTCAGATCTTTTTCATTGTATATTTGAACCATACGTTTATCGGTTTAAGTAAGCTCTGAGAGTTTGGCAACTGTGCGATTATACCGTATATTTTCAACATATACCCTGAACGGTTTATATGGGCTCCTTCTTTTTATCTACTATTTGTAGACAGTGTAATGTCATATGCATTACACTGTGTAACAGAGGATATCTTATTACCTGGTATAACTACGTACTAAAAGGTAACTGGTTCTTTAAAAAACAGGTATATAGATACAAAAGGATTTCGGCTTATTATTTAATGGAATGTTCGCTTGCATAGAAAATTTTATTTTTTCTGCATTTTTAGAAATATTGTTTTTTTATTTAATATAATTTATTAGTTCAATGCCGAATTCGATGTTTTTTTTTATTACAGAAATTTCGTAATGTATTTTGTTTACGTGAGTATGTCTTTGTACGTTTTATGTAAGCACCCGATTAATAAAAACTACTTTTATTTCATCTACTCTTCTGCGATATCTTGTATAAAGCTTTTTTATTATTTTAGTTCTGGTCTTATTTGTATACTCGATATCTCGTATACTATATCTCGATAGAAGGTTATCTCAAAATAAATATGGTTAAGTGCTGCAATAGATATTTTTGTGTTAAAATGGGTAGTAGTGTTGTGCACAAAACGAAAGAATGGTTAATTTGTCTATCAAGGTATATTCGGCAGCAGAAGCATATAGTGCAAGCGTCTATGTTTTAAAGGCGGAAGGACGTACGCCTCATTTTTAGCTGACAAGCTTGCGAAGAATATTATTTCTGGTCCTCAATTTACCTTTTAGTTTTAAACAATGATCTGTGACTGATCCCGTGGGATACAAACTATTTTCAAGAAATTTATAGGAAGTCTACAGTTCAACAATTTCATGACATTATTGGATGTTCAGTTTGTGAAAGCGTCTATGTTAGGGAAATTGAGGAGCGCACATGAGTTTTTCAGGGGTTTTGGCTGAAAATTGATTCATAGTTTATTTTTATTGTGCAATAATAGGTGTATCGTCTTTATAATATTAGTCCTATTATCTACTGGTATAAGTTGATCGTTTGGGTAAATGTTATACAGTGTAGGTGCTTTTATGCTACCCCAAGCGAGACCGTTCTTCATCTGCTATTCTTAACATTGAGTGATACAAAAAATATTCTCTTGTGTAGGCATACGCAAATAATATAAGTGAGTTTGTTATCTAAGGGAATATCATATAGTTTTTCGAGAAATATTTGGTAATTTAAGGTGTCGTAAGCGGCATTTAGATTGAAAAATACCACCCCTGATACCCGATATTTTTCGTACCCGTCTTTGATGTGTTGGGTAAGATTTAGCATTTGTAATGTACATGATCTTCCCTATCTATAGCCACTTTTGTCTTTTAATTTGAGCTTTTCTTAAAATATCGGTGAAATCATATTAACGATCTTGTGCAAAAGTATTTTAAATAGCTGATAAAATAAAGATATTGGCCGATAGTTTTTGTGTTCGTTGGAGTTTTTGCCAGGTTTAAGCGAAGTAACAACTTTGGCTTGTCTCTAGATTTTGGGTGTTTCCATAATTTGAATACAGTTTTTCATCATCCGGATAAGCCATTGTGGTGTTTTTGGTCTAGATTTCGTAATAAGCTTTGTGCTCAGATCCTCAATGTCGGTAGTTGTATTATTTTTCATTAAATATGTAAATGGTGGATCCAAGCTCAACATCGTTGAAAGGTTCTCTGAAAGCTGACTGGTGTTGTCCTTTCTTACTTTGAGTTATTCTTTGCTTTTTTTCCGACAGAGATAGCATGTCTATAATTATAATGTGGTTTTCAGCGATAAGCTTTATACCAAATACCCTACGTTAGGCCCTATATGTGTTTCCTGCACTATAAATAAGTCAGATTCGTGTTTAGCGCATATGTCTGATAAGTTTAAGTAAAGCAAAGTTTCTTGATCTCTAGATATACCCTTAACAGTTATAAACATATGTTATTAGAATAGTTGGTCCTAAAAAGGACCAATTTAACAAAATCATATTAAAGGGGTGACTGAAGAATTAGCCGATTAATTATTTAATCATTACCCTGGGCATGCCCGATTGTGGTGATCTTCTTAGTACTTAAATTTTCGTAAAGGCTCGTTCTTTGAACCCCATAAGTAATGCCTAATATTTTACTTTTTATTGAAAATTTAAATTTTACATGCCGTGTATTACTTTTTGACGATATTTCGAATCAGATTTGTATAGTAATAATTTAAGGTATTAAAGAGCCTGTTTGTGGTAAATAAATAGGTTTGTGGTATCGTTCGTAATTCATATATAGATAATAAAAAAATAAACAGTTAAAATAGGTGTAAAAAATTTCAACTTCATACATCGGCGCCATTGTTCAGGTGATGAATTTATCACAGATATCAAAGGTTACATTTTAATTCAAGGTTCTACTTGCGTAGTTTCAATATTATAAGAGTAGGAAAAGGCATGTTTATGCTTTTATTTTTTTTTAAATCTATTCTATTTTCTTTCTAGAGTTCCGTCTTTTTTGAACGACCTGTGGTCTTTTTTCAATTGGACACTTGTCTAAGGCTATGACAAATACTCTGTCCTCTGCTATTCTACATTAATATGACTGATTCATTTTCTCTTTCTTGCAGCTATTTTATTGTTTATCCTGTCAATCCTGTGTATCTTTTTCTTCTTCTTCTTCTTCTTTTTATATAGACATGACTCTGTCTGTTTTTCAATGTGTCTCCAGTAAGTTGCCGTTCCATGGTTTTCGTGGTCTTCTTACTGATCGTCTTCCTATTGGGTAACCGTCTCTTGCCATGTCTACTACTCCATTTGTTGTCATTCGGCTTATATGATCTTTCCATTCTACTCTTTTATTTCTTAACCAGTTCTTGATGTTCTTCACCTTGTATCTACATCTTATATCTGTACTTCTAGCTCTGTCCCATAGTGTCTTACCATCAATTTTTCTAAGTGTTTTTATCTCTGTTGTTTCTAACATCCTTTTTGTTCTCTCTGTGTCAGGTATTGTTTCTGCTGCGTATGTCATTATTGGTTTGATAACTGTTTTGTAAATTCTGCCTTTGGTTTCTTTCCCGATATTTTTATTTCTTCATATTGTTTCATTTAGGCAGCCTGCGGCTCTGTTTGCTCTATTCAGTGGATCTTCCACTTAAGTTTCGAGCTTTCCGTAGCTAGATAATATGATACCTAGATATTAAAACTCCATCACTTGTTCTATTATCTGACCTTAAAACTCCAATTAACATATTAGTAAACTTGCTGTTGTAACCATGCATTTTGTCTCTTTTGAGGAAATTAACATGTTAAATTTTCTGGCGGTTATATGAAATTGGTGTAGCATACGTTGTAAATCATCTTCACTTTGAAAGAATAGTATTGCGTCGTCTGCATAGCAGATTATTTTAATTTGTTTTTCTCCCATTTGGTATCCTCTTTTATTTCTTACTTTTTTAATATTTCATCCATAATCCGGTTGAACAATAGAGGACTCATTAAATCTCCCTGTCTTATCCCATTACCAGCTTCAATAGGGTCGGTTAGTTCTTCTTCTACTTTTACTTTTATTGTGTTGTTTTGGTATATATATTCGATTGTTTTGATTATTCAATGAAATTGACATTAATTTGATAGTTTTCATTTTATTAGTACTGATGGTAACTAGCATCTGTTGGTACTATATATCAATTTGAACATGTGGAAGTAAGAGAACTCTCTTGTTAGTAATTTCGGTGTAAATTATGATGAAACCAGAAATAACCCATAATATTATCCCACACCTCAAAGGTCTGCCTCGCGGTATCTGGGAGACGCAATAATTCGCTTTTGATAGATAAAAACAAAAACCCACTAAGACGAACACAACATAAATCAAAAAAATCCGTCAACCTGTCAATAGGGATATACAATATTAGATCAATGTCTACGGATGAAAAAGTACATGAATTGGAAGAAGAATTAACAAACATAAAATGAGATACCATAGGCCTATCAGAAACTCGACGAAAAGAAGAAACCCGAATACAGCCTATGTCATACTTAAAATAAGAAGAACATCAATTAAAATTATCCAGGTATATGCCCCCATGACAGCTTATGATGACGAAGATATCGAACTATTTTATGAAGATATATCAAAGGCTATGGAAGAACATAAAAATCGTCTTATACTAGTAATTCGAGATTTCAATGCCAAACTGGGTAGAAAACTAAACAAGGAAGAAACTAACATAGGAGATTTCGGGTATGGTCAGAGAAATGATAGAGGTGCTACTTTGATGAACTACCTAGAAGAAAAGCATCTATACGCAATGAACTCCTTTTACAAAAAGAAGCCCCAACGAAAGTGGACATGGATCAGCCCTAATGGATCCACAAAAAATGAGATCGACTACATACTGTCCACGGAACGATATATCATTAAAGATGTAACAGTTCTTAACAGATTCACAACAGGTAGCGATCACTGGTTGGTCAGAGCAAAAATTAGTATTGACGGTAACTATGAAATGAAAAGAAAAATAATTAAAAACTGGGATCTAGTAGATAGAAACAAACTAGGGCAATATAAAGAGATATACAAAGACCTATTAAAAGAACAACTTACTTAAAAATTAGACAGTGATGACAAAGATATAGATGAAATAGACAACATACTTACAGCAACGATGATTACTTCAGGAAAAGAAATAGCAAAAAAGGATCTAAAAAAGAACAACTATATATCAACAGAAACAAAGAAGCTTATGGATAAAAGAAGGACGCTATAGAATATGTAGAAATCAATAAAACAATAAGCAGAATGATAAGAGAAAATAAGAGAAAAGAACAAGAAATAAAAATAGAAAAGGTAATACAAAACAACAAAAATATGAAATGCTTAAGACCGAAATTAGGTAAGTGTGAAATAAACAAAATAAAAGATGAAAACGGACTAGAAACAAACATTAAAGATGACATTATAAATATTATCCACCATTTCTACTCAGAACTATACAAAACAAAAAAGGAACCACCAGAAACAATTAAAAACCAACTTAAGGCTAAAGTAAAAAATGTCAACTCAGAGCTATAGCCAGAAATAAGCAAATCAGAAATAAAGAAGGCATTGAAAGAAATGAAAAACAACAAATCGCCTGGAAAAGATGGAATAACTGCAGATATGCTGAAATATGGTGGAAAAGTGGTAATTAACACTCTACATTCCCTTTTTAACAAGATATTAAAAGAAAAAAGAATCCCAAACAACTGGAAGGAATCCGTAACCATTATCCTACAGAAGAAAGGGGATAAAGCAGACATAAAAAACTACCGTCTCATAACACTCCTCAATGTAATGTATAAACTCCCAACAAAAATTTTAACCAAAAGATTGACGACAAAATTCGATGGATACCCAACAAGCTGGTTTTAGAAAGGGATTCAGCAAAAGTGACCATTTACTAAGTATGAAAATACTTATAGAACGAGCAAATGAATACCATATTCCTCTATATATAGCGTTCATAGATTTCGAAAAGGCTTTCGACAGTGTCGAACATTGGGCAGTGAAAAGTTCTTTGATTAACAGCAGAATTGACCACAGATATACGGAACTAATAGCCAATATATGTAAGGAAGCCAAAACAACAATTAAAGGATATGAATAAACAAAATCAATACAAATAAATAGAGGCGTGAGACACACTATCACCGAAACTTCTCAATCAGGCTCTGACAGATATTTTTAAAAGATTAGAATGGGAAGAAAAAGGTATAAAAATTTGTGGACAACGCTTGAACCATCTAATATACGCTGATGACATCGCATTAATAACAGATAAATGAGAAAAATTATTTGAAATGATGAAAGAACTGGACGTAGAAGCTGGAAAGATAGGCCTTATTATGAACTACAGCAAGACCAAAATTATAACAAATACAGATGAAAACATCACAATGAGGATCGGACAAGATGAAGTAGAACAAGTTCAGGATTATATATATCTGGGTCAAACTATAAAACGTAACAAAGAAAACCAAACAGCAGAGATAAAAAGACGAGTTAGACTGGCATGGGCGGCATTTGGCAAACTAAGCTACATTCTTAAAAACAAAAGATATCCACAGCATCTTAAGACTAAAGTATACAATCAATGCGTACTCCCTGTTCTAACTTATGGTTCTCAAACGTGGACATTTACAAAAGCAAACATGGACATCCATAAAAACCCGAAGAGCAATGGAAAGACAAATGTTGCACATAAGACTAATGGATAAAAAGAGAAACGAGTGGATAAGAGAGAAAACAAAAGTGAGGGATGTTAGACAAGAAGTTGCAAAATTGAAATGGAGATTTGCCGGGCACAATATAAGACAAAAAGAAGACCGATGGAACAAAATTCTTATAAGTTGGAGACCGTGGGAATATAAACGAAGCAGAGGAAGGCCCCAAATGAGATGGGCAGATGATATCAAGAAGCACGTGGGCTCTAGGTGGATGACTATACCGACAGACAGAGAAGAATGGAAAAGGATTGGGAAGGCCTATGTCCAAAGATGGACCGAAAAAGGCTAATTAGATAGGGACAGATTCTCCCCGTGTGATCTTAGTATTTCCGTTGATTGAATAGTATAGGGTATCCAATATTTTAATTAACGGTATGTCAGAGTTTTATTAATTTTTATATATATTTGCAAAATGAAGAAGAAAGTTCAGTACAGGCAGTTAAACAGCTGATCTGTCAATTTAGAAGTAAGAGCAAGTACCAACTTGCTGAAAAGCATACCATACACAAAAGGGATAATAAAATGTACTGCACAAACTATAGCGATATAAGCTATATATAAGCTATATATCTATTAATTATTAGGATATACAATATTTTTTCTAATACACCTGGAACGATTGAGTGAATAATCAATTATTGACTATTAGGCAGTTAATTAGAAATGTTGGGAATACAAAAAAAAAACATTAAACTAGTTATTTATAGATTTTAAACAAACACTGATATAATCATAAGAATAAAACTATGAAATACCATGGCAGAACTTACTGTCGACTTATTTTCAAATGTATTGCAAAGAGCTTTAAAAAATGTGAACGAATTATTAACAGCTGTTTTGAAAACTAAATATTATGAGACGAATTGGGGATATTATATTACACAAACTAAACCGCTTGCCTACAAAAATATTAGGAAAATATGATACGACGCGAAAGACTAATGACTTTACAGCTAATTGCCACATAAGTATCAATGTAACTATAGCTCGCAAAATGGGTTCAATTACATTGCAATTTTTAAATTTTTCGTGATAAAATGAAGTGATTGATTGTTGTTTTGAAAAGGTAAGTTGTTTTTTATTTTTGTATTCCTATCATCTGATATTGTAATATCAACAACATTTTTCATAATATATTCTGAAATGCGCTTTCTCTTACTGATAACGAACAAAAGTTTTATAAACTTCTCGTTAATATAATTATGAAGGAATTTAGATTTTTATCTTGTTCTTACTATAGTTCTAAAGCACAAATGTAGTCATAGTCTACCGTATATTTTTCATAGTGGTCATAGTTTTTAATTGTAGTATAGCTTATGTGTTTATAATAACTAGCGCATAGAAAATAATAAAAATTTTTACCCTGTGCTTTATGTTTATTATCCTTTATTGTATTGGAACATCTAGAAGTATAGCAATACATTTTAATTGTTGAACAAAAGAGAAAATAAAAACACTTTTTGTGGTGTGCCACTTAACCATACACAAAATTGTACACAAATAGTCAAATGGTAGTAAAAGTTTCCGATATAGGCCGCCAGACGGCAGAGGCACCGCCGCGCTCTATGTCTATACTATGAGATGTTTTTCATACAGTTTTCGGATCAGATTTTTTCAAAACATCAAATTACATCTTCTTTTTGCCTTTCTTTATTTAGGCTAACCGCTACTGTTTTTTTCTTCAGCGTTTCTTCTTAATCTACATTAATGTTTATATTTACAATTCTTTCTGGAACGAGCTATAATTTTTCTCAAATAACCATTTTGTGTGGTTTAGTCGCCTTAAGGTTTAGCATGCTTTATCAGATGCTCTTTAAAGTCCCTTTTAATATTAATATCGTTTGAGAAATTTTTCCCAGATACTTATATTTCGTTTTGATTTTCAATCTTCTTTTAATGTTAGTTTAAATGGTCCAGTAGTGTGTTCGTACAGTTCAGTTATAAGCAAAATTAGGTGTTGTTGTACACCTAATTCTTTTAGTATCAGTCATAAGTGTATCCATTTGACTCTGTCGAACGCTTTACGATAATCTATAAAACAAATCCATAGTGGGATATTGAATTCCCTAGACTTTTATACTTTTTTTTGGACTATTAGAATAATAGCTTTAAAATTAAATGTTTAGTGAAAATTTCTACGCGACTTTATTGCATTAAATATTTTAATTAAAAATCGACATATCTATTGAAATTAGGCAGTAAAAAAGTATGTTATTAAAGATAGATTTATAAATTATTGTAGTTTAAATTCAACTACCCTATAAAACAAACATTGCATGTCTTAAACTGCAGGAATCCAAAAATTACAAAGATCTTCCTGTTGTTTGAGTTTTCTTTAATTATATTAATAGGAAAACAAGCATTATAGTCGTACCGAAGGGGCTTCTACTTTCATAAACTGTTACACGATTACTCTATCCGATGTACGTACATTTATGAACTAAATGTTTTAGTGACAATGCCTTTTAATAAAAAATACTAATTAATAAAAATGGAAACTTAACTTTTCCACGTTTATAATAGACACTTTCTTATGTTTAAAAATATATAAAACAAGTAATATAAATTACCGCCTTGTTTATTAAAACTAAAAAGTAAAATAAAGGTATATGTCGGTTAACAATTTATATTTAACTACATAAATTAGCCAAATAGTCCTCAAATTCCTCCATGATTAAATTAATGGATATTTAAATAAATTTCCAGTTCCAGAATGTACCTGCTGTAAATGAAAATCTACTACTAATACAATTATTGGCAGCATCGCAGGAGTTTAGAAGTATATGCAATATCGTAAATACGGATCCCACAAATGGTTTATCCTTTTGTGGAGTCCACTTAATCCTACGTGTTGGTCGGAGTCTACATAAACCGCTACTCAGATAATAAAATACACGGTGTATATTCTACTGGAGTTAGTATAATACCGTTTTAGAACGGAGCTTACATTAACCGCTAGATGTATATATATATATATATATATATATATATATATATATATATATATATATATATATATATATATATATATATATGGGCTACTTTTCCTAAAAAGATTTAACATTTTATCTAGACTCCAATGTGGTGACAAACACTGTCTACTTCTTTGATTTCTAGAATATTGGTTCTCTTATAAAGCAAATGAAGCTATATAGCTCATAACAAAATCTCTACTTTCATCAGGAATGTGGTTTGGTCGATTATCATGGGTCCCACGACTATCATTCAGTGGTTTCCTAAATTTAATTTTTTCTACCAACATCTGAACTGTACAAAGGGTCATTTGAAAGATGTGGCATAGAGTTTTTCTGCAAATTCTAAGTCACGAGCTATTAGTTTTAATGTAATACTCTACGCTAGACTTTCTTTTAGAAACATCTTCACTCATCCGTCGCCGCTTCACTTTACCAATCTTAATGCAAACCTCATTTAGATACAATGACTGGCCATTGTAGTCGAGTTTGTAAAATTTCTGGAACAAAGCTACTTTGTCTTTATCCTAAATGTCCCCACTGGTTTTGGCAGCTGCATACTAAAATAAAAACAAAATATGAAACATTCGTCCCAAAAAAGTTATTTACGTATTTGTTAAAATTGAAAGTATGTTTAACTGTTTTATTGAGGCTAAGTTAAATAACACTATTTTTAAAGAGAAAACTAAAAACTTAAAATAAATGCACAATATTTTAAAACATGGGGCTTATAACGTTACTGCACTAAAGCTTCTTCTTCTCAGTTAAATAAGGTTTCTCTGCATTTCTAGAAACCTTTCGCACGTTTTTAGTTCAGTTGGCGATAATAAGTTTCTTGCTTTTGGTTCGGTTTAACCGACTTATATCAGAGGGTGCAAACTAACACACAGCGTTGTAGACATCATCAGGGGCTTGGAACGTTACTGCGCGACAACGTCTGTAAAGTGGCGAAAAGACGCTAGTCACAAGACTGCCAACCTCAATGATAAGAAATACCTCTCTCGTGTCTAGAATGTCGTATAGAACGTTTACAGAAAACCCGATTTCAAACAATATTATGCTTAGAACGTTACTGGTGGGAGCCATTCAATTGGTTTTCTTCGTTCGAATTAGCACGTAAGTTGCTTAAAAATAAACTGGCCATGGTTGGAACTATTTGCAATAAGAGAAATACCGATACAATTTTTGGATGTAAAACGTCAAGAGATCCCCTCATCAGTTTTTGCTTTTTCAAAAGACATTACCTTAGTTTTACATATATTAGAAAAGAAAACATCCGTGGTATTAATAGGTTCTATGCATTTACAAGACTATATAAATTTAGAAACAAAAAGCCAGAAATTACAATGTTCTACATTTCGACTAAGAGAGGGGTGGATAAATTTGACCAGATTTGTCACTCAAAAAGAGTTGCCAGAAAAACTAGAAGGCTGCCTTTAAGAATTTTATATAGTATGTTAGACTCCGCTAGGATCAATTCTTTTGTAATACATCGATTCCAAACATTGGACAATCGTAATAATATAATAGTCTCCCGTTTTATACCGCTGTCGCGGCTTTGGGAGTATAGCAGGGTAGTCTGCTATATCTAGGGCCTACGGTATACAAGGAAGGTAACATGGCCAGTGCTACGCTTCAACCGTCTATTATTACCCCTGGTTTTACCCAAGGTACTCATTTTTATTCAGGCTGAGTCGACCTGGGGCCTATAGACATTTTTAAAATGTCTAGATGTTCTTGCCGGCGGTGGGATTCGAACCCCGGACCACCGGCTTGCGAGTCAAGCATCCTACCGCTTGCGCTACGCAGGCCGCAGACAATCGTAATACTCGAAATAAATAAAAAAAAATTAGCGGATGCTCTGATGAAAAGACATATAAACCAAAGAGCGGAAAATAAACGATTGCCAAGAAAATTAAGATAGTCTATTCGCGACTACCTTGGATTTCCTGATGAACTTCCGTCCCAAGAACCACAAAACCGTTAAGTCGTTGTGACTTTTGTCCAAGACTCGCTACCGAAAAGGACACAATACACTGAACGTAGGTTTAGTGTGCAAAAAATATGTTCGTATTACTTTCAGTTTAGCTTTTGTAAAAAATGTATCTGCTTATAGCTTTTCTATAAAATTTAAATTTTACTTTATCTTTCAGGGTTTTTTTCAACCTCTGTTTTATGTTTTTTTTTATATATATCAAAAACGTTTGTTTTCTATTTTATCGTTTATTTCTTATCGATAGCTTTAATATCTCATAAAAAGTGTAACGAGATATTTAATAAATTTATAAATAAATAAATTTTAAAACCTTAAAAACTCAGCTAAACAGTCAAATTTTTTCAAAGTTAAATTTGAACCGATTTTACGAATGGGCCACCGGAGACCACACGTTGTGGTTATTATCTCAATTACCACACATTGTGACTCTAGAGTTAGTGCCATTGTGCCAAAAGAAAATAGCTTCTGAACAATAATTTTCATTTGTACGGTTATGTATTATTTTTATCATTGTTAACTGTGTATTGCATGTTATTAAATAACTGTTCTAATTAAGTAAACCATCTTTACTTTTTATGGGAATCTCGACTCCATGGGATGACCATATGTGTGTGTCTCCTTAGACGAAGCGAAATGACTCGTTAATCCGCGATCCGTGATGAGACTCTCAAATGGAATCATTTTTTCTTGAACGTCTGAACTAAAGTCTGATGCGTAACTTGTTTACATATTCCTGTTTTAGTACCTGCTAGTATCGGTCTGTTATTGTGGAAGTATTTAATTGTACTGATGGATTTGATTAAACCAAATATTTATGGGATGACATAATTTGTTTTGAAACTTTTTCATTGTGATGTATCAGTTTTATTCAAATATTATTGGAATAAACCACAAAATTAAAATAAAATAAATAAATTATTTATTTGATATTACGATTTTCATATTGATATCTGTTTAAAAGTATATTCTTGTAGTTAAATAAACTGTATAAATGGAAAAGAAAAGTATTTTTAAAGTTTGTAAAATATATAATTACTAGCTTAGCGCTTTTGGTTTACAAAGCCAACCTCAGAGCTATGCTCCAATAGAATAACTAATATAAGTAACTCATTTAAGCGTTACAATGTTTAACATAAGTCTAATTTATAAAGCACCACTATTAAAGGTGGATCCCATTGTTAACAAATTCAGTGAGAAAGTCAAAATTGCCCCGGAAACTTGACTCCAAATTTTGGGGTAATGATTGGCGTCAAAAAAGCTCAAGATTTACCAAATTTTAGCACAAAGTATTGATACATGACATTACAATTCCACAAAACGCCAAAAATCGTTTTTTGGTCATAACTCACTTGATTTCTTACCAAAATAAATTTTGTATATTTTTTTTAAATTAAAGGTTTTTTTGTGTTATAGAAAAATATGAGTTGGTGAAGAAAACTTCTAATAATTTACTTTTATCTGTCTCATTTATATTGACAATTCAGACGTATATTATACATTTTAACGAAGACGACTTTAAAATGATATTGCCAATATTGCTTAGTTGCGTTCCTGGGACGACTTTATTGTAAGATAGTTCATTCGATAACATGAAATCAACTTTAAGTTGAAAATATCCGTCAGAAAAATCATAGCATGTAATTCGTCTTTAAAAAGACAACCATATGCCATGATGAGTAAAATTCTCCCGTTAGAGATTCCACAGTAAATCATGAGGAAAAAAAAAAATTGAAAATAAAAAATACGGACCGCTCGAAAAAATATATAAGATGTACGATCACCAAAACTATGTTTCAGAATTTTTCAGAATTTTTAAAGTGATACAAGGCAGTTAAAATCCAAAAACCCTCCCCTTTCCAACACGGTCTCATACGTTATTCTACGAACTGGCGTTTGACACTTGTCGCGTGAAAGAAGAAGAAGATTTGTTGGACGAAAAAGAATAATTGACATGACTTAAGAGACGAAAAAAAAAGAAGACTTGAAAGACGCAAAAGTGTAATTGACAGATGAGTTGACAGTCGAAAAGAAGAAGAATTGACATTTGACGTGACACCCGACAGTTTACTGGTGTCAGCCGCTTTATGGCCTACAACAATATTCATACTGCTTAGCTTAAGTGGTTCACTTGGCCAAATCAAAGGTTCAATTTAAGGTATTGATTTCAGTTTTTAAAAAATGTTAGTTGAATTTAACTAGAAACAACAGAAATCAGCGAAAAAATTACGAAATATCCGGAAAATAGTAGATTCTAACCAGATTTTTGTATTTTAAATCATCATAACTCCTGTTCTAAAAGTTCAAAATGGTTTATTCGGTATACAAATTAAAGTCATTGATGTCGACTGATGGACCAAATAATTTTCAAAAAGTGGCGACTGCCTAACTAAAAGTATAACTTAAATGACGAAAAAATGGTGCAAACGGCGGAGAACCAAAGGTTCTTATCAGATTTTAGTCTTTTAAATCAATATAATTATGGGTCTAAAAGACGAAAATAGTTCATCTGGAGTCCAAATTAAAGGTACTAATGTCAGCTATTTACTTATAGAACTTTCAAAAGAGTACCTCATTTCTAACAAAAATTTAAATGAATAAACGGCAGAAAATCGGCAAAAAAATTATATATTTTTTTGAGCTATTCATATTTTTTATTATTTTTGTAGGCGTTTAAAATTTTTAAACACTCAAATCACTTTGAATTTCCCACCAACTCTCATTTTTGTTTAAATATTTTTATAGAGAACAAAAACACATTTAATTAAAAAAAAAAACAAAATCTATTTTTTAAGAAAATTTAGCGAATGGCCAAAAAACGGTTTTTGACGTTATACGAACTTTTGAGGTTATGTATTGAATATTTGTGACAAAATTTAGTGAAACTTTATCTTTTGTAATACTGTACAATACCCCCAAATTTGGCATCCTTTGACCTTCTTATCCGGGTATGCCCTTTATTAAAAACTAAAACTAAAACCTATTAAAGACTACAAAGTATCTATAAATAATGACATAACAGAAGAGAAGAACTACAAATACAAAAAAATAAGACAACTCACCAACAAAGAAATAAATAAGGAAAAAATCGTTTAAATTAAATGGAATACATTAATAATAAATGGAAAAACACACAAATAAAATAAATACAGTAACCAGTTAGAAGAAACCCAGGTAAACCCATAAACCTAACAAAAGATGAATATACACAAATTAAAGCACAAGAGATGACAGGCATAGCAAAGAAAAAGGAATTGAGCAGGGTTAAAAATAGGAAAAGAGCGAGAACGAAAGATAAAACTCAAATAGCCACAAGAGAGGACATATTCATAGAAACATGGAATGTAAGAACCCTGAACTCTGAACCCTGAACCCAAGAATTGGAACAAGTAAGTTAAGAGATTGATAAGTACAAGTTAGACATTGTAGGAATAAGAGAAATACGATGGAATGGCAGTGAATCAACCAGTGTAAAAGACCAACAACTCACAACATATTCTGGGAACACAAACGTATATGATAAACACGGAAAGTGGCAATACTGCTAGCCCAAAAGAAAAGAAAGACTCCAATAGAGTGAGAACCAGTATCAGAAAGGATTATTTGGGCGAGACTGAAGTCAAGATACTATAATATTATTAGAGTAGTAAATGTATATACATAGTCAACAAATGAAAATATTGTTACGATGAATATTATGGCGCATAAAACTGTAAATATATTGTTTCTAATTCTTTTCTATTCGAGTGATTTCGCCGCTCAGTTGAAAGACCTATTTGCCAACTTGAATTCTGATGAGTCACCCACGATTCGAAATTTTCAGAGGCAGGCCGAATAAAACCAGAATGAGTGACCTTCTCGGCTCTTCGATGGGGGATCGCCGCGGTTCTCGAATAACGGCATTTTATATTTAAAGAGGAATTTTGTTGTAAACAGGACAGTTAGTTTTTGAACATCGCGTCGAGTTTTTAAAATGTAACGCACGTAGATAAATTATACAATTATTAGTGTAAAATAAATTAGTTATATTGTACAAATAAAGACTTTAAATAAACTTATAAGTGTAGAACCTTTGAAAATAAATAAAAAAACAATAAATTAGATTAATAATAATATTACAATATTAATAAAAAAAACCTCTGTAAGACTTCTTGAGTAAGTCCAATCACCTTCATGGATGAAACAATAAAAAATATGTTATGCAAATAAAGCAGTCTTCAAAGCTGAAAATAAAGAAGATATCCTTAGGATAGGATGAAATTAACACCACCAGCATGTAATGAGTACGGCGACATGAATGACATAAGAGTAATAGGTGTAACCAAGATAACTTACGATAAATACAGGTCTTATTGGAAACACTGATCTTCCGAGGAGAAAAGGAGTTGGGCCTAACATTAATTAAGAGATAAACAGAGTAAAATTATTTTACACTATAGAATCTATACGTACTAAGGCTTTTTGGATTCCGCCTATTTATTTTACCTTTTAAAACTCCTAAACGTTGATATTTGATATCGACGTACTATTTGTTTCTGCGGTATTCATTGTTAATAATTGTTAATTGTTAATCTTGAACCTCTTTTCAAACTAGTTATAATTACCTTATTTTTCTAGTGTTGCGCAAGGATACTGTATTGTCGTCAATAGATACGTTTTAGTATTTTTTTTATAGTTTACTAACTGCTAATTATGTAATCTTTTTACCCTAAATGAGCATGACCTAGAAAATTACATATATACATCGTATTAGTACAATACAAACAATTATCAAAAATTGAACAGGTCAATTATTGGAATTCATTGTGTTTTTTTATTACCTATGGATAATAAATCAATTTTATGTCTATTTCAAGTTCAACCTACTTGTCTACCAACATTATTTATTTACAATTTGGAGTTTCTTGTAGGGATAATCAGCGTCGTTTCAAACCTTCACATGCTACATTTTATTTAATACTTTAGATTATTGTGCAATGTCCATAGTTTTGGCAATTGTATAAAATCGTTCGTAAAATGTAAATTAAGCAAATGATTTTGTTTTATTACATAGAAGTAGAAACAATCTTCTAATAGTTTAATTTTATCTGCTTGATTCATAATAAACCTCAGACTTATTATCTACTTAAAATTGTTCTCTACTTAAACATACACCCAAGTACTTACACAGGTGAGCACCGGCAGATGTCTGGTAATGGTAACAACTGCTCTATTTTAAGGGTTAACCTGAGACAATCAGGTTTATTGCAGTTACACACCTCTCTCAAAGCGATTTGCGTTCGTTCTCAGACTACCTTGGCAAAACGCCTTTTGATTACTACCGCTACATTATCCGCATTGCTCATCATTGGAAAAATTTGTAAAAGGTTATCTACTAGTGTAATTCAATCAACTATTCCTAACCCTGAACTCTACAATTGCTTCACCTTACGTGTACACAATGATCCTATTTGTTAAATCTGCCTTCATCCACTGGCATATAAAGGTAGGCTCACCTCTACTTTTTAGCGCTTCTGTCACAGATTTAAAGTAGATGTTGTTAAACGCTCCTTACATATCAAGAAAAGGTGCTACCGCTGTTTGTTTGTCCTCCAATGACTTTGAGAGCAGTCTACTGAAATTAACCAGTGCCATATTCGTTGACTTTTCTAGCTGATACGCATAATGATGATCCCTGAGTTTATTTTATACCACTTTGACTCGGAGCCTTTCTAGCGTTTTTGCTGGGATATGCTTATTAATCTCTATCACTTTGGTGTTTGGTCCATAACCCTACAAAATTTTAATATATAGGAAACTTTTACAGTTTGCCACGCTACTGATGGTTAACTTAGTTGTGGTATTATAATAATCTGTCCCTGCTGTAGAACTAAATATATTCCATTTATTCCGAGAGCCTTATATAGTTAAAATTTGTTCATAGTCCATCTAACTTTCTGAGATCGCGTAATTTTGGTAGTCAGCTGCCAGTCCACCACAGAAAGCCTTCTTAAACAAACTGGCTATACTAAACAGTTAGTGTTAGTAGATGAGCTGGAGTTCCGTCTATTTTTTTCCAGGTGCTATAGGAAGCAAATGATGAGCTTTAGCATCATATTCCAGGATTATTTGAAGATTCTGCCTTTGGCTGTATGTAATTCTTTATATACCTAGGGAACATACTCTCTCTAATCCTGCGAAGTAAGCAAAGCAGACCAATCATCTTCCACTGTCTTGCTCCGGATACTTTTAGGATACCTGTAATAAAATCTCCAGTGCAAAGGGCCAAAAAAGTTTAAAATTTACTCTGTTACCATATAGTATGCAATCTCGGGGTTTTGCTCCAAAGGAATTATGTAGTACTTTACCTTAGTTTGGAGACAGTTAGTCCTGGAATCTATCCACTATAAAGCCAAGGTTTCTGAAGTAGGGCTAACTGTAAACCTTCTTTATCAAACTTTTATACACATCACAACCGATGAAGCCTTGGCATGCTGAAGTTTCACTTGCAGGACCTTTATGCTACCACCTACCAGCTTCGTAAAGACTACTAATCTACCACACTCGAGACCTCTAGCACATGTAATGAGCTCACAATTATTAATACACAGCCTTAAACTTTTAGTGTTTCATTTGGACTTCGAAGAACCCTCCACTTACCAATGCTATCTTGACCATTTCTGCTTGTTTAATTCCCGCCCTTGCTTCAATTGACCTATTTTGTTATTTTTGTTTAGCATCATAGGGAAATTAGCCTTGATCACTGAGCGTCTGGCTGCAATGAAATCTTGGACTTTTTCCATCATGTTACTAATCCGCAGCTTGGAGGCATCCGACAGTCTGGCCCTTCTAACCTCTTCGTCGGACATATCACTACAACAACGTCAGAGTCGTTAGTGTATCTTGAGGTCAGTACAATAAATATTTTGGCCAAATTAAGACGTTTTTCAGACACTTTTGTGCACAAAAATTTGTTGCTAGCACCTTTAATTATTTTAGGAGTATTTTCTACGACTACGGATAATATAGTCGTAGAGCCATTAGTCTTTATTCCTATTACTTTAGGTATTTTAACTCAACAGACTATAGTTTAATAACATCCTTGACACATGATAGAAAGTTGATCTCTTATCCGGTACAGTTATGTAAATGGAAAAGATATGCTTAATTTCTATTGAAAAACCAGAGAGAGCCTAAAAAAAATGTCAACTGGTAATAATAGTCTGGTATAGAAATTTTTTAATCTGATGTTCAAGAATCTTTGAGAGCAATAAAAAGTCGAAAAAATCAAGATCATGATAACGTGTATGCCGAAATACTTAAAATATTTTACCTTAAACATCTAACGCATTTGTTTAACTAAATATATGATTTCGGCAAAATGACTAGTTAAAATCAATTTTTGTAGCAATTCCGAAAAAAGCACATCCTAAAGATTGTAGTGACTATCGGCTCATAAGTCTTATGAAATGGCCGAAATAATAAACCGAAAGAGATCTATCCTTGGATACCTTTAATGTATGTAAAAGGAGAAAGTAAAGACATTAAAATCAAGGGAACTGTAATAGAAATATACAATATGCTGGAATTCTTGGAATAAATTGGAATTGGAATATATATGTAAAAGGGCAAAACTGACTGACCAGAGCATAAACATAAATGGAGAAAGCCTTGGCCACCTGAGGTTTGCAGATGATATTGTGCTAATAGTTGATATGATAGATTAGGTCAAAGAACTTTTAAATCAGCTCTACCTTTCCTTGCTAGAGAACAAATTGAAAATAAATAGATCTAAAACCCAGATAATGACAAATCTTGTAGCTAGCGAAGAAATATGCATAGAAACAAGATCGAAAGCCCAAGTAATGGCTTACGAGATTCGCAAAAGATAACCAAACCGTTGAGCTTCTCCGACTTATAAGACTAGCTTGGGCAACTTTCGGCAAGTTAAACGTACCAATATGTCTTAAGAGTAAAACATTTAATCAGTGTGTTTTGCCAGTGTTGACTTACGGAGAGGAATCATTGACTAACACAAAGAGAACAGTAAAAAATATTCATGTGGCTCAAAAGACGATGAAGCGTACTATGTTGGGCGTTTCACGGTAAGACAAGATCCCAAATCGACAGCTATGATGAAGATCAGGAGTGGCTGATGTTGTAGAGAGAATTAGCAACACTGAAGTGAAACTTGGCAGATCACGTGGCTCGAACGACTAGTAACAGATGGACAAGGCGGATACTGGAATGGAAACTAAGAGAATATGCCTACCGAAATAGAGGTCGTATACAAATACGTTGAACTAACGATCTAAAACGCTATCCTGAGAAGATTGAATGATGATGACAATCCTACCATCAACCAAGAATCTTCAGTATATGTTAGATAGGATTGACACCACTGATAAACGTTATGAGCTGAAGATCACCACTTAGCTACTCTCACCAAATTTATGGAAATAAATAAATACTTAATGGAAATGCTATAGATCAGGTATCACAATTTAATTATCTGGGCATCACGGTCAAATAAAACTGGGATTGCGCTGAAGAACTTAAACTAAGAATCAATTACGCTAGAACTACATTTGTCAAACTTAAAATTTCCTATTAGCTCGCAGTCTCACACTTGCACTTAAACTACGTTTTGTGAAGTGCTGCATATGACCCATTTTACTTTATCAAGCAGAGGCTAGGTCTCTTGGTGAGCATCGATGAGCAGCTAAACATAGACATACATATGCAAATATGGACGACGCTTTCGTAGCCTCTCGCCACATGTGTTGCCTCTCCCGAATGACTTGAGCTCACATCTCGTGAGCCAGAGTGATATCGGTTTTTTGGCGCACAGTGCCGATTTGAAAAAACGAACAGTGTTTAGAATAGATTTCTATGACCAAAAACCCTATATTATGGGATACAAAAAAATAAGGTGTATTTTTCAAAAAGGAAGAAAGATGATGCATGGGAGTTATTTTCAAAAGAACTAAATATGGATACGGTAGTGATGAAAAAAAAAAATAAGCAGCTTACTTGGGTCTTTTAGTGCACAAATGAACAAATTCCAAAAGTTAAAAAATAAAACTACACTTAAGCTTATATTATGTGTACCTATATTGATTTTTGTTTATTTTAGGCAAAAACTGAAATTTTTGTTTCCAAATTGCTTTTGAATGTATAAAATATCTTCTCGACAGACAAGGAAACGGTAAGTATTTGCATGACTATTTTTTTTTCATTGCGCATAATCATCTTTTACAGGTTAACTTCCGTTTGTTATGAAATATTACTTAAATTCATTTCTAACCATTTTTGCATTTTTGGAAGATCTAAGGGTAATATTTTGAAGGGGCAAAAAACTATAAAGCCTGCCTTGCTGAGTTCTTAATTCCCCTGGATTGTTTCTATTCTTATCATCAAAAGTTCCAGGAGGTGAGTGTGTATATATTTATAGAAAATCGAGATTTTTGTAGCAAATTGTGAAGATACGCTATAGTCATTACAATGAGTTTTTCTTTTTCAGGGTCTAGTAAAATTGGTTTACTTAAAATGCGAAAAACAGCATAGCTAGTTTCAAACAAAGATATTTTGAACTATTCTACAGGCCCTACTAAGCTGGTAATTAAAAATCTTTTCACGTGATCCTTTACGGTGCTGTCCTGAGTATGGTTTCATGAGCTTCATTGGCTACAATTACGTAAGGCACAGGTCGATCTCTACTAGGAAGTGCATTATTTTCAGGAAGGTATAATTTTCCTTTCTCAATGAGATCAAACAATTTCGTATGCTTAAATACTCCATCGTCTGAGATTCTTCCCTGAGATCATACGTCAACGAATAAAAAGGAATAATCTGCATCAAAGAATGCGAAATGAACAATACTAAAAAATATTTATAATTGTAGTATTCACTTCCTGTTTTAATAGGACTTTATATTATAATATATCATATAAATCATCCATTGAGGCAACGTAGTGTGGAAAGTTTCAAATATCTTCAAATATATTTGATATTGACTTCCACTCTTGTGGTGTAGCGGGCATATCCACCACACATACTAAACTCTGATAGGACCAGGGAGAAGCTACTAACTCAAATTAGTCTTCAACTAAAGAAGAAAATGTAACTTGGTCTCATAACAACGTGACACGGTCCAATAACCTGCAGGCTGAAGAGGCACGGCATGCTGAAAAGACAGTTGATCCCCTAAACGATACTGATAAGAAAGCTGTACATGAAAAAACTCCAAATCAAAACGCAACAAACGTAATTAGGATCACAAACTAACGAAAACTTATAAAATTATAAAGGAGACACACACCGCAACTTTAAATAAGAGAAAACTCATGATCTAGCATTGTTGACATCGCAATACATCGCGTCAAAATTTAGAACCTATTCTAAAATGACAGAAATATTGGTCGAACATGCTATCAACAATATACTTTTTAAAGCAGATCTTAGAAACTATGACATCAGCAACATAGGCAAGTTATTTTCTCTCTACCTAGCGCTACCACAGGTCAATATACATCGTATTCGGACCCTTCAGAAATGCAGCAACTGAGCATTGAGTTGAATATTTTAAAATTAAATAAAGTAACTTTTTTACTTATTTTAATATTTATATTTTGAACAAATTATTTTGTAATTAAAATATATCAATATCAATAAATTATTATGTTTGCTCCTAAAGCAAACTGCTAACGTATTAACTACATACATTGTTTCCTTTTGACAGGCCTGTAAAATTCAGACGAGATATTAAATCAATAATAAAATATAAATAAAAATCATGATAGTAAATTTAATTATTATATAACATAAAAAAGATATTTAATAGTTATTTATTGTACAAGACGATAAAATTGTACTTTATCTTCGAGAGCGTTTTTTAGTGTCGAGACGTCAGTCGAGACGCTAATTATGCTCGAGAAGATAATGCGATTTTATCGTCGTGTGCAATACAACATTTTTTTCTATAGCAAGACTTCAAGTTCAGGTGAAAAATAGAATTTTAAAGAAAACTAGCGGGCCAACTCGACATCGAGTTTTTTAAATGAAATTTTTATTTTGCGAGAAAAATATACAATATATACAATGACCGGAAGTAAAAATATTTTTATCAATAACTCAAAAACTATAAATGATCATTTCGTGAACTTACATTTTTGAACTCTACGTTGAATTCTCTATTGATTTGACTAATAGAAACGAAACCGGAAGTCGACCTCAAAACAGGAATGCAATTTTTAGTTCATCAAATGTCGACATGGATATCATTTAGCAGTTAATTTTGCATGCTGATCACGAATCCGCTGTCAGATTTGCTCTATCTTGACGTTTTATGCGCGTTTCGGGTCACTTCCGGTGTCGGATCGCAACCGGAAGTACATATTTAGATTCGTCTCGACGAGACATTTCGATCCATATATACATTGTGGGGTCTAAAACTTAGTACTTAAAGTAAATTTTAACTTTCGGTCATCTCAAAACCGGAAGTGAATTTTTGTACCAAAAGTATATCTTGACAATCTCATACGTAATACTAATAATATTCCGAAAAAATATTTTAATTATCTAATATGGTTTTTGAGTAAAGTGGTGGACAAGAAAAGGGCTTAGCGTTTTAGTATATAAGAAGATTGTAATTTTTAGCACAAAAATCGCCATTGTGTTGCTCCGTTGCTAGGGATATGAATTACTCTGTCAACAAATGTCAAACAAATGTTACGTTTTGAAACTTGCAAATTCGGAAATGTACACGGGGCATTGTTTCCGTCGTTCTTCAGCTACTATGTTCGCAAATTCTCGAGCTGATCTAGTAAAAGTTAAACGTTTAGGTGGATGGAAATCGTCATCTGTTGCAGAATCTTACATTGAAGAGTCAATAAGCAATAAGATTGCTGTATCCAAGTGTATACTTGGCGGACCAGAAAATCAATCCAGTACCTCGAATCAAGTGTTTAAACAAACCAGTACAAGTTGTGATGCTCCAAAAATAGATATTTCTAATAATTTTAATTGTAAAATTTCAGTTGTTTTTAATTCTTAATGTGTTTGAATTTGTAAATTTTATTGAATAAAACAAAGTTAAAACATTTTATCTACTCTTGCTGGTAAAGTGTCACTTTATTTACCCTTGCGGTTAAAGTGATACTTTATATACTCAAAATAGTTGTTATAGCAACACTTTAACATTAGCTATGGAAAAAAAATAATAATTATATATTTGTATGAAATTATTTTAAAACTAGAATGATTATAAAAATTTAAACATATGATTCAATATTGTTATTAAGTAGATGACATCTATGATTTTTAAATTTCGACAATCGTTACGAATCGAATCTTTCATTAAAAGATATTCTTCTAATTTTTTACTTCTCATTTAATGTCTGTATTTTATTAGTTATTTTTCATGCAGTTTTTAATTTAAATCTACTTGAGTACAAAACACGCAGAATAAATTTATGATAACTAGAAACGAATTGATTGAGACTAGTGAATCGATGTGAAGAACCGCTATTTTTCGACGCTACCCGTGACTCCTGCTCCCCGTGGCGCTAATTCCGTGACGCTCGTCTCAATGTTTTACTAAAGAAAATAAAGTAATGCAACGCCAGTATAGAAGCTAAGCATAAAATTTACTAGTCCCATTGACCGATCACTATGGAATTTTCATTGTTAAAGTCTAATCTTCAAAACCTACAGCAGGGGAGGCCAACCCGTCGATCGCGATCGACCAGTCAATCGCGGGCAAGGAAAAAATTATCGGTATAATATACCTATCTATTCCCGTCCTAATTATTACGAAAATTTTGGAGTGCTAGCAATTTTGCATCGATTTTCACGAGTGACTCACATTTTTTTTTCCAATCTAATCTAGTTGAAAAAATAAATAAGTAAGAATTAATACTTTTGTTTTATTTAGGTATTCCTAATATACACTGGCGAGCAATAAAGCTAATTAATCCAGAATTTTAGCGCTCAGAGACGAATCGGTTTCAGATTAAAAATTCTTTCAGATCTCGAAGGCTCATAAAATAGTGTTTCAGAATCAGATAGAATACAATTAACAACAAATTTTTTGACCACAAAGACTAACGCAAATATACATTATTTAATAACACCCTCGGATAAAGATCTATGATAGGTTATGTTATAACCAACAAAGATATACATCCATGGAAAATAATCGACGTAAGATGCCTCAACTTAGTAGATGTAGGTAGTGACCATAGCCTAGTATTATGTAAAATAAGAATCATCCTGAAATACTTCACACCTAAGAGCGGCGCCAACACAAACAAAAATCAAAGTCGAAGGACTAAATACGGAATCCGCGGAATACTTATACAGAAAAAGTCAGAGAATATCGCTAGGAATGAAATATTAAAAAACGATAACATCGAGAAAAGCTGGGAAAAACTAAAAAATATCATAATTAACGCAGCAACAGAATCACTTGGAGAGAGGAAAGGAATGAACACTAATATATCAAAAACGAAAACCATGGTTTAGAGAGAAAGTGAAGACAAAATGTGAAGAAAAGAAGAAAGCCTTTTTACAATACAGAACACAACAAACACAACAGACATATAACCACTATAAACAGATGGAACACGACTTCTACGGAACACAAAAAGAAATGTGGAGAATGATCAGAAGACAAAGAAAAGAGACAAATGAACTAATTAAAACGAAACACATTCTGAAGGAAACATGGGTATACTTTCGATCCCTATTGGCTAAAGGTGACGATAATGAACCACCAACACCAGAGGTGACGACAAACGAAGATATAAATATTAAGGAGAAAGATGTAACGGAAGCATTAAGGAAATAAAAAAATAGAAAATCACCAGCAGAGGACAGAATACCAAACGAACTCGTAAAGTACGGAGGGCGAGATCTAACCAAACAAATATTAAAACTAATCCAAAAAATAATAGAACAAACAGAATTCCTCAAGAATGGAGATTAAGCATCCTCTCTTCGTCTCTTCAAAAAGGGGGACAAATCGGACCCGGAAAATTACAAAGAAATTAATTTATTAAACACAACACTAAAATTAACAACCAAAGTGATAACAAATAAACTGAATGAAATTATATCACTTGCAGAAGAACAACAAGGTTTTAGGTCGAGAACCGACATATTTATAATAAGACAAGTGCAAGAGAAATCATTAGAATACAACAAACCGGCATATCTATGTTTCGTGGACCTTAAGAAGGCATTTGACGGAGTCAAATTAAAGGACTTTATACACTTATTGTACGAAAGAGAGATACCTTTAGAAATAATCAAAACGATCGAAAATATCTACCAAAACAACACAATAAAAGTAAAAGTGGAAGAAGAACTAACCGACCCTATTGAAGCTAGCAATGAGATAAGACAGGGAGATTCCCTGAGTCCTCTATTGTTTATCCTGATTATGGATAAAATAAAACAAAAGTAAGAACTAAAAAGGAATACCAAATGGGAAGAAAACAACTTAAAATCATCTGCTGTGCAGACGACGCAATACTACTCTCTCAAAGTGAAGATGATTTACAACATATTCTGCACCAATTTAATACCGTCAGAAAATTTAACATGTTAATTTCCCAAAAAAAAAAAACAAAATGCATGGTTACAACAGCAAATTTACTAAGGTGTAAATTGGAGCTGGAATGTCAGATAATAGAAGTGATGGAGTTTAAATATCTAGGCATCACATTATCTAGCTACGGAAAGCTCGAAACTGAAGTGGAAGATCAAGTGAATATAGCAAACAGAGCAGAAGGCTGCCTGAATGAAACAATATGGAGAAATAAAAATATTGGGGAAGAAATAAAAGGCAGAATTTACAAAACAGTCCTCAGACCTGACACAGAGAGGACAAAAAGGATGTTAGAAACAGCAGAGATAAAAACACTTGGAAAAATTGATGAAAAAACACTATGGGACAGAGCTAGAAGTACAGATATACGATGTAGATGCAAGGTGGAGAACATCAAGAACTGGGTAAAAAATAGGAGAGTAGAATGGAACTATCATATAAGCCGAATGGTAACAAATAGAGTAGTAAAGACGGCCAGGACGGTTCACCAATAGGAAGACGATCAATAGGAAGATCACAAAAACGATGGAATGACAACTTACTGGAGGCACATTGAGAAACAGACAGAGTCATGTCTATATAAAAAGAAGAAGAAGAAGAAGAAGAAGGAAGAGAATCAGTGATTGATTTTCTGAGATATAGTGAGCGAATCTGAGATATTCAGCTCACTTAACATTAAAATTCTGGATTAAAAGTTTTATTCCTCGCCAGTATCGTTAAAAGATTCATAGTCGGTAGATCGCAAAGAATTAGAAAGGCAGACAGTAGATCTCGAGTCTGATTAAGTTGGCCTCCCCTGACCTATAGCATAAAATATCGATTTTGTGTTTTGGCAACAAATATGAGGCATTTGAAAGATACCAAAAATCACTGAATTTAAACTTTCACATTACAAAACGATCTTATAAGTTTAAAACTACTTCTTTTCGATTGCATAAGTACGTTTTTTGCAACTACACAACTTTAGGTATACATTTCATCTAATATAATAATAATCTTAATAAAATTTTATTTAAAATTGATTTCACGCGCGTAACTGACATTCAAAATGGCCGGTTGCTTCAAGCTTTGTTTCTGAAAAAACGGTTATTTCTACACAAAAAGTTCTAATGAATATTTTTGTTCAAAATTAACTTAGCATTATTTCTTGTTATTTTTTCCGCCTTCCCCCCTGCGAGGGGGGTTTTAGGGAGAAGCCGGGGGATAGTCAAACTTTTTGCATCTTTTTTAGAGTCCCAAAATTGAAATTTTCGGTAAAATTCCGGTGACGACCGGATTATACGTAAATAAAATAAATAATTATGTAACATTATAATTTCCACATACTCAAATGAACACATATTCAAATTAATTAATTTTATAGTCAAAATGTTTCTGTATAGTTTTGTTTTGTCTTACGAATTTAAGACCATGATAATACATTTATTGGTTCTACTTCTGGTTTGTTGTATAATTAATTAAATTTATATAAAAAAATAAATCTAATTAATTATTGCTTGTTTTATCAGCCGCGGGCAGATCTGAGGCACCATATCAGTTTTTGCATTAAATTTATATTTTATGATGTAGATAAATGTTGTATTGGATTTTGTTTTGGATAATATTTTGAGATGGTTATTGAATATCGTGGGAAATGATAGAATTAAGGATAAGTGAACAAGAAAAGAGTACTGAATAAAAAACGAACTAAAAAGAAAATTGTGGGCGCCAGGAAAGTATCAACGTTACTTCTCAAAGTATATTATATTGTTGTAATGGTTGATTTAATTAATTTATGAAAATAGGAGGAAAAAAATACTAATAAAACAGATATTATGTACAACCCAATTTAATCCCTACTTTGCTATAGAAAATATACAATTTACAGTTAATTTTACTTATATGACGCTTCACCTATTATGTACAGCCTAAACCTAACTTTAAATAATAATATATTGACACCCTCAATTATAAACTATAAACCCTTGTATGTAAACTTTAGCATTAAATTATACACCCACACCAACACCAATTATACACAACAATATAAAAAACCTAGCTTTGAAAGTACAATTTACTCACTAGAAAATATTTCTACACTTCGGCATTCAATTAAAAAAATATCGCATTTGAAACAAAAAACTAATCTGACGGATTAGTCCTCTGACATATATTTATAAAAAAATAACTCTCTGGTTAGATGTGTACACGGTGACTACGTTTCTGACCCGCATGTTAACTAACAATGGCCTTATTAGTGTTTTATATATGGTAACTTTAATTTTTCTGGGTAGTTTTGGGGCTATCTGTTTCCTCAAGCCATAATAGCACTTATTGGCAAGCACTATTTTTCTTTTAATTTCTTCGCTTACATTATTGTTTTTGGTCAGTAGCGAGCCAAGGTAGACGAAGGTGTCCACACCTTCTAGTCTAGGTATCTGGATGCCTGATCTAGTACAATACATATACTTGGTTTTCTGTGCCTTCATTTTTAATCACATTCTCAGTGTAGACGCCCTTAGTGATCGAAATGCTTCGATCAGAGATTCTGTGGACCTAGCAATAATGTCTATGTCACCTGCATATCCGACCACTTGTACAGATTTATTAAAGATGGTGCCATTCATATTAATATGACACTCTTAAATTACTTTTTCTAGTGCAAGGTTAAATAAGAGACACGACAGTCCATCTCCCTGTCTCAGTCCATTTTTACCATGGAAGAGTTTTGAAAAGTCGTTTTGGATTCTGACTACACTCTCTACGTCTGTGAGTGTAAGTTCCGAAGTTGAACAAGATAAAGCGGCATTTGAAATTCTCCCATAGCCTGTAGAAGTTTTTTTCTGTTGACTGGGTCGTATGCGGCTTTGAAAGCCACGAATATGTGGTGGGTGTCGACTCCGAACTCAAGCGTTTTCTCAAGAATCTGCCTGACTGTGAAGATTTGATCCGTTGTTGATTTATTGGGTCGGAAACCGCACTGGTAGTTCCCAAGTATTTGTTCAGCATAGGGGATCAATCTTCTGTACAATACGTTGGACAATACTTTATATGCCATGTTAAGTAGCGTGATGCCTCTATAATTATCACACACCATCATATCTCCCTTTTTGTGAAGAGGGTGCATTACACCTAATTTCCAGTCCGTGGGCGTTTCCTTCCGTTGCCAGATTTCGGTTACTAATTTATGCATGTGTTTAAAAAGGGTGTCACCACCATTTTTAAAGAGTTCGGCAGGAAGATTGTCCAAACCGGGGGCTTTGTTATTTTTCAGTTTTAAAATGGCTTTTCTAATTTCTTCTTCGGTGAGGGGCGGCTCTTGAACGTTTTCATCCATTTCAGGCAAAGTAATTTCTATTTGGTCTTCTTCACGACTGTCGCTAAGCAGTTCTTCAAAATGATTCGCCCACCTGTTTAGTATCTGTTCTTTGTCACTAATTATGGAACCATCTCTGTCTTTACATGCTGTTATTCTGGGTTTGAATTCTTTTCTGCAGCTGTTCTGCAGCTTCTGGTAAAATTTTCGCGAGTCTTTTCTACTGTGGTGGTTAACAATCTCGTTTAGAGCGTTTTCATATCGCTCTTTCTTTTTCCTTCTAAACGTCCTTTTTTCTTCTTCTCTAAGATTTTCATAGTCTTCTAATTTATAATTAGAAAGTGACGAATGTTTATATATTTAACTAATTACAATATATTTAACTAGAACCTACTAAAGCTCCATATTTCTACTATTGTAAGATTAAAAACTATACACTGAAAATATTTGCCACATCTATATAAGTTATGCAGTTAATTATATTATAATCTACAACAATATGTTTTGCAATTAGTATAGAGTATTAAGTTTCCATGAGATAAGAATAATTTACTAAACGACTTTTTTAAAGAAACATACATTGTCATTTAAATGAAACTGTATAGATGTAACATAATTATAATAGATCACAGTAGAAAATTGGAAATAAAAATCTGTGATATGTGTGTGATCTCAAAATCACACACACACACACACACACACACACACATACGCACGCACGCACGCACACACACACACATACAGACACATACACACATTACTCTTAGTATATAGGTAGCTAGTTCACTTCTCTTTACTCGTAATAACCAGAATTAAAATTTTTTAAGCACTGCGCCGCAGTTTAAGTGGAACACTATTTTTTAACCCTTAAACGAACATACCGGTCTCTAAGACCTTTTCCTGGTCACATTATGCTAAACTTTGGCAACCCTGTTTGAGCTGCGTTTCTCTCCTCCCAAATATGCTTTCATCAACTACCAAGTAGTAGGAAGTCCATTTTCACAGTAAATGGAGGTATGCAGCCAATAATACACTTATAGGTATTATCTTTCGAAATGTGCTTAATATGTGGTTGTCCAGGTAATATTACTAAAATTGCAAGTCGGATGTCCACTATGATATTTGTTGCAAAAAGCCCTATATGGTACATCGTTTTTTTTTGCATGGCACACTGATTTTTAAAAAGACGGTAGTCTAATCTTTATGGACAACGTCAGCTGTATAAAAATTGAGATTATAAGCTAATGTTTTTGCATGGTTTATAGACAAAAGTAACTTTTTTCATTATCAAGATTAATGTGATGATAAAGAACAACCAGAAATATCTGAATCAAAAGCAATGAAGATGGTAAATATTTTTTTACAAGAAAACAATGAAGGTGAGTTAACTTTTTCTGTGTAGTGTGAAAATTTTCAAAATTTTATACCTATCTTTTCTACACATTACTAACTTAAAGTAGGTACACAATTGTTGTGAAATAGAATATCTTGCAGAGTTTAACCTACTTTTTCATGCTTAATAACAAGAGCTTAATTTTTAATAAAACTATTTAAGGAGTATCGCAACAATTAAAGCATTATTATTTTTCAGACATTCCTAATGTTCACTTTACTAGTGTGCGTGAATCTTATTCATCTAATAAACAAAACTATGTTTCTGTTCATGCTAACCATAAAACCTACTGTCAGGCTTTAACTACTTCAGTTAGAGCCTGTTATGTTTAATGATGTTGCCAATGGAAATATCTCAATGGATGAAGAAACTAAGAGTGAAAACATATTTGCTAAACCTTCTTATAGTAGATATTCTGACGTTGCCAATGAAAATAAATTTCTCCGTGAATGAAGAAATTGAAAGTGAAAACATATTTGATGAACTTTCTTGTAGTAGATATTCTGACAACTCTGTGGATGACATAATATATGAACCAGATGATAGCAGTATCAGTAATGATTGTGAGGAAAATACAAACATAACCTGTGTTCAAAAACATGATTACCGAAAGGTGCTTTCCAAAAATCTGCACATGGATAACAGTATTGAAGTGAACTAGGGAGATAAAATAGAAACAGTTGTAAAGAAAACTAGAAAGAGAAAGGAAAAGTCTTCAACTTGGCAACGTAACATAAAAAAGAAGAAGAGACGATTAATAGAGGAATATGTAGGTTTTAAAAATAAATTGAGAAAAGCTAAAGAAGTAGGTCTCTCGTGCACTAGATTATGTAGGCTTAAATGTACTAATAATATACAGGATAATGTTAGAACGCAAATATTTATTAGTTTCTGGTCATTCCTATTTCAGAAGCCAACGAGTGAACATCAGGCTTCTACATACTAATAGTATTTTTAATAAAAACTTATTTAGTTTAATGTGATTGTTTTTTAAGTAGATAATGGTAAGTCGATATTACTTAAATACTTTCGACAAATAAAATTTGGCCAGTCGTTTCTGGCCATACTTAATATTTTGGCATCCAAAATATTAAAATCAAATTATGGCATCATCATCACAAACAGCTCAACCTAGCTTCGCTGCAGTAACCAAAATCACACAGAAAAAATCTTTAACAGCAACTACATGTCCCAGTAGAACTCAAGCCATTGTTATGAACGCTATCCCAGACGTACTGCTATTTGATTACATAAAGGCAATCGGCGAAATTGTTACCCCTAAAGAAATAACCTTTGCTTCACGTATTTCTAACCAGCGTATACGCATCTATCTTTCTTCCGTAACCGTAGTAGATCATCTTCTAAAAAATAATCCGATTATTTCTGTTAGAAATCAAATAATATCTATTCGCAGACTTATCACACCTGCAAAAAGGCTACTACTTTCTAACGTGTATCCTTCGATTCCGAATGCACTCATAGAGCAAGCACTTAAAAATGAACTTGGATTACAACTTGCTTCCTCTATCTCGCTTATTCGTTGTAGTTTACCGGAAGACGAATATGCTCACATCTTCAGTTTTCGACGCTCAGTCTTTGTGATACCAGATAAAGAATACTTTGAGTTAAATACTTCAATTGTAATCTCATATGAAAATACAAATTATAGGATCTTTATTACTTCGGACAAACTAGAATGCTTTTTATGTAAGCAATCTGGACACACTGCAAACTCCTGCCCTAACCCTCAAGAAATATCTAGCAATCCCTCCCCAAATACAACTTCTAGTCAAATTCCAATTGATCCTCGTTTTAGTATATCTCCTCTTTCACCCTCAAAAGAAGAAATACATTCAAATAACCCACCTACTGACATAACAATCCCAAATGAGCAGTCTATAACACCATTATCTGTCCCTTCTAACTCTGAGATAAAAAGAACTCATTCCACTGACACAAGTCTTAAATCACCTTCTTTACTGGTTACCGCTAGCCCCCTAAACTTAAACTTTAATAACACACCAAACACAACAACCTTCGCAACTCCTAAATCAGCTCCTAAAAAGAAAACAAAAACTGATGACAAAGAAATTGGTAAAATTAATCCTTCTGCCCATTCAAGTATTGAAAAATTAATTTGTGCTAATCCAGACAAATTTTCGTTATCAGCATTACAAATAATTGCTTTCCTAGAAAATTCCTTTGGGAGTAGTGATCCTCTCAAAGAAGCTCATAATTTCACCACGAATATTCATTCTCTCCTCGAAGATCTTACACAAATATACCAAACTGTATCCGATAGATCACTTAAAAATCGCATTACAAGAATAACAAAAAAGCTAAAACGCACAATAAATCCTATAGAAGCTGACGAACATACCAGCCTTACGTCCAATAATTCATGTGACTCTAACTGCAATGATATCGATCTTTTCCAAAATTACGTAATTAGTACAAGGTATATTCTTTCTACTAACCAAATAAGTTTTTAAATTCACTATTTTACAATGGAACTGCGACGGATACTATCCGCGCCTTGAACATATCCAATATCTTATATCAATTTACCATCCAGATTTTCTTTATCTCCAAGGGACTAATTTTAATACAACTAATATTCCTCATCCTAAATTCTTTCAAGGATACCATTTAATTAGGACGAACTGCTTTAGAGCTAGTGGAGGTGCATCAATATTTGCGTCCAGCGAAATCTTCTCAACAAGGCTACCATTAATAACGAATCTTGAGACAATTGCCATAACTACATATTGCCCTAATAAACTTACCATCTGCTCCATATATATTCCCCCAAACCATTCTCTAAAAGAAGAAGAGCTCCTAGACCTTATATTCCAACTTCCACAGCCGTTTATACTCACAGGAGACTTTAATGCACATAACAGTATGTGGGATTCTCATTCAACATTTGGATGGGGAAAAATAGTTGAAAATATTATTAAGTGCACAAACTCATGTCTTCTTAACACAGGATCTAATACTCATTTTAATATTTCCTCTGGATCTTTCTCTGCTATAGATCTTAGTATTAGTGATCCTAAATCTGCACCTTTTTTAACCTGGCAAACAGCTGACGATCTCTTTGATAGCAATCATTATCCTATAATAATTTCCAACAATTGTAATGGGACTGCCTCTGCCAAAAGCTATTGGCGCCTAAATAAAGCAAACTGGCCAGAGTATTCAAAAGCTGTTGACACTCTCTTGCTCGCTTATGATCATCTAATAATCAATGATGTAGACTTTTTGTTAACGTCAATAACAGACACTATTCTTTCAGCTGCTAAGACTCACATTGGCAAAAAATCATTCTCTCCAAATCATAAAGCAGTTCCTTGGTGGAACTCTACTTGTGAAGAGGCGATTCGTCTATCCAAAAAAGCTTTAAATAAGTACCAAAAAAATAGAAGCCTTGAAAATCTAATAAATTACAAAAAATTCAAAGCCAAAGCCAAACACGTAGTTAAAAAAAATTAAAAAATCATCCTGGCAAGATTACGTATCATCTATTAACGAAAACTCCAATCCTAGCCAACTTTGGAAAAAAATACGACAAATTCAAGGTCACAAAACTAATTCAAAAATTACTCGTTTAATTTCAAATGGTATAGAGATCACTTCACATGAACTTATTCCTAACGCTTGTGCCAAACATTTCGAAGAAAAAATCAAGAATAAAACCAATAATATTACTTTATCTCATCATGACTTATATTCACACAGAAATCGTCTGATATCATCTGAATATAGTAGATCCCTTAATTCTGCTTTCACTATCCATGAGCTAATATCTGCATTAGCTAATAGTAGAAACACTGCAGTTGGTGCTGATGATATTCCTTATGTATTCCTAAAGCATTTGTCTAATTATAGTCTTAGAAACTCCTTAATTTATACAATATAATCTGTACTTCCCATAAATTTCCATCTCAGTGAAGCAAATCTATTGTTATACCAATACTCAAGCCAAACCAGACAACTATCTTTCCACAATCTTACAGGCCCATCTCGCTCACATGCACTATGTGTAAGCTAATGGAAAAAATCAACAAACGTCTTTTATGGTATTTTGAAAAACACAAGATTATTCCAAAGAAACAATCTGGCTACCAAAGACAGCGCTCCACAAGAGATAATCTGGTAATACTCCAAACCCATATCTCAAACGCAATAAATTGCAAGCAAGATTTGATAGCAACTATCTTTGATATTGAAGACGCATTTGATACCATCTCTAGAAATGCAATCCTAGACACACTTTTTGAATGTAACCTTACTGGCAACATATATGCATTTATCAAAAACTTCCTAACATCTAGATCGTTCAGGGTTTCTGTTAATAACTTCCTTTCTTCTCCACACATCCAACATGATGGAGTTCCTCAAGGTTCAGTTTTAAGCACATCCTTATTCCTTCTTTCGATTAGCAAGTTAAGTGAAAATATAGCTCCACCAATCAAATGCGTATTATATGCCAATGACCTAATAATGTACTGCCATGGTAAATCCAACGCAACTACTAGTAAAATTCTACAATTAGGAGTAAATGACCTACAAAACAAAGTAGCTTCTCTAGGACTTACCCTCTCCCACTCTAAATCCAAAGTTATTAAATTTAGCAGAATAATGAGTTCTTTTGATCCTGAAATCACTATCAACAACTTCAAATTACCGGTTGTTAATAATTGCAAAATATTAGGGCTGATATTTATTTCAAGATTAACCTGGAAACAACACATACAGGAACTTAAAGGAGTTTGCCTAAAAAGGTTAAATATAATCAAAACACTCTCACATTATCATTGGAGCGCGAAAGAAACTACGTTACTGAAAGTTTACAGATCACTTATCCGCCCCAAGCTCGACTATGGATGTTTCGTCTATATGTCTGGAACTAAATCAATCTTAAATTCACTAAATACAGTACACAACACAGCTATTCGTCTATGTCTTGGAGCATTCCGTTCTAGTCCGGCAGAAAGTCTTTACTGTGAAGCTAATGAACCTCCTCTGTGGCTTAGACGAGAAAACCTTCTTCGCTCCTATGCTGCTGCAATTTCTTCCAATCCGTCCAATCCAGTATATCATTTAATTACATCATCACACTATCTCCATAACAACCCTTGTAACTTAATTATACATCCTATACCTAGTCTTCTACAACCGTTACTAAAAGATATAAATTTGTCTGAAACCAGAACTCTACCATTCTCCAATAATCCCTATTGGACCAACATACTCCCACATCATGATATTTCCCTCACCAATTTTAACAAGGAAGATACCAGTATTAGTACATTAAGAATTCTCTTTCTAGAACTAATAAACAAAAATAAATATAACATAGTTCTTTACACTGACGCGTCAATGACTGAAAGTGGTGTTGGATATTCTGTATCCACTGTACAACAGCCTATCGAACTCTCTAAAATTTCTCCTTGGTGTAGTATCCACACTGATGAACTACTAGCTATCTCACATGCTTTCAAATATGCCCAACAATATCCAAATACACACATAGCCATATGCTCTGATTAACTTTCCTCTATACACTCCATTAATGCTATATCCATCAACCATCCTATCGTCCAAGATATTCATGACACATATCAGCTTCTTATAAACCAAAATACAACTATCACTCTGATATGGGTACCATCCCATGTTGGTATTAGTGGTAACGAAAAAGCTGATTGCCTTGCCAAAAAAGCCGCATCATCCACTGACACCATTATCGATATACAAATTTGCAACGATCTTAATGCTACACTGAAGAAGCTTAATCTATCCACCTGGCAGATTCACTGGAATAATGTTACTTCAGCGCTGCATGAAATTAAACCCTCAGTAAACCTTCTTACTTATCCCAGTTTATCTCGAAAAAATTTGGCAATCATACGGAGATTGCTTGTAGGACATACCCGTCTAACTCATGGCTACCTGATGACATCATCTCCACAACCAAAATGTCAGCACTGCAATTCGACTCTCCGAATCAGGCATATACTTATGGAATGCCCTTTTTATGTCAAAATACGCCAACAGCTCGATATCAGTACTAACTTCAAAGAGGTCCTAAACAGCACAGACCAAATCAACCAGGTTATCAAATTCCTCAAAAAAAGTCAACTGCTCAACAAAATATAAATGTTATATTACAAGTTTTTGTTATTTTCTCTTTATGTTAAATGTTAATTACATTATTTTGTAATTTATATGATATTACCATGTAAATCGTTACTCGTGCTAATGACCATAGATGTCACATGCACGTTAATTTAAATAAATAAATAAATTAGTTTCTGGAAAAGCCAGACAGACTGGGATCATGAAAGACAATTTATTGCACAAGCAGTTGATGTGGGTACTGTTAACAGAAGACGTGCAAGCAATGGCAATTAAAAGGACCGATGACAGCATTCTTACACTTACACTCTCTTCTCAAACGGATCTAAAACAAGGGTGTGCAAGTCATTTTTTTTTAACTACACTTGCCCTCTCTGAGAAAATAGTCAGAAATTCAAGAAAGAAGAAAATTAATGATGCTGCTGGGTTGGTAATCAGTCACCATGTACCTAACCACCAAATTGCAGAAGAAAAAACAATTGGTTATGGAACACATAAATTGTTTTCCAAAAGTTGAAAGTAATTATTGTCGTAGTAGGTCTGGAAGGAAATATTTAAATCCGGAACTAAACGTAACAATAATGTGCAAATTGTATTTAGATTGTATTAATGAGAAGGAGTACGAAAAAGAACTTGCCCTAAAGAAAGGTATGTACTGGGAAATTTTTTCTATGAGTTCAACCTTTATTTTAAGCCCTTCTAACATTGATATATGTAATACCTGTTTCAGATTTGAAAATAAGCGAAAAGAGGCAGATTTTAATAAAGTTGAAGATATTTTTAAGAAACAGGTAGATCATTTGAATTGCGCAGAAAACAGATACAAATTAAAAAGGCAGGATAAGATAAGATGCACGACGAATTTAAAAGAAGTCGTAGCAAAGTTGGATTTGCAAAAATGCCTTTCCACACCTACGTTAACTAATGGAAAATTGTTTTATTTAAAGCAATTATTGACATTTCATTTTACCGTCTATAATGATTGTACTGTTGAAGATTCATGCTTCATGGGGGACGAGTTTATTGCAAAAAGGGGTTTCAACGAGATAGCTTACACTGTAATAATGTGGTTAAAAAATTTATCTTCTACAACAGAAGAGGTAACATTTTGGTCAGACTGCTCTGGCCAAAACTTTTTTTTTTATTCTGCATGTATATGTGGCCATAACACCTTAGTAGTTATATTTCATTATAAATATTTACACAACGAAGCAAACATAATACATGCACTGATTGAGAGGAAAAAGAAAAGACTGCCTACTATGAGTATTTCTGTACCCTATGAATGAGCCCAGTTTATAAGGACCTGCAGTTCTGTAAAACTGCCTATGTTTATGAGCTGAAAACAAGTGACTTTTTCAACTTTGAAAAAATGGTTAAAGAATAGACAAGTCCGTTTATTAATATAAAACGGAACACAACCAATGAACCCTTTCTATCCTCTAAAATTGTGCACTTGAAAGTAGAAAGATACCACCCTGACCTTATGTTTTAATAAACACTTTCTTAGGAAAATTTTAAAACTGGTAATTTTAAAAGGAAAAAAACGGGTCTGGCAGTCCAGTGAGACTGCCGATAGAAGTTATACTTCTATACACGCGTTCGTCTTTACAAATTTATATGGGAGTCAATCTGCACAATTATAACATATGTAATGCTATAGGTAAGAGAGTGCAAAAAGAGAAAAAGAATTAGGTATACAGGTATATGGTGCATCGTTTGCTGTATATAAACATTTGACCTGTAATGGGAGTAAAGTAAGAAAATGAAGGATTGAATCAATATTTTAATGAAAATATATATTTTTATTTTCATATAATGTATAAAAGGAGTTTCTCTGCAGTAAAATTCATTGTTAAGTTTGTTATTAATATAAAAATACAATAAAATACACTGCCCCATAATTCAATATTATAATACAATACAAATTAAAATACAATATTCATAAGTATTTAAAAATGACAAAATACATTACTTACGCATATGTTTAATTTATCATGATAATAATAATAATAAAAAAATAATTATATTAATAGATATTAAATATGTTTAAAAAGAGAACATTTTTATTCTCGAGAGAGAAAGAGAGAGAAAATATATCTTGTGTCTCACTCTTACCTATATCTTACATATGTAATGATTTTGCCGATTCACTCAACATATAGCATTTTTCATATAAAAATGCTTGCACGTTACAATTTATATAAAGTGACGTCACTTATATTTAAAATTTCCAGAACGTCAACCTTAGAGTTCAAATTTTCCTAAAACAGCTAATAATACGAAACCCATACGGAACTGCTCGATCTTTCATAGGCATCAACATGGTGTAATAATCAGAAAAATGTAATCATCATTATATTGGAAATTTTAGAATTATATTGATTAAATAACCAAAAACATTTGTCATTATTAATAATATAAATTTTACGAAATAACTCTGTAAATCTAATATTCCACAAAATAATAATTTTAATTAAATAGATTAGACAATTGTACGCAATTGATACGGGAATACAAATTTTATTGACAATTCAGAGTGTGGCAAAAGTGTATAAAGAGTTTTCGCTTTTTTAGAGTAAGAATTTTGTTTTTGTTTTGATTTCTTACACAATTTGATCATTATATAATATCTATTAATAAATTGTATTTATAAATACATATTAAATTTAGATTAATAGCTTTAAAAACTAATTATTGTTGTGTATTGTGATTGTGCTATGCCAAAAGAAATAAATAGTCTGTAGAAAGCTGATACGCTTTCATATAAAATAGATTATTTTGAACAAGAAATAATGGCGGGACGTTTTTACTATTAAAGCCCTAAAAGAGGTTAGTTTAAAATTTAGAATATATAATTTTGTATTAAAATGTTTTCTTATGTATTTTAGTGTGTTGCAGTAGTCTTAAAACTAAGTGCATTTACTGTTAATATAATAGTTTGACAAATAGTTGACGTTTTAAAAATTCCTCACTTACTAACTATTCCAATGTTTTGGCAACGCTGTGGAGTTCTGACGTCCTAAATCTTGAATGACATGCAAGCATTTTTATATGAAAAATGCTATATACGAATACACACAAATTTCCAACGTCGAACGCGCGTATAGAAGTATAACTTCAAAAACCGTTTGTGGAAGATAAAAATAACAAACCAACAACTCGGATTATGTTGTAAATTTTCATTTTATTTTAAAATTTAGCATTTTTGCGTATATTACATATATTTAATAAAATTACCGTGGGGTTTTTAAATATTTCAAAAATAAAAAAGGAAATTCATATTGGGATTCGAACTCACATACACCAGGTATGAACCAAACACGTAAAGTATTTGCCAATTAGACATGACACAAACGTATTTCAAAATTGACAGTTCTCGGTCATACAGTGATTTATTGAGATTATTTTGAAATACAAAAAACTAAAATAGTTATGAACATTTAATAAATAATACAAAACATATCACATAAATATTAATAAATATTATATATATATATATATATATATATATATATATATATATATATATATATATATATATATATATATATATATATATATATATATATAATATTATACATATAATAACGGGTGTTTTTTTTTAGAGGTATAGAAATAGAAGTTGGCAACACATTTTTAAGGGGCGGCCATTTTGACAGCTGTTAGGTGATTATTATTTACTTTAGTTTGACATTTCAATATGAATAGACTGACGCCTGAACAACGCTTTCAAATTGTGCAAATTTATTTTGAAAATCATAGTTCTGTTCGGAATACGTATCTCGCACTACGTCCATTTTATGGTATACATAATCGCCCATCAGAGCAATTAATTCGATCAACTGTGAAACGTTTTCGCACCACGTTCACTCTTAATGATAATACGCATCCACAGAGACGTCGTACAGTGCGTACAGAAGATGTTGTTGCTGCTGTTAAGCGTAGTATAGAGGAAGACCCGAATCAGTCTATATGCCATCGTGCATAGCAGTTGGATATGTGTCCATCCACTTTATGGAAGATTTTCCGAAAAGATCTTGGTTTGCGTGCTTACAAAATTCAACTCGTGCAGGAATTGAAGCCACACGATCACCTAGCAAGGCGTAGATTCGGTGAATGGGCCCAAAACGAAATTGCCGTTGATCCCGACTTTCATAAGCGAATTTTGTTTAGCGACGAAGCTCACTTTTGGTTAAATGGCTACGTCAACAAACAAAACTGCCGTATTTGGAGTTAAGATAATCCTCAAGTGTATGTTGAGAAACCACTATATCCAGAAAAATTGACTGTTTGGTGTGCTTTGTGGGCTGGTGGAATCATTGGTCCGCACTTCTTCAAAAACAATGCTGTCCAGAACGTTACAGTCAATGGTGACCGCTATAGAGCCATGATTATTGACTTTTTTATTCCTGAATTGAACAAACATAATGTGCACGAGCTGTGGTTTCAGCAAGACGGCGCAACATGTCACACATCTCGTGCCACAATGGATTTATTGAGGGAAACGTTTGGTAACCGCATAATCTCGCGTTTAGGACCCGTGAATTGGCCTCCAAGGTCGTGCGATTTAACACCGTTAGACTATTTTCTGTGGGGTTATGTGAAGTCGCTAGTCTATGCCAATAAGCCAGAAACGATTGACGAACTGGAGGACAACATTCGCCGCGATATTGCCGATATACGGCAACAAATAGTGGAAAAAGTCGTCGAAAATTGGACCTCCAGATTAGACTACGTCAGAGCCAGCCTTGGTGGTCATATGCCAGAAATCATATTTAAAATATAATGTCAAAAAATTATCTTTCAAATAAAGTTAATTTCCTGTTCATATAAAAAATATTCTTTGTTTTATTCCACTTTAAAGTTCTATACCTCTAAAAAAACACCCGTTATTATATATATAATATAAATATATATATATATATATATATATATATATATATATATATATATAATATTAAATATATATACAAAAGGAACATTTTTATTCTCTAGAGAGGAAGAGAGAGAAAATATATATTCTGTCTCTCTCTTACTCATTATCTTACATATGTAATGATTTCACCGATTCACTCCCGTACAAATTTCCAACGTGGAGCGCGCGTATAGAAGTATAACTTCAAAATGAGAAGTTCTCTCGATGGTCTCTTACCAAAGATATTAGACCAAATAAATAATGAAAAATTAATTCCAGTTAATAATTCAAAATATAACCACCTAATGGAATTGCTAGAATGGGTACCTTCTATGTACCATTCCTTCTATAAATCTTTAAAAACAACGAAAAATAATGCTGTCGTTAATTATGTGTCATAATGCTTCATGTTCCGGAGATTATTAACTGCTTTTTAATTTAAGTTTTATATTATTTTTATAATGTTACATTCTGATTATACGGTTCTTTTCCTAATAAAATCATACTAAAAGGGCGGTTGTCCTGTTTTTTATTAATATATTACCGCAGAACAAAAACGGTTGTAGTCCTAAAATATTTATTATTTCAATACAAAACAACTTAAAGTCGATTATGTTAGTGTAAAACAAAATACAAAACATGAAAGCATGCGTTACCACTTTCTTTAAAAACCTAAAGCTGCAACATCATTTGATGATTTTAAAGGCATTTTAAATTATTGATCACAAATTAAGAGCACTAATTTTGATCTTCTGCAAAACAAAGTGAAAGTGACTCTCGCCCTTTCAATTCTAACCAACAGATATAGGATATAGAGTGATTTTTTTCTTAATTTCGCTGAAGTGTTTTGATAAAGTTCTAAATATTTTCGAATGTTACATGTTATATGCCTACGTACTTGTTCACTCTTAGCAGTTCCCTTCTAATTTAATATTTTTTGCTAATTTTATTTGTTTTTTTGACACTCCACATAGAATTGTAACTAAGTGCATCATATTAGTTAGCAACCAAGACTTTGGTTAAGTAAGGATCTATTCCTGCTAATTTCAGTGCTTACTATAATGGCATCTAGTATTTGATTTTTTTGTGTTAATTAAAATAGTGTCAATGTTTTAAAATTCCAAATTAATTTGGTTCCCTTTTACTACCTTTATTATTTGTAACAGTGTTTTTTTAATTTTTTTATTTCTCTTCCATTTCCATTTATTTGTCCAAACAAGGCTCTTTTTTCATCAAGTACCTTCTAAGTAAGCTGAATCTTTATCTGTAGTTATGTGGCTAGTTTGTATATAGCACGTGCTATAACATGATGATTACTGCAGTATTGCGGATTTGTTTTAAGATTTGGTAATCTTTTCTTTCCTTAAAATCTCTTCTCCTAGCTACATATTTTGTCTTCTTAGTGTTACTCTTATGATTTTATGTTTCGCCGTTGCTTGGGTCTTGCTTTTGTATTTTGGTTTTATGCCTTTTTAATTTTTTTAACAATATATTACTTCTTCATTTTCTTTCTTTGCTAACATCTTTATTTCTTTATTTTTATTATTTGGATCTACTTCATTTTTCTCCTGTTAATTGGATTAGACTGTCCATAATTTGTATTAACATTGCCTAGTTTACCATAATGTGAATTTATTTAATTTTAACACGTTCGGTATCTCTTCACGTTCAAAACAACAAAAACACAATAGCGGATAATCGGTTACAAAAAATTATAATTTCGATCGAATTATACGATTTTTCAGATAAAAAGCTCATTAGGTGTTTATATTTTAAATTGAATGTGGCTTTTAAAATAATAATGAGGCCTGGTTAGCATTACATCCTCGTACAGCCAAAACTGAATACATTAGTCGGACCTACAATATTGTAAATGTAAATGTAGATCGTTTGCAAACATTATATAACAATAAGCATTAATTTACACATGAAAAACAGCCATTTTAAGGACGGTTGGATGTCTGCTCGAAAGTGAAAACAAAACTTTTTGGACAACGACTCGATAAAAATACATTAAGTCCTAAATATGATTCGTCTACTGAATAATAATTTTTTTCGTATTTTTAACGTTGGTATTAGTGTAGACATTTCTTATAGAACTTTTCAACAGTGCGTCACTAAAACGAGATAGTTAAGTCATAAAATAAGTAAGAAAATGAAATAGAATGAATAGGTTACTCAATTTATGTTAATTATATTTAATATACATAAAATATTTTAGTTGTGATACTAATTTATTAATAGGTTTAAAGAATTTACCGTATTTTCTAGTTTAATTTATGTTTCATATACTTACGTACTATAACTTGCCAATATTACGACTTCATGTGAATTTACTTTTAAAATTTCTTACACTTTAAAACATCCATCCTTCTCAGTCCATTATACTACGCAAAGATATGGTGACGTCATGATGTTTGATTGACTATGATTGATCATTCAACTCTGTTTTGAGCTTTATGGAATGCTTTAGGAAGGGACAGTCCTGTGCATTTTTTAATTTGGTCAGGCTACTGTGAAGGAGAACTGCCTCTTGGTCTTCTGCCTCTGACTCTAACTTGGACAATCAGTCTTTCCATCTCCTTTTTCCTTCTAAAGATATGACGAAAGTATCTCGGAACATTCCTGTTTATTGCTGTAAATGAGTCTGGTATTATTCTTTAGTTTTTGAAACATAGATTCATTTGTACGATATGGTGTCCATGAAATTCGTAATATCCTCCTGTATATACCCACACCTTAAAGTCGTTGATTCAGTTTGTGTCAGCTTTTATAATAGTCCACGTTTCAGAGACATTTGTTGCAATAGGGAATATCAGTGCACATACAAGGCGAAGTTTCGTGGCTTTAGTTATTTCGGTGACTTTCCATATTTTCGTCAGTTTTGCATTGCTGATCTAGCCATTGTTAATCTTCGTATTAATTCTGCTTGAAATTCGCCATTATTTGTTATTATCGATTCTAGGTTGTTGAACTTTCCCACTACTTCGTATCCCGCTATGCTTGTGATTTCTGCTTTATTATTTCTAGTTTGATCAATTAGTATAACTTTTATTTTGTTGCATTGATTGTTAGTCCTTATTTTTGACTAACGTTGTCCATCTAACTAATCCATTAAGTCATTGGGGTAAATAATTGAATTGTGTAAGATTTTCAAGCGAGAAAATGCAATTGCGTCTAAAATGTCATTGAGGTAATGTTCTAAAAATATGTAGCTTTCCATTAATGATTCACACAAATCTTATATTTTGTAATCGCGCCCGATAAAATGAGATGTCTTCAGCTATATCCATGAGGGTGGTTTCAATATCATTTAGATCATTGTTAAGGGTTTCTTCGTCTAATTGCAATTTTTGGATAGTATTTTTAAAAGATTTTATGACTGAAGTCGTAACGGAGATTTGATTTTTTAAGAGGGTTTCGATTTGATGCTCATCTGTGGTTATTCTATTTATACATTGATTAAAGTATTCACCGTAGGATGCGTCTAAATTTCCACTAACAGATTTCCAGACAGTTCCAAGACCGTTGACTAATCCGCGTTTTTGGCGTGGAGTATAGGTACTTGTATCGGCAACTGATTAATCCGCCGTTTTGGCGTGGAGTATAAGTACTTGTGTCGGCAACTACTTCTCTATATTTTAGATTCACAGAATTTGAAATTTGTCTATGTCGTATCAAGCTGATATGTGCTTGTACTTCGGCTTGGAAGAAGAGTTTTCTGGGTGTATCGGCATTAGTCAATTTATCTAACAGGTTTCTTAGAATTATGTCGTTGTTAGATGATGTAGTTTTTATAGGAAGCAATTTCTTATAAAAGAGTAACGTCCATTTGTCGTTAGATATACGGATGGTACCTTCTTCGTGATAGAAGATTACGACTGTGTTATTTAGTGGAAAGAGCTGAAATTGAGATTGAGCGACTGAAAGAAGTTCATAGAATATTACCAGAAGCATCAAGGTCGTCTTGTTTTAAATTGGGGTCTGCTACCAGGGGCTTCACTGGGTGTTCCTTACGTAGAATCCTGTTGAATGAGGACGGCTCGTAGATTCTTTTCCGTTAAGGGATAGGGATCCGCCGTTGTTAGTTAGTTTTCTTGTTCTATCAACGTTAACCGGATCCTACTAACTGCGCCAATTGTTATATCACTTATTTCTTCTTTGACTTTTTAAAAACACTTTATTAAAAATTTTTATTACAATTATTTTTAAAATTTAAACTGACAAGGTACAAAAATAAAATAACAATAACTACGTTGTATCGAGCTTGACGAGGTTTTGACAAGTGTTCTAAAATGCTAATGATCCTCTATTTGTATAATCGCTAAAAGTAATGATTTGGCATTCCCATGGTAGCTAACGGCTGCTTCGAGTTTGTGGCGTTGTTTGGCTCAGCTATTTCTATGGGAACTGCTGTTGTAGGTATGATGCAATAGGAAATGGTATTGTGATACTTTCAAGTCAGAAACCTTTGGATGGTTCAACATATATATATATATATATATATATATATATATATATATATATATATATATATATATATATATTTATATATATATATATATATGTATATATATATATATATATATATATATATATATACATATATATATATATATATATATATATATATATATATATATATATATATATATAAATTCCAGAACAGAAGTATAATGTCCGCTGAAGTTCTTTTCTTTTAATGCCAAATTTTTATTACTTGGTGCCCAATAAACGTTTGAGTGGGAAGTTAGTAACTATTAAAATATAAGGGAGTACCTATTAAATTTAAGTTAGCCTATTAAATATAGTTAGATTCTTATCGATCAATTGTAATCAAGTATATATTTCCTAAATAAGCGGCAACTAGGTAATTTATAAGTTAGAAATAAATTTTCTGCTCCCACAACAGTTATTATTTCCTAATGACCGCAAAACTTCAAAAATATTATGTATACAACTACTTATTACTTCTTTTCAAGTACATGCCATAATAGTAAAAGGCGTCTTTTATCACAAGTAGGTGTTATTTAGTTTGAGTATAGTAATTTGTAATTATTCATTAACTCACAACAAAATATTTGTACCCCTCAAAATCGAATATAGAGATTTAGTGTATATCCCGATTTGGATATAACAGTTCAAAAGTGGGCGCGGGAATCGACCTGTTAGCTGAGGTTTTAACAGAACCGGATTTAAATAGGTAAATATGAGTCAATTATCTAATAGACTCCTGGAAAAAAACTAACATAAACAATGTAAACGTCCTTATTCAAACACCATTCTTCTTCTTTTTTCATGTTTTTAAATAAACTGCTCCTTTTTTTCTTTATATACATGCCCGTTTCGTGCTTAAATTATTTTCAACTCTTCCGAGGACAGCCTATTACGTTCGTTACACTATGGTAATGTATTTATTTTGCCTTTTTTAACACTTAATTTTTATAATCCTCGACCCCTCATGTGGCTCTTATCCTCCTGCTTTTTTTCTGCACAGGTGTCAAACAAAGAAAATGGAACACATATATGTTTAAAAATCATAAAAAGAAGAATCAGTACCAGCAGAAAATAAAGCTACTATTAAATAAAAGAGTAAAAGAAAATAACATTAAAGACGAACGGAATATCATCCAAACGACAATTATCAATACAGCAAGGGAAAAATTAGGCTAAACCTCAAGCAAAAGAAACTAGGAATGGAAATTTTACAAAGAAACCAAGCGATACACTCATGGACACACGATATGAATGCCAATTATTAGCGAGAAAAAGGGACTAATGAAAAGGTGGAAGGAGAATTTTCAAGATCTCTTAAACCAAGAAAAAGAACAAAACCAAGAAGAAGAAATAATTCATCGCACAGCAGAACAAGTAGTTGGGAAACTAACATTAAAAGAAACTATATACGTCATAAAAAATCTGAAAACTAACAAAGCGCCTGGCACAGATAAAATAACTGCAGAATTGATGAAGAATGATGGACATTCATGGACATCATGCCTGTTTCGTGCGTAAATGATCGTTTCAACTCTTCCGAAGACAGTTAATTACGCTCAATTTACATTCTTTGTCGATCGATTTCACAACGATTCCTTCTTCCTTTGTGTTAATCTGTTTATTTTACCTTCTTTTAGCACCCAATTCTGACAATCCTCGACTCCTCATGTGTATCTTACGTATTCGTTTTTTTTTTCTATCGTATCTATCTATCAAAATATTTCTATCGTATTAAAATTTTTTATTATATAACATACAGCCATTTGCAAATAATAGTGAGACATTTATAAAGAATACACAACATTCTTTAACATAAATTATCTAATATTGAATTTAATTCTAATAATATTATAGTAAGTTTTGATATAAATAGTTTATTTACAAATGGGCAATTAGAAAATACTTTGAAAATAATCAAAACAAAATTAGAGAATAATAATACATTATTCTTCTTCTTCTCGTAGCACTACAACTCGGGGTGGGTTTCGGCTGACTGCACAACTTGCTTTCATCTTGAACGGTCGTCCATAATAGTTGGGTCAGTAGGTAGCCCCATTGTTCTTAGATCTGACCATATATTGTCTCTCCTTCGCATTCGTGGACGGCCTAAGGGCCTTATTCCTGTGGGGGCTTCCTCTCATATTAACTTGGCAAGGCAATTATTATGGATATGGCCAGCCCATCTTAGACGTTGGGATTTAATCTCTTGGACTATATCGCTCGCTCTATTCATCTGCTTGACCTCAGTATTTGTTCTAATTCGGTATTGGTTGCTATTAATGTCGTGATAAGGCCCAAATATTCTTCTGAGGATTTTCCTCTCTAAACATCTAAGTTTTTTTTCAGTTTCTTTGGTCAGGGTCCACGTCTCACACCCATACACGAGCACCGGTCTAATCACCGTTTTATATATTCTAATCTTTGATGTTCGTAATAATTCTACATTGACAACTAGAATAAGACTAAATGTATCACTTATAATGAGGTATTGACATTATGTACTGATAATACCTATTTTAAATTAAATGTTGAATTCTATAAACAACGCTAAACAAAATTTTTGTTTAGCAGTGGGCTCTGCTTTATTTTCACTACTAGCGAATAAACTTATGGAAGATTAGAAACAAATATTATTTCCAAATAAAAATATCTAAAAACATTTACCATGGAAAAGGAATATATTAATACACTAACTTTCCTGTATGTTTTAATTTCAATGAAAAATATTGGATACGAGAGTCAGGTACAGAAAATCAAAACACACCAACAGATATATAAATAACAAATCAAAGCACAATATCGATATTAAAAATGTAATAATTGAATCCTTATACAATAGAGCCAAAATTACTTGTTCTAACGAAAATTCTTTCTTAGAGAAAAAACATTTGTTAATATCTGTTTTATTTAAAAATAAGAAAACTATAAAGAAAATATGATTTTTCCCCATGATTTGTTGGATCACTAATAGACTGCCGGAGTGATGACGTATTTTTATTGACATCTGTCAGGTTCTCTTCCCCAACAAACCTTGTTTACTGTGGATTATTTGTATTTTTCGTTATTTTTTCATTTTTTTACAGAATATTTCCGCTTTTTGCAATATCTAAGTATTTTAATAGTTACTACAACAATTTTACAAGGTTGTGTAAATAATAAAGCATGTTGTTTTATAAAAATAGCAATAAAATGCATAAGGTGAGGTTAGAATTTCTTCAATTTAAACTTTTAAACTATATTTCATAGAAATAATAAACCGAATTATGATGGTATTATCATAAAAAACACTATACTTAAGAAGAAAAAGCAGAAGAGGAAGCAAAATTTTAACTTTATAGAAATGAAAAAGTCTTGAGATTGGTCAAACCCTGACTTTTCAACTTTTGTTTGGAAAGTAATAATAAAAATATTGTCACGCCGTGACGTCACACTCCGGCTGTCCATATTAGAATTTTACTGTGATCATTGCATGTAAACTTCTTTATCTTTCAATAAAGTCATCTCAGGAAAGCGACTCAAAAATATTGAAAATATTATTTTAAAGTCGTATACTTTAAAATATATAATATATGTCTGACTTTTCAATATGAGTGAGTAAGATAAAATTAAATTATTGGAAAATTTCTTACCAAGTAGCAAAAACAAAATTTGTTTAATTTATTATTGTTTTGTATTTTGAGAAGCTTTAGAACAATATTAAAATGGGGATATTCTTATGACAATTTTACAATATTGCACAAAAAAGTTGTTTCAATCATATCAACTGTAAGGAAATCCACCTCTGCTCATTTCAATTGACCCGAACGGGGTTGGGCAATTCATACGCCCATATCTAATCGTAGATTACAGCAGATAGATGGATGTTACCTGCCTTGATTTATTAATACCGTCCAGGTATATACAACTCAAGATATAAACATACATATTGTGGGTAACAGGTAGCTCTACTCTTTCGTGGGTATAAGGCACCTGTATCTATTTAGAGATATATTGGTGAAGGATAATGATTCCATCACAGTCTAATGCTGCTTTCTTATTTTACTTATATTATATAGATCATCTTAGACTTTACGAATGGCATTCTTATGGTAAGATGTTCTTATTAAGAGGATTTTAACCACTGCATCTATGATGTGTTTGTCTTTAGCAATCGTAGACGTATTAGGTAATCTTTTTGATCTCTGTCAAGCAATTATTGAAGAATTTGTTTGTTTCGCTCAGACAAAAAAGAACAACCAATATAACGGTCATGGTTGTGAGAAACTCTTTGGGAGATAAAATTTGGAATTTTGGTGCCCACTTTATAGTTGTATTTAACTAAAAAAGTTTAAAAGAAGAGGAATATAATGATTGGATAATTGTTGCGTGTCATTTAAGAAAAATGAAGATACTTGCCGAAAAGATAAGTATCAATGTTATCTTTATTATCTTTTATACATTAAAATATATTAACAATGCCCTAAAAACCAATAATTATTTGGGGTAAAACTTGACCAATACAAATTTTACATAGTCACACATTTTCCTATATTTCTCCGTTTACATATTCCGGCGGACTTCCTTACTTCTTTCTTCATATGATTGCTGTGGGTTGCCTATGTAATGGTATAAATGAAATTCATTTTCTTTCGTTTACATCTGCTTGGATAGCACCATTTACTCTTTTCGTAACATAACAATTTATCTCGTATATTTTTAGTTAGATTGTACGAGAAAAAGTCAAGTTTAATATCCAAAATACACCAGCTGTTCTTAGCAACCTTAAAAGAAAAATATTGGATAAAAAAGAAAACTCTAAATATAGTAGATATATATTCAAAAATAACAATATATGATAAACAACTAAATAATTATGACATAAACAAATTAAAATATTGACTTTAATACTCTGAAACAAGTTCAGGTATACTTGTTAAGGAACTATAGCAATTTGCCTTTATCTTCACATGCCTTTTGCTTTTGCCTTTAAATTAACGTTTATATCTGACAGTTCACAATTGTTCAAAGATTATTATATGCTATATACACAGATGCATCCAAAAGTATCGAGGGTGAGGGATTCTCAATTCCATCATGAGTATATACACAGCTGAATTAATAGCGATAATGGAAGCACTAAAATATTTATCTAATATAAATAATTCAACGTTTATAATTTATAGTGACAGAAAAAGCTCTTTTAAGTAAAATTAGTGCCATAAATCCTTCAGCTACAAGGCAAAACTGTTAAGTTGGCATGGATTACAAGTCACTGTGGAATAACTGGAAAGGAAATAGTAGATAAATTGACAAAAAACGCGGTGATACAAGGAGTATTAACTCATCATCTTTGTACGTCTAGAGATATACAATCAGATATATTCAAATAGCTTAAGAAAGAATGAAAAGAAAGGTATATTAATGAGAATATAAATACAAAAAACTAATAAAGAGCAATCAGAAACCATATTACGGGTAAATCTTGGTTTTCTAAAACGGAGTCGACAAAGGATATGACGAGAACTATATGCCGAATGAGATTTAACCACTGTCTTACACCATCATATATGTGTCACATGGGTAATCTACAACATAAAATTTTGGACTTTTCTCTTATATACAATAAGGTTAATAATTTTTTTAATTCGCTCTATTCTTTGACTGATGTCGACCATCCCATTAATTTAAACTATTTATTAACATTAGAAAACAATGAGTTTTAATATAGATTATTGTATAAACATGTTTTAGATATTAAACTTAAATTGTAATTGTAAATATAGAGCAAGTATTTCTTTGTAATTTGTTACAATATAAAAAAATATAAGAAATAAATAAAAAATAATAAAGAAAAAAAATAGGGAACTTGGACAGTCCATAGTAAAGTAGCTATCGAATTAAGTAGATAACTGCAGAAGAGTTTGCTGTGGACCTCATCATCTATTTTATATATAAATAAATAAAAAAGGACCTAATAGAAAAAAAAAACTAGAAACAAATTACCAAAATAAAAGACTACATATTAAAGATCAATACCAGTAATAGATTTGGGATAAAATTGTTTACGAAACAATGACTAAAGAAAAAATGAGTAAAACTTGTAAGATTGGCGAATGGATTTAGTATACGCAGTCATATAATCACAAACAAACAACAATATCTCGTATTGTTATAAATATGCATTTCTACGGCGGTTTATTTTATAAAAAAATTTCGCACAAAAAGCTGAGTACACCCATTTTTCCCAATGAGCATATAATTCAGTTAAAATCGAAAGGTTTTAATTGGCTAAAATGAGAGCACAGATAAACGAAAATTAGGTGTTTCGTTTTTGTTTCCACGCGTTATTTGATGGAAGGGTGTGTTTTCGATTTGGTATGTGGCATTTGTTATTGGTCGGTTTCGATAATTTTACAGATTGTTATCTCAGAGATTTTGATTTTATGCATGCTATATGTAAATTTTGGAAACTAAATTCGTATCGTAATACCTTACGCTATCAACAATGTATCAAACAATTTTGCCTGCTGCCGAAAAGTTTTATAGAAACAAAATTAAATTTGTTATTGAACTGTTTAGAATGGAAACTTCGGGCTCAACTCAGAAACTAGTATAATAATAGGGCAGTTGATGGAAAAATATAAGAATAAAGAAGCAAATGCTCTTATGATATTCATTGATCTTGAAAAAGCATATAATAGCGTTCCTGGAGATATTCTGTAGTGGACACTCAATAAGAAAGGAGTCCTTCAATAAAATTGTGAGAGACGTGTATGAGAACAGTTGTGGGAGAGACTGATAAATTTAGTGTGAAAGTAGGATTTTACCCAGGCTCGGTCCTTAGTTCTTATTTATTCTTATTGATTTTGGATCAGATAACATTTCGTGGAGCTAATTATGTGCTGATAATGTAGTGTTGGTAGCAAATAGTGAAATCGACATAAGGCAAAAGCTGGAACAGTGTAGACAAGTTCTTGAGGAAAAAGGTTTAAAAGTTATTAGGACGAAATCGGAGTATTTCGAGTGTTCATTTGAAGATAGAGCTACTACAAATAAAATGATCTTTTGGGACGGTGGAGTAATTATAAAAGTAATAGTTTTCATTAGAATTTGATGGATGAAGTGGAAGGAAGCGAGTGGTGTGTTGTGTGAAAGAAAAAAAGTTATTAAAGCTTAAGGGAAAATTCTATAAAAACAGCCATAAGATCAAATATGATATACTAAACTAAACGTTGGGAACAACCAATGCATGTAGCGGAAATGAGAATGTTTAGATGGATGAGTGGCCTGAGAAAAAATAATAAAATTAAGGATGAGTACATTTCGGAGACGTCTAGGAGTCATCAGCAATTCAATCCAATTCAATGTAGTTATCTTCTAATAAATGTTCAACGTCATATGTTCTTCTATCATGTTCAACGTCGGGACGTTAATCACCCATTACGAAGAATTGCTGATCTGCAAGGGGAGATTATTAGAGAAATACCATAGAAGACTTGGTGGGAGACGCTTAAGCAGGACATGTCGGTAAAGGGGATTGATATTGATATAATCCAAGATTAAAACTAATCGAGAAACGTTAGCAGGAAGCCGACTACGTATAGGGATAAAGGCAAAGAAAATTACGATGAATAGGGTTCTAATATATCATTAATTATTTTTAATTCATTATCATATTATTGTAAATTTTTTTCAATATTTTTATATCTATATACATGGAATAATCAACCCGAAGTTATCCAATTGTTAAAATTACCGAAAAGCGCTTCTTCTTCTTAGGGTGCCTGTCCGTTCCAAACGTTGGCGATCATTCTAGCTATGATGACTTTGTTGGTTGCTATACGGAATAGCTGTGTCGAGGTCTTTCAATACCATGCTCTCAGGTTATCAAGTCAGGATATTGTTCTTCGTTTTCGGTCCATTTTTCCTTCAATTTTACCTTGCAAAATGCATTGGAGTAGCTCGTATCTGCCTTGATTTCTCATTATATCTCCCAAATAATGCAGCTTACGGCTTTACAATGTTGACCAAATCCGCGTGTGTTCATCCTTCGCAGTACTTCCTCATAAAACCTGAAGTTTCGATAGAATTTCCGCCTTCAATGTCCACGTTTCTACCCCGTACAGAAGCACTTAGTACACGTAATATTTAAGGAGCCTTATTTTTGTTTTTAGGGTGAGGTCATGGCTCTTGAACAGAGAGCTCATAGTCAAGAATGCACTTTTTGCCTTTCCGATGCGACATAATATAATCTCTTGGGTGTTGTCCCACGACTCATTGATTTTAGTTCCCAAGTAGTTGTACTGTGAGACACGTTTAATTCTTATTTGGTTCACATACAGATTTCCTCCAGGTATGTTTTCCTTGCTGATTATCATTAGCTTGGTTTTGCTGGAGTTTTTATCCAGTCCATATGTTCTACTTGTTTTTGTTATTTTGTTCATTAAGTTTTGCAGCCTTCCTATGATATTGAAAAACACTATTGTATCATCTGTATACCGCAAGTTATTGAGCTTGACTCCATTTATTGAGATGCCTTCATAAATATCTTTTAGAGCCTCTTCAATAATGTGCTCCGAGTACAGATTGAATATCAGTGTTGAAATTATGCACCCCTGTCTCACTCCCCTTAAGATTCTGACCTGACCTGTATATTCTCCATCTAGTCGGAAAACCGCTATCGAAGTAAAATTATTGGAAAGTCACAAGTGAATGTCAAAATGAAATTGATTCTGCTTAAGTACATATAGAGCATACTATGAAGAACAAGACAATATTATTTATTTGGATGTCCACTTCAATGCACAAATCCACATGTTGGCTACAATATGTTGACGATACAGTCGTCATTTGGCGCCATGGAGTTGGTGTCTTTTTAAACTCATCTGCATGGCATATATCCTTGTATCCAGTTCACGACGCTGCCATAAAGAAAAAAACCAATCGCAAGGTTTTTATCCAAACCCACTCATACCAATGGTTACTTGTATGTCAACTCCCATCATTTACCTTCACAAATTAATTCAGTCATTAATACCCTTGTCTTTAGATCAATATGCGTTTGCGATGATGCAAGTAGACCTGCTGATATCTCTAAGACAAGCCCTCATCAAAAACGGTTATCGCGAAAATCACATCAATAAGAGCATCAATAGACGTCAATCTCCCACTCAATCTCGACCCAAATACTAAGACCCTCATCATAAGCTTTTCTTCCTTACATCAAAGGTGTTACTGACAAAATTGACCAAATTATTAAATCAAGAGGAATGGATTCCCATTCGAATTATATGATCGACCATAGGTATCCCTGAGGTATAATTTTCAACCAGTATCTGGAGCTAGCAACTTGACTAGCTGCATTCTACAATCCATCCAAACAGCATTTAATGTCAGCAACAACTATCAGAATCGTATACCACTACCTAAATCTACATCAGAAGCCATAATTTAATAATTAATATTATTAATTTGTCCCAGAAAAACTCATTTTTCATAAACCAAGACTGGTCCACAGATTTAACATAAAAGCAAAAGAATTTAATATGACAATCTCATCTCAGAAAACTAAAACAGTAGTAGTTTAAAGTTTTTAAAAAGCGTGTTGGCTTGGGTCAAATTTTGTCAGGTATTTGCATTTTCTTTTAATTTAAAATTAAAAAATTTAATTATACAAATTAATTAATTTTTTCAAAAAACCGAAAAAATGAATTTATTCCATTATCTTGTGTCTCCTTATATATAGCTTAATATGTACGCAGATTCCTTGTCATTCTTTATTATTTTCTTGTGTGCTGATTTTCATGTAGATAATTTTGCTTTCTACAATCCATGTTTTGGTTTCTTCTTTACTTTTATTTTGTGCTGGGTATTTATTCTGTTGACGTCCTCCTACCGTTTGTAATGAGTTTTCTTTTATGAAGGATTTTACATGCTACTATGTTTCTTTATTTTTACTAAAATCGAATTCCAGTACTCTTTTATTACCAATAGAGATTCAGCCTACACTGATGTGTATTCCTTACACACCTTATACTCTTGCGATCAAACGAGGGAAGCCCTGATCAGTTTGCTAGTTCTGACCCAAAAATGCTACAGCCAACACAAAGGTAGACTTAGAAAAAGCATTTGAAAGAATAAGATATAACCTACTATTAGAAAGTTTGCATAAAGTCGGTTTAGATGGAAAGGACATAAAAACTAGTAAAAAACTTGTACTGACACCAAAACGACGAGATAAGATTGAAGGTTTCACGTCCGCAGAGTACAAATTAGGAGAGGAGTTAGACAAGGATGTATTGTATCACCCGTAATATTTAATCTTTATTCCGAGTTTCTAATTAAAGAGGATTAGCGGATTCCAAGGATGGAGTTAAGGTGAATAACTTAAATATCAACAGCATCAGACACGCAGATGATGGTGTTGATTGTGGAGTCCGACGTGGGTTTACAACGACTCATCGCTAGGTCCAACTCGGTCGGCAAGCAATTTGGTATGAAAATAAACATTAAAAAACCAATGTAATGTCAATCTGAAAAATGAAAAATGTACCTCAACTGTATACAATCAACGAGTACACTTTAGAATAGGTCAACAAGTTTAAGTACCTGGGATTTTGGATCGATATGAGCCTAAATCCTAATTTAGAAATAAGATCGAAAATAGAACAGGTCAGAAAATATTTTGAAAACATCGAAAGACTGTTATGTGATTCTCGAATAAAACTCGAAATTCGACTACCTTTATAAAAATGCTGCCTGGTGGACTATTCTCTATACAGTTGTACTATAGACCCTTAAAATCGTAAAAAAGGTGGAGGTCTTTGAAATGTGGATCTACCGGAGAATCCCCAAGATTTCATGGACATCGCATACCTTAAACGAAGAAGTGCTGCATAGAATATGCAAGGAACGAGAACTTTTCAACACAGTGAAAATTAGAAAAACATCATACCTACCTAGACCACATACTGACAAATAATAAGTATTAATATTTTTAACGGAAAGAGAGGGATAGGAAGGAAAAGATTAACGTGGCTAAGAAACATCCGACAATGGACAGGGCTAAATTTTGAACAGCTGAAAACAGAGAAGAGTTTGCAGTTGAAGTAGCTAACCTCCGTTGAGGAGAGGGCACTTTGAGAAGACGTCTTGTGATGGATGTATGTTAAACGTTAAACAGTTTATCTTCATTTTTGTCTTACTTTTCTATTTTCTTTTCTGTGTACGCATTGATTTACACCTTGAATGGTTAACGTGTACAGGAACCCTAATTTTGCAATTTTAGTTTTCTACATTTTTCATAAATGTATACAAAATATACTTTTTGAATTACACTTTTGTCTCTAATTAATTTTTATCCACTGCATAATCAAATCAGTCATGCGTTTTTTTAACACACAACTATCCATTTTCCATCTCGATAGCTAATTTCCTTGTATGTAACCAAGTTCGTCGAATAGACCTAGATAAATATATTTATGGTCACAGTGTTGGTATGGTTATCTTCTAATACTAATAAATATTAGTAAAAAGTATCTATTAAGTATACCACCGACACTAGACTCTTATAGGTCATTGAATACACATATTCTACTTTCCATTTAACTGTACATTACCAATCAGCGTTGATTCTAAAACATAATTTTCTACTTTTAATTGGAATAATAGATCACAACGGTTTTTTTGACGAGGATCAATGCTATGTCTTGATTATAATTAATCATTAATATTTTGCTTACACTGAAACAAATTATTTCTTGACATCGTTCTTTAAATTTGAAATACCATAATAGTATATTCTCACTTGTATTATGAGAAGTCCATTAATTAGGTGTCGCATACATAAAATGTTTATTTATTTTAACAATTATTTGTACATTAAAAAGTAAATAAAACCCCTGTTAGTTATAATCCTTGTTATAGATTTTAATAAAATCTTGAAAAGGTAAAAAAGTTGAAAAAGTTTACATTCGTGCAGCGGACTTACCTCGTCGAGTAAATTGACTTCTCCAACTATCTTCTGTCGCTAATTTCGTGAAGATTATAGAAAAAAATTAATACAACGCCAGTATCGAAGATTCGTTTCAAAAATTTCGAATTGATAGAGTTAATAGTTTACAAATGAATTAAATAAGGCGTTAAGCGCAAAAGCGACTTAAGTCCAAAATCATTCTAGTAAAATCACCAAAGAAAATTTACTGTTTTTTGTTAAAGTAAATTTATGTTTTTTAAATTTAAATTTAAATACTTTTTTATTTTTGTATGTAGTGATGTCAGGAGTGTTAAAATTGTTTTTGTGGTGTGGGGCTGATTTTACTTAATGGTTATTGTATCTTTTATCAAAGCAATAAAAACACAAAGAAAGAAAAATACAATTATTCGATACAAGTAAAATTTATAATTATTAACAATTTTCCTTATTGGTTACCATTTGTTGCACTTTCGTAACTGTATAAAAATATTGTTAAAATATTAACAGACTTTTTGTTAGTTTTGATTCTCCCCGTATAGTCAGCCAAGATTCCGCTTACAAAAATACAGACACCATTGAACAATTTTGTTAATACATTGTTGTAAACAAAAGACTGTTCTTTCATACATGGATGTTAACAAAGAAGCACAGAAAAATTAGTGGATTTCGTTAAAGTTGCAGGTTGTTAGGGTAATTATCGTCCATACGTAGCGTCAAGTGGTAAAAAAACATTTCTTGAACTATCCGCCATTTTTACAGTTTTTTCGGTCATTCCATAGGGCAAACAAGTAAAGTACAACATACACAATTTGTTAGCAAAACGATTTGCTGCTATATCGAATATCGTTTACTGGTTTATGCATTTTGTGGCTGTTTTATTTAAATACGTTCATTTATGAACTCTATTGACTTGTGCCGCAAATAAAGCGACATTTTAATATTTATTTGGAACATTTATTTTTATCAGAACATTTTACGTTTATTTCATATAAGAAATTTGTTTTTGTTTTACCATTTATATTTATATATAGTTTATAATATAACACTGTTCGTCTTATATACAAAATAATCTTATTGCGTTACATTGCTATTTATTTTGCAATCAGCTGTCAAAGTCATTGCGACTGGCCTTTCTTTCCGTATTATATTTAAGCATACTCCTGTTATAATTTTGTATACTAGCTTTTTGTGTGAAATTGATAACCAAAGTTCGTCTCATAATATTTACTTTTCGAAAACAGCAGTGTTTTTACGCTAATTCGTTTACCTTTTGTAAAAGAATCTAGGTTATGAATAACTACTGGTTCAAAAGGATGCCAACGGAATTAATGTCGACGGCGAAATGTTCTCCCACCTAAGATTTGCGGACGACATTGTTCTGATAACCGATAACTTAAAAGAGATTGAAACTATGCTTACTGAATTAGATGCCGCCTATAATGAAGTTAGTTGAACATAAATTTTGAAAAGACACATGACATTACATGACAAATCTGGTAACAAGATTAAATTCAAAAGTCGACTGCAACGAAATAGGATTAGTTCATAAATTCAAATACATATTTTGGTCATAAAATCCAAATTGCTAGGGACAACCAAACTGCTGAACTGCAAAGAAGAATCACTTTATCAATCAAGAGCAACATGCCAAATTATTTGAAAAAGAATGCGTTTGACCAATGCGTGCTTCCGGTCATGACTTACGGCGCTATAGACTACAGCAACCAAACTCAGAGTAGCCCAAAGACGAATGGAACGCTCGCTACTGGCGTCACATATGTCATAGAGCGCATAGCATGGCTGAAGTGGAACTGAGCAGGTCATGTGGCCCGAATGAATGACGAAATGGTGGATCCCAAAAAACGTGTTAATACCATGAGCTGACAGAAGAAGCAGAAGTAGACCATCTACACGATGGACAGACGACGTCAAAAAATCGCTGGGAATTGGCTGTAGGAAGCTTAAGACACAGAACTGGAAGAAATTGGGGGAGGCCTATGTTTAATTTTGGACGCAGAAGTCTGGATAATGATGATGATGATGATTATGATGATGATAATCTTTATTCTTTTGGATGTTAATCTTAACACTGTCTGGGAGAATTGCAGTGGATCAGTAGCTCTGCAATTACCACAGTTCGTCTCAAGCCCGGATATAATGTGGAGAATGATTGACACGTACCAATCGTAAAAACGAATACTGTGCAATGAAACAATGTGAAGCCTTGGAACTGGATTGATAATACAAAGATGAACATGGCAAAAAATAAGGACAAGAGGAAAATATCCAATACCCAGATGAGAATTACTACATGGAAAATAAGATAGGTCAACACAAGAGACCAAGAAATACCCAAGTGCTAAAAGAGAAACAAATAGACATATGCGCTCTACAACAAACAAAAATGATAGGAAAAGGACAATTAAATTAGGTTAAAATATCCTAATCCACAATGGGGTAGCAACAGAAAACAGGAATAAAGAAGGTGTAGCCTTACTGATACACTAAATGTACTAAAGGTTGAGTGACAATCTGAACATTGAAGTAGGTGGGTGAAGTTTAAATAGTCGATTTGCCTAGACTAAAAAAGAAGAAGAAGAAGAAAAATTAGTATTGTTTGCCCTCGAATTTCCTATATTCTTTCATTAGCAGAAGATTTTCTACCCAGTTAATGTTGTAAAGTTATTTTAGTATAAATAGTTATTATATTTTTTATAAATAATCTAAAAAATCATCTAAACATAAAAAGTTTGCAACTATTCTCACAGAAAAAAAATTTAATATTAACCATTTATAACAATTTCTCATAAGCAACTCATTTCTCTCGGTGTATACAAAATTCCTTAATTTGTATAGTGTAGCTTTTCCCAGGTTTATTGTTTGATTTGGTCAACAAGTATTTTTGACACATCTAATAACACTATTAATAACAACCAGGACATGTTCCCACAACTATCGTGGCTCCCAAAACAGTTATTTCATCAGTTAAATATTGGTCGTAAAGATCAAGCGTACGATTTACTAAAACGTTAGAATGTAAATAAAATGTAAGTAAAATAAATTATTTAGGTTTATCATTTCCAACCATTTTGTTGCAATTTTTAAAAAAGTCGTTTGAAATAAGACTTAAGTGATCATTTGATTAGAGCCACCTGGTGGATTTAAACTATATGTTTAATAAGAACAAAGAAACAAAATATCTATATGTTTATTATCACATTTTATAAAATTCATATATAGATAGAAAGGTTTAAATATCTAAATGGAAACATTTAAAATCAGGTCATATATTATATCCTTGGTTTATATGACTTCTTGGCAAGCTTTCTGTGAATTTCTCGTCAGTTTTGTATAATTATTTTACTCATATGCCAACCTTGTATTTATTGAGCGCTCGATCTGTGAACGCTTGATGTAATAATTTTGTTGAATAGTTCATTTTTTAAAAACTCCCAAATATTTTCGATCGTATTAAAGGATAACTAATTACTAGGCCTCTTCAGCTTCTTTGTTTTGATTTTCAACAATTTAGTTTTGTATTATCAGGTTCACTGTCCAGGTTTTAGAGTGAAAATTGCTCATACGTCCAGTTATGGTTTTGTAAAAATTGATATCTTGTGGCTATAAATAAATCAATAATGTTCTAAAATATATAAATATGCAATTAAAAGATATTAAATTTGTTTTAAAGCATACCACATTTATATACTCGTACTTGTTATTAATTATTTTATTTCAATTGGCATTTTTTTAAGAATATCGTTCATCTATAAAAATGCATGCGTGGATTAAAAATTCATTTATAATATTAATTAATTTTTCCTGTTCCTCCTTGATGAGTGGAACTTTATAAAATTCTTGTGGAGCACCACACACATGAAATAACAACTGCAGCAGATATGTAGAACCTAATAGCTGCGTAAAATAGTAGCTGCTCAGAACTAAAACGGGCTCGATCCCGGCATCTCCAGCATGTTATCCTAGGAAGCCAACATCAGCAACTATCCACTACATTCTGCACTCCTTTGAAGCCAACAACAAGTTATCCAATGATGTCATAAGTATTATATTTTTTATTTGTAAATCTTATACCTAAGTAAAGATTTGCTTTGATTTTTAATATCTTATTAAAATTTATTTTATATTTTTTTATGTACAATAAATATGATTAGTTAATATCTTGGTATGTTTGTGCCAGCGCCAAACTCATTTTTCAGATTTACTTCTAAAATAAGACGTTCTCACACCTCAGAGACTGAGCTAAACGGGGTCTAACAATTGGCTCCCAAAAAAAGTTATTAGTTTTATTTTTCTACATTGGCTCCCAATTTCAGAGGTTATATTGTTAGTAACTTCTTATGACAAAACTTCAGAGCAAGTATATGAGGATCACATGAGAAATTTCTACTTAAAAAATCGTAGATAATACTTACTTTAGATTTCAACTCAAAAATTGGGTATGACTCACAAGACATATTTAAGTACATGTGTTGGATGGTTTGGATTGGAAGTTAGAAATACAAGAGAGGAAAGTATGTTAAACTTCTATAATAGCGAGAAAATCTATTATATTAATACTTCCTTTAAAAAATAGATACAAACAAAAACGTTTGCTATAGCTTCATCCTGATCCAATTAAAAAGAATATCACTAATGTAAACTATATAGATACAAATATTTAGAAAAATATTTTTTTGAATCCGTTTAATACTGGAATGATCACAAGTAGTACAAAGAGAAATTTGAAATAATTTAAAGATAGAAAGAGAATAAAATAGAGACCAGAACCATTAACAGAACTGGAAGACAGGAATACAGATTTTATTACAAAAATTACAAGGTGCATCACATACTACAATGAAAATTACGAGTACATATAGCAAGGTAAAAATAACGAGACATCTAGTTTGAGTCTAGAAAGCTAAATACTGATACCAGAATAAAGAAAGACATTAATAACCACAAATTTTTTTGTAGATAACCAGTTAGGTACTAACTAAAGATCATTTCACTACAAATAGCTTTCATAGACTATCAAAGGCTTTTCTATCTAAGCGTTTCTCATCATAAATCAAAACAGACCAAGATATTCTACTCTAATTAGTGATATTTCCATAATGCTTTCTTTTACATTCACGAGGATCTTAAAACAGATAAAGTTCTCCTTTGAAAGAGGAATGAAACCAGGTGATCTCATATAAACTACACTCTTGATATAAAAAGTGTTTTTCAACAACTACAATGAAAAAAATGTCTATAAACCAACAAATATTTATCAACCATTTAAGGTTAGTAGACGGTATTGTTTTAATAAGTACAAATATCGAAAAGATGAAATAAGTAATAAGCAAATTAAAAGAATTATGAACTAAGTAAGAAAAAACTGCAAAAATAATCAATAGTCCGAATTGTATCATCATTAATAACACAACAATGTAAAATATTAAACACTATACATTCCTTAAGCGCATCTTTAACGTTCAGAGTTCAACTAGCATATAGACTAGAAACTATGGCTCTGACAAAGAAGTTCGCAGAGAAATCAGGCACAATAGATACAAGTGCATAATCAGATTTAAAAAATAGATACTAAGTCTCACAATGGGAAATATCGAAAGATTACCACTAAGATGAAGGAATGATATTTAAATTAAAATTATTAATCTTCTAAGGAGGCTGACGCTTTAGTGAGACATATCAAGTTGACGATGTTTGTAGCATTTTCGTTTTATCCCGTATATCATAAAACACCGAAAAAGATTTTTTTTGCATCTCTGAGATTGAGCACATTTTGAAGTCTTTGCTTTGGAGTTCGTTTATGCTAATACTGATTTTGAGGATAATGACTTCGCGATGGAGCGCCATAAGAAACGGACGTTTTCATTGTAGAACCCCGAATTTGGTCATCGTGACTTGGATAGCGGTAAGAGAACAATTATTCTGAGTTTGGGCACGTAAACCGGCAAAATTTTCCCTTAATCCATAAGTTTTGGTGAGAAGAAGGTAATTTGAGCTCAAAATGTCATGTGGCAATCTTTGTAAAGTGAGTTAATCACCGTTTTGTTGTCAGCTGTATCCTGTGATAAGGGATTTAATAACAGCGTCCTGAGGCTAAGTAAGCCGACATGGTTTTAACTGGCAAACAAGTAGCCCAGTTTGAAGAATCATATACTTTTATCATCCAGGATAACCTGAAGTCCAGTAATTGGTATTTGATTTAAATTCTTCTAGAATTTATCCAGCCTCTGTCCATTTTGTGTCTTCCACATGGTCTGTGGGCTAAAAGCACTACCAGTTCACAGACCATATGTGGTCTGTTCGTCGATACAATTTTTAGGTTATTTATAAAAGTGAACGTGGGGATAATGGCGTTTATTATACGTGGACTTGACATAATATATATTATAAATAGTGTTGGGACAAAGGGAAAAATATAGAATTTTATCGTAATTACGATACAATGTAATATCGAAACTAAACACCTATGTTTATTGCGTTGTCACTTTTAGCGAACTAAATAATTAATATGTAACATAAAATAATATACAGTATAATGAAAAGTAAATATTTATTGAAAAAGAAAAAGTATCGAAAAAAAAGTTACATGTTCAATGTACTTTTTGGAAACATTGTAGACAATACGGTTTGGTACAGATGTTGCATATTTGTGAAACTCTTTTGGCTTTATTAGTGGCAGCTGCTGAAGTTTTTCCTTTTTGACGAAATTCATTATAGCAGCCGGCACACCTACGTCTAGTAATTTTTTCATCTTTTTTATCCAGCGGTTTAAGAAAATGTTGTACTTGTGACGTGGACGGCGTAGGTATGGCAGGTGTCTAGACATCGTGTATGCCCAAAAGATTTTTTACAATACTCATTTGGGCCTGCAATCATGTACATTTATTTTGCTGGTTTAATATATTGAACAAATAAACTGTATTTATGAGACCCACTCCAAACAGAACATCGACAGCAACTTTTTTGTACCAGGTCAAGGTCTTACGAATTGGTGAATAGTAGCTAGTCAATTCGTCAGAAAGATAGATACCCTTTTTTCGATTATTGTATTCCAATATCATATTAGACTTTGGACGCGGATTTCGACCAGTACTCATCATTTGTTCATCTCCATGACAAGTAGATATCATAAGGACGTCCCTCTTGTCCTTTCATTTTAGGATGGTCACATTATTTTTTTGTGCAGCAATTTGCTGTCCTCGCTTCAGCTTCTCATTTTTGACAAATTAAGGTAAGTTTTTACGATTTTTTCTCAATGTCCCACAAAGATCAGTTTTGCGTTGAAGCAAGTATTCAGCTAGTGGAACACTAGTATACCAATTATCTGCAACAATCATTTTCCCCTGGTCTAAAAGTTCTTCACAATGCTCGACAATTATGCTTCCAGGTTTATCAAGATTGGAGATTTGAGGATCTTGGCCAAAATAAACTTTATATTTCCAAACATATCCATTATTAGTTGTGGTTTTTTAAATCTTTAATCCATACTTGTGAGTTTTGTTTGGATTATACTGACGAATCAGCAGTCGCCCCTGAAAAGGAACCATGGATTCATCCACAACAACGCAATTTTTTGGCGAAAGAAACTTTCTGCAGTTTCTCATTACAATGTCTATACCTAACTGGTTGGATTTTGTACAAGCGATTATTGGTATCTCTGTCAATTGTATTGTCAACAAAATGCCAGCAGCGTAAAATTGTTACGGAGCGCTTGTAGGACATTTGTATCTGGTGCAACAATGGATGATAAAAAATGGGATCTTTTTTCCAGTAGTATTCTAATGTAAGGAATCTGATTATACCAGTCAGCAAGTAAATGCCCAAAAACTTTTCCAGTTCTTCCTTGTTTACCGGTTTCCAGCGACTCAAACGACCTCTAGAATTATTTGCAATAAGTTGTTCAGCGTATAGGTTGGTTTGTTCTATCATCAACTCAAATAAATCATCATCAACCAAAAGACGAAATGTTGCAAACACATCTGCATTTTCTGGAATGTTTTCAGTATGTATATAATTTTCTGAGTTACTAAGAATTTGACGATCTAACGGCTGAATGTCGTAATTACATCCATTTTTGTCATCATGTTCTTTCATTTGACGCTCTGTAGTTGATATTATGCCAGTTCTTAGAGCTGTATTTACTTTAGTATCTCTGTTGTCATCAGAATCGGAATCATCTATAAGTTGTTCAATTGCATGCTGTACGTTGATATTTTCATTCATTACCTGATTATCTCGTAGACTTGAACGGTCAGGTGACAAATCGTCATGAATAAAATCGGGCTCTGCTACACTGTCATCATCGTCAAAATCACTACGGTCCTCGGTCACATTTTTTTCATCTGACGAATTTGACTGACTATATTGTTCGTTATCACTCCCTTCTAATATTCTCCGCAACTCTTCTTCCGTGTAGCCTCGTATCTTACTCATATTGCCGCAACAATCTCAATTCACAAAAAGCACAAAAAATACAAAACACCTCTGTTTTTTGTTTTGATTTTCGACTAATTACATAAACGTCATTTGTCAATCAAGTAGCTAGTTCACAAAATACGCACATACCACATATGGTCTGTGGACTCACGAGACAACTTTTGGTTATTTTTGTTCTATAGAGTCCACAGACCATATGTGACGTTTACAATATTACAAAGTTTTTGTTGGGAAGTAGGAACTAATTACTGGAAAAAAGTAGGAGTAGGAAAAAACTGTGTTATACTAAAGTTATATATATATATATATATATATATATATATATATATATGTATATGTATATATATATATATAATATATGTATATGTATAATATATGTATATATGTATATATATAATATATGTATATATGTATATATATCTTCTTCTTAAAGTGCCCTGTCCGTTGCGAACGTTGGCTATCAACATGACTATTCTGATCTTGTTTGCGGCGCTTCTTGAACAGTTCGACCGATGTGAGCCCGAATCACTTCCGCAGCTTTTTGAGCCACGAGTGTCTTCTCCTGCTTGGCCCTCGCTTACTGTCTACTTTCCCCTGGACAATCAATTGCAGTAGACGGTACTTATCGTGTCTCAAGCGATGTGGTCTAGATATTCAAGCTTTCTTTGTTTGATTGTGCTCACGATTTCTTTCTCCTTTCCGATTCTTTGGGGTACCTTTATGTTGGTGACATGTTCGGTCCAGAATATACGAAGAATGCGTCGGTACACCCACATTTCGAATGCTTCTAGTTTTCTCGTGAGCGTCTCTGTCAGCGTCCAGGCCTCCATACCACATATATATATATATATATATATATATATATATATATATATATATATATATATATATATATATATATATATATATATATAAGGGATTTTAATAATTAAAGAATAAAAGAAAGGATATCCTTTCTTCATCCTTTCATTAAAGGCGTTTCGTGTATTAAATCTATATACATCATCCCTTGATTTATAAAGTTATTTAAATAAGTAAACATCCACGAATACAAAAAAATTGCACATGGTTTACCTTACAAAAGATATACAGCAATATTATGATGGGAGTGAAGAAAATAGCTTAATTTATGAACCTTACAGATTCTTCTTCTTCAGCTTCATTCTCCAATCGAAGGTTGGAAATCATCATCGCTATTTTAATTTTATTGGCCGCGCTTCTGAATAATTCTAATGAACTGCAACCGAACCACTCTCTCAAATTTCTTAGACAGGATATGTTGCGTCGTCCTGGGTTTCTCTTCCCTTGCATAATTAACCTAAGTAATACGTACTTCTCGCCCCTCATTAAAAGACCCAGATATTGAATCTTTCTAATTTTAACAGTTTTTATGACTTCACATTCTTTCTTCATTCTTTGTAACACCTCTATATTAGTTCCTTTTTCAGTCCACGATATTCTGTGGATTCTCCTGTAGCACCACATCTCAAAGGAGTTTAATTTTTTGATTTCAGACTGTTTTATTGTCCACGCTTTCATGCCGTATAGTAAAGTAGAAAATACGTAACAACGTAGCATTCTTGTGTGGATCTCTAGATTAAGGTTACGGTTGCAAAGTAAGTTCTTCAATTTTATAAGGTAACAAAAAAAACTGAACTACGTCAGTTTTGTAAAAGTTAAAAAAAGGTTTAAAGAACAGACATGTTAAAAAAATTAGTGTAAGTAACAAAGCAAAAAACTTGTATTCAACAAGAAAAGTTTCAAAGTTTGCACAGATATTACTTATATTAGAAACAATAATCTTTTATTTATATTATGGTCCAAGAAACTTGGACCATTAAAAAGTCCGAATCACGACGTATAATGGCCTTTGAAATGTGGGTATATCGTAGAATGATGCGCATATCCTGGACAGCACATTGCACAAATGTCTCAATATTGACAGAACTCGACATCAATACTAGGCTTACCACAATCATCAACCAAAATATATTGAGGTACTTTGGACACATTACCAGACGAATGGAAGGCATGGAGAGGTTGGTGGTTGAAGGCAACGTAGATGGTAAAAGAACCCGAAGAAGATCGCCACTCCGATGGTCAGACCAAATAAAGTGCGCTACCGGCTACTCTCTGTCTGAGACAGTACACCGCGCCCAGGAGAGAGAAGAATAGATAGCAACCATTCGTCAAATACCATAACGTTACCACATCCTTACGAAGGATAAAGGATAGAGGAGGAGGAGAATTTATATTATAAAAAATTATACTTTTAAATTCACCACGGGTATTCAAGTTTAAACCTGGTTTTATCATTTTCCAATAAGTATTTTGGGCTTATTTAATTTTAATGTATTGTTTTTTAATCGTTAATGAAGATATTATGACAGGACGGGATCTCGGGCTGCAAAGTGAGCGCCCGCCTTGACATGCGCGATTCATGAGGTTCATTTTTTTTAGGTTTTTTAGATAATTATGAACAAAAAAGATCTGTTGTTATTCTTCTTTACAGTTCATTGTTTTTGAGTTATCATCTTCATCATGGCTTATTCACTCCTGGCAGAGTGTTTGCCGCCCTTTTGGGCTCTCTGATTTATTTATTGCGGAGAATCAGTCCGCTGTTGTTTTTTTTTATTATTATAGCAGCGTGTGTGACTTGCCCCTGTCTACAATTTTCCTCCATTCTTTCCGGTCCTTACAGCGCTCCTTCCAATTGTAGATTCTCAGGTTCTTTATGTCTCCTAAGACTTGATCTATCTATCTTGTTTTGGGTCTCCCCTTTGGTCTCTTTGTTGTTGGTCTCCATCCAGTTATTCGCTTTAGCGTAGAGTCTATGTTAGCTCTTTCTGTGTATCCCAGCCACCTGAGCCTTTGCATCTTCACGAACTTGATTATGTCTTCACCCTCGATGACTTCTTTAATTTCTTCATTGGTTAATCTTCTAAATTCGCCTACACTTATCCTCACCGGTCCCATTGTTCGTCGAATTATCTTTCTCTCTAAGCTTTCCAACCTCATTTCATCTTTTTGTGTTAGGCACATCGTCTCTGCACCATAGGTGATCAATCAGTTTGATCAGTTTGAGTTATAAATAATTTAAAACTGAAAAAAAAACGCAAAATTACGATTTTCAAGGCTCAAAACCACAAAAAATATATTATTTTTTAAATCATCAAGTTCCTAAATTCAAGTTCAAGGCTTCTTCTATCAGCTCCCGATAAAAATTCTGTCAGCCCGACCGCCCGTCCTGTCATAAGATCTTCATTAACGATTAAAAACCAATATTTTAAATTTAAATAAGCCCGGAATACTGATAGCGAAATGATGTAACAAGGTTTGAACTTAAATTTAGGTTCTTGGTAAATTTAAAATTAATATTTCTAGTTGTGTTTTTGAGTCTTGAAAATCGTAATTTTGTGTTTTTTTTTTCAGTTTTAAATTGTTTATAACTCAAAAACGATCAAGTTTACAACAAAATTACATAGAACTATTTTGTTCAGAATGACCCATATAATTAGAAAAAATTGTCCGCGTCAAAAAAATTCAATTTTATAATTTTTTACTATTTGTTTAAAACATTTTTTTTTAAATTTGAACATTTTTTCGCCTGGGCGACGTCTTGAACCTTATTTTAGGATATACTATAAAAGTAAATATGCAAAAAAATTCACATGGGAATATTTTTCTGAACGAACCCGAGCTTTTCGCCTGGTCTATTAGGTTTATGAAGTACCTGATTAATTAAATAATTTAGAAATTCAAGTTATGCCAGAGGCAAACTCGTCTGTGTTTATTATATTTTACTTTGTTGATAACTACATAGTTTTCGAGTGTTTAATGCCGGCGCACTTTATATTATAGAATATTATGAAGTATGTAATTTTTCAACTGCGACAAAATAAAGTGGGACCAAATTTGAAAATTTATAGTTTTTTCTGGGTATGTTTACTCAAGTGATCTCGAAATTAAATTGTCGTCTGGCTTCTGGGCATTGATTTGCAAGGTTGTTATTTCACTAGGATTTTTTCCTGTTGGAATTCCTCACTATCTCCGGACAACGGTCTTCGAACGTTGATATGAAAATCTCTTGAAATTATTCAGTGGCCATGTAGGTCCAGTGTATGCCTTGTCGTCCTTTTAATCCTTCCTAAACAATATTCCAGATGCGCTTGATCTATTGTTCCTCGTACTTTTTAGATATACAGGTGTATGTAGAATACTTTAAAAAGGAAGATTAAAAAATATGTAACACAAATTTAAAAAAAAAATAGTCGACGACTAGCATACGATTTTTTAAAGTATCTCCATTTTGTGTATAATCAAAATTAAGAGTTAAGATATATCTCGTTTTTGCAGAAATAACCTTGGTATATTGCGTCAAAAACAGAAAAGAAAAAATCTAAACCGAGCTGAGACATCGTGAGTTAAATATAAAAATTTCATTAAAACTATAAAATTAGGTATTTGCGCATTCTCGTTTATTTCATGTTCTCCCACCTCAATTAAAAAAGTTTATTAAGAAAGGTTGTGCAGATTTTGTTATCAAATTTGCTCGGTGGTCAATCAGTTATAAGTCATAGTGATCCTTTTTATGGTTCGCTGCGGGCCTATAAAGTGTTATATGAAAATACCTATCGTTAGACTTACTCTGATCTATGCCAGCACAACATGATTAATGACTGGTAATGTTGCCGAAAAGGCTTGTGAACTTGAAAAACGCGAGAACTGCCTGGACAGGTCTGGGTGGATTCATGTGGTTGACCAGGTTGCTTTAAAAGCACCGGAGCACCCGCATATTACGTAACGTATTAATATGTAAGATTTTAAGACTAACAGAAAAATTCAAGACTTAAACCTTTTATTTCTAACGCTAAAATTATTATAACTAAATTTTATAATATATCTTATACCTATACAGTAAAACCTCCCTTAGCCGAAACCTTTTTAACCGAAACATCGTTTAACCGAAACATCGTTTAACCGAAACGGCTGACAGTTTCAATAATTTCGTCAATAAAAAGTAAATGTTTGTCGCAAAACGTAAACAATTCCGTTAATTTCACTCACCGACTGATGTCTATGTGTGTTGGGAAATCACAAAAACCAAGAGCTCTAAAAGATATTTCCGAAAAAGCACTTTCAGTTATAGAAGCCAAAAAAGTTCATGGATGTCGACCACTTTATTTTTAGAATGGTTCGAAAATGAATTCGTCTCAAATGTAAAATCCTTTTTAAAATCAAAAAAACCTTCCCATCAAAGCATTGTTGCTTGTTGACAATGCACCCTCACCCTCAAAATCTACAAAATGGTGACAATTGTCAGATTTTTGCCACCGAATGTCACAAGCTTAATTCAGCCGTTAGACCAGGGAGTCATAGAGACATTCAAGAGACATTATAGAGGAGCATTCTTAAGGCATCTGTTATTACAGGAGACGAATTAATTCAAAAGTGTTCCCGAAATTCTCAAATCTTTAACAATGAAACATGTTTATTGGTGAGCTGAGTCGTGGGCCAAGATCAAATCTTCAACTTTGGAAAAATGCTGGAACAAACTTTTTGATAAGATTTTGATTGACGATCCTGAAAAAGAAAATGGTAAGGAAAGGACAGAAGAAATTAAACGTTTCATTAAAAATTTGCCGGGATATGACGAAATTAACTAAGAAGAGATACGTGAGTGGGTAGCAGCTGATGACTCAGAACGTGAATTCATTGACCAGGACATCATTGATATGGTTCTTTATCAAGACAACCTGAGCATATCAGACGACGAAGATAACGACCCAAGAGGCAACAGGCAGCACAAGACCGTCGACGAAATTTTCAATGCTTTAGAGGAAAGAATTTTATACAGTAGGCCTAATTAGTTAGGGACACGACTAGGTACTTAATTTTTGTTGTCATTGCATAAAGTTTTGTCTTTTTCAGATTGCTTTACGTTTCGTCGAACAATCGAATAAGCCAAACTCATGATGTTCTGCAAATGAACGATGGAGGGAGAGAGAAACATTGTTGTCAAACGAAAACGCAAAAAAATAGAAGATTTCTTTAAAAAAGCATGTTAAACTTGTACATTTTCCTTAATTTTATTACTTTATTTTGGATTCACTTATTAGAAAACATTACGAAATCAACTCATAGTATTTTTTAATACCAATACTTTGATTAAGAATATTATAAAAAACAATGTTATTTTTAACTGAAATTCTTGTTATCCGAAACGGCCTCCCCCCAAGTTATTTCGGTTAACGGAGATTTTACCGTATCTTGTATTTAAATTTAATACGAGATTAGTTTAAAATTGAAAAGGGAATTTTCAGTACCCTGTATCAAGGCGCTATATGTATACATTAAGTTATTATGTTAAATTATAACCGTTTCTATAACAGTTATAAATCACTCCTGTTCCAACCTACACATTTTTCGCATAACTTAGTGTATTGTATATATTAGTTAAATCATCGAGGTAGGTAGCTTAACTCCCCTGTTCCGACACGCATTTTCCCGGGCTATGGCAGCTCACAAGAGAACTTCGGGAGTTGATATAAACTTTATGGAGTTTTCCACTTCTGTTTCCAAACCTATTGAGATACGGTCGGCCTCAACCGACAGGGAGGCATTAAGGAGGGGTCTAATGGCAGGTAACGTTGTTTGTTTTTCCAAACAACTTTTCTAATGACTTTGCTGTTTTACTTCTTTACTTTACTCACCATGGTGAACTTTCGGGAATTGCTATTTTCTTTGGCTTATGTACGTATATTATATCGATTTTAGGATTTTAATAAAAAGTTTTTAAAATCGTAAAGTTATATTGAAACATATTTATACTAAAAGCTTAAATAAATATTTTAACATATCAGCATTAAAATTACCTTTACACAAGGCAGAAATAATGATCTTTTTTTAACTAATAGTGATAATTAGCTGGTTTAAAATGTAAGTTTTATTGAAAGTATACACTTGATGAAACAGAAAATATATCATGTAAGCAATAATAATTCCTTATAAATTTCTTTATTATAAATATTTAATGAGAGATTGCGAAAATACTATTAGGGAAATTTCGAAGAACTCTTTATTTTAACATGAAGATAAAGGTAAAAATTTTGAGTACGTTATTATCAAAAAATGGACCTCTATAGATATATAAAGGAAATGGCTCAAACATTTTGTATGCAGAAAAATTAGGAAACAAATAGTGCATCTGAAGAATAAGAAATTCTCTTTCAAGCTTGTCGCTGGTAAAAGAACCATTTTAGAATGCCTATCAAAGAGTTGCCTCACCTTAGTTTAGCTTACGAACAGTACCACTATTTGCAAGTTTTAAATTATGCAACTTCCGTTATAAAACTTCTAACTGCAAAGATATGAAAAGCAATCTGGTAGCTCTCTTTCAAATTATTTGTTTAACTCTTTTATCGTCATCATCCTTTGTGGGGCTACAGAGCCATGATGCCGATCGTCTTTTATTCGTTCTTATGAAATGTTTTTTACTGTTCCCATCCAAGCAAAATATTACTAAGAATCATTAAACGCCGTTTGCAACAATACTTAGACAAACAAATTCCCCAAGAACAAGCAGGCTTTGTCAAAGGGAAGGGTACGAGAGAGCAAATCCTTAATATGCGGCAGCTCATAGAAAAGGCCCGCGAATTTAAAATTCCAATAATAATCTGTTTTCTAGACTACCAAAAGGCATTTGATTGTGTGAAGTGGGAAGTTCTCTGGACAGTTCTTCATGAGATGGGAGTTCCAGATCATTTGGCAATATTAATTAAAAACTTATACGAAGATAACTCAGTTAAAATAAGAATTGAAAACCAGCAATCTGATACCTTCAAAACCAGCAGAGGTGTACGACAAGGGTGCATACTATCTCCAGACCTGTTCAATTTATATGGAGAATACATAATGAGGAACGCACTCGATGGATGGAGAGGCGGCATCTCCATTGCAGGAAAAAAGATCTCAAACTTAAGATTCGCAGACGATACAACACTGATAGCAACATCTGAAGAGGAGATGTCGAGACTGATAAAGAGAGTAGAAACCGAAAGCAACAAGTGTGGGCTCAAGATTAATAATCAGAAAACAAAAATTATGATTGTGGACCACGCGAATATCCTCCAAACAACAGGCGCCCTAAATCAATTCGAGAAAGTAGACGAGTTCACGTATCTAGGATCTTCCTTAAGCAATGCAGCCTCCTCCCATACGGAAATTCGCAGAAGAATAGTGATGGCCAAGAACGCGATGAGTCGACTGTCAAAAATATGGAAGGACCGCTCTTTATCCAAAAAACTCAAAATGAGACTGGTACGGACACTCATTTTTTTAATCTTCAGTTACAGTGCCGAAACATGGACAATAAAATCAGAGGTTAGGAAAAGGATTGGCGCATTCGAAATGTGGTGCTGGAGACGAATGCTACGCGTCTCGTGGACGGAGCACAGATCCAATCAGTCGATTCTCGAAGAGCTAAACATTCAGACCAGACTCTCCTCTCAGTGTCTTGCAAATGTTTTAAAGTTTTTTGGCCACATTGCGAGAAGAGACAATGACAACTTAGAAAGACTAATTGTGTGCGGAAACGTAGAAGGACGTAGAGGCAGAGGACGCTCACCTATCCGATGGTCAGATCAAGTACAGAAAGCCACTGGAGAGACGTTTTCCGAGTCCATGAGAGCAGCCCAAAATTGCAAGAGATGGAGAGAATTGACAGCCCGCATTGTAGGAAATCACGATCCTCAGCAATGAGGAAACGACAAGAGAGAGAGAGAGATGAAATGCTTTACTTCTCCGTTGTCTAATGTCAACTATTGTGAGATCATCTTTCACACGTCACGTCGTCGAGATATCTTAGTATAGGTCTTCCTCCAGTTCTACTTCCTACTGGATTTTGGAACATATATATTCTGGTGGTACTTCCAGTGTTCATTCTTTACGCGTAGCGAACCCATCTTATTTGGGCTATCGTTATTACTTTTAATACAGTTCAAAGTTACATCGTTTATCTATATACCAATTTCATTTAAAGCATCGTATATTTTGTGCAGTACTTTACACTAGAAAGATCCTAGCAATTCTTTAATATACTTTGTCAGTATCCAAGTTTCAGAGCCATACATTAGCACCAGGCGTATCAGGGTTTTATAAAATTTACATTTTGTTTGCCTAGACACGTTTCTTGATCCAGTTTGAGAAAGCAGATCATAACAGCATGTATTTGCCAGGACTATACGGCGTTTTATTACCATGGTGACATCGTTTTGACTGTTGACGAGTGAGTCCTGATAAATAAAATCGCTGATACACTCTTTGTGCTTGTTTTATTTGCAGCACTCTGTTCTGTATTAACGGCATTGTCCATATATACTTGGTTTAATTAGTGTTTCTGACCAGCTCCATATCCCCCTCAGATACCTACTTTTAGTGCCTTGTATGCTTCCACAATAGCTATTTGTGTTCGGCCAATAATACAACCATCATAGGCTACATAGGGATTTGGCTACTTTTGTTATAAATGGAGCCTGCGTTATTAATTTGGATGGATCTAATAACTTTTTTAGGTTTCATTGTGATGTTGATTAATATGCATGACATTTCAACCCATTGTCTAAGTCCGCAATTAGCTTCAAATGCTGAGGATAGATTTCCCTGTATACCTACCCGATACACCTCTTACTTTATTGTTTACTCTATTTTTCTCCCTTTATTAGTTTAGCTTTCCTGTTGCCTTCATTATTTGCCTCAGCATGGACAGGTGGCCATCACATATCCTATTATTTGCACTGCATTTTTGTGTACAGTTCCTGCGTTTGACACCGTGTTTATTATCTTATCTAATGAAAGAATAAATAGGACCGTTGAAAGTGCATCTCTTGGTCTTACTCCAATTTTTATTTTTGGTATTTCTGTTATTTCTCTTCCGGTGTCTGTTGTTGTTTGAGAAAATCGCATTGTTATTTCTATCATTCTTATAATTTTATTTGGTATTTTACTCTATTGTAAGTTTCGGATCATTTGTCATTTGTTTATTTTGTCAAACGCTTGTTTAAAGTCTAGGCAAACTATGTGTTTCTTTGTCGTACTCGTATGTTTTTTATAACTTGTTTTAGCTTATGCATAGCATCTAGCGTGGATCTTCGTTTTCTGAAGCCGTACTGGTGTCGCCAATTGCAGATTTTGGAATTTGTGATTGGACAAATTAAAACATAATTTCAGCCAGTCGCAATTCCCAAATCTGTTGCTCGACTCCAGAACTATCATTGGTCGAAATGCAACAGACTTGCAGCCAATGGTAAATTCCGAAGTTGAGCATTGGCGATCGTGCAGGTCCAGACGGCCCACAGCCAGAAAGACCGTTAATGACGGTTAAAAACCGTTAATGACGGTTAAAACCGTTGACCCAGATTTATGATATAAATACTGGTGCACGATGGCCAACAATTTAGATCTGGTCAGGATATTTATGTCCGCAGATCCAGCCTCCTTGGCAAGTTGAGACCTTCTGGATGATTTGGTTCCCAGAATCTCAGAAACCTTTGTTTTATTTTACCTATTTTACTTTCAGGAATTTTGACAAAGTTTCAAAGTGAAACTTTGTCGGTTTGTGTTAAAACCGCCATTTTATTGTGATTTTCAGATTCTTGTTGACTTGGTCCAAAATCTGATTTATTTGTACATTTTACCCGTCGCTACTTACTTAGACGGATTTTGCAAATATTTAATATTGTGTTTTCTTTCAGGAACTTTAAAAGTCGTGTAAGAAATTACTTTTTCAGGTTCGCTAAGTCTCTTGACGGGACTTAGCCGTTTGAGCGAGAAATCGTATCCTTTATAAACTTAAACAGTTTTTCATACGTTTATTATTTGAACTTTGCAATATTTTTCAGGTAAAAATAACTTGTAATCTTTTTCAGATTTATTTCTGGTTTTGGAACTCTGAAGAAATTCAGGTCCAAAATTAACTTTACAACCTTTCGACGACTCTTGAGTTTTGGACTTTTCCATAAAAATTTGAATACTTTTTTGATTGATCTTAAACTGATTTTTATTGTTTAAACTAACCTGTTTATTTACAGATTCTTAGTTTAAGACTAATTATATAATTATCTTCCAGCTTCCAGACCTGGAGATAATTATATTTTATTACAGATTCTTAGTATTAGTACTTTGATTGTTGTTTATTTATCGCAATAAACATTATCTGTATGAGTTAAAAGGCATTTATTCCTAGCTAAGTGTCCATAGAGCACATCTATGGCCACTGACCGAGATCCCTATCCCCTTAGGTCAACAACAGCGATGGAAAGAGCGTGTACTCAGCCTGCTCTTACTCCTGAGGGAGTTGAGAGTCTTACGAGTTACCGACACTGGTAATCTACTATGCTTTATTCTGTGTATATTGTTACTCTGTCTCTAATTGTACCCGTCATTATTTTATATGTTACATTAAGTAAATTAATTTTATTGCTCTGTAGTTTTTACATATTCTGTGTTCTTCTTGTTTGGGGATTTTCACTACAATTCCCTTCTTCTATTCTTTAATATTTAATAAAGTTTTCCCTTTATAGCTGGAACAGTCAAGCATGTCAATTTGATTTATGTGGTAAAAATAATACCGGTATTCCAGTTGCTGGAGAAGGCTTTCATTCTTCACAAACACGTAATAGACATCTACTGAAGATTTCTCCGCTCTTCTAAACCAGATCGGCTAGCAGATTTTCCCTACCAGATCCGATTGTTTAATAGCGTATTTACTGCTTCATTTACATCGGTTAGTGATCGTGGTACTCCTACCTGGTTTTCTATTTCTCTTACATTTTTTTGAAGTACGTATATGCGTTTTTCCTGGAGTTCTGTTTCACTTTATGAGCAAAGAATTTCACTATTAACTTATTTTTATTCCTTTGTTTTTGTATTCCTCTGGATCTCCTCCAGTAATCTAGTTTTGTGGCTTCAAGCATTCTCTTCGACTTTGATTTAAGGCATAAATCTTTCCATAACCGACTGCTGTCCATTATAATATTTTTAATTATAGTATTAAATATTATTTTGTTGTATTTTGAGATGATTTGACCTATGTAATGTTATTCAGGAGACGTATAGCTCTTACTACAAGTTTTTGCCTTGCTTGATCGTCACAATAAGTCTTTCATCTTATGAGATTGTTACTGCTAAATAGGTATATTCCATGCAAACTCTTATTTTTTGTTTATTTTTTTCTAATTTCTTTTAGATGGATAAACATCTTGTCTATACTTACTTCTAAAGACCAGTCGTGTTATTCTCCTATCAATTTTGTGTTCGTATAATTCAAGTTATCCAAGTTTCAACCATAATCTTTGTTGAAAACAAAAGTCAAATATTTGGTCTACAGTTAAATATATCAAAGACAAAGATCATGATAGTGAATAAACTAAATAACAATCATCTACACATCACCATTATTGACCGGTTTAAGGTTGTGAGCTCATATTTATATCTGGAATCATTGATCACAAACACATGGTCAATACCGCAAGAAATAAAACGTATATGACGTGATCTAGCAAGTAGCTGTAGGAAAGATGGTCAAAATGTGGAACAAATTTCAAATTTCACGAAAAATTTCAACCTCTAAAAAGGAGGTTGACCAACTGGTTAAAATTTAGAATACTGACATACGGATGTGAATCTTAGAGCAATCGTTGCTCCATTTTTGTAACACAGCTTGGATAATATATCTTTAGTAGTGTAAACGAAAGAGTGTATCCCTGCTTAAATAGATTTGTTATTTCTATTTCTAGTATTAGCTGGATACCAATTTTGATCAATATTGTTTATTGATGGTACAAATTGTTGTCACTTATTTGACAAGATTAATCACACACCTTCATTATTATTCGTAGCCAGGGTAGATTCTCATACATCTCACCACCTTGTTTCAATTGAATTCATTGTCTTCTTCTACTCATTCTTGATCATCACTGTCTTATTTCAATATTTCGATAAAATCTCCGTTACCTGTGGTTTCGTCAGTGCCACAAAGCACCCTATGGTAACTAATTAGGGTGCTAAATGTGTTTTGTGTTCTGGTTCTCACCATTCATATAAATGTTCGTATTTTTTTGTGACTAAACGGCTTCAAGAACTTTTCTCGTTGGATAATCCACATAATTCTTGTGTACGCGGTCTGATTTCACCTCATTCGTAGCGACGAATGTACGGTTTGCGAATTACGGCCTCGCATTTTTCTTCGTTTTTTAACCAACCGTTAAATATATCTTGTCCTTAAGACAACCACTTATTTAAATACCAACATTTCTAATTTGCTATGCAACCACATTTAATGTCATCTTCTATTTCTTTCCATGTAGTTGATACATATTTGTTTGATGATATAATTTGTTTTCGCATCTTTCTTAGAATTCGTATCGTGCTAGATACAGGCTCCACAGCCAATTTTATTTCAGTGATCTAACAAATCACCCATTTTAGTAATAAGAAATAAGATCCTATAGACATACTCATAGGTGTGGAATTGGTTCTGCGTTTCGTAAGTTCGTTTTCAATTATGTTCCATAAGGGCGAGTCTCTACGACTCATTCCATATTTTATTTCATATCTTTTGTTACTTCTATGTATACAAACTTAGATCTTTTCTTATATATATATATATATATATATATATATATATATATATATATATATATATATATATATACATTTGGCTGAATTAAATGGTTTAGTCACAACACAACAAAGGAGGGAGAAGTTGGAGGACAAAAAAAAACCAAAATATCGCGCACTAGTATTTATTAGTGATATTACAATAATTAATACATTATGCATGCATTATATCTATCCATTTCCTTCAACATTGGTTGTTGATTACTATTCTTACACTTCAACTGCTCGAATCATCATTTTAGATCCTGCTAAGATATATGGATGTCCTCTAAAACCATTCCAGTTTAGACCGTGATAGTTATAGGTCGCAGGAAGATTTACGTTGATGTGTTTTTCATTTAAATTGCTTGTATGGCTTGTATGATAAAAACCTTGAAATATCCATGTCTTTTTGTCCGTTCGTCTGTCTGTCCATTAATACAAGTCCTTTATTAGAATGACAAATAAGATGTCGAGTGAAAGCTTATAACCCGAAGATAGTATTAAAGATGAGAAATTTGATCTTGGTCTTCCGGTTCGGAAGTGCTGTTTTAAAGTCGATAAAATAGTACAAGCGACATATTATTCACAGCGCCTAAGCAAGACGCAAACAACTATATACTTTCGGGTAAAAAGTATGATCGGAATTTGGCAAAAATGACTAAAAATCGTGCATAAATCGATTTTGTGCTAGTATTTGCCTCTTTTAATATTCTTCAAACTTTTATAGGGGTGTACATACTTAATGACCTTAATTAATTATGTGTTGGTATTTACCCCTCTTAGTACTTTTCAAAGTTTTATAGGGATACACTGTCCTACTATACTTTTCCAAGCTCAACGGACAGCAGATGTATTTATTGGTCTCATGAATTTTTTTTTCTCTATTACATGATGTAGAAAGAAATCATGCTCTATGGCTGATCGGCCTATTAGAAAATTTGCTGGTTTTTCTGATTACTATTAGTTGAAATTAGTTGAAACTATCATCATCATTGTCATTTACATCAGGGCAGATGTGTTAGTTGTGGTTTATCATTAAGCTTCAGCAGCTCGAACAGTCTGATTAATGATATTTCTCCACTGGTCACGGTCATCTTTTACAGGTAGGTACTGCCTCAGTATACTGTTTGTTGAGAAGTTTTTTCGTAATGTCTGCCCATCGCTGTGGATATCTGCCGCGTTAGCGTTGACTCTGAGGCCTTCCTTAAATCACCAACCCCTTCATTTTGTGATATCTTCGATAGATATGACCAAAGAATTTTAAAATTATAGAGTAAATAGTACTAGTGAGACGCTGATTGGGTTTAATTTTATCTAGAACCAAGACATTTGCATATTAAATTATAAAAAAAAATCAGTTAAAAGTTAAAACGAGTCTCTTTTTGTTTGTCATAATTATTATGTGACGATCACGTCATACCCCGTTTAATTCAGTCATTGCTGCTCTTGCTGGTTGTGTGCGTCTTCGAACTTCGGGTTCACAACTTCCTGTGTTGTTAACTAGAGCTCCAAGATATATATCATAGAGGAGACTACCTCATACCATGCAATAGTTCGGATTTCAGGAGAGTGTTGACGGCGATCAATAACCATGCTTTTGTTTTTGTTGTAGTTAACCAAGTTAGTCATTTTTTCTGGAGTAGAAGGCTAGAAGTATAGTGTCGTCTGCGAAACGCAAGTTAGATATCTCACCGACTAGGTTTACTCCTTCCATAAAACCAGAGATATTTGTACTGCGAGCCGTCCATGGAATTTGAAGCAGTCGTCTCCACGTCCACATTTCAATTTCAAAAGCGTCTATGCGTCATCTATCTGATTCTTTGACTGTCCATGTCTCTCATGCATAGTAAAATATGTAAAAGATCTGAGTTGAAACGAGTCTCTGCTGGTTTGTCATAGTAATGTGACGATCACGCTAGACCCCGTTCAGTCATTGTTGCTCTTGCTATTTGAATCTCGGGTTCACAACTTTCGTGTTGTTAACTAGAGCTCCAAGATATATCATCGAGAAGACTACCTCGCATCCAGCAATAGTTCAGGAAACTGTTGTTGGCGAACAATAACCATGATTTCGCTTTTGTTGTAGGACTCTGAGTCCAAATTTAGCACTTTCTACCTCGACTTTTTTAATAAGTTAGTAATTTCTTCTGAAGTAGAGGCTAGAAATTCAGTGACGAAAATTCCTCTATAGTTCTAGTTTTATCGTCTTTTTATGACTTGTTGTGATATATGATTGTTTCCATTTGTATGACACTTTTATGTCATTTAAGCATGTTTGAAAAATTTTTATTGAATATTCAAAGACATTTATAGTATCGTTCTTAAAGTATTTTTCCCTTTCTGCAGATTTTTCGTTGTTGGAAAATTCAGAAAGATTTTTGCAATACCAAAAAATATATTAAATAAATATATTACATAAACGTTACACGTTAAAAAGCTAAACTTAACTACCGCAAATAAATGGAAACTATCCTCGTCAGATTGACGGTTGGAATTTGTATCCCTGTCCAATGATAAGTGTTATAAAGCTATGATAATTGTCGTGTCGTACACACTGATTAATTTTTAACTTTTGTTACAGTATTAGTTGCTTCCAGTTGTGGATATGCTCAAAAATACTACTTAATAATAAGTTTTGGAAATTTTAAAATGGTAGTATAGCAGCAAATTTACTTAAGTATAGTGAGAATAAATTTACACAATAGTAAGTAGTAATAGTAATCATCAATAAAGTCAGTCGTTCTTACTGAAGGCACATATGCTTTTCTCAACTTCTTTCAATTGCAAGCTGCTTATAACTAGTTTGCCATTATTTTTATTATATATTGATTTTGATCTTGATTTTCTAATAGAATTTGAGCATCTATTTTACAATTATTTACAAGAAAACCCATGAAAGAACACTAAAAAACATAACTATAGAAATATATAAAACTATGATGACTATAGAAACATAATAGTAAAAATAGTTTTAACACTTGATATAGAATATTAATGTCCATTCTTTTCTTTTACATGGAAGAATTAAACACATGCAACTTCCAATGTAAAAGCGAAAATAGAAAAAATAACACAAAAATATAAAATAGTGTAATTAACTTTTAACAAATGTCTCCTTGGCAAAGCACAATGAGGATTGTATCTATCTCATTCAGTTTTGAGTTTGAGCATAACCCTCGAAACCTTTCCACTACCCTATAAATAAAGTTTTGTATCAAGTCCCGAAGTCCTTCTTCCCTCTCTTGCCTGCCTGGCTAAAACGCCACAGGCCGTATTGATCTTGGCTAGATTACGACCGTTTTCCCTTTACGTCCTCTTCTTCCTGTCTCTCTCCCACTCAATGTGCAACAGTCACAGGCGCAACAAAGGAATCTGCAGCAGGCAAATAATTGCTCACTTTACATCAACGGATGTTAAGTTATACAGGATGATGCGTTTTTGTGGAAGTTTTTAAGTTAAAAGCAGGAATGCATTCAGATCAGTTAAGATCTGATTATTGCTATTTAATGGTGTAAGTTTAATTATAGATTTTTTTATAAAAAGTTAGTAGGTAAGTAAATTATTGAGTTTCAAGATAGTTTAAGATCAGTAACTCAGTTTTGAATGATACTTAATATAAATTAATTTTCATTGCGGGCAAAGCGAATGAATTAAATAAAAGAAAAGGAAACACTTTTGGGAAAAGGTTTGTGTTAAGCTTATTTCCCTGCCTAATATTATATGAGACTTAAAGTTCTCTTTGTTAGACCTTAGTCTGTTATTAATCTTGTTTTATTGTTAATATTAAGTTGCTTTACTTAGTTTATAAGGTTTATATGTCATTTGTACAGTATACCGTTTCAGTTTAATCAGTCGATTTCATCGTCAAGCTTTGCCCTGTCAAATGTTTGTACATATGTATATATGAAAACATAATATATGTTATACATCGGCTTATTAAACTTACGCCAGGTTTACACAACAACGATTTATCGTAGCGATGTGAGTGCGCAGTTCGTTTGCGCAGTTTTATGGATGGTGTGTACGAAAATTGACACAGATTTTAAGTTGGCGCAAGCGATTGGCAGGCAGGATTGTTACAAGAAGGAACTCAACAAAGCTAAAAGAAACTGATAGTTAATGCAAATTTGGTAGACGTATGGACACTCAATGGACGTTTGATAAACTTCTTCTTCTTCTTATCGTGCCCCATCCCTAAGGACATTGGCGATCATCATGGCCCATTTGACTCTATCTGCAGCCGTTCTGACAAGTTCTATTGACGTTTTCTCACTCCATTGTCTCAGATTCTTCAGCCAGGACGTGCGTCTTCTCCTCGGTCCTCTTTTGCCTTCCTCCTTCGCTTGTATGACCAGCCGCATCAATTCGTATTTCTCCTTTCTTAGTATGTGACCAAAGTAGCTCATTTTTCTTTTTTTTTATGGAGTTGAGTATTTCTTTATCTTTTTTCCTTCTTCGTAGCGTTACCGCATTTGTTATGTGTTGTGTCCAAGATATTTTCCACATTCTTCGATAACACCACATTTCAAAGTTAATGAGTTTTTTCTCTGTCGTCTCTGTAATTGTCCAGGCCTCAACTCCATACAACAGGACAGATAACACGTAGCATCTCAATACTCTAATTCTAATTTCGATGTTGAGTTTTCCATTGTATAATATTGTTTTCATCTTATTAAAAGCACTTCTAGCTATCTCAATACGCCGTTTTATTTCCGTACTTATATCCCATTCTTTATTTAGTACGCAACCTAAGTACTGATATCTGTGCACCCTGCCTAAAAGTTTTCCTTTAGCAAAAAGACTGTCTTCCTCAATCTTGTTCTTGCTTACCACCATGATTTTTGTTTTATTTGTATTCAGTGCCATTCCATACCTTTCGCAGTATTGGGTAATGCAATCAACCAAGATCTGTAGTCCTTCTCTGCTGTCCGCAAGGAGTATTGTGTCATCTGCGCTTCTAAGATTATCTTATCTTCATCTAAGATTATTCAGAAGTGCTTCGTTAATAAATATGCCTTCATTTACGTCTTCTAATGCCTCTTTAAACAATTCTTCTGAATACATATTAAAAAGCAAAGGGGAAAGCACACATTCTTGTCTCACTCCACGATTTATAGGTATTTCTTTCGATTTTTGTTGGTCTATTCGTATTGTGGTTTTCTAATATCGGTATAGATTGGCAATAATTCTCACGTCTTCGTCATCTAATTCTGTGTTCTGCATTATTTTTGCCATTCTTCGGTGTTGTACTTTGTCGAAAGCATTTTCGAAGTGGACTAGACATATGAATACATCGCAATTGACATCTCGACATCGTTCGATTAGTGTTTGTATAGTAAATAATGCTTCTCTGGTGCCAAAGCCTTTTTTGAATCCCAATTGGTTTTCAGCTATTCTATCATCTAGCTTTTTATAGATACACTTTTAGAATATGGTTCATCAATCTAATTGTCCTGTGCTCTTCACACTTCATTGCGTTTGATTTTTTGGCTATTGGAATAAAAATTGATATTAACCATTCTTTCGGAATCTCTCCTGTATAATAAATGTCATTAAATAATTCTATTAGTGTGCCCATATGATTTTTTGTTAATATTCTTAAAAAAAACTACACAAATGAACTCCGCAGTCACATCGCTACGATAAATTGTTGTAGTGTTCACCGCGTATTGGTGAATATCTCTATTAGTTGGCGAAGTCTGAATATTGCATTTATCGGGGGTCTGTGTGAGTTCTTCATAGATGGGTTCTATCTTGATGTTCCTCGGATATTCCTACTTTTGCGGTTATTTTATTTACTAGTATCTATTAGTAGTTTTAGCACACTACTAAGCAGAATTACGCCTCTGTAATTCTTCGAGTCTAATGTTGAGCCTTGGTTTGTACAAGGTTGGGATAAAGTATGTATCCTAGTAAAAACGTTTGAAACTAGAAAAACGGTATTTACAAAACTTTGCATGCAGGCACAATGACACATATCGCATCTAGTTATTTATCTATCTCATTATTTATCTCAAATTATTTTATTTAAATGGCACACCCTGTATATTTTTGCAGATTTTAAACAAACTTATCATTTCTAAAGCAAAAAGTAAAAATAGTATAAATCCGAAGATTTCTACTTGTTCGAAACCAAAATTCAAATTTTGGTTCGAACAAGTACAAATCTTCGGATTTTCATTGTTGTTTTATTCTTAGATGCGGCCGCTTGCGTCTTGATGAAGTTATTTCATTATTACTTCCTTTGACGGAAAATGGTTGATTTCACGTTTAGGGCTTCTTACTGAGTTACGCTGATGAGTCTTGTTGAGACAAATTACGTATACGCGAATTTTAAATGCACTATATCACAGACCACTAATAACTAGACATTTCACGCAGGTAGCTCAACGTCAAACTAAACTAAATGTCGTTTGTAGTACCGATACAAATGTTAAGATGTCGCATACTCTGTCTATAGTCTATACTCTGCAGTTTAGGTTTAGAACCAAACTAAAAATTATAATTGTCAATCGCCAATTGTCAGTAATTGATTAGCAGCGTCTATATAATCAGATTTCAGATGGTTATTATTCGTCTAAATTGTTTGATTTGATGGTTATTATTGCAAAGAAATTAAACTAAACTTGGTTTAATATCTCTGGATTATTGTTAGCATTAACCTTAAATTAGTTTGTAAATTACAAATCACCTACCTCAGGGGTCTGTGTTTTAAATGATCCTGGACTTCAAATAGTATTTTGCAGATTAATAATAATTAGTTAAATATGGTTTTTCACAATTAATGTTGTATCCTACAATGTACAAATTCGTCAACAATTAGACATGCCTTTCCAAATCCTGATAAAGACATTATACGATTTAGGAAGTGGCTTAGTGTTATGATAAAAAATCCTAATTTAGATATGATGAATTCCACATTTCCACTAGTTTTTAAAACAAAACGAATATGCCACAGGCACTTTGAAGATAAGTTTGCTTTTACATGGAGTCATAGCTTGTATCAAAATGCAATTCCCGAGGACAAATAGCTGATTGATTTTAGATTCCTCTTCTAATCTACATCCCAGAAGTATTTCAATAAATTACTATTTAAATGGGAATAAGCCACAATTAAAGGTTAAAATACGTTTATTGACGTTTCAATTTCTACTTCGGAAATCGTTCTCAAAATACAAACATTAGTGATTTTACAAACATTAATTATTACATATTTTGAGAATGATTTCCGAAGTGGAAATTGAAACGTCAATAAACGTATTTTAACCTTTAATTGTGGCTATATTATTATTTAAATGTGGCTTTAATATATATAAATTATTATATTAACTTTTTGTTTTAGTTGAAAGTTTTTCAACAAGTAGAGATGCACAATCTACACACATGTTTCAATCATTTGAGATACCCCATTGTAGTAAGTATTGGAAAGATAACAAATTAATAATTTTCCAATTGGTTACTATTTGATGAAACTTTTTAGTTGCAAAACACAATTATGCACAGTTACCAAATGAAGAGATTTTAATTGTAAAAACTGATGAGAGTAAGGGTTTAAAAGGTAATTGTAGTAAAAATTTTATATTTTGTATTGTCATCGGCAGATTTGTAAACATTCTCTAATATGATTAAATATAAAATTAACAGTTTGCTTAACCTCTGGATAGTGATACTAGAGTTTTTTATAAGTTTAGTTGCCTCCGTGTCATAGAACAGCTGTGGCTAAAAACTAGAAATAGGAGCTTGCCTGTGTTCATAATCTCCTATTGTTAAAATCTAACAAAGATATATGAAGGTACTGAAACATCATAGTACTTACAATAAATTGTTTAATACTGAGATCAAAAAAAAAAAATTTCTACTAAGTCTCTCACGAAGTAATGCCACTACACGAAGGTTAATATAATAAATAGATTTTGCCTTATAAGTATTTAATAAAGAAATTAAAATCACATTTACTTTAAGGTGTTTCCCTTAAGAATATCACACCGCTGAAAATATTGCAGCAGTGTAAGATATCAAGAAGTACAATAACCTCTAAAAAGAAAAAATTATATGAAGCATTAAAACAACTACACCATAAATATTCTTTGGAAAGAAATAGTAAAGTCGTTTAAACGCAGACTGCTTGAAGCTAAAGAGTTTTATAAACAAAATAAATTGGTTGATCTTCAGAACATTAATAGAATGGCAGCTATGCTAATTCAAATTCAGTACAGAGAGAGCTCTAAAGCAAAAAAGCTAAGAAGATTTACTCTTAATAATAATTGTTTAACTTTGTCTTTATAAAAGCAAAGTGCTCATTCATATAGTATTCTTTCCAATCTATTTATCTTACCCAGTAAGTAATCATTAAACAAACTTCTGGCTCAAACTATTGGGGGCCCGGGAATTAATTAATTAATTATTAAGTTAATATTTGAGTCACTAAAAGCAACAATATCAAAAATGGAAGGAATTGATAAGCATATAGCTATAATATTTGATGAAATGGCGATTATGCCAAGTCTTCGTTACAATGAGCATAGTAGGTGTATAGATGGATTTGAAGACATGGAAAATGACAGAGATTCAAATATAGCAGATCATGTTATAGTTTTTATGGCAAGAGATCTAAGAAAACAGTGGAAATCATCTATTTCATATCAGCTTTGTAGCAGAGGTTGTGTAAAAACCCCTCAAATTAAAAACGTGTTGGTGGAAGTCATTTCTATTTTCTTAGAAGTCTCAGCAATAAGATCTGTTTCGAAGGAAATCAATTTAGCATCTTCCAAAATAACATATTTTTCTTTAACTTTGATCAGATAAAAGGCATATATCGAGCACAGTTTAATTTAATCTTGCCCAAGTACTTTCGATCCCTAGATCATCTTCAGGGGCATCTGAAATAAGCCAAGAAACGTTTTTTTATAACCAAAGAAATTGATTAACTTCGATAAAAACTCGAAGTTTATGGTTGAAAAAAGGTTTTTATGTGATTAACGTTTATAGACTTACTTCGTCAATTGTGGCCTATCCGACAAGACTTTTTGTAAGCTTTGTCCATAAAATTGTACAATTTTCAATATTAATAAAGCATATTTCTATTCTATTCTAAATTTATATACAAAGTTGTTTTACATGTATTAAATAAATAAATAAATTATATTTTGTCTTATTTTTTTTTTTTCGTAAATGGTATCGTGTATATTTGAATTTAAAAATAATTTGCACATTTTAAAATTTCAAATGCAATTTTATTATGCAAATGCATTATATTTCTTGTAAAAATTAAATTAAAGGTATGAGTGTAAAATTGATCGTATGCATAATATGCAATATAGTATGTTTACCTACCATATATATTGCCCACCTACCTAACCGTGGTTTATGTTTTGTTTGTTAAAATAAAGCCATTTTGATGAATCCCTGAGCGTGAAAAGTGTCCTCCTTGTACAATCCTGTATTTATGAATACTTATATTCATATGTAATTACGTGGCTAAAGGTTCCAAACCAAAGCCAATAAGGAAAAAAATATATATAATTAGAATGGGGAAATAACGTAATAAGTTCTTGCTTACAGGGGAAAAACTTGTTAACTCCATGTAGACGAATAAAAAATCATTGATACCATTAATATGCGACATAAATAAAAAAAAACTAAAACGTAAACCAACAACGAATATAGCAAATTTTATTCTTCTTATTGCTGATGAATTGTAAGATGTATTTTAACATAATCACATTTTAGTTTTAAATTTTAAAAATGTTCTGAACAAAACCAAAAATGTGACTTATCAAGTTATTTTCCTGTGGTCTTCAAGTACTATCTAAAGCACTAACTGACTAAGCACGCGAATCACTTGTCCTAATAAGACAATCACAAAAATTTTATGCAGAATAGACATAAATCATTGACATGTCTGTTTGCGTCAAACTTCGTAAAACAATAGTAAAATAATAACAGGGTTAATGGTACTTATTACCTTTCTGCATCAATCGCTCTAATTTGATATTTATAATGTATTTGTATCAAAAACACTATTTTATTAAATACTGACTTAAACCCACTCCGTAAAAAACGGTTCAATTGTTTATGCGGTAGTCTGTCTCCAGTTAAGTATGCATTTTTTTTTGTAACATATCCGTGAAACTAAGATATTTAAATGTCGTGGCAACGGCGCTTTTACGTTCTACGACCTCCTTCAACCCCTCCTTCTTTCACCATAATACTTTCTCCAACGAAACGTGTGCTTTATGTTCGAAACATCGATTCTCGATCTTTTTTCGGTCGATCCGATGTGATACCGATACACTTCTATAAAGAATCCATTAAATGGATCTCTCGTTTAGTGACGCAACGTTGCCCCGTCTAATTATTATGCAATAAAAATTTCGATAAAGACTACGAACCGGTTTTTTACTAGGCGTTTGTCGTTTGTTTGTTTAAACACTTAGGTGTATTGATTAATGATTGACGGTTTGCTTTCATGTAGAAATTAATAGCTAGGTATGCGGTAAGACTGGTTCGTTGGTAGTTGGCCTAATGACGACGGAAAAACATATATAATGTTTTGTGAAGGATTTAATATACCGCAATCATATAGTTAGTTATTTTATATAAAATTATTTTTGCACTAATGTAGTATGTAATTAAACTATAAGTTTGTAATAGAAATAAAGCAAGATAGGTTTGAAGTTTAACAAAATAGTTCTTGTACTTTAGGCTTCACTTGATATAAAATAATCACTAGATTAATATAAAATATACTTCGACAAAAAAAATAGATATGAGAGACATAAGAATCATCTACCTTCTTTTTTAAAATTGACGGGCTGTAGTATAGGAAGTAAACGAACTTTTAGGGAACATAAATGATAATTAACCACATTCTTAGGTGTGGAAGACCCATCCAGACTCTTAGCTTATTGTAGCATGCGCAGCAGCAATTCAATGGTGATGCCGCTTCATGTAAATTCAGCTCATTTGTGCAATATATCTAATCACGAAGAATAATTATTGAATGCGCGCTAGGGTATGTAGCACTCATGTTTGATGTTCTAGGTTTTTCTAGATCTTATAAGTTTTTAGTAGTCGTCTTGTTTGTAAAAATCTACTGGTTTTCTCTGCAGGATTTTGTAGCATTCTCAGTCCTTTTTAATTCCAGCATTTTCTCGCATTCTTTGTAAAACTATTTTAATTCCAGGCGATTTCTCTTTTTATCAATCATTTCCTCCGCTTCTTGTTCTATAACTGTTGCCATGCTTGTTCTATCTCTATGCTATCCTCCTCCTCTCCTAGCAATTGGAATCTGTTGCTTATGGCTACTTGAATTTAATTTATTTATTTGGTGTTTGAAAGCCTTTCATGTCCCATTTTTCTCTTTGTTCTTGTTGGTCTGCCTTCTGTAGTGATATTTGTGTCTCCGTTCACTTTTTTTACCCTCCTTAGATAAATAGCGAGTTTCGAGCTTTGCATGCTAAGAAGGAGGGCTCGATTTTCTGTGGTTTCCCGAACCGATTGCACAATTCTAGCTGTCCATGGGGTCCGTGGAGACCGTAACAGCCACAGCTACCCTTAATGCTTTTATACACCAACAATGCATTTTGTTTTAAACAGAAATCCTAGTAAAGAACTAGTAAAAATTGATGCAATAAGAAAATATATATGTATTTTTACTAGAAATAAATAAGACATAGACATGAAATAGCTAACGTGGTATGGACGTGGTTAATGTATGCCGAAATCAACACATCGCCAACACGAAAAGAAGGAAGACCCAAACTGAAACGATTACAAAGCACACATAGATCTAAGAGCAAAAGAAATAGATTTTTGTTGTTAACGATCTAGTTATTCCAATTTACAAACTTTTGTAAAAGTTATTATTGCCGCCCGTATTAATTCAATTTCATACACAAGCACATAATTTCAAAGAAGTCAATAAAGAATAATAAAATTTATTTGTATATAATCCCTGTGGGCTCATATTTACAAATAAAACTTGGAGTATACGGACACTGTTCACATAAAATGTAAAATATTGTAGTTAATTTTTACTATTGCAGTCTGAACTAAAATCTACTACAAAAGCTCCCTTGAATTATTATGCAAAGCGACGAAATAAAGTATAAATCCCGTCTTGTATTAGACCATAGGGCCACAATGTTCGTTTGAATTACCTTTTTTTATTTCTTCGAATTAATAATTTTTTTAATTGATTTGTAAATTAAAAATAAACATATAATCTCTATATATTTATTTGTGATCTTATGTAACAAAAATATTTTTTGGCAATAAAGATAGCTTGTTTTTTTTTAATACAGGAAGGTATGAAGGAAAGAAGTTTAAAAATAAGACACCCAGAGGAAGACACTTCACCGCAGTAGGAAGGATGTGGTTCAGCTAATTAAATTTATTATGGCGAAAATAAGAGGTCTATGCAGCATTAAAGAACAGTTTATATAGGTATGTCCCGAGGATTGCAGGATTGTCATTGGCTGCGACGCCACTACGTATCACCTGACCTAGGAGAGTACAGTACAAGTACCAATGAAGAAGGTGAGTCATTACAACAGCTTGTTATGTTATGGAATTATCCGTAGAGAGTGAGAAACATAACCTGCTGAAATGATAACCTTCCAAATCAAGGAACAGAGGTAAAACGAAAATTTAATTTCATTAACAGGTCAGGTTAGTGGGGCCATTATCACAAATTTTTGTCTGAATATAATAAGGAATTGAGAATATAAGTTTTTAGCTTTTTTCCAGGAGTCTAAAACAGATTATTTCCACTAGACAAATGGTAGCATGTCCGGACTGGATATCATGGCATGGTTCTATTGAAAACTAGCTTGTGGCAAAAGATGTGGTAAAACAGGACAAAATCAAATAGGTAATAAACTCATTTGAGTTGTATAAATCACTGAGTCCGGACGGTATTTATCCAATTCTCATTCAAAAGGAAAATACCATATGTACAAGAAATTATATATGCTAGTACAAAGACTGGGATACATAGCGGAAGAATTGTGGTTCATAAGGGTGGCGTTTGTAACCAAACCTGGCAAAACTGGACAGGGAAACACTAAATCCCTGAGGCCGATAAGTCCGATCTCATTCGTACTGAAGTCTCTAGAAAAATTGTTTGATTGGTATATTAGACATAGTGTATTGGTTGAAAATGTAATACATCAGGGACAGTATACGTGTTGATCAGGACTTATTACGAAGACAACACTGCAGTATCTCATACAGAGGGTGGAGTAAGTTCTGGAGAACTAAGAGGTGTAGTTTGGTGTATTTACATAGCGCAAAAATAGACGAAAAAAGCTGCAGACAGATAGATTGCTGAGAAGTCGTGTAATATACGTAATGTTAGTGGGAAATACAGCGTCATCACAAGTAGGCAGAGGCAGTCTGCAGTACGGAGTTTTATCTCTTCTTTTTTGGAATCTGATCATGGATGGCTTGATAGCTAGACTCAGCAACCACAGATATCATGTCCTTGGCTATGAAAATGACCTTGTCATCTTATCTCAATGCCACAGTAAGAAATATAATGCAACATGCTCTGACCGTAGTTATAGAATAAACTTCAAACTTAGGGTTTAACATAAGCTCCATAAGTTCAAAATCATGAAATTTTGAGGAATGAGGAATTTAGAGGAAGATGGTTTTTTCTGAATACAAATTAAACAGTAGTGGTGATAAGACGTAACCCTGTCTCACTCCTCGTCGAATTTGTACATCTTCGGATGTTGTATGCTCTATTTCAATTGTTGCCATTTGGTGCCAGTATAGTTCTGAGATAATTCGCAAGTCTTGTTCGTCAACTCCAGTTGTTCTCAGAATTTCGATCATATTTTGATGGTTAACGCAGTCAAATGCTTTCCGATAGTCAATAAAACATGCATATACATCTACATTCATGCCTCTGCATCGTTGCGTTAACACATAAAAAGCAAAATGAGCCTCTCGTGTTCCCAATTCGTTTCGAAATCCGAATTGAGTGTCACTCATCTGGAACTCACACTTCTTGTAAATTCGTGTATGGATAATTCTGAGAAAAGTTTTAAGGTCATGAGACATCAAGCTTAATATTTGATAATCATCGCATTGTGAGGAATTTTATTTTTTTGGTAATGCTACGAATTTTGATTTTAGCCAGTCTGTTGGTATTTTACCTGTGTCAGTGTCAGATGTTGGTATTTTACCTGTGTCAGATATCTTATTGAGTAGTGCTTTCCATCTTTCTGCGATTTTACTGGGTGGATCACTTCTTCTTTGGTTATTTCTGGGCATTTTTCATTTATTCGATTATCCGTGGATGGTGGAGAACAAGGTCTATCGTCGTCAAAAAGAGTTTGTATGTATTTTTTCCATCTCTCTAGTTTGTCTTTTGTACCCATACTTATTTCGTTATTATCATTTTTGAATAGTGTTGCTTGTCTCTTTTTGTGTCTACCTGTCATTTCTTTTACTTTTTATGAATATTAAAGGTGTCGTATGTTTCCTGAAGTTGTTCGATTTCTAGGCATTTTGTTGACATCCAGTTTTCTTTCGCCTCCCTGCACTTTTTTCTAATGATTTTGTTGATTCTTTTGTATTCTATTGGGCTTGTTTTATGTTTTCGTCTTACGTCTATGAGGTCCATGATCTCTTGCGTTATCAATTCTTGTTTTTTGTTATGTTTTATGAACCCGATGTCTTCTTCTTGTATCTTTGTTATTTTTGTTTTTAGAGCAGTCCATGTTACGTAAATATCTGTCTGTATCAAGTTTTCGATCGTTTTTATTTCTTCCTCAAGCTTGACACTTATTTCTTTTTTCTGTTTAGGGTTCTTCAATTGTGGGATGTCTATTTTTCTTGTCACTGTTTTCTTTTTGACTTTAAGAAATATTTTTAATCTTTAATCCACTATAACTGGAATTTGATCGCTACGTATATCAGCTCCAGGGTATGTTTTCGTGGATTGTATGTACTTCTTAAAGGTGGTGTTCAGCAAAATGAAGTCAATTTGATTTCTAACAATTGTTTCTTTACTATCTGCAGGTGATTTCCATATGTATAGCCTTCTAGCATATAATAGTAAATAGTGATGAAAATTTAAACATTTTTATTCTAGTAGGACAATATACATGCCAGAATTAACATGAGGGCCTTTGAATTGAAGCAGATCAATATACGCACAAATAGCCAAGCAACCATTGGGGGCTCTATGGATGTGAGTGGACTCTAGGTGAGTGTGAGGATGGCAAGATGAACTCCACAGACTGGCCGAACATAAAACTCACTGGTGCGGTTTCATGGCTACCTAGGAATACACAATAATGAAAGAGCTGATGTGCCAGGAGAGCATCTGGTTCAAAATACTTCGATCCAGAGCAGGTCGTGGAAATGCCAATAAACATCATCTGCGACCGGAAAAAAGCCTGGATCCAAAAGTAACATAACTCTCACTGGGAAACATATCTGGTCAAACATGTGGAAACAGTTACTAATATGTGTTAATAGAGCTGAAGCACTGCTGAAAACAAGCAGCAATCAGTAAAGAGTCATAACAAGATTCCTTAATGGACATACACTAGTCGAGGGACTCCTCGGCAACAAAATTACAGATAACGGTATAAATACAAGTTACCGGATGAAGCCACCATCTACGCAGCGGAAATGCTGGCATTGAAGTCTGCTCTTTCTCACGTTCTGATAAATAAAATTAAAAACTGTGTAATATTTTTACAGTTAAAGTGCAGTAGAAGGAATACGTTTAACAAATAAATTCAAGCAGTTAACCCATCTTGAAATAGAGATTTTTAGTATTGAGACGTTTCAAAGCTTGGAGAAAAATTCATTACTGCGCGAATCAAAAACCTCTCTGGGATAAAGAGTAACATATTAGCAGATGCCTTGACCAAAAGGCTGACCAAAAACAACAAAATTCTATCAGCATTAGAGACATATCTGTAATAAAAATTGTCTCAAATTAAAAAGACAACTTTAAACAATGGCAACTCAAACTTCTTCCACCAATGAAAAAAAATTACTAAAGACGAAATAAAAGATAATATGAAGATATACGAAGATAAATGCAACAAACGAGTGGACAACGTAGACAAAACTGAATTAAATAATCTAAACGTCGATAAGATATTAAGTAGAATCACATGTTAACAAGAACAAATACAGAATTGAGCTTTTGGTTCTTACAAACAACAACAACACTCCAATGTCATTGAAATTATGCGAAATATCATTCTTCATATTATTATGTAAGCATATGGTAAGTTTAAGTTTTGTTCTGAATGTGCATGAATGTGATGTAATGTAATTATTGTAGTTTTGTATGGATGTTTTAAAATGGCAGTAAAATCTATTTAGTTATGATCAATTGGAATATTTGATTTACGAAATAATTTTTAAAAAAGTGGCATTGGAAAAGTTAAAGAAAATGTACTTACTATGTCTAAATTTCTTTTCTTGTAGTAAAAGACAGCCTGGTGTATTCTATCATCTCACTTTTTCACTAAACTATTTTCCAGCCTTTAAATATATCAAGAGTCTCTCTAAAACGTCTCACTTGCGACATGGTCTTCGCTCATACCCTTACCGGTAAACTCAAACTATTATTTCCTGCATAAATAAGTAGATATTCTATTACTTGAGCTAAAAGTGCCTCTGGTAGCGTTGTCCTCCATTTTTTTGAGCATAATCGAGGATAGACGTATTGGATGAAATGACTTTTGGTCTATCTGAAGGTTTGTCATCCCCCATGTATATAAATATGACTTTTACTTTCCTTCATAGATAAAGAACATGGCGATATAGTAAACTGGATCTAAATAATTTGACCAGTGGTGTATGTAATGTATCCTGACCTTCCTTAATGGGTGCTGCGATTAATCCATCAAGAACAAAAGGTTTAAAGGACTTAAAAAATCCTTTAGCCCACTTAATCCTTTTAGGCGTCAGTCACAATTCTGTTTATAGGAGGACACATCATCTTAATATCTGCTCTTCTCCTTACAGTCTCATTAATTTCCTTTGTTCCGTCCTGTACCTTGCTTCATGAAAAATGTTTGTTTCTTACTATGTGTACTAGGATCTCTGCCGTCTTTTGGAACGTTGTCTTCTCTGACTTCTCTTTTTAATGCACACACGTTATCTTGCTTTCCCGCATTCTGCACTGTGCTAATTTACGGCTTTTCCTCTAGACTTTTACAAAAAGTTCTAAAAGAAGTTTTTTTTTATTTACAAAGAGGTATGTTAAACTCTTTTAAATATTTAGTTTAGCTTTGTTGAATTCGCTTCTGGCCTTGCTGCGCAATTTACTCAGTTCATTGTTCTAACAGGGTACTCGACTTTTGGTTGTCTTAGTTTTAAAAGGGCAATTATCCTCTTGGTTAGCTTAGCTGTTTTTTCCAAGTCCTTAATCGATCTTATTTTGTAATTTATTTTCTTTATGCCAAGCTACAGTTTATTTCTGTAACCTTTTCAGTTTATTTTATTTGGTATTTTGTACATTTTGTTTGTCATACCCGAGATTCAAGCTTAAACATGATCAACAGTGTTATGAGAGGTATTCCTCATCCGAAACACTCCACTCACTTATTAAATTCACAGCTCCTCTATACACTAATGTCTAGCACCTCCTTCCGAAGATTTCGAGAATGTTGGGCTACTGCCCATATTTGCTTTACCAAATTAGTTCTAAGTAAGTACTTGTGCAGTAACTTTGCTCTTTTGTTAGTATGTATCTATGCTCCCCCATTTTTTGGATATTATATTAGTTATATCGTCCCCTCCCTATCCATGCAATTGCTTTATCGTCTTTGTATATTTTTTTTCCGCAGATTTTAACTGTTGTCATAAAATACAATAGTACTGTTATGCTTTTGCCTTCTAATAAGTGTATTACACATTGTATTTGCACACAGTGAAAAACGTTTGTTAGATGTATGAGGCACATATATGGCTAGCTTGTTGTATTACAGTGACTTTTGTTTTTCTTAGAAAGAACACTGCTCATGTGCAAGGCCAGCCTGTTACGACCAATGAACGTGCTTCTTCTTGTTCTCCATCAACAAGAATTATCTTTTGTGTAGTGATTATCTACATAAATATTTGTAATTGTTTAATATGAGTATTCATTTTCTCCATATTTGAGTAGTTCGTTCAGTATTTGATTTCATGTTCTTAGATTTCTGTTCTTTCATCTGTTATGTTAGGTGTTTCAGGTAAAACCGTTTCCATTTAAGGTGTTGTAAATCTGACTATGAATGCATTTTACTGACCATATTAGTATGATTTTAGTATTTTCGAAAATCTTTCCCAGTGCTTTTTTTATTCCTTTTTCGGTTCTCATTATCTTGTAACCCTTCTGCGTTTCTTAACGTTTTGTATTATTATGTCGTTCGTTTTCTTTTTCTGATACTTTTTTTACATACTTTGTGAAGCACGAAAAATGGGAAATTTATGTTAGGTATAAGAATACGTCCAATATAGATTGGAAGGTTATTTTAAAACTAATATAAACCAAGTAAATTTAAAGGAAATAAAAAGAAAAACATTGGAAGAAAATTTTTTTGGCGTAAGAAAAATGGCAATGATAGTTGATAAAAATAGTAACGGTCACAGTCGATTTAGATTCTCTTACATTACTTATGCCAATTTTTAAATTATGGACCCAAAGAATATCTAAATCCAATCCTGTATTATACCGTTTGCAATATCGAGGCTCGATGTTGCTCTTCGCACATTTCTCTAAAAGGGGTTGTTTATCAATTACTTAATTGCTTTATCTATCACGTTTCTCCTGCAGTCTCAGTAATAATTACTTTATTCGCCCTTGCCCCGCCTGTACGCTTCTTAGGAGTCGTATTAACTGACTTCTCGTTCTTCGTTACGGTATCCGAACTTAGTATAACCACGTTTTCAAAATAGAGAAATTGCGAGATCGTGTAGTCCACGAACAAGGAATCTTAATAGTTGTTATAATTTTTGATATTAATTGTTTATCTGCAAATATTATTCAAGTAAAAGTTCGAAAAATCTTTTACAGATAAATAAGTGCTTAAGAGTGAGTACTAATTTATCTGTGGCATAATTTTAAGAATATTTAAGATGGAAAAAATAAACTATTGTATGTAGGTATTACGATTCAGAAAAAAAAAGTAGTTTCAAAGAGTACTGTGAAATGTGATAAGTGAAATGGAACGAATGTATCAAGGAATTACCGGTTTGTAGAAACAATCATCAGGATTCAAGGCTTTGCCAATAACAAAAGTTTTTTCAATAATTCTGAGCTAATTGTTTCAATTCCTAAATTATATTAATTTAGCAATAAGGTAAAAAAAATAACCTGAAAGTAACGATTTAAGAGATTCGAAATTTAGGAGAAATATGCAAACCAAATTTGTATAGAAATAAAAAAAGATAACTGTCAAATCAACAAAAATAAAATAGTTTGGAAAACCCACTTTCAAGTTTTACTAGAAAGGAACACAAGAAAATGAGCAGTCTATGGACTAACGACAAAAAGTCCAAAAAAGAAAAATGGGCGCAAAGAAACAAAAAAAAATCTAAAATCGTCAACTTGCCTAAAGGTTGACAAACACTTAGCAGTAAATATAGAATGAAGCTTCCTAATCATTTAAAAACTGGAACCATTTACCCAATTTACAAAATAAGTGAAAAGCTAAATTGTGAAATATATCGTCTAATAACTGTCTTCTATTTAGTTTGCAAAATCTTTCATTGTGTAGCTCTTTTAGACACCATGCAACAAGCATAATGTTGTTTACTTCTGACAGATTTGTCAAAGTTAGACTTAATAGTAAATTAATAGAATAGAATAGAAATATGCTTTATTGTCACGGAAAAATGAGAGAGGGAATTTGCAGCGGACACGCAAACTTGATAGAACTCAGAACGTATATGTGGGTGGTACTCGACTGCACATGTTGAACGCAAAAATTACAGGAGGTCAAGGCACGATTTGGACTGTAGCATCATTGAAAAAGACAAGAAGTTATTGCATCTATCAAATGTAGGAATTTGAAAAAAAAAGGTTGGACATAATTTTCAGAAAATAAACAATTCTATGAATTTGTAATCATTTTGTGGTCTAAAATCGATCTTATATTGTAACAGATTAGCTTAGTTACATATGGTTTTTTCCTTTGTTATTCTATCTACTGTCTCTCTTTGGTGGTTAATTTAAAGTATGTATTTGATATTAAATGTGATTGGTGTTTTATATTCAAGAAGATGATAAATAGATAAATGTGACTAGGTGTATGACCAATAGTTCAAACAAAAAAAAAAAATATTGAACACTTTGGTTAAATCCTATTTTTTGAAGACACAGTTACTGTCTGACATATGCGATTTTTTCGTATTATCGTAATTAAGTATCTAAAAGAACTAGGAAATTGTATAACCACAACGTATGAAGAGATCAATGAGTTTTTGTTGACTTTTAGTATAAAGTTTTGTTGGATTGTGTAGAAGAATTAGTTTTTGTCCAGACTTAAATAGACAAAATCCACAAGGAAAATAATTCCTGCAGCTGGCTGTATACCACGTATCACAAAAAGAGGTTAATCTTTGTATATGGGTATATTTTATAAAAACCCTAAAAAGGGCTACATTAAAAACACGAACGTTTTCGGAACAACAGTTCCATCATCAGGTTAAAATACCTAAAATAAGTATAGACTATTTAATCAAAACTTGATGTTTTGAGTTCATGTTTTGAACATCAAGTTTTGAATCTTTTGGCTGTAGTAATCCTATGTTTAACTAATATTGTTTCATGGTACACTGACATTTTGTTTTTGACACCGTTCATGGGTATCTTGTCAATCAGTTACCAGCTGAAGTCCGTTTGAAGAGGTTTACTCTCCGGATACTGGAACTCACTTAAAGCATGGGTGTATGTTACCTGAAGTAAAATTTAATTAAAATATTAAACATCAAATAATATTATCAACATCATGTACTATCTTTGGTAATACAATATATTTTAAAGGGTTTTTACCCAAATATTTTGGTGGCTCAGGCATGGTAACCTGTAAGTATAACCATTTTGCTTTTTTAACCTTAGTCAAAATTTTAAACCACGTTTACTTTAATTAAATGGTTTATACTTATTTTAGGTATTTTAACCTGATGATGGAACTGTTGTTCCGAAAACGTTCGTGTTTTTAATGTAGCCCTTTTTAGGGTTTTTATAAAATATACCCATATACAAAGATTAACCTCTTTTTTTTAAATAGACTCCTACAGTTTTATATAAATTTCTGTTGAAGATTTAGTTCTTCGTCTTTTGATTCCTTGTTTGTTTTTTCGTGATAGCCAATCATCTTTTAATATGTGGAGTACGCTATTATTCAGAATTTTCGAGTTCTATACCTATTTCCATAATGCGTAATAAGTATCAGTAAGATTTATTTAATAACGAAAAAGTCCATTGACGAAAAGAAAAAGAAAAATTAAAAAACTAGAATGTTCTGGACGACACAAAATGTTCAAAAAGGTCGTCATTCAGCTCGTAAGCTTTAAAACGTCAGAAAATGCATATAAACAGAAAGTTATCAGTTCAATTAGTAATAGTAAGTGAGTTTTTAAGTATTTCTGTCATTCAGTTAGATTTTTTAACAAGTATTGTAATATAGTTTGCTGTTTTAAACAAAAGTGACTAGAAAGAAGCGTAACATTGGTGACAGGGGTGGGATATCTCGGTCCTTACTATTGAAGTAGATGATATATAGATCAGATGGGATGATAAGTCTTGGTAGGGCATGTGCACTGAGACCTCTATTGAGTTGAGCCGCTCCTAAGTTGGAATATTTCTTATGTTTTAAATTTAAACGATACATCCCTTTTGTTAAACTTTAATTGTGGCTTATTCTTTTTAAAATAGTAATTATTCTTGGCTTCTGTAGTTGGAATACTTCTGTTTTGCAATTATAATAATACTTCTAAACAAATGAACTGACACGTTCAGATCATTCCCCTTTCTATTCTGTATCTGTTATCTCTTTTATCTACACAATTATTATGCATCAGTTTTCTATCCCTTGACCATAATTGAGAAGTCTCTATGAGGTGAAAATTTATCCCACTGAAAGAAACCAAAATAATGGATAGAAAGGGAGGAAAGGAGATCGAGATCACACTTCCTAAAAGTCTTAAAAAGAGTAAAAAAAAAAGATAATGACTTAAAAGTGATACTAGGATGACTTAAACATAGAGTAAGGCAAGAAAATAACTAAATATGGTGGAACTATAAAGGCGTACTGGGCTCAATGGGAAGCCCTGGGCTCAAAGGGAATCATTCCAATGTTCTATTATATCAGAAGTGGGAAAATCCCGATGGTGTAAGTACCGTTCAACAATTGGTACTGCCAAAATTACACATTAAAAGTCAGTTGCAAGAACTTCATAGCAGACTTTAACTGAACTTTGGACGACATCATTCTGGGTTTACTACCTTGCGTGGTAGTCTTCTTAAGTTTACAAAATCTCTGATGATTACGTTTTATTGGTTTGTTGCAACCGTTGCCTTGGACACGTTTGTATTTTCTATTTAATTTTAGGTTTCTGTCAATGTTCTCTTTAATTATTATTGTGTTTAATATTTCAAACTGGTCACGTTGGCTGCTTTGATAAATCTTCCATTCGCGTATCTCAACTTATTTAACGAAAAGAAAAAAAAATAAACTCTCGATAAATGTAACGATGATTTAAAACATAAGGATTAGATAATCTCATATTTTATTACTTATTAATTCACATGTGACTTTCCAAATAATTGATAACCAACGAAAAAATTACCACGCGTATTTTAGATTTCACAATTTGTGCAAAAATTAATGTAAAATATTATGCACGTGTTTTGTGTTTTAACTGCGCGATTTAGAATTTTTATAAAAAAGCAAATAATAATTTACGTCGTAGTAAACTAATTAGTCACATCTTTAGTTGAATATTTAGATATTCCTGTTTAGATCAGTGGCGGCTACTTGAAAACGGTTTAGAAGGAGCACCTTATTGTGGAAATAATCAACATTTTGCCGAAAATATTGCAAAAGAATGGGAAAATTTATCGTTTCCTTAGCTTTAATATGTATTGTCTATACCGGCCAGTAACACTTGTAAGCAGCCAAGAAGCAGACTTCTTTAAATTCATAATTAATGGTAATGTTGATTTACTTTAAAGAAATTGTTTGGATTATATGGGATGTTCTCCTTATCAACCATTTTCCATCCACTCCTGAATGGAGGTCTCTCCCAATTGCTTCCATCTTTCTCTATCTTGCGCCAATCTAATCCAGTGTTTGCCTGCCACTGCTCTTATGTCATCTACCCATGTTTTTTAAGGTCTTACCATGCATCTTGTTTACGTCGTTTCTAATTTTTTGGCAGATATTTTCGTAAGGGCTGCTGTCTCCAAACTGGTAGTATGCATGTGTTATACACCTTTTTGTTTAAGTTTATAGGAATGGAGGTGTTTTTCTAGATATATGCTAGTTTGCCGAAAGCGGCCTATGCCAATTGTGTAGATATACATAATGTTCAACATTATCTTATCTTGTCTCGGCTCGGTATTTTTGTTTTGCTGTAGTTCATTTTTAAGCCTACCGCTCCTGAAACTGCATTCAATTGTTGTAACATATTATTTAGTTCCTGGATATTATCGACTATTAAAACTATGTCATCTACGAATCTTAAGTGGTTTATGTATGATCCGTCGACGTTGATACCCTTGTCGTTCCATTATAGTTTCTTAAAAATGTCTTCTAGAGTAAGGTTAAATAGTTTGGTAGAAATGGTGTCTCATTGTCTTACTCCCCATTGTAGTATTATTGGATTAGTTTTTGTGCTTTCGTCCAGCTTTATCTGCATGGTGGCATTTTCATATATGTTTTTAATGATGTTAGTATCTCTTGAATCTATACGTGCATTTTCTAGAGATTCAAGCACTGCCCATAATTCGATGGAAACGAATGCTTTATGGAAATCGACGAACGCCATATGAATTGGAACATTATACTCGGTTCATTTTTCTATCAGTGTTCTTAAGGTGTGCAAGTGGTCTATGGTACTAAAATGTTTTCTGAATCCAGCCTGCTCGATAGGTTGATAGAAATCGAGCTTATGTGTTATATATGAATTTATACAGATGTGATAGCAAGGATATTGGTTGGTAATACTCGATGTTTGCTTTGTCTCCTTTCTTGAATAGTAGAATGACTTCTGATTTGTACCATTCTTGAGGAATCTTTCCTTCATCAATTACTTTATTAAATAAAATATTTAATACCTGTTCCATTTTTCTGCCACCAATTTTCAACATTTCAACAGTAAATTTTATCCTCTCTCGGACATTTATTCGTTTTTAGTTGATTTAGGGTCATTCTTATTTCATAGTCGGTTATGTCCGATATTTCTTCTAAACCGGTATTCATTATTATTGTTCTTTTAGTACGTCATTGTTTTGGTTGTGTATTTACCGAGTATAATTTAGTGTAGAATTTTTCAATGGCCTCGCTTATTTCCTTTCTGTCTCGGACGGTGACGTTTTTCTTATTTTTTATTTCTATGATTTTTGTTATGCCGCTTGAGATTTTTGCTTTCAGTACTTTCATATTGCAGTTATCTTGAATTATATCTTTCACTAGATTGTTAGTATATTCTTTATGGTCGTTCCTGATTTATTTCTTCACGATTTTGTTTAAGCTTTTGAAGATGTCGGAAGTCGATATGTTCTGTTTCGTCTTTCTTGGAGTAGTTTAATTTTATTAGGCTGGAGTTTAGATGTTTTGGCTGTTTTCGTGTTCGAGCAGATTTTCTTAACCGATGTTGTTACAGTTACTTTTATTTTATTGGCTAGTCCGTTTATATTCATTTGTTTCAGTGTCTCTATTAATTTTAGTCTTATGCTTAGCTCTTTTTGGTATTCCGTTTGTTTTTGAAACAGGACATCGGTGGTTGGGTATCGTTTTCGTTTAATAATAAACTGAGTTTATTAGTCTAATTTATTAACTTTATTTAATATAAAATATTCACTTAGTTTATTAAAGTCTTTATTTGTACAGTATCATACTAATTCATTTCACACTATAATTATATAATTTATTATCAACATTTATTACAATTTAATTATCCCGACAATACGCGCGTAACATTTCAAAACTCGATTATATTTTCAGACTGCCTCACACAATGAAAGTTCCGCTATATATATTAAACAGCCGTTGTTCGGGAATCCCTTCGAAGCCCACCGATGTTGACCTGTGTTGACCCTTGAATTGTCTCGAACACCATGAAAGAAGACCGGTTTTATACCTCATTTGGTTTATCTCGAAGCTTCTTTGATCTTCGGTCGCCAACGAATTTATTTGACCCTCCTCTGGAGAGTTCCAATCGCAGGTATAAGAGGGGACCCGTTTGGGTATTACCTGCTAAAAAATACTTGTTAGAAAAAGATGTTTACAGTTAAGATGAGTCATTATTTATCGTAACGTTGCCCCCGTCTTAAAAGATGGTTCCTCCTGGAACCTTGTCGGGACTGGAACTGGAACGGTATGCTGGTATCGGCAACTGGACCTTCTTTTGCAACTTCCAGTTTTATAAAAATGACAAGGGACGGTTTTTTCTTTACACCTGGACTTCGATGTCTTTAAAGATCTCCTCCACCATACTTCGGATAACCCTCCAATGTAATTGGCGGCACTCCAACTTTGGCATGGCTAACTTTTGCACGTCGGACTCTAGTACGTGCTCTCTTAATTGAAGTAAGGCTTCCCATACATCTCGGTAGGTATGTTGTTCACGGGCAGTGTCTTTTGTTACCAGATAGAAAAGGTAACGTGATGCATCTTGGAGTTTCAAGGCTTTCCCGGGAGCTGGCACTTGGCATTGAAGTTCTGGAACTCGACCGAACTTCCTTCGAAAGACGGATGCCAACCTTGGTGCGTCTTTGATACTGGCCGGGATGGTAAGGGCCAGCGAGTAGTCATCGGGAAGCGCGAGTATAGTGCCGGTGCCTCCATAGGCCCCCATGAATTCCTCAAACCTGAGATCAGACACATCTTGGACTTGGTTTACTTCCACTTCTTCATCTACGTCGTGGTCACCTTCGAAAGCCGCTAGCAGGTTCTGGTGTACTATTATCGGCTTTCCCCTCGGAATCTTGCTTATTCGGTAGATGACATTGTTGATTTTTTTTATAATTTCCTTTATAATTAGGTATGGACCTTCCCAAAACTGCTGCAACTTTGAGAACAACCTTTTAGCTTCTTGGGATTATAGAGCCAGACCTTGTCGTTCTTCTTAAAGCAGCCCTTTTCGGCTTGCGTATAGTACCATTTCTTCATTCGGTCGCCAGCGATCTGAAGATGGGAACGGACCAACTCGTGTACATTGTCCATTCTTGGACAAGGGATAAGGGACCGTAAGCAGGTACTAGTTTACCGGGTCAGGAAACCCCTGAAATCTGCGGAGGGCAGGGATTGGTTCATTTTTCCTGAAAGGACTAGCCAGAGGAGTTCCTACCCGTTACCCGTTACCTGTTATCCATATGGGATGTTAAACAGAATAAATTATTACAAAAGATATCAAAAAATATAAAAGATACTTAAACATAAAAACACAAGCAACATGCAATAAATATAAAAAATTACAAAGAAGGGTAAATCAGAATATTAATAATATAGAACATAGAATGGGAGCTTTACAGTTCACTAAAGTATGGACGTCATTAAAGTTAAGTAACAAGATACTAACTAGAGAGCAGGATCTAGCTAGATTAGACTTTTTCTAACGAGTTCTGTCTAAACGGACTGAGTAGTAGAGTAGAGTGTTGATATAAAGTAGGAATATGTTCAAAAGAATATCGTAGAATGCATTAGAACATTCTGTTGACTGGGAAATATCTATAAAAGTATGGACAGCTGTAACTTCTAGGAAGAATGGCAGCGTTCCACCACTAGGTGGAATAATGACGAAAATGATAATTTGGAGGTGACCAGTTAATAGAATATTTAACGCGATAATTTAATAAATATTAGATGTATAAATTACTGTAAGACACCAGATGGAAATTGTCATATATATAACTTCTTTATACAAGAAAGTAAAAAGAAGTGTCCTGCGAACTATAGAGGATTGTCAGTTAACAGCACTCTTACTAGACTCGTTAACAAGATAAAAAAGATCAGTTTTGAAATGGCAACGACACTAAAAATAAGTGAAGACCAAAATGGTTGTGGATCCAGGAGATCATGTGTTAATAATCTCTTTATTACACAACAAATCATAGAAAAGCTACATTTGATAGGAGCCTTTATATACTTCAAAAAACTGTATGGTAACGTGTCAAGGTCAAAATTATGGAAGCTTTACACGAATTTAAAGTTCACCAGGAGATAATTATTATTTTAAAAGAAATATACAGAAACAACAAGGCCTACATTCACGTTGATAATATGTTATCAGAATATAATATATGTATCAGAAGTTATATTTACAATTAAAGGATTAAAGCAAGGATGCAATCTATCTTCTCTATTATTTAATCTGTATGTAGACAGAGTTTTACATCAGTGGAGACGCAGCTATGCCGGTATAAGGATACCAGTAAGCAATGGCTACTTACCCAGCTGTCAACTTGGCTGATGATCTAGCAATTGATGCACAGGACTCCTATTATAGTGAATTTAAAATATCTGTTTCTTTTGCTAGCGTTTTTCGAGGAGATAGTATAAGACCTAAATCAAATATGTCTTTTACAATTGGCAGCGTATTGTTTATTATATAGATGGGGAAAAGCCCTTACTCCTGGGTGTGACTGAGGTGCGTAACGACAGATCGTCCGTCACATTGTTGAAGAATGACCCCGAAGGCGATTTCCTGAAGTTTTCGATGAGTTCCTGAATGCGTCCGAAAATGTTCATTATATTAATAATACATTAGATGTATTGATTTGTAGTTATGTGTTTTTATTTTATGCCATACGATAGATAAATAAATAAATGTTTATTCGAAACCTAGGTTTATGTTTGACGACCATTCAAGTGATGCGGAGCGTATTTTAAATATAGATTTTGGTAAATTTTCTGCTTCTGTTTTTAAGAACCTCATAATACCCTTAACCACTTTTTGGGTTACTATCTTTATTGATATTTTGTGCAAAATTGGTCCCTGGTAAATATGAGCAGCTACGTATTGTGGTTTATTTGTTTGATATCAAAATTTATATATCAAAGATGTACTCCTCTAAATTGAATCTAATAATCTAATTCTCGTTTATTTTAAGTGATTTCAAGAGTCTCCCTTTTACTAAATATAATGGATATTTGGAATTAGATCGATCTTCAAAGTCTATCAGCTTTCCTTTGGTTGAAAATTGTACACTCTGCGTTTCTTATTTGTTTTGTTGTAATCTACTAGTAAATAAATACATTTATTGCAGTCCGTTTAACATAATTATAGCAGCAGTACGAGCAGTCAACTAATAAAATGTCTATTTAATTATAACAAAGTTTATAAACAAAATTTGACAAAAACTTTTTTACGACCTTCTAGAAATTATCTAACTTATCTATCTTAACTATTACTAAGTTATACCCTCAAAAGATGTCTTGTAAAGTATTCGACCAATTCGTAATGTTTAAGAAAAGACTCTGACATTATGCGGAAAGCTTTAATCCTTGAACCAACAAGTAGAAAATGGAATGGACAATGTTGTATTCTGAAGATAGTTTTCGGACTAAACAATAATGTTGGAAAAATTACCTAACAGTGAAAAAAGTTGACCATAGTGGAAAATAATGGAAGACGCTACATCCAATGATAATAATTGTGATGATGTTGCGAATGCTGAAAACGATAACAATGAAAACGGTGATAATAGTCATGATGTAGTTAACATTTTATTAATGTATAAATAATCATATAGTCTTGTATCACTAATGTCCTTATTTATCGTAGTAGTTAGAACAAAGTAGCAATTTTAACGTGCGTTAAAAAAATTAAAAATCAAGTATAAGCTGTCATAAAAGACAATTTAATTCTAATTAATTGCAGGTGTTTGTTAATTATTATAAGTCATTTACATAAATTGCAAATAAATTTTGTGCCACACGAAGACTGATTTGTTGGATGCGTTAACTTAAAAGTTTGTTGATTTTGTGTCAGAAAAAGTAATCAATAATGGATTATACTAGATGAATATGGACCGATCAGTTTGATGTTTTGAAAAGCAATTATTTATTGGAGCTGACTTTTGTTGGTATTTTCTTTGTGTTGACTTTGTGTTTGCTCAGCAATTGACTTGATTTCTTGATTCTTGAACAGTTTTGATAAACAAATCGTATTGTTTCAATGATTCACTGTTATACGTTGTTTTAATGTTATGGTAATTACTAGGGAGCAGAATGTATGCAAAGTGCATATACATGCACATATTGCATATTTATGTTTGCTCATTTTAAACAAAATTGCATATTTAAAAACACGATTAATTTTGTATATTTTAAAAATGAATTATATAAAAGTTTAAAATGAACGAGTTCATTATCTATGACGCATTATAATATATCTGGACTTTCTAATTACTACATACTACTAAAATAGTCTTTTTCTTTTTTTTCTAGTTTCTTTTTCCAAGAAAAAGACTATTTTATTAGCGTAGCAAGTCGTAGGTGCCTACGTACAAAAAAAAACAAAATCAAACTGATGGAAAATTATGAGAAAGATCTATGTCCACCAGTAAACAAGGGAAGACTTGTTTTTAAATACGAGTCGTGTGATGGACCTGAATAATAAGACTTTCACTTAACATCTTTGCGCTACATAGAGGACAGTGTAAGGAGCTATCATCTTGTTGTCATCTTTCATGTGTTGCGTACCCGAGCGTGTCCTTTGTATCCTTTAGCTCTACTTCTCCAGTTTTGATAGTAATTCTTTTTGTTGATTTTATTCATTTTTTAATTTATTCAGGAGATTTTGTAATTTTCTTTTAAGGAACGAGCGTCGACTGTGTAATTTTATACATTATCAAGCAGTTGTTGTTGGGATCTCCTGTGCTTCCATTTATGGTAGAAATCGAACCCTACTATCTTTCACAGGATGTAGTTTGGGTGGTTTTGTAGCTCTGGATGGAATGGATTTAATTCGTGCCGTTTCTTCTATAATCTTTAGTATACTGATTGTTTCGTATCACTAAAGATACTAGATAAAATGTGTCCTGAAAAAGAAGTACATAAAATTCTAATTAAATTCTAATAAAAAGTACTAATCCTTCGTGGATGTTAATTTTAAACGGGGATACTGGATGTGAGAATTAAATACGAGGAAAACCAATACACACCAATGTATTTTTAAATTACAAATGAAACGACAACATGAATATTAAAAAAAGAGATCATTAAATTATTATACGGTAGAATCACAATTACTTGTTGGCACGAAAATACTTTTTTAGAGGAGAAAAATATAGTCACATTTAAAAAAAAATATCCCTTATCGTTTGTAAATAAAAAGTTTATTGCAAGCAAGGAAAGAATTGTTTGCAAAATGCAAAATTGAACGGGCGACCAGGAAACCATTTACAAAGAACGATGTGTAACGTACACATACGAATCATGAAAATGTTTAAATATCCAGCATATTCTACTGTATATTCTCGATTGTGAACTATATGCTTGACATTCTGTGTTTATATTACTTGCGTACCAGTAAAAACTCAAATTTTTTCTCATCTACTATAATATTTTCTAATGTACTAAAATTTTATGGTTCTGGCACATTAACACCTTTAGCGCTACGATAGTTCACAAAATTTTCATTCTGGGCCAAAATGTTTTTTTGGATGAATAGAGTTTTTTATGTTATTTTAAGGTAACCGAAGCAATTTTTTTATTTATTTGCAGTTTATTTTTATATTTTTCAAGTGTGTATCATTTTCGATACACTGGCCGAGCATAAACCATTCTAAAAATACCAGTGTTCGCCTGTAAAGATAAATAATTCGATATAGTGCTAGAAAGTAAAAAGCAATACTACGAACAAAATAGTGTTATTTGGTACGTGAAAAGTACTTTACTTGTGCTTTTACTGATTAAGTAGACTTTGATTAAGATGTATTTCTCAAGTGATGACTTTGACAATGATCCAGACTTTGAACCGGGTTTACATTCAAGCAATGATAGCAACAACGATGACAGTGATCAATGAAATCAGCCGTCAACTTCCAGAAAGCGATACCATTCTTCTCCAGAATCTAATCGGGATGGCCAAAATTCTCAACAGCAGGATGAAGATAATCAGATATATTCAGAAACTGAATAGGTAAAATAAAAGATACAAAATATGTCTTGGCGCATGCTCACTCACGATGATCCTCCGGCTATTTAAGTTACAGTACCGTGGATTATAGAAATCACGAAAATATTGGATTGTTATTTTGATTATTCTTTTTCTAAGTAGCATTTTTTGTTTTATATGACTAATTTTATTTCTTCCTAATTTGGGCCTAATAATCATATAATTTTTATGTGTTTTTCTGATTTTATTTTAATAGTTTTCCAATTGCTGTGTTCTTCTGTATGTAGTAATGTTCTTTTTATAAAGTGTTTTGTATTGTATGGTCTTTCTTTTCTTTTTTTGCTTTATTAAGTTGGTATGAATAAAAAAATCCCTAACTATTTTATAATAGTGAAACTATTGTACACATAATAAGAAGAATTATTTTGCCTCTCTTTATATAAAAATATTCTTCTTTTAGTTTAACCTAACAGAAAATTTTAATATAATACTGATAATATGTAACAAAATCACGTCTAACTTCTTATTTCTTCATTAACACATTCATAATATATTAATTGGAATAAAATGTCGAGGACAATATCTACATAATAATTAGTGGTTTTAGAATGTAGTTACAGCATCAAAACACTAAAAATAGTTTAAGATAAAATAAGGCGTTGTCTAGTACGTTGCTTGCTTAGCTTCAGCGTTGATGGATCTACAGTTATTTAAAAAAAAATATTTATTTAAATGTTTTGCCATTTATTTTTCTAAATGACGTATTTTATTTTGAATGTCGTATTTAAATTTCAGGAGTTGTTTCTGATTAGATTGTAGAAGGCAGCTTAAAAAGAACCTGAAATATCTATATATGATAAACCAACAATAAACCTGCGCTGAAATAATTTAGTCAACCGATGCATTGTGAGATATATATTAGATCGTCAACACTCAACTCGCTCACAAGAAGGATTTCAGGAACAACAGTTTTTAGTCTTTGTACTTATACATATATTTAATATTCTTTGTCACTTTAAGATTGAGCTTTATTTTTTCTTATTTGGGGCCGTCCCATGTATTATGTTTCGCGTGGTTTATATTTTACCACCTATCTTAACAATCAATCATTGTCCATTCTTTCAATATGTTCTCTCCATTCTAACATGTTTTGTTATATTCTGTTATTAATTCTTCTTCTACTTCGTCTTTAAAGTAATTCTGCTTGTTTATTTAACGATTGATACCTCTATGGAAAGTTGTCACACCATCTTTTGAGCGGTCGTTCGATACTTCTACCGATGGGGGATTTTCTCTTACTATACTGCGCGTCAAAATTAACGCTTAATTTTAAAATTATAATTTCAGTCATAATGAAAAAATGTTTGTTTTTTCTTTTGTTCTTTAAGGTTGCTTTTAGATTATCTGAAATATGTTTTTAATAGGGTTTATGATATCTAGAAGATCTTCTCCATTATACAAAAGATGGATTACATATTTGAGTTTTACTCTGTCAAAGGCTTTCTTCAAGTCAATGAGACACAAAAATGCGGGTCTATTATACCCTACTGATTTCTCAGTTATTTGCTTTATGACGAATATTGCATCTGTACACTATCTTCCAGTACGAAAACCTTGATGTTCATCTACTAAACTTATTCGTTATTTATTATTTCTTGTAAAATTTTAATTGTAAGTTTTAGCATAGTATTTAACAAGTTTATACCTCTGTAGTATTAGTTGTTTTTATATCCTTTTTTGAATAGTAGAAGTAGTTCGCTAGTTCTCAATTCTTCCGATATTTTATTGTGTTTTGTTATTTTATTAATGTTTAATTGTTCTACTATTGCTGCTTCACAAAACATATGTCAGTAATTCGTTTGGTATTTCGTCTTTACCTTCAACTTTTTTGCTCTTCAGCTTTTCAAGTGGTTTTTGAACCACCTGTGTATTTATATGAACTATTATTTATGATTTGTTCATATATTTTATATACAGAGTTTAATAATCTAATGCCTCTATAATAGCTGCGCATGTTGCGTTCTGTTTTTATTAATTAATAGGTTACCTCTGCAGTCGTTCTGCATAAATTCCATTCATCTGGTACATTTTTCTGTTTCCAACATTCGCTCAATAAATCTAAGATCCTAAATTTAGTGTTAAGCGTCTAAATATTATTAATTCTACATTCATCGAATCTGGACCGACTGCTTTTCGGTTTTTTTATTTGTTTTAGGGTCTCGTCTAGTTTTTTTAATATGATTAGATCGCATGTGTAAGGACTTTTACTTTAATCTGAGTCTGTTGTTGTATTTAAACTTCATCTGTTCATCTTCGTATTTTTCGTTTGCTTCTTGTTCTGTCCATAATTCATGATATTGTGCCTTTCAGGTATCTTGGTATATTATATATAGATGTGCAATGTCTCTTTCTCATTTTTTAAGTTGTATTAGTTTATAAGGGGCATCTTGTCTTCAATGTATATCATCTGTAATATTTGTTATTAGCTTATCCCATGGTGGTTAATGTGCAATTACTTTGCAAATTACGTTTTTCTAGATATTTAGTCTTGTATCTTTGGGACATTTGGAAATATTTAAATATGTACAAAAAGTACCTTTTTGGGAGAAAAAAGAAGTAAATCTTTGCCTTCTATAATTTTCAAAGCAGAGACGAGGAATGGACCAACATGGAGAATCTAAAATTGCATTCCACGACATATCGATTCATCTAGGCAAAAACCTTTTGTGAACTGGTTTCTTATAGTAAAAATATACGAGTAAATACATATATAGAAAAGGCATTTGTGCCCACCATTTTGCATGTTAGTGTTTTCAGCAGGGTCTTCTTGTGCATTTTCAACTACTCCTACTTTACTAATAGTAAATTTTTGTAGAACTGTTGGTGCTAATGGTTATTGAGGTATGGTATCATTGATTGGAGGCTCTTCTTCTGGTTAGCTCATACTTTGTTTTTGGGTTCCATTATTATCACTAAATTAAATTTTTTTAATTTATTTAGCGTCTTGTTCTTTTCTAAAATGTTAGTTAAACGGCATGATTGAAATTCTTAAAATGAGTGGGTGACCTCTTTCAGATCTATAGAATTTATAAGTTACTTTAGTAGCTGAATATCGCTCTTAATAAGGTCTGAACAGACTAATAATATTTAAGTCCAGGATTTGGTATTATTTGCTGGACTTTGACCTCATATTATGACCAACATCGCGGGGTATTAAAGTAATGTGCTCTTTTATACCACACCGATCATCTTCAGAATATAGCGATTTTTTATAAGACGTCCTATTATATGAGAAGGAAGTTTCTTTTTATTTACAAGAACCTAGCTTTTTCCTTGTTACAGCAAAGGTATTCATGAATGTATTCTTACACACTTGACCAAAGGCTCCATCTTCGTTGGGTAGGGTGTAGTTTACCTATTGTTTGACGTCTACTATCTTCCGGAACCTTATAGCTACCGTGTAGGCCCCCTCCAACCCGTTGGAGCTGTATAAGATCCATCAGATAAGTACCTTATAGAGAGATTTTCCCTGATCCTGAAGGATTTCTTCCAGCGATAACTGATAGTTGTACAATTAAATTTGCACTTACATATCACCTAAAAATCTTGTAGTGCTCTTAAGATGGACGGTAGTTCCACTGTATCAAACGCCTTTTTAAAGTCTACAAATATCAATGCCAAGGAGCGGTTATATTCGTTAGTTTTTTCTATTAGGATTTTTAGGCATTGCAGGTGATCGTTTGTGCCGTAATTAGGGCGGAAACCGGCTTGTTCCCGAGGTTGGTAAAAATCCAGCTTTGTCTCTAAGCTGTTCATTATTATTCGGGTGTATAATTTATAAAGATGGTTAAGGAGACTGATTGGTCTGTATCTTTCCAGGTCTACTATATCTCCCTTCTTGTGTAAGAGTACAGTTATTGAATTATTCCACTTTGTTGGGATATTTTGATTCCATAGGCATAGATTAAAGAGCTTTTGAATTTTGGCTATCAGTACTGAGCCTCCTATCTTTATCGCTTGCAGCACTACAGATTGCAGGGTCGACCACAGATATTGTAATATAGTTAAAAATATATATGAAAATGCCACAACAACCATAAGTCTACATTCAGCAACTAATAAAATAAAGATAAAAAGGGGAGTCAGGCAAGGTGATACCATGTCACCAAAGCTGTTTATTACCGTTCTTGAGTATGCATTTAAAAGACTAACATGGCAACAGAAAGGAATATCCATCGATGGAGAAAGATTAAACCATCTACGTTTTGCGGACGATATCGTGCTTCTGTCAGATAATCTGGGAGAGATCGAAGACATGCTCCAAGAACTGAATTACATACTACAAGAAACTGGGCTGGAGATAAATTTCAAGAAAACCAAAATGATGACCAATATGGTTCCCAGCGAAGAGATACAGATCAACAACAACAAGGTAGAATTAATCGATAAATACACATACTTGGGTCATGAAATTAGAATAACCAGAGACAACCAAACCTGCGAGCTAAATAGACGAATCACGTTGGGATGGGCGGCATATGGAAGGATGAGAGACATTTTTAAAACAAATACCTGAATTCACCTGAAAAGGAAGGCATTTAACCAATGCATCTTACCAGTCTTGACCTACGGAGCAGAGACCCTAACTTTAACGAAAGCGACTGCCGAAAAACTGAGGGTAACACAAAGGTGAATGGAGAGATCAATGCTGGGCCTGACCTTGAAAGATCGCGTGAGAAATGAGGAGATACGCCGACGAACTGGCGTAGACGATATTATACTGCGAATGAATAAATAAAAGTGGAGGTGAGCTGGACATATTGCTAGAATGGAAGACGGAAGATGGACGAAGAGATTATTGGAGTGAAGACCAAGAGCCGACAAGCGAAGTCGAGGCAGACCATCCACCCGATGGACCGACGACCTAAAGAGAATAGAAACAAACTGGATTGCGGCAGCTGGAGATAGAGAGAACTGGAGACGTTTGGAGGAGGCCTATATCCAACAATGGATGTGAAAATGGGACTGGATGATGATGATCACCTAAAAATAAAAAATATATAAAGTAAGACAGAGTGCAACATGATCATGTTAGAAACCTCCTGTGTTGTCAACGGTTTTACTGCTATATCTTTAAGTATCTTTACGTTTTTAAGTTTTATATGCCTCTCTAAGTTGTGTTTATTCCTTGCCAAAGCTGCCAGTACCATCAGGTCTTCAGGTTTTCACATCACGCATTGCAACAAACTGTACCCTTTAATCGCAATAAAATTAATAATAATAAATTTGACAGACTGGCACATAACCCCTTTGTAAAGCAATAGACAAGGCACAGACCGCTGGCGCCATCATACTGTCCCTATACAAAGTTTGTTCTTAGAAATGGCACCTAGCGTCTTTGTTAGAACGTAGAGCATTGCACATACAACCTTTCTACGGTAATAATTCAAAATCACAAGTTTTGGCACTTAGCACCTTTGAAACTTCCAGTTTTCAATCTTTGGTCTTGATTACTTTTAAAAATTAGCCACTTTTCTGCTGTGATTTCCAATATTAAACGTAATCGTAAATAAGGGTATCTGACAGATCTTGGGCGATATCTGATGGGTGCAGATATCGAAGATACTCGAGGAAGATCATAGAGTAGGTTACATCTATATGCGCTTCCACACCTCCTTTTATAATGTCTGCTGCAGTTGCCGACGAAACGTTAGAAAGAAACAATTTCGGACAACTGTCTATAAAGATTAATTACAACTTAAAATAGAATTAGAAAATAATTTCTCTTTCATATTACTTTTGGTATTATCATAAGTCGTTAATGAACAGAACATAGCTATTTTTAACTTAAGAAAAATAATCGTTTTATTACGTTTAAATATGTTAATAATCTCAATCTGCTGTGTTAAATAAATAAATTTACCTATTTTTTAAATAAACAAGTTATTGCATTCCATTGCAAAATCGCAAAAAATACATATACATATTACCAATCTAAATGAGTTAGAATTTTATAAAGTTTTTGTTTATTTTCATTTTAGTATTTATATACTTTTTGTATATAATCTTTGTAGTTTTGTAATCTCTATCTGACGATTTCACCTACATGAAATAATTCCCATGCAGGAGCTAATCTCCGCCTCAAATGATCCACGTATGTAACCACTTAATCTACTAAATAATACAAAACCAACAAAGTAACCCTTAAAATATTCCACAGAGAAATTTCATTAGCACTCAAGAATCATTTGGTTACGCAATCGAACACGTAAAGCTAAAGAGAGATGGAGAAACTCCCAACACATTATCTAACCAAGTTCAAATCCATTAAATTACGGGTCTTCAGTTGCCTGGTTGTATATCCGCAGTGGATTTCATCCGGTACAGCCGGATTGTTAACCAAAGATCAAAGATGAATACACAAATGGCTGTCAAACTTACACTCACTCGAGAGTTCGGCTTCATTCAATACAAATTGGGCCTCATCTCTCTTGTACGCCTTCGCGGACTGACAGAATGCTTTCCTTAATTCCAGGATCGGACTTGGTATCATCTTCGGTAAATAATTAAAATATTTCAATTATAAATGAGTTTACAATCAGAAATTCAGTTTACAATCAGTTTTAGCGAATAAAAACTTTATTTTACTTGACCTTGGTTTTCTTTATTACCCATTTAATTTATTTTAGTCTTTTTTCAGTCATTTCTAATAGCATTATATTCTCGCAAATTCTAACAAATATATCGTGACTAATAAACTAAAAATTATAAAATAAGATTTTTCGGCTCATTTAATATACTGACCAATATACGCCAATCTCAACTTGCAATGTCGTTCAGTCAATATCACAAGAAACAAGTTCGTTTGTGAATAAATGTGTTATTATTCCACACGTTAGATCATACCCAATCATAGAAACAAAACTATTTTGATAGCAGTTCAATTGTAAAAAGCATGAGGAAAATCTGATGTTTAAAAGTTTATCTCAAGTTTAAAATCTTGTTTTAACGTTGTTTTTCTTTGGTTCGAAATTTAGTTGTATGTACAACATAAGGTGAATAGAGAAGAATGATTACAAAATAAATGTTCAGCAACGTATCAACTGTAGGATTATCAAACTACTTAGTCACACCATGAAAATATGGGAGAGTGTAATCAATAGAAAAATACATTAGTAAACCCAAATATCTGAAAATCAGTCTATAATAATGCAGGGCAGATCAAGAAAAGATGCAATTTTCAGCAATTTGATAAGGTACCTTAAGAGGTTCTATTGGGGACAATTAGGCTCCAATAGATTAAAATTGTTCTAGTGAGTATATAAAGATTGTGAGAGATGAGTATTAGTACCACTAGCATTAGGACTAGTGTAACTGATAAATTTTATGTGGAAGTAAAAGTAAGGCGCAATTCCTAGTTTTTATTTATTTCCTTTTATGTTGGACTATTCAACAGAACAATATTTAAAAAACTTTGCAAAACGGGATTTGAAGTAAGATAGAAATAATGGAGACCCTTGAAGAAATAAACCTCTTCTAAAGAAAGACGTGACTCTTTACGACGTGTATATTTAAAGTGATAATTTTTTTGTTTTAGGTTTGGTTTTGAAGTTGCTGGATCAAAAATGATAATTATAAAGATGTTGTTGGAAAGTACTTGAAACAAACTTTGGAAATGCGGTTATACTTATCATAGTATCCTATTTAAAACAATCGTACAAAATGAGGCCACTTTGGAGTTTTAAATGATTACACTACTTAAACGATATAAAAACTATAAAGAGGCGCCTTAGTTTAGGCGGAAGGTCTTTTCAAAATCACCGAAGCATGGGTAAATACCCTTGTTTACCTATCTAGATTTATTTCATGCGCATATTTATTCCGAAGGAATATGAGCCTCTCTAGGAACACCTTCAGCGCATGGCTGATCAGTGTAATATTATCGCACGTATCTACCCAAATATTTATCATTTCCTTATCGACAAGTTTAATAAACTTTTTTGAACATGTTACTTCCATTTGCTCATTTGTTATTGGTGCCTCTAATATCTACACAGTTCTTGGACTTTCTCCGACCATCTATTTAGTTTTTCTGTAAGAATATTATTATTCGACTCTTCTGTTACATGTGTGTGTGTGTGTTTTTTTGTGATTTCCATTGCATTTAATGTTAGATAAACCTTAACGCCATCATATTTGTTTTTGTGTTCCTCAATTTCCCGAAACTGCTCATTTAGCCAATTTTCTTTTACTGCTTTCATTTCTTTTCTAATCCTGCAATTTAAAAGCTTATACTGTCTACTATTGTTTTTATATCTTTTTCTTTTATTCATGAGGTCTAATATTTCATTAGTCATCCAGATCTGCTTTTTCTTTGATGTTTGTTCGAGTAGTTGTTCTCTCGCATTATGTTTTTTATTCACATTTTTGACATTTTAATTATTGATCCGTATATTATATTTAAGGTTGCCATCTATTTATTGTTTAACTTGTTTTGCTATTCTTGTATTTAGTAATATTGTCACAACAAATTATTTTTAAAATTTACTATTTTTGCTTCAATGGGAAAGTGATCCGAGTTAATGTCAACAACAAGAGCAGTTGGTTGTAAAACGTCTTAACCTCTTCTTCATCTTTTTCAGCCGTGGGAGCGTACCTATACCTGTGTTTCGTTTACTGGGACTCTCTCCGTATTAATTTTCATTATTGCAACTTTTTTTAAAAGTAGCATAAAACTAAGGACCGCACTAATAACTTTGTTGTCTATGAGAATGCATACACCATGCAAATGTGATGGATCTTCGTTATCAGAGTGGCACAGGATTCCGTTATTCATTGTGGATTTTCCAGTAGTCTCTTGGCATCGCATTCTAAATATATTTATTTGCAGACTTTCCATTTTAAATATTGCATTGTCCAGTTTTTCTGATTAAACCGACTTCTTGTATTCCCAGTCCCGACTCTCATACTCGATTAAATTCCATTTTTTTGTTAAAGTTTTTACGGGGATTTTGCTTGCTGACTACCGGAGAGGCCCCACAGTCTCGAGATATGTTCTTGCCGGATCTTGTCTTTTGAGTTCCGTGATTAGTAAGATTTTCATTTTGTTTACTATCAATGTTAATTTTTATTAGGGATATTAGTGCAGTAGCTAATTGCAACTTAATTCCAGACCTCGAGGCAAAAGAGTGTCCTTTTTGTTTCTATACAAACCCTAAAGATAGAGGGCTGCCACCTCCGCCCTGCACACTGTTGTAAAGATTTTCTTCTTCCATGGATGGATGGTATTATGATACAATAGCTATGGATGCTATTGTAAACTTCATCAGTGATCCTAGAAAAGGGACTCTTAGCAAATACTAGTTTCTAGGGTCAGGAAACTTCTGGAATCTGCTGATGACAGGGACTGATTCGCTACCCCTAATAGAACCATCAAAAAGGAGTTGCCACCCGCCACCAAATTGAAATTACGAATTTAGTAAAATAAAAATTCTATCTTATATTCTTAATTTATTTGATTTAAAAAAGTTGATACCTATTACTACATTTCATATCATTTCGTGCCACGCTACTAGAAGTCTATGACAAACTTTTAATATTTAACCCTTGAGTTGTGGGGTGAGGCTTGTGAGACCAGCGACAATTTATTTCTAATGCCTCACTGCTTTTTTATGTTGGAGTGCGCTGCATTCGCCAGTACCTCTCCGTCTACATGTCGAAAAACAGTAAACAACGGAGTTTGCATTAGCGTATAATTGTTCGCTAGTTATTTGTACTTTTGGTCTGTCAGACTCTACTCTACTATTAGTGTAATTTTTGGGAGATCGACAAGTAAATTTATTTTCCTATTTTTTGTGAAGTATAACCTACATAGAGTAAGTATTTTAATTCCTATGGTTATATATAAATATAATAATGTTCCAGCCTTTAATTTTTTTCTCTTGTATTTCAGATTTCAATGAGGGATCCTTATCTGAAACAAATTCAAAAATTACAACAGCTCTACGATGAAGTAGAAGAAGAAAATATTGATTTGGAAAGCAAGCTAGAATCAGAGAGGTGTGAAGAAAGTGACCACAACATAAACATAGATGAAGAATGGGAGGAAGAATTGGAAACGGGATTGGGGGAGGAACCTGCAACTTCAAAATATTTTGAAACCAATACGGAAAACCGGCGTCTCTTTTAGTATGCAAAAGATGGGGTATCCTGGAGAAAACATGCGCCTCCAAAAAATGTTAGGACAAGAAGTTTAATTTAATTTTATACTTACCAGGTTCAAAAGGAAATGCTCGTCAAGCAGTTTATCCTTTAGAGTGTGGGAGATGTTTTATTGGTGATAATATTCTCAAAACCATTATACACAACACAAACATATTTATTTCTAACCTAAAAAACAATTATGCAAATCCGAATGAAGCCAGACCTAAAATAATGGCGTTAATTGGTCTATTATACCTAGCTGGCGTTTTCAAAATAAGCTGCTGAAATTGTAAAGAATTTTGGGCTATTGATGTAACAGGCAAAGAGGTGTTTCGAGCTACTGTGGCTCATAGGCGATTTGTATTCTTGCTACGTTGCTTGCGTTTTGATAGCGTAAATACTAGAGAAGAAAGAAGAACCATTCAACCTAATTACGTTCCTGAATCTTAATTAACATTAGACGAGATGCTTTTTGCATTCCGAGCTCAGCTTCCAGGGCCATATCGCGTTAGTACTAAAACCACCGATTTGGTGGAAAGATTATGTGAGTTTGTGTTTGGATCGTCTAGAAATATAGCACAGGTGGGCACAGAGAACGCTTCCGCACGGATCAGAATTGGCAGCACCACGTCGGAGGAATTCCTTATTGATACCGGGCTTAAACAAGGAGATCCTCTTGCCCCCAGCTATTTAAGTTTGCACTGGAACATGCGGTAAGGAAAGCTCAACCACAACTGACAAACGGATTTGCAGCCCACGGATCAAAAATACTATTGGTGTTTACGGATAACGTGGACACAATTGCCTAATCCACCAGAGATGCATAAGAAGTTTTCACCCTATTTGAAAACGGAGCCAAGGAAGTTGGTCTGAAGATCAACGAGGACAAGACGAAGTACATGGTGGTTACGAAGAACCCAAGACCAAGGGTTAGACAAAACAATCAATGAATATAACTTTGAAGTCGTCAAAGAATTTAAGTACCTGGGAGCGATTATAACATTTGCAAATAAATATGAAAAGGACGTGGGCGCCAGGATCATTGCAGGAAACAGGGCATATTACTCATTAATGACCAAAAATACTCTCAATACCAGCAAAAACAAGAGTGTACAAGACAATAATTCGTCCCACAATAACGTATGGAAGCGAGACCTGGACTCTGAACCAGCGGGAAACGACAAAATTACTGGTACTGGAAAGAAAGATACTGCGGACTATCTATGGGCCTTGCAGAGAAGAGACAACAGGAGAATGGAGAAGAAGACACAATGATGAACTCCAGACATAGTACGCTACATTAAAGCAAACCGAATAAGAGGAGCAGTAGGCTACTCCTTCCATCAGTAGGCAGTCTCCACTGATCTACGCAAAATGGGAATACAGCAATGGGAAATAGCTGCTCAAGACCGACAACAATGGACGGAAATAGTAAACGCGGCCAAAACTCACATAAAGTTGTAGACCCAAATGATGATGATCGTCTAGAAATATAACCATGGATAAATGATTTACAAGTTACAAAATTGTAAAACGCATGCTGGAGTAGCATGCCCAAAATTACAATTATTGGAACAATTTGAAAAAATAAAAGGGAGATTCCAAAGGATCTTTTTGATCCCAGCAGACCACAGTAGGTACTGTTCTGTTTGCATTTTCCAAATCCATTACTTTGGTGTCGTATATCCCAAAGAAAAAAAAGTTGTGACGCTGTTATCATCTTTTCACTAGGATGTCTCGATTGATGAAGATTCTAGAGATGCCTATAAGCTCAATATTATTACTTTTTATAACATTACAAAATCGGGCGTTGACTCAGTCGATTAGAAATGTGCGGCTTATAACGTAGACAGAAATAGCCGAAGATGGCCATAAACTCTCACGTCATACATAAATGTATTGCAAATGAAAACGACCTAATTTCGGTACGAAGATTGTTTATGAAATCAACTGGCTTAGCCTTGATAAGAAAGAACATGCTAACCAGAGCAAGAGGCCCTCATTTACAAAAGGATATCAGAAAGATCACCCAAAAATTAAGCGGAGTACATTCAGATTCAGCATCTCCACCTCTAAATACACGAGGTCGTTGTGCCTATTGTTCAAATCGTAAAAAAATATATTTTGGTGTAAAATGCCAAAAATGGCTATACTTAGTTAGAGCATATTAAACCGATTTGCAAAGACTGTAATGAAAATTGAAATTAGGAGTAGAATTTTGTTAATTAAATGTAAGAGAAGTACGTTTTTGTTAACTTTTTTTTGCATTTTCTTAAAGACGTTGTTTATTTTATCATGGCGTTTAAAATGGTTAAGATGTATTAAAAATTAAATAAAACAATATTGTACATATATAAAATAGTTTTATTTGTATCGTGTAAAATAAAAACTGGGCCTCACAGACCCCAGCTGACTGCTCATGTAATTTGCATGTACCCAATTACTTAAGGGCTAAAATGACATGCCCCATTTAATTTTTTAATAATTTTTGTAAGCAATTTAAAAAACATATATTTTAATTTATTGTCAAACTAAAATTTAAACGAATGGTGGTTTATAAATTTTATCTTAATGTACACTCAACATAGCAATCTAAAATTGCATAACATTATTTAAATTATACAGCATAGTCTAAGTCTTCCTAAAATCTAGTTTACTTATAATAAATGAAGTGTTTATACAGTTCACATTGCTTTTTTATTATCGTCCTGTTTTAATTATTGTTTTCCATATTTAGTCTCTACGAGTATTAGAGTATTTTATTTTGCAATATTGACTGAATATACGCTCTGTATAATAATATATTGTCTTCACTTCGCTTTCTTTCTCTCCATGATTTATTCGTCGTATCCTTTTGTAAGATATAAAAATTTAAAAAATATTTACTATTGCGGTTTGTGTGATACATCTTTATGACTAATATTAATTAGCAAAAAATATACAAAATAGGGGAATCTCTATTCATGATATATTAAACGGAACATTAATTTTATTCGTAGAAATTAATATAAATTTTAATCAGCAAGTGTTATGCATGTTTTACAATGAGGTAATGTTGCCTGGTTCTTTGTTGTCTCATTATGTAAAAACCGTGTGGGTTCTCTTGTTGTCTAGAGATTCGCATGAATACATGAATACATAATTATGGTTCTTTTTTGGTTTATATAGTTGTTTCTAAAAATTTAGATTTTTTATAAAAATATTAAGCGACTAATATATTATAATATAAATACACACATCTCCAAAAGTTTGGAATACGTACAAATAACATATCTACGCCTATGGTGGTTTTAAAACTGTTGTTAATATTAAATCTAGAGCGTTTTAAATAAAAATGATAAAAAATTTGAATCGTTTTTGTATGATTTTGGTCACATTCAACTGATTAGCGTATTTATATATTATTTCAGTATTTGTTTAAATTTGAATTGAGCCGTTTAAAATGCCTCAAAACGTGATATCTCATTTTGACAGATCTAGCTTTAGTCAAAGTTATATCGCGAATATTGTTGATGTTACTCAAAGTACTGTATCGAAAATTTAAAAAAAATCCAAGATACAAATGACGTCAAGCATCGTCCCAGAAGTGGTAGATTTCGATATACAACAGCAGCACAAGACTGACAAATAACATTGATGGCTCGTAAAAATCGTCTGAAATCTACAAGTGGTATATCCAGAGAAATTTCTAAGCTTCAAGGACTGAATATTTCACGGCAAACAATATCACGCATACTAAATGCGGTAAATTTGTATCGTAGAAGACCGCTACGTGTTCCTAACGAAGTGAGAATAACGTGATGTTCTTTGATGAGTAAAAAATTTTCTTGGTATCTGATTCGCGAAGAACACTGGTTTGGAGGGCCCCAGGACAAGCCCGACTAGAAACAGCCCAACAGCGTGTCCCATTTGAAGGTGGCAGTATTATGGTTTGGGGTGGTATTATAAGTGGTACACGGACGCCACTGCTGGTTCTGGAGAGAAGAGTCACTGGTGCTGTGTACATCAAGGAAGTTTTAAATCCTGTCGTACGTCTATTCCGAGGAGCAGTAGGTGATGAATTTGTTTTTATGCATGACAACGCACCTCCTCGTCGAACAGCAGCAGTACAAAATTTTCTGGAAGAAGAAGGAATATCTACATTACAGTGGCCCTCGAGTTCCCCTATCATGAACGTTATTGAACATGCTTGGGACATTCTCAAAACACGCATCAAGAACCGAAACAATCGCCCTATTACACTTTGAGAACTAAAAGATGCTGCTCGCGAAGAATGGGAGAGAATTCCGTAAGCCCAGCTCGATCAGTTAATCGGCAGCATGCCAGATCGCCTACAGGCATGCATACAGGTCAATGGAGGAAATACTAATTATTAGTTTTATTTAAAATTATTTTTTTCTATACTAATTTATTTTTAAATGTAAGTTGTACATTGTAAGTTTATCACTTCATCAGTCCAAGAGAATAAATATTTTTTTTTACATATCGTTTACCTGGTTTTGAGATTTATTTAGTATTGTTGAGAATTGAAACAAAATGATGTTTAACTATTCACAAGGGTTTATATATAAAAATCAATAAAAAGATGAAAAATTCCAATATTCCAAACTTTTGGACATATGTGTATTTTACTTTTATTATGAACAATCAAACCTTCCTGAACTATGCGAAACTTGGTAGATATATCACTAAGACCAGCATGTATTAGATCTTTTGAATTTTATGTTGGTCGAAGCCAAAAGGTCTACACATGTTTTTCTTGTTATATAACATATTAATATATTACATAACAAAAAAGGTATACAGAAGGACACTAATAAAAACTTTTAAAAAGCTGGTACTTGTATTTTTATTTCTAATATACAATCAATAGGAGGACAGTTGCTTTTATTTATTTTGTTTATTACTTTTGCACCTATCTAATTTTAATGATTCTGCAATTGAAATCAAGCAGTATAATGATAAAAAATGTAGCATTATAATTTAAATTGTTGATACATTTTTAATTGGTTTGCAAAATTGGACCGGTACTTCTATTTTTTAAGAAAAGCTTCTTTCTGCATGATCATTTTCACATCCCTACATTCGACATTCTCATATATAAATGTATATACCTACATATGCCCAGTATCGTTAGGTTCAAATTTTCGGAATGTAATTTAAATTCACAATAGACTGTGTGTGAGTGAAATAGGGAAACGATGTATACAAATGCCTACCGTATATTTTTCTAAATGTGCCTATCTTCTAGAGATGTTGGCGACCACATTGACCCATCTTATTCTATTCACAGCAGATCGAAATAGATCAGTTGACGTTAGACCAATTAACTTCCTAAGATTGGCCAGCCAGGATATACGTCTACGTCCAGGTCCTCTCTTACCCTTAACCTTATGAGACCCTCAACATACGTCGGTAGCACCACATTTCAAATGCCTCTAATCGTTTTATGGCATATTTGGACAGTTCATTTTCTAATCGTACTGTTGCTTTTTGTTGGAGATATAAGCACCGTACATAGGGAACTAAATTACTAAGAAGTAAACTCAGAACACTGATACACTATATGCTCGAAGGCACCGTTGCTCAATTCTGTTAGATAATGGGCGAAATCGTTTATAGAGGTGAGAAACGCAAGAAAGATTGACAAAAACGGCAAAAAAAGGAAGATAACAACTCTTCAAAAAAAGGACACCACTATTTTTAAACATTTAAATCCAAAAAGACAGTAATAATATATTCTCAAAATAAAGAGAAAAGTGCAAATATCATAAAAATAAAAAAATGATAAAATTAGTATATTAAAATATATTTAAAATATCAAATATCATAAAGCAATCAAATAAAGTAATCATATATCAATTAGTGATCATATATCATAAGAAACATTAGAATGATCTTAACTAACCGAAGCTCTTTTTGCAATGGATTAACTGTGTGTTGATAAAAAAAACGTGCATTCAAATGAATAAACTAACTGCACAAAAAGAACAACAAAATTACTGTTTGATCAACACATTTTTGTTTAAACATGTTTAAAGAACGGACTGTATAAACTTGTACTAAATTTAACTTGACATTAAATATTGAATCATGAATAATGTCATATGCGTCAAATTCTATCACGAAACTCATTTCAGTTTTTTGCATACTAAGATCAATTTTCTTAACTTAAAGTAACATCACTTGTCCTGGCTTAGAATATAAGAAGAATATACTCACAAAAATTGAAATAATCTGTTAATAATATTAACTGGATGGTAGCCTCGGCACCAGCCAAATCTTAAATAAACGAGGGCCTTCGTCCAAACTAAGACACACAAGGGTGCTCCATTTTAGGATGAGAGGGCCTCCAAATTAAAATGACCGTCTCTATGACGAACTAGCAAGCAAGATGCTTCTATATTAGAAGGATCTCTGACTGCAAATTAGGAGCCTAAGTAGGTTAGACAATATAAAATAAAATATATGAAAGAATATAATAGATACCAAAAATAATCCTAACATAAAAATGGGTCTGAAAACACACGCAGAATCGTCTTTCATAATCTTGATGTAAAACGGAAAATAAAATAAAATTGAAAAGATGTGACTTTTTAAATACCGAAAAAATTGCCTGGGTAAAATACGTTATCGAATTATTATTTTAAATATTTGCAAACAAAAGCCATAACAACCAAGTTATTCAAAACAGATAGTTAAGTGATATAACGAAAATTTTATTGGCACGACATAAAATGATTTCGTTATAATACTTACAAAAAAATAAACTTCTTTGCTGAGTGGTATAAAATTTAATAAAAGCAAAAAAAATTAGACAAAAACAATACAATCGGTCATTAGAGACGTGATACACTATATTTTATGGTCAATGAGAATTACTTTAAAAACAAAATCACGGATATATCAAACTATTATTGAAGCTTAACTGACATAGGAGCAGAGGACTGGAATATGATTATTGAAAATAGAGCAAACGTGCAAGACGTTGAAGTGGATTACTGAAGACTCTCATGTGGAATATAAAAACTACAACATTTGCAAAACAATACAATAAGGCAAATAATAAAAATAGAAAAATTAGTCATAGGGCGAATTAAAATGCGTCAGTTAATTTGTATGGACATATGCTGATGGGGGAACAACGATGGCCAAAGAAAGCCCTAGAATAAATGCCCAAAAACAAAAGCACAAAAAAGGAAAACCAAGGACGACATGAAAACAAAACATTCATAAAAAACTGTCAAAAACTTCAAAATGTCGGTTTTTAGGCCATTTTTTAAAATCATAAATGTGGAAATTTACCGTCCTACACATTCAATATACGGCATCTGTATTTCAATAAACATGAGTATGGTATCGGAGTGACATTTCTTCAGGAATGTTTTCCTGTAAAAGAAGTGGAACATCCTTGGTAGAATATCCAAGTGGATATTCCGATGGAATATAATGGTAGGATATAGAAATAGTCTGATAATTGGTAAGATATCCAAAGGAATGTCCTTCCGAAATATTCCACCGGAAAATCCACATGGATATTCTATTCAGGATGTTTTTTTGATACGGAAACATTAAGAAATGTCATTCAGGAAGGTATGTTTCCAAATTCATGATTTTTAAAAATTGAACATTTTATAGCTCTATAACTCAGAAACAATTGATTTCTGAGTTTTGGGCAATGAGAGCATGACCAAAGCCTCTCTGAAAAGTTTTAGTCAATTTCACTAAAACCACCTTTACATAAGTAAATGAGCAATACACCGGATATATTTGCATAAATACGACAACCATTGAGGCTAAGAGTTGAATAATGTGTCACGTTTTAAGTAGTCCTTTTGAACATTTTTCGTAGCTTTGCGCCAATTTCAAATTTTATTAGTGGTAATTTCTGTTATTGCTATTGTTGTAAAAAAAAAGAAAGAGAGAGTTTTTGTTACAAATTAAACGAAGAATTCAAAAATTATTTTTATTTTGAAATATCTAAGTGGTGTACCATCAAAATAAACCGCCTAAGGTGGGTGGGCCACGTTATGCGGATGGATGAGAGTGATCCCACTAAAATAACTATGCTAAACAGGCCGGTCGGAAGAAGAAGAAGGGAGCGACCTAAACTCAGATATCTGGACGATGTACAGGAAGATCTGAGGGAGATTGGAGTGAGGGGCTGGAGAAGACAGACACTCGATAGGGAAGGATGGAAGAATGTTTTGAAGCAGGCCAAGGCTCACGAAGGGCTGTAGCGCCAACTGATGATGAAGTGGTGTACCATTAAAAAAAATTAAGACATTACTGATATGCGCGCCAATGATGAATATTATAGCAAATTTCTTAATTTTATGTTAAAAAATGTGCAGTACCTAACTCTTAAAACCCACCAAATTTCAGTTGCTTATATCAACCGGTTTCATAATAAATAAATCCACAGTTTGTAAGAAAAATTTCAACACACCTTATCTCGGAAAAAAAGCATTTGCGGATATGTTTATATGGTAAACTCTCATTATTTTTTATGGAAAATAACTCCCTGAAGTTTTTTGCACTTATTTACTAACATCAAGTATATTATACAAATATTTATTATTCAAATAGACTAAAATCAGACACTTTGAACTTTCTTCTTCTTATTCTTCTTTTTTATATAGACATGTCTGTTTTTCAATATACCTCCAGTAAGTTGTCGTTCCATCGTATTCGTGGTCTTCCTACTGATCGTCTTCCTATTGGGGAACCGTCTCTTGCCGTCTTTACTACTCTGCCTGGGGTGATTGCGGGGTGGATTGAGTAGCTCTGCGGTTACCACAGCCGGTCCCAAGCCTGGATAAAATGTGAAGGGTGATTGGCAAGGTTAGCAACCTACCAATTGTAAAAACAATTACTGCTCAAAGAAACAATGTACAGTCTAGGAACCGGATTGATACTATGAAAACTTCGAACTTTCTGTAAGAAACAATTATTGATAGTCTTGGGAAAATAAGAACTTTTGATCAGTATGAGCACACCTTCTTCTTCAGGTTCCTTCTCCTATCGGAGGTTGGAAATCATCATCGCTATCTTAATTTTATTGGTCTCGCTTCTGAATAATTCCAATGAGCTGCAACCGAACCACTCTCTCAAATTTCTTAGCCAGGATATTTTGCGTCGTCCTGGGTTTCTCTTCCCTTGTATCTTCCCTTGCATAATTAATCTACGTAATACGTACTTCTAGCCCCTCATTATATGACCCCTCAGATATTGAATCTTTCCAATTTTAACAGTTTTTATGACTTCACATTCTTTCTTCATTCTTTGTAACACCTCTATATTAGTTACTTTTTCAGTCCACGATATTCTGTGGATTCTCCTGTAGCACCACATCTCAAAGAAGTTTAATTTTTTGATTTGAGACTGTTTTATTGTCCACGCTTCCATGCCGTATAGTAAAGTAGAAAAAACGTAACAACGTAGCATTCTTGTGCGGATCTCTAGATTAAGGTTACGGTTGCAAAGTAAGTTCTTCAATTTTATGAACGCATTTCTTGCCATTTCTATTCTAGATCTGATTTCTTTCGTTTGATCTCCATCTCCGGTTAGCCACGTTCCTAAATATTTATATATTGTTACTCTTTCGATCGTTGTATTATTGATGATCAGGTTATCTACATTTTGTGGTTTTTTTGAGAATATCATTGATTTCGTTTTCTTGAGATTCATTTGCAGTCCGTACCTTTCACATGCATTGTATACATGTTGTATTATGTACTGTAGATCTTCCATGTCACTTGCAAATATGACCGTATCGTCCGCATATCTAATGTTATTTCCGTTGACCAAAATACCTTCCACAATATCCAATAAAGCTTCTTGAAATATCACTTCACTGTAGACGTTGAATAAGAGTGGTGAAAGTATGCACCCTTGTCGAACTCCTCTAAGTATACTTACTTCCTCTGTCAGTTCTCCTTCGACCCTTATTCTTGCTTTCTGATTTTGATACAGATTCGATATAATTTGTAGATCTCTACTATCTATGTTTTTGGTCTTAAGAATACTTAAAAGCTTTTCATGTTGAACTCTGTCAAAAGCTTTTTTAAAGTCTATAAAGCAAGCATATATCTCTTGATTCATATCCAGACATCGTTGTGTCAGAACATTGACTCCGACTAATGCTTCTCTAGTTCCTAGACCCTTTCTAAAACCCATCTGTGAATCACTTATTTCATGTGGATTCTGTTATGTATGATTTTAAGGAAGGTTTTCAATGTGTGGCTCATTAATGCAATTGTCCGATAGTCATTGCAATCTTTAACATTTGTGATTTTTGGAATCGTTACAAAAGTTGAGAGAAGCCATTCTTTGGGTATGTGTCCCGTCTTGTATATGGAGTTAAAAAGGTCTACCAAGACATCAATATTATCTTCACCAATTATCTTCAATAGTTAAATTGGAATATTATCGGGTCCTGGAGCTTTTGTACCTTTTGTGTGTTTTATGGCATAAATAACTTCCTCTTTCATTATTTCTGGTCCCGTGATTTCTCCGTCAACTTCTAATTGTTCTACTTTTTGGTCATAAAATAGGTGTTCAATGTATTCTTTCCATCTACGTAATTTTGTCTTGCGTTTCAGTTATAGTGGTACCATCTCTATTTGTTAATATCCCGATTGGTTTGTTACGATTTCCTGAAATCACCTACTATGAGCACACCTACTTCTTTGCAAAGTTTCATACAATTTAACTGAAAACACTTTTACATAAGAAAAATGTCGGTGTCCTTTGTGAATTTAAAAAAAAATTTCTCATTAACAAAATCTTTTATATAAATGATGACTTCCACGTCAGTTTATTACAGCTTTACAGCGTTTTTAATCAGAATGATAATATTAACGTCCACCTGATCGGTCTGTTGTAAGAAGCTTTCAAAAAGAGCTGACAATTTTAAATACCTTGAATGCCCTATAAATTAAAAAAAGTTACTGATATAAAAATTAAAATAAAAATAGCGATGGTAAGATCAGCAGTGGTTAAACTCCAAAAATACTTATGCCGTAGGAAGATTCCTCTGAGTTTAAAAATCAGCATGGTGAAATGATGTTTTACGAGTACCCGGGAACTATTAGGGTCTTTTACCTCTATTGCCACAAATTGGTCATTGCTCCTGTAGTGATCCTTTTAAGATAACATGCTCTTTTTCTAGCCTGGCTGTACTGTACTGATGACGACCAAATAATTAGAAATGCATATTTACCTTCTATCGATATACTTTTTTTGGTTTTCCTATCTGCGAGACAAACCATTAGATTTTTTACAATACTCGCATATAAGTTAGAAGATTTACAAGAAATTCTGAATGATGTCGACAGAACAGGAAAAGTATTTGGCTCAAAAATCAATATTAATATAACAAAAATAATGATCATTAGCAGACAACACCATAACCACATCCACAAGTATTAGTAGATATTAAGGGTGTGTTATGCTCAGGTGAATCATGGTTCGAGACAACCTCTATATTGTGTCGAATAGCTTAGACATTGAAAGTACAGGCTCTTACTTGCAGAATTTGATATTTGTGTTGACAAGTAGTATTACTAATTTTTTTAAATAATTGTTTTTAACTTTATTTATTTTCAATCAGTAATTGATAAATAACAATGTTATAAGCTTATTTTGAAGAATGATCTACTGACAGGAGAATATTTAATCCATTACATTATTATATTATATTACAATACTTACTAAAATATGAGCCAAAGATCCAAATTTAATTTGATAGATCTAAATATCGTCTTATTTGATAGTCCAGCCCTGCACCAGATCTCTCTAACTTTCCTCGTCTATCCTTATCTTTTTGCTTATACCGTTCCTTCGATTCGTTTCTCATCCTTTTCCTTTTCTCAGAAGATAACTCTCGAAAATTTCTATCGTTTACATGGCGAAATTTGGGATCTGAAGCCTGACGCAGAGGCGTGCCTAAATATTAAACCAATTATCCCTTTAAAACTCAGGATATCTGAGTTTTTCTGATATGGTTATTCAGAATACATGATACGTGTTCGTTGCGCTGAATTTACCAAGTCGAGTTTTAAAGCTATCGGAAACTTTTACTTTAGAAACGAAGAAATATAAAGAATATATTTTTAGAATCTAAAAACATTAAATTCGAAAAGTTGATTCAGTGTCCATGTAGGTGAATACTATTTAAGAAAAAATTTAAAATGAAATATCTCTATGGCATCTTCTTTGTACTTTTCGTATTGCAACTTATTCAGACGTAATATTTCAAAAAAAAGTTTTTGGTAATGTTCGTTTTGAATAATTACTTTGGTTTTTTTAGTTTGAATATAAGAACTAAGAACTATGCCCCTATTGTGATTAATACACACACAATTAATGTCGATATTTCTTACTTTCGTTATCTAAAATAAACATTCAAGAAATCATAAAATTTATATTTTATTACACCAGAACTGTGCAGTCTTCTTGGTCAGGTCTTTGCAAGAAAAATATCTTTATAAATACGTACAGATATCATAATATTTATACAGACTAACATATAATCTCCCTCTTTTAATGATATCCAGATGTACTCATGTAAAATGTAAGGTATAAGAATTATGTCGCAAAACCAAGAATAACATATACATTAGTGGCATGGTGGCCAAAGGTGCAACAAAAAGTGTCATTCTCAAATTTACCACAATAACATGACTTCCTTCTTTTGAAATTGAAAGGGATCTTAGTGGCGCATCAACAGCGGCTACGGTGTTCCTAGAGCTACGTCAGAACTTTAGGAGATGCCTTCATTGACCACCTAGTTAGAAAATTCGTTCCAGAAACTCGTGACCACAGTCTTCGCCGGGTATATCGACAAATTTGTCAAGGTATATATGGACGACATCATTGTCTACTCCGAAGACTAACCAAAACGGGATGCCCACTCACTTGATCGAACGGGAAGGTGAGTTTTTAAGTTTTGAAAAGATGATTGGTTAAATGTATTCGTACAACATGGATTTGTTTTCACTGCATAAGATAGACCTATTAAATGTCTTCGTTGGCTCAAAGATGGCTCTCCGAGTATTAATAAGAAATTGTTTACAGTTCCAAACATTTGCTATATGCGTTTCTGCTAAAGCACTCATGTTGACTAAATGTACATGGTGCAGATGTCCGTCTGAAAGATAGTTAATGCGTTTCGCAGAGATTTTTAATGGCTACAATTTGGCCCAGTTACATCCACACCAGCCCAATCCAAATAACTTACATGAAAATGATTCTTCAATTTAAATATGATTTTATCATTTCTTATTTACGTATTAACGGTTTGTACATTTCTTCTTCACCAATTAAGGTTTTAAAATTAAAATATAATAAAGGAACAAAAATTGTTAAAATGATTTAGAGACCAAACATAATAAATTTGGTATAAACGCATAAAATATCAAATCATTTGACTTTATATAGATAACTTACCCAATGCAAACCTAATTGCGATTTATGAGGCTAACCGGTAATTAACACAACGCAGTTATTTATTAAATTTATTTATTTAGGATTTATTACCATATATTTTACCCAATTTGGACCTTTATTATGCTATTGTCATATACATATTTGAATTTAAAATTGTTTATAGGGAGTAATGAAAATTTAAATTAAACTTTTGATTCCATTGGTATTCCATGTATTTCATAATATATCTATAGTAATCAATTTTGAAAAGTTCTGGATATATTACCGTATGTTACTCTTTTTATTTTATAGATTAGTTATTTTGTGCTAAACATGATATAGATATTAACAATATACATAAACTAAAAATATCAATTTGCAAATCCTTTCATTTCATTATCAGATTCACAGTATAATTGAATTCAACCAGAGCAAACACATTAGTACAGTGGAGTTTATTGATTATCGACAACGTTCAGTTCAAAACACACGGCTGTACCCAAAAAAATACGACTAATTTACCCGAAATAGTTTGTCTATATCTATTATAATTATTTTATGGAAATATGCATTTCTATATAATCAACGGTAAATATGGTATAAAAGATGAAGATTAAGAAACGTAAGACCTTGTATTTAGGCCACATAATAAGAAATGACAAATATAACCTGCTAAGATTAATAATTGAAGAGAAGATAGAGGGCCTAAAGGAGTAGGCAGATGAGCCATGTTATTGCTTCGCAATATCAGAACTTGGACGGTCATGAACGTTCAACAATTACTAAGAGTGGTGCAGAATAGAGAACATGTTGATGTAGTGATCGAAAACCTCCAGTAATGGACTGCACCAAAAGAAGAAGAAAGATGCTTAAAGTAAAACAGAATAGAAACATAATAAGGAATGAAGTAAATCAAAGCAAAAGGTTCACAGTATAAGTTAAGACAACTCTTTTACTTATTACTTATTTATTATCAAAGTCCGGCAAATATTAATGCCAACAAGTAAGATGCTATGCACACACACACATTCTGTGTGATTCAGAACCAGAGGATTACAGGAACTTTTTGAAAATGAACGAAGATAGTTTCGATTATCTATCTAGTTAGATACAAATATGCGTGAAGCGATTCCTGCAACTTAGAGATTGTTTTTCACACTGAGGTACCTAGCATCTGGTATAGATTTAGTAAACCTGACATTTACTTGCGCTATTCATTCTTTCATTCATATCATAATGGAAAATTGCCCAGCAATTACAAAGGCATTAAAGGAAAACGTTCAGGTAATAATGCGTAACAACAACATTTAATATTTTTATTTCATTTTGTATCTTATTATCATATCACACTGTATATTAGTTTTAAGGTTTGGATTGTAAAATTCTTTTGTGATATTTAATAATTTGTACGGGCGCCGATAGCTTGTATTCAAAAGAACTTTCTAGACGTAAGTTTCTAAAGTCGTCAAAGAATCATAACAATGAAATTAGTAATTTATTATCAAATCATTAAATCATTAGTAATTTCTAAATTATCGGTTTGAGTCAACCGAAAAATCCCAACAGCAAAGCAAGCTGAAAAATAACCTTTTCCATCGACCATAAACCTACTCAGGTAATTTTACCAATGAAAGAAGAGTTAAAGGTTGCGAAATGGAAACAGATCCTTCAGATCCTTCCATCAAGAGTCAAGGGAGCAATTTCTTAATTTTAAGAAACCGTTATGAGCCCGACCTTATTCAAGGGGGCGAATTGTAATTGTTTAAATATTTTGTCTCAGATTTCTGGGTGGTCCTTCAAAAAAGTACAGAAAAGTAAACCTATTTCTCTAAGGACAAAACCAAGGGAAAAACCATCGACTTATGACTGGTGTGCAAAATAAAGGCATCAGGAAGAGGTGTAAGGACAAACACACCTGCATCTTCACAGATATGTTTCAAGTATATTTCAAGTATATTATAATTCAGTGTGTTTCAACGAAAATTTGACACCCTCAGAAATCAAGAGTTTCTTTAACATTTAAAAAAATATGTCAATTTGTATTGGAAGAAGGATACATTTTCAAGCAAAATTCGTGCCCTCAAATGTAAGTCCCTACTACACCACATCAACCCCCATAAGCTTCTAAAGTCGCCCGGTTTTTTTTTTAAATAGCAAGTGTGATCGAGTGGCACACAATTTGAAAGGATTATTTTCTTTACACGACACTCTATTCTTTTTAACTTACGAAATATCTGTGAAGATAATTTTGGATTTAACTAATTTATTTGTTGAACATCGGTAATAACAAAAAACAAAAAATTTCATCAAAGCAGTAGGTTGCTACATTTAAAGACATGAATTATTCCTGAAAATTGGTCCTCCTCCCAAAAAAATTGACGTGTTTTCTTAAATTTTGAAGAAATACTTGGTTTCTGAGTATATGGGGCGTCAAAGTTTAAACACACTGTATATTATGAAAGTAAGTGAAAATGATAATTCACAAATAAGCGTAAAAGTTGATAATGAGGCAAATGAGGATAAGTTACCAACATTTTCTTTATCGTCTGGTTCTTGTTGTCGCCCTGAGGGTTGGCTTACTCCTGCGATAGTTGGGTTAAGGTCCCTTGCCAAGTATTTAAAGAAGATGACGATGGTGAAGGCGACCACATCGTCCAGCGCGGGGGCATTAGACAACGTACTCCTCTTCTAGTCAAGGTGCCCATTTCTGGTGCAAAAATTGTGTCAATTATTTTTTCCGCAAAGCGTCGTTGGTCCGGAGCTAACTTTTTCAATTTCATAGTTCATCCCTTAGCCAGAATATTCTCTTCAGTCTCAGGTCACTTAAAATACTTAGTCGATAGTCCCACTAACTGTTCAGCACTGTCTGGCCCTGCTTTTCTTCTGTTACACTGCTTTTGAGAAAGGGCAGATTTAGTAGTCTTCATTAGCAATTGATATCTGTAACGAAAAATAAAATAGAGAAAACAAAAGCTTACAAAAACACAAAAACTATTTATTAATACACATAAATATTCAGAGAGATTCAAAATATTTTAAAATGTCATTAAATTTGAGCCAGACAAAGTTGCAAAAAACGTTATGACATGCTGCCATTTGCACAACTACTTGTGCTCAAAAAACAGAGTTAACTACTTACTCTCTCATGAGATTGACAGGGACGATATTACTGGAAATGGGAAACGTTGGTCTTGGAGGCAAGACACTTCACAGATGGCTCCACTTCAAATGATTAAAGGTAATTCAAAGTAGAGGCAAAAAGAATAAGGGATTACTTCTGTCGATTCTTCAGCAGCTCTGGGTCAGTTCCGTGACAAGACAAGTGCCTGAGTAAATAAGTAATAAGCTTTGTAAAAAAAATGAATAATGTTATAATGAAATGAAAATTTACCTCAAAAGTTTAGGTCACTGCAATTTTCATCTAATCTTTTTTGAAGTAGAGGTCGTCGTAATACCAAAGCCAAGGTTCAGAGATGTCATCTGTTGACGTCTCTGACACTGAGGTTTGTTCGGAAAACATTAATTTTTGCTTTCAATAGCTTCACAGTAAAATCAGGTTTTAGCACTTTCAACGCCTTCACGATTTTCTCTAGCGCCGCACTTTTTTTTTCTATTGAAATAGTCTTTGCTCTTCACTTTCCATAATTTCGGACAATTGCGATATAAATCAATTAATTACCTAACAAACTTCCTCTCCGAGTTTTCGAGAAGCTCGGTAGTAGTGGACGTCATGGTTTTAACTCGAGTGACTGACGATTGAAAATTGCCCTAGACGATCAAGCGCTTTTTACAACCGCTTAAGTCATTCAAACTTTCTATTAATCACTGTCAATCATTGATTCAAGCGTCAAACGGGTTTCTAAATGGTCAATCACGCTTGATTCAATCGATTGACCCAAGCTTTTGATCAAAATGATTGACCGTTTACAACCTCCTTTATACACGTCTACACGCTTTGGACAAACTATCCAAAAGGAAGAATTCTAGTACGAGGCGGTATATAAAGTATTTTGATAAACATACAATGATTATATTCTCTGTTACAAGTGTGTCAAAATCATATTTGTAACATTGATGTCTAAATGCTACGCTGAGAATATTTCACCTATTTTGTCCTTATGTATCCCAAAGGCATATATTAAAATTATATCTCTTTTGTCTACATAATAATTATTGTGTTACATTTAAAGTGTTGATTTATACATTATCTTGTATCTAGTACCTAATTAAGCTAACTACTATACCAAGAAAGCGACAATATAACTACCGGCATGTAAACTTTTAATTAAACTACTTATTTTTTGTTCAATTAATAAAGTAAATTGACTAGTCAAAATGATTAATACTAACGCCTTGTTAAAACTCGAACACCAGACAATAATGAAAAACAAAAGATGTAATGGTATACTCGATGTACCCAAATGATTCACAAATCATTTTATATGCAAGATCTCAACGCTATAATGAACGAGGACCTGTAAAGATTATCAGGACCGGGTTAACAAAATTATAAGAAACAAACAAGTAGTAAATCATTCGTTTTTCTTCTTATGTATCAACTTCTATTCATGATTGTTAACAGTCTGAGCGAAATAATGTCGCTATTGTGCAGCTCGACATAGTAAATCTGATTACAAACCAGTCCAAACTCCGATGTTTTCCAACCGCGAAAGTCTTTATAATCCTTCCTTACCTTCTATTGTTTCTTCTATAAATAACTTAGCTCAAAAGCTTAGCTCTACTCTTTCTTATAACATGATCAAAGTATGAAGTTTTTCTTTTTTATGTTACAAATCAACTCTCTTTCTTTTTTGAGTCTTTGAAGAGTTTCGTTGTTACGTAAATGATTCGTTCAGGATGTTTTCAATACTCTTCGATTGATCTGCATTGAAAATGCTTCTAAGCTTCTAAGCAAAGAATAGAGTATTTAATTTGAGTTTATAGGTTTCACAGCCATACAATAGAATTGAATAAACATGCAACTGAACGAAAGGTAAGCAGAAATTGATGTTGAGTGACTAGTTACATAATATATTTCTTATTGTGTTAAATGCTATTTGAGATCTAACATCTAAATTGGGATTTGGATATTAGTCTGATGTAACTAGGAAACGAGGTATTTAAACTTGCAATTTTTACGTACTGCCCATATATTCTTATGCCTTATAATGAATTATTTCTCTTTATACCAGCAATAATTGTCTTCATTTTGTCAATATTAATTTTAAGGTCTAATGGACCTCTTTCCTAGATTATCTGATTTAGCAGCCATTGAAGAGCTTCCGGGTTCTCAGCAAGAATCGCAGTGTCATCATACCGTAGGTTGTTAACTGAGACGACTTTGTATCTTGTAAAGCTTTATCAAAAATCTATCTTGAATATATATTAAACATCACCGACTTAACTGGACCAAAAAATGTGTGGATGTCTACAGATACTTTTCACCTCGTTTAAGAACGCAGAATACTCAAAATTGCTAAAATTGAGAATCCTCTTAGGCATTCCCAGTACATACAGCTATCTAGAGCTATTTAAGCTACTTGTATAGAGACAAGAATAAGAGTATAGAGATAATCTGCAGAGAGATTCAACATCATGCCGATACAAATAGTACCAAAGAACTCTTCGCTGATTTGGACAAGGTTATAAATGTTTGGAGGTCTTTATATGCCAATATGGAGCAGGTGCCTGAGAACACCCCGTGTGCACCTAAATATTAGGCCTGCCCTTGCCACTCTACTTCAACAGGAGCACATCACACTCTCTCGCAGACTTCTTCTTCTTCTACGGCACTACAGCCCAAAATGAGCCTTGGCCTCCTTTATTTTTTGCCTCCACCCTTGTCTGTCTGTGGCTGCTCTTCTCCATACACGGACTCCTAAAAGTGCTTGTGCGTCGCTGCTTACTGTGTCTTCCCAGCGCTTTCTTGGCTTTCCAACTGGTCTCTTTCCCTGCATTCTGGCGTTCAGTGCTCGTTTTGGTAGCCTATCCTCTCCCATTCGTATCACATGTCCGGCCCATTGCAATCTTTGTATTCTAATGAAGTCTGACAGGGGTGTTTCCTTATACAGTTGATAGAGCTCGTTGTTATATCGAATTCTGAAGATTCCGTTTTCCCTCACAGGTCCTAGTATTCTCCTCAGTACTTTTCTTTCGAATGTGTCGAGTTTGTTTTTGGATGTTTCTTTCAGGACCCATGCTTCGCTGCCATAACATGCTATTGGCCGAATTAAAGTTTTATAGATTCTCATCTTTGTATTTCGGTGGACACTTTTAGACCGAAATATATGGGAGAGGGCAAAATAAGCTTTGTTTGCCTGCGTTATCCTTTTTCGTATTTCTCCATCCTCTGCTCCATCGGCATATATTTCTACTCCCAGGTATGTAAACTTTCCAACCGTTTCAACCGTTTCAATGTCATCTTCATGCATAATGTTTTGTGGGATTATATTTCTTCTCGTCTGTACCATTATTTTTGTTTTTTCTGTGTTAATTTCCAGACCTAGCCTTTTCGTTTGTGTTTTTAACTCTGCGTATGCTTCCTGTGCTCCTGTTGATGTTCTACTCATAATATTAATATCATCGGCGTAGGCAGCCAGTTGAACCGTTTTATTGGTCAGTAGGTTTTCTCGTCCAGTTTGCATTTGCCTAACCGCATACTCCAGTGCCAGGTTAAACAATGTTGGTGCCAGCCCATCTCCCTGCTTTAGTCCCTGCGAGATTTTGAAAAAGTCTGTCCGGTTGTTTTGTATTCGTACCCATGCCTGAGTTTCATCCATTGTGGCTTTAATGAGTCTAATCAGCTTATGTGGTATTGCTAATTCTGCCAATATATAGTATAGTCTGTCCCTTTTGACTGAATCGTATGCCTGTTTGAAGTCTACAAACACGTTGTGAACATCAATGTCGTGTTCCCACGATTTGCTCAAGACCTGCTTGACTGTAAATATTTGATCCATTGTCGATCTTCCCCGTCTGAAGCCCGTCTGATATTCTCCAATAATATTTTCTGCTAGTGGTTGGAGTCGCTGGTTTATAATATACGTGAGGACTTTATACGCTGTACATAGTAGAGAAATTCCACGGTAGTTTTTGCACTGGAGTTTGTCTCTTTTTTTATAGATTGGGCATACTATACTTTTCTTCCATTCGTCGGGTATTTTCTCTTCTTGCCATATTTCTTTGATAAGCGCGTGGATATGACTTGATAGGTGGTTGCCACCTACCTTATACAGTTCTGCTGGAATCTCGTCAACTCCCGGGGCTTTATTGTTTTTCTGGGCCTTAATAGCTTCGAGAACTTCCTCTATGGTTGGAGCTTCTACTTCAACTTCGTTCTCTTCTACATGGTTCGTATCCATTTCATCTTCCATATCTACTTGTGTTCCAAGTAGGGTCTGAAAATAATGCTTCCAGGTTTCTGTGACTTTCTGTTGGTCACTGATTATTTGCCCACTTTCATCTTTGCATAGGCTTGTTTGAGGTTTATATCCACTTTTTATCTTTTTTAGGTATTCGTAAGCTCGTCTAGTTTCGTTTTTTTTTGAAATTTTGTTCCATTTCTTCTATTTGTCCATTTTCATAAGCTCTCTTTTTGTTTCTGCATATCTTGTCTGCTTTCCGTCTTGCGACTTCAAATGATGTTCGTCTTTCACGTATTCTTCTTGTTATGTACATTTTGTGCGCTTCGTTTCTTTCTTCTATCGCTTGCCTGCACTCGTCATCAAACCATGTTCCTCTTCTCTTCTTTTTCTTGTTTCCCACGGTGGACGCTGCTGCTGTCAGCACTGCTGTTTTGATATTATTCCATTTGCTCTCTATGGAGTGCAGTTCTTGTGTCCTTAGCTCATTTGTGACTTCTTGCTCGAACTTCTCTCTACATTCCTGAGTCTTCAGTTTTTCCAGGTCTAGTTTGTTTGTTCTTTGTTGTCTTTCGTTTCTTTCTCTGTTAACTCTGCACCTAAATTTGGTTTGCAGTAAAAGATGGTCTGATCCACAGCATGCTCCTCGTCGTGTTCTCACATCAGAGATACTACTGGCTGCCCTTTTGTCTCTCTCGCAGACACCGACAAAACAGTCTTTGAATTTGAACCAGACATACTTTTCTCCTAGGTTGAAGTTGCTCTGAAAAGACTTAAGTTAAACAAAGCAGCAGACTATGATTTCATTAGCGCTGATGTTTAGGAATATCTTCTGGTATGTGACGTGAGAATATTACATCGATTGTGAAATGAAACCTGGTACACAGGCATCGGGCCTAAGGATTTGGAAATAATCATCCCTTCACATAATTCATAATCATACCTCTACATAACAAAGGTCCAACAAATAATTATAACAACTATAGACCAATAGCTCGTATATCACACGTCAGTAAGGTGATCTGTATTAAGTTAATGAATTATATTCGAATAGACGGATGCATATTTGACAAATGCACTTTGAAGAAGAGAATATGCCAAGAATTCGCTTTATTTCCCTTATTATTTAACAGAGTTGTGGATGGTTTTATGGAACGAGTAAACCTAGTCGGTGAGATATCTAACTTGGGTTTCACAGACGACACTACACTTCTAGCCTTCTACTCCAGGAAAAATGACTAACTTGGTTAACTACAACAAAACCAAAATCATGATTATTGATCGCCATCAACACTTTCCTAAAATCCGAACTACTGCGGGGTAAGAGGTAGTCTCCTCTATGATATATATCTTGTAGCTCTAGTTGACAATACAGGCAGTTTTGAATCCGGAGTTCGAAGACGCACACAACCAGCAAGAGCAGCAATGACTGAATTAAACGGAGTATGACTTGATCGTCACATAATAATTATGACAAACAAGAAGAGACTCGTTTTAACTCGTGGTTTTTTTCATAATTCAGTATGCATGCAAGACATAAACAGTTAAAGAATCAGATAGACGACGCATTTGAAATGTGGGCATGTAGACGATTCGCCGCACAAATGTCTTGGTTTTATATGAAATAAAACCCAATCAACGTCTATATAGTACTGGTGATTCTAGAATTTTAAGTTCTCTGGTGATATTTATCGAAGTGATCACAAAATGGAGTGGTTGGTGGTCTAAGGAAGGCCTTAGAGTTAACGTCACGCAACAGATCTACACAGCGATGGGCATATATTATAAAACAGATTACAGAGGTGCCACCTATTGCAGTGGTTAAGTTTTAGAAGATACTCGTTGGACTTTCGGAATTTGAATTTGTATCAGCCCGTGTATCTGATAAAGCAGATATGTAGAAATTAGTCATACCACTCTATTCATGCCGATTCGAGTACGGGAAGTTTAACAAATTTGTCCTACTAGGCCATATATTTGGCTATTTAAATCAACAAAGCGATATCACGTTTTGCTAAAAGATTTAATCTTTTACACATTGCATATATCCCAGAGGACAGAAAACGATATTATTTAATAATAAGTTATAGGAAATATTTAACCAATACTACATTTGTTTTATCTAATTTGTCTATAGGATATTTAGTTTTAGAATATAAAGATGAAATAGTTTTATATATATATATATATATATATATATATATATATATATATATATATATATATATATATATATATATATATATATATATATATATATATATATATATATATATGTGTGTGTGTGTGTGTGTGTGTGTGTTTGTGCACCGATATTTGTGGTAACGTGTGTGAACATATTCCTGTATTATGGTAACTTCGTAAATTGTGGTAACTTACACACGTTACCACAATTTCATTCCCCAACATTTTCTTTGTTTTAGTAGTATTTACTGTCTAAATAACTTTAAATACTCTTTTTTCTTATGTGCTTTTAATAGATATTGTTTTTAATACACAGGATCGAATAGAGCTTAAATAAAAAATGTATTACGCCGATTCTGCGTATGTTGCCAGAAATCAGGTTGAGGCAGATTGAATTTACACACGTAATTGTGGCATCGTGGGCGTGGTCGTAAAGTGGCGCCCTCTGAGATGACCTTGCGGTGTTGCCCATTTCAGTTGAAATAAAATGATTTTTATTTCGATTTTGGGAATAAAACGTGTAAGTGTGTGAAAGGTGCCACAAAAGTGCAACAATTTTCTTATACGCGATGGCGATGTTGACCAGAAACAATAGAATATTAATTTATGGAAAGATTAAAGGAATACTAACTTTAAAAAAAAAGCGTATTATTTCTCCAAAAATTATAGTTAGATTGGGTATCAGATACTAATTAAAATAAAGTTTTCTATATTCAGTGATGTGATGTGGCCATTCGTATAACTTTTCACACCTACTTTTCATGCAATTTATGTAAGTTTGACTTATGAAAATTACACTTTAAGAGTTCTGTAGACCCGTATAAAAAAATATAAAATTGGTCGTCTATTCATCCGTCCGTCTGACTCTGTTACACAAAATGTATTTCGAATCTACGAAACCGATTAAATTGAAATTTGGTGCATATGACCCAGTTGCGAATAGCTATGTGAAAAATAAACTTTTAAGTATAAAGAAAACTGAAATACTATGCCTTAAATTTTAGATCAAATTAAAGGGTCTGTTGTGAGTTATTCAAGTTAAAATTTTTATTAAGTCTAAGACAATTTAAAATTGGAGTTGAAATAGCAGCTGCATGAACTTTCCATTATCAATGAATAAAAGACTTATCACAAGAATTGCTTCCGACCAGCCTGGAGAAAAACTTTTGGAATTATTGTTGGTAGAGTCCTCACTACATTTTCGGACATATGGAAACTTTTTTATTTTTAATTGAAGAATTTTTTTTAAATCTTAGAAAACTATAATTTTAGAGTCAAATGATATAAAATGCTTTTCAAACATCTCCCTCAGTTATTGCAAATAAGTATTTTAAAATGCTAATCTTGAATCTTTTTTTAAATATAATGGGAGATTATATCGAGGGGTTCGAGCGAAAACCCGATAAATGACAAAATTATGAAATCCGGTATTTTTATTTCTTCTGTATTAAAAACACGTCTTCTATCACTGAAAAAATTTTTAAATTGATATTAACATTTTTAAGCACAATAATTGATAAAAACCAAACATGGTAAAAACCGTTAACTCATATTTTTAAATAACACCAACTCGATAATATAACTTTACTAATAAAAATACTTTGAAGTAAACATATTTATAATATGAGAATCCGGTAGAATCATTTATCTTCTTAAATCTCAAAGCTGTTAATTTTAACAAAATATATTCATGCGAAAATCCAATAAAGAATTTTATACTATGATACTTTATTAAATTTCAGCACATTTTTGTCCTGCGAAAACCCAGTAAATCAATTTTAGGTTACTCGAAGTACAATGATTTACCTTTTTGGGTTGGTAGTTCTGATTAGTTCACTCATGTCTGGACATGATTACGGACGTTGCGTTCTCTAACAAAAGTATAGTTTGATTTAATTTGACGATACTACTTCTTTATTTGGAGGTGATTATTCTGACGTGGATCCAAACTACTGCACAGAGTCATCTTTGGATTCTGAAGATATTGGTGTATCTGAAAATGATCTCGTAAACCAAAAAAAGTTCAACGTAAGAAAATTTCCCGCTGAATGGAAATTGAATATTGCGAAAAAAAGACGGTCAGAAGGGAGCACATATATAACGAAAAACAAAATCAGAGCTCCCAAGGTACCCCAGCAAGTCAATTGTGATAAATGTAAATGTAAGTGTACTGAAAAGTTTTCTGAAGATTATAGAAACAAACTCTGTAGAAATTACTGGAGTCTAGATTTTAAATCTAGAAAAAATTTTATTTTGCACAATATAACTGTAAAACAAATTAGGACTAGACTTGTCCTTAAAACTTCCAAAAGAAAGGAACGAAAATTTAGCAAGAAATGTTTCTTTCCACTAGCTAACAACGAACGGATTCCAGTGTGCCAAAAGTTTTTTACAAAAACGCTGTGTATATCTCCAGATGTTATAATAAATGCTGTAGCTAACAGTGATTCTACTGGTTGCTATCCTAAAGAAGACAATCGCGGAAAACAGGAACCAGTTAACAAAACAAAGGCTGAAGATGTTCTATTTGTTAAAAGTCATATTGAATCCTTTCCGGTTATGGAATCTCATAATACCCGAAAGGATACCATTAGAAAATACTTAGATCCCCCTCTAAATATCAAAAAAATGTACCAGCTTTACTTAGATATCTGCATCGAAAATAATCGAGACCCTGTTGCTTTACGTAAATATCGATCTATTTTTTGTGAAGAGTATAATCTAAGTTTTTTCACGCCCAAAAAGGACCAGTGTCTTATCTGTGCCAAATATGCTAAGGCTGATCTAGAGCAAAGAAAAAAACTTGAAATAATCTACGAAGAACATAGAAAAAGAAACGAAATTTATCAGGCCACTAAAAGAATAGATAAAGACAAAGCAAATAAAGACAAGACATTTATATCTGTAACATTGGATTTACAAGCAATTTTACAAATACCCAAAGGATCTATTAGTCAATTATACTGTCGTAGAAAATTGGTAGTATACAATCTTACTATTTGGGAATCACCGTTACCCAATAACGCATATTGCTTGTGCTGGAATGAACTCAATGGCAAAAAGGGTAGTTCTGAAATCGGAACTTGTATGTACATATTACTATTTAAGTGAATGCTTAAGACCTGAGGTTAAGCATGTAACAATTTTTTCAGATACTTGTGGCGGTCAAAACCTTAATCAGTTTATAGCCGTACTGCTGTTGTGGATCGTACAAAATATAGACCAATTGGAAATTATAGAACAAAAGTTCTTAGAAGCAGGACATACTTATATTGAAGTGGATTCTATGCACTCGGCAATAGAATATGCAAGTAAACATGTAAATGTAACTTGCATGAATGACTGGAAAAATATATTTCAAACAGCAAGAAAACAGAAAATGAAGACAGTAGACAATGTGAAACATAATATAGGCCCATACAAGGTAAAAGAAATAAAATATACTGAATTTTTAGATTTAAAGTCACTTGCAGCAAATATATTGCAATACAGAACAGTAGATTCTGACGGTAATACTCTGCAGTGGTTAAAAATCAAGAGAATAAAATATATTAAAGGTGAAAGAAGGAAAATTTTTTTCAACTACGATCTCTCAGAAGAATTAAAGTGTTTAAACATATCAGAAGATATTGGTTTGAATTAAAAAAAAACTCCTACTCTACGCTCTAAAAGGCAAAACAAATTTTATCCCAAAAAGCAACCCTAGACTTACCAACTCCGGGTAATTTATCAAAGTTATACAAAAGTACTCTTCCAATAAGCGATGCAAAAAAAAAGGATTTAATGAAGATGTACCAAGAAAACATTTTTCCGGAAGAGCTGCATGCTTGGATATCAAGTTTAAAAATAGGGAATAATGTCGTAGATCGAATTCCAGACATAATGATGAGAAGAATCGGAAGAAGAAGATATTACCTTTTAATTTCCTAAAAAGAATGTAGATTATTATTTGTTTTATTTGAATAAAATACAGTTTATTTTTATTTTATAATTAACAAAATTAAAAATAAAAGCCAATAAAATCAAATGTTGTACTCACTCAGCGAGGAAAAACCCGATAAATATCATGTTTAATTTTTTTTTGTAAATACCTTTTAATAAGATAAACTAAAAATAAATTATTCTAACTAAATATTAAATTATCTACTGTTTGGCTTTAACAAATATTTGAAACAACTTCCTATGACGATTTTAAAGCCTCTTCAATGTTACGAAAATCTTTAATCACGATTATCTCCGAACAATGATTTTGTTAGTTATCGGGTTTTCGCTCGAACCCCTCGATATGATACCCTCTTTTTAGAGGTTTATATAATAACTTAAAACACAAATCAAAGCGTTGCCACAAAAATGACGGCTGTCAAATTTGAGCGTTTTTATACAATATGCCGTTTTTTAACTCAACAACCAATTATCAAAACACTAGAGCATTTATTGTTTACTTTCTGATCTGATGGAGATTAGTATCAAATGATATTTTGAAATTCAAAGACAAAAATCAGGCTGTGTATGCCAGACAAAAAGGTGTGGGTTCGAGTCCTATTGTAGGCCGGATTTTTCTTCCCCAATTTTCTAATATGATTTGATAACGCTATAGTAATTGTATCAATCTTCTTCTCTCAGAAGAACCTATCCAATTATGTAATAAAGTATGGAACATTACATTTAAAAACAATGCTCAGGATCTGTCAATGTTCGTCAACAAACAATTTTTCGACGTTCAAAATCGACGTTTAAAGAAAAAATGATAATAACATACAATAAAAAAATAAATCGTTATCGTGTTATAAAGCAATTTAAACAAAAATTATTAACTTCGACTGCTTCTAGATCGTCTTTTTAAAAGTAGCGATTTTATGTTCAGTAGACCTTATAAAATTTCAATAACTCTGGTTAAAATTTAAAGTGAAAAAATCTTTTTTACAATGTCACCATCTTCTACTTCTACTGAAATAAAAAAGTGTTATGTTATGTTTTTACTAAACTCTGACCACTTTGAGAATTTTCCACCTCTAAACCAATCTTATTCGGAAAAGTTCCCGCAAACTTAATATTCGAGCCAGCGAAATTAAAAAAATATATTTTTGAAATACCACAGTGTCCTGCTAGATTTTTATGAATTTATTGCCACCCTAGTAATTTATCACTTCTCAACTACCCCTTATGGGAAGTCAATAATTCTGTTGGGATAAAATTAAAGTGAAAAAATCTTCTTTTGCAATTTTACCGTCTTCCACTTATAACTGAAATGAAAAAGTGTTTTAAGTTTTTACGAAACCTTGACCAGCCTGATAATTTTCCACCCCTAAATCAATCTTATTTGGAAACGTTTCCGCTAGCTTAATATTCGAGGCAGTTAATTTAAAAAAGAAAATTTTGAAATATCACAGTATTCTGCTAGGTTTTTACGAATTTATTAGTACTTTAGTAATTTTTTATCCCAAGACTAACCCTAGTGAGGAGTCAATAATTCTGGTAGGTTAAAATTAAAGGGGTAGAATTTTTTTGTAATTATACTGCACTTTATTCAAAATAAGAAACTGATCTGTTTTTAGTAAATGTTAACCAACTACACGTTTTTACTAAATGTTAACCAACCACACCAATTCTATCAGCCACACATTTACTATATTTTTTGTGTTTTACTATATTTTTAACAGACTAGTCATTTTTTTCTCGACTACTTAAATTAAAAAGCATTCTCAAATGTTACTCGGTGCTAAATAATATATACTTTTTAAATGTTTAAATATATTGAATATTTTAAATATAGAATAGTCTAAATATTGAAAATATGAAAATACTTTGTTACAAAAATTATAAATTTTAACTGTTTTAAAAAAGTTACTCGGATTCGCGTCGTGAGTACCCTTTTATGAATATAAAATAACTGAAATCAAGTTGAGTTTTAGTAAATACAATGGAATTGTTATATTTACCATAATACTTAGCAGGTAAGAAATATTCAAATTCCAATAATTTTATTACATCCATTACTTTAATTAGCTAATTGTAAAGGCGGATCGAGACACCTATTGTTAAAAGATACCTGATAGGTACCTGAAAATTTGGAAAAAAGCTTAGGTATTAAATTTTATTATTATTTAAATAATAAGGGTATTAAATATACTGTTTAGGTTAGTTGTATAACATAAAGAGTTTATATTACTTGGAAAACATTTTAGCAGATAAATATTTTAAGAATATTCAAATAAGACGGAAATTACAAGTTGGACAGAACAGCTAGTTTAGATTATTTGAGTAGTAAAATAGATTTATATTAGCTGCATTTCAAAAATTTAAATATATTTATATTGTTTAATTTTATGTCGATATTATATTTATTGTCAGTTGGATATAGGTAAAAATTAACAGAGTATTGGGGTATTAATGGGTTAGTTAAGGGGTGAAAAATTACTAGGGTGGTAATAAATTCACAAAAACCTATCAGAACCTGATGGTATTTTAAAACTATTTTTTTTTAAATTTCGCTGTCTCGAATATTAAGCTAGTAAGAACTTTACTAAATAAGATTGATTTAGGGGGGAAAATGATTAGGATGGTCAAAGTTTAGTAAAAACTTAACAGCAGAACACTACTGTTCTATTTCAGTTATAAGTACAGGGCGGTGAAATTTTAAAGAATATTTTTTCTCATTAAATTTTAACGTAACAGAATTATTGACTTCCGATAGGAGTAAATTGAGGGGTGAATAATTACTAGGGTGGTAATGAATTTGTAAAATCCTAGCAGAACACTGTGGCATTTCAAAAAATTTTTTTTTCCAATTCCACTGGCTCGGATATTAAGCTAGCAGTAACGTTTTCAAATAAGATTGGTTTATCATCATTCCGTCTTTACAACCTTACGTGGGTCCTAGCCTCCTCAAGAATTTCTCTCCAGTCGTCCCCAACCCTTGCCTTTCTCTCTCCGCCAAGCACGTATTCCCATATTTTTCATGTCTTTATCGATGTTATCAAGGAACCTTGTTCTAGGTCTTCCTCTTCTTCTTTGACCAATGGGTCTATCAAGGAGCGTTTTCTAGCTGGGTCATTTTGTTCCACCCGCATTACATGCCCTATTCACCTCAGACGTTCCAAGATTAGTTTAGGGGAGCAGAACAGAACACTTTTTATTTTATTTAAAAGTTATAATTTATAAATGGGTGAAAAAATATGGCATAGGCAAAAATATATTTTTTTTAAATTCTGCCAGTTTGAACCGTATGCCAGGAGAATCGCTCCCCTTAAGGGTGGTTCGGTGGTGAAAAATTATGATGGTAGTAATTAATTAGTGAAAAAAAAATGTAATAAACAAAAAGTTTTTTGTTTGAATTCTGCTAGCTTGAACTTTAAGGCAGCAGAATTACTCCACTTAAGGGTGGTTTGGTGGTCAAAAATTAGTGAAAAATCGGTGAAAAAATATTGCAAAGGTTAAATCGGATTTAGCTTATGTGCCCCCGCAAGCTTAATGGTCCTATAAAAAATGCTGAAGCACGTCGAATATAAATATGCGCTTTTTAAATATACTGGACAAGGTGACTCAGGCAAGCCTACCATAGTCTAAAAGCTTTACTTTTAATGGAACTTCCTGTATATTTTACTATTCTTAAAAGCTCCTTAATAACCCGATCTCAACCAACTATGTCATGTAGAGTCTATTATGAGTATTAAAGGGTAGTTAATATGTTGAAATTAAACAGTGTGGAAACCACTTATGGAATAAAATTGTTTGTGTCCTTGAATCTTCTGCCCTCATGAATCATCTTGTACATTTAAATTCATGTTTAAAGAGCACATTTGAATTTAAAAGTAACAGGTGAGGCGGTTTTTTATAATTTTCTAAAATAAGGACGCAAACGATTGTATTCCATGAGTGGTTTACACACTGTATAATTTTAAAATTCCACCCTGTATTATTCATAATAGACCCTACATAATATAAGATATAGTTTGTCGAGATCAGGTTATTAAGCAGCTTTTAAAAATAAAAAATATACAGGGAAGTCTATTAAAAATAAAACTTATGCAGTATGCTAGGCATGCGTGAATTACCCTGTACATTTAAATTTTTCCTTAAAAGGCACACATTTATATGTATTAAAAGTCGAAGGGTGTCATCGTTTTTAATTTTTTTTTTTTTAAAGGACAGAAATAACTCTATTCTATTATACAGGGGGTCCACATATATTGTATTTTATTATATATAATAGTAATAATAATAATAAATTGCCTTTATTTAGTCTGTAAAAATTTACAAACACGAGATACATGAGGCAAAGTCTAGCTAGAGCTACTCCACTTAACCTCAAGTTTACAAAGTCAGTTTGAAATAAGTAGAACATGAAAAAAAAAATGATTTATAAATTGACATAAATGATAATATAATATTGAAATGATAGAAATAGTCATGTGGCTACTAGAAAAATAAGATAAAGAAAATAATTTGTAATGTTATGTGATAAATGATATGAATGATAAATAAAAACAAAAAAAATTCTAATGGTAACAATAACGACAACAATATACTATATAATAATAATAACGTTACTGCGATTGTAGGTAAAAATTTCTTATAATGCCGCTTCATGAAATCAAGAGATTTACCTCTTAAATTTTTTGTTAAACTATTAAACACTAAAACAGCGTTGTAAGTAAACGATCGCTGGAAAATAGCTAGTCTATATCTTGGCAGCATAAGACTATGAGGATATCTCAGATCCAGATTATGAGCGTCTCCACGAAATACTAATTTGTTCTTTAAATAAATAGGATTTGACGACGAAATAATTCGATATATCAATGAGGCGAGGTGATATTTGTATAAATTATCTATGGTTAACCATTGAAGTTCTTTTATTTTGCATATTATACGATCATATTTTCTTATGCCAAAGACAAATCTGCAACAATTATTTTGAATTTTTTGCAACTTTAATTTCGTAACCTGATCTAAGCAAGGGTAAAATACCAAGAGCCCATAATTAAGAATTGACATTACGATAGTTGCACAAAGTAACTTACGCAATTTAAAGTTTAAAATGCCTGTACTTCTATACAGTTGACGCATAACTAAATAGCATTTTTTTACTAAAAGGGTGACATGCTCTTGAAAACGTAGCGTACAGTCATATATGACTCCTAAGTTTCTACAACTATTAACATTTTTTAGAGGTTCATTTTTTATAATTAGTTTTAAGTTATCCTGAACAGTGTTAGGTTCAAAAGAGAAATACAGTTGTGTGTCATCTACAAAAGAGTGCAATTTCAGATTATTTAAAGATTTATACAGATCGGAAATATATATTTAAAAAAGAAGAGGACCAAGAACCGAACCTTGAGGCACCTCTGAATTGACAGATGCAAATTCTGATGAATTATTATCGATTATGACTTTTGATAACGATTTACCAAACAAAATTTGAAAAACTGTAAGGAGGTATCATTAAATCCAAAATATTTCAATTTAGCACACAGAAGAGCGTGATCAATAGTGTCGAAGGCTTTAGAAAAATCAAGCACGATGACTGAGGTTGCTTTTCCTGCATCAAATGATCGAAGTATATTATCTGTTAAGTCAAGAAGCAGAGTCGTTGTACTAAACTCTTTTCTAAATCCTGATTGTATATACGTAACTACATTATTTCTTAAAATATAATCGTATATCTGTTTATAGATAACCTTTTCTAAAATTTTTGACAGTCCCGGTAAAATGCTTATTTTGGGCGAAGATCATTAAGTGATTCAGGTTTATTTGATTTGGGCAGTGGTTTTACCAAAGCGTATTTCCAAGTGTCCGTAAAATAACCTACCTCCAAAGAACAATTTATAATGTGCGTAATATAAGGAGCAGTAATAGAAAGGGAGAGTTGTAGCATCTTTGCAGAAATATTATCACATCCATATCCCGAACAGCTCCCGAATTTAACTTCATCAATAGTGGCCATTTTAAACGAGAAAACAATATTTGGGTTGAAAATATTTGACTGATACCATTGGGTTGTCTCAGGACAACAATTTACAGGGCTAAAGGCAGATGTAAAATAATTATTTATAGATACAGGATCTTTAAACTCATGAGGGATCTCTATAACTGGTTTATTAACAATTTTGAATAACCTCATAGCTTTCCAAAGATCTTTTTTAATCAAAGAAGCAGACCGATAATTTAAGTAACCATTCTTCTCCAGACGGACTGCGTTAGTAACTGCATTTCGAAGATCTTTATAGTAACTATAGTCGAAGACGTTTTTAGTTTTCTTATATTTAATTCTAAAATATTATAACACTATCGTACACTAAATAAAAAAATATAATAGTAGCCAACAGAGTATCCGTATCACAGAAAAGGTAAAGCACCAACTTATTCCTATAACAAATATGGCAACATGGCTTTCAAACACACTGTATATACAGCAATACTTATGGAACCCCCAAACACAGAAAATGTGTTACGGATATATTTGTGGCATCTTTTGCACACAGTTTCTGATGACAAAATAATTGTGGAATCCGGTGCCACAATTATATTCGTCGATAATATTAGAACCATGGAGTGTATCAAAGCAATTCCTATCCATAAACACTCTGCACGACGGGTGCCAGTATCATGGTATGTTTACACCGATTTGCCACAATTGAGGATATAGTATGTGATGCCACAAATATTGCGAAACGTGTATAGGTGTGTGTGTGTGTGTGTTTGTGTATATATATGTTTAGGCGAGGATCTAGACTCATCCCAGATACCTACGGTATCAAAAGGATTAAGCTCTGGTGGACTCTTTCCATGCTATCGAGCCCTAGGTGACTTGGTACATCGTAGTATCTCCCAAAAATTATCTAACGCATCTAGATGTTGAGAGCAGTACTGCTTTTTTACATCTGATGATCTTATGTTATAGAGATACGATACAACTGTCAATACGACCCAACTGTTTTATGTTAAGAGGCTCTTCGAAATAACTCCAGTTGTAGAGATAATAGGTGTCATCTGGGTACTTTCCATTTTCCATTGTCTCCTTATGTGCATTTCCAGATCTTTGTATTTGGCGATTTTTGGTATGGTTGTTTGTCTAGTAAGGTTATTAACTATTATTAGATTCGGTCTAATATTTGCCACTGGTACATAGTATTCTGTCAGAGACATCAATCATATGGTACCATTAATCTAAGTCAATGTACTTAGGTTATTGTGTACTCTATTTGGGTTATTCCAAATATTTCTGCCAAAATTAGAAATAATTATAAACTCGAATTTTAAAATGGAGTTAAGCATGAGATGTGCATTTGAACTCAGAGATTCAGCTTCTTTAAGAAATGATAAAATTGCTAAATAAATATCTAAGAACTGTAACAATGCATCGTGTCTTTCAATCCGTCTAGTTTCACACAAAGTCTGAAATTTAGTTTTCTTGTGCTAGGGATATAAATCTTTAATTTTTTCTCTCATAAGGTTTGATTCCTTAACAAATTTTGCTACTTTAGCTATCGTGTTAAGCGTTTGTCTGATACAGTAAACAGAGAATGATTTTGAAATTGACAGATTCAAACAATGTGAGGTACAGTGCATACACAATACTAAAGGTTATTGTTTCAAAATTCGCGCTTGCACAAAACGTAACTTTCCTGACATATTAGCTGCGCCGTCGTAACCTTGCACACGAAGATTTGAAATATTTAGCCCTAAGTCACTGAGTTATTATATAATATCGCTTGAAAATGCCTCCCAAATTAAATCCTGCATCACTACTAATCTTAAAAAAATTTCTTTTAAACAGTACTTCTCTTTCTTAATATGTCGCACATATAATGTTAATTTAACAATGGAGCTCATGTTAGTTGTTTCATCTACCAAAATAAAAAAATATTTGCTTCGTTTAACTACTTTAATAATATTTTTCTCAATAACAGTACCACTACAGTCTATGAGATCACTTTGCGTTGTTTTACTTGTAAGCGTTGAATTTCTGGAAACAAGTTTGGAAAAGAACATTTTGGATGTGTCAAAGTTACAAGCAAGCAAAGGAGCAAGAGAGCTACCGCACATAGCAGTAATATCCAATAACAAACTATTTAATATAACTTAGAAACGTGACAAAAAAATATCGAGGAATAGAAAATTATCGAAATTACGTAATTTCATAGAACTTTGTATCACTATAAATATAAAGCTTTGTAGAAAAAAATTATATATTTCATATTGTTTCAATTACATTTGGAGAAGATATAGAACAAAATATACCTTAAGATTCTAAAAGACTTTGGAAATAACTTTGCTGCTTTAAGAAAGAAAAGAAACATCTGATCCTATTTTATATACTTCATACAATTAAAACTCAATTTATTTATTGACAGCAAATACGAAAAGCCAATACGCAGCCATTGAATAATTACCGACACATTCCTTTCTCGAGTTAAAACCGATCATTATCTTCAAGGTATACTACAAGGACATTGAAAAAGACTATCCCCGTAAAGAAGAAAGAAGAAGAATGTGATTTATTATAAAGCCACGCATGGAAGCCAATGAACTGGTCGATAAGATTTTAACTCGCGTTAGCTAGATATGTTATGGTTCCCTTCACCGTTCTTGGAGTTCTTGGATCTTACCACAAAAATGAATAAAATCAAATATTCGTGATACAGTGAAGGTGAGAAATTATATAGTTGGAAAGTAAGAAAGAAAAATTAAAACTCTCCCGATTATACCTAAAGATATCTTGATAGAAAGTACAGGTGATCAGAAGCAACGATTAAAAAGATTGCCAGACGATACCGTGCCAAACAATATAGTAATAATTTTAGAATATTATGTTCGCGAACAGTGTGGCATAACAAAGTGTTTCCAGAGAGGCACATCTTTTAAGAAGGCCATTTTATCGAAAATAAAATTAAAAGTAATTCCATGTGATTTATTATAAATTATCAATACAACATATGTTTTTGACAACAAAATGGGAAGCATCAGATACCATCTTGTCCCTAGCAAAGTATATTTTCGCGATCTGCATACACGATGGCGCGGCGTTTCCCGTCACACGAAAAATGAGAGGGGAACGGGCGAATTGAATAAAAACAACAATTTTAGTGTATATGGTAATTTTCAAAACAAGGTTTCGCTCAAAGAGCTGGCCTGCTGGGGCATGTTTTACAAAGGTACTTGATCTCCTTTCGTATAGATGTTAATGCACAATGTTTGCATCTCAAATTGTGGGATTTACTTGAATCTCTTGAGTTTGGTATTTTATCAAGAAAGTGTATTCCAGAATGAGTGTTCCTGTTTGGAATTTGTTAATCCTGTCGTCGCCTTTTACCACCATGTAATGGCCCAGTCTTCACAAAGTTTCTTCCATCATGCTGACCTTTATCAATTCCCAGATTTAAGATAGACTATAACTGTTTGTCTACTGTTCTTTTTATGTAAAATGCATTCCAAAGAGAAATGTCTAGTAGATGGGACATTACTTTTTTATACTATCTAATACTTTTCTTCGGAGATAAATAGTAACTACCTAATCATCTTCCTCAGGTTTTACTTTTTCAACGCCATACCTGTTTCACCAGTAATGAAGTGGTAATGCAAAGGACACCCCGTTTATCCCTCCATTTTGAGACTTATACTTAACTACATCGGCTACAACGACGTTAACCTTTCTTTAGTTAGTTGGGTTGTATGGGTTTTTCGACGAAGAAAAACCTTAGAAAGGGAGAGGCTATTATAAAATTTGTCAATGAAGATAATATGTTGTCCACGATCTAGGTATGACTCCACCAAAGAGAGAACTAGTTGTTCAAGTTTTGGTACACCAGTCGCTTGAGTTATTTTTCCCGAAATCACAATCGGTGGTACAAACAGAGTAAAACTTTATTCCGTACCTGACGCTTTTACTTTTAATATACTGCCAAAAGCTGAACTGACCGCAAAATAGAAATTGTTTCTTATGTACAAATACAGATTAGGTACACATAAACGAATAACTGGATATTTGATGACATAACCTATAAGTATTTTTTTACTTCTTTGTTCAGTTTTTACTTTACTTTACAAAATCTAAATATATAAACTTAAGGACTTATTGACACTTACCAAATACGTAAAATTGCTTTGAACTAATTTAAATACAATCTTGTATTATATGTCTATGCGTGCATTACCAAAACATAAGTGAGGTTAATTACGCATGGCAAAACTTATGAAGGGATATTTTAAGAAATATTTTGATGTTCGATGAGTTTGATGAAATACGCAGTGCATGGAAAATAAAGTACGGATAGTGAAGGAGGGATACAAGTCTAGCAAAATTAGATAGTCCGTTAGAAATGAAAAAATAAAATAGTGGAAATCTTAGTCAAACTACTTAATAGGTAAAGAAGTCCTGTAAGGTATCGCAATGAGATATATGTCCCTTTATAAATTAACTTAAGGTTGAGCAACTAAGAAATGGATATTTTTAACAAGATGGTGCAAAATCACGTGCAACTAAAGGAATAATTATATATCTTAGAGAACTTTTTGATAGTATAATATTAAGGAGAAAACCGATATCCCATTTCCAACTAGCTTTTATAAAGTCATAAGCCATAAGGCAAGTTTTAATAGCCTAATATATAAAAAATTCTATTTATGCAATTCATAATAATTAAGAACTAAGAAATCGTATTATAGAAAAGTGTGAAAAGATCAACAACTATGCATAAATGTTGCACAATATTTTAACTAGATTGTAGAGAAGAGTCAACTTAGCGATGGCGAGGACAAGGAAATGAAGCACTAAAAAGCAACCAGCCAATTTTCCGCAGCAAGATTAATCGCTGTAAACCTTTTGCATTCGATTCAGGAAAGTGTCAGAAAAGTTTGTGAATAAAATTCATGGTAGTGAAATGAAAATTGCATTTGTGCATAAGGGAAATGCATTTTCAAAGTACATAGAAAATGAAAAATTTGCAACTCAGAAAATATTGGCAAAAATAAGTTCAATTTTGTTACCCTGTGAATTTTGAAGTCGCTGAATAAGAAATAAGAATATGGTAACAACAATGGTCCTCGAGCTACTTGATGCCCAGAATGGATTTCATTCTAAATCAGTAGACAGTCACAACTCGGGTGTTTTAGATGTCACTGAAGACAAATATGATAACAACGATGATCCTCCAGCTACGTGGTACCCAGGCAGGACCTCACCTTCTTAAATTTTATGTTATTTTTATTTGAAATCAATCGAGTCATTACTTGGGGGTTCTCGAGGTCAATAAATATGAATGTTATGACGGCGATGAGTCTCGAGAAACCTCGTTAGGGTTGACCTCGTTTTCTAAAGTTTTATATTATTTTCATTCCAAATCAGTCAAAACTCATTACTCGAGGGTTTTTGGAGTTAATAAATATGAATATTACCACGGCGATAGTCTACAAGCTATTTGGTGCCCAATTTAACCTCGTGTTCTCAAGTTTCCTGTTAATTTCATTCTAAATCAGTCAACGGTCATTACTCGGGGATTTTCGAGGTCGCTAAATACGAATATTTTGTTGGTAAATGAAGTCCTTATGCAACCTAATATAAAACTTAAAACATTATACAAAAAGACAATATTTTGTAAATTTGGCGCTTTCAATCAGTTGGTAACATTGATAAAGTACCAGATGATACATATTATTATCTCCCGTATAGCAGCTTTCTCCTTTAACTTTCACATGTGCTCTTATACTTATTCTCCTACATGTACTAGTACACAGATATCCACCAAGTTTTAGAGTTAAAGTGCGGTATTTCTTCTTGCTCTAATAGATTCATTTGCAATATGGCACTTCGAAAGAATTTTGCTAGGTAAAAATTGCACGAATATGAATAATAATAAAAAAAATCAATTATCTGATACAGAAAAAGATGAAGAAGAAATAAATTTGAATGCTACGATTATTTGTTCTCCCAGTATAAAGACCAAATGACTCTTTATAACTTAGACAGAATGAGTACCAAATGGTGGAAAAAGGTTTTTTCGACTGCTAATCACAGCACTCTTCATTATTTACACTGAATCTTCAAATATAAAAATGATATTTATTGTATGAAAAAGACAGCAAAGATTTGATTTCACGTACAAAGCGTCTATGTATCTGTTGATAAGTATTTCGACTTAATAAGTCTCATCAGAAAAGTTATTCATAGCCGTTCTCAACGTAAAAAATAATCTTTTCTGTCTTTTAAGAAGCAACAATAAAATAGCTTCGTTAGGGATGCAATAGCGACATCTAATAGAAAATCATATCATCATAAATATGTATCAACAGATACATAGACGCTTTGTACGTGAACTCAAATCTTTGCTGTCTTTTACATTTTATTCGGATCTACTCTGTATGAGTACAAGAAACAAATTCGTTAAGGATTTCTGCTTAGTTGATAGACATGTCGTGGAATGCAAATTTTAGATTCCCCATGTCTCTATTAACATCTTTATCAACATCTGTTATACCTTGCATTTTTAGAAGGATCAGATTAAAGCAGAAATCTGAATTTATTTCGAAACTATCTTACCGATTTTTCTATCAGATGTCGCTATTGCGTCCATAACGAAGCCATTTTATTGTTGCTTCTTAAAAGACAGAAAAGATTATTTTTCACGTTGAGAACGGCTATGAATAACTGTTCTGATGAGACTAATTAAGTCGAAATACGTATCAACAGATACATAGACGCTTTGTACGTGAAATCAAATCTTTGCTGTCTTTTTCATTTTATTCTAATCTACTCTGTACGAGTACAAGAAACAAATTCGTTAAGGATTTCTGCTTAGTTGATAGACATGTCGTGGAATGCAAATTTTAGATTCCCCATGTCTCTATTAACATCTTTATCAACGCCTGTTATACCTTGCATTTTTAGAAGGTTCAGATTAAAGCAGAAATCTGAATTTGTTTCGAAACTATCGTACCGATTTTGATATTTATTGATTTTCTTATCGAGTTGGCAGAATTGCTAAGTATTGAAGGTAGATCAGATTCATCGCACAAAAAATTAGGAAACAAGGCCATATTTCAAAGAGAGTAATAATTTATTGCACTAATATTGATAATTATCTTCCAATTGAAACAGGTAGGAGCAATAGATGTGGTAGCTGTAAAAATCTTAAAATCGAAAGAAGTACAAAAATTATTTGTAGTTAGTGTCAAGTACCACTTTGTATTGAATATTTTACTCCCTATCATACATAGCATATTTTCCAGTTTATAAAAATAATTTTTTTCTTTCATATCATACTGTTTTTTTATTACTATTGGGACACGTTTGCCCCATTATTTATTACTGTTGGGATTAATATGTCCCAAGACTTTTTTTTAAACTAGTTAATGAAAAAAATTCAAATTCATATTTTATATTGTCTATCTCCATATGTTCAGATCTATATATATATATATATATATATATATATATATATATATATATATATATATAAACTGAAAGATATAATAAAATCCAAAAGTCGTATTGTAAGGGTTACTATCATTAGGTATATGTTCTTTAATTTAAAATTTTATTCATTTTCCAATGTACATAATCTTTAAAAAAAATTAATATTTTTTTCGCATACCTTTTGTGAAATTTTTGATTCCTTTGGTAATAAGTTTTAATACATTTCATGTGACACTCCCACACTGCCCACTCGTGTCGTTGATACACGTCTAGAACGCTTCATCGAACTATACTCCACATTCAACATTCTCCCAGTTCGTCTGGTTATCTTTGTCTTTCTCAAGGATATTAAAAGTGAGATAAAAAGAAAATAAAGTTATTTGATGCTGAGATAAGCAGGACTGGACTTCTTCGGTAGCGTGAAATAATGAGCTAAATTTCCTGAGGCGCGCAACAAAATGTTTTTTGTCGACTTCTCTCAATTTATAAAACAAAGATTGGATATGTAGGTGTAATGGTAATTACTGCTTTTTCTGTTGTTTTGACGATTTTAGAAACGTGAGTGGTGATAAATATAAATCATTTAATAAAAAATATTAATATGATATAGAAAATCATTAATACTTAATTTTTTTTTTGTTTTTTTTTAATAGTTTTCCTTTTATATCGTTAATACACAAGTTACAGCAGGCTGTTATTCTTATGACCTTTTCAGAGATTAAATAAAGCATCTTGATAAATGTAATTTCGTATAGCCAGATAGGTCATATCTCTCTCCCAATGCAAGTTAAGTCAAAGAACATATTTGCATTGTGTACTTAATACTTATTACTAAATAGATTAGAGAAGCTAGCTAACTTTGAAATAATATAATATACGATACCGTACTAAGCAACAGACAAAGCGAGCGTACTGTCCTTCGGACTCTTAAACTCGTTCAAAATGGGCTATATTTATGGGGTTTGTAGATAAGCCATTAAAGGGTTCGAGATATGTATAAGAAGACATGTGAAGCTCACAAAAATTCTAGATATCTTTGCGACACACTGGTGCAAGACGTGGATAGTCTTTCGTAGAATATGATCCAAAGTCAAATCCAAAGCATACCTCGTCATTGTGACTGTAGATTTATGCTAGGCAGTGTATTTCGATAATTTTTTTAACAAAAAAATCATATAAAAAATTAAGATAATCAAAAACCTGTATAATTATACAGTGTGGGCCAAAAGTTTGGAAACGCCTTACTATATCTTAGATGGGTCCGAATTATACAAAAACGAGGGTACACCTATTTTGCAATATGTAGATTTGAAATTTGATTTTTGTAACCTTGCCAGATTTACTATTTTTCTAATAGAATAAGTCACTTTGGTCTTTTAAATACAACAACCTGTTCAACCATATACAATACTTTCGATTTTATGTAGTAAGGAACGTCTTAAAAATAAAAATTTTAATCAAATAAAAGGCAGATATCGACCACAGCTTTTAATAAATCTTGCCCAAGTACTTTCGCTCCTAGAGCATCTTCAGGAGCATTTCGTCAAAATTAGGCTATCCAACAATATATGGAGAATGTTATAAACATTAAATGATACATTAATACAACACGACACAAAGTTTAAAATTATTAAAATTGACGAAGCTACATATAGGGTGGCATCAGGAGGGAGAAATGATAAATTTTCTTTCTCCTGATGCCATCCAATATGTAGCTTCGTCGATTTTAATAATTAGTTTTAGGAATTCATATCTGTCACTACGTGTTATATGACTCAGATATTGTAGTTTTCTTATTATGATGGTATCCATTATCTCGCTGCTATTCTCTATTCCTCTTAGTACTTCTCCATTGGGTATTCTGTCTGCCCAGGAGATTCTCAGCATTCTTCGATATGTCTACATTTCAAATGTTTCCAGTTTATTGAGATATTGTTTATTTAAAGTCCATGTCTCCACACCATACAAAAAAACAGAAAATACGTAATACTTTAGTACTCGTTTTCTAAGATTTAGGCTGAGGACTCTACAACATAATATTTGTTTTATATTATTGAATGTACTTTTAGCCTTTTCTATTCTAACCCTAATTTCTTTGGTATAATCGTTTGTTTCATTAATTTTTGCCCCTAAATAGTTATAATTCTGAAGTCGTTCTATCGTCTTATTATTTACTTGTATATTGATGTATTTAATATTTTTCTTTGATATAACCATGAATTTTTTTTTATGTTTAAAGACAGACAAAATGCTTCACTCGCTGCAACAACCTTATATAAAATTCTTTGTATATCTGTATTATTTTCTGCTATTAGTATTGTATCATCAGCATATCTAATTTCAGGGTAGGCCATTTATTTTTATGCCTGCTACTTCATCTTCTAATGCTTTTTTGAATATTTCCTCTGAGTATGCATTAAACAGTGATAGCGACAAGACACAGCCCTGTCTAACACGTCTTTTGATTTTTATTTTATTAGTTCTTAAATTATTTATTCTTATGACAGCTTTTTGTTCATAATACAGATTGTTTATTATTCTTATATCCCATGTGTAGATGTTCTTTGTTTAAAATAGTTTTACTAACGGATTATGTTTCACTGTATCGAATGCATTGTTATAATCTAGGAAGCAGATATAGATGTCCTGGTTTACATCTAAACATTTCTATATTAGAATATTTACTGCATATAATGCTTCTCTGGTTCCTTGAGTATATCTAAATCCGAACTGAGTTTCTCCAATGTCTTTGTCTAACTTTTAATATATTCTACGATGAATAATCTTTAGAAATACTTTTAGTATGTGGCACATTAGACTGATGGTACGGTAATCGCAACATTGTCTGGCGTTTTTCTTTTTCGGTATAGTCACGGATGTTGATAGAAGCCATTCTTTAGGTAATATACCTGTTCTGTACATGATACTAAATAATTCGACAATAACATGTATATTGCAGTCGACGATAACTTGCAATATTTCTATCGGTATTTCGTCTGGTCCTACTGCTTTCCCAGTTTTCATTTCTTTAATTGTGTATTTTACTTCACTTTCTGTTATTTCTGGTTCAGTCTTTTCAACAAAATATTCGTTATCTATTTTATCTGGTTTGTCGTTAAACAGCTGCTCTTTATAGTTTTCCCATACCACTAATTTGTTTTCAGTATCCATTATTGTGTGTCTTTTTTCATCAACTAGTATAGTTTGTTTGTATTCTGGTCTTCTAGTTAATTCTTTTATATTCCTGTATAAATTAAATCTGGCATGCTTATTTTGTAGCATTTTTATTTCATCACATTTTTCTTTTAAGCAATTTTCTTTTGCTATTTGAATTTGTCGGTGTATTTCGTTTTGTGTTTGCTGGTACAATTGTTCACAAGTTTAGTATTTCGACCGCCATCCAATCTCTTTTCTTTTCTTTGGTTTTGCGTAGATACTTTTTTGAAGGTTCTATTAGGTCAGCCTTTATTTTTTGCAGTTTTTGTTAATGTTTTCTTAATTGCATTGCCCTTCAATCTGTACGGTGTTTAGACGTCCACTCATTTTTTCTTTAACATTTTTTCTGAGTTCTTGATCTCTTAGTGCATTTATTTCAGTTCTTTCTTCTTTTGCTGTCTTCTCTATTCTTTTCATTTTAATTTTAATCTACTTTTTATGTATCTCCAATAGAAATATTCTATACAATTTAAATCTGGTGAATTTGGAGGCCATTCAGTACTACCTAATCTACCAATCCATCGTAGATCAAATGTCTGATCTAAAAAACACCAAAAAGTTACACCAAAATGAGCTGGAGATCTTGCAAAAATCATATCTCATTAAAACTTGCTTCAAATTTGTTTTTCAGTGCAGGTGCAATTTCATTTATAAGCAGCATTTTATAATTATCGCTTGTTAAATTTCCTTCTTTTAAAATATCGACAATTAACTGAGTACCCACTATACCCGGCCATACATTTAGTTTTTTTAGTTTTTTAATAGAACACATTAAGAATAAATAACACATTCTTTTGACATAAACCACAACACAAATACGTTTACAAACAAACAAGGACATAAATCAACTATAGATTATATAATAACGATCAAGCAAATATACCCTAAACAGGTATTAGATATCAGAACATTAACATCACCTAACGTAGGATCAGGCCACATTATGGTTTTAGAAAAAATCTTAATAAAAATGCTACTAAAGCAAAAATTAAACCCCAAAGTATATTAAAAATATAAATATCGAGATCTTAAAAGACGAAACAACTCGATGGCTATATCAAAGATGACTGAAAGAAAAATTTGAAGAAAACGGCATATTAAAAAAAATGGAGTTGGTAAAAGATGGGAATCAATAAAAAAGAACATAATAACCGCTGCTAAAGAAAGCATGGGAACATGGAAGGTTAATGTAAATGGTGAAAGGAAGGTATATAATTCATAAACGAAAATAAAACTTCAGCCTATGGAAAATGAAAAGCGTATATCCACTATCAAAGTAATAAGACACCCACAAACTACCAGCAATATGTAACCACAAGATTCACAAAAATTTCAACTTGCAAATGAGATATCTAAGAAGGGAATATTTGTCTAAATTCACAAAAAAGTAGAAAGTGTGAAAGATGGTAAAGGGAAGGAATAAAGCCATTAACGAGTATAAAAACATAAACAGTACACAACGAGAACGATGGAAAAAGTATATAGATAGCCTTACAAAGACGAAGATAGAGAGATCGATGAAGAAGAAGAAGAAAATGGAGAGGCAGAAGACAAGCTGGTAACAATAACGGAAGAAGAGGTGATAAAGAAAATAGGAAGATTAAAAACCCAGAACCCAGGTTCGGATACGATTACGAATGAACTACTAAAATGTGGAGGAATAGCAATAACTGAAAATATTACGAAACTATTCCAAAAGAACCTTGAAATGAAATGCATACCAAAGGAATGAAAATAAAGTATAACAATCCCTATACACAAAAAAGGGGACAAAAATGAAAAATCTAACGATCGAACTATTACATTGTTTGATGTGGTTAATTTAAAATTATTGACTAACATACTGCTGAGAAAATAATTGAAAAGTATCAAATACGCAAAGAGCAACAAGGGTTTCGGTGTAACAAATCAACTGTCAATGTCATATTTAAAATAAGACAAATAGAAGATAAAACAGTAGAGTTTAAGAAATAATAGAACAAGTATCGAAATTCAACTAACTTTTTTTTCGTCTTTATAGATGGGGGTCTGGAATCTTCAAAAGATATCTCAGTCAAGGACGCCAGCTGACTGACCTTAGTGCAGGATTCGTTCTTCGTACTCCCGAGGATAGTTCCCGAGGTACTTTAAAATGCCCTCTCGTCGCCAAATCTACGCCAAACGCCTACCTGCTAAACTAGACCTTCCTCTGTCATCCAGCTATCCGGAAGCGGAATGGCCGCTGTAAGGCCGGCATCACTTCCGAAGCACTACCTTTATTCATTCATTCTCCATTCGTACACATCCACACTCCATTTATCAGCAAGGAGGCTCCCTGTTCCAGGTAGAGCGTAGAAGACCCTCATCGCTCCTAGTATGGCATCATTCCCAGACGGGCATTCCCTCCTTCCCACAGTCTGACTCACGCCTATCTAACTCATACAGTGTGACCCACTTCTATAGATTCAACTTCCAGCATCTTTTACTCTTACCCTTACCGTTGGTCCAGCTGCCTTTCTTCCTCTTTCTTTTTCCGTATCACTGCACGAATATAGCTGTGTATGTTAGTCCAACCTGATTTATTTTCAATCATTCTCTCAATCATTTCTCTCACTGCAACAAAATTCACACCTGTCTCTCTCTCCATTCTGTTCCTTTCCACTATTCATCTGCTGCAATCTAACATCGTATGTGTCACAGTGTCAGAGTATCCACAGTATAGGCATTCATCTGTGTCAGCTTTCCGAACCTAGAGAGGTAGACTACCTAAAACACCCGTGTCCTGTGAGCACCTGCGTCAGAAAATAATCCAGTCGCCTGTGGTCACAGTCCACCCAATGTATTATGTTCAGGATCAGCATTTTCGTCCACTGTGCCACATCCTCCATGTTGTTCCATTTGTAGCAGTCACAACTGCTAACATATAATTAATTAATATAATTTATTATTGAAATCCTAAAACCCCTCAGAATCCCGTTTATGAAACGTTCATGGGCAATAGACGGTACGATGCGCAAACTACAGGTCCAGAGGCGCTCACTAAAGTCAGTTTTGGCCAACAACTCACGCAGAGAGGTGTATTTCTCCAAGCCTTAACCGGCATTTTTTTTGTCTTTAAATCGGGTAGAAAATCTGGGATTGGATTTAATATTTTCCCCGAACATCAAGGGAGAAATTAGAACAGATGATAAAGAATCTTGATTGAAAAACCGACTTCCAAATCTATAGAAATGAATATTTAAGACCCGGCTTCCAAATCTACTGAAATAATTATTTAAAACCCAGATTTCACCCGATTAGGATAACGTTTAATACTAGAATTAGTTTAACCAAACACCTAATTCAACCCATTGGAAACCAGGAACCGATTGTCTCCAGAACCACAGCGTTCCTCTTCATTCGTTTTTTTTTCGGAGCCTCAAGGATCGTCAGAGTCTTAAGGGGACTTATCCAGGACCGCTGTAGTGTTGTGACAGACAGTAACAACTAGTTTCTCAGGGTTAAGGTTTTTCTTGTAATTTACAACTTTGTATATGCATATACCAAGGTTAGTACTTATTACAGTTTTTGTAACATCTATAAAAGTTAGGTAAATAGCTATTAATTAATTAAATTAGATTCATTGTTAGGGAAGGGGTTCATGATTTTTGTATAGCGGTTTTTAAAAGGGAAGGGAAGAAATTTATGTATCAGGGTTTTTAAAAATTATATATATATCTTTCCGAGTCTGTTGGCCATACTCATCACACTTGATCACTTTAGATATCTCCCAGCATCTGTGTGTAAGCATAACACTTACACATAGATCTGGTGTTTAGCTGCTTCGACACATATTAGTCGTATATTTGTTAGGTAAGGTAGTTTCTTTTGTATAACCGTCACGGTTTTTTTTAGTATTTATATTCCCTACCTTACCTATCTAGGATTTAACTTTCGTAACTAACCTTAGTGTTAAGATCTCGCTTCTCCCATGGACTTAGATTATAGATTTACTAATACACCTTTTCGTTTGGCCCAGTAGTGGGGATATTTAATTTTGTCGTGGCTTTTTGGTCCTCGCATACCGTAGCCCCACTACTGTAATTAGATTTTCTCTATATATATATATAGGTGAGTTTTGTTAGTTGTTAATACTATAAATATATTTGTTACAAGTAGTTTTGCTTTTATTTCAGTTCCTGCTTACAATTATAATATAGCAGAACAAGGTCAATAGTGTCTTTTCGGTTTTTAAACAGTATTACAGGGTATTAAATCAATAGTACTTTATTCCTTGTTGTTCATAACTTCATTTTTTTTTTTTTGTTAATTTCCTTCAGAAATTAGCTGGCGCCCATTTTAGTATTTTCCTAGGCATCTCCGTATATTCTCTTATCTTACCCCTTTTATAGTTCCAGATTTTCCGGTGCATTATTATATTGTATTCTTTTGGTTAAAAGATCTCTTTTCCCCTTATCTCAAAGCCAAATTCTAGTGTAGTGAGGCTAGCCCGAATTCGTGCTTGAGGTTTTGTGTCTCTGTGTTCTTTTGAGCTAAGCCATTCTTTTTATTATAACTTCTTTGCTAGTTCTTCTCTAATTGATCATCTCCTTCTCCATATACCACCCCTAAATTTTATTTAGGTTTCAATTGGCGCTTTTGCGTTTGCAACTTGAGTTGTTTCAATTGGCGCCCAACTGAATTTGAGTTGTTTCCCATTCTTCTTGCCATCTTTCAATTGACCTTTCCCTTTCCTGTCTTCTCTCGGCCACAGTAAGGTTTGGGCCTCTTCTCTCATAGAGCTCTTTTCTTTCCACTGCCAAAACATGCAACGGAACACATCCAGTCATGGTCCACAAGGCTGCCGCAGACACAGTCCTGTAGGCGCATGCCACTCGTAACAGACTGATTCTGTCAACTTGTGTCATGAGCCTCCTATAGGCTGTTATCTCTACCGCCTCGCTCCAGACTGGTACCGCGTAAAGGACGATCGACTGTACAACATCGTGTAAGACCCTCCTTTTTTCGTATTTGGTTCCGCCAATGTTGGGCATCAACCTCCCCAACGCAGCCGCACTATTCGCAGCCTTCCGAACCACCTCCCTCACGTGCTCCCCCCATTTTCCATTCTGGTGCAATGTCACTCATAGGTACTTTACTTGTTTCTTGGGTGTTAGACATGCTCCCGCATATTGCAATTCAACACTTTGCCTGTTCCTTGGTTTTCTCTGCCGCAAGTTTCAGTCCGTGCTGTGTCATCCATTTGTTTACGACGCGGCCTGCGTTCCGAACCGGGTATTTGAGATCTGGCTTATCCCGAGCCACTACCAGTACAGCGAGGTCATCCGTGAATGCGAAGGGGGTTGTACCCTCTCCGTATTCACAGTGCATAACCCCGTCATATGCTAGGTTCCATAGCGTCGGGCCCAAGACAGATCCCTGGGGGAACCCGGCCGTCACGACCACGATCGTGCCCTTTTCCACCATAATCCTTCTCTCGGGCAGATACTCCGCCACCACATTCATTATTCAACTATCTGGGAACGCAAATATCGTGTTATGGAAACGTCTCCGAAGAAACCCGCATACAAGCTAATAAAGCATGCCTACTAGACATGATATGGAGAAATAAGAGCATTAGGACAGAAGGACAAGAAGACATGCAAACATGCATATATAAGACTTGTGTACGGCCCATATTAATCGATGCTATGGAAATAAGAGCAGAAACAATAATTACAATGAAAATCTTAAGAACAACAGAAATGAACAACACTAAGGGCGATAGCAGGTAAATAATTATCTACTAAATCCAAAACAATCTTGAACGGCACTGGAATCTGTTAATGTTTGGACTTAGCGCAATACAAGTTGACATTGTCCGTATACCTCTTTTCTAGATATAATTTAAAAATATTTATTCCGAATATGTACCTTGTATAATAAATATATTGTAAAGACTTAAGTCGGCTTCGAAACGTAAACAATCTTTTATCAACATAAACGTTTTCTGCAGGTATAATTGGATCTTTAAATATTTATGTTAGTTTATGTAAGAGGTATGTTAATATTTGTAACATGTCGTTTAATAAAACAGTGTTGCTATATAACATCTTCTGCAATAATAATGAGAATTTATAAATTCTTAAAATTAAAAAAAATATTATAACTTCTATTAAACTATAGGACATGGCACAATCCAACGAGGGAATCCAATATTTTTTTTATTTCACTATTATTAAACTACTTAAATCTTTTTCTTCTTGACTGGCTTTACAACTCGAAGTGAGTCTTCGCCGCATCTACTATAGCCCTCCATCTTCTAAGATTTTGGGCTTACATTTCACATTGCTGTACACCAATCCTAGAAAAATGAACTTCAGCATCATCCTTGCATCTTTTTTTGGGACAATCTACTGATCTTCTACCGTCTGGTCTTTTAAAAACACTTTATTTAGCACTGTCTTTCTCTGATTTTATTACGTGACCTGCTCATCGTCTTCGGTTTTCTTTTATATATCTGACGATGTTTTCAGTACCCTGCAGAGTCACCAATTCAGAATTGCAGTGCCTTTTAAACTCTCCTATCAATTCATCTCTTTGAGGTCCAAATATCATTCTGAGAACCTTTCTTTCAAATACCAGCAGCTTATTTATTGCATATTCTAAGGACAAATTAAATAGCAACAGTAATGAGGGGTCTCCTTGTTCTGATGTTATACTAAATGGCATCGATATTCTGTTTCCTATCTTTACCTGTGCATATGAGTCTGTCAGGTTTTTTTTTTGTAATATTTGTCGGATAGTAAATATTTAATCCACTGTTGACCTTCCAGCATGAAAGCTGCATTGGTAATCGCTTATAATATCTTACTAATATGAAGTATGCCTCTTTAGCAAGATATTTGATAAAACGTTATATCCTGTGTTAATAAACGATGTGCCTCTATAGTTTCGAAATTGTTCTTAATCTTTCTTTTTATGTATGTATTATAATGCGTCCATTTCATTTTCGAGGCATTTTCTGTTGTTGCCATACTCTCAGAATAATGTCATACAATTTATAATGTAAACCGTTTTCTCCTTTTTGTATCAATTCTCCATGTATATTATTTTCTGGTGCTTTCTGATCTTTAAGAGAGGCTTTCGCAATCTTTACTTCCTGAAGTGTTGGTGCTGGTATTTTCATATCTGCAGAATGGAATGCAATATTTGCTTGCTTAATCTCACTTTCAATATATAGTTAATCCCGAGAGTATTCCTTCCATTGTTAGACAATTTCTGTTTTTAACATTATTAGTTCAGTTCACACATTCCACGTTTCTATGCAAATATCCTTATTCAGTTACTTCAGTTAGGTGTGTCGTTTATTTTAAATATCTGTCCTGTTCCGAGGCAATAGTTTCTATTTCGTAGCTTCGTAGCGCAACTCAGCCCCATAGCACAACCACCTTTTCGGAGGACCATAACTTTTCAAATCTGTCACTAACAAAACAGACCTAACTAGGCTACTAGACATTGACGTACTTACTTCCTTTATAAGATAAATTGACGCCTAATATGTTAATTATCCATTTTCTCTTCTTTTATAAAACTATTACTCAGAAACGCTCAATGCACAGTATGGATGAATAAATAAGTTTATTTATTCATTTAATATTCTGCGAAATGGAAGGGTATAAAGAAAAGTATTAAGTGGAAATTTAAACATCATAACTTCAGACAAGAAGTCAATCACAAATTAGATAAATATATATATATATATATATATATATATATATATATATATATAATATATATATATAAATATATATATATATATATATATATATATATATATATATATATATATATATATATATATATATATATGAAGGGTACAGGGGGGAAGAACGATCATAGTCACAAAAAGTAAATTTTTTAGGGGAGCTTTTTTAAAGACTAGTGCCGAATGTTTGATGTTTTTTATGCACTTTTTTTTTAATTTAAAATTAACTTTATCTTATTGAGATGCTATAACTCTAATACTAAACTTGTACCAGCATCAATTTCTTATTATACCTGGTGTAAAAAAAACTACTGCATGGACAATGATCATTATTCCCCTGTAACTTGGGAGAATTTAAACAAAACAGCTGTTTGTTTAACGTAATTTAATTGTACATGAATTATTTTTATAATTTGGATGGATTATATTTTATTAACTTATTTTGTTTACAATACAAGAAACGAAGTTTATGTTCAAAAAATGTTTTTTTTTTATTCGGAGAAGTCTTGTCTTTTTTAATCTGAAAAATAAATCTTGTTTAGTTATCTAATATAAATTCTAAATAATTTTCATGAGATTTAAGTCTCTCAAGATATGTACCTACTAACCTTTTAAAGATAATCCTTAACCTTTAGGGTTAAAGATAACCTTAGGTTAAAGGTTAAAGGTTAAAGATAACCTTTAACCTTTTAAAGATAATTAAGAAGGCTATTGTAGAACTCTTGGGCTTTCAGTCTACAGAACTTCTTTAAGACCTGAAGGTCGCTGTACTTGGAGCTTGGTACAGGTATCGGCTCTGGATATGAATATTGTAGCTCCGTAGGGGCTTTGGACGAGGGTTTGTTAACACTTCTTATCTGTGTGGAAGTGAACGCTCCATTGTAACTATTACGGTGTTCGATTGTTCGTGATTTTGTCTGCGAAAGCTTTTCTTCTCGAATGGGATGTGTTGCAGTACTAAATTTTTTCTTGTACTCAGTTGAGAGGAAATTTCCCCATAGCTTGAAGTTTTTTCTTTCAAAGTTCACAACATGAGAAGGCGAAGGCTTGACTCTTGCTGATGCTATAATGTCCCTCCAATCTTCAGGAATTTCGGTTGACGAACGTTTTGGGATCAAACCCATATTCTTATCGGGTTCCATGTACGAGTGGCCTCGTATCACGTATATGGGGAACGTGATTGTCACCCCCTTAAATCTTTTTTTAATAGCAGTCATGTAGTGGAAATATCTGAGTACAGTAAAGTTTTTATTTTGGCCACTACATGAGGCGCAAAACACTTTTAGCTCCTCAACTGATTCATCTAAGTAGTTTTCAATGTAGTGATTTATCATTGAGACAACATCGTCTGCTCCTTTTTTACCCTCTGATTGTGTGTATGTGTAAAATACTGATTCAGATGTTGCTAATACGTGGACAATAAATAAATAAAAAGATAATTGGCGTCTGAAGTATACCTCACTTAGCATAGATTAGCATCTTCTTCAGATTTCCTAAGTCGTCTTCGTTCAATTCCATGCACAGAAATTAGCCCTGCCAAAAATGAGTTTTGTTCATTTCTGTCTTTCAACCCATTAAAAGTTTTGATCAATCGAGAACGCTCTGAATCGTTAACATTTTCAAAACATTTCAGACGTTTGCAATGACAATCACCCCCAACCTCATTAGTACAATTTCTTAATATTTTATCGACATCACGAACTCTACCGGTCACTTTCCTCTTTTTAGAACTGCTAAGTATGCCTAACAGTATATCACTTTCTGATCACTTTCTTAACTGGAACTCATTGTAAGAAAAGGTAGAACTAAGGTATATATATATATATATATATATATATATATATATATATATATATATATATATATATATATCGGTTTCAAAACTCTTCGGTCTTGCGTCGTTGTCCGATGCATAATTTCCACGAATTTCTATCATTCCATTGTTCTTCGGTCAAGTCTCGGGAGCTCATTGCCTTTGTTATTCCCTCCTTCCACGTTCTTTTTGGTCTTCCTCGTTTCTTACGATTTGGTGGTATCCATTTCATGGCGATTTTTGGTAGTCTTGTTTCTGGCATTCTTTGAACATGGCCATACCATATAAGTTGTTTCCTTTCTATGTCAGAACTAAGGTAACTATAACTAATACGCAGTATCACTTTAGAATACTTGTTTAGATAAACATGTTACTTTTTTAAATACTTGTTTAGATAAAAACCAAATAAGCGCCCTGGGACCTGTTCGGACTCGGACCCTGATCGTTTTTACGTTGGAACTGTGGACTATGATCATTCTTCCCCTGCATATCGTTTTTGTATTCGGTTCTACAGCAGAATATGTCTGATTTTCACGTGTAATGTCAGCACGAGGTTAATATGTTCGCATACTGCCATCATAACGGCATGGATTTTGGATTTTTTTGTGACTATGATCATTCTTCCCCTGTACCCTTCATATATATATATATATATATATATATATATATATATATATATATATATATATATATATATATATATAGAAATAGAATAGAATAGAAATGTATAGAAATAGAAAAATAGACTTTTTTTAATGTCTGAGCTTGTCTATCTATTACAAATAAAACAATTAATTGCTTAAACGTTTCGGCTATTTGCCATTTTCAATAAGCACTTAACATAATAATAAGTATTTAACATTACATGATATAGAATTATATTTTATGTCTCATTACTGCATTAGTGATTAGTGATTAGTGTAGTAGTGTGTGGGGCTCGGGAGACTGAGAATTCGGAAGCCTTGAAGAAGACATCACAGAGCAGTGGCGCAGTGATAATCCAGAAGCCTGTTGAGCTTAATAATAATTCTGGTAATAGTACTAATCTTAGTTTTAGGTTTAACTTTACTAACCGCGTAAATCTTTCATTTTGTAAATCTAAACTTTGTTCACTGAATCTGTTTACAGTAAAATTTTTCATTTTTTAAACATATAATTTTGTTAATTTTGTAACTTTTTGAGCATAATTTTTCAGAAATTAGTATTAGAATTCACAAATTCATAAAATTTCAGAAAAATAAGCATAAATAGTTCCGAGCATGAATAGGTAAAACCGTTGTACGTCAAATCAACTACTTAAAGTAGGTACAAAGAATAAAAACTGAATAAGAAGAAGACATGTTATTCTAATTTTGTTTATTAAACCAATCAAAGAGCATAAAACTTGGCAATGAAAATAGGATCTAAAACTTGAAAATAACTCGCTGTGAGATAAAATTATTGTGTCTATTTAAACATTGCAATTTGTAGAGTTGAATGCAATGGAACGCAAACACGCCAAATAAAACGGCAGAAACTCCCTACTAAATGATATTTTTAAATTAAGAAATCAATTGGCCATGATCCAAATTCAAAAATAATATCAAATTCAATGTATACATACACACAGTTCAGTTTAACACTCAATTATCTGCATGATGATATTATTTCTTACTGGCTCGTAGAGTGTGTCAAATATTTATGTACGAAATAGTATATAAAGCGACTAAAAATAATCTGTTAAAACTTAAATACTGTTTTATATAAGGCATGCGTCTGGAAGATGTGATTTCCTATAAATATATTACAGAAAATTACTGAGGTTTAAATTTTGATATGAATTGTTTACAAATCTACATTAGGTTTTCAAAGACAAAACCTTCCGTGGATTTGTTCTCTTTTTTTCTCATTTGTTCTAACGAATATTCGTTATTGGAAGAAAAACGTTTCTTAACATCTGTTTTAATAAAAAATGATTATCTTTTATCGTTTATAAATAAGGAATTTTCAACAATCGACCGAATATAACAGAACAACTTAGAACGAGATCCTATAGCACACACAAGGAATAATACGAGAAAAATAACAATACCATACATAAAAGGATTATTAAAATAACTTAAAATGGTAGGAAATAAATTTAACATCTCAACAACATTCGAAACAACAAACACATTAAGATCTATTTTGTCTAAAACTAAACCTAACAATGAACAAGAAAGGACAAAGAATTGTGCCTAAAAGAATAATACCTTGTGAATGCGAACAGTTTTATTTAGATGAAACATCAAGGACATTAAATTATGTTAGAATAAGTGAACATCAATCTTATATTAAAAATAGAGAATTTGATAGATCTCAAATATGTAAACACGGATGTGATTATGAACATATGGTTCAATGGAATGATTCAAGTATAGTCCTAAAAGAAACGGATGGTAACAAGAGAAAAATCAAAGAAGCGGCTTATTATGCTAAATGAGACCAATGGTGTAGCAAATTTCTCGGCAGAATGCAGTAGGATCTGGTTACCCATATTAAAAGAGGAAGTTAATAGAAGGAAAATACCAGTATTATTAAGTCAGTAATATCATTTATGTTTTTGTTTAATAACAAACATATAAAATCAGAATTTGGTGTTTATTGAGAGTAAACTAAATGTAAGAATAAATACCTACCATATCGGGATAGCATTATAAGGTTTTTCCCTGGTTTTCTCCTCATGATTTACTATGAAAACACTAACAGAAGAATTTTACTGTCATCATGGCATGTGGTTGTCTTTTTAAAGACGAATTACATGCTATGATTATTTCTGACGGATATTCTTAAGTTAAAGTTGATTTCATGTAATCGAATGAACTATCTTAAGTTCATAATCATTAAGTTATCATTAAGATGAAGTTAATATCATTAAGTTGATCTTAAGTTATGATCAATACAGTCATCGCAGGAACGCAGCGCAGTAGTATTGGCAATATCATTTTAAAGTCGTCTACGTTAAAATATATATATATATATATATATATATATATATATATATATATATATATATATATATATATATATACATATATATATATATATATATATATATATATATATATATGTATAATATATGTCTGAATTGTCAATATAAATGAGTCAGATAAAGTATAAGTAACAAAAAACAAAATTTGTTTAGTTTATTAATGTTTGTATTTTGAGAACGATTTCCGAAGTGGAAATTGAAACGTCAATAAACTTACTTTAACCCAATTGTGGCTTATTCTCATTAAAGTAGTAATTACTTTATTGAACAACTTTTCTCCTATGTTACCTCCTAAACTTTATTTTGCGGTATCTAATGAAAGTGATTACGCAAAAAATCTCATGAGAATATTTTTCTGAACGAAACCGAGCTTTTCGCCTTGTCTGTATTGGTTTGTTTGTGTTTTATACTAAGATGATTGGACATTTTGTTTGTTTTATACATAATTACACATTTGTTTTTAAAATAGTAGCAAACACGATTAATACTATCAAATAAGTCATTTAATTTGTTTACAATTTGTCTACTATTTACGTAATATATAAATAATAATAGGATTAATATTTCAATGTCAAACATCTCGTTGCATTAAACAATACCGTTTGACAAGATGCACGTGTACGACTAATCAGTTATTAAAAAAATATATTTTCTGCTTGACTCAGTCAAAATAAAAATACTCTCGTAAATGTTTTTCAGATATTTAAAGGACTGCCAATAAAACTGGATTGTAATATTATGTTTTTTTAGAGTTTAAGAGAGATTTTGGGAAAGTTGCTTTAACGTAAATTTTAAAAATATGTCTATCAGATTAGGTATATTTGAGGAAACTCTTGAGGAGCTCTCACTCCCTCTAAACAAGAATTAATACGTCTCCAGATACCTACTTATTAAAATCAGGTTAATCACAGGATAACAGCGTTGGGTTATCACAACAAATAAAATTTTGCTGCTTTATTTTTCTAAAAACTTTTAAGTTTTAAAAGCATATTAAAAATAATATTGTGTGTAATAGTTAAGTCGGTTATTGCTTTTTATATTTCATAAATAATAGACCCCAAAAAGCCGAGGATTACTGAAATATTTTAACATAAAATTTTGAGGTTATAATGACCAATAATTGTAGCGCTTCTTCCCAAGATTTTGGTACTGATGAAAAGCAAATAATAGAATGCGACAGTTGTCGTTCAAGGATACACATTGCAGAAAAATGGTCTGGCTGGTCCACATCCGAGATACTGGCAACTAATTTTCAGAAACGTCTACTTTTACTACAATTTTTAAAAAATTGAATCTGTACCCTTGTAATACTATTTGTTATATTGTTTAATAGATCTCTGGAAACCTCTGTGTCTCCTTCTTCATGGAAAGAAAGTTATGTTGTTCCTATATTTAAAAATGATCAAAAAGACAATATTGAAAATTATCGTTGCATTTGTATACACTCTGCAATCTCTAAGCTCTTCGACAGTCTTATAGCAAAGCAACTTTCTTGGTTATGTAAAGGCTTAATATCTCAATCACAACATGGTTTTCAGAGAAAAATATTCACTGCAACAAACTTGGTTTGCTATCAATCTGATATATTATCTTATATAGAAGACCGTAAACAAGTAGATGAAAATATACACAGATTTTTCCAAAGCATTTGATTGTGTAGATCACCAAATAGTTTTGGGCAAATTAATTAATGTAGGCTTGCATGTCAGGTTTGTTGAATGGATTAAAAACTCTACATCTGGAAGAAGTCAAAGAGTCAAGATAGGTTATCATCTGCCTGACAGTATCACAGTAACATCTGGAGTTCCTCAAAAAGGCCACACTTCTCCACTTCTTTTTAATACCTTTGCTAACGACATCACTTCCTGTTTCCTAAATAGCAAATGTCTAATGTTGGCAGATGACGTGAAATTTTGGAATATTATAGATAGTTTAAAAGATCAAGCCTTGCTACAAGATGACTAAGACACATTACAAAATTGGTGCAATCAGAACAAACTCCACTTAAATATAAAAAAATGTTGTTTTATAAGTTTTTTTTAAAGTCAATAAAATTGGAACAAGTTATACTATTAATAATCAGCCACTGAATTATGTTTTTTCTATTAGGGATTTGCGTGTTATTTTCGACGAGAAGCTTTACATAAAACAGAATCTTATAACATATTGTATACTTCATTCTATTAGTTATTATTGAAGTGGCGCCAGTAGTAACCTTGCGGTATACTGCAATATACATGCATAATCATAATACACATACCTATACACTTATTATAATTTTACCGATACAATATATTTTTTTATAATAACTTGAGAACGACTGGATCGATTTGGATAATTTTTATTTTAAGATATTTGTATAAAATAAAATAAACGCTGGTTTATTAATACTAATTTATTAAATAAAATAAATAGACGCTAGTGACAATTTTCCTTACTGGATTAAACATAAGTTTTTGAAATTAAAATTTTTAAGTTGGTACTTTTATTGACCTGTTCATTTTATACCTATTATATACGACTGTATGTCTCAATTTGTCTTACCTTAATAAATTGTTTTCTCATCACGCAGAATCTAAACGGCGACCTGCTCTTTCTATAACTCATAGTACATAAAAAAAATGGGGGGCTATGTACTCAAGAAAATAGGAAATGTAATTATTTTTCTTATATTTTTTTCCTAAACAATTTAAACATAACCTCAATAGGTCATAGGGGGGCCTGGGTCCCTGTGTACGGTGGATTAATTTTTTTTTATTTGCCGTGCAATGAAAAAATAAATAGAAAAAATGCGTTATAATAGTATACTGGTTTTATTTTTTTAATATACCTAATTTATATAAATACTGCGATAGAGATTTACAAAAACAAAATATTAACAAAATATTACTTACAAGAGAAACTTCCTACTCTGTTCACTAAAAGAATTTACAACACTCTCCAAGTCTATGTCTATATCTTTTTTTTTATATATGTATAACAAATCCAAATTTGAATGCCTATCTTGTGTCATTGTCGTTCTCAACCAGTTAAAAATCCGCCTCATGGTAGAAAAAGATCTCTCGCACGTTGCGGTTGAAATAGACAAAATGAATGAATGAAATAATGAGTTGATGTAGGTTGGGATATGTTTTTTTGAGTCAATTAAGTTTTTTTTTTATATTCATGACAAACAATTTCGTTAGATTGTAAAATACAATTTTTTTAAAACGGTCATTTCTGCTCTTAAGGCAAAAGTGTTAATTTTATTTAAAATTTTGCGATATTCTTTAATGAATTTCTCTGAACCCTCAAAATGTAACTGAAAAAAATGATCTACTGCATTGGCAAGCGCCATACTTTCTGGTGAGAACCTTTTGTTCAGAAGTTCTTTTACAGTATCAATAATTCGGTAAAAAATGTTTGCCCTCCAGTACTCAATGACTCCTACCTTAGCTCTGGAGCATGCGGCATCTATCAAACCCAATCTTATGGTTGTTTCGCTGATGAAGTCAACGAGCTTGCTACTGGCTTGTTTTTTTCTTTTGAATGTCGGAATTTTTAATGAAATTTGGTATTCTGTGGAAAAGTTCGATATTTTTGTATGAAGATGGATATAACATTTCTCATTTCATCTAACGAAGTCATAACATTTATAATAACCTTAACTGCTTTCCTTAGAGTTGCTTGCACCTTTCTCCTGGAGGCTCTTTGATAATATATTTAAAATGTTTAGCAACTCGTCCCATATAAAAAAATGAATTATAAATGTGGTTGTTTAATGCTGGATAATATCCCAACTACTGTAATTGACTGTTTATTGCTTGTATGAGAAACTTCGTTTTCCAGTGTTACGACGATTCCCTCGAAACATGTTTTAACATCGTGGCAAGTCGTATATCGACACACCTAACGAGTATCTGGCAGAGTTTTCAACTCCCTGGAGACAATATTGAGGTTCTTCAATATTTGTTTGTATTTTTTATGGTTTTGAAAATTTTCGAAAAGTGCTCCAAAATACAAAAAAGCGTCGATATTGAGGGAACATTTTTACATGAGTCTACCAGAGCCAAGTCTATGAGCTAATCAGTGCGTGTAAATTGCAGATGGAAATTTCTCTCGTATTTGTGTTTTAAAAGTACTTGTATTGTCTGACATCACTGCAGCTCCTTCATAGGATTGCTCTACTATCTGCCAGTCGCTAAGATTAAGCTCTTCTAATTTTTTGTAGATTAAAGTGAATAAATCTGTGGCCGGCTGTCTTCTAAACATTTAAGAACTGCAAAGAATCTTTCACGACTTCCTAGGTCTTTCGATGCATATCGAACACATAATGACCATTAGAACAGAATGAGCTTTATCACATATTATTGAAAAATTTCCGGAGTGTTTAATGTCGTCAAGTATATTTATTAAAGACGATCGTAACAAGAGGGAAATAATTTCATTTTGTATTTGGGGACAGGTATAGTTTTTACGCGAATTATATAGACTGTCAGAGTCCTAGTTAAACTTTGCTATTAGACCACATATTCCCTTAAAGGTTTGGCGTACTTAATGAACTTTTGCTTTTGTCATGACCTCTGAAAACAAGGCCTTGAGAGCCATTGTTAAGGTTATATATATATACCAACATTCTCAAGTAATTCCTATTTTTCTGTACCTGAGTGCTATATGCTTGTGTGACTCACGTGAGAAAATCGTCGAATGAAAAGATGGAACACAAGGTGGCAATTAGCCTCTCGTCATTTATAGTTGCAAGAAAATCCCTCATCCTCCTTTGAAAGAGAATCCAATTTATCCATTATATACAGACTAGATCGATCTAGAATTTGTGTTTGCATATTGTCTTGCGTGTGAAGAGTGTTCGGTATTTTTCATATGTTTCTGTATTCATTTTAATTTTTATAATTTTTTAATTTGTTTTACATAACATTTTTAACCATAGACTGACTAACTCACAAATCAATAGGCTATAACCTATATCCAAATTTCTTAAACTTAAATTTAATTCAGAAATAATTTTTAATGCTGTCATGTTTCAATTGGTAATTTTTTCACGAAAAATTTTTTCACGGAGTTATTCACTGGCTAGGATAATAACTTTAGCAAACTTTCTATGCAAAACCCCCCTTTTTCCCGATTAAAAGCCATATTACATAATATCATTTAGAAATAGGTTATTAACTCATCTTAAAATTAAATAAATAAATAAATAACACACATCTTCACAAATATATCTCTAGAATAAAGATAAATAAATTCTTTAATACAACAGCACTAACACGGTTACAAACAATAAAGTCCTTTCTGTTTTTCTTTACAATCAATCACAACACAAAGTAGCTTCTAGACTAGCTCCTCAAGAAACATCAACCCTTTTCAGGTCGATGTATATTAAGTTGAAATCCCACAGACGATACGTTATAAAAAATGATCATTTGTAACACGTGATCTTAACAATAGACCTTGTACTGGAATGTAAGTACTGCTTATATTATCTTAATACTAATGTCACCTGTACATTCAATAAAAACCATCCCAAACCCACAATCTTAAGATAAATAATATTGGCACCTTTTGTATCATACCTGATGTAAGGTTTGGTTAAATTAGTTGTATTACAATATGTAAATTTTTTTAGCTTTGTAAAGATTGTACTTTACCGGTGACCTGATGATGACCAGAAAATTATAGTGTTCAAAACCGGTCGTCACTTACTAAATAAATAGATTGTAAGTAAGTCTGTCATTTATTTCTAAGTCTGTCATTAAACAAAAACAGGACACTCATCTTGGAATACCCAATGAAAAAAAAAAAAAAAACAAATGAAAACCGATTATTGAAAGCAATGAATTGTCTACTGTAAACATCATTCCTAGGCAAGGTAATGTACATGTGTTCCGCATAGGTGTTGATATGAAAGCTGATGATCTTCTAAAATTTTTGGGTGAGACGGTACCCGATATTACTTTTAACTGCGTGGACTGGCATAGAACTGACAAATAGTCCACCTGTAAGGTATCTTTCCCTTTCAATAAAATTGACGAAGTCTACAGACCTAATATTTGGCCCAAAGAATCAGCCGTTAGGAGATTTAACTTCAAAAGAAATTTTCAGCACATAAAGAAGACGAAAGAAGAAACCTAGAAACTTCTACGAACTTTTCTCAAAATAAATTAATTCGACAAGATACGGTAAGCATGTTTCATGTTAATTTACAGTGGAGTTCAAAAATAAAGTCGATATGATGAATGCTTTTCTTGCAGATCAAAATTTATATGACGTCATATGTTTTTTGGAGCACTGGCAAAGTGAAGAAAATTTAAAATTAATCAGCATCTCCTGCTTTTCATTAGCTAATTTATTTTGTAGGGTGAAAAAGAAACAAGGCGGAGTTGCAATTTATGTAAAAAAAATCTTATATATTCTTCTCTTAATCTAAATGAATATAATGTAGAGCAAAGTTCAGAGTTTTGTGCAATAATTTATGTACCTTCAATAAAACCCAATATTTTAACTGTATACAGATCGCGTAAGGGTGACTTTGACTTGTTTTTGGTGAATTTTGAGAATGCCATTATGTCCTTGCTTAGTAAAGCAGACAAAGTTATCACACTTGGTGATTTTAATATAAATCACATCCCAGTACAGTAGTTGCATCGACAACAGAGTGGGCGTATTTGAACATTGTTTTTCTGACCATCGAGCTCAGTTTTTATTTATAGATTCTGAGCATAAAGTTGTTGACACTAATCAAACATTTCAACAGTTTATTACTTCTTCTTGTTTACAGAAGCTTAAACGTGCACTGACTAGTACAAATATGGACTTTTTCTATGATATTAATAATGATCCTGATTTTTTGACAGTCTTTCTTACCGAAACTTATAACAACTTGATATTAAAGAATTTTCCACTAAAAAAGTACAACAATTTGCTGAAAAAACACCTGTGCAATGGTTCAATAATTCATTAAGGTCTTATAAATCTAATCTTTCTCTTATAAAACACATTGCAGATGCCACTAAGGATCCCGATTTGTTCAAAGTATATAAACAACAAAAAATTTGAATTTAATTTTCAATTACAAATTGCTAAAATGTCAGCTTACTGTAATGTTAATATTAATTCCTTCAGAATCTCTGATCTAGTTCCAGACGAAATAAATTAATTTTTTACTACAATTGCAGAAAATAGAATTACATCTCTTCCCACTATTAATGTCGATGTCCTCCTTAATTTTAGAAATTATTATTTTCCGAGTATACCTTTTTAATTATAACTATTACAATATTTTACCAAAAAGTACTAAATAGCTAAACTGTATAAATTTCGATAAAGTTATAAACAAATATCTTCTGAAACATTGTTTTTACTTCTCAGAAGAATATATAACTCATTGCAGAACATCCACTGAACTGCTTTGCCATAAATCTTTTTCTGTTTAACTACCTATGTGTTCTTGTTTCTCTATATATTTTTAGTTATGTTCTATATTTCTTTTTTATATACTATGTATTTTTTTTGACTTGCTACAAACAATACTTGTATTTGTTATGTAGTTGAATAAATACTCTACTCTACTCTACTTTATTTCTACTACCCAGTTTGAAATGGACTCACACGAGCAAACAATTCATTATTTAAAAAGGATTGGGTTAGAAACGATTGAATATTTCGGATTTAGTATGTGTATTAATAAATAGCTTTTATTACAAAATATACTACAACACCAAATTACAACAGAATGTTTTGATTGAGGTTTTCTCAAAGTTTCGTTTTTTCGGAAGACCGTGGATAAATTTGAAATCATGTTTTTTGTCTTCATCGCAAAAAAAATATAGTGTAGGAAAACCAACAACATAATGAACGACTAAATAAAAATCAAAATTTAGTAAAAACACATTTAGCGTTTGATTTATAATTGAAAATTGGATGAATATTTTTCTTTCCATAACTAATTACCGTAAATTCCCTTTTTTCTAGTTTTTCCTAAAAAATTTGTATTCTACTGTTAAACATTATTTATAAAAACATTCACTTGCTTCTATTGCATGAAGAATAACCTACATTATCAGCACCTCATAACATTTTTTCACTGACATCTAAGTAGGCGACTCAGGCGTTAAATTAATGGAGTATTCATCACGTTTCATAATTTCTTTAATTTATTTCTTTTGTATTTCAACACGCTCTTACAAAATTATTATTACTAATGGCCAGTTTTTGGCACAATATGTAATTGAAATTTAAATTAAAACCTCTTGGAGGAAACAGTTTGTTTAAAATTGTACGTTTGTAGAATATGTTAATGACTTCAATAATTCGACTGGGTAATTTTCATATTTCTGTGATACATACGGAGGTAAATATAGAAAGTGTGCTTGTTATTATGATATTACTGTTTGTATACCGTATTATTATTTAGAGTCTATAAATGAACTGGACCAGAGAAACGTACTGTAAATGTACTACTACTATTCAAGTAGTTAAAAAAAGGCTGAATTTATGTGCTCAAATTGAAAACAAATATTTAAAGGAAATTATGTCAACCTATAATTTGTAATGTCATCAACTTACTTAAGCATTACTTAAGCACTTAACTTACTTAGTCTTGGCGCTTACATTATTTGAAAGAAAATGGTATATGCACGCAAGCCCAATAATTTCAGGCAATTTCTCGTTTATTTAAATTAATAGTAAGTAAATGTAATAGTAAGTCTGTCCACTAGATGGAATGCCGTTAAATGCCACGTACTATCTACACTGTTTTACGGAGTTAAGAGTTGGACATTAACAAAATTACCAAGTCACGTCTGGATTCTTTTGTGACGTGGTTTTACCGGCGGTTATTAAAAATATCACGGATCGAGAGAGTATCAAATAATCGATTGTTAGTTCCATCGGACAGAGATCGACAATCATCATATCTATTCGGACTTTAGAGACGGCTGCTCTAAAAAGTTCATTTAATGTACATCCGTACCATTCTCTCAGGTTACGCAGCCATAATATTCTACGTCTCCCTATGCAGAAGACTTTTCTGTATAAACAGTTGGAGCATTTTGTATCTCTCTCCATGTATAATGTCCGAGATATTCCAATTTTTTTTGTTTTGATTGTATTTCAAATTTCCATTTCTTTATTTATCCTTCTTAGGATCTGTTTGTGACGTGTTCTGTCCATTATATTTTCAAAATTGTTCTATATACCCACAACCCTAATGATTTCATTTTTTTTTTATTCATTTCAATTCAAGGTCCAAGTACCCTAGGAAAATAAGTTTTTTTTCATGACACTCGTCCGCCTAGGCTGTCATCGAATGCGATAGTACGCACTTCGATGCGCATCGACCCGCCTTGAATTTTCCCATTGGCTCTTGACCTGGAAATCCTTATTTATCGCTAGAACAGCGCATATAAATATTGGCGATTTTCAGGTCAGCCAGGTCAGTCCCTCACGGGCTCTTCGAGAGCTTAGTGCTCTTGGGGCGCTGCTTCCTGCTGTTCCAATTATACTCTGTGACTGAGATATTATTCAACTACAATCTGATGTTTTATTTCGACCTATATTTTTGTCATGTAAGAAATATGTTGTCTTTTTCAAGACAAGCCTTCAGAAGACCACGACCTAATGCAGAAGATAAATATTTACAAGTCCATACCCAGTAAATGGACTTGGGTAGAGGAGCTTCCGACTGCGATACTCGAAGCCCTCTACAGAGCACCCGGAGATAACAGAAGGTGGTTAGACCCTTATTTGTTCCCCCCGAGGTGACATGGCGCCCGACAACGTGGATTATTCCGAACCTGCGACCAGCTCGCTTCACAGAAGGCAACACACCATTGACTTCAACATGGGTTGAAGTCAAGAGAATAATGGGGAGAACCACGTAGTGTTAGAAAGCAATACTCTAACACTCCGACATCGAGGCCTTCTGCCGACCTGATTCCTTCGACGAGCCAGGCTTCTTCAAAGTTAGAAGCCCCAGATGCCGATGGAAGTCCCAGAGTAGACCCAGTCATCGCCCCCCTACCGAAAGTGGTCGGACGACCATGTAGGCTTCGGCACACTGGTACCCTACGAAACCCCGTTGGATATGGCAGATGGGATCCGGACGACCGAAAAGAAGACGAACCCGTTGGAGGAGTTGATACACCGACCGAGGATGGATCTGCAGGAGCTTGAGATGCCGTCATCACCACCGACCTCCCCCCGTAAGTGTGCTGTGTGAATTATTTTGAACATTTTTTACTTGTATTTTTATGCATATTTTCTTGTGTATTTTCACATGTACTTTTATTGTATTTTTTATTCAATAAATATTTTCCCAGCCGCAGAGTCTCCAGAGGAGGGGGGATGTCATCGAATGCGATAGTACGCACTTCGATGCGCACTATCGAATTGAATTTGAATTTGATCCGCCTTGAATTTTCCCATTGGCTCTTGACCTGGAAATCCCTATTTATCGCTCGAACAGCGCATATAAATATTGGCGATTTTCAGGTCAGCCAGGTCAGTCCCTCACGGGCTCTTCGAGAGCTTAGTGCTCTTGGGGCGCTGCTTCCTGCTGTTCCAATTATACTCTGTGACTAAGATATTAGTCAACTACAATCTGATGTTTTATTTCGACCTATATTTTTGTCATGTAAGAAATATCTTGTCTTTTCAAAGACAAGCCTTCAGAAGACCACGACCTGATGCAGAAGGTAAATATTTAGTCCATACTCAGTAAATGGACTTGGGTAGAGGAGCTTCCGACTGCGATACTCGAAGCCCTCTACAGAGCACCCGGAGATAACAGAAGGTGGTTAGACCCTTATTTGTTCCCCTCGAGGTGACAAGGCAAACGGCAGTTGTTTTGAGTAGTATTCACCTCTATAACAAGAACCTATACGAAAGGTAGGTACAGGAAAAAAAACAGATATGTCACTTTTTATTGAAAATATCGGTAGAGGTGTCATCAAATTCTTCAAATGACGACCTATATTTTAGAGTACCAAAACTGGGAAAAATCTACCGTAGTATGGCGTAAAACAATGTCTAAAATATAACGTACCGAACAAAAGCCAGCTTAGTCCAAACGTCCAGGAGAAAAAACCAGCGATACCATGTAAACAAACCGACTGAAGGGCAAAATAAAAACTATTTTTCATTAGTATTCATTTTGTACTAAAGAACAAAATTCATAATCTGAAAGAAATAAATATCACATTCACTGTAAGAGAACATTTCTATTTGGAGAGTGACAAAAATGTAGGATTGTGGAATTTGAAGAGCCCCTTTGAGATCCCGGAAGAGTTTGAAGAAGTCATTAAGCATTCCCGGTCCAAATTATCGCCGTTTTTTATAGTGAGTGTATCACAAAATATGGTACTGGATTGGAAATCATTTATAGACAGAATATATTTACAAAAATACCCATTTAAAACTCAAAGTTTAAAGGAAATAGTGGCATCATCTTATCATAGCTGCCTTATCTACTACCGTTCATTATACAATGGACCAGTACTTTCTGGGTTAATACGAAAACGCTTTTACCAAAACTGAGCTTAAAGATGTGGAGATCTTTTGCTGCCTGTTTCGGTATAAGATGGTAAGTTATAAAAAAACTTTTTAATAAAAATGACACTTATTCATTTTTCTAATATTTGCTACCGATCCTTTACCAATTCCAAAGGCTAAGTTTAACGACCTAATGAGTCTTATGTGGTTTTGCAGTCCAAAAGCAGTGACATTTTTAGAACCTGACTCATCTCTAACAGTAAGTTTATAGTTATTTAACCAAGAAGTGTCTTAATAAGGGCGATTAACAATTGATTGAGATTGAGGCTGGAGAATGGCCATGTTACGAATTCCAACGGTAACTTAGACATCTTAATTTTTAATAGTATATAATGTAACATATTTGTAAATTTATATCATTTAAAGGGTTTTCACCCATATATTTTAGTGGCTCACAGCATGTGCACTTTGTTACACTGATGATGGAATTTACATTCCGAAAACGTTCTGTATTTGTGTTATAGCCCGTTTGGGTGTTTTATTTATACCTTTTACTAAAAATTTTGAAATAAAATTTTTTTATTATGTCCTTAAGCAGTGGGATGTCCAGATCATTGTGGTGTGTTTGGTTTAGATACATACCATGGAGCTTTACTTACCATACGGAGTATTTTGAATTGGAATGTTTAAAGAATCTTTGTATTTGAAGATATACTAGACCCCCATAGTTCTATTCCTTATGCCCAAACTGGTATAACTATAGCTTCGTGCAGAAGCAGTTTATTTTCAAGAGATAACTGAGACCTTTTGTTAAATAGTCAGTTCATATTTTTTAGTTTAAGATCTAGTTCTTTCTGTTTAGTCTTAATGTGTGTTTTCCATGTAAGATTTTCATCCAGATGAAATCCCAAGTATTTGACAACTGGTTTTATGGGAATAAGAGTATTAATAGACATTTGTGGACATGTAGATTTTCTTGTTGTAAAAGTAATTTGTACTTGAGTTGCTGGCATTAACATGGATCTTCCATCGTTTAAGCAAGTTTTGTAATTAGTCTAAATGATTTTGTACTTTTTGTGATGCTACATTAAGGTCGATATCCACTACCAAGATTCCGGTGTCATCGGAAAAAGAAGATAAAAAGGTATCATTTCTGGTTGGAACATCTGCTGTAAATATTAGATACAAAAATGGGCACAAAACGCTACCGTTAGGTACACCAGATTGTATAATGTGGTAATTTGAGTAGCTGTCTTCTATTTTGACTTGTAAAGTCCATACCATTTTAGTGTAAAGTATAATTTGTTAGGTTTAATTTCAGTTTATAGAGGAAACCTTTATGCCATACTCTATCAAATGCCTGTTGTATATCTAGTAACACTTCGGCACAAAACTTTTTTTCTTCGAGAGTTGTTTTAATTATATTTACTATTCTGTGGCATTGTTGGATGGTTGACTGTTCACGTCTAAATCCAAATTAGTGTTGTGGTATAATTTCGTTTATGGGAACAACTTGCTCAATTTTATGTAATAGTAGCCTTTCTAATACTTTCCACATTATTGGGAGTAGGCTTATAGGGCGATATGAATTTGCTTGTGTTGAGGGCTTACCAGATTTCGGAATCATAGTAACTTGAGTAAATTTCCATTGTATTGGAAAGTAGCGAAGACTGAGTATGCTGTATGTTTTCTCCTTGTAGTTTAATTTCTCCCTTTTACAGGATAAATATTAAGTGTTTGATTTAACTAAACTTCTTTAAACTATGAACTAACTTTTTGAAATTTCATATGCTCTACACATATTTATTTATTTTTGTAAGTTTAACTTACGGTTCTGCAACATTTTTTCTTGTAGATCTTTATTAATTGTTCCTAAAACTAGTCTATTCCTGATCATTGAGTCTAAAACTTCTTCAAATTCACCAATTTTTTGCCAAGTTTTTGCCAAAAACCAAGTTTTTGCCAATTTACATAAATCCGTTTTCTAGACTCTTGTTTTGTATTGTAGAATAAAAATATTTCGTAGATTAAACCTTTTAGGGGTGAAGTACTTATCTTATTTACCCAATACTGTATTGTATGATTTTTTCTGCACATTCCTTAACTTTAAGGTATTAAACATATTAAGTCTTTCATCTCCCAAAAAATTTAACAGTAGAGCGATTTTTACTGTATCTTCCTTTTCACCTTGCCACTGGTCAAGAGGAAAATTTCAAATGTCTGTTTGAATCGCCGAAAGTTTTCAGAAACGCTACCTTCAAATGATTATGGGTGAGGTATTCTAAACTCTATAATGGTCTAATTCTAACTTCTTCTTTTTTTCGTTTTAGTTTGGAAGCAGCAGGTTTCATTGACCAACATAAGACTGTGCTAGGTAATAGTGTTTAATACTAACTGTTGTACATCTATATTACTTTCTTGTATAATGATAATATGCTTAATCTAACCTAAACCTTAATCTAACTAATCTTAAACTCTATTTCTGCCATAAGGCCTCGTGCCATCTGTTCTGTGTCAATGTCTTGTCAACCAACTAACTCAAGTGATCCATGTGATCCATGATCACAAAACTCTACATTTATGAGCTATTCAGTCTCATGACACTCCATTATCACCTTTTTTACCTGATATCTTCTTAGAAAACTTAATTAATAACAACAAGAGAATACTTTTTTGGTCTAGATATGTTTATGATTGCATAGCTCTTATATAGGGAACCCAAGATGATGCCATACATATTTTCTTCTTCTTCTTCTTTTGGTGTCTATCCTCTGTGGATGTTGGCAATCACGTTGGTCTATACAACTTTGTTGACAGCTGCTCTAAATAGATGTGTAGTAGTCATTCCTGCCCACTGTCTAATGTTCTTCAGCCACGATGTCCTTCTGCGCCCTTGAGATCCTTTGCCTTCTATCTTGTCTTTTTAAATTAATTGAATTAGTTGATATTTCTCATTACGCATCACATGCCCTAATTATGTCATCTTTCTGATTTTCACGATACGCATAATTTCCAGATCTTTATTCATACGTTGGATCACGGTGTTGTTTGTAACATGACGGATATAGGAAATTCTGAGCATGTGGCAGTAGCACCACATTTCGAAGGCTTCTAATCGTTTGGATGTTGCCTCCGTCAAGTTCCAGACTTCGGCTCCATATAAAAGGGTAGCAAATACATAGCATCTCAAGACTCGTGTTCTTATATCAATGTTCAGATGCATATTACATAAAATCTTCCTGAGACGATTGAAGACAGCTTTCGCCTTTTCTATACGACATCTGATTACCTGTGAGTGCTCCCATTCCTTATTTAGGTTGCATCCAAGATATGTAATTTTGTCGATTATTTCCAAGGGTTCATTATTAGCTGTAAATTGGTGCTGTGTTACGTCGTTTTTACTTACAAACAAGAATTTTGGTCTTCTTACAGTTTAATTTCATGCCGTATCTGACACAGGCTTCCACTACACGGTCTATTAATGTTTGCAGATCCTCAGCATTATCAGCAATCAAACCGTATCTTCCGCATATCTTAAATTGTTTATGATTTCACCATCGATTTTTATACCTTCTCTTAAACCATCAATAGCTTCCCTGAACAGCATTTCTGAGTAAGTATTGAACAACGTCGGTCACAAAATGCAGCCCTGACGTACTCCCCGTTTTATCGTGAATTCGTGTGAGGTTTCGTTGTCTACTCGTACAGATAGATACAGATTCTGGACGATCTTAATAAACTCCATCCTTACATGTATTTTATACTAGAACCAGAATTTGGCAACAAGATAGAACTTCTTGGATATGACTATAACTCGTAATAAAGATTGGCTTCTTTCAATCGTTACATTGATAGGCTTCTCAAATTTCTACTTTCTACTAATAAGAACTTCAATTTAAAACTTGGTACCCTTGAGCAAATTGCTTTTAATAATGGTTGCGATCCTAATATTATCCATAAGCTTCTCAATAGAGCAAAACTAAAACTTGCCGCTTATTTATCCCAATGCTTGCTTCAATACAATGCCACAAATGTGTCTTTCACGGTGGAAAATAGTTGTACTAGTAGAAGTTGTTGAAGATACTTGTTCTTTCTCTTTAAAACCATTCGCATTTATATCAATTATATTAGCAAAGTCATCGGCGACATAGCAAATTGTTATCGGCAATAAAATATGCCAAGCCACTGTAACCCATATTAAGGCGTTGGTTATGGTAATATTTTTCTCTATTTCTAAAAGAGGACAACCAATTTCTATATAAATTAAAAGCTTTGATAGAGTAGCTTTTATAGATTATTTTGACAATTTGGATACTGCCTTGGATGAAGGGTTGACAACGTGATATTTTTTAAAGAAAAGCTGTTTACTATTTTTTAAATTAATATACCCCAAAATATGTGTTTAATGCAGACAAGATGGGTCTCTACTATCGTGAGTTGTCAATAAGAACATTGGCATTGAAACTGACAACTGCTTCGGAAGAAAAACTGCAATGTGTAAATATAAAAATTGAAAAGGGGAACCACTTATCATGGGCAAAATTAAATATCCTCGATATTTTAAGGGGATAAACACCAATAAGTTGCCACTTGAATAGGTCTCCAATAAAAAGGCATCGATGACAGCAGACGTTATGACGACATGGCGCCACAAATTTTACACGAAGATGAAAACGCAGAATAGAAAAGTAGTGTTATTTCTGGATAATGCTACCGTAGTACTAGGTGAAGGAAAAATAAGTTTAACATTATAAGGTGCAATCTTGAAGTGAGATGTAGCATTATCCAGAAATAACATAAGTTTTTTATTCCAGACCCATTCAAGAGGCAACTTATCAGTGTTTACCCTATTAAAACATCGAGGATTTTTACTTTTTCCTATAATAAGTGGTTCCCCCTTTTTACCTTCCCTATTTACACAGAACAAAATTGTAATTCGTTGTTTTGCAGTTTTTCTTCCATAACAGTTGTCAGTTTTAATACATATGTTCTTGTTGGCAATTCACGATAGTAAAGGCCCGTCTTGTCTGCATTAAACACATAATTTAAGGGTATATCCCTTCACGATAGGAAACAGCTTTTCTTTCCAAGATTTTACATTTTCGACATCAACATCAGCTGATTTGTCACATATTGTCTTGACAGTAATATCGTGTCGACGACGAAATTTTTCTAACCTACCTTCTGATACGTTGAAGTCCATTATAGGCCTTGCGCAACATCCAGGGCTTTGACTTGAATTATAGGCCCAAATATTGGTGATTTCATGTTTCGAGCATTACAAAACCAACTGTTTGATTCACAACACCTCGGTCTTCGGAAATGTTTTTTTCTGGTCAGCGTTACCAACTTCTTGAAACAAATTTTTGACCTCTTCTTTATTTTGAAGCAATATGGTCACTGAGTATTATCTACTTAAGTTTTCGGCCATCTACTTAAGTTTTCGGACATAATCTAGGTCATGTAATGAGAAATCAAGAACGTTACGGCCTTCTCCAGCTGATTCTCCAAGGGAAAGTAAATGGTAAGAGAGGACCGGGAAGAAGACGCATTTCCTGGCTTCAAAATTTGCGAAAGTGGTATAACACGACTACCACTGAACTGTTCCGCGCTGCAATAAGCAAAGTGAAGATAGCCGTGATGATCGCCAACGTCCGGAACGGATAGGCACTTTAAGAAGAAGAAGAAGTTTTCGGCCAACTTCCTGGTACTTTCGTAACTTTTTTCACTTTTGTTTATTATATCCATTTTTTCTTTGATAGAAAGGCTTATTCTTTTTCCTGTCGAACTCGTTAGTTCCAAAATAACTAATACCACAGTAAAAAATTGTCGACTATTATGGAAAAGCAGAAAAAATGAGTAAGCAGTAGACAATACTAGTATAAAAATGATCGGAATGATAAAACCAGATCTTAAAAAAAATAAGTTTAATGTATCCGCCTACCACTAAAGAATTTTTACTCTATTTATATTTTTTAAGAATGCTTTTATTGTGGGCGTTTTTATCAATGACGGGTACTAGGAAATTTCGACCGTGAATGCCCGCGGTCGTTTAAGGGAATGGTCGGTAATAAAAGGGAATAAACGAACGGATATTTCCATTCTTAATGACCGGGAATTCGGAATCGGTTGCTATACGCAGGTTATCGCTTTACAGGAGTGGTTGCTTAGAGCAAGTTTCACTGTAGTTTATTCTTGCCCTCGTTAGTTGACTGCATAATATTTTATACGCGTCAGCTTTAACTTTTGCTCACCAAAATAACAATGTAAATTACTATGAACAAGTTTCTTGTTAATATCCTTCCCATCAATAGTCAGCTTGATAAAACATCAGTTGTTGGTTTTCTGTACTTCTCATTTTCCGTTCCTCCTTCGAATATTTTTTTAGTAGTTGCCTTTGCATGTTACGAAAATTTATTTTGTATCTGTTAGCAAATTATCGTCTTAACAAAATTATTTATTTAAATTGTTCTTTTGTCACAGAATAATCCGGATTTTTTTCCTTTAAGCAATGTTCGGAAAAGATCATCGGTCACATGTTGACTACTAATAATGACAATACAAAAAGCCCTATAAACATTTCAAAATTGTTGAATATATTACTGTTATCTTTCAAGAAGCAAGATGGGCACAATAGAGTCAATTTGAATATTTCCAAAATAACTGAATAATTTATAATGATTTGAAACTGGTCAATTACGGCACTAACATATGGTAATCGAACTTAAACCTCATGTGTGGCCCGGTCGTCAAATATGTTATACACTGCAATTTGTTGCATTTTTCTTTATATAATTATTGTTAGTTAGCATTTATTTTCTTAGCCATGTACTTTAGAATAAAACCAGAGAGCTATTGAACCATAATCTTGCTTATCACAGCGATGACATTTGAACAACAAATCGCAAATATAAATGAATAACGACGCTTTGGAAGGATTGGATCTACAGCAGAAGGAGTGATTTATACTGTTTTTACGAATAATTCTAATACCAAAAGAGATTCTACCAGAAGGATTTGATGATAAAATATTTAGAATATAAAATAATTATCGTTTTGCTGTCATTCAATTATTAATATAATAAAAATCCTTCTTGTGTACATGTTTACTAAATTCTCAATAAACAAATACAATCTTTATTGACACTACACATTTATATTAATCTATTTTTGAGTTATGATAACTTTAGAAATACCATTATTCTGTAAATTAAAGAATTATTCCCAAATAAAACAAACAAATATTTTCTAGTTTCACAGTCCTGAAAAATGCAGAAAGGAAATGTTATATTCTCTACATTTTATTTCGTATTTATATTCTGCATATATTATGCAAGAGGCATTGTGCTACGAAAGATCTGAAGTGGTCGTAAAGTAAATCCCAGTTAATAGTATATATATATATATATATATATATATATAATATATACAAATAATAATACAAATACAGAATAAAAATAAAAAAACAAAATTTGTTTAATTTAAGAATAAATTTTGTAAACATGTTTTTCATTATCGTTTTTTTCTTTAAATATACTCAGTAGCCCATGCTTCCTAGTACGTCACATTGTCTATTGTTTTAATTCCGGATATGTCGGTAATTTTTTTGTGGAGAAACCTGTCATCGTATTTATTTTGCCAGTCTTCTATATGTTTATATTTTTCTCCAAATTACTTTTCTTTGGTTATACTATGTTCCTTTTTATAATTTTATCTATTTCTTTATACTTATTGTTATTTTTCTATCACATTCATACTGCCTATTATTTATTTCGTTATGAATGGTTCCTTTCGTAGTGGTTTTGAACCTAAGGCTCAAGTCGGCTTGAGTAGTAGAGTACACAAAAAATTAGTCCACTTAGTCAATAGTCAACTAGCTGGTGTGTAGAAAATATTTCAAGACCAATGCTACTAATCAATGGCATACAGGCTACTGAGAGTACACATGACTCGTTTACAAGCTAGCTCGATCAAAAGTCAGAGAATGGCATGTAAACTCGCCGGTAGATCAACTTTTTCCAGAGCTTCTTTACAAGTAGCTAACGGAGTGATCCCGTCGAGAACACTTTACTAGTTTATTAGCTGCTTGTGAAAAGGTCGGCTTGTAGCTTGTAAACTTACCTCGTTTACTCAAGCATAAAGAACTATAGTTTTTAATCCAGTATGCTAGTCATTCAGTTATCAAGTGATTCCATTAGAACGTTTGCACTAGGATATGTTTTTATTCATTTTCTACTATTTCGATATCTATGATTGATCATGCTATAATTATTTATTTGATTTCTAAATCAATTTTTTTCTATTATTTTTCAGTAATTTTCATATGTACCGTATGCTAGATCGTATTTTAGTCCATGTTTTTATATTAGCTTCATTTCCTTCTTAAAACATGAAGAAGTGATAGCTAAAATTCACAAGGAAACTAAGTTCCTGTAGCTGACTGTATACCATGTATCACAAAAAATTTATTTAAAAATTTCTTTATAAAAGGTATATATTAAAACACCTTATCGGGCTACATCACAGAACGTTTTCGGAATTAATATTCCGTCATCAGTGCTATCTGGATGTACAAAATGTACATGTTTTGACCACTAAATACTTGGGTAAAAACCCGTTAAATATTGTTAAATTGAATTGAATCTAAAGTTTTATTATTTGATTTTATATACTAGGATGTTTAAATTTAAGTACAGAAATTAATAACAATACAACTTTCCTTGGAATATCACGGTTGTAGGTTCATTTTTACAACAGTTATTAAAAATCAATAAAAATTAAGAATTCTTAGGTTTATGACAATTTTCTAAGCAGCTAATTAGTAAATCAACATTTATAAATCGCCGTTTTAAAGTTTTAAATGTGTTTTACTTAAAATGGTACATTTTTGGCCTTAAATTGGTACTTACTTACCCTCTTAGTCCTAAGCCTTTCTACCGTTCGTTGTAAGGCTGGTGGAGTTAAGTTTTGCACTGTTGTCTCCATGCTTTCCGGTCTTGTGTTAGATTTCGTGCACTTTCCTATATCAATCCTTTCTTCTCGCCTTCTTTTCTGATTTCGTCTACCCACCTAACTCTTGGTCTTCCTCGTTTGTTTTTCCCTTGTACTCTCATTTCAAACACTCGTTTTGTTAATATTTCATTCGACATTCTACGCACGTGCCCGAACCATCTTAGTTGCCCCTCTACTATTTTTTCGTTTATTGGTTCTAGTTTTAGGTTTTGTCTGATTGTTTCATTACGTATTTTGTCTGTCTTTCAGTTTGCTATTTTCCTCAGGAACCTCATTTTCATAGCATTAATTCGAGATTTTTGTTTCCCAGTCTATCTTTCTCTTTCTTCTTTTAATTTGTAGCTTTTTACTTTTTCATTTACTACCATTCTCCTCTATTCTTCGTTTTATTTTGCTGTGCTCATTCTCATTATTACTAGATGATGATCACGACCAGTCTCTGAGCCTCTTTTCACTTTTGTATCTAGTACTCTTTTCCATTTGTTGCTACTTACCAAAAAGTAATCTATGATTGATTTTTCATTTCTGCTTTCTTGTACTCTCGTGTATTTGTGTACTTTTTTATGTTTAAATTTTGTATTTGTTATAACAAGTTTATTCTCCATACATATTTCTATTATTCTTTTACCATTTTTGTTTAGTATTTCTTCTCCTTCTTTTCCCATGCATTCCTCAATTCCATTGTTATTATTTCCGACTCTACCGTTTAGATCTCCCATTACAATTATATTTTCTTCCCCATTGTCAATTTGCATTTGGAGCTCCTCGAAAAATTTAATTATTAATAGTTTTAAAGTCCACCGAACCCACTACGGGAAACGGGGTGTGGGAATACTAATGGTTTTGGTTATGGAGTTCCATAAAACTTCTCAGATCTGGACGGTTCAAAGTACTTTTTTACCTCATTTCTCTGGACTATAAATGTAAACAACTTTTCTATATGCCACTTTTGGAAACTGTTGACTTTTTATCAATTTAAGTCTATTATATTTACCAATACCATTAAATTTTAAAATATTCCTATTGGAAGGTTTTTCACGCCTGTGGGATAAGAGATATTTGAAAACATTTCATGTCGTAAATGATAATATAATATAACAGAGATTGAAAGGTTAAAGGGGGTTGAATTTGCTATGGGCCACCCACACGTATGTGGGATGAACATGGGTGGTTTTAAATGTAAAATTCTCTTGCCTAAGCTCTTCTTCTCAAGTTCAAATCCTGTTTCGTGATATGGGGGTAGTGGCTATGCGTGGGGGATTTGTTTTATTGTCGTTTTATGTTTAGTTAAAGAATATCGAAAATCCAGCCAAAGAGTCTACATAGTGTATTTACTTTGGAAATGAAAACGCATTAAAATAAGGACGCTTTTTGTAAAAGTTCTGAAACAGACCAGCAAATACACATCGTGAAAAAACTTGTATCTTTGATTCAACCAAAATGTGCGGGAGAAGTTTAAAACTATATTTCCTTTAATTTTTGGACCACTAATGCAAATTTCGCTTTTCGCAAACTTTTGGCCTTTTTACATTTGCGTTTTGTAATTTTTCATTTTAACATATCTTTCTGTTATAAAGTCGCTCGTATGAAAAGTGCATATACTGTCTGTGATATAATTTTAAATGTCTTGCGTATATGAGTTCTATAATCGCGTAAGCGGATTTTGTTTTCAGCTACCATAATTACTTTATTAAAAACTGTTTATTTCCGTTTATTTATAGACAAAAAAAAAATAAAAGCTCACCATTTTGACCAACAAACAGTACCTGTGGTAATTGAGCGGTGGATCGAATAGCCCTGCGGTTATCACAGCCGGTCCCAACCCAAGATAAAACGTGGAGGGATATTGGTCAGGTGAGGAACCTATAAATCGTAAAAACCAATACTACTTAAAGAAAAAATGTGCAACCTCGGAACTGAATTAATAATGTGAAGACGACCACGATAAGATATAAAACAAGAGAAAAATATCCAAAACCCAGATAAGAGACACACAAAACAAAAAACAATAGACCAATAAATGATAACCCAAGAGCCGAAAAAAGAAAAATAGACATATGCGCTCTACAGCAAACAAAAACTAAAGCAAAAGGACAATCAAAATTTGGTGAATATATACTAATCTACAATGGAGTAGCAAAAGAACACAGAGCCTACTAATACACCAAAGATACGAAAATCAAATCACAAAGTGTCAATACGTGTCAGAAATAATTTTAGTACTAAAGATAAAAATGGAGAAGGAAGAAATAAGTCATCATTGGAGTATCATCATCATTCTGGCTTTACAACCCTGCGTGGGTCCTAGCCTCCTCAAGTTCTCTCTCCAGAATTTCTCTCCAGTCGTCTCTATCCATCACCTTTCTTCGCCAAGTACGTATTTCCATATTTCTCATGTCTTCATCGATGTTATCAAGTAACTTTGGTCTGAGTATTTCTCTTCCTCTGTGACCAATAAGTCTATCAAGAAGCGTTCTTCTAGCTGGGTCATTTTGTTCCATCCGCATTACAAGCCCCATCCATCCCAGACGTCCGATCTTAATATGTTTTGTCGTAGTAACAAGTGGTATTAGGATTTGTGGTTGCGTGCTTATTTTTGTATACTTTGTTTTGTTGGTGTTTATAATTAAATCCATTTTTGTAGCTGATTTTCCGTTCTCCCAACAATATTGATATCATCAGCACAGACAAGGATTTGCTCTGATTTATTATATATTTAACCAATAGTTGTGATTTTTAACATAGGTAATACTTTTTCCAGAGCCAGAATAAACAGTATACAGGAGAGAGGATCTCCCTGGCGCAGCCCGTTATTTGTTTTAAAAGGTTTATACATATCCCCCTAAATTCGTACTCTACATTTAATTTTTTCAAGAGTTAGCTTTGTTTAATTTGCCAACTGATTTAACCTAGTAATATCCGAAATTAAGCAAAAATGAAATCAAATTAAATAAAAACGAAAATGCAGAACTGCTGATAAACTTCTGCACGAATAACGAACTTAAGAATAAACAACACATTTATAAGCATCAACAAAATATATAAATAAACATTCAATAAGACCAGCGATCTATGATAGAAGATGTTATAATCAACAGAGATATATATCCATCAAAATTAATTGATGTAAGATGCCTCAACTCGGTAGATATACTTAGCGGCCATAGCCTATATTATAGTAAATAATCATCATCATAAAATACATCACTGCGAAGAAAAAGATACCAACACAAACAAAAATCAGAGTAGACGGACTAAATATTGAAAAATACGAAAATAATTAAAGCAGCCACTGACACTTGTAAAGAGGACAATAATGAATACTAACATATAAAAAAAGAAAACCCCATGGTGTAGAGAGGAAGTGACAACAAAGTCAACAAGTCAAAAAAAGTAAGCCTTTGTACAATACAGAACATAACAAACACAACAGGCATACAACTACTATAAACAAATCGGAAATAAAATGAATAATAAGTCAGAAAAATAGAAAGAGAATACTGGGAGAGTTTCTCAAAACAGATAAAACACGACTTTTATTAAACATAAAGAAAAATATGGAGAATGATCAGAGAACAAAGAACAGAGATAAACGAACAATAAAAACGAGAAACATTCAAAGGAAACATGGGCAGATATTTTCGATCCATATTTGCTAAAAGTGAGGTTAATGAACCACCAACACCAGAAATGACAACAAACGAAGAAACATTAAGGACGGAGTGGCAGAGGATGCATTAAAGGGAGGATAGGGTGTCAAACTTTCAAAAAATGCAAAATTTTCAGCTTAAATGAAAGTTGAGTACTTCAAGAATATTCTGATCGTGTTAGTCGTTTAACATTCTTCGCTTCTATTTCTTTCATATCTAAAACACTTTTACTGTTATATATGGTATATATGTACGTGCTTTTTGTTTATACGGTGTATACAGTATGATGCGTAAGAATGGAATAAATTCAATATTTCAGAAATAGAGAACTATTAAAAAAAATTTAAAACACGTCAGTTTAAATTTTTTAAATGGCTATGAATTGCTATATCTGTTGGACATTACGCCATTAGTGTTGGCATAATAATGAATTTATTCCATAGTTTCGCATCATACTGTATATTTTTTGTATTTAAAATCCGTAAACTAATTTTCGGAACCAAATTCAGATTTTTGCTTTAATCTGTGCCTTCTAAATATTGCAATGCAAAACAAACGTTGATAAAGATGTTATTAGAGACATTTGGAATCTAAAAATTGCATTCCACAACATATCTCCCCAACTAAGCAAAAACCCTTAACCAATTAGTTTCTTGTACTCGTACAGAGTATATCGGAATAAAAAGAAAAAGACAGTAAAGGTTTGATTTCACGTACAGTGCGTCTATATATCCGCCTTATACGTATTTCGCCCTAATAGGGCTCATCAGAGATGGCTATTTACAGTCGCTCTGAACGTGAAAATAAATCTTTTCTGTCTTAGGAAACAACTCTAACATGACATCTTTATTAACGTCTGTTTTGCCTTGCAATTCTTAGAAGGCGCAGATTAAATCAAAAATCTGAATTTGGTTTCGAAAATTAGTTTACGGATTTTAATATCAGAGGTCGCTATTTGCGTCTATCTGCGAAGTCATGTTAGAGTTGCTTCCTAAAACAGAAAAGATTTATTTTTACGTTCAGAGCGACTGTAAATAGCCGCCTCCGATGAACCCTATTAGGGCGAAATACGTATAAGGCGGATATACAGACGCACTGTACGTAAAATCTAATCTTGACTGTCTTTTTTTTTCTTTTTGTATGTAGTTTAGAATAGAATATACCTCATATTTTGCCGCGCATGTGTAAACTAATTTTTTCTTCAAACGTCAAATAATGATGACATTACTTATAACTAACTTGATCCTGTCAAAGTTTGAGGTCTCCGCCGGCAGCAGTTTTTTTTCCCATTTCTTAACGGCGGAGAGAAAAATGTTGTCATGGCAACAATATGAAACATGTCACAAAGCAACAATACAAATGTCATTAACAACAATTAAACATCATTTTTATTTATAGTAATATTAAAAGTACAATTAGTTAATGAGGCATTTTCAAAATTGAAACCGTGCAAAAATGTTCCCGACTCTTGATACGCATTAGTAATTGTTGATGATACTGATGGTCGAGAACAACTTTCAGCAATCATTCCCGATGTTAACGAATCATGAGGGTTTTGAGCATTATCGTTCTTATTTCTTATTGAATCCTCTATATATCCTTCGGCAACCGTGCTTCATTTCCAGCCCCCATGTCGTTTGAGGCATTCTAGATTTCCGCCTCCATCAATTAAAAGTGTTGCTGAAGTTCGTCGTAAAGAGTGACCCGTGTATGCGCTTGCATCGTTTAAATTTAAATAACTAGCTACTTTTTGGGCTACTGCTCTGATCGAATGTATTCCCATGACGCTTCGGTAACGCTTTCCATTTTGGTACTTGATAAAAAATCGGTTTTCTGTGAAATTTTCAGGTCGCAGTGATGCATACTTTTTATACAGTTTAATGTAGTTTTGACCAATTATCGTAAAAGATCCAATTTGTCGTGTTTTACTGTCTGGGATTTTGATAATTATTACATTTTCTTTATCTTCAATGTCCACAGTCTTCATTTTTACCATTTCGTCGCATCGACAGGCGCCGGTAACCCCAATTAACAAAACAATCTGAAATATTTTTATAATTTAGTAGAGTATACTACATGCTTTGCAATATAATTTTTTTTTACCTTTAATCCTAAATACAACTTATCTGGCGCTTCAAACAAAAATTTATCAAACTCGTCTTTAGTGAAAACTTTAGACTTCTTTGCAGTACCTATATCCTTCGCTTGTTTTTTTCAGAAAGGCACGTAACTTTAAAAATTTGCTTATATACACATTTTTTCTAATAACTAACTCGGATTTTATCATAGAGTATCGTGTCCACATTGTAGAAGATTTCCATTTATTTTCATTTTCCATTATATTAAAATATGCCAGTAAAACCTCTTCGGTAACTTGCCGTACTCCTCTTGTATTGCACCACTCTTGGAAGTGCTTGTACGCTAACCGATACTTTATTCCGGACTTGGAGGGCCCCAAACGTGCTACTGCATCATTAGCTGCGGACTCAATTTCGTTTAGGTTTTCCATTTTCGCACTAAATTTGCGCTTGCGATTGCAACAACAATAAGCTGTCTTTAATAATTGCAAACAACTGTCAAACAACTGTAACCAGGGAGACGCAAATCCCACCGACGACTTAATTATTTTAATTTCTAACATCTAGACGACTTTGATAGTTGTCACAGTTAATTTCGAGTAAAAATAGAGTATGAATTGTACTATTTATGGTTGAAAATTGCTACGTTTGAAGAAAAAATAGTATACTTTATTCGGCAAAGAAGCGACTTTTCTTGACTTGCCCTCTATTACGCGCCTCACTTCGTTCGGCGCGTAATATCGGGCGCGTCAATAACACGCGTAATATACTATTATCAATTAATTATATCGCTAAAATAGTTACCAGAGATGATCAAAAATCGATTATTGCAAAGACGAGCAGACCGAAAAGAATGTCATCACATAAACGTCAGCATAGTGATATTGTAGCAAGTACGATATAAAAAAAATAATAATACTTGAAACAGAAGAAAGTATAACTAAAGATTTTAATGAACAGTATAGCATCATAGATTTTTTGTTAGTTTTTTTTGCTATTTCTACTTTCGTGAAGTTGTCATAAAAAAGTGAAAGCGTGTCGTGAAAAATGGAAGATCTAGGTTTCAAAATAAAGGTCACATGTGAAAATTTTAAAATTCCTCGTTATTTTTCATCTAGCAAAAGGATAGGAGGTAATGCCTATAAAAAAACTATCGTTTTGCCTTTTTTATGAGAATTTTAGGTTTGGGATTAGCTTGTTGTTATACTGTGGGATGGATATGACAAGTAATTTTATATCAAGATCAACATATGACAACATATGACAAAAATCTGTTCTTATGCCACAAATGTTGCAAGTAAAATTTGTCTTGTGCTAGTAAAGAAGAAAAAGGAGAAACTTGTAAACCAATATGTACTCATGTGACGGGGAACATAAAAAACGGGGATTTTCTGAATTGTATGCTGTAGCTTCATTCATTGGGTATTATACTGAAAATTTGTGGGTATTTTTGTTAAAAGTTCGTATTGTCACGATTGCAAGTATTAGAAAAACCAACTTCAGTCTGCAGAGTTACAGGAGTGGAATGAAAAACACAGCTCAAAATATGAAGGTGGATGCAATAAAAACAATGTTCAATTAACAACAACGTAAAATATAGCGGTGATAGCGAATCTAAAATACACTCTGGTCTACCGAAATTCAAACGGTATGGTAATAATTTTTTAATTATTAAAACAATGTGTGAAACACGTGCAAAAAAGAATGAGTATCCGATTACGAGATCTTGCAAATAAAACATTAGTGGATACTGTTACTTCAACTGAAACAAAAATTAAACGAAAAACTTTTGGTGGCAAAGATTAACTGACTGGTAAAATGATATAGTCTAGCAATTCAAACAGTCATAATTCGGTGGAGAAAATATAAAACTCTATTTAAGAGACTTATCATCATTATGGTTCTACAGATAACAATCTACAGCACTAATACTGTAATACTGTCCAAGCAGCGAAGAATTATGGTGCGCATGGCAGAAAGCTGTAACCACAGAACAAACTACTTTCTTCAAACACTCTTACACTGTCCTTCCAAGTTATGTATTAAAAGCAGTTAAGCCCAACTACGAGGACCCAGTAAAGTCTTAACTTGTCTTAACTTTTAGAGCGATGCACTGAAAGTCTTTCTAGAAAGAACCTAGAAAAGTTTTATTTTCTAGATAGAGAGATAATTCTACAGGCTATCTGTTCCGTGTATCAGATTCCGTGACTATTGGATCTTATTGGACAGGGAAGTAGATCTTAGCTGACTACTTCCATCAAATTTCTTTAATAATTATATACTTTACTTTCTGAAATTTAACTCTTAAATGTTTGCATACATTATTCTTTGCATATATTGCCTAGTTTTATCAGGAGCTCCTCGCCGACATCATGATCACCATTTTCTACATAAGCATTATATACTTCGTCACATTTATTATTCCATCTTGGAATTTATATCCTTTGGACGTCTTTTGGGATTCACTTCTTAGCATTTGCAATAACAGCATCTGAAAACATTTTATAATTATCCACTGCTAGGATTCACCATAAAACCTTACGAAGGTATTGAGAGAAGCAAGAGTTTGCCGTTTGCTTTCCAAAAATTTCATCATCCTCTGGGAATGGATCTAGTTATGGGTATCTGTATTTTTGTTTCGTATAAAATAGGGCGATGTTTTTCTGGTCATACTGAGGTTTAGAGCATTTTGAGTTAAAAGGAAGATGTTGGGGTTATACTCTCTATTCCACGCTGTTGATCTGAATGTTCGCCTATCTTTGACTTCAAATAAAAGGTTTAAATTATATGATTTTTAAACTATTTTCTTTTATGCATTTTTATACAAAGTACTTTATTATATGGAAATAAATCTCTATCATATCAATTATTGCTTTTTAAATAAATTTAGAAGATTTTTTCGTATAGTAGTACTTTACCAACTTTATATACTCAGATGTACGGGACCTACAGTTTTAGGTCAATCGCAGAACACTACATTTCTACATATTTTAGGATCTTTGGCTTAAACTTATAATTGTATGGGTGCAGTTGAAATGGACTTAAAACGAGCTTTTAAATGAAGTATTACTTGCTATGTAATTCTACTTAAAATTATTTTGTAACATGGTGCTCGCCCATCTTTTTGAATTATTCCATCAGTGAAAAATTTTAACAACATTAAACAGGTGAAACATTTCGTCTAGTAATCCAAAGATTTATTAATTTAACTTTAATTAATTAAAAAATAAAAAAAAAACAGGTTGGGAAAAGACTGCCCTGTATATAATATCAACTTTAAAACACATAATGTATTGCACTCATTCTTCTTTGTCCAAAAATAAAACATACTGCAGTTACTCGCATACGGTTTTCTTTTCTTAGGAGAAAACTTTTCCTGGACGATTTTCATTTTTCTCCATGAAATGTCAACTAATATTTTGTCTTTCGTTTCCGCTTCCACTTCTGGAAGAAGCTGCCTATTTTATCTGTCTGGCCCACCACCGCTACACCAGATTAGACGCATATCTCCAAAAGACAATTGTTTACAAAGGTCACGCCCAAGTTGGCGTTGGCTTCTAGACAAAGCGGAAAGCAAAGTCGATTACACCGTGACAAATTCGAAGAGATTTTCCATTTTGCTTTCGCTCATGGAAAAGTGCAAAGTATTTATAGAGACTGTCCCACCAAGTTAGCATTTAGAAATGCTTAGTAATAGAGCAATTATTTTTTAATTATATTTATTACCTCTTTTTTCTTCATGATACAATATTCTTGATGTGCATGCATCATTAGATTTTTGTCATTGTCTTTTGTGTTTTAATTATTTAGGATTATTGTAATTGGTTTTTAACTTTTTATATAATCTATAATCTGCTGATATCATATTTACCAAACATGTCTCTATTTCTTTTGTAACTTATATCATGTGTAGAGCTTACCTTAAGTCTCAAAGTTTGCAACAAAACCAGGTAGTTCCGCTCAGGGAAGGGCTTTCCTTGTGTGTGTTGTGTGTGTATGTATGTGTGTGTGTGTGTGTGTGTGTGTGTGTGTGTGTGTGTGTGTGTGTGTGTGTGTGTGTGTGTGTGTGTGTGTGTGTGTGTGTGTGTGTGTGTGTGTGTGTGTGTGTGTGTGTGTGTGTGTGTGTGTGTGTGTGTGTGTGTGTGTGTGTGTGTGTGTGTGTGTGTGTGTGTGTGTGTGTGTGTGTGTGTGTGTGTGTGTGTGTGTGTGTGTGTGTGTGTGTGTGTGTGTGTGTGTGTGTGTGTGTGTGTGTGTGTGTGTGTGTGTGTGTGTGTGTGTGTGTGTGTGTGTGTGTGTGTGTGTGTGTGTGTGTGTGTGTGTGTGTGTGTGTGTGTGTGTGTGTGTGTGTGTGTGTGTGTGTGTGTGTGTGTGTGTGTGTGTGTGTGTGTGTGTGTGTGTGTGTGTGTGTGTGTGTGTGTTTGTGCACCGATATTTGTGGTAACGTGTGTGAACATATTCCTGTATTATGGTAACTTCGTAAATTGTGGTAACTTACACACGTTACCACAATTTCATTCCCCAACATTTTCTTTGTTTTAGTAGTATTTACTGTCTAAATAACTTTAAATACTCTTTTTTCTTATGTGCTTTTAATAGATATTGTTTTTAATACACAGGATCGAATAGAGCTTAAATAAAAAATGTATTACGCCGATTCTGCGTATGTTGCCAGAAATCAGGTTGAGGCAGATTGAATTTACACACGTAATTGTGGCATCGTGGGCGTGGTCGTAAAGTGGCGCCCTCTGAGATGACCTTGCGGTGTTGCCCATTTCAGTTGAAATAAAATGATTTTTATTTCGATTTTGGGAATAAAACGTGTAAGTGTGTGAAAGGTGCCACAAAAGTGCAACAATTTTCTTATACGCGATGGCGATGTTGACCAGAAACAATAGAATATTAATTTATGGAAAGATTAAAGGAATACTAACTTTAAAAAAAAAGCGTATTATTTCTCCAAAAATTATAGTTAGATTGGGTATCAGATACTAATTAAAATAAAGTTTTCTATATTCAGTGATGTGATGTGGCCATTCGTATAACTTTTCACACCTACTTTTCATGCAATTTATGTAAGTTTGACTTATGAAAATTACACTTTAAGAGTTCTGTAGACCCGTATAAAAAAATATAAAATTGGTCGTCTATTCATCCGTCCGTCTGACTCTGTTACACAAAATGTATTTCGAATCTACGAAACCGATTAAATTGAAATTTGGTGCATATGACCCAGTTGCGAATAGCTATGTGAAAAATAAACTTTTAAGTATAAAGAAAACTGAAATACTATGCCTTAAATTTTAGATCAAATTAAAGGGTCTGTTGTGAGTTATTCAAGTTAAAATTTTTATTAAGTCTAAGACAATTTAAAATTGGAGTTGAAATAGCAGCTGCATGAACTTTCCATTATCAATGAATAAAAGACTTATCACAAGAATTGCTTCCGACCAGCCTGGAGAAAAACTTTTGGAATTATTGTTGGTAGAGTCCTCACTACATTTTCGGACATATGGAAACTTTTTTATTTTTAATTGAAGAATTTTTTTTAAATCTTAGAAAACTATAATTTTAGAGTCAAATGATATAAAATGCTTTTCAAACATCTCCCTCAGTTATTGCAAATAAGTATTTTAAAATGCTAATCTTGAATCTTTTTTTAAATATAATGGGAGATTATATCGAGGGGTTCGAGCGAAAACCCGATAAATGACAAAATTATGAAATCCGGTATTTTTATTTCTTCTGTATTAAAAACACGTCTTCTATCACTGAAAAAATTTTTAAATTGATATTAACATTTTTAAGCACAATAATTGATAAAAACCAAACATGGTAAAAACCGTTAACTCATATTTTTAAATAACACCAACTCGATAATATAACTTTACTAATAAAAATACTTTGAAGTAAACATATTTATAATATGAGAATCCGGTAGAATCATTTATCTTCTTAAATCTCAAAGCTGTTAATTTTAACAAAATATATTCATGCGAAAATCCAATAAAGAATTTTATACTATGATACTTTATTAAATTTCAGCACATTTTTGTCCTGCGAAAACCCAGTAAATCAATTTTAGGTTACTCGAAGTACAATGATTTACCTTTTTGGGTTGGTAGTTCTGATTAGTTCACTCATGTCTGGACATGATTACGGACGTTGCGTTCTCTAACAAAAGTATAGTTTGATTTAATTTGACGATACTACTTCTTTATTTGGAGGTGATTATTCTGACGTGGATCCAAACTACTGCACAGAGTCATCTTTGGATTCTGAAGATATTGGTGTATCTGAAAATGATCTCGTAAACCAAAAAAAGTTCAACGTAAGAAAATTTCCCGCTGAATGGAAATTGAATATTGCGAAAAAAAGACGGTCAGAAGGGAGCACATATATAACGAAAAACAAAATCAGAGCTCCCAAGGTACCCCAGCAAGTCAATTGTGATAAATGTAAATGTAAGTGTACTGAAAAGTTTTCTGAAGATTATAGAAACAAACTCTGTAGAAATTACTGGAGTCTAGATTTTAAATCTAGAAAAAATTTTATTTTGCACAATATAACTGTAAAACAAATTAGGACTAGACTTGTCCTTAAAACTTCCAAAAGAAAGGAACGAAAATTTAGCAAGAAATGTTTCTTTCCACTAGCTAACAACGAACGGATTCCAGTGTGCCAAAAGTTTTTTACAAAAACGCTGTGTATATCTCCAGATGTTATAATAAATGCTGTAGCTAACAGTGATTCTACTGGTTGCTATCCTAAAGAAGACAATCGCGGAAAACAGGAACCAGTTAACAAAACAAAGGCTGAAGATGTTCTATTTGTTAAAAGTCATATTGAATCCTTTCCGGTTATGGAATCTCATAATACCCGAAAGGATACCATTAGAAAATACTTAGATCCCCCTCTAAATATCAAAAAAATGTACCAGCTTTACTTAGATATCTGCATCGAAAATAATCGAGACCCTGTTGCTTTACGTAAATATCGATCTATTTTTTGTGAAGAGTATAATCTAAGTTTTTTCACGCCCAAAAAGGACCAGTGTCTTATCTGTGCCAAATATGCTAAGGCTGATCTAGAGCAAAGAAAAAAACTTGAAATAATCTACGAAGAACATAGAAAAAGAAACGAAATTTATCAGGCCACTAAAAGAATAGATAAAGACAAAGCAAATAAAGACAAGACATTTATATCTGTAACATTGGATTTACAAGCAATTTTACAAATACCCAAAGGATCTATTAGTCAATTATACTGTCGTAGAAAATTGGTAGTATACAATCTTACTATTTGGGAATCACCGTTACCCAATAACGCATATTGCTTGTGCTGGAATGAACTCAATGGCAAAAAGGGTAGTTCTGAAATCGGAACTTGTATGTACATATTACTATTTAAGTGAATGCTTAAGACCTGAGGTTAAGCATGTAACAATTTTTTCAGATACTTGTGGCGGTCAAAACCTTAATCAGTTTATAGCCGTACTGCTGTTGTGGATCGTACAAAATATAGACCAATTGGAAATTATAGAACAAAAGTTCTTAGAAGCAGGACATACTTATATTGAAGTGGATTCTATGCACTCGGCAATAGAATATGCAAGTAAACATGTAAATGTAACTTGCATGAATGACTGGAAAAATATATTTCAAACAGCAAGAAAACAGAAAATGAAGACAGTAGACAATGTGAAACATAATATAGGCCCATACAAGGTAAAAGAAATAAAATATACTGAATTTTTAGATTTAAAGTCACTTGCAGCAAATATATTGCAATACAGAACAGTAGATTCTGACGGTAATACTCTGCAGTGGTTAAAAATCAAGAGAATAAAATATATTAAAGGTGAAAGAAGGAAAATTTTTTTCAACTACGATCTCTCAGAAGAATTAAAGTGTTTAAACATATCAGAAGATATTGGTTTGAATTAAAAAAAAACTCCTACTCTACGCTCTAAAAGGCAAAACAAATTTTATCCCAAAAAGCAACCCTAGACTTACCAACTCCGGGTAATTTATCAAAGTTATACAAAAGTACTCTTCCAATAAGCGATGCAAAAAAAAAGGATTTAATGAAGATGTACCAAGAAAACATTTTTCCGGAAGAGCTGCATGCTTGGATATCAAGTTTAAAAATAGGGAATAATGTCGTAGATCGAATTCCAGACATAATGATGAGAAGAATCGGAAGAAGAAGATATTACCTTTTAATTTCCTAAAAAGAATGTAGATTATTATTTGTTTTATTTGAATAAAATACAGTTTATTTTTATTTTATAATTAACAAAATTAAAAATAAAAGCCAATAAAATCAAATGTTGTACTCACTCAGCGAGGAAAAACCCGATAAATATCATGTTTAATTTTTTTTTGTAAATACCTTTTAATAAGATAAACTAAAAATAAATTATTCTAACTAAATATTAAATTATCTACTGTTTGGCTTTAACAAATATTTGAAACAACTTCCTATGACGATTTTAAAGCCTCTTCAATGTTACGAAAATCTTTAATCACGATTATCTCCGAACAATGATTTTGTTAGTTATCGGGTTTTCGCTCGAACCCCTCGATATGATACCCTCTTTTTAGAGGTTTATATAATAACTTAAAACACAAATCAAAGCGTTGCCACAAAAATGACGGCTGTCAAATTTGAGCGTTTTTATACAATATGCCGTTTTTTAACTCAACAACCAATTATCAAAACACTAGAGCATTTATTGTTTACTTTCTGATCTGATGGAGATTAGTATCAAATGATATTTTGAAATTCAAAGACAAAAATCAGGCTGTGTATGCCAGACAAAAAGGTGTGGGTTCGAGTCCTATTGTAGGCCGGATTTTTCTTCCCCAATTTTCTAATATGATTTGATAACGCTATAGTAATTGTATCAATCTTCTTCTCTCAGAAGAACCTATCCAATTATGTAATAAAGTATGGAACATTACATTTAAAAACAATGCTCAGGATCTGTCAATGTTCGTCAACAAACAATTTTTCGACGTTCAAAATCGACGTTTAAAGAAAAAATGATAATAACATACAATAAAAAAATAAATCGTTATCGTGTTATAAAGCAATTTAAACAAAAATTATTAACTTCGACTGCTTCTAGATCGTCTTTTTAAAAGTAGCGATTTTATGTTCAGTAGACCTTATAAAATTTCAATAACTCTGGTTAAAATTTAAAGTGAAAAAATCTTTTTTACAATGTCACCATCTTCTACTTCTACTGAAATAAAAAAGTGTTATGTTATGTTTTTACTAAACTCTGACCACTTTGAGAATTTTCCACCTCTAAACCAATCTTATTCGGAAAAGTTCCCGCAAACTTAATATTCGAGCCAGCGAAATTAAAAAAATATATT